>NC_090825.1:110377500-111627500 GCF_028021215.1 Eschrichtius robustus | reverse complement strand
AAGAAAATTATCCACGATGGGCCAACTCTCTGCTTTTGTAGGACTGTGTGTTCTATTCTTCCTGCTCAATAGAGGACGTTGTCTGCTCCACCAAATTAGCCAAACACAGATAATGTTGTCAAAGAATGGCTCCATTAGATTTCACAGACGCCTGACACCAAGACAAAAGCCTCTACCCTCACAGCATTTCAACATCAATTTTTTCCTACATGACTCAAAAAATAAATTTGTTTTGTGGGGCAGAGATGATGTGTTTGACAGGTTTTTAGAACAGAAGATAAAAGAAAAGTTGGCAATATTGGCTGGGGGGATTCCAGCAAATTTCATTAGACTGTGTAACATACATGGGGATGTAGGCAACTTGGTGACCTGGAGAGGGCCTTCCTACTGGGGGACGGATCGGGAGGCCTGGACTCCAGTCCCCATGGGGATGTTAACTTGGTTTGCACATTCTGCCCCATGGAGATGATAATGTCGAGATTCAGAGTAGGGACCTTGAGCTAGGAAGTCTGGTGGGAACTGAGGGTTGGGCACGGGTCACACCCACAGCCTCCACGTGGTTGAATGTTTCTTATAGAACTCAAAACAGTGCTCAGATAACAGTGCCGTGGAAGTCTCAAGTATGTTGGGAGAACTGAGTGGAGAGTAGGTCACAGGGCATCCTGAAAGTGGGACAACTATTCAAACAAAGAGAGGACGGGGAAGCGCTGCTCCCACAGTACTGTGTGGGCTAATTTCAGCACCCATTTAAGGAAGACGTGAGAGAGCTAATGATCTGTCTATACTTTATTTTCTTTTTTATTGAAAAAATAATAATAGGGAATCCTAAAAAATAACTCTACCATCTTACCACCCTGATATAACAGTGAACATTTTGCCTGTGTTTTTCCATATGCATGTGTGGAAGGCTGGTTTTTCTGTTCGCTATTCTCGTCCGCTCCGGCTGGAGCGTGGCACACACCTCCTTTCTGGGGCATACACTGAGCTGGCAGACCTCAGGGGGAGAATGGAGGCAGGCACTCTTTCTGCAAATAGCACGCAGCGCTGGGCCCAGGGCGGACTCCTTGGCAGAGTGGGGGCCTGGGTGTCTGCTGGATATTTGATGGGAAGACCAGGGTCTCCTTCATTCTCTCCCCGGGGGCCTGGCTCTGACGCCTTCTCAAGCTTGATGGGCAATGGGCTGGGAAATGGCGGCAGATGTGGGAGCAGGATGATGGAGTACTGAGTCTGAAGACCGAGGGGGCCAAAAGTGGGGTTCTAGGAGGGGCGAGCAGAGGGAATTAAGAAACCAAGGAGGCAGTGGGGCCGGGACTCAGAGAGAGGTGGGATTAAGAGAAAGGCCCTCTGAGCGTCATAAGAGGGTCCCAACAGGAGCGGTCCTGAGAGTCAAAGAGAGGGTTGGGAAGCCCCCGTCCAGGAGGGCTGCACACAGATAACAGTGGGTGACTGGTGCCGGCATTAATGGCTCCCCTGGGCCCCTTTCTAGATATCACATAGATGAGCAGTTAATTACGGGTCAGACTGTTTTATTCCTGTTATGGATTGTTCCATCTTGCCCTTTTAGTGTCTAAGGGAAGGAGATACAGTTTTACTGTGTATATGTGTGTGTGTGTGTGTATGTGTGTTTGTGTGTGTTTTCAACCCTAGTATACCCACCAGTCTAAGGTCACTTATTTTTGTCTGGTGCGATCCATGTTTTCAATGGCCGTATAATCCACGACTGAGCTGATTCACCATGATATACTAGGTACTACAATAGATCCATGGTCTAGTGTCCAGCAGGCCCCCAGGACAATGTGGCCAGGCAAGGCTTTAGAGACAAGGACTTTTCTTAACAGTGCCAGGACAGCCCAGCTCTTCATCTGGGTGGCTGCGGGGCAGCTTTGGTCCTGCTGCCTTCCCCTAGGATGAAGGCAAGGTCCTTTAGAAGAAACAAAAAACAGGAGCTGCATTAGGCATTTTGAGCAGAAAGTGGTCAAATGTAGGGACTTAGGGCCTCACGCAGTTGTTGGGGGTGGGGTGGGGGAAAGCAAAGGTCAGAAAGTTCACATTCAGGAAATTTGAAAGTATAGAAATCTCACGGGAAGCTGCAGATGATGGTCTCAACCACCTATAGCATTGGAGTAGGAGATTCTCAGAGGAAACCTGGAAGCTAGTGACGAAACCTCAGATCACCTGCTCCCAGCTGCTACCAGAAAAGCATGGCTTCTACCTCTCCTTAGCCTTCTGGATCTCACATGAGTGGCTCTTGCTGGCAGAATCTAACTGGAACCCTGTGGACAAGGGACTCTGGGATTCTCCTGTGATTCAGGAGAGAGTGTAGAAGGGGCCACAATGATACCACGTAGACAGTAGACAAGTTGGTACAGGGTCTTTGTAGCCCCAAAGCCTAGCACAGTGCCTGGCACAGAATAGGAGCTGAACACGTTTCTGAAATAACAAAGTGTGGGTGGGAGCGCCATTCAGAGGGGCATTTCTATTCCACCCAGAAAGACCACAATTCTGCCCCTAAGAGTGGGGTGAGTGGTGGGCTTCCAGAGGATTTACTTCCATTTAGGAGAGAGGGGCTGGAACTCCAGAAAGTGCTCCTGGGCCTGGGAAGTAGAAATAACAGCTCTTGTGTGGAGAGCTTCTGAAGTCCATGGTGGAGAAACATGAGGCCTGCACGGGAGCTGCATCTCTGGGGACTGGGTTGAGGTATGGAGCCTGGACTCAGATGGGGTTTCTCTTCTCTGGCCTACTGGCCAGGCATGGCCAGCTCCTCCTCTCAGACTATAATCTTAGACACTTGGCCCGGAGTTGGAAGAGGCAAGTTTGTTCATGGACACAGGGGTTAATCGTGGGAGCTCCCAACGATGAGGGCTATATTCATCTAAACTCTTGATTGTAAATGATAGGCAAACCTACTTGAGCCAAAAAGGATGTTTACTGACTCATGTAACTGAGAAATTCAGGGGTGTCTGCCTTCAGGCAAGGCTGGATTTAGCAGCAGAAATGATTCTCTTTCTCCCACCCTCTCCCTCTCTTGGCTCTGCTCTCTCTGATGTTCATTCAAGTGTGGGTCTCATTTTCTCCTGCTGTAGGTGGGCTTCCTTCACATAGTCAGGGAGAAGTGCTACTAGCATGTCTAGGCTCACATGATCCTAGCTTGGTGAGTCAGTGGAAGGTAAGCTTCCTCTCCGTGTATGGATCTATAAACCTGAAAATGATTGGGCTTGCTGGGTCAGGTGTCCACCTGGACAAATTACTATGTTTAAGGGGACATGGTGTTGTACCTGTTTTGGCTTGGCACACCTGCCCACGTCTGTGGCCAGAGGCTGGGGCTGGGGGAGGGGAATTGTCATGAATAACCTCACAGTACCACATGGAGAGCAGGAGGGATGATCCCCCAAGGAATAAAAATTGTAAGTGAAAGCAACATATTTCTAGAACTAAAGAGAACAGGAAGAAGCCTGGGCTGGGATGACGGTGACTCCAGGCAGAGAAGAAATGCCATGTGAGAGCCCTCAGCTTGGTCGGCATCATCTTGCACGTACCTGAGCGTCCAGCCGGACCCTTCCCCAGCTCTGGGAGAGCTGGCAAGTGTCCAGCAGGTGTGACTGTCCAGCAGCTGGACTTCTCCCTGGGGTGTAGCAAAGCTCCTTGCTCCCCTCAGTTATGTTGCATTTGCCATGAACTTATTTTTAAAAGCCATATTTGGTCTTTTCCTGGACACCTTGTTTGAAAATAACTAGGCTTTTCAGCTGCATGGGTTTTAAGGTGAAATGTACCCCATTCAGGAAGGATCCAAGTGCTCTCCCTCTCTCGTCTTTCTGTCTTGATCCCTTGGGCTCCTACTTAGAAAATGCTGAATTATATATCTATTCAGTCAATATTTACTGAGAACCTAGTGTGTGAAAAGCCCTGGGATCAACAAAACAAGCTCAGTCCTGGCCCTCACCAAACTTAAAGTCAGCAAAATGAAACAGTCAACAAAGCAAAAACAGCACCCAGTTGGTGAATCCATTACTCAGGGGTGATGGGATACATGCTCCAAGGGGGAAGCATGGGGTGATAAGACTGACCTGGCACTGGGGCAGGGAGGTTCCTTGAGAAGGGGACATTAAGCTGAGAGCTAAAGCATGGCTGGATTTTGGATTTTGATGAGGCTAAAGGGGTAGGGAATGGGGAAGTGTGTTTGGATGCCAGGGCTCTGAGCAGGGAAAATGGGGTTCCTGCTGGCAGGGCTGGGTGAATAGGCTGGAAGGGGCAATATTTGAGGGTCTGAAGGCCAGGCTGGGGGTAAGGTCTCTATTGCCACCCCCAGTTTGCCTGGGAATAGGACCTTGATTCCATTCTACCAGAGCCCTCAGCTATGAGCACGAGAGGCCACTGTCCAGCTCCCTCATGCCCCCTTTAAGTGCTCCCCCCCTCACATCACCTGGCAGGGAGGAGGGCATTTCCCCAACTGCACTTGAACCTCTCAAGTCAAGGCCGGGCTGGCAGTGGGTGGGGACGCTGCTGTAACTATGCTAATTGCAGGGCTGCTTCCCTGGCTGCATTTGAAGCAGAGCAGGGCTGCCGGGTGGGGAGAGATGGCGGTGCTTGGAAGAGGCTATTAGCAGTGGAGGTGGCACCAAGTGCTGGATTCACGATGTAGTTTGGAGGTAAAGCCATGCAAACTCGTGGGTAGAGCTGGATGGGGTGTGGTGATGAGGAGAAAGAGAATAAGGATGGCTGCAAGTCTGCAGTCTTGGGGGATGGTGGTGCCATTAGCTGAGGTGCCTTTGGGGGAAATGAACACAGGCACACGTATTCTGTCTTGGACATTTTGAGTTGGAGGAGATATCAGGGAAGCAGTTGGATATATGGGTCTGGGCTGGAGACACAAGTGCTGGAGCTCTCAGCCCAGAGATGGTGAGTGAAGTCATGGATGTGGGCGCCTGTGTGTGGCGTTGAGGGAGACCAGGCCCGGGTCCCGAGGAACGGAGCATTTGGAGGTCTGCGAGAGGAGAAGCAGCCAGCAAACAGATAAACCCGACGGGGTGCAGGCGACAACCTGCCTGTGATAAATTATGCCTGCGCTGCCCAGGCTGCAGATGTGTGCTCTGAGGACCCCCCAGGCACCAGGGGCCTGTCGCTGGGTGATGGATGAAGGCTGCTCCCACCCACCCGCCTCCCGCTGGCACATGCTTCCTGTCGCCACCAGGCAGTCCGTTGGGAATAGAGAAAATAGCTGAGCAGGCTTGCCGTGACAGCCTTCTAAAAGTGACTTTTAAAACTTCTTATAGTGGGACCTTCAAGATGGCGGAGGAGTAAGATGTGGAGATCACCTTCCTCCCCACAAATACATCAGAAATACATGTACATGGGGAACAACTCCTACAGAACACCTACTGAGCACTGGCAGAAGACCTCAGACCTCCCAAAAGGCAAGAAACTCCCCACGTACATGGGTAGGGCAAAAGAAAAAAGAAATAACAGACAAAGAATAGGGACAGGACCTGCACCAGTGGGAGGGAGGTGTGAAGGAGGAAAGGTTTCCACACACTAGGAAGCCCCTTCACTGGCGGAGATGGGGGGCTGGGTGGGAGGGAAGTTTTGGAGCCACGGAGGAGAGCGCAGCAAGAGGGGTGCAGAGGGCAAAGCAGAGAGATTCCCTCACAGAGGCTCGCTGCTGACCAGCACTCACCAGCCTGAGAGGCTTGTCTGCTCACGGCCGGGGCAGGTGGGGGCTGGGAGCTGAGGCTCGGGCTTCGGAGGTCAGATCCCAGGGAAAGGACTTGGGTTGGCTGCGTGAACACAGCCTGAAGGGGGCTAGTGCACCACAGCTAGCTGGGAGGGAGTCTGGGAAAAAGTCTGGAACTGCCTAAGAGGCAAGAGACCATGTTTCGGGGTACGCGAGGAGAGGGTATTCAGAGCACCACCTAAACTAGCTTCAGAGAGGGGCGCAAGCCACAGCTATCAGCTCAGACCCCAGAGATGGGCATGAAACGCCAACGCTGCTGCTGCAGCCACCAAGAATCCTGTGTGCAAGCACAGGTCACTATCCACACCCACCCCCCCACCCCCGGGAGCCTGTGCAGCGCGCCACTGCCAGGGTCCCATGATCCAGGGAGAACTTCCCTGGGAGAGCACACGGCGTGCCCCAGGCTGTTGCAATGTCATGCTGGCCTCTGCCACCGCAGGCTAGCCCTCCATTCTGATTATAAATACTCTATCCCTTCCTCCGCCCAGCCTGAATGAGCTAGAGCCCCTAATCAGCCGCTGCGTTAACCCCCTCCTGTCTGGGTGGGAACAGAGGCCTGAGGGTGACCTACACACAGGGGTGGGGCCAAAACCAAAGCTGAACCCCAGGAGCCGTGTGAACAAAGAAGAGAAAGGGAAATTTCTCCCAGCAGCCACAGGAGCAGAGGATTAAATCCCCACAATCAACTTGATATACCCTGTATCTGTGGAATACCTGAATAGACAACGAATTGTCCCAAAATTGTGGTGGTGGACGTTGGGAGCAACTGTAGACTTGGGGTTTGCTGTCCGTGACTGATTTGTTTCTGATTTTTATGTTTATCTTAGTTTAGTGTTTAGTGCTTGTTATAATTGGTGGATTTGTTTATTGGTTTCATTGCTCTCTTCTTTTTTTATTATTATATTATTCTTTTATTTTTTAATTTTAATAATTTTTTTAAAATTTATTATTCTTATTTTTTTTTTCTTTCATTTTTTTCTCCCTTTTCTTCTGGCCGTGTGGCTGACAGGGTCTTGGTACTCCGGCCTGGAGTCAGGCCTGAGCCTCTGAGGTGGGAGAGTTCAGGACACTGGACCACCAGGGACCTCCCAGCCCCATGTAATATCAATTGGTGAGAGGTCTCCCAGAGATCTCTGTCTCAGTGCTAAGACCCAGCACCGCCCAACTGCCAGCATATTCCAGTGCCAAACAACTAGCAAGACAGGAACACAGCCCCACTCATTAGCAGAGAGGCTGCCTAAAATCATAATAATGTCACAGACACCTCAGAATACACCACCGGACGCGGCTCTGCCCACCAGAAAGACAAGATCCAGCCCCACCCACCAGAACGCAGGCACCAGTCCCCTCCACCAGGAAGCCTACACAGCCCACTGAACCAACCTCACCCACTGGGGGCAGACACCAAAAACAACGGGAACTATGAACCTGCAGCCTGCAAAAAGGAGACCCCAAACACAGAAAGTTAAACAAAATGAGAAGACAGAGAAATATGCAGCAGATGAAGGAGCAAGGTAAAAACCCACCCGACCAAACAGATGAAGAGGAAATAGGCAGTCTACCTGAAAAAGAATTCAGAGTAATGATAGTAAAGATGATCCAAAATCTTGGAAACAGAATGGAGAAAATACAGGAAACGTTTAACAAGGACCTAGAAAAAGTAAAGAGCAAACAAACAATGATGAACGACACAATAAATGAAATTAAAAATTCTCTAGAAGGAATCAATAGCAGAATAACTGAGGCAGAAGAACGGATAAGTGACCTGGAAGATAAAATAGAGGAAATAGTTACCACAGAGCAGAATAAAGAATAAAGAATGAGAAGAATTGAGGACAGTCTCATAGACCTCTGGGACAATATTAAATGCGCCAACATTCGAATTATAGGGGTCCCAGAAGAAGAAGAGAAAAAGAAAGGGACTGAGAAAATATTTGAAGAGATTATAGTTGAAAACTTCCCTAATATGGGAAAGGAAATAGTCAATCAAGGAAGCACAGAGAGTCCCATACAGGATAAAGCCAGGGAGAAACATGACAAGACACATATTTATCAAACTATCAAAAATTAAATACAAAGGAAAAATATTAAAAGCAGCAAGGGAAGAGCAACAAATAACATACAAGGGAATCCCCATAAGATTAACAGCTGATCTTTCAGCAGAAACTCTGCAAGCCAGAAGGGAGTGGCAGGACATTTTAAAGTGATGAAAGGGAAAAACCTACAACCAAGATTACCCTACCCAGCAAGGCTCTCATTCACATTCGATGGAGAAATTAAAACCTTTACAGACAAGCAGAAGATAAGAGAATTCAGCACCACCAAACCAGCTATACGAGAAATGCTAAAGGAACTTCTCTAGGCAGGAAACAAAAGAGAAGGAAAAGACTACAAAAAGAAACCCAAAACAATTAAGAAAATGGTAATAGGAACATACATATCGATAATTACCTTAAATGTAAATGGATTAAATGCTCCAACCAAAAGACAAAGACTGGCTGAATGGATCCAAAAGAAGACTCGTATACATGCTGTCTACAAGAGACCCACTTCAGACCTAGGGACACATCCAGACTGAAAATGAGGGGATGGAAAAAGATATTCCATGCAAATGGAAATCAAAAGAAAGCTGGAGTAGCACTTCTCATACCAGACAAAATAGAATTTAAAATAAAGACTGTTACAAGAGACAAAGAAGGACACTACATAACGATCAAGGGATCAATCCAAGAAGAAGATATAACAATTGTAAATATTTATGCACACAACATAGGAGCACCTCAATACATAAGGCAAATGCTAACCACCATAAAAGGGGAAATAGACAGTAAGACAATAATAGTAGGGGACTCTAACACCCACTTTCACCAATGGACAGATCATCCAAAATGAAAATTAATAAGGAAATACAAGCTTTAGATGACACATTAAACCAGATGGACTTAATTGATATCTATAAGACATTCCATGCAAAAACAACAGAATACACTTTCTTCTCTAGTGTTCATAGAATATTCTCCAGGATAGACCATATCTTGGGTCACAAATCAAGCCTTGGTAAATTGAAGAAAATTGAACTCGTATCAAGTATCTTTTCTGATCACAACACTATGAGACTATATATCAATTACAGGGAAAAAAAAACTGTAAAAAATACAAACACATGCAGGCTAAACAATACACTACTAAGTAACCAAGAGATCACTGAAGAAATCAAAGAGGAAATCAAAAAAATACCTAGAAACAAATGACAATGAAAACATGACGGGACAATGAAAACCTATGGGATGCAGCAAAAGCAGTTCTAAGGGGGAAGTTTATAGCAATACAATCCTACCTTAAGAAACAAGAAAAATCTCAAATAAACAACCTAACCTTACACCTAAAACAAATAGAGAAAGAAGAACAAAAACACCCAAAGTTAGCAGAAGGAAAGTAATCATAAAGATCAGATCAGAAATAAATGAAAAAGAAATGAAGAAAACAATGGCAAAGATCAATAAAACTAAAAGCTGGTTCTTTGAGAAGATAAACAAAATTGATAAATCATTAACCAGACTCCTCAGGAAAAAAAGGGAGAAGACTCAAATCAACAGAATAGACAATGAAAAAGGAGAAGTAACAACTGACACTGCAGAAATACAAAGGATCATGAGAGATTACTACAAGCAACTATATGCCAATAAAATGGACAACCTGGAAGAAATGGACAAGTCCTTAGAAAAGCACAACCTTCCAAGACTGAACCAGGAAGAAATAGAAAGTATAAACAGAACAATCACAAGCACTGAAATTGAAACTGTGATTAAAAATCTTCCAAGGAACAAAGCCCAGAACCAGATGGCTTCACAGGCGAATTTTATGAAACATTTAGAGAAGAGCTAACACCTATACTTCTCAAACTCTTCCAAAAAATAGCAGAGGAAGGAACACTCCCAAACTCATTCTACGAGGCAACCAGCACCCTGATACCAAAACCAGACAAAGATGTCACAAAAAAAGAAAACTACAGGCCAACATCACTGATGAACATAGATGCAAAAATCCTCAACAAAATACTAGCAAACAGAATCCAACAGCACATTAAAAGGATCATACAGCATGATCAAATGGAGTTTACCCCAGGAATGCAGGGTTCTTCAATGTAGGCAAATCAATCAATGTGATACACCATATTAACAAACTGAAGGATAAAAACCATATGATCATCTCAATAGATGCAGAAAAAGCTTTTGACAAAATTCAACACCCATTTATGATAAAAACTCTCCAGAATGTAGGCATAGAGGGAACTCACCTCAACATAATAAAGGCCTTTTATGACAAACCCACAGCCAGCATCGTTCTCAGTGGTGAAAAACTGAAACCATTTCCTCTAAGATCAGGAACAAGACAAGGTTGCCCACTCTCACCGCTATTATTCAACATAGTTTTGGAAGTTTTAGCCACAGCAATCACAGAAGAAAAAGAAATAAAAGGACTCCAAATCGGAAAAGAAGTAAAACTGTCACTGTATGCAGATGACATGATACTATACATAGAGAATCCTAAAGATGCTACCAGAAAACTACTAGAGCTAATCAATGAACTTGGTAAAGTAGCAGGATACAAAATTAATGCACAGGAATCTCTTGCACTCCTATACGCTAATGATGAAATATCTGAAAGAGAAATGAAAGAAACACTCCTATTTACCATTGCAATGAAAAGAATCAAATACCTAGGAATAATCCGACCTAAGGAGACAAAAGACCTGTATGCAGAAAATTATAAGACACTGATGAAAGAAATTAAAGATGTTACAAACAGTTGGAGAGATATACCATGTTCTTGGATTGGAAGAATCAACATTGTGAAAATGACTCTACTACCCAAAGCAATCTACAGATTCAATGCAATCCCTATCAAACTACCACTGGCATTTTTCACAGAACTAGGACCAAAAAATTTCACAATTTGTATGGAAACACAAAAGACCCCGAATAGCCAAAGCAACCTTGAGAAAGAAAAACGGAGCTGGAGGAATCAGGCTCCCTGAGTTCAGACTATATTACAAAGCTACAGTAATCAAGACAGTATGGTACTGGCACAAAAACAGAAATATAGATCAATGGAACAGGATAGAAAGCCCAGAGATAAACCCATGCACATATGGTCACCTTATCTTTGAAAGAGGAGGCAAGAATATACAGTGGAGAAAAGACAGCCTCTTCAATAAGTGGTGCTGGGAAAACTGGACAGCTACATGTAGAAGTATGAAATTAGAACACTCCCTAACACCATACATAAAAATAAACTCAAAATGGATTAAAGACCTAAATGTAAGGCCAGACACTATCAAACTCTTCGAGGAAAACATAGGCAGAACACTCTATGACATAAATCACAGCAAGATCCTTTTTGACCCACCTCCTAGAGAAATGGATATAAAAAGAAAAATAAACAAATGGGACGTAATGAAACTTAAAAGCTTTTGCACAGCAAAGGAAACCATAAACAAGACCAAAAGACAACCCTCAGAATGGGAGAAAATATTTGCAAATGAAGCAACTGACAAAGGATTAATCTCCAAAATTTACAAGCAGCTCATGCAGCTCAATATCAAAAAAACCAACAACCCAATCCAAAAATGGGCAGAAGACCTAAATAGATATTTCTCCAGAGAAGATATACGGATTGCCAAGAAACACATGAAAGGATGCTCAACATCACTAATCATTAGAGAAATGTGAATCAAAACTACAATGAGGTATCACCTCACACCAGTCAGAATGGACATCATCAAAAAAATCTATAAACAGTAAATGCTGGAGAGGGTGTGGAGAAAAGGAAGCCCTCTTGCACTGTTGGTGGGAATGTAAATTGATACAGCCACTCTGGAGAACAGTATGGAGGTTCCTTAAAAAACTAAAAATCAAACTACCATATGACCCAGCAATCCCACTACTGGGCATATACCCTGAGAAAACCATAATTCAAAAAGAGTCATGCACCACAATGTTCATTGCAGCTCTATTTACAATAACCAGGACATGGAAGCAACCTAAGTGTCCATTGACAGATGAATGGATAAAGAAGATGTGGTACATATATACAATGGAATATTACTCAGCCATAAAAAGAAACGAGATTGAGTTATTTTTAGTGAGGTGG
Organism: Eschrichtius robustus; assembly: GCF_028021215.1. Classification (NCBI taxonomy): domain Eukaryota; kingdom Metazoa; phylum Chordata; class Mammalia; order Artiodactyla; family Eschrichtiidae; genus Eschrichtius; species Eschrichtius robustus. Next base: position 111,615,619 of record NC_090825.1, on the reverse strand, counting down.
ATGGACCTAGAGTCTGTCATACAGAGTGAAGTAAGTCAGAAAGAGAAAAACAAATACCGTATGCTAACACATATATATATATGGAATCTAAAAAAAAAAAAAAAAGAATGGTTCTGAAGAACCTAGAAGCCAGACAGGAATAAAGACACAGATGTAGAGGAGGGACTTGAGGACACGGGGAGGGGGAAGGATAAGCTGGGACGAAGTGAGAGAGTAGCATGGATATATATACACTACGAAATGTAAAATAGATAGCTAGTGGGAAGCAGCCACATAGCACAGGGAGATCAGCTCGGTGCTTTGTGTTCACCTAGAGGGGTGGGATACGGATGGTGGGAGGGAGACGCAAGAGGGAAGAGATATGGGGATATATGTATGTATATAGCTGATTCAGTTTGTTATAAAGCTGAAACTAACACACCATTGTAAAGCAATTATACTACAATAAAGATGTCAAAAAATAAAAATGGTTCTGAAGAACCTAGGGGCAGGACAGAAGTAATGACGCAGATGTAGAGAATGGAATTGAGGACACGGGGAGGAGGAAAGGTAAGCTGGGATGAAGTGAGAGAGCAGCACTGACATATATACACTACCAAATATAAAATAGATAGCTAGTGGGAAGCAGCTGCATAACACAGGGCGATCAGCTCGGTGCTTTGTGGCCACCTAGAGGGGTGGGATAGGGAGGGTGAGACGGAGGCTCAAGAGGGAGGGGATATGGGGATATATGTACGCATATAGCCGATTCACTTTGTTATGCAGCAGAAACTAACACAACATTGTAAAGCAATTATACTCCAATAAAGATGTTAAAAAAAAAAAACTTCTTATAATTGATGATTAAAAGGCCCATTGATCCAAAGACTCTGTTTGTGGTGGAAGAAGAAAAGTCATTTTAGAAGGAATTTCTGGTGAGGTGAAGTGTTCCAGCAAATTGGCCAGGCAGCGTTTGCAGCCCCAGGCTTATGTTTCAAAAGCCATTAAAAGCCCCTGAAGAAAGTGCTGCAAAGTAGTTGTTTTGAGAAAGGGAAATATTTTGGGGTAGGGGGTAGAAGGAGAAAATGCCAGCTGAGGGGCTCACAGTGGGCAGTGAGAGGAGGAAGTGGAGGCCCCCTCTTCACCTTGGCCTTGGGGCAGGGCTGGGCTCCTGGCTTCCTGCACTGCGGCCCATGCTCCTGCCCATCGCACCTCTACCTCCGGCCCCTGGCTCTCACTGCTCCCCTATTTGGAACGACCCGTTCTCAACACTCAACGACCCGTTCTCAACACTCTCCTTTCCACAGTTAACCCATTTTGTAGCCTCCTTTCCTTAAATTTTCCTGGTCCCTAATATCCCTCACTGACCTCCTGTGGCCATCGACCTCTGCATGACTCATGCATTTCGGTGGCTAGGGAGACCCATAGGGACCCTCATGCTGCTCTTTCATGCATGTCTCTGGCTTCCCCCAGCAGGCTGTGTACACACTAAGAGAGAAGGGCACTCACGGTGCTGGGCGTGGGGTGAACTCTCCAGAACCTTAGCGGCTCATTTCCTCCTTGCTGAGGGGCCAAGGTGCTGTGGGGAGCCGGTACTCAGCACCCATAGTGTCTCTGTCCTGGACCTTGTTACGACATCCCATGTGGGGCTGTCCTGGCAAATTCAGGCAGGGTGAATGAATTGTGTATGTGTGTGTGTGTCTTCTCAGCTTTGCTGTGGTTGTCAAGGTCAGGGCAGCTAGACAGGCTGGCCAGGGGAGGACTGCCCAGCAGCATCACCTGGGAGGGAGGTGAGATCATTAAGCGTTTGCATACAGCACACAAGCAGGGCGGGAGGGGAGACTTGGTGCTTCCCTGGCCCTGGCACCAAGTGTCTCCGGGTCCCAGTGGGAGCCCAAGACCTGCCTCCGAGCCCTGTGCTCAGGGTGGGTTGCAGACAGGTGGGCTTCTGGGAAGGCAGATCTGCTCACCTGCCAGGAGCTCAGAGAGGTGCGGGGAGTCCCTGCCTGTGGGTGCCAGTCTCCACTCCTGGCATCTCTCTGAGTCCCACACCTGCACTCGGTGTGTGTTGTTTCTGTTCTGCTCTCGTTAATGCTGGTTTGTGTGATCGTTTTGGAAGTTTTCTCTCTAAACGTAGTCTCATTGCTGAGCTGACGTAAAGCCATGCCCAGGAACCACATTCACGGGAAGGGTTCATGTGTTCACAGTAATAAAATCTGGCATTTTTAAAAGCTTCCCTCTGAAGATACCTCCTCTCAGAACTGTACCTCTCCTCACCCCCCCTCAGCCCGAGTTTGCTCTTCTGGGAAAATGAGGCCGCTCGATTAGCTGGATTTCAAAGATCATAACGTTATGAGTCCCTAAACCCCATTTTTTAAAGAATCCCAAAGTGTATGAATTAAAATATGCTTTACTTCTTTTCAGCCTGATGAGGAGAAGCCTGTGAAGGACCCTATCAACCCAGAAGGAGAAAATCTGATGAGCGATGGTGTGGGCAACGGTCCTGCGGGTGAGAGGAGGGCACGGCGAGGTGAGACGTGAGGCTGGGGCTACTGGGCTGCCGCAGGTTTTGGTTCCGCTCAGACGTTGTTGCGTCCCCATGTGAAGGAAGTGCTTTGGGGCCAGCACTGTCCTTGGATGACAAGCGTGTGCTGGGGGGAGAAGTTTGGCATGCCGGGCTTCTGTGGGTGTGCTGGGTCCCGGAGGCTGTTTCCAGAGGTTTGCTGAGAGTCTGGGGGGAGACCTGTTGACCTCAGGGCATACTTGGGGAGCACAGCACTGCCCAAGGGATGAGATGGGCTTTGGGGTCAGAGAAAAGGAGTGAGGGCTGAGATGTGGAATTTAGCGATGGGAGTTGGAAAAAAGGTGCCCGGCCCTGGCCAGGCACCTGGGGTTGAGACTGACTCCTAGGAAGGGCTGAGAGGAGGAGGGGTCGTGAAGGGGACCAAGGAGTCCTGGGCTCAATGCAATCTGGTCTTTAATGGAGCTGGGGATGGGCACTGTTAATCCCTAAGATTTCTCAAAGCGTTTTGGCTTTGCATGGTAATCTGGTAGCACAGATTTGTTTCTCTGTGGTTGTAAAAGAAACTTGTGTGCTTATCTGAGAGACAGCTGTGTAAGGGACACATTGGAACATGGCTGGGAGAGGGAGGAGTTGTAGCAGAGGAGAAGGATGGGGACCAGGGATGGAAAGGGGGGTGCACAGGGCAGGGTCCTCAGGGACTCAGGGGTGTGTCAGGGTCTTTAGTGCTTGGGAGCCCTGTGACTCCCAGAGAGGACCCCGGCGGACCCCTCCCGTTGCATACGTACCTTCACACAAAACGTGTCCACGTGGACACCAGCTTGGGCAGTGCCCTTCTCTTACTCATTGGCAGTTCCCAGGTGGGGATTTAGGCCTCATAGAAGAGGAGGCAGAATTTCTCAAGACCTCACAGAGATGTGGCCGCTGTGGACATTTGTGTCTCTCTCTGAAACTTCCTCTAGACACTATTTCACTCCATTTTAGAAGGTTCCGTTGGGTACCAGTCCTGGGAGCTGCTCTGTGGCCTCCTGAATAATACTGGGGGATACCCCATCCTCTGCTTCCTTCTTGGAGGTTCCCAATCAACAGTAGCATTTCAAAGGCTCCGAGAAGTCTGGCAAAAAGCATCTGTTAAACGTTCTTTAATCCTGTATTTCCGAAACTCATTTGACCGCAGATCCCTTTTGCTACAGGAAGCCTATTAAAGTCCTATGCAAGTCTCCTGTCCTCCCACACACCTTGGGGCCCTCTGATTACTCTATATTCTCATGCTAACTAAGATCGTAGGAAAAACCCGAACGAACTTTTTGGCCAATCCCAATGCTTCACGGACTCGCACGCTCTAAATTTCCTTCCAAGGTGAAGATCAGGCAGGGAGTTTATCATCTGGCCTGCTGTGGCCTCCTCTGAGCTTGGAGCAGGCCCGCTAGAGCAGAGCGCAGACACATCTGTTCACCTCGACCGCTCAGCCAGCCCCTCTGGCAGCCTGAGTTTGCAGACCGATCGCTTCCTGGTTCATGCTTTATGGTTCAGCCGGAGCATTTGGCCCGAAGGCAGGCATGTGTGCTCACTTTCACAGCCAAATGAAGCTCACCTGGGCCCAGGCTGCTTGGTGGAGGACGAGATGTGAGCAGAAACACTCCATCTGCCGAATCCCACTCCCCTACAGCAGCGCAGGCCCTGGGCTGTTCTGACTGTCTTGTTTTGCATATAGTGATGAAATATTAAAGGGAATTCTTCCAGTTTGAAAACCTTTTTGTCAAGGCACAGGGGCAGCCTGAACATGTGACAGAAGCTCCCTGAGCTTGAGAGAGGAGCAGAGGGACACAGAGAGGAAGCAGGAACCACCCGAGAGGCTGGAGCTCCCTTCATAGGGGCCAGGAATGGCTCAGGGTGGCCACCTTCTCCCACCTTGTTGCTGCTGGCTGCTCAAGGTGGGCACCGCTGACCCAGAGCTGGTTCTTGCGAATGTTTTTGTTTTTTTTTTGTCTTACTGCTCTGCGCTTTATTGTGATTCGCAGATGTTGCATCTTTTATAAATAGAAGGTTTGTGGCAATGCTGTTTTGTCAGATGATGGTTAGCAGTTTTTTGCAATAAAGTTTTTCTTAATGAAGGTATATACATTGTTTTTTTAGACAATGGAGTCCTGGATTGGGAGGCTTGTGGTGTGTCCTTGGGCAAGTACTTGAACCTCTCAAGGCCTGGCTTTCTCCACCAATGAAACTGCGTGGTAGACCAAATGCTCTGGGGCTTGTTAAGGCTTAGGTAATAAGATTCTACTTGGAAGCTGGTTTGTCTGTTCAGACGTTTGTTGCCAATGTTACCTTGATCCCTAGTGAGACACATTGGACCCAGTGGCCGTCCCGGAAAGGAGGGCTGCACCTAGAGGGCCCACCCGAGTGTGACCTGCTATGGCTTGGACAGACCCAGGCTTTCCTGCCCACCAAGATGGTGCTGGAGTTGGGGCAACCACAGCTAAGGGTCAGTGTGGCACTGGCCGGCCACATTTCAAAGCTGGCCTCGGGAGGATAGTGCTATGACTTGACTCCTGTTGGGCATCCTCACAGTGTTATGTCTGCATCCCTCTCTGTGTCTGCAGTGGGGTCTGCTCTGGGCACAGACACTGAGGCAGCCCCCTGGCATTTCTGATACAAAGTGTCAGACCCGACCTGACCCCAGTCAGAGTTGATCCTGGAATGGCCAGAGCATCTGCAGGGCCTGAATCTGTGTCTCTTTGGCAATGTAGCCCTCATGCTCAAAGCCACGTGCTCACCCATCTCCCAGGGAAAGAGTGAGAGGGCCCCCTTGGATGATTGATTAGCAGCCTGTATTTCCCTTTGCCAAGGTGTCTCAAAAGCACACAAGCAGGTGGCTTCTCGGGGAATTCCTCTGGGGAACCATGCTTCTACAAATCCAAAAACATGCAGAAATCCAATATTCAAATGAGAGAAGAAGTTGGGAAGGAAAATGTGCTCTTTCCTCTCCTCTCAGTTAAAACCTAAATACAGAGCTGGAGGGGTCAGAAGTAGCTTCTACTTTCCCATGGTTCTTCTCCCTGTAAGAGAAGAAAAACAGACCCGGGGCTGCTTCTAACCTCCAGGGAAGGGGCCTCCGAAGGGCTGTGGCTCTGGCATGTAAGTCCGAGGAAGTGGACTTAATTCAACTGAACAAGCTTTGCTTAAGCAGCTACTGTGTGCTAGGCCAGGGCCCGGCATTGTGTGGAGTCAGGTCTGATAGCTTACGGCTTAAAAAGCACTTGACATGGATCTGGATTTTGTTCCCAGCTCTGCCACGTTCCAGCTGTGAGACCTCAGACCAGGGGCCTTAGGCTCTCTAAGTCTCAGGTTCTCAGCCTGTGAAATGGGGATCATAGTACCTATCTCATAGGATTGTTGAAGGAATCAAATAAGTTAGGGCATACAAAGCGTTTAGCAGGGGCCTGGCTCATAATACGCTCTCATTAATCACATACACTCTCATTAATCACACGGCCCCAGGTCCTCACAGCTGGCAGAGGGGATGTGCCCCGTGTTAGAAATGACAGAGCAGAGGCTGAGAAAGGTTATGTGAGTTTTCCTAAGATCACTTGGTTTGTTACCGAGAAGGCGGGGCTGGGATTGGGGTCTCTCAATTTTCCGGTAAGATGTCCCAGCCCTGCTCTGAGATGGGGGTCCCTCCCCAGGTCTCAGGTTGGTTTGGGAGAAGAAGAGCCCGCTGGTGGGGCCTGTGCCACCGCTGCTCTTTGGCAGAGGTTGGGCCATTAAGAACATAGCTCTTATTTTATGTGTTTTTTATGCTTCCTCGAGAAAAGTGTTTGTAGAATTCCAAGGAGTTAGAAAAGCCACCCAGATCCATCCCCCAAGCTGGCAAAGACAGTCCCTCTGTGGAGGGAGAATTCAGAGCCCCTTTCCCCCAAGACCTGATCTTCCCCACCCTGCCCCGCATCTGTGTTTCACGGGGCTGCTTGCTCTCTGGCATTTGGCTTTTCCTGTTCCTTTCCCTGAGGTTTGGTCCCATGAATGTTTATGAGCAAATAAAACTTGGATTGCTGCTTTGGGCCGTGGTATCAGTGTTGACTTGGGGAGGGATGTCTAATTTAACGTAATCCCGCTCCTTCGACTTTCTGTGACTTCCACTGCAGTCCCCTCTGGGAAGAGTAGCAGAAGGAGTGGAACGTGATTAAAGCAGAGGCCTCGCCTCCTCTCCTAACCTTGGCGCCATCAGTCCCCTGCTAAGAGCGGGATGAAAGCCAGATGAAGTGTCGGAAACACAGATGTTGCTTTTCTTTGAATTCCTACATGGACATGTATGGATGGGCAACCTTTGGGGACACATGAGCTCAGGGGTGTCACGGGTGATGTGTCAGCTGGTTTCCCATAGCATGAGGTCTCAGGGCAGGGCTGGAGGGTATGTTTTTGATCATATGCATGAGGATGCCCTATTCCTTCTTTGGAGCAAGAAACTGAACGGCATAACTCATTCAAGGATAAAATCCGGTTGAACTGGTGTGTGGTGCCACGTAGACCCCCCATGTTTGTACCAAATGTATCATTTTTATTTTCCTAGGTGCACAGTGTCCTGTTCGGGATTTCCCCCCGAGCTAATGGGCTCAGAGGAGCAGTCTTGGTGGAGCCAGGGTAGGGGCTGAGGTGTGGGGAGGACTGCACGTCCCTGCGGCGGGGGAGGGGCTGCACGTGGGCTGCGTGATGGAGGTACATCTCCCGGAGATGCAGCATATTCCTTCTGGGGCTGTTGACAGGGCTGTGAGGCAGGTAGGAGGAAGGTAATCACATCATTTCATGGCACTCTTGTCTCAGGGGGTCAAATGAGCTGACTCTCCAAAACTAGGGTTTACTTTTGACTTTTTAATTTACGGGCTGATACAGATGCACGCTAGTGCACTCCTCAGGTTTTCTGGAACAGCTGGGGTGTGCCTCGCAGAGCGGGTGAGATTAAGCGGGGCAAATGTGGCTCGACACTGAGGATCTCAGAGGTTAGCAGGGAATATGGAATAGATCACAGTCCACGCCGATGCTCAGCGGGATGGGAAAATGGGCAGAGGAAAGGCACGGAGAAACCCAACGGCAAGCACCCAACACTGGCTGCAAGGGCTTCACGGAGGAGGGGGGCTGGCTCTAGGAGGATGGATGGGATTTCCACACGTGGAGACGGGTGGGCAAGGCTTCAGGGAAAGTTCGTCCAAAACGTAGGTGTCTAGACAGAGAGACGAGAGCCACTTTAGTAAGAGGTTCTGTGGAGGGATGTTTTGAAAGTGGCTGGAAAGGTCGAGGCCCTAATGCACTTTGAAGATGCTCAGTGGGTATTTACTGAATAAATGTGTGAGTTAACGGCTGAGCCTTCCTTCAGCCGACAAGTACTTACTGAGTGACTACTATGTGCTAAACACTGCTAGGGGCTGGATGTGCAGCCGTGAACAACACAGATACACGTTGCTCCCTTGTGCGTTCACATTCTAGCAGGGGAAGACAGACAGTAAACAAATAAATATAATACGCAAGTAATATATACAGTGTGTTAGGAAGAGGTAAGTGTAGGGGGAAAGAATGAGTAGAGGGTGGGGACAGCAGGGGTGTATGTGTGTGTTTGGGGGAGGTTGCAGTTTTGACCAGTGCTGCGGAAGAGGCCTCGTTGAGATGACATTTCAGCAATTTGAGAGGGATGTGAGGAGTCAGCTCGGGGGATATTTGGGGGCAGAGCATTCCAGGCATCAGATCCCGAGGCAGGAGAGCTGATGTGCTTGAGGAGCAGCAGGAGGCCCATGCAGTCGCAGCAGGGGGACAGTGGCAGGAGAGAAGGTCAGAGAGCCCCTGGGGGCCTTGAGGCCAGCGTAGGGCTTTGGACTTCAGCGTCAGTGATGTGGGGGCCTCTGGGGGACTTTGAGTAGATGAGAGATGTGATGTGACTTCTGCTTTGAAAGTGTCATTCTGTGTGTTGTGTGCAAACCTGACTGTGAAAACCTGGAGGCAGGGAGACCGTTTGGGAGGCTGCTGCAGCCCCAGGTGAGAGGTGATGGTGGCCTCGCTGGAGTGGTGTCATGCCAGTGGTGGCAAGTAGTTCCGTTCTTGACATGGACGATTCCTTAACAGACTGAATGAGGGTGTGAGAGACCGGAAGAGTCAAAGATGAAGACACAGTTTCAGCCTCAGTGATGGGGATTGGGAAGGCTGTGGGTGGAGCAGGTTGGGGTTGGATCAGGAGCTGGTTTAGGCGTGACAAGCTGGAGATGTTGTGGACATCTGCGTGGAGATGTGCGGGGCAGCTGGCTTTCCTCGTAGAGTTCTAGAGAGAGATTGGGGATGGAGATGTAAATTTAGGGGCCAGTTGACCTGAGATAGCGTCAATGCCACAAGATAGGATGAGATCACCAAGGGGTTGATGGAATATAATGACAAGCAGGGCTAACGCTTTGTTTAGTTTTAAGCGCCAGGCATTCTGTTAAGCACTTCCCACATTCTCTTTGTTCCAGCACAATCTGATGAAGTGGGAGCTGTTATTTTCCCCATTTTACAGAAGATGAACCTGAGGGTCAGAGGCATTAAGTAAATTATTCTGGTCAGAGCCAGAATTTGCACGTTGGTCTGACTCCAAACTTTTAATCATTGCACTTACTGACTCTCTGAATTATGGACCTAATTCTGTGCAGAGTAAGGGATCCACTGAGGTGTTTCAGCAGAGAAAGGACTCGGAGCTGTGGGTTAGGCAGAGGCATCTGGAACCTGGGGGCTCCTGAAGAATGTACCAGGGAGGGGAGAGGTAGAGACCAGAGGCAGGGAATATAGAGAAGGTTTGGACCACACAGTGGGGGTTGGTAATGGGGCTTGGAGAAGGGATTTCCTAAGAAGGGAAGAACCAGGTTGTGGTGAATGCAGTGTTATGAACTAAGTCTTTGTGTCCCCCCCTGCCCCCTGCCCCCTGCCCCACCAAATTCACATGTAGAAGCCCTAATGCCCATGTGGCTGTATTTGGAGATGGGGCCTCTAAGGAGGTAGTTAAGGTTAAATGGGGTCATAAAGGTGGGGTCAGTGTCTGATAGGATTAGTGTCCTTATAAGAAGTGACTCCGGAGAGCTCTTGCTCTCTCTCTGTGTGTACAAGCACTGAGGAAAGGCCCTTTGAGGACAGAGCCATGGGAGGCTAACTGCAAGTCAGGAAGAGAGCTCTCACCAGAAACCAAATCACCAGAACCTTGATCTTGGACTTCCAGCCTCCAGAACTGTGAGAAATAAATGTGTGTCGGTTAAGCCACCCAATCTGGTATTTTGTGATGGCAGCCCAAGCCGACTAATACACCCAGACTCTTTGGTATTCTGCTTTTTCCAGACCTGTGTCTTCTTGCCAGGCTACAGGGCTCAGCCATTTGATAACTGGTCTCTTAAGGAACTTCTCTTCTTCCTCTAAACATTTCTGAATGGACCAGAAGTGTCATTGAACAATTATCTAGTCGTTAGCTTCTCTGTGGAGCCCAGAGAGTTGCAGGAAGAAAATTGGTAAATTCTTTTCATTCTTAGTAAAACCTAACATTATCTTGCTAATGCCTGATATTAAGAGTGCAAAGTCATCTCTCTACCATTGATCTTCAAAGGAAGAGATTTCCTTATTTGACAAGGCCTGAAAAAATGTGGGTGAGGTTCCTTTCAGATGGGAATTTTATTTCGATTTTGTTTTTAAAAAATCTTTTAAGTATTTTTGTACAATAAGTGTTGTAGTTTCTTTCTTTCTTTCTTTTTTTAAATTTGAAAACACCAGAGTGTGGGGGAGGACTGCAAACAAATAACAAAAAAAGATGCTTTTATAACGTTATTTTCACTGTTGAGAAAAAAGCAAATCCTTCCCACAGCATTGAAAAGTCCAAAGATGAAATAATCTCATTTTTTTCTCTAAAGGCTTTAAAAGTGTCTGCCTGTTGATTCCATCTCTTGTGTCAGTGAGGCCATGTCACTCTTCAGTGGCCCAGGGGTTCACTACTGCAGAAAGATCAGCCCAGGTTTCTGGGCACATGCCGAAGCAGAAGGGTGGAAGCATCAGGGGACTAAAAACCTTTCCCAACAGAAATGCTGTGGGCAAGGAGACCCTTCCCTGAACCAGAAGGAGGGACGGGCAGCACCACTCCACCCCCAGAGCAGAGGATGGCAAGAGGCCTAGGGTCCCACTTCTGTGTCCATTCCCTTCCCAGAAGATTGTAAAACCAGTCAAAATGACATGCCTGTGAAGAAAGTGCAACATATGTTTAGAAATACTGGTAGAGGGAAACATCTGAGGAATGAGAAAAGGTTTGCCAGCTTTTACTACAAATGGGGGAAGAAGCCGTCAGGGAGATCCCACCCCCAGGTAAACAGACTTTCCTTTTCTGGAACTCCCGTAGCCTAGGAGGTCAGGTTCAATTTCCCTGTCCAGTGGACTGGACTTCCAGATGAGGCATTGTGGCTGCCTATGGACTCAAAGCACAAGACCACGATCCAGGGCCCAATTCCAGCTATAAAATCACCCCAGTGCCGACAAATGACGTGATGGTCACTTACATCCTGCAATTGGGAAATCTCACAGTATTCTAGATGAGAGTTTTAGAACATTAAACAAATTTGCAAAGTGGCTGACTTCTCCCCACCATCCTTGCCACTTCCCGCCCTTGGCCTCCATCAAATCACTGGGTTCAGTGGCAACATGTGCCCCCCGAGCATTTCGAGCCCACCAAGGGGCAGGGAGCCCCCGGGGAGGCTGGCACCCTCATTTCCATCCCTAGTCTGAAGAGGAGAGGGCTCTGGTGCTGCTGGAGCTCGTCTGCAAGAAGGCACAGAGAGGTGTGCTCAGTGCCGCCAGCCTCTCGGGAAGCCGATGTTTCTGGGATCTTAAGGTTTTCTCTCCTTTTCCTGCAAAAACGCTCTCTCAGTAAAAATGAGTTGTCAGCTGCGCTTGAGACCCTCTAAATTGATTTTGGCTCTGTCCATTACAGGTAGCTTCTGTGTGAAGAACCCGTATAAATCTTACTCAGTGAGGGAGTGTTAAAAATGGCAAATTTCAGAGTAAAGGTTTAACAAAAACCATAAATAAAACTTCAGAAATAATGGAAGTGTTTATAAGCATCTGTGGAACTCCGCACAGGAACAAGTGTGGTTCAAGTGCCAAGAGATTGACTGAGATGCTGTGTTTGCCTGGAGAGAGGGAATATCCATCTTTGTTTGGCCTCTGCTCAGGGAGGCTTGACGTGGAGAAGCACAGACATGGGCAGGGCTCCATGGCCGGGTGCGTGGGAGGGACTTTATCACTGTCAGGCGCCGGGGCAAGTCCGGGCTCGGGAGGCTGCCAGCGGGAGAGGAACTTGCCAAGGAGCGGGGCCTTGAGTCCCAAGTGTCCAGGCCTACTGTGCGCCTGCATGGTGGGCAGGTACTAACATCACAGTGATCTCATAATCCCAGCAACAAGCGATGTGCCCATGGCCCATTTTCCAGCTAAGGAGACTGAAGCAAAGAGGGGTCTGTGGCTTGTCCAGGTCCTAGAGCAAGCCATTGCTGGAAGCTGGAGCAGAGCCAGTGGTTCCCAGTGCCTGGCCCCAGTGGTACCAGGCCTGCATTGTCCCTGCCTCTCTGGGGAGTGTCCCTGCCTCTCTGGGGAGTCCCCCTGCCCTCTGAGTCCCCTGGTTGTGTTTTCTAAATGAAACACTCTGGAGTTGCTGAGGCCCATCGGGCCTCCATCCCTGCTGGAGGCTATCATGCCTCCACCCATTGCAGCTTAGTTTATGCCCAGAAACAGGGCTGGGGGAGCCAATCCCTTGGTAGACTTTCTAATGGGACGTAAATCATTACAGATGGGACTCAGGTTTTACAAAATAGTTTAGGAGGTAGATAAATTAGATCATGAAAAGTGCATAAGGGACATCAATTATGCAGGAGCCAGAAGAATGATTATAAAGTGATCTGGCCTCAGTTTTGGCCCATGAAACATTTAACTGCGGTCATTAAAGTAGAACACATCCCTTGCTCCCTACTTCAGAGAAGTGGGGTGGTGGGGGATGCAGCTTTGCCCGAGGGGGGTTGTAAAACACGTGATGACCTCCTTCGCTTGTGGGCGTCTGGGGGTAAAAGGCCACCTGGGAGGCACAGAGCACTGGAGCTGGGCTCTTCAGGTGGAGAAGCATCCGGGGGGCTCTGGGAGCACAGAGGGCCTGGAGAGGGCTCAGCAGAGGCTCTCCCAGCTCTTTTAACCCAGAGCACAAAGGTGCTCACCAGAACATCCTGGGGGAGTCAACAGACAACGTGACCCCTGGGTCCTCAAAAATCCCCCAAAGCTGTCATGCTTGTCCTGCTTCTTGCCCAGCAACAGTGCAGACCTGGCCTTCAGTGGGCTGGCATCTGCCGAACTTCCCTGACCTGATGCTACCGGTGAACGTGGGCGTCCAGGGAGATGGGCAGGTGATGGTGACCCTGCAAGCAAACTGTGCATGTTGGCTTCCTCCATGAAGCTTCAGCCAGCATGGCTGGTCCCAGGCCTGGGCATGACTTCTTCTTCTCCGAAAGAACCCCGACCTGACTCTGAGCCACACACAGAGGCTTCCATGATGGTCTCTCAGCCCTACTGGAGGATGTGCTGTGTTTCTGGAAGGCAGGGGCCTTCTTCCTCCTTCTCTCACCCTGTGGGCTTTGGGCTGGGCATGTGGTGCTTCAGCTGAGCCTGGTTGGGTGGGGCTGGGGGTTAGTTACCAGCTAAGGGATCATGGCACACACTCCTGGGCTCTCCCTCCCTGTGGTGGGTCACTCTTGGCCATCGGCATCTCTTGGAATCAGGGTGTGCTTCTACCTGGAGTCCTCTCTTTGCTTTAGGCCCCCCTGTGCCTTGGAACACAGCTGCCAACAGCCGCCAGGAGGAAGAGGCAAATGGCGTGGCTGCAGGAGTTCAGTCCTCAGCCTCGTGCCCTCGGCGGCGGGAGGGCTGAGCGGGGCATGTCGTGAGTGTGCTGTGTGAGCGGGGAGCTTTGTGAAGGGAGGTGGAGTGGGAGGTGGGTGAGCGCAGTGCCAGGGAAGGTCTGTTCCCGCTGGAGGTCAGAGGTGAAGGCGTGTGTTCCCTATCAGCTGGGTTCTCATCGCCCCCATGGCCCTGGTCCCCCGGGCCTCTGGTCCTTCCTCCCCAAGGTCACCATTTCACTGGGTCTTGCTGTTGGGCAAGATCAAAAGCTTTTCCTTGGAGTGGAGAAAGCAGTGATGTGACCTCCTTGTTAATACAGGGGGCTCGGGATTCTGACAGATGTAGGATCACATCCCTCTCTGCCATTTACAAGCTGGGCTTCCTGGGATAAGTTACTTAAGCTCTCTAGGCCTCAGTCTTCTCAACTGCAGAATGGAGATCACAATGACACCTATCACACTCTGCATATGAAATGAATTCTCTGATGGGTGCTTGTCAAGGAATGGTGTGTTCTCCCCACAGTGGAGAGATGGGTGTGGGACTTTTAGCCCTGCTTGGCCTTTTAGAGGTTGGAGTTTGGGGGCAAGCACTTGGCCTTCCTGGTCTCAGTTTATGCATCCGTGAAATAGACTGACTTTGTGGTCAGATTAGCCATAAATATCAGCAAGTCCACTTTTCAAAGGCCGAAGCCATTTGGTACCGGGGTATACCCTACTCATCCACTTTAAACTTGCATTATTGGATCATTAGTATTATTAAAGACAATCGCTAACATTTATCTGAAATTTCTCATGGTGCAAAGTCTGGGCTAAATGCTCTGCATGTGCTTTCCCAGCTAACCTCCCAACTCAGTAGATGGTGGAGCTGAGGTCTAGAGATATTAAGGGGCGTGCCCGAGGTCACAGAACTAGAGTGATGGAGGCAGGGTCTGAACCCTGGCAGTCTGACTCCTGAGCAGAGACATTCACAGGCAGGCCTTCATGGCAGGAGATTTCCGAAGTCCTGCCTGGGAGCCCACCATTCTAGAATGAGGTGGACTGTGGCAGTAAGGGTGGGAAGGAATTTCTACGGTTTTTCCAAACCTGTCAGAAGGAGCCCCATGAAGGTGATTTCATTTTCTCTCGGATTCCAACACCAGTCAACCTGCGGTAATTTTCCCTGAACCAAAGGCCAGTCCGCAAACCTCTGAAATATGCTTGCACGCTGAAAAGGGCAAGGCAGCCCAGCACACAAACGAGGGAAAAGGCACAGGGCTGGCTCAGCCATTTTGTGAGCTGATGGCTGGAAACGAATTTGGATTGTGCTTCTTCGGCATTTTGCACGCAGTGGAAGGAAAGTTTAAAAGATACTGCCTGGAGCTCAGACTAGGCGGAAGATTCCACCACGATGAAGGAAGCAAGAGGGCACATGTGTCTGTGGGGCTGGGGCTCGGTTGACTGTAGATTTATCTATAGATAAGGCTAATTTATTGCCCAATCCACGAGGCCTTTGGATGAAAGCTGTTATTCATACTTGCACTGGGGTAATAGCATGAAATGGGAGTGTCCTTGGGTACGATTGTAGATAGTGTAGTGGGTACACTATCTACCCACTGTCCTGGGGTAGATAGTACTCCAATTTATTGATTAACGCAACCCTTCTGGCCTCTGAGGAGCAGGACCCTGCTTGGCTGGTTCGTGTTGTGCCCACATTTAGAAGTCGTGGGACGGTTCACTTAACTGCATTGAGCTTGACCGTTAAAAGGTAGAGAAGGAATCTTGGAAGAGGAAGGCCACAGAGCTCCTTGGGAGGCTGGAGGGCTGCAAAGCAGCGAGCATCTGGGAGTCTCTATACTTGGGTTCTTCCACCTAAAGGGAGCTCCTAGAGTTTTGGGAACCACTTCCTAAACTGTAAACTGTGTAGTCTTTCGTGTGCGGAGGCGGTGGCGGCGGCCGTGCTGAGCACTGATGATGCAAAGCTATCATTGGAATTGTCGCGGGAGAGAGTTCCTGGCATCCCTGAGGCCTCCCCAGCTCCCGTGACAGTGACAGTGGCACAGGGCTCCTCCTGCCTCCCAAAGACAACGTGAGGGCCTGATTCCCAGCTCGCTTTGGGCTCCTTGGGTGGTGTTCCTGCCTGGGATGAGAACTCAGGCAAATGGCCATCGTTTCCGAGGGTGACAGGCAGGGGTGGAGGGCCGGGGCTTGGGTGCCTGTTGTGTATGACCACGATGCTAACCAGCTCTACCCTGTTCCGGGTCTTGGGGTACATGAACCTGTGTGTAAGTGTCACAGCGAGTTTGACAGAATGTGGTTACTGCTGGCTCTCCTGGTTGGTATCTTGCAGCTTTCCCACTAGAGAGGGAATGAAACCAGCCCTTCTGTCCCCTATTGAAAGCTCACAGGGAAGTGTCTTATTGGCCCGTCCTGACCAATCACCGAGGGCAATGGGGGGAACTGAGAGGGGTCTGGCTTAGGTCAGAGCTCTGATTCTGGCCATTTGCAGTAGCTGGAGGTGACAGAAAGGCAGAACATAGCAGCTCCACTTCCAGCCATGTGGCTGCAGACGGGGTGGCTGGCGGAGAGATTCCTTGCAGGAGGGTTGCCTTTTCCAGAAGAGGGGGAGAGCCTGGCAGAGAAGACTGGTGAGCCAGTGCACATTTTTACCAACAGCAGCAGAGGTAGAGTTGACAGTCTGCCGATTTGATCGAAGGGACAGTGTCTGATTGAAATGTGTATTTCTTGATTACTAGTGAGATTTGTTGGCCATTTGTGTTTTTTTTTGTGTGTGAATTTCCTGTCTGTGGTCTTTGCCCATTTTTTTGGTAGCCGTTGCTGAATATTTCAGAGGAGTAGGGGAGGTGAATCTGAGTTTGCTATTTTCCGCCGCCTTTGGTGGGTAATTGTGCTGACTGTATTTACTCCTGCCTAGAAAAAAAACAGCTGGGTCTCCAGGAAACCACTGTGGGAATCCAAGTAAAATGCTCTCTCCTTAATCAAATTTCTTGTATTATGAATGGTCATTAAATATTTTATGTGAGAATGTAATTACTGATTAGGGCCAATATCAATAGCCTCAGATAAGCAGTGTATAACACTAATTAGAAGGTACTGAGTAGCTCCCAGTGAGTTGTCTATAGCAATTTGGGAATTACCGTAATTGTTGGCAAGCTGAGCTGGGAGGCGGGCATGCTGGCTAGGGGTGGTGCGTGTGTGTCTCTGTCAAAGTTGCGTTGATGGGCAGGGTAATTGTGGTGTGGCGGGAATCACCCTGCTGATTTGGAGGGCTCCCTTTGGGTGAGCTGTCCTGCCTGGTGGGTGGCATGGTGGGCTGTACTGCACCCTCCATCTCCAGTCATGTGGTATCTGGGTTAATGAGGTGTTGCTCTGAATGGTGCAAGTTTCCAGCATGAGAGGTGGGACATCCGATCACTGCCTCGCTCACCTCCCTGCCTGTGTACATGTCTCTCCAGTCTCTCTTACCCCTTCCAACACACACACACACACACACCCCACTGTTTAAGCATTACTGGCTTTGTTTGTTTGGAATATTACTTTGTGAGGGTTTTGTTCTACCTCTTGCAGGGGCAGCTGAACAGGCTGCAGTGAGATTTACTGGCTGCAATATGTCAGGATCACATCAGCATCCCAACTTGGGTTACCCGATGTGTGTAGCTCGTGAGAGGAGGGAGGGGCTTCAGTCTTGGGGCCCCCATGTCTCGGCAGGAGTCACACTGAGTTAATCCCTCCTGAGAGACTTCGTCAGCCGTGGGGCAGTGCTTCCTTCCTCCCTGATGAGTGGGCTAGAAATCATCACCAGGGACCAGTGGAGAGGGCTAAGGACCTGCAGGGAGCCACAGGAAGAAGGATGGGGGGTGTCTGCTAATGCTGCCCATGGGAGTCCACTCATGGTGGCACCATAGTTGGGGAACTGGCTTAGGGGTCAGAATCCCAGCTCCACTTCCCACCAGTTCTGGGAAAACCATGGCACCTCTCTGAGCCACTGTTCCCTCTTCTATAATTAGAGGGTAATGATACCTACCTTGCGGCTGGTCATTTTAGAGGTGGTGCAGCCTCCAGAGCCACTCGGATGGCCTGAATGCCTGTCCATGCCTCTCCCCATCTGTGCAGCTTCAATCAAGTTATTTAACCTGTGAGTCTCAGCTTCCCAACATGTGAAATGAGGATAATAACAGGACCTACCTCACTGGATTACTCGGAGGATTAAATGAGTTGTAAGGAATTTAGAGCAGTAAATGCTACACAAGTGCTTGTTAAATATAAATATAAGTTGCATAAATGGCCTGAGATGTGCCAGGCAGCACCAGCCAAGTGCTCAAGACACCCACTGTACTAAGTGCTGGAGACACAGATGTGAAGGAGCCAGACAGGGTGCCCCCCTTTCCAGTCCAGGGGAGACACAGGACACCAGTCGGAGAGCAGGATCATGGCACATGGTGGTTAGCGCCATGAAGAAAAGGAAAGCAGGGTAAAGTGGTGAGGAATGACGGGATGGGAGGGAAGGTTATTTTAGGTAGTTGGGGCCACATTTGAGTGGATACCTTGGTGAAAGGGGGGAGTGAGTCATGGGAAGAGGCAGAGGGAAAAGCAGGCAGAGACCCTTAGCTGAGGCTTTGGCTGCTCTGACCCCAACCCTGTGCATCCCTTCCCAGGCTCATGCGCACTCCTGCCCGACCCCATCCTCCCTTCCTGCCTTCCCTCCCAACTCCTGGTGCCTGCAGCTCTTTGTTGGCAAACTGACCTCAGGCTGCTGGCGGACAGAAAGGATACCTGGGAATTTTCATCCTCCCCCACCCGCCGGAGGCAGCCTTTAGCCAGTGACTGCTGGGTGCAGGGGTGCACCTGCCAGCCTCTTTGCCCCTGATGGGGAGTGACCTCCACTGTTTCCTGGACTCCCCGGAGGTACCGCGTCAAACCACTGACTGTGGGACTTTGCTAGATGGTGCTCGCTCGCCTGGCTTCGTCCCCTCCTGATACTTCTGGCTCATTTCCTTACTGGTTTTGTGGGAACGCTCCCCTAATAAATCAATTTCACATGACCCTCCTCTCAGCTTCTGCTTCTGGGGAACCTAAATCAGACCCTGAGCCAGAAACGAGTGTGACATGTTGAAGGAATAATGAGAGACCAGCAGAAAGCGGGGAGAGGATGAATGGAGGAGATGCTACAGAGGTAGGCAGGGCTGGATCATTTGGGGACTTGTTGGCTGTGATAGATTTGAATTTTCTCCAAGAGCAGTAGGAAGTTATTCGAAGTTTCTAGGCAGGGGAGTAACAGTATACAATTTATTTTATAAGAAAACATCTCTCTGGCTGCTATGCAGAGAATAAACTATTAGGGGAGAAGAGTGGAAGCAGGGACACCAGTTAGGAGGCTGCGGTAGTCACCCGAGAGAGGGATGATGGCCTTGAACTAGGAGGGTAGCCAAGGGGAGGGATTTGGGGTTTGTTCTGAGGGTTGGTAGGTGATTGGCCACTATTAATGTTTAGACACATGGGTTCAGTTCTATAGTTTGCCCAAAGTCATAGCAAGTCTAAGAGTTCAAAATGGGGACTGTGGGCTGGTGGTGGGCCTGTGGCGGTCCTCCTCCATGGGTCCTCTCCTGCCCCGCCACAGACATGAGACACAGACGCACACACGTCTCCTTCCTCTGAACCCAGGAGCCCCTGTTGGAGCCTTTCTACATCGTCACTTTGTACCTTGTCCTGGCTGCTTGTGCCTTCCTCCCTGCTGCTGGGCTGTGCCCTGGGGCCCTGCTGGAGGGGTCCTGTGGGAAGACCCTGGGCAGGAAGGTGAGGTCTCCATCAGATCCTGCCCCTCCCTGGTCCTGGCTCCTTGCCTTGGATGGAAGGGAGTCAGGGGTAGGAGCACAGAGGCCCTTCTGAGGCCTGTTCAGGGGCCTTTAAAGGGAGGTTTTGTTGAGAGCTTTGCCTGAGGAATGAAAGGCCAAGGGGGCCCCTGCTGAGACCCAGCCTATCAGGCAAGGGCCAGACAGAGCCCACTGTAGCTGTGATCAGGTTGAGTTGGAATCCATTTTGCTTCTGTGAGTTAAGACATTATTTCTTCAGAAAGCAAGACAGTTGTTATAAGTTATGTTTTTTTCAGGTATGAAGTATCTGGAATATTAAAACGCTTGGCTCTGACTTCCAGACCCCCAGGGGACAGATCTTAGAGATATAAACTCCTTTCTGCATGAGATATAAAGTTCATGGTGAGCTTTAGTGGGTGCTGGGCTTTCTTTGAGAAACCTTTTCCCCTGGCTACACTCCTTTTCATAATCTGAATATGAAATAGGTTGCTGCAGGCAGCTGGAACCAGGCAGGGTCTGTGGTTTGATCCCCAGGGCACATCTGGTGGGCAGATGTGGAGAGTCTGTGTTCCTGGGTGCTGGGCAGTCCCTCAGCAACCCCATGGACCCCTGGGAGGCTAGGAAACCCCACCTCTAGAGCCCTAGGACCCATTGACCAGATGAGACCCCCAGTTTCCCCAGAAGTAGCCGGTGGTATCTGGAGAGATCTGATCTGTCTATGCGGAACTTTTAACACTAAAATATCCAGACCTTCAACCTCTTTTTAAAAAAAAATTATTTATTTGTTTTTATTTTTGGCTGTATTGGGTCTTTGTTGCTGTGCGTGGGCTTTCTCTAGTTGGAATCTAGAAATTCCACTTCTTAATGTCTATTCTAGAAACATAGTCCTAATGTATGCAAAGAGATATTTATGTGGCTGTTCCTTCCAACTTGTTTTTTTTTTTATTTTTTATTTTTTAAATTTTTTTTTTTTAATTTTATTTATTTATTTATTTATGGCTGCGTTGAGTCTTCGTTTCTGTGCGAGGGCTTTGTCCAGTTGCGGCAAGCGGGGGCCTCTCTTCATCGCGGTGCGCGGGCCTCTCACTGTCGCGGCCTCTCTTGTTGCGGAGCACAGGCTCCGGACGCGCAGGCTCAGCAGTTGTGGCTCACGGGCCCAGTCGCTCCGTGGCATGTGGGATCTTCCCAGACCAGGGCTCGAACCCGTGTCCCCTGCATTGGCAGGCAGACTCTCAACCACTGCGCCACCAGGGAAGCCCCCAACTTGTTTTTTACAGTGACAAAATGGAAACAAGCTTAAATTGTCCTAAATATTAATTAAACTGTGGAATAGTCATATTAGGACCTGCTTTTAAGGGTAAAAATCCTTCAGCTAGTTATGTGCATAGTGTTATGTAAAGACCCCCAAGCTTTATTACTAAGTGAAAAAAGTAAGGTGCAGAATAATTTGTATAACATGCCATTTATGTTAAACCCCCCCTTTATTTCTCTACATACCGTAAAAGCTAGACAAAGCAAATTGAAAGCAGTGATTATCTGGGGAGGGGACTGGGATTGCGGGTGGCATCCTTAAGGGGGACTTTCGTTTCATACCTACAGTTGGAGTATTTTAAAAATGAGAATATTTTTCAAAACTACTTGTATGGTGAAGAAGGTTAATACAGGACATAAAGTAATTGATGTCTATTATAAGAGCTTTGTTAAGCACAGAGCAATGTCACCTCATGTTCCACTGTTAGCATTTTGGTGCATTTTCTTCCAGTCTGTTTTTTCCTTATGCATTTTTACACAGTGTTAAGCATAATATAAGATATCATTTTGTCCCAGCTTTTTCCTCTTAACATTTTGTCACAAACACTTTCTCTACTGTTTCAGACTCTGCATAAATATCTTTAATAGCTTCATAATTTTCCATTGTGTGTATTTAGACATTTCCCATTTTTCCTTCCCATTTTAAAAGTGATCTCCGTTTGCCTAGGAAATCTTCCATCAGTCTGTGAGACAACAAAAGCATAACTATCCTCATGCCTGGTGCAGTGTGGTACATGGAGTGTGATCGGTGCATATGTGTGTGTGTGTGTGTGTGTGTGCGCGCGTGTGTGTGTGCACACGCGTGTGTGTGTGTGTGTGTGAGTGTGTGTGAGTGAGGGTGATGGGAAGCTGAGGCCGTTCCAGAGAGGTGGACCAGCATTGGCTGTCCCAGGGTAATTCAGGCAGAAGAGGCTTGCAGGTCAGCTCATTGGTACTTTTTGGATATATGTCTCTTCTACGGAGTTATGACAGCAGAGGGAATGGGAGTGTCCCACACTGGGGCCTTAGAGTCCTGGGTTGGAGACTAGCTTACACTAACTCTGTTACCCTCTCTGGAAAACATTTTTCACCGGCCTGCAAACCATTTTGTGAATACAGACAAGGAGATTTCCAGAGGTGTGTTCTCTGGATGATCATGTCCAGGCAGAGCCTTGTGGTTTGGTCCCTAGGGAGGCCCTTGTGGGAAGAAAGGGAGCAGTTTAATCTGTCCCTCTTCTAGGCCTTGGTTTTCTGCTCTGAGAAGTGAAGCTACCTGTAGCAGGAAAGAGACAGAAAACCTAAAGGGCAATTTAAGACAGGTTAAAGACGGGACTGTTTACAATGGCGTGGACTGGTTGAAGGGAACCTGCAGGGGATGGTGTTGTACCTCTGGGCTAGCAACTGCATCTCTAGAAACCATTGCTACCCCTGGCCTTGTAAGGGGAGGGGGAAGGAGCTGTTAGGAACTCAGGGAGAGCTGAGGTCATAAGAGAGAGGCTGCTGAGCTGAATCTGTGACCTTAAGCTGTCCTTATAAACTAGGATTTAGTATAGAGGGAGCTGGGGGAGTAAACACTACAACCTCTGTTTCCTCCAATTTCCTAGTCCTCTCCCATTGGCAAACCTAACCAAAAGCCAGAGGTGCAAAGGGAGCCTGGGGCATGCCGTCCACCTGGGCCAGCCACCCGGGGCACAGAATAGGGCTCTACTCCTTTGTCAGGGAAAAAAAGCGATGGCCCCAACACCATGGAAACACAAAGTCCCATCAGCTATTGGATTTTAGTATGAGGAGATCAATCCAGTTATATTCTCACCAGGAATCTAATTAAAACGTTAGCTTCTACCGGTGTGCTTCATACAAGGTAGTGGGAAAAAAATTAACAATTAATTAACATAAAACACAGGAGCTGCCGTCTGGTCTGCAGCCAGTCATGAGGCATGAGTTGATAACCTTAGCTTTGGTTTTTCACCAACCATTCCATGTGCCACTGATCCTCTGCCAGCACCTTGGCTTGCTGGCTTATTTTTTTTTTTTAACGTCGTGGTTAAAACTTTACATGGGCCTATTGATCAAGTGCTGGGGTAATTGGGAAAATAGGTGATCGGCTTCACAGAGATGGTCATTTCATCCGTGTGATTTTTGAGAGCCTTTGTGCTCTCAGTTCCCTCTGGTGAGGATACCCATGGGACAAGGACATCTTCACACATACTCTGCTCACTCTGAGTCGTCCTTCCTCATAGGTGTCTATGTCACCAATATTTCATTCTTGTTCTTTGTATGTTTCTGACAAGCTGTCTACCTGTTAGTGACTGACTAATCAGGGTAGATTTATCAGGCTCTTTCTCCTTCCATGGATTTCCTGAGTTTCTGCCCATTGGGAGGCATTGGGAGGGTTTCCCCTCACCGTTGACTTCCAGGGTCATTCTTCAGTGGGATTGCGACGTATTGTCCATCCACTTCTGACTCAGTTGAGCACACTGTGCAAGCCAGCAGTAAACCAGGCCATGCTTTACCCTCATCTCTTTACTGATTGTAGGGAGCTCTCTATGAGGCATAGGTGTGGGTCAAGGCAGATGGGCTGAAGCTTTGGGAGTAAGTGCCATGGGAGTCTGAGCCACCTGCTGTACAATCTACTCTTCCTTCTGACCTGTACAGACTAGATCTTATATATACCATTTCCATTTGACAAGATAATTCTGCTCTTTACTTCCAATTTTGTAATTCAGCGGATCACACAGCTCTTAGTTCGTGATGGGTGGTTTATGTCACGTAGTCATTTAGTATCCCATGGTCTGGTGTTCAGCATTTTCCACAGCTTAGCAGGAAGCCAGGAGCTGCTTTACAAATGCAGCTCTATTATTAGCAGAATTCCTACTCTAAAACCTTGGGATTTGTGCTGTAATATTTATATTAGGGCTTGCTAGAGGCTCTATATAACATCTCTATCTGCCAGAAACATTTCTAGTACAATTGGATGTGCTGGGGTCACCACATAAGAGCCACAGAGCAGCTTATAGCCAGGACCTTCTATAGAAACTTCTCCTGATCCAGACCTCACTCAAAACTGGAAGACTTACCAGTTATCTAGGAAGAAATCAGAACAAGATGCCCAAATGTGTTATATATTTCCTCCACAATCCAAAGAGGCCAAATCAAGTATTATGTTTTCCTTTGTGGTGAATGGTGGAAGGAAAGCAATATTTTTGTCACTTTAGAGGGAATATACCTATGTGTTCTGGGCTACTGCACCCTTAGAAACTTTACTTATATGTCAGGCCCTTGAATTTTTGCAGAGTTTATCACCCATTTTCTGGCATGCATATGTCTTACTAAAATATGTATGGTGCTTACTCATTCCTTCTCAACAGGTCCAGCTAGCATAATTACTTCAATGTAATAGGCTATTGTGATTTTCTATGGGATAGCAAGACAATTAAGACTATACTGCAACAGAGAACAGACTATATTGTGACAGAATAGGAGAGTTGACATAACTTTGGGATAAGAGAGTGAAGGTATACTGCTGTCCCTGTCATGTGAAAATGAATGGTTTCTGATTATTTTTATTGACCAGAGTTTGTTAGCTCAATAACTGCACACAAGATTTTTATGCAAGGGAAATCTGGTTCTTTGAATGAGGATGAGGATCCACTTCAATCAGCAAGGAAATATCAAGAGGGTTTAGAGGTTCAAAGTTCTCATCTACCTAAATGTCCCCATTCCAGTTACAGGGTCTTATATCTTCCCAGCCAGTGCCCTCTTACCTTAGCACAGTGTCTCTCAACCTCGGAACTACTGACATTTTGGGCTAAATAATTGTGTGTGGGGCTATCCTGTGCCTCTCTGATACTTACAGCTACTCTGGTCTCTATCCACTAGATACCAGTAGTACGCCCCACAGTTGTGGCAACTCACAATGTCTCTAGACATTGCCAAATGTTCCCTGGGAGGCACACTGCTCCCACTTGAGAACCACTGCCTTAGTATAAGAGATCTGGCAAATATTCATATTCATGGTATGAGAACTCTGTAATGCTTATAATTAGGCTTTGTGCTTGGTCCTCAGCCATATCTGCCCTGCCATTATGGAGGATGAGGGACTCCTTCAAAGTGCCATGAAGTCTTCCTGATTTTCTACCTGTTTTTTTTTTTTTTTAAACTCAGGAATTCAAGGTCTTCATTTTGTCATTTTCTGTGTGTATTCTCCCTACAGCAGTCAGGGCAGTTGGCCCATCCCAGGGTCTTTGTAATCACCATTGTCACTATAGTGCCAGAGTGCCAGAGCCACCTCAGCTCCCTACATTTTGTCTTCTGCTGTCACTCGTCATTTACCATCACCAGTGATTTGAATAGTTGTAATGCCCCTCCTTACCACAGATTGTCACTATCCCATCTGCCCTTAAAAGAGGCTCTCATCGATTAGGTTAGTTACGCAAATCCCATTTTTAGGCCCTATTTCCTGGTGCCACCTCCAGTACCAAGTATTGTAAAAGTCAAGAGAAAAGTGGCACACTCAAAAGAGTAATTAAAGAGAGGTTAATGAAAGAACTATTTATAAACGTGTGAGCAGGATGAAGGGATCCAAAGTAGACAAAAAGATGGTGAAGCACCCAGAAATTAGTAAGAGCAGCAAGCCATTCCCTCCCCTGGACTAAAAGAGGAGAGGGAAGGAGCTGTGCCTGGAACCCAGTGAAAGCGGTAGACAAGGGCGAGGGGTCTCTGAAGTTGTTGAAGGTAACTACTGTTGGAAATGTAACTATTGTTAAGTGACTGCCAGGAAGGAGAGGAGGTGGGGGAGTAAATACTCTAACCTCTTTTCCGTCCAATCCTCTCATCTCTGGGTGCCTCTTATTGGCTGAACTGGAAGCCAGGGGAAAAGAAACCCATTTAAGCAATCTAGATAGGTTAGCCTCCTGGGGCACAGAGCAAGAATGGAGAAGACTGGAGAGGAATATGGTGGATAAACCAGGAATAGTGGCTGAGCCAGGGTTTTTTTTCAGTTTTTGTTTTCTTTGTCACATGAACTTGTTTTGCCGTAATTTAATCTTCCAGTCCCAAAAGAATCTTAAAGATCACTTAGTCATTTTTGAGTGGTATATAATGAAGGCATAATTTTATTTATTTTTTATGTGGCTATGTTCCAATAAAACTTTATTGACAAAAGTAGGAAAAAAGAAACAGGCAGTAGACTGGACTCAGTCCACAGGCCATAGTTTGCTGACCCTTGAGTTAAAGTATAATACAGTAGAATATCTCTTAGATATACCTTGGTTTACATAACCACTTTCTTATTGCTGGGCATTTAGATTATTTCCCCAATTTCCTTATCCTAATGAAAAAATTTAAATACACGTCTCTATGATTATAACTTTGCATTTCCAAAATTGCCCTTGGGGTAGATTCCTAGAAGTAGAATTTCTAGATCAAAAGCTATAAATAATTTTAAGGCTTCCTATTCTTTTGCTGCTTGTGGGGAGTATAAATTGGTGTGTGTCATTTCTGGAAAGCAGTTTGGCAATGCCTAATTGATGCCTCCCCAAGATCTTACTAGTTCTAAGTATGATCGTTGTAAAGGAAAACAAAGAAAGTGGCATGGATTTTATGTTTAAAAAAAGGTGTCCCAGTGTATTGTTTTGTGTGTGCACAACTGATTACAGAAGTTCAACTTTTTTCTGTATTTTCTTTTTTGAAAAATTTATTTTATTAAAGTATAGCTGATTTACAGAAGTTAACTTTTTTCCATCTTTCTTATCCATTTGCATTTCTTCTATTTCAAAGTTTTTGTTTTTATCTTGGCTCATTTGTTTTCTTTTCTTTCTTTCTTTTTATAATTTTGTCTTTTCCTCTCCAATTTTATTTCAATTATATGTATGTTTAGGGGGTAAAAATCTAAAAGCATAGGTTGTAGAATCAGACTGCCCAGGTTCATACTCTGATTCTGCCACTTCCTTCCTTCTTATGCCTAAACTTCCGTGTTTCTAGAATGGAATCAATAAGACATATTGTTGCTTTGAGAAAAGTATGTAAAGCACTTCCTGCATTGCCTAGCATATAGTAAATGTATAATAAGTACTATCTATGACAATGATAATGGAGACAGTTCTTTGGCTACTTAAATGTTCATTATCTATCTGGTGATCAAATACACTTTTACCTCTATTTTCTTTTAACTTTATTACGGTTTAATTTAAAAAAATTCCTTGGATGTTATTTGGTATAAGGTATGAAGACAGGCTCTAAATTAATTTATTTTCCAAATAGCTGAATAAATATTCCAATATATTTTATTGAATAGTACATTCCTTCCTCATTAGTTTGTGCTGTGACCTTTATCAAATATTTTGCTTTTACACATTTTAGGATCTACCTCTGGGAAACCAAGTGTTTTAAAGTTATCTGCTTCACCATCACTGATATAACGTTTTAACACCCCATAATACAACTAACTTGCATTACTCTAACTTCTCATTTTTCTCTTAGTCTCATAAATTTATTCTCCCAGTTGCATTTTATAGTCATGTCGACAATTTTCAGAAAGAATTGCTGTTATTTGAATTCAGATCAGAAGTAAATGATACTTACAGAACAACCTGAGAACTGACATTTCTATAATGAGCTTTCTTTCCATCCTGAAACATAATGTGTATCCTCATTTATTCAACTCTTCTTTTATATTTTTTCAGTAGAGTTTTATCATTTCCTATATCACGTAAAAATAGATAATACTTATTGAAAATTAATGCTGTGCAGGGCTTTGTTCTAAATACGTTATGAATACGTTTAACTCTTAAGACTGTAAGAGAGAGGTTTGCCATTATTCCTATTTAATAATGGTGAAACTGAAGAATGTGAAGGGTAGGTGATTTGTCTCTGATCACCTTAGGTCCAAAGTCAGAACCAGAGTCTGTCTCCAAAAGCCCATGTTCTTAATTATTCTGATATACTCATCGTATACATTAGATGTTAAAAAGAATTCTTACATATATTATATCATTGTGGCTATGTGAATGAGATAGTTTCCTCACCTCCAGTATTCCTTTTAACTGGTTACTGCTAACACAGAAGGGAAAAACTATTGTCTATTATTGATAAACCCTTATAATTTGTAAGTTTATAATTTGAGAGATTAAGAAGAAATACATAAAATTGGGTACAGATTAGATCATTTTAATTTAAACATAATTTTAATTAAAAAATTGAGATCAGTATCGTTAACGTTTACATTATCAAGTTTATTCCACAAATAGCATTTAATAATATTAATTAAATGTTAGAACAAATTAAACTTCTTCCCATTTAACGACTCATAATAATTTAATAATAAGAAGAATAATGGCTAGGGACTTCCCTCGTGGTGCAGTGGTTAAGAATCTGCCTGCCAATGCAGGGGACACTGGTTCGAGCCCTGGTCCAGGAAGATCCCACATGCCACGGAGCAACTAAGCCTGTGTGCCACAACTACGGAGCCTGTGTTCTAGAGCCCGTGCTCCACAACTACTGAAACCCGCTCGTCTAGAGCCCATGCTCCACAACTACTGAAACCCGCTCGTCTAGAGCCCGTGCTCCGCAGCAAGAGAAGGCACCGTAATGAGAAGCCCACTCACTGCAACGAAGAGTATCCCCCGCTCACCGCAACTAGAGAAAGCCCGCGCAGCAATGAAGACCCAACGCAGCCTAAATAAATAAATAAATTTATAAAAAAGAAATTCTCACACAAAAAAATAATGGCTAACATTTAGTTTGTGTTTCCTCTATATTAGTTGCTATAGCGAGTGCTTTGCAGGCATTAGTTAATTTAATTTCTTTTAATTAGTTACGCAAGAAAAAGCATGCTTTGCCAAGAAATAAATATGACATCTATCATGTTTGTTGGGGACTGGATATATATTAAAACCCAGATTGAAATTTAATTATGTGATTCAATAGCAAATAGACAAAAGCTGCTTTCATGACCTGGTGTTTTGGATTCTTGCATTTTGCACTAAAAAACACAAATGGTTTATTTTGACTATGTTTGAAATGACAAGATAAGAGAGATTGGTCTCAGGCTGTTATTTGTAAGCATTTTGTCACAAATAACATATTTTGTGTATGGGCAGTCTTGATTCTCAACAAATGAAAAGCCAAATTGTATATAATTGTCACTATGTTTTCTTTTTAAACATTCACATTTTGAAGGAGTAAAGATAGCTCAATGTACTATATGTGATTTCTGATCAGATGACTGCAACTTCCTGATCTGGCAAAAATCATCTTAGGGTGATTGTGCAGAATTATTATCATTTTTTATAGTCTTCAATAATTTGTTGTATCTTAACATCAGTGTTTCTTATACTTCCTGACTTTAACCAATGGCCCATTATAAGTTAAATAATGTATAAGAATAGGACATTTAAAAGAGTATAGTGATTAAACTTGCTATCGCAGTTAGCACTTGTTCAGCTAAGTTACAAGTCCATTAAGAAACTGATTTGTTAGCAGGTCTCGATTGCCATTCTTGCTCTCTTAATGCACCTTAAGGAACTCTTTAAGTTTAAAAAAACTGAGGTACAGTTGATTTACAATATTATATGAGTATCAGGTGTACAACATAGTGATTCATAATTTTTAAAGGTTATACTCCATGTATAGTTATTATAAAATACTGAATATATACCCTGGGCTGTACAATATATCCTTCTTTTTTTTTTTTCTCTCTTTTTTTCTCTTTTTAAAAAATTTTTAACATCTTTATTGGAGTATAATTGCTTTACAATGGTGTGTTAGTTTCTGCTTTATAACAGAGTGAATCAGTTATACATATACATATGTTCCCATATCTCTTCCCTCTTGCGTCTCCCTCCCTCCCACCATCCCTTTTCCCACCCCTCTAGGTGGTCACAAAGCACCGAGCTAATCTCCCTGTGCTATGCGGCTGCTTCCCACTAGCTATGTATTTTACGTTTGGTAGTGTATATATGTCCCTGCTACTCTCACTTTGTCCCAGCTTACCCTTCCCCCTCCCCGTATCCTCAAGTCCATTCTCTAGTAGGTCTGTGTCTTTATTCCCATCTTGCCCCTAGGTTCTTCATGACCATTTTTTTTTCTTAGATTCCATATATATGTGTTAGCATACGGTATTTGTTTTTCTCTTTCTGACTTACTTCACTGTGTATGACAGACTCTAGGTCCAGCCACCTCACTACACATAACTCAATTTCGTTTCTTTTTATGGCTGAGTAATATTCCATTGTATATATGGGCCACATCTGCTTTATCCATTCATCTGTTGATGGACATGCAGGTTGCTTCCATGTCCTGGCTATTGTAAATAGAGCTGCAGTGAACATTGTGGTACATGACTCTTTTTGAATTATGGTTTTCTCAGGGTATATGCCCAGTAGTGGGATTGCTGGGTCGTATGGTAGTTCTAGTTTTAGTTTTTTAAGGAACCTCCATACTGTTCTCCATAGTGGCTGTATCAATTTACATTCCCACCAACAGTGCAGGAGGGTTCCCTTTTCTCCACACCCTCTCCAGCATTTATTGTTTGTAGATTTTTTGATGATGTCCATTCTGACTGGTGTGAGATGATATCTCATTGTAGTTTTGAAGTGTATTTCTCTAATGATTAATGATGTTGAGCATTCCTTCATGTGTTTGTTGGCAATCTGTATATCTTCTTTGGAGAAATATCTATTTAGGTCTTCTGCCCATTTTTGGATTAGGTGTTTGTTTTTTTGATATTGAGCTGCATGAGCTGCTTGTAAATTTTGGAGATTAATCCTTTGTCAGTTGCTTCATTTGCAAATATTTTCTCCCATTCTGAGGGTTGTCTTTTGGTCTTGTTTATGGTTTCCTTTGCTGTGCAAAAGCTTTTAAGTTTCATTACGTCCCATTTGTTTATTTTTGTTTTTATATCCATTTCTCTAGGAGGTGGGTCAAAAAGGATCTTGCTGTGATTTATGTCATAGAGTGTTCTGCCTATGTTTTCCTCAAAGAGTTTGATAGTGTCTGGCCTTACATTTAGGTCTTTAATCCATTTTGAGTTTATTTTTGTGCATGGTGTTAGGGAGTGTTCTAATTTCATACTTTTACATGTAGCTGTCCAGTTTTCCCAGCACCACTTATTGAAGAGGCTGTCTTTTCTCCACTATATATTCTTGCCTCCTCTTTCAAAGATAAGGTGACCATATGTGCATGGGTTTATCTCTGGGCTTTCTATCCTGTTCCATTGATCTATATTTCTGTTTTTGTGCCAGTACCATACTGTCTTGATTACTGTAGCTTTGTAGTATAGTCCGAACTCAGGGAGCCTGATTCCTCCAGCTCCGTTTTTCTTTCTCAAGGTTGCTTTGGCTATTCGGGGTCTTTTGTGTTTCCATACAAATTGTGAAATTTTTTGGTCCTAGTTCTGTGAAAAATGCCAGTGGTAGTTTGATAGGGATTGCATTGAATCTGTAGATTGCTTTGGGTAGTAGAGTCATTTTCACAATGTTGATTCTTCCAATCCAAGAACATGGTATATCTCTCCAACTGTTTGTAACATCTTTAATTTCTTTCATCAGTGCCTTATAATTTTCTGCATACAGGTCTTTTGTCTCCTTAGGTAGGTTTATTCCTAGATATTTTATTCTTTTTGTTGCATTGGTAAATGGGAGTGTTTTCTTAATTTCGCTTTCAGGTTTTTCATCATTAGTGTATAGGAATGCAAGAGATTTCTGTGCATTAATCTTGTATCCTGCTACTTTACCAAATTCATTGATTAGCTCTAGTAGTTTTCTGATAGAATCTTTAGGATTCTCTATGTATAGTACCATGTCATCTGCAAACAGTGACAGCTTTACTTCTTCTTTTCTGATTTGGATTCCTTTTATTTCTTTTTGTTCTCTGATTGCTGTGGCTAAAACTTCCAAAACTATGTTAAATAATAGTGGTGAGAGTGGGCAACCTTGTCTTGTTCCTGATCTTAGTGGAAATGGTTTCAGTTTTTAACCATTGAGAATGATGTTTGCTGTGGGTTTGTCATATATGGCCTTTATTATGTTGAGGAAAGTTCCCTCTATGCCTACTTTCTGGAGGGTTTTTACCATAAATGGGTGTTGAATTTTGTCGAAAGCTTTCTCTGCATCTATTGAGATGATCATATGGTTTTTCTCCTTCAATTTGTTAATATGGTGTATCACATTGATTGATTTGCATATATTGAAGAATCCTTGCATTCGTGGGGTAAACCCCACTTGATCATGGTGTATGATCCTTTTAATGTGCTGTTGGATTCTGTTAGCTAGTATTTTGTTGAGGATTTTTGCATCTATGTTCATCAATGATACTGGCCTGTAGTTTTCTTTCTTTGTGACATCTTTTTCTGGTTTTGGTATCAGGGTGATGGTGGTCTTGTAGAATGAGTTTGGGAGTGTTCCTCCCTCTGCTCTATTTTGGAAGAGTTTGAGAAGGATAGGTGTTAGCTCTTCTCTAAATGTTTGATAGACTTCGCCTGTGAAGCCATCTGGTCCTGGGCATTTGTTTGTTGGAAGATTTTTAATCACAGTTTCAATTTCAGTGCTTGTGAGTGGTCTGTTCATATTTTCTGTTTCTTTGTGCTTCAGTGTCAGAACATTGTGCATTTCTAAGAATTTGTCCATTTCTTCCAGGTTGTCCATTTTATTGGCATATAGTTGCTTGTAGTAATCTCTCATGATCCTTTGTATTTCTGCAGTGTCAGTTGTTACTTCTCCTTTTCCATTTCTAATTCTATTGATTTGAGTCTTCTCCCTTTTTTTTCCTGATGAGTCTGGCTAATGATTTATCAATTTTGTTTATCTTCTCAAAGAACCAGCTTTTAGTTGTATTGATCTTTGCTATCGTTTCCTTCATTTCTTTTTCATTTATTTCTGATCTGATCTTTATAATTTCTTTCCTTCTGCTAACTTTGGGGTTTTTTTGTTCTTCTTTCTCTAATTGCTTTAGGTGTAAGGTTAGGTTGTTTATTTGAGATGTTTCTTGTTTCTTAAGGTAGGATAGTGTTGCTATAAACTTCCCTCTTAGAACCGCTTTTGCTGCATCCCATAGGCTTTGGGTCATCAGGTTTTCGTTGTCATTTGTTTCTAGGTATTTTTTGATTTCCTCTTTGATTTCTTCAGTGATCTCTTGGTTATTGAGTCGTGTATTGTTTATCCTTCATGTGTTTGTATTTTTTACAGATTTTTTTCCTATAATTGATATCTAGTCTCATAGCGTTGTGGTCAGAAAAGATACTTGATACAATTTCAATTTTCTTAAATTTAGCAAGGCTTGATTTGTGACCCAAGATATGATCTATCCTGGAGAATGTTCCATGAGCACTTGAGAAGAACGTGTATTCTGTTGTTTTTGGATGGAATGTCCTATAACTATCAATTAAGTCCATCTTGTTTAATGTATCATTTAAAGTTTGTGTTTCCTTATTTATTTTCGTTTTGGATGATCTGTCCATAGGTGAAAGTGGGGTGTTAACGTCCCCTACTAGGATTGTGTTACTGTCAATTTCTCCTTTTCTGGCTGTTAGTATTTGCCTTATGTATTGAGGTGCTCCTATGTTGGGTGTGTAAATATTTAAACTGTTATGTCTTCTTCTTGGATCAATCCCTTGATCATTATGTAGTGTCCTTGTTTGTCTCTTGTAATAGTCTTTATTTTAAAGTCTATTTTGTCTGATATGAGAATTGCTACTCCAGCTTTCTTTTGATTTCCATTTGCATGGAATATCTTTTTCCATCCCCTCACTTACAGTCTGTATGTGTCTCTAGGTCTGAAGTGGGTCTCTTGTAGACAGCATGTATACGAGTCTTCTTTTGGATCCATTCAGCCAGTCTTTGTCTTTTGGTTGGAGCATTTAATCCATTTACATTTAAGGTAATTATCGATATGTATGTTCCTATTCCCATTTTCTTAAATGTTTTGGGTTTGTTATTGTAGGTGTTTTCCTTCTCTTGTGTTTCTTGCCTAGAGAAGTTCCTTTAGCATTTGTTGTAAAGCTGGTTTGGTGGTGCTGAATTCTCTTAGCTTTTCCGTGTCTGGAAAGGTTTTGATTTCTCCATCAAATCTGAATGAGATCCTTGCTGGGTAGAGTAATCTTGGTTGTAGGTTTTTCTCCTTCATCACTTTAAATATGTCCTGCCACTCCCTTCTGGCTTGCAGAGTTTCTGCTGAAAGAGCAGGTGTTAACCTTATGGGGATTCCCTTGTGTGTTATTTGTTGTTTTTCCCTGGCTACCTTTAATATTTTTTCTTTGCATTTAATTTTTGATAGTTTGATTAATATGTGTCTTGGCATGTTTCTCCTTGGATTTATCCTGTATGGGACTCTCTGTGCTTCCTGGACTTGATTAACTATTTCCTTTCCCATATTAGGGAAATTTTCAACTATACTCTTTTCAAATATTTTCTCAGTCCCTTTCTTTTTCTCTTCTTCTTTTGGGACCCCTATAATTCGAATGTTGGTGCGTTTAATGTTGTCCCAGAGGTCTCTGAGACTGTCCTCAATTCTTTTCATTCTTTTTTCTTTATTCTGCTCTGCAATAGTTATTTCCACTATTTTATCTTCCAGGTCACTAATCCGTTCTTCTGCCTCAGTTATTCTGCACTGATCCCGTCTAGAGAATTTTTAATTTCATTTATTGTGTTGTTTATCACTGTTTGTTTGCTCTTTAGTTCTTCTAGGTCCTTGTTAAACGTTTCTTGTATTTTCTCTATTCTATTTCCAAGATTTTGGATCATCTTTACTATCATTATTCTGAATTCTTTTTCAGGTAGACTGCCTACTTCCTCTTCATTTGTTAGGTCTGGTGGGTTTTTGCCTTGCTCCTTCATCTGCTCTGTGTTTTTCTGTTTTCTCATTTTGTTTAACTTACTGTGTTCGGGGTCTCCTTTTCGCAGGCTGCAGGTTCGTATTTCCCGTTGTTTTTGGTGTCTGTCCCCAGTGGGTAAGGTTGGTTCAGTGGGTTGTGTAGGCTTCCTGGTGGAGGAGACTAGTGCCTGTGTTCTAGTGGATGAGGCTGGATCTTGTCTTTCTGGTGGGCAGGTTCACGTCTGGTGGTGTGTTTTGGGGTGTCTGTGGCCTTATTATGATTTTAGGCAGCCTCTCTGCTAATGGATGGGGTTGTGTTCCTGTCTTGCTAGTTGTTTGGCATAGGGTGTCCAGCACTGTAGCTAGCTGGTCGTTGAGTGAAGCTGGGTCTTGGTGTTGAGATGGAGATCTCTGGGAGATTTTCACTGTTTGATATTACATGGAGCTGGGAGGTCGCTTGTGGACCAGTGTGGCTCTCCCACCTCAGAGGCACAGCCCTGATGCCTGGCTGGAGCACCAAGAGCCCTTCATCCACACGGCTCAGAATAAAAGGGAGAAAAAATAGAAAGAAAGAAAGAAAGAAAGAAAGAAAGAAAGAAAGAAAGAAGATAAACTAAACTAAACTAAACTAAAATAAAATAAAGCTATTAAAATAAAAAATAAAGGGGCTTCCCTGGTGGCGCAGTGGTTGAGAGTCTGCCTGCCAATGCAGGGGACACGGGTTCGAGCCCTGGTCTGGGAAGATCCCACATGCCGCAGAGCGGCTGGGCCCGTGAGCCACAATTACTGAGCCTGCGCATCTGGAGCCTGTGCTCCGCAACAAGAGAGGCCGCGACAGTGAGAGGCCCGCGCACCGCGATGAAGAGTGGACCCCACTTGCCACAACTAGAGAAAGCCCCCGCACAGAAATGAAGACCCAACACAGCCATAAATAAATAAATAAATAAATAAATAAATAAAAATTAAAAAAAAAAATCTTCTTAAAAAAATAATAAAATAAAAAAAATAAAAATAATTATTAAGAAAAAATTTTTAAAAAGTGAAAACAAACAAACAAACAAAAAACCAGACAGACAGAACCCTAGGACAAATGGTGAAAGCAAAGCTATACGGACAAAATCATACACAGAAGCATACACATACACACAAAAAGAGAAAAAGGGGAAAAAAAATATATATATTGTTGCTCCCAAAGTCCACTTCCTGAATTTGGGATGATTCGTTGTCAATTCAGGTATTCCACAGATGCAGGTACATCAGGTTGATTGTGGAGATTTAATCTGCTGCTCCTGTGGCTGCTGGGAGAAATTTTCCTTTCTCTTCTTTTTTCGCACAGCTCCCAGGGTTCAGCTTTGGATTTGGACCCGCCTTTGCGTGTAGGTCGCCTGAGGGCGTCTGTTCTTCCCTCAGACAGGATGGGGTTAAAAGAGGAGATGGTTCGGGGGCTCTGGCTCACTCAGGCCTGGGGGAGGGAGCGGTACGGAGGAGGCAGGGCGAGCCTGCGGCGGCAGAGGCCGGCGTGACATTGCACCAGCCTGAGGGGCGCCGTGCGTTCTCCTGGGGAAGTTGTCCCTGGATCACGGGAGCCTGGCCATGGCGGGCTGCACAGGCTCCCGGGAGGGGCGGTGTGGATAGTGACCTGTGCTCGCACACAGGCTTCTTGGTGGTGGCAGCAGCAGCCTTAGTGTCTCCTGCCCGTCTCTGGGGTCCGCGCTGATAGCCACGGCTCGCGCCCGTCTCTGGAGTTTGTTTAGGCGGCGCTCTGAATCCCCTCTCCTCGTGCACCAGGAAACAAAGAGGCAAGAAAAAGTCTCTTGCCTCTTCGGCAGCTCCAGACCTTTTCCC
This sequence comes from Eschrichtius robustus, assembly GCF_028021215.1. Taxonomy (NCBI): domain Eukaryota; kingdom Metazoa; phylum Chordata; class Mammalia; order Artiodactyla; family Eschrichtiidae; genus Eschrichtius; species Eschrichtius robustus. Next base: position 111,579,455 of record NC_090825.1, on the reverse strand, counting down.
AGACTCCCTCCCGGCTAGCACCGAAGCCGGAGCCTCAGCTCCCAGCCCCCGCCCGCCCTGGTGGCTGAGCAGACAAGCCTCTCGGGCTGCTGAGTGCTGCTCGGCGCCAAGCCTCCGTGCGGGAATCTCTCCGCTTTGCCCTCCGCACCCCTGTGGCTGTGCTCTCCTCCGTGGCTCCGAAGCTTCCCCCCTCCGCCACCCGCAGTCTCCGCCCGCGAACGGGCTTCCTAGTGTGTAGAAACCTTTCCTCCTTCACAGCTCCCTCCCACTGGTGCAGTCCCCGTCCCTATTCTTTTGTCTCTGTTTTTTCTTTTTTCTTTTGCCCTACTCAGGTACGTGGGGAGTTTCTTGCCTTTTGGGAGGTCTAAGGTCTTCTGCCAGCGTTCAGTAGGTGTTCTGTAGGAGTTGTTCCCCATGTAGATGTATTTCTGATGTATTTGTGGGGAGGAAGGTCATCTCCGCGTCTTACTCTTCCGCCATCTTGAAGCTCCTCCTATCCTTATTTTATATGTAGTAGTTTGTACCTAGGAGTTCTTTAACTTTTAAATAATTATTTTATGTTATTATTATTTTTTAAATGGAAATGGAAATCCTGACTTATGGACATGGACCCTTGCTACTGTCCGTAACCCTCTAGAAGGTTCGTAGGCGCTCTTTGGGTCAGGCAGAGCAAGAGGCACCTTTGGTCCCACTCTGGTTTTGCTGAGGATGGTGCTGTGGGGTGCATTAGCTTTTCAGGAGGCAGGGTTGACCACGCTCCACGAGGCCAAGCGTCCAGCATGCCAGAGCTGGAAGAGGCACAGCAGTCATGTGGTCCAGATCTCTTAATACTCTGTACTGAGGAGGAAACCATCCCAGAGATTTACCAGCCATGATGAGAGAAAGCGCTGTCTTTTCTCTCCTTACAAAGGATTGCAGAAAAGTGTTGTTGTTGAGCGTATCCCTGCCCCCCTCCCCAGGGATAATGGACCCTCATTTCCTGTGGCAGGCATAATGGCTTTTCTGTCAGCTGTGCCAACTGGCCTGTTGAGGCTGGGAGGATGACAAAGATGGGCATTTATCTCTGGAGTCCAGGAGTGATTTCCAATCCTCATCTCTACTGTGTACCTGGGACACTGAGTAGATTTAGGTCCATGTGGTTCTGTTGTGGATTTAGAAAGCAAACACTCAAAGAGTCTTCCTTGAAGCCAGGAGCTGGTTGGTAAGGCCAGTAAGTGGAAGCAGTGTGGCTTTCCACACAACAATCTTTGTGACCCACAGGACAGACCCAGAGAACCCCAAACATCTGATGTAAAATGCAGGAGACAATTGCTGTCTTTCTGGAGCGTCAAGGTGCCCCCAGCAGTGGAGCTAACTTCCTTGCATCGAAATGCTTTTCAAAGCCTTTTAAATTGGAGCTTTATTCTCTTTTCCCTTTTTTTCCATGACAGAAGCCTCTCTGTACTCTGAAGGAAGATTCAGGGTAATCTTTTTTGCTGGCTGGTGGCTCTGCCTCCAGCCCTGCATAGCAGATAAGCCGGGATGGCAGTGGTCATGGGGCAGGCACAAAAGAAATTTTACACAAAGACGAAACTCTCCACTAAGATGTGCCTGCAGCAACGGCAGGTCTAGTGTTTTGGTTCTGATGGTTTCCTTCTGCAAAGTGTAGGAAAAATTCCATTCCCGTTCATTCAGGGAGGTCTCTGGTCTCCCTCTTGTGACTCCATCACAGACTGAATATGAGTGCGGAGCGGCTGCTGCTTCACTGATTACTTCGAGCTGTGGTTCTCGTCCCTTGAGGGTTCACAGAGCCCTTTGAGAGTCGTTGAATGTGATGGGTCACCTCCTCCACAAAATGCCCACTGCACAGGCTCTGAGTTCTGCCAGCACTTTGGCTGTAGGGGTCGGTGTTCACAGACTATCTGGAAATCCATACGCCCGAGGTTCAGGATGCTGAGGTTGACAGTATCTGTGGTCCTGTGTGGAGCAGAGTCAGACCCATCACAACCCATATCAGCTGCCTATGGAGAAATGGCTTCTGGGCCTGTGTGTGCATCCCACGTGGAGGATTACCTTATGTCGGGAAGATTAAGCTGCTAAAAATCCTCTTCTTGGTGTTTCTCCCTTGGGTTTGCAACTTCTTTTCTCCCATTTTGCTGACTCATATTCCTCCTCCTCTTCCATCAACACAAGTATTTGTCGAAATTCTGATCTGAGCCTTTGTCTCTTCTCTCTAAATCCCCTCGCTGAATAATCTTGACCATCACTTGACCTTTTAGCCATTGATTTCCCAACCGACTTTTCAATGCTGCGTTCTCTCTTGAGCTCCAGACTCCTTTCCAGCTACCATGCAGTTGCCTCTTAAATCCAGCACCCTCCAGAGCCCCCACCCCTCCTGCAACCCACCCACTCTTCTCTCTCCATGCTGCCTCCCCCAAGCCGACTGCCTGCTGGAACCATGGACACTACCACCGATGGCCTCCAGGGCATCCATGTGTGTGTGTTCCCTTCTCCTCATCTCTACATCACGGCCTGGAAGGTTTCAGAATTCTTCCATGCAGGCTCCCAGCTCACTTGTCCTTCAAATCAGATTCTAAATTGTAGCCATGCCACCTTCAGGCTGAGAAGTCTTGTTTGCTCCCCATTCCCTGTAGACCAGTAGATCCCTAGCTCAGATGCACTCAGGCTCGCCACAGCAGGACCCACCTGTAGCAGATGCTGTTCATGTCCTGCTTGCATCCCTTAGGTCCTACCATATCAGTGCCCTCCCCCTGCCAGAATCTGCGGCTCTGTGCCTCAGGGCCCACTAGCATCGATGTGTAAATATTGGGCCCTGGCAGCAGAGCTCACCCTGCTAGGGCACAGGATAGGTTAGAAGTGCCATGAATTAATGCCTCCCTCATCCCTGAGAGCAATCCTCAATAAATAAATGACTGATGGGAGTTGATATATAAACACCGCAGCGTCTTTGTCCCTTGGGTGAGGTAACTCTGAGGTGCATATTCTGCTGTGTCTCCCTCAGGGCTGGTATTTCCTGGGACCACCTCCCAAATACACTACTTACACTGAAGTCTTTATTTCAGGGTCTGTTTCTGGGGGAACCCAAATTAAATCACCAGCTGACCTTTTCCAGCTTTGCCCCGTCACCAGGGGCTCTGCCTCTCTCTGACCTTCCCCTGGCTCTGTCTTTGTACCTTTGCTCAAGCCAGGTGCTCCCCATCTCTGCTTTTGGGACTCCTGCCATCTTTAGGTGAACCTGAAAGGTGGCCTCTTCCAGGAAGTCTTCCCTAGGACCCCACCCAACACTCCCAGCACACTTTCTGCTGGCACCCCTCTCTACATTATATCCTTGTTCATTGGATTTGATGTCTCTTTTCTGTAGGAATGATGTCTCTTTTCTGTAGGAATGATGTCTTTCTAAATGTTTTTATCCCCTGCAGCACCTAACCCAGAGCTTGGCACTTGGACCTTCAACAAATGCTTATTGAGTTAAACTCTCTTAGTTCTCCCAAATTATTGTGACCCTCTCCTTACACATACTTTGCCAAGACACCCATCCTGAGGCTTAGTGGCCTAGTGCCCTGCATTCTTTCTTTGGAGGCAGGTTGAGTCTTCTCCTCTGAACTGTCCTTCAAACTAGAGGCCCAGGGAGGTTCTTAAAATTTATCAGGCAATGAATATTCAGATAGTGAACCATGTACTAGGCATAGTGCCTATGGGGATGAAAATATAAGGGTGAGTCTTAAATTCAAAATGCTTTCGGTTAACCTATTAATTCAGGGTTGGGACACATTCTGTAAAGGGTCAGCTAGTAAATAGTGTAGGCCTTCTGGGACACATATAGTTTCTGCGGCCCCCTTCCCCTCCTCCCCCTCCTCTCCCTCCTCCTCTTCCTTCCCCTCCTCCTCTTCCTCCTCTTCGTCTTCTCCCTTAAAAAAATTTAGAAACCATTCTTAGTTCTCAGGCGGTTCAAAAAGAAGCTGTGATCTGCCCCTGCATTAGTTCAATGATTCACCCAAGCGGCATTTATTAAGTGCTTCCTCTGTGCCTGGCACCTCTTTGGCAAAGTTACTCCTTCTGACGGGTCCCCTCCCAGGCTGGGTACATACCTGGCAAGTTGTGAAATATTCCTGAGAAGTTGAGATGAGTTGACCACAGTGCCGACCGTAGCCCTGGGCTGGGGATCAGGGAAGGTTCCTCTCCTGCACCCCTGGTCCTTCTCTGCATAGCTCCTCCCTAACAACATGCCTTTCTTGACTTGATTGTAATTTTAATTTCTGCTGGAGGTCAGCTGGTCTTCCTTCCTAAATGGCCGCTCTTCCTGCTTGAATTTTATGGGTAATGGCATAATCTTATCTCTGCTTTTACTTTGGAAACTGACTCCATATTAACCTCCTACCTGGCCTCCATCCTTTACCTTTTCCCTGCCACATTTGCTATGTGCCCTTCTCTTGTTTTTGTTGCCTCCTCACCACTGTACTCTGCCTCTGGCTTTGTCCAACTCGCCTCCCTTCCTGACTGTCAGGGGCCTTCCCAGGAATCATTGATAGCCTTTATGTCTCTCATGTGCACAATCAGTCTCTTCCATTACTGGTCCCCAGGGCTCTGCAGTGGCCCAGGCCCCGATGTCAGCCTGAGGTCACAGCCAGTCACTGCCCAAAGAGGTGTCCGCTTACTGGCTGCAACCCAGCTCTGTTTTGGACTCAAGAGTTTCCTGAGTGTCAGAGCCCTGCCCTGCACTGTTCACCATGGTGGTTGCCTCTGTGATGAATTAGATCCCTTGGCATTCTTGCTCTCTTCACCTCGAAGGAGTCAGTCATGCACTGGTTAATTTGGTCTTTGCAATAGATAATAAGAAAGTAACATTTTCTATAAAAAACCCTTCTTGGAGGTACAGATACATGATAAATAGAAACCTTATGCCTTAAACTGTCCACCCTTCCCTACTGGCATTCTTCACTCACAGTTACCCATTCTACAGAAATCCACTGTAATGAAGAGGAGGAATAATTTGCACATTCCCAAGTTTCCCTTGGTTTGGAGAATTCACTGCCAGCTTTTATAAAGTAATGAGCTCCCTTAGTGCATTTTAAGTGGCCTTCTTTGCAAGATTTTGATTCAGGTATAACTTTTTGGGAGCATAGGGAATACATAAAGCACTCTCTGGCATATTCATGCTCACCTGGAGAGAAGAGTTACCCCATGTAAGTGAGGAGAAGATCACTTGCAAGTCTGATGTGGATGTTCTACCCTAAATCCCACAGGGCAGTAAGTTCATATTCCAGAATGTGGATTTCTCCTACTCTTTTATCTTAAGAAGCTCACCTGTAAGAATCTGTCTCTGGAATGCAGGAAAGTCAAGATCTGAGGATTCGGGTCGAATGTGATTATGATCCATTGAAGGAATTCAACAGATCACGGTGGTATTTGAACAGCACTCAGAGAGTGCTACCCGCTGAAGAGGGCCGTGTATCAGCTTTCTCTTTGCTCAGAGGTTCCTGTATCTGTACCTCCAAGAAGGGTTTTTTATAGAAAATGTTACTTTCTTATTATCTATTGCAAAGACCAAATTAACCAGTGCATGACTGACTCCTTCGAGGTGAAGAGAGCAAGAATGCCAAGGGATCTAATTCATCACAGAGGCAACCACCATGGTGAACAGTGCAGGGCAGGGCTCTGACACTCAGGAAACTCTTGAGTCCAAAACAGAGCTGGGTTGCAGCCAGTAACCTGGTGTTCTCAGACCCCAAGCAGTCTACCTATGGGCTTCCAACCCTCTGAAAAGGCATGCAATTTTATGTGCCCCTGCTTCTATGCACCCTTTTGGGGAGCAAGTCTAGGGCTTTCTTTGGATTTGCAAAGGGTTTGGGATCCCGAAATCCTCACCCATGTCATTGTCTCAGGAGTTGAGATGCTCCACGAAGTTGGATCCTTTGGCTTGTTCTCTGCTGGGTCCCAGCTCCTGGAGCAGTGCCTGGTGCACAGTTGGTGCTCATTGTATATGTATGGGTTGAATGATTCAGTAAGTGAATGAATAAAATGGCCGCACCGGGACTTGAACCTGGGCTGCTCTGACCCCAGAGCACTCTGCCCTTCATCCTCCTAAAGGAAAGAGGCTACTTGTTTTTCCAGGAAGGCTGGGGTAGGAGTTGGGCACACAACTTGTGAATCAAGGACCCAAATCGCTGCAAAAGAAATCTCAAAGCAATAACCAAAGCAAAGACTGCAAGAGGCAAGACAAATCAGATTTTCTGAGGCGCTCTCTCTGAGCAGTTACCTCTGAGCCTGGGGAGGGTCTGGGCTCTGGCCAGCCCTGGATGCTGGCGGCAGGGGATGTAGAGCAAAGTGCTTCTGAGGTGACTGTAGCAGGAAGCAGCTGGCTCGGCCTCTGGCTCTGGGGAGCAGAACATGCGCCAGGCTGCAGCCACGTTCTGTTGCAGAAGTACTGCCAGGGGCTGCTGTGGGTGCTGAAGGAGCCAGTCCCCCGGAGGGACAAGGCACTGGACTGAGGGTCAAAGGGTCTAGTCTCCGGGCCTGACTCTGGCTCCTGGCATACCTTGGATCCCCTGCTTCCCCCTCTCGATTTCAGTCTCTCTCTTTCTGTAGAAGGGTTTGCAGCGTTTGTTTTTATTCTTCCCAGGGTTAGTTGGGGGAGGTGGTGAGGACTGGTGACTGGGTTTTACAAACTATAAAGTATAGAAGGCCCAGCTGAATGTGCTGGACAGGTGTCCTCCTGTCTGGGGTCTGGGTCAATGTGCTCGTACCCTGTAGTCAGCTGGTCAAGCAGATGCTACTGGTGAGCAAGGGCTCCTGGGAAATGCATGGGGTCAAAGTTGGCCGGAACCTGGGAACGCATGGAGGGGGCTCAGAGGGGATGTGGCACTGTCACGGGAGACTCATAGGCTATTCGGGTGAGTGTGTGAGGATAGTCATTTGTTTGGAAAGTCGAGGAAGGAGGAGCTAGGACTCCATCTATGCCCTAAGCTGATGATCTGGATCTTTTTAGAGAATAAGAGTCAGTTATTAGAGCCACTTAATTAATTCCAAGATGCTGAGCTGAGCAAGACAGGTTTAGCCCACTCCCAGTGGCAGAGCCGGTGTTGGCTCATCTTGAGGGCAAACATGGCCAGTGGCCCATCTCAGAGTTATGGGGGTGGGGGCGTGTTCCAGTTAATAGAGGGATTTGTGTCCAAAGTGGCTGGGGATTTCCTGATTCAGAATCCTGGAGGGGAGATGAGCGATTCTCGGCATTTCCAGCACTCCTGAAGTTTGGTTTAGACTGAATGACACAGCAAATAGTGTTCCTGGACCCAAAGGCCATTTCCAAGGGAGAGGGCAAAACTGTCACGAATGGGGTAAGGCCCTGTTGGATTGGAGATTTAGTGCCATCCTGCTCAAAAGCAGAGGAAATGGATGTTGTAGTTGCCTTGTCAGCATCTACCCAGGCTCTCCCTGATCTAGCAGCCTCATGGTTTGAGTGGCCCTAATTGTCCAAGTCAGTCAGAGAAATCCCACTCCCACCCTGCTGGAGGGATAGATGGAGAGATGGTCCAATCAGAACAAAGCTTAGGGCTTCAGTTCAGTGGTCTGAGAAATGTCACTCTTTTCCCCTCTGGATGTGAAAAGTCAAGCACAGAGTCCTCGTTTCTATTGGCAGCCCTTCTGTGACCATGATGGAAGAGGATCTGAAGACAAACTTAACACATGGTGGGCAGCTGAGCAGAGAGGGTCACAAAGAAATGGAGCTGGACTTTCTGGAGATATGAGTCCATAAGTCTCCTTTATCATTCAAGTCAATTTGAGTTGGCTTTTCTGATTCTTTTTTTATTGAAGTATAGTTGATTTACAATGTTGTGTTAGTTTCAGGTGTGAATCACAGCAAAGTGCTTCAGTTGGCTTTTCTGTTTCTTGCATTGAGTGCTTTCTAACTGACATGTAGGACCTGTTGGTTTCTCAGGTTCTCTCAATCCTAGAAGTTAATGATTTGGCTTTTTTTTTTTAAATGTCCTGAGGCTAGAGCCCAAAGCAGGTGGAAATGAACATCTGGGGCTAAAGTTCTCCTTAGACACCGAGGCTTTGTATCGGAGGTTGGAACGTTGGAAGCTGATCTGTGATGGCACCTCTTTGACCAGATCATCTCAGATCCCTTTACAAGCATGGAGAGGCCCTCTTTGCATTGTTGGAACACTTAGGTCTAGAGGCTTGTCTAGCTTGTGGTTGGTTTGTTGGTGGTTAGAGATGGTCCAGATCTAGAAGAGTCCAACCTGAAAATTGAGGTTTGTTCTTCAAATGATCTGTGAGTAGGAAAACGCTAGTGAATTGAGAAAATGATCTCTTCTCAGTTGTGTTCTTACCTGCCAGAGTCAATTATTCATAAATCTTAGAGCTCACTGTGTTACTTAAAATTGTACAGTTCCTAAGCCCATATGTCAAGGGAAGCCAAACAAACAAGCTTCCGTTTTACGAATCCTCAGATGTTTCCACAAAGGCTCCCTTAACTGTCTCTGACAGTAAGAAAATTAATAGATGCAGCTGACAATGTGTAAAATGATCGTATGTGTCGAGGTCTCAGAGGATAACATAATGTCTTCACTAGAAACGATTGGTGTGTTGTGGATTAGGAGCTCAGGAGATGGATGGCTAGAAAGCCTGCTATGGGTTAAATGCCATCATTACTGGCTCTTTCAATCAGGAAATAGCTATCAAGGACCTGCAGTGTGCCTAACACTAGGCTGGTACCCAGAATCCATGTGTGCCAGATAATGTTAAAGGGGGAGAATAGCATTCCTTGACCTTGAGGAGCTGCCCTGTCAAGCTGGGAAGAGAAGGTACACATACCTAGCAGCCAGGGTGTGCTTTGCAGATGTATACGTTCTCAGAAGTCTGGAAGAAGGAAACAATTGTTGGTATCTGGGCTTTCTCAGGGAAAATGGGGCTTGAATTAGACTTCACAGGAATTGAGCAAATTATTATTTGGGCTGGAATTATGTATTATCAAATGAACCTTGAAGCAGCCATTCATTGGCTAGGGCTTGGAGATTTTATTTACCGAGAATGTTGGAAAAAAATTTATTATAACAAGAACTGGCCTGCCCTGTATTTGTCCTATATTTAAAACATGTAATTTTTCAAAGTAACAGCAGAGAACATGAAATTTAAATGTAGGCTTCTTTATGGAGTCTTGGAAATGACTTTTCTTCCTGGATGGAATTGGACTATCGACTGTGTTAGGTTTGGTGGTGATTGAGCAAAGAGTATTTTCTATTTGATCTTATTATATTTTAATCACATTGCAAGAAGTGTCAGAATAGTACAAAATGAGAAACTTCACAGGCTCATATTTCATTATAAAGTCAGTTTGTACAAGGCTTTGGAAGGGACCTCACTTGCATTGATTTGTTGTGGCGATCAATTATGGCTCAGCTCTAACGGACTGGAGCTGGTGGGCCAGGAGCTTCCGCCATGCTGAGCCTGAAGATCACATCCCCACATCCTTCTGCCTGGAGCCCACCACTCTGTTCTCTGTTTTACGGTGTGACTTGAATCTGGAGGTCAGTGGGTGAAATGCCACTCTCTGTGGCTCTGGTTTGCTGACACATCAAACCATCATGGCTGAACAAATATTGCCTGTGGGCTGAATCATATTTTGAGATATTCATTTTTCTCGTCTATCCCCCACCCTCCTGCTTCCCATTCAAGCAGGTAGCAGGCTTGGGGCTTCATTGCCTCGGTGGAATTGCATGGCCAGGCTGCAGGCAGAAGTCGCCTGTGTGACTTGTTGGCTTTTATTTTCTACAAGCTCAACGCTGTGGTGTAGGGTGAGATTTTAGGAAAAAGGCAGAATGCATGGGAAAAGCAAGAGGCAGAGAGCTTCTGTCCATCTCCCTTAAGTGAAGATTGCCCTGTCTGGGCATCCAAGGGTGGGTGACAAGTCCCAGACATGATACATGTGCAGAGATGGAGCTGCAGCCCCAGGGTCCCACATCCCTGTGTGATGGCATGGAGGCAGCAGAGAGCTGCAACTCACCAGACAGAGGAGGCGATGAGCAATTCAGTGGCCAGTCAGCAATTCTAGAAAGTGGAATCTCTGCCTCTTTCTGGGAACCACATAATTCTGGTGGGACTGGGAGAATAGGAGCCCCAGAATGACCCCATGGAGCTTGATGTCCGGTGACTCTGTGGCTTCCATTCACCACTGAAGGGGCTTGTGGCCAAGGCTGACTATTGGCGTCCTTGGTCCAACCTCTCTGGGGGCTTGGCATCTTCTCAGGATGTAGCCATGGCAGGCCTGCTTCTCTCTGCCTGCCTCTGCTAGCCCCCTGCAGTCTCCTGGGACAGCCCCTCTCTCTTACTGCCCTCTTAGGGTTTCTGAGAGGTCCAGGAAGCTGGGCTAGGGATGGAGGGGGAGTTGGAGAGAAAGTGCTCAGTCTGTCTAGTCCTTCCACAGCAGCCAAAACCGAAATACATCCTGGCATTTAATGTTATTTTTTCTGCCATTCTTATTAAACAGAGAGGCATAATGGAGCACACAAAAATCATCCCTCAGCCCATCTACAGAAGAATGTAGAATGATCTAGTGTTGAAACTGTGAACTGGTTCAGGCCAGCGGTTCATGTGGCATCCACCAATGTTGAGTATCACTGTGTTTCTCTAAAAAATTAAAAACACCTCGTGACTTCCTATGAGTTTGCTGCAGTGCCTGGGGGTGACTTGGGGAACAGTCTGGGAATCATAATAATAGGATTCCATGGTATATAAGTTTTATATATTGCTTGAAACTCTGACTAGTTGCACGGCACTATATTTGTATATACCACATATTACTGGACCCTACTGTTGGACTTTAAGGCCATGAACAAGTTTTCTCCATTATAAACATTGTTACCGTAAAGAGCTTTGTAGGTTAATCTTTGAGCACATTTCTGATTTTTTTGTTAGGATAAATTCCTAGAATGGAATGGCTTGGTCAGAGGGAGTCACAAGTTTAGGGCTGTTGGTATGAATCACCACCTTTCTCTGAAAAGGTGGTACCAATTTATACTCACATTATGTATGGGCCCATTTTCCATACCATCACCAACACTAAATCGTGTCATTCTGTTAAATCCTTGATAGTCTGATGGCATCTGCTTGGTTAATTTGCATTTCTTTGGTTATTAGCAAGTTTGAACTTTTTCATTTGTGTATTAGTCTTTTCTGAATTTCCTGTTTATATCTTTTGCTCATTTTCCTCTTGGAGTGTGTGACGGTTTTAAAATATGCCTGCACATTCTTTGTCACTCTTTTTTCTAAAAGTGGAGCCTAAGTCTCATCCCCTTGAACATGGGCTGGATGCAGTGACCCACTTCTAAAGAACAGAATCTGGCAGAAGTGACGATGTGTGTCTTCCAAGGCCCGACCAGAAAAGACATTGCATTTTTTACTCTGTGAAATGGTTTGCTCCAGGGGAAGTCAGTGACCATGTTGTGAGGACACTCAAGCACTTCTTTCAATAGAAGTAGTGAAAGCTGCATGGGGAGGAACTGAGGTCTCCTACCAACAGGCAGCACCAACTTGCCAAGCGGAAGTGAGCCACCTTGGAGGTGGATCTTCCAGCTCCAGCCAAGCCTTCAGATGACCGCAGCCCTGGCTGACACTTAACTGCAAGCTCGTGGGAGAGGAGTTCAGCTAAGGCCGCAAAGGTGGAGAATAAAACCTTACCTGTCAACTACTTCACATTTTAAAGTGAGGGGTTAGATCTGTGCTGTCCAATATGGTAGCCACCAGCTGCAAGTGGCTATTGAGCACTGGACCTGGTGAGCCCAAACTGAGAGGCCCTGTGAGTGTAAATACACACTGGATTCTGGAGACTTAGTATTTAAAAAAAAGGATGTAAAATACCTCATTAGTAAATTTTTATATTGATTACACATTGAAATGATAATATCTTAGCTGTGTTGGGTTAAATAAGTCTAACAATAGGCTCTAGTAACATGTGGTATATACAAATATATTTTATACTTTTTACTTTTCACTTGATTGTTGATGATAAGATGACCTTAACAGTAACTAAAAGTTGATGAACTCAGTGATACATTGATTCTCGGCCTACCAGGGTTAAATTCTTTGAATCTTAGAGTCCTGTCAGTAAAATAGGAATAATAATAGTACATGCCTCGGTGGGTGGGCTATCAGGACGAAATCAGACAATCCAAGTAAAGGGTTTGGTGCAGTACCTGATACATGGTGAGCACGTCAAAAATACTTGCTGCTATTGTTTTCACTAATAATCAAAGGAGGAAATAAACAAAGCATTACCTATCCTGACTTTCTTGACTCAGACTAACCAAACTGTGTGTTAAGAGGATGTGCATGCAATACCCTAGTGAATTGTCGTACTGGCTCTGACAGAGCTCCAGGCTGCCCTCATTTCATAGCAGTGAGGTTTGACTGCCTTTCATATGTCAAGCCCTTGGATTTGAAATCCCTTGTATGCTGTACAAATTAGTTAGCTTTATTTTATATTGTACACATGTGGAGTTACCACCTCTTGACTTCAACATTCAAATTTATGTGAAAATCATGGAAATGATGCTTCTCTGAATCAACTAGAGCCTTGGGTGTCTGTCTGCGACCTGCTCTGCCTCACATGCTAAGCTCTGTGTTTACAGTTCCTTCAACTCAGCAAAGGCTCAGGAACCCAACCCTCCCCCTCAACCCCCAGATTCTAAGCCCTCCCTGAGGACCGGGCCGCTGGGCTCAGTTAGCTCAGCAAACATGCGTCACGTGATGCTGGCTGCACCTTTTCCTGTTTTCTCTGAGTCTGGCAAAGGCCCCAGAGGAGGAGAACACAAGTGCCCCACACTCTAAAGCTAGGGGTTAGGCCTGCGCTGCCCAGTAGGGTAGCCACTGGCCACACACAGCACTGAGCACTGGATGTGGGGAGTCCAAACTGAGAGGCCCTGTAAGTGTCAAATACACACTGGATTCCAGAGACATAGTATGAAAAAAATGGGTGTAAAATATCCCATTAGTAAATTTTTATATTGATGACACATTAAAATGATAATATCTTAGCCATATTGGGTTAAATAAAATACACTATTAAATTTAATGTCATCTGTTTCGTCTTACTTTTTTAATGTGGCTACTAGAAAATTTAAAATCACACATGAGGCTCACATTATATTTCTTGTGGACAGTGCCAGGTTAGGCCATCTGTGCAGGTCTTGTCAAAGAGGGGCTTGTGTGGGGAGGGGGCTAGAGATTCCAGAGTTTGTTGACGCTGTTTCCCATGGTTCCTGTGGTTCTGAAGAGCCAGATGGGGCCCCCATCAAAAGCAGAGATTCAGACAGGGGTGGAAACCTGAGAAGGAGCCCACTTGAGAGCCTTGTCTGGGAGGCGTGAGCTGAGTCCTCAGCACATGAGTAGACTTCCAGAAACTGCTTGCTGAGGCAGGCAGGGGCCGGGGGGAGGTGGTCAGAAGTGGACAGTAGGAGGAGGCTTTGTCCCTACCAGAGGACTGCAGGTGACAGACCCCTCTCCTCGCAGTGACGAGACAGGTATTTCTGAAAAGGAGAACCAACCCTGCCCCAGCGCCCACAGAGAAGGACTGAGCATTTAGGGCTTGCTTCATCCAGATAACACCACTGACATATCACAACCCTACATTTTTGGCCTCTAACCAACACTCCCCTGCCCTGACCTCCACCCCGGCGGGCCAGATGCTCCGTGTGGGGGGAGGTGAAGAGGAGGTAGGGTGGAGAGAAGGCCCTGGCAACCCCTCTCCCACTGTGGCCCAGAGCTAGGAGAAAGGATACCCTTAAACTGGATGAACTGAGAGTTAGTTTATCACACTGGGTTTTTTGTCAACCTGACAAAAAGGGACTATTCACTTATTACCCTGTGATCTCTTTCTAACTCGGCAGCTGGAGTGAACCTACCTATTAATATGTGTGTTGAATCAGGTCCCTCCTCAGCTCAGACCCCTCCAGTGGCTTCCCTCTCACTTGGATTAAGAGCCACAGTCCTTGGCATGTTCTCCCAGGTCACGCCACCTAGGTGTGCTGTCCTGCTCTTGTCTGCATCTTGCCTCATCCTGCTGCAGATGTGGAATAATGTAGTCTCTCAAGGAGTGGTGGCTAATAAGCTCTGCTCTGTTCATGATGGGTGATTGGCCCTATTTTTCCTTCTCATTGGTGGCATGAGCTTAAAACCTTATTAGCTTATGGCTTCTACTAGCATTCCTACTTTACAAATTATATACACACCTGGAAGTAATGTTGAATGCATTAAGTCTTATCTATGGGGGAGTGTGGATAAAGCAAAGAGAACTATTTGGGGTTATGACTCAAGAGCCGGCCGCTTGAGGAATGGCGTTCCACTTGACCCCCCTCTGCCCCCAACCACATACGTTAAGGAATTAGAAGGTGATCCAAGACATTACAGAGTCTTCTAACTTCATCCCTCTCCCTCCATCCTCCCTTCCCCCCTCCCTCCCTCCCTTCCTCCCTTCCTCCCTTGCTTCCTCCCTTCCTCCCTTCCTCCCTTCCTTCTTTCCTCCCTTCCTCCCTCCCTCCCTTCCTCCTTTCCTCCCTCCCTCCCTCCCTTCCTCCTTTCCTCCCTCCCTCCCTCCCTTCCTCCTTTCCTTCCTCCCTTCCTTCTTTCCTCCCTTCCTCCCTCCCTCCCTCCCTTCCTCCCTTCCTTCTTTCCTCCCTTCCTCCCTCCCTTCTTTCCTCCCTTCCTCCCTCCCTCCCTCCCTTCCTCCCTTCCTTCTTTCCTCCCTTCCTCCCTTCCTTCTTTCCTCCCTTCCTCCCTCCCTCCCTTCCTCCTTTCCTCCTTCCCTCCCTCCCTTCCTCCTTTCCTTCCTCCCTTCCTTCTTTCCTCCCTTCCTCCCTCCCTCCCTCCCTTCCTCCCTTCCTTCTTTCCTCCCTTCCTCCCTCCCTCCCTCCCTTCCTCCCTTCCTTCTTTCCTCCCTTCCTCCCTTCCTCCCTCCCTTCCTCCCTCCTTCCCTCCTTTCCTCCCTCCCTCCCTCCCTCCCTCCCTTCCTTCCTTCCTTCCTTCTTTCCTCCCTTCCTCCCTCCCTCCCTTCCTCCCTCCCTTCCTTCTTTCCTCCCTTCCTCCCTTCCTCCCTCCCTCCCTTCCTCCCTCCCTCCCTCCCTTCCTTCTTTCCTCCCTTCCTCCCTCCCTCCCTCCCTTCCTCCCTCCCTCCCTTCCTTCCTCCTTTCCTTCCTCCCTTCCTCCCTCCCTCCCTTCCTCCCTCCCTTCCTTCCTTCCTTCCTTCCCAGATGTGATGACATAATCAGATCTGTCTTTTAAAAACTAGTTAACTGGTGACTGTGTGAAGGATGAACTGGCATAGGCCAAGCAGACCAAGGAGGCTGGCATATTAATCTAGGAAGTGATAAGAACTTCAACTAAGGCAGTGACAATCAGGAAAAATTTGGAAGTAGAATGGTCAGCATCAAATGAATTTGGTCTTAGACCTTCTGAGTTTGAGGCACGTGGCGGACACTGCCCAGCTCCCTCTGTCAGGACTGAGGCCCTCATTCCCCCAGGTGGCCTGGGTATAGGTGGATAATGGATCACAGCTGCATCCCTTCAAGGAATTTCCCTTGACCCAAAGGAGCTGCATTGTGCAGGAAGCCATGGAAACTTGGGAAGAAATGGTTACCAGAAGGAGAGAGTGGTGGGCAGAGAAGGCAATCTGAGAGTTCCCGTTGGATTTGGCAATATAGAGGTCATTGGTGACTTTGGCACAGATGTATGAGGAGGGGCAAGGTATGGGTTGCAGTGGTATGAAAACTATCTGGAAGGCAATGATGAGGAGCTGGACCTGGGTCTTGAAGGAAAGGTAGGCTGTGGGGCATGGGAATACCTGCCATGAAGGGGGATGATGTAAGTGAAGGAACTCAGGCTGGAGAAGTCACCTAGTTTGACTGGAGGGTGAGGGGAAGGTGGGAGGAACTCAGGATGGAAATGTGGATGGTGTCCAGGCATGGCTGTCTCTGAAGAGCAGAATCGACGGGGCTGTCTCCACACGTGTGGGAGTGCCATTGGGTTCAGGATACTGCCCTCTAGTGGGCACTGGGCATTGTGTCCCCGGAGTGGGGACCTGGCCGATCACATGCATGTTTTGATGGTGTGTTTATGAATGCAGACGTAATGAATTCTCTGAAGTGAGTTCCATTAAGCCAATTGAATACCTTGATCAGTTTCCTAGCCTGTCTAGTAATCTCATTTCCAATACTTTAAATTTTACTAAAGTTATTTTCAAAGAATTTAATTTTGTTTTTTGTAAATTTTACAGGAAGAATTTAATACATTTATCGAAGTGTATCCATTATAACTTCTGACATTATGAATTTCCTGTTGTGACCATTGCTTCTGTCAAATCCAATTTTCCTGGACAAATATTTGCAGACCTAAATTTTACCAAGGCAGTTTGATATGTATATATAAAATTCTAACAAACGGTACCATGTGAAATTTTAACCATTAGCCGTGCTATTTTGAGGAGATTATTCCTTCTAATAAAATTCATTATGACTAGGATAAAAGATTGATAGTTTATATTTATTTCTTCACTAATTTATTACAAATTTATGAGTAGACTCTGTGAGATGGTTCTGGTTTGCTCTCTATCCAGGACTGAGTGATTGAATTGTGAATGTAATTCTTCTGTTTCTGATTACTTTGTGTCCTGTATATAAATCATCTCCTCTGTTGGCGGCACCCGTTGAGGCTGGGATATCCTCAGGACTGGTGCAAGCAAGTGGCAGGATTTCCCTCTCAGCTCGTGACAGCTCCCTGCCGAGCACTCACGCTGTGCTGTCCCTGTGCTAACACTTTACAGACATTATCTTATCAAATTCTCCTTTCTTATCCCATTTCACAGGTGTGCAAGCTGCACCTTAGAGAAGTTAAGGGGTAAAATTGGGATTTGAGCCCTGGTTTGTCTGAATCCAAAGACCACAGTTAAAACCACTGGGTTACACTGTATTTCACTGTATTTGTGTGCTCAGCAGACACCACTCACTGTCTGATGCTATTTGGGCGAGGGTTGGTTGGTTGGTTATGGTCATAGAATGTCTGGTCCAGACCCTCCCCATCGTTATATACAACACACACACACACACACACACACACACACACACACACACACACACACACACACACACACACACACACACACACACATATATATAAACACACTACAAATGTGGAAACCAAAGCCCCAAGGAGAGAAGGGATAAGCCCAGAGTCAAATAGTTTTTGGGCGGCACAGCTGGCTAGAATCCAGGTTTCCAGCCCCTGTGCCAGCCTCTGGTGGGGGTCACCCCTCGGCTTAGCTCAGCTGCCTGCCCAAGTGTCTTCAAATCTTCCCCAACTCACTGGGTGGCCAATTTGATAGGGGAGCCAGGCAGTGTGAGTTGTCTGAGAGGGGACTCCTGGATCCAAATTTCCTTTATTTCAGAGAAGTTGGGAGAAAATGCCCCAGTGATGGGGACTGTTAAATCATTGCTAGAAGTGACCATGCCTGCCAGGTGCCACATATCTCTCCTGGGTCCTTCGGGCTTTTGGCAGGGTCTAGTTTCCCCATTAGAAGGAGCCATGTGGGACCTCCAGACCTCTGGCCCTGTCCGTGGGACACTGAGCAGGGAGCAGAGGGGAGGGCTGCCTCTTCAGTTTGTGGAACTCGGAACAAACGTGTCATTTTGGGCCTCCATCGTGAATAAGGCACTGAGGTATTTCAGGTCCTGCAACAACTGCAAAGAAGGTTTTTTTCTTTGTACTATGATAACATATTTACTTTTCTGATTATATAAAGAATGCTGGTTCATTGTGGTGCAGTTTTCCTTTAAAGGGGTTATTTCATAATGACCATCACAGTTAGAATTATAATAGTATGAGAATTAGAAAGAGGTCTTATTGTTTTCCCCTTTCTTGAAAACCCACATTCGGACAAAGGAAGTGGGGGGCTCAGAGCATGAGAAAAATAACGATACACTTGACCTAATTAGAGGCTGAGGGGCTGGTAGCAGGCTGGGGTGGAATTCTGAGGGATGAGTGCTGACAGCACTGGCCCTCAAACCCCTCTGTCCCCCACCATCCCTGCGCCGTGACAAATAGTCACAATTACCTGTACAAGGGAAGAGGACTTTCCAAACTCCGCATCTCAGATATTTTCCACTGATGCTGGGTAAGAAAGTCTGTGAGGAGAGGAGGAATGTGGCTGAGAGGTTACTGGGGAAACTGGCCAGGGGGTCCTTTCCTTCACTGCCCTCCTGTGCCCCCAGGAGTCTGGCCAGGGCTTAACCATAGATGATGACTTTGCTCTTTGAAGCTGGAGATACTCCTTCTGTTTCTAACATTCCACCCCAACGAGGCCCCACATCCAAAGACCCTGTTCTGATGGAATATTTTTAGCAGGTCGGGCAAACACAAGCCCCAGGGCGGCTCTGCCAGTCTGCCTTCTTTGTGGTCCTCTCTGGGGCCAACGTGGGCTTCTCCTTGGCTTAGCATCTCAGGTGGCCAGTCTCAGGGGTGTGCCTGGGAGGGTGGGGTGTGCAGGGCGACCGCCAGTGTTCTGCAGCTTTTGCCACCCGGAGCCCCAGCCTCCATCAGTGGCAGAGACATGGAGCACGGCCGGCGTGGCTGACCTGCCAGTGGATCTTTCTTTCTTTGGCTCCATTAGCAACTGACCTATCAGACTTTGTGAGATAAAGATTCCAAACCCCACCTCTGACTCCAAACAGCTTTCCACAGAAACAGTTGGTCTGCACCCCTCTCACAGGTAGTTTTGGGCAGAGAAAGAAGAAATGGCCGTTGCATCTTCCCAGAGCATTTTGTAACAGGACGATTTGTTCTAGGTGCAGTCTATTTTGCCCGACACCTCTCAGACAGTCAATAATTCCAGTTTGTTGATGATTATCCTTGGTCCCTCCCCTTCCATCTGCCACCGGAGTTCGCGCCTCTCGCGGCAGCGACCCACAGAACGTGGAAGCATCTGTTTCTCTAATGACCGGCCGTGGCAATCTCAGCTATTCAATATGGCGAGATGAAGAAAACATTTAATTCCTACGATATGGGGCACTCCAAAGCCAGATTTGACAACTGTTCCACTGAACACTACTATTTCACAATTTCCTTAGATAACAAGAAGAAGCCGTTCTTACTCCCAGAGGGATATATTTACAAGATGGGAAGTTGATAACTAGGCCACTAGAATGACAAATGGTTTTGAAATACACTGTGCATTGACTCTGATGACCGTGTGCTGCCTTCTGTGAGAGGGAATTCTTCCAGAGTGTCTTGTCCTTAGCCTGAAGGGCCTTGAGAAGTCTCAGGGAGAAGCCAGGGCCTGAGTCCTGCATCCTGGGGCCTTCTTGGAGTCAGAGGGAGAGAGCTTTTGGATGAGGACCCCTGGACAAACGTAAGTGAAAGTAGGAGCTCTGAGGCAGGGAGATCCCTGAAGGCCAGGGGAAGCTGGGTCTGCAGAAGCTTCGTGTAAAGGTGGGGTGCACATAAGTGGTGAAGGATGGGAAGAGCTTTGGTAAATGGGGAATTGGGGGGACAGGGAGGGTGAAGACATAGAAACAGTTACAGTGAAGTGAAGAGTGGTCGGCAGGGACCTGGGTGGAGGGGGCCACTCTGTGGGTAGGGAAGGGACTGTGGATGAGTTCTCAGGGCTGTGCTCTTTTGACCTTGGCTGAAATACATAGGTCCACGTTCATGCATGCAAGCAGGGGCAAGATGTGCCTCCTGCCTCGGCCCTGTGGCTGTGGAGGGAGGGGTCCCAGAGACAAGATTCACAACAAGACCACCGTTATTGAGGTACTCTGTGTGCCAGGCACTGGGCCCAACGCCTTGGGGGTGTTTTAGCAGAAGAATCACAAAGGCCAGTTGGCATGCTGGGAGCCTGGGATGGGGAGAAGGCCAGGATCCTCAGATGCTCCCAGAGGTGGGGGTCCTTGCTCCCATTTTAGAGACTCTCCGCCTGTGCTTCTCCCCTCTCAGGGGCCATGACCGGCTTCAGAGGGGCACAGCCGCCCTCGCCTGCCCTGATGCTTCTGCTCGTGCACAGCCCCTTGTCCCTTCTGGGGCTACACATAGGAGGTCCGGGCTGTGATGGGAGGGAGGGGAAGCCAGAGTTAGAAAATCTCCTTTTACTTCATGAAACCGCAGACATCCTCAGAGATTGGAGCAGCGAGAGACAGGCACAGAAATTATGCAATGGTTCGGCAAGAAACACCTTCCACCAACATTTTGCTTTAATTCCTGCTGCTTTAGGCTTTTATGAGTAATTAATTGGGGGAGCAAGCTCACGCCCTGGGTTTTTTAGATAATTAGTAGGCCAGACAACTACCAGAAAGGAGGATTTCTCGGGCTCCCTCTGGGTCCTGCATTTTCCTGGTACTTCCCTTCCTGGCACCGCTTTGTGAAAAATGCTCCAAGCTTCAACTTGCTTCTCGGCTCAAAATAGGAGTCTATCTCCACCCCCAGCCCCCAACTCCTCCTCCCACAGCTCCCGATAATCTTTAGTCAGCTCACCCCATGGTGGAGTGAATCCCCGCAGATCTGGTTTGGGAACTCCCAGAGAGAAGAGGATTCTGTGACCCGTTCCCCTCTGCAGAACACATTTAACTTAAGAAGGAGGTGGATTAAATAAACTTTGTTATGAGATTTTCACCATATCTCTTGAGCTGTTATAATACCAGGCTTAAGTATTTCTACCCTAAACCCTACTCAAGTCATCTCTAAGGCTCAGGGTGATTTAGTGATGATGTGATGCTTTTATTTTTGATACCTCCACCTTGCAACAGGGCTGGGAAGGGTGGCAGGGATTGTGGGAGGGAAAAGCTGGACTGTCAGATATACCCTGTAAGGATGGTTCCCAGCTCTGTCCCCTCATCAGCTGAATAGGCTAGTGGCCCCTGCTTTATCCTTCCACAGGAGGTGGGGTGGGAGGCTTCGGGAAAGGCACGATGTGAACACATTATTAGGGATCAGTGTCATGTGGGTGGGCCTTGGCCCCTTGCTTTCAGCCTGTGGCTGGTATTTCACTTAACAGTTGGCTGCTTGAGCAGGTTGTGCACTGCTCAAAGGTGCTCAGCTGAGGGAGCAGATGGGGGCTGGAATCTAGTCTGCACGGCAATACCAACCTGTGTGCCCTTGGGGCTGTGTTTGCCCCTGGGGGCACATTATTTTCTCATTCATAGAAAAGAATAGGCTATTTGTAGCACTGGCTAGGAACCCTCAGGCTGGTCTCAGAGCAGGGCCTGGTCACTCAGAAGTCCACACCTTGTGAATCCCTCTAGGAAAGAGCACTTACACCTTAACTCCATGCCTTCCGGCTTCTCATTTGTCCCTGCCCCGAATGTTGCCCTCACCCTGGTCCCTCTGAAGTTCAAGCATCATTGCATTCCTTGAGGGGCCTGGAGCCCAGCTGAAGGCCTGTGCCAGGCAATGATGACTGATCAAGATCGGTTCCCCTGACCCACTTCTACTCACAAGCAATGTACTCCTGAAGAGGTTCCTCCACCTCTGGCAGCCGTCTCCTCCTGCCCCGAGGCCCAGACCTGACACCCACTGTGTTATCCTCACAAGGCCTCGGGGCCTGTTCCCACAGTCTCATGCATCTGCTCCCGACTGTGGCCTCTAAGTTTGCATCTCCACCTCTGACTTTGAAAACCTCTCACCCATAGTCTCAATTCTCTCCCTGCTTCCTTCTGCTTTCCGCCCCCCCCGCCCCCCCCCCACCGCCCCCCCCCCCCTCCGACATGGCCAGGTAGGCAGGGCCTGGGGCTGCTGCCCTCACTTCAGAAGGCCTGGCTGGGTCATGACATTGGGTCTGTCTGTGTTTAAGGAGAAAATCCTTTGGCTGACTCTGTTGCCTTCAGCCCAGAGAAAAGGCCCTTTCCACCTGGCCAGTCTGTTCAACAATCTGAGTGGCTCATGGGGAGGGGGTGCAAATCCCCAGTTAGCTATTTAGAAACTTCCTTTTGTCTTCTATGCATAAATTCCTCCAAGAGATTCCACAGGGGCAGGGAACAGTTCATTGAAGGCAGGGTTTAGAGACTCAAAACTGAGTAGCTCAAGCATTTAACTGCCCTTGGGATTCCCTACCTGTTACCCACCGAATCAGTCTGTCTAAAGCCATTCTTTGGCTTCAGTCCACTACCAGCCACATTCCTGGCTTCCCCAGGCCCCAGGCAAGGTCTGAGGTCTGGAGGAAGGGGGAGGAGACAGTCAAGGACACACAGAAATTTCCCAGCAGCTCTTTAGGTGCTAAACAAAACCAAAAGAAAATGAACCCAGATGCATTCTCTAATTGCTTAGATCTTATTAGAGCCTGATTACATAATCTATCTTGGTTTACATTCTCTCTTACCCTGTTTTTTAATTGGCAATAATAGAGCTTGAGAGTCTCATGTTGGGCTCATACATCTGGCTGGGGTGGGTGGGTGGAGGCAATTTACTGTACGCATAATTCTGGGAGACCCAGAAGTCTCTGCACAAACAAGAGGTTGTTACTAACAGTGGTTGCTTTGTGTTGTGGGATTTGCAATCAGGATTGATCAGCATTGCAATAAAGGGTCGCTAAATTACCAGGTGCCACAGCTCTGGTAGAATCGTTGGGTTTGTGTTCTCTGGGGGTAATCCTTTAGTTTCCATGGGCCTGACGAAGCTAGCTAGAGAAAGTTGGCAAGGGAAAACTTTATGTGTTTATAGAATAATGTGGGTGGCAAATTTAGCGTATTGGTCTATCCCTATGCCCCTGAGTTCTAGGTCCTGCTTTCTCTGCTCCCACTGCTGCAGATGGCAGGAGGCCCTAGTCCCAAAGGAGACCTGTGAGGAAAGGTCCACGTTAGGCAATATAAACAACAGGTAGCGCATAACAAGGCACAGCCATGGACTCTCAGCTATGTGCTTTGTGGTCAAAGAGAAGCTTCTTATCTATCCTCACAGCGCCCCTAGTGGCCAGGAGGAGTTAATGGAGCATTTCCTCCAGGCCCCTCAGGAAGCCTGGAGCTGAGGTATTTTTCATCTGCTCCTTATTCTCCTAGCTGGATGAGGCAGTTTAGCTGTTGGCATTGATCTGCCATCATTTTTTTCTTTTTGTTTTTTAACCATCACGTTATATAGCACATTCTTTATTTTGACTTGTTTTGCTTTTTGCTTGTCTCTCTCCACTAGACTATAGCATACAGGAAAGCTGTGATTTGTGCTTGTTTTGTTTACTGCTGGGTCCCCAAGGTTTAGCACAGGGCCTGGCATGCTCAATCAACATTTGTCAAATGAATGAAGAAATTCTGTCTTCAAGCTGTCAGTAGACAATAATACTGTCCATCCCACAGACTCCTTGTGAAAGACTTTGATGGTCAGTAATTCAAGCACCTCCTTGACATGATATCTTATGATATAGATTCAGACTGTTGTGTGTGTATGCGTGTGTGTGTGTGTGTGTGGTTCTGGTCTGAAGATTAATTGTTAAGTGTCAGAATTAATACTGTTGCTGTCGTTATCATTTTTTAAAAAATTTTTTTGAATTTTAGAATTTTATTTATTTTTTTATACAGCAGGTTCTTATTAGTTATCCATTTTATACATATTAGTGTATACATGTCAATCCCAATCTCCCAATTCATCCCACCACCGGCCCCCCCCCACCACATTCCCCCCTTGGTGTCCATACATTTGTTCTCTACATCTGCGTCTATTTCTGCCCTGCAAACTGGTTCATCTGTACCATTTTTCTAGGTTCCACATATATGTGTTAATATACGATATTTGTTTTTCTCTTTCTGACTTACTTCATGCCATCATTATTTTCAATGTGTTGTTTTGTCATTTTGCTACCTAGATGTCTATTTGGTTTCTTTTTTTTTTCTTGGTGAAAAAGGAACACATCTCTTTGCCTACTGTTGATGTCTTTTTACAATACCAGTTTTCCTTTATGCTTGTTCTTGTTCATTTAGCTTGCAATTAGTGTTTTGTTTAGTTATCACTAGCAGTTTGCCTGACTTTTTGGGCTAGAAATGATTTCTTTTCTGCCTGGCGGGGAGAAAGTCACTCTACTTGGAAAGCAATTTCCCCAGATTCAGGAGCCAAATTGATTTTATGATTTAGATATTAAGCTTTTTTTTTTTTTTGCTTTGTAAGTTTCTAATTTTCCTTTAGAAGAAATATATGCATAGCAGTCTGCATATGTCTGTCTGAAAGGACGGAGCCATGTAGGTCCATGAACTTACATTTATAATCTCCAGTGGACTAAAAAGAGAGAGAGAATGGGACTCACACACATGCGTAAGACCTGCCTGCTAACAGATGTGCTCTTCAGAATGTTATATATATTTTAGAGTTTGGAATCAATGATTTGTAGATCTCAAATCCTTTGAAACAAGGAGTGACAAGACAGGCCTCTAGTACAGAGCCTCATTGTGAGTGTCTAAAGGATAATGGGGTTGTCTCAACTGAGTGGACTCCTTAATAGTAATTTTCTTTGCTTTATTTTTTGAGGCGTTAAAAAAACTTGTTTTGCCTAGTATATTAGCATTCATTTCTAGGCTTTGAAAACTAATCCTACTTTGAAAGGAGAGTTTTAAATTTGAAATATGAGGCCTGTATAGTGGTGCCTTGAAATCATTAACTGTCCCTTCAATATTCATTGCAGGTATATCCATCATGGGGAACTTGTTTGTCATTAACGTGAGGGGGATGCAAAAGCAAAAGCTCCTGGAACCCCTCCAGGGGTAATGTTGTCACTCAAAACTTTCTTCTGGAATCGATCTGACCTCAGAACTGGGCCGTACCTATTGACAAAATGACAGTTGGTAGTTCTAACAGATCTGACGAGTGGCAGTTTTCGCAAATGGAATGGGAGTTGGTTTGTAGATGAATCCGCCAGGCAGCTTTGGCCCTGAGCAAAGTTTCTGTGGTTGAGTCTAATTAGCCTGAGGGGTCAAAGGGCAGGGCACCTTGGAATCGACGTTTAATTCCACATTTCTGCCAGGGATGTGGCTTATCTGCAATGCAGCCCAGCTGCCACAGGCTTGGCCTGGCAGAGATGGCATTTATATTTGTTTGGGTCTCTGGCTAAAGGAGCATTAATCTATGTATATATGATACCTGGATTAAAAAATGTTAACCACTTCCCCACGTCCCTCAAGAGCCTCCATGGCTTGTCTCCTTATGTGCTTATTGACTTGTGTGCTATTGATTCCCTGTTGGGGCTGGTGACTTCTCAGTTTTTGCTCTTATTCAGCAATTTTGCTTGTTAAATTCTAATCTGGGTGTAAAACATTTTTCAATAAAGCCAAAGCTTCAGGATCATCCAGTTGGAAGGGAAGTTAGATCCATAGAGGGCCTTCAGAGTACTTCCACTGAAAGGGCTTTGCCTGGGCCGTGGAGCAAATACTCTCACTCTAGAAATCTTTCTGGTCGTGGCAGAATGGGCCAGAAGTGTCTCTTTTTAGAACTGAGTTTCAGTTCTTACCTAAGCCACGCTGGTTTCTTACAGAATGCTGTTTTCTTGGTACAGATGAGGAAGAAGCCCAGAGCTGACCAAACAAACAGCCTTGACCCCATTGTTGATAAAAGCCTCCAATTCCCAGCTTGTCCCTTTGCCAGGCCAGGGAATTTTCTGTGGTGATGCAGTCCAGGTATGGGAATATCCGATTCCCTTTACTCTTCAATAAATTCAATTTAACAAACACTTATTGAGGGCCGGCTCTGTAAAATTACCATGGAAACCCAAGTGGAATCTTTAAAATCCTCTGGGGGAGTTGTTCAGAGTTCCCACATTCATTGACACTTCAGCGAGCAGGGAGGGTGCATCTTGGTCCAACTCATGCCTGTTGTATGTTTGCATTCAGCCCAAACAGCAGAAAGGGGAGACAGATGGATGAAAATTTCTAAAGCTGATAATAGGGCTTTTTGTCCCTGGTGGTGTAATGTTGGGCCCCCAGGGAAGGCAGGTGAGGAGCCAGAGCTTTGATTTCTGTTGGAGCAAAGAGCTGAGTTCAGCCACCGCTGCCTCTGCTCCATAGTGTTGTCGGCCCCATGCTCGGCACCAGGGCAGGACCTACAAAGGGATGTCTCCATGCCTGTTGACAGCCTTGTCTGTGCACCTTGCAGTGCAGGGGGGTGCTGTGGCTTCCCAAGATCAAAGCCTCGATGATGTGAGGCACTCGTCACACAGCGGGAGCAGGGCTTGTCCCTGACACAGGGCTCGGAACCACAGCATCATTGCCCTGCCGGGGTCTTAGAAGAACTGGGAGACTTCATGCTGTTTTTTCTTAGGAAGACAGTAGTTCCAACTGTGCTGAGAAATGTTCCAACTCAGAAAAGGGGAAGATGGGGCTTTGACATTTAAGGTCATTGTCATGATTATAAATCTTTGGGTTGCAAGTGACCGGAAAAAAAAAAAAAAAAAAAAAAGAGAAGAAAATTAAACTGGCTTAAACTATGAAGGAAATCTGCTGGTACAGTTAACAGAAAAGACCAGATGTAAGTTCAGGTGAGGATGAACCCAGGAACTCAGTGATGTCACCAGGGACACCATTTCTTTCCATTTTCTGTGCTGCCTTTTGACTGGTTTCCTAGATGGGCCCATGCTGGCCACCAGCAATGCCTAGGGCTGCAGGCTTCCTCCTCCATGTCTAGCAGGAAGTACAAACTTCTTTGCCTTGACTTTCCAGGCAATACTGAGATTCGCCCTGAATGGGTCATTTCCAACCCAGACAGCCCAGGACTCTCTGAGTCTGAACTGTGCTTGGAATTTTTTGCTCCTGGGAAAGAGGGATTTTTTTTCCTCCTGGTATGCTTCTTTCTTAGGAGAGGTGATTCCTTTGATAGGCTTTTGTTTTTCCCCTAAATAAACGTCATATTCAAATATTTTCTTTGCTGATCTTGGGGCATCTAAAATCAGCAATCAAATCACATCCGGGGATGAATTTCCAGTGGGTGATGGTACATCTACCTGAGGTGTGTCACCTTTCAGCTGGTGGATTCTGATCTCCACTGTGTGCGCCCCGCCCCATCATCATTTGGACAGGCTCTCTGCCCCGGTGTACACCGTATTCCTCCAGGTACACCGCAGAGCCCACTGTGCCTCCAATTCCCAGGGTCCGAATGGAAGAGCCAACCCCTTCTCCCACTCCCTCCGTCCCCAGAGGAGGAAAATTTAATTTTCAGTAGCTCATTGTGCCTTTCATCTGGTTTTGCCATCGTGATGTCCTTTCCACTCTCTGTCTCCTTAGAGCCACCCTCTGAGGGCTCAGGGATTCTCATCATCTGGGCATAGCATGTGCCTCCCGTACGTAGGTCTGTTGCTCTGCATGTACCAACTTTGGATTACTGCTTAATGCCTGCCCAGTAGCAGTTACATCTGAGATTTCACTTTCCCTCCATCTGTGTACGTATCTCTGTCATCAACCTTGAAAATAGCTTTTGTTTCCTGATATATCATGTCTCTATTTGGGGGACATTGAATTTTCTTCTCTCGGGGTGGTTGTGTTTGTGCTCAGCCAGTGTCTGTGCACCATTGGACTCCAGGGGCAACAGATGGCACTTCTGATGGTGGCTTGGTGTGCCAGGTCCAGTGCCTGCCCGCTCAGCGCACTCCACAGGGTAGCCCTACTTCTTCCTTGGCATCATGCGGGCCAAGCACCAGGATGATTGAATGCATTTGTGTTCAAATTAATGAGCTGCTTTGTCACCACGTGGACCTGCCAGAGGTAAGAGTATGCAGGTGTCCGTGACACTGATGTAGTGACCCCCATGCATGAAGGCTCCGTGGGCAAAGTGCCATGTTTACATTTCCCTTCTGCAGGGTCCAGAATCAGAAGTTGATGACATGGAACAGTTTGTCCTAGAGAGGCGATGGCTCTGGGTGACAGAGAGTGAGAGAGTCTTCCAAAGATGATAGAAGCCAACTCTGAGATATGAAGTGTGGCACTGGATGTCTTCTTAAAGATACAGGCATCTCCTAAACTCCATGTTATAGCTACCCTCAGCCACGAGGGCTGGGAGGGAGGTTCACATTGACTCCTTGTGCTATTGTGGGTTACCTTTTTAGAGATTGGCCTGTGGAAAAGGAAGTGTGTGCGGCCACCGCACAGAGCAATGGGTGTGGGTACCTGAGTTTCACTGTGACAGCCTGAGCCTCAGACTTTCCACCTGGGGAGGGAGGCTCTGTGGTCTCTTCGGCTTTCTGGCTCTTGCATCTGTTACAGGATGCGCTGGATGCTATTTGTGCCCGTCCTGACCCCCTCTCTCCCAATGCTCCCATCCCCTGGCTGCTGTGTGCTGCGAGTTCTCTAGGAATTGCCCTCTGCCCAGGAAGTTTGTTTTTTTTTTTAATTTTTATTGGAGTATAGTTGATTTACAATGTTGTGTTCGTTTCTGCTGTACAGCAAAGTGAATCAGTTATACCTATACATATATCCACTCTTTTTTTAGATTCTTTTCCCATCTAGGTCATCACAGAGTATTGAGTAGAGTTCCCCCTGCTGTACAGGAGGTCCTTATTAGTTACCTATTTTATATATAGTAGTGCGTATACGTCCATCCCAGTCTCCCAGTTTATCCCTCTGCCCCTTCCCCCCCGCCCCCCCCCCCTCCCCCCCCCGTAACCATGTTTGTTTTCTACATCTGTGACTCTGTTTCTGTTTTGTAAATCAGCCATAAGAAAGAACGAAATAATGCCATCTGCAGCAACATGGATGGACCTAGAGATTGTCATACTGAGTGAAGTGAGTCATCAGAGAAGGACAAATACCCTCTGGTATCGCTCATATGCGAGATCAGAAATGCCTGGAAGCTTCACCACCTCTCCCACCCCTGGGGCCAATGACTGACTGACAAGGGGGTATAAAAGGTCAGCCCACGTGCCTCAAGGCGGGGTCAACTTCACAGGGACGGTTGGTGCTTCAGAGTGTGTCACACTGTCAGGCTAAAGCCAGACTCCAGCTGCAACCACACGCTTGCTTGCTCTTTCCCCTCCCTTGTCCTGTTGCCTCACTCCTCCCAATAATATTTGTTGAGTTTAATACATATTCCTGAGAATATCTGCTCAGTAGATCACACGGACCCAGATCCCTGTCTTAGTTCTTGCTTCTAGGGAATCTGACCTCAGGTACATGGTCACCGATGACCAGGTTTGTGTCATCAGCATAGGATTAATGGGGTGGGGTGTCCTCCATACATTCCAGGCCTCCAGACCCATTCTCCTTCTTTGCCTCCCCCGACACTTTCTCTTTTCCCTACTTAGCTGGTTCATATAATTGCATGCACTCACCTACTCACCCATCCACCCATCCATGCACCCTTCTGCCCATCTGTCCACCCATCCACTCACCCAGAGACTGACCTTCAAACCCTCCTGTATGGTGAAAAAACCAGGATTCAGATTCTGCCCAGATGGAGGCTGCTTGGGGCCACCTA
Source organism: Eschrichtius robustus (assembly GCF_028021215.1). Lineage (NCBI taxonomy): Eukaryota > Metazoa > Chordata > Mammalia > Artiodactyla > Eschrichtiidae > Eschrichtius > Eschrichtius robustus. The sequence goes on along the minus strand of NC_090825.1, from coordinate 111,550,049 downwards.
TTGCTTCTAGGCTGGGCTTCATTTCTGTTCCTGTAGAGAATGGGTAAGGCTGGGAAACAGAAGGGTGAGTGTCATTGTTCTCAGCCAAGAAGAACACCCATCCGGAAGTGGGAACTGGCCTGGTGGACCTAGTATGACACACCTTTAGCACATTCTCTGCCATTTCCTGAGCTTGTTTTCCTAGAGGCTCACCACCTGGCCCTGGGTCACAGCAGAAGGAGGAGGGGGAGTGTTTTTCACTTACAAATGGTGTAGAAAAAATTAAGGCAAATTATCTGGCTGCTGCATGAGTGCTTTATTGATTAAAAAGCGCCAATCAAATTAGCTGTCAGAAGAGAATGCAGATGGCACCATGTGGAATGGATTTTCTATATCCCCTAATTGCATTATTTCAATCAGCGGGTGAACACTGCATGGCCTGCGGTGGGATTTGGGGGGTTTGGGGAGAGGGGGTGGGTCGACACACACTGTCTGGGCCAGGCTGAGGATATGGGTTTGGATGTCACAAATATTTTCATATCAAGATTGAGGCATTAACAAAATGGATCTGGATTGTTTTATGGATTCAAGCAGGGCAGGGCAGGACTTCAAGCATGTGCTTACAGGAGAGAATGCCTCCCCGACACTTGCAGGTTGGAGATGTGTCAGTTCCTAGTATAAGCGATTGAAACAACTCTCTTCCACATTTTGAAGCTGGTATTACTTTTACTTAGCACTTAAGAGCTGAAGTTCTGGTCCAAATCTCAGTTCTATTCCTTACTAGTTGAGTGACCGTTGGCAGGCTACTTAACCTCTCCAATCCTCAGTTTCCTCATTTGTATAATGGGGCTTATAACTGTACCGTCTTCACAGAGCTATCGTGAGAATCAGAGGGGATCGTGTATGCAAAGCGTTTAGCACAATACCTGGCACATGGATGATGCTAAATAAACGTGAGCCCTGTGACTTCCCTGGTGGCACAGTGGTTAAGAATCCGCCTGCCAATGCAGGGGACACGGGTTCGAGCCCTGGTCCAGGAAGATCCCACATGCCGCGGAGCAACTCAGCCTGTGCGCCACAACTACTGAGCCTGCGCTCTAGAGCCCGCGAGCCACAACTTCTGAAGCCTGTGCGCCGAGAGCCCATGCTCCGCAACAAGAGAAGCCACCGCAGTGAGAAGCCTGCGCACTGCAACGAAGAGTAGCCCCCGCTCGCCGCAACTAGAGAAAGCCCGCACGCAGCAAGGAAGACCCAACGCAGACAAAAAATAATAATTAAAATAAATAAATAAATAAATAAACGTGAGCTCCTCCTCCTGAAGGCCATTTACCTTTCCTTAGGACACTTGGAAATTTAGAAGGTTTCCCAGGCTGGATTGTGGAATGGCTGCTTTAATGACAGAGAAAGACCTAAATGCACGATTTCTGCTCTTCTCAGAAATTCTTTTTATTTATTTATTAAATTTTTATCTTTTTATGTATTTATTCATTTATGAATTTTTCTTTGGATTTGACTCTTCCTCTGATCGGGCAAGATAAACATGTGAGCTCTTCCCAAAGACCTAGCCGGGTGGAACGCTGAGTCTCTGCTGGTGGTGGCGTGCTTCTGTAGCTGGTCTTCATCTACCATCCCCTCCCAAGTGCCCACTGGCAAGCTCACTTCCATGTCAGTGCAAGGTCCACTCAATCACAAAGCTGCTTGATACTGAAAAAATTACATCAAAGCCTTAACTGGTTTCTTAGGCTCCATGTGGCCCAAATTTTTGGATGACCTGCAATTTGGGATAATTTGTGGTTCTTCCTCCAGGTTAGGATGTTCTGTGTAACTAGGATTTGAGTCTAACAGGAATTTGGATTTGGTGCTCAGTAAAAAAAACTACAGATGCATTGTTGCACTGTAGCCATCCTGTTGCCTGGCAGCTGTGGGCTTTGAGAGGCAACTGATCAGTGAGCTCCAACCCAGTGAGACCCGTGGCAGCAGCTTCTCTTTGCACTGGGACTGCTGCAGCTCCCAGCTGAGGACCCCCATAGAGTTCTGGATGGAAACAGCTGGGCAGGAGTTAGGAGGAGTGGTGGGTGAGATCTGTGGGGTCCCAGCCTAGGCTCCATCACCTCCTTGAAGTAAAACCTCCATTTATCATTAGCCTTGGGCCTGGGGTGGCATCTGTGACTCCTCTATACCATGCTGCAGCTCGGGGACATCTTTGGCTGTCCATGTTGTGGTCACTTGCTCCCGTCTTCAAAAACCCTCTTTTTCATCTCCCACCTGAGAACTTTATCCTTTCTCGGGCAAGTGCATTACCTCCCCTAGAAGAAAGGAGTTTGCAGGTAAGGGACAACCATAAGATGGCATCAGGGACCACTTTGCCATTTGGAGAAGCAAAAGATGTTCTTTGGGTCAGAAGAACAGCTACTCTCACCTCCACCATGATGGCCAGGCAGAGTGGGATGTTACAGGAAGAAGAGGGAATTAGGAGCTTTTTCAAGCCCTCAAAGACTCATTCATGTGATCCATCCTTAGGTATTGGGGTCACAAACATGACTTTGGCCAGATCTGTCCAGGTCACAGGAGGAGAGGGGAGAGACTGAAACCATATCCTCATTCTCCATGCTTCGCAGATGGAGACCAGGGTCTGTAATATGGAATGCTCTTTGTTTGATAAGAAAACACATGCAAGCAAGCAAACTCCAGTAAGTTCACAGTTCAGAGTACTAAAATCTTCCAACAGAAAACTCCAAGGAAATCCAATTAGGAAGCCTTTAATCCAATAAGTCTCTGTGCTCTGGGACTGTGTATCATGAAGGAGAAGGGGGGGTTGGTGGGGAGGCTGGGAGGTAGAAGCCCAGGGACTCTTTCCACCTGGGTTGGCAGGAGCCCTGGGTGAGGGCAGCCTGGCCAGGATGCTGACGGAATGCTTCTACTCAATGAACCAGGGACAGGTTGAGCGAATCCTGAGAGCTGTCTGGTTACTCCAAGTCCCTTCCTTCCTTCTCCTCAGGCATTCCCTGGGTCATACACCCCTGGCATCTCTTGTTTGGACTGTGATGCTGTGGTCCATTCATTGTGCAGCCAGCTGAGTGACGAGAAGTGTCATATGCAATGTATGACTGATAATAACTAAAGCACTAATGTTTCAAAATAATTTACTTTTTTTCTAGATTAGCAGATTCAAGGTTGTTGTTTTAAATCTCATTTTCCTTCTGCTGTCGTTCTGATAGACGATGAGAGATGCCATAACAGAGTTTGGGGAGTTGCATGCGACCCATGGCCTCTCTTACTGACATCAGAGCCTGTGGTCTGGAAATGTCCACAGGAGTGGGTCAGGCTCAGGCAGTAAATATTGCTGGAATTAAAGTAATAATTGGTATCATGGACCTTACAACAACTCCTAAGAGGCCTCTTGCCTTCTGTCTTCCCTCCTCCTATTCATCTTTCACACTATAGACAGAAAGATTTTTCTAGAATGCAATTGAGATTGTCCTTCACAGTTTCCTTTTCCCAAAGATGAAAGCCCACACTCCCTGGAAGCCCCCTTGGCATGGCCTACAAGACCCTGCACGATGGCTTTCAGTCTTCCAACTTCCAGCCACAGTCCCCAGATAGCATTAAGGCCAGGGATGGTTGAGTGTGGGTAATATATAGTTCCACCCACTGGTTGTTTTTCTCTGCATTTCCAGCACCAGAGACTGAAGACCTGTTTTACAGAGTCAGAGGGTTGGTGGTGGAGAAGTGAATGCTAGCTTTGGTGATTCTGTCATGACCTGGCTTTGCTTTTCCCTCCCTCTTTCAGGTGAGCTGGAGTACTAGGGCAGGGTCTTCAGGAAATACTTCCCTGATCTTTACAAACTGAGGGATAGGAAAAATAAAGTGTGTACCATTATGACGATGTGGGGTAACCTCTTCAGCTTGTAGAGGCCTCAGTTTTCTTGCGACAAAATAAACCTACACTGGCAGGTTGGCAAATGTTTTTCTGTTGCTGTTATTACAAAGAAATCTTCAGATCCTTGTTAAAAGACTATGATTCAGGGGGCAGAGTCAAGTTGGCAGACCAGGAGGATGCGGATTTCGTGTCTCCGCACAACTAGGGCACCTCCCAGGCACCGGTGGGGGACCACAGACACCTAAGGGGACGGGAGGAACCCCCAGCGACTGGGTAGGATGTGGGGCATGGGGGGAGTGAAGGGGGAGGGGAAGTGGAGGCGGGGCGGGACTGGCGCCCCTGAGGGGCGGCTGGGGGAGGGGAAGGAATCCCACGCGCGAAGGGGGAAATTGGGGAACCACTGGGAGGACAGAGGGTCAAAAGGGAGCGTGGCCAGGTTTCCCTGCGCACGTGGGCCCCCGGGAGCCTGTGGAGATCCCGGGCCTGATCCTCTGCCCACCAAGCCTCCCTCCAGCCTCGGGTCCTGAGGGAGTGAGCGGGGGGAAGGGGGAGCAAAAGTAAAGGTCGACCTCTGGACCGGCACCCCTGAGGGGTGGCTGGGGGAGGGGAGGACTTCCTACACCCAGCAGGACCCACCCACAGTTAGGGGTCCAGTGGGGACGGGGGAGACCCTGGGGGAGATGGTGGGGGGTCGGCACGGAGGAATGGAAGGGAACTCGGCCTAGGTGTCCACTTAGGCACCAGGGAGCCTGTTGGGCTCCGGGGCCTAATCCTCTGCCCTCAGAGCCTCCCTCCTGCCACCCAGAACCCAAGCCCCGCCCATGCACCCCCACCCAGGGCCCTACCTCCACACTCGGAGACCCCCTCTGAGACCCCCTCCAATGCGCTGGGCCTAAACCCCACCTACACACCCTCGCCCAGGGCCTTACCTCCAAACTCCAGAACTCCACACTCCAGAGGCCCTCCTTTCCACATGCTGCTTCTCCCCTTCTGTGCAGGTCCTAAGCAGAGGGCCTGCTCCATGCTTGAATGTGTCCCTCCCACCCCACCCAAGGCCTTTTCCGGCTGCCTGGGTCCTGAGTCTAGGCCCCACCCCATGCTCAAACATCACCCCCCACCCGCCTAGGTCCCACCCCTGCCTAAGTTCAAAAACAAATAAATAAACAAATGGGACCTAATGAAAGTTAAAAGCTTTTGCACAGCAAAGGAATCCATAAACAAGACGAAAAGACAACCCTCAGAATGGGAGAAAATATTTGCAAATGAAGCAACTGATAAAGGATTAATCTCCAAAATATACAAGCAGCTCATGCAGCTCAATATCAAAAAAACCAACAACCCAATCCAAAAATGGGCAGAAGACCTAAATAGATATTTCTCCAAAGAAGATATACGGATTGCCAACAAACACATGAAAAGATGCTCAACATCACTAATCATTAGAGAAATGTGAATCAAAACTACAATGAGGTATCACCTCACACTGGTCAGAATGGACATCATCAAAAAATCTACAAACAATAAATGCTGGAGAGGGTGTGGAGAAAAGGGAACCCTCTTGCACTGTTGGTGGGAATGTAAATTGATACAGCCACTATGGAGAACAGTATGGAGGTTCCTTAAAAAACTAAAAATTGAACTACCATATGACCCAGCAATCCCACTACTGGGCATATACCCTGAGAAAACCATAATTCAAAAAGAGTCTTGTACCACAATGTTCATTGCAGCACTATTTACAATAGCCAGGACATGGAAGCAACCTAAATGTCCATCGACAGATGAATGGATAAAGAAGATGTGGTACATATATACAATGGAATATTACTCAGCCATAAAAAGAAATGAAATTGAGTTATTTGTAGTGAGGTGGATGGGCCTAGAGTCTGTCATACAGAGTGAAGTAAGTCAGAAAGAGAAAAACAAATACCGTATGGTAACACACACATATACATATGGAATCTAAAAAAAAAAAAAAGTGGTTCTGAAGAACCTAGGGGCCGGACAGGAATAAAGACACAGACATAGAGATGGGACTTGAGGACACGGGGAAGGGAAAGGGTAAGCTGGGATGAAGTGATAGAGTAGCATTGACATATATACACTACCAAATGTAAAATAGATAGCTTGTGGGAAGCAGCTGCATAGCACAGGGAGATCAGCTCAGTGCTTTGTGACCACCTAGAGGCATGGGATAGGGAGGGTGGGTGGAAGACACAAGAGGGAGGCGATATGGGGATATACGTATGCATATAGCTGATTCACTTTGTTATACAGCAGAAACTAACACAACATTGTAAAGCAATTATACGCTAATAAAGATGTTAAAAATAAATAAATAAAAGGTCTTTCTAAATCTTAAAAAAAAAAAAATACTATGACTCAGAGCCACGAAAGGAGCAGCAGAGATTAAAAATGGCAAAGGTTGTTTGGGGACGGACATGTATTTTGGCAAAGGAAAAGACAAAAAAAAAAAAAAAGAAAAGAAAAATTAAGAAAAAAGCCAGCATGGAATATGCTATGACTTTTTATTTTTAAACTTGTGTTGATTTTAGAGAGGAGTTAGGCTTGTGGTGCTTCTCAGCCCTTGCCAGGGGAGTCACTTCTGATGGATGTTGGTGAAGAAGGACCTTACTTGGATGCTGAGAAGCCTGTCAGCAGTAGAGGGAGGTCCTAATGGGGCACTTCCTGGTAAGGAGCCTCCTCCGACAGCCCCACAGGGATGCCCTGGTCTTTCAGGTCCTACATTACACAGAGTCCTGCTTACTCTCACAGTCTCTCGCTGGTTTACTCAAGATGCTTATCAGCATACACACAAGACACTTTCCCTGAATGTAAAGGAGTCCAAAGAGGGAAAAGATCACAGACATGGAGAACAGAGGGTGGACGTGAGGTTAACTGGGGCTCTTGGAAAAGAGGGTGGAGCAGGTGAAATAGAAAGAATAAAGACATCATAGAGGAAAATATTGAGGTGAGAGAAGATATGCATATCCAAATTGAAAGGGCTCACCATGCTTTAGGCAAGATGAGTAGAATGAGATCTGTATTTCGCTACAGGCTGGTAGCATTTTAAAACAAAAAATATTTTTACTATGGAAATTTCAAGCATACACCAAGTAGGGCCTACGGCAACCCACCCTTGTACCTACCACCCAGATTTTAAGTTATCAAAATATTGCCACATTTGCTTCACCTACCCCCTTTTCTTTTCTTGTTCTTTCTTCTTTCCTTTTGTTTCCTTTCTTTTAATTTTTGCTGGAGTAATTTGAAGTCAATCTCAGACATAATATCATCCTCTCTGCATGTTTAGTATATATCTCTAAAAATGCGGGTATTTTCTCACATAGTTATAATGCTATTATCATACTTGTTAAAATTAACAGTAATCTTTGGCAGTGTTTAGTATCTTTCCATAAGAAAATTTTCCTGAATGTTTACAAAATGTCTTTATAATTGGCTTGTCTTAATCATGATCCAAAGTTCATACATTACATTTGTTTGCTATGGTGGTTTTAAGGTATGTCCTCAAATTGTTTGACACTTCTCCCTTCAAAAGATGGAGACCAGTTCCCCTCCTCTTGAATGTGGGCTTGATTTATTGTCTTGCTTTTGACAAGGAATGTGACAGAAGTAGTAGTATACGACTTCCAAGGCTGGGCCATAAAGACATTGATTCTTCCACCTTATGCTCTCTTGGAGGGGTCACTGTGAGGGAAGCTGGTTGCCATGTCGTGAGGATACTCAATAGCCTGTGGAAATGTCTGCATGGGGAGGCACTCAGACCTCCTGCCAACAGTGGGTATCAACTTAACAGCCATGTGAGTAAGCAAACTTAAGCTGGAAGCACTTCCTTAATTCCAGGCAAACCTTCAGATGAGTCCACAGCCCCAGCTCACATCTTGACTACAACCTTATGAGAGGCCCTGACCCTGAGCCACTACCTAGTTAATGAACCTTTGAATTCCTGATCCACAGAAATTGTGAGATAAATATTTACTGTTTTTTAATATCTGTTTTAATCTAGAGCACACCTCCTTTTATTTTTTTCATACAATAGAAACTGAATCAGTTGTTTTATAGAGTGTCCCATCATCCAGATTTCCTTATTAACTTCCCTATAGTGTCATTTAACTTGTTCTTGTGTCCTCTTTGTTTCCTGCAAATGAAAGTTAGCTCTAGAACCTTGATTTCGTTCAATATTTTTGGCAAGAATACTTTGTAGGTGGTGCTTTGTGCATGAAATGATGAGTGTCAGGAGGTACCCATTGTCTAGGTGCATCATGCTTAGTGTTAAGACTGATCAGCGGGTTCAGGAGGTCTGGCTACATTTTGGAACTTCAAGGACAAAAGTGAAAAGTCCTATGTATAAGTACATAGTTAGAAAAACTAGATTACCCACCATGAGACACTGTTGGAATCCAAGAATGTTGTAACCAACCAAGCTGATTTTTATTTGAGAGTAAAGACAATAGGCTGACTGATTCTGATATGCACAAGTTCAGAAATATATATCAACCACATATACTTCTTGGGGGAAAAATACCTCGAGGATGTCTATCGTTTATTCATGCATTCATTTGATAATTCAACAAATATTTGAGAACATCCCATGTGCCTAGGCACTATGCTAGGTAGGGACTAGAACTTGAACTGTCTAGGAAGGAATGAAATTAAGGACTTGAGCTCAGAGAAGCCATGTGTGGAGTGAAGGGCCAGGTGGTGAGCCTGAACCACTGATGCACAGTGAGAAGTCCAAGAAATCATCTTCAGTCTGGTTGTAGACTATCCAGGTTGGGCTGTTGTTCCAAGCCAGCTCAGGTGGGCCTTGCTTCAGGGGTATCTGATTGCAGGTGGTGATGGAGAGCTGGGGAACACCTGGGTGGTGGGCAATGCAGGCCTGGACTGAATCCCACTGCTGCCTGAGGGTCTGGGCATGTGGAAAAGGAAAGAGCATCCTTGTGGGAAAGCACAGGGCACAGAGCATGGAGTGAGTGCCTGATGCAAACCAAGAAGGGGAGCCCAGGAGGAAGGCTATGCACAAGGGAAGGGAGCAGTTGGTGGGAGGGTAGTTCTGCTAGGCCGTTGGGGAGGGGGGAGTGAAGAGCCTGCAGATGGGTGGGCTTTCTAGAAGTTTCTAGCCCTGTTCCTGGGACTGGGCTAGGGATGTGAAGGGACATTAAAGGGGCTATGGAGCAGATGGGCCCCAGAGATATGCGGGGAGCAATAGCGATGGTATCCCATTGACCCTCCGGTTCTGCCTGATGGCTCTTCTGTCAGGAGTTCTAGGATCGGCTGAGTGTGGAGGTACCCTCTTTGCAGGGCTGTCTTCCTCAGGGCCCACAGTGCAGTCCCAGCCATGGTCAGGGCACAGGCCCTGGTTATAGTCTCAACCACAAGCCTCCTCTCCTTACAGTAGCAAAAAGGCTCAGGAGGGCGTTGGGTGCCTGTCAGAAGATTTACTGCTCCTCTGGCAACTGGCTCTGGATTGACTTTAGGGGGTTCCACCACTCTGTCGGACCCATCATCCCCAGGCGCCCAGTGGGGAGCAGGTGGGTTGGTTGTGCATGAATCACTGGGTGCCACCCTCAGCTGGGGGTGAGGGGTGCTTATCAGATAGTGCCTGGGTGGGGATCTCCCCGACCCTCTGGCAAAAGGGGCTGGGAGACGCTTTAGAGAAGATGAATCACAGAATGAGGGAGAAGAAGGAACACTGATTTTAGCTAATTAGAAAGTTATTTCTTATTTCTCTGCATGGCAGTCTCTGAGCAGACTTAAAGTGCTGGCACATTGCAGGCTGTGCCTGTGTGCTTTCTCTCTGGGCAAGCATCTCCCTGCATCTTCGGGTGTGCTCTGCAACTCAGTGGGCATCCCACCCCCTGCCAGCACTCCTTTTGTCCTGCTTTATCTCTTTTCCTTCTTTCTTTATTGCTACTCTCAAGAGGTAGTGTAAAAATAACTCTGACCCTAAAACTCCTTTGGCTCCCTACCTTAGCCAAGCTCCAAATCCTCCATCTGTATTTTTCCCCCTGCAGATGTGTAAACTCCCAGGCTTTCAGCTCTCTGAGAAACCTCCCTTCCACTTTCTAGATGCCCTGTACATACAAGGAGATGGGACCAGGTGTCAGAGTGTTTGTGTTTTAGATTGCTGTGTGGTCTTGGGGTATCTCCTGACCTCTCTGGTTTCCTGTGATGTTCTCATCTTCAGTTTCTTTCTCTCCTGTGCTGTGTGCAGCAGTGTTGATTGAAACAGTGTTTTGAATCCTCTCCAGTGTGTGGATGACTTCCTTTGTGTCCATCCCTGCCTTCAGGCCAAGGTTCTTACAGTCCAGCCCAGCCCAGACCAAAATGTGAATGAGCCATTGCTGGAAGTCCACGGACACAGATGATTTGATCTCAACCTCCCTGAGGGAGCGCTTCAGTATGGGCCCCTGTATCAGGCAAGAAAAGTGTGCTCACCCTAAATTGTGCCTGTTGTTTCTTCACCCCTTTTCTCTGCTGCTTATAGAGAGAGAAACTGGGTCAGCTCTCTGCCCTGCCCCCCACCCCCTGCACCCCACCTACCCTGGCTGCCTGGGAGTCCCAAAGCAGGTCAGGGCCAGAGCAGCCCTCTGGCCATTAAGTGTCCTACTCAGGTCCAGTCTGCATGCCCGCTCCCAGGGGCCAACTCCCATCTCTTTTCTTCTCTGGGACACATTCAAGGCATTCAGCATCTCTTTCTTGGTCATATTTCCCACTGTTTTTTGTTTGTTTGTTTCATTTTCTGCCTTTCAAGTTCTACTGTGTTCTCTAATTGCTCCAGAAGCCAGACAGATGGACTGATTTCTTTAGCCAAAATGAAATTTAAAAATCATCTCAAAGTAAATGGGATGCTCAGATGTTTCAGTTCACTTGCATGTCTCTCTTCGATGGCTAGTTTGCCATCACAAAAACTTCCTGTTTTTAATAAGCCATCTGGGCTGGCCATACCTCCCTCCAGAAGGTGTCTAGCAGCTTTGCTGGACTTGGCAAAGGACACTGTTGACCAGAAATGACCAGCTGGATTGTGAGTTCCCCCAGTGTGTGTAGAATTGGGCATGACTCAGGCTGAATGAGACGTGCCAAATCATTCTGTCCTGCATCCGTTGTGCAGCTATGGGACCTGCAGTCTTGGAGGGCAATGGCCCAGGACCACACAGCTGGGAATAAAAGCTAGGTCTCCTGACCCCTGGTTTATCTAACTTTCTTTCACATTATGGAGGCTGTACAGAGAAGGAGCTTAATAAGACGTTGCTGGAAGGATGAATGGATGATCTTCTTCAAGAGGAATATTGAGAGTCTTGATGAGGTGGGCATGGTTGAGAGACTTGAGCTCTTACTCTCTCCACTTTGGAACTCTCCAGCCTTAGGAATAAGAAATGAATAAGGTTATATCTTCCCATACTACTTCAATATCTGGTCCCAGCGCCTCAGGCTGTTCATATGAAGAAAATTTAAGTCCTAAAAAAAGACTGCATTGATCAGGCTAACCTCAAATTAACTTTATACAGGTTTGTACTATAAAAGCCAACTTACTAGCTGTAAGTGGACAAGGGTCTACCAGATGACCAGGTGGTCATGTTGCTCTGCTAGAGATTGTTGGAGACTATGGAACTGCTCTGATTATCAGAAGGTTGTTGCTGAGCACAGAATAGGAGCCAGGAGGGTTGGGTGTTCTTAAGGATGTTCCCACCGAGCTCACCCCTCTGTTCCTGAGGCTCCTTCTTCTAATGCTCAGGACCAGGTCTTTTCGGAATCTGACATCCACCCCTCTGAACTGGGGAGTGGGATAGTACAAAGAACAGTGTTCTCTCTGTATCTCCTTGCTTTCTGAATCAAATCATCTTGAAATTTTCTTTCTTTTTCTTCTTCCCTTCTCCCATTATTAGTAGGGTGTGTTGGTGGTGGGTAAATTTACCATTTAGTCTGTAGGTGGTAGAACACAGAGGTGGGAGAAGTGAATGTTACCCAGAGATCTTGGCCTTGAAGTTGGATGCAGTAACTGGAAATGACTTTGGGCTGTTGCCTTTTGAGAAGCAATGAGATGGTAACACAGTGTTAGATGGAGGAATTTTTAAAAAGTGTATGTGAGGAAACCTCCACAATGAACACTTATTGGTCTCTTACTGGGTGCCAGGTACTGTGCTAAAACTTCACATGCATTATTTGTTTAACACTACCAGCAAGCCTTAATAGGGATATTATCCCTGTTTTACAAGTGAGGAAATGGATGCAGAAAGTTTAAGTAGCTCTCCCAAGGTCAAGACAGAACTCAAACCTTGACGGTCTGGTTCTAAAGGCCTAAGTTATACCGCTGTCTGGAGAGGTGTGTGCGTGTGTGTGTGTATGGGCACATGTGTTCATGAATCTAAATACGCAGGTAGGCATATGCCAAGCAGCCGAGAAGTTATATGTGATGGGCTTCTTTTATTTCAGCTACTTGGCCTCTCTTTTCCTTTTTTGGTAAGCCTCCCTCTTATCTTTTGAGGACCTTCCTCTACCAAATTTCAGGGACCGAGCTAAGGGCAGGCACGTCCCTGAGCTGGACCTATCAGACACTTTCCCCTGGACTTTGAATCCGGGGTAGGGTTGTCCTGAGCTCTGTGCTCTGAGGGGGTGACCTGTGACTCATGTCACCCAGGGCAGTTCTTGGGCCGATTGAATTACTGTCCTGGGGTCTTGAAGAGATTATCTATTGGATTGTCCTTTCGCAGCTAGACTTATCCCACAGCCCTTAGTGATTGCTCCCCATGCCTATCTGGGGGGAATCTGGGTAAAATGTTGATGACTTTCTCCTGCAGATGGTGGGGATACATTTACTGCATAGATACAACCCTGGCAAGGTGACTGCTTCAGCAATGGAAGAGGAGGTCGTGGTGGCTTTTTTAACAAAAAGTTGAAACTAATGTTCTGATCTGTCTGCTACAATTTCTGAGCCCACCAGGAAGTAGCCATCTCTATTTCAGCTTTCATGAGGGTCAAGCTAAATCTCCTTTTAGTCATTAAAATGCCTTTTGTTGTTGCCAAGTTTGCTGCCTGTTGGGGCTTTTCCATTTCGTTTTCTGTCCTGCTACTTCTGAAAGTTGATGGCTCTCTGGGTCCCTGCATCTTCTCTTTGTCTGGGACATAGTTAGCTCTGGATGTGGGATGTGGTTTGTATAATGTAAAGACATGATTGAGAATAAATTGATGGTTCCCCGTCTGCTGCCGCCCAGCTTCGAATGTATAGTTAACACACTGACATTCCACTGGCTCCAATTTGCAGCTCGATAATAATTCAAACATTAACATAGGAGGCCCCAGACTTTGAAAAAAAGGAGACTGCTTTTTGTGTGAAACAGTGCTTTATCTTGCATGTGAAGTGATGATATGCCTTTCTTAATTTCATTCAGCAAAGGATGGGAGTAAAAGAAAGAATTGTTCAAACTGGCTTTATTTTCAATATCTGAAGTATGATTGGTTTTACAAATTGAATCCCTTCATAGTTTTTTGAAGCTGAAGGTATATTATTCAGCTGGGATCCTCTTCCTCTATTCAGAGCCAGCTGCCCTGCCTCTCTTGAATCTATCCCTTCATTATTTTCAGTGCATACAATACTAAAATATTTTAAACCCCACGACTATAAGAAATGCCCCTCGAGCCACAAAAAAACCTTCTGCTTCTTCTTTTGGCTCATTCACGGGGATAAAGGAAATTAGGATAATTTCCATAGCAGCATTTCCTGGAGGAGAGTGAGGATGGTTGTGATGTGGTGAGGTGAAGCGCCCTGTGAAGGACATGGATGAAAAGCTGCCCTTCCTTATGGATGCAGGACACACCACCTTCAGGACCACCTTTACAAAAAGAGTGTTTTCAGGCACTGTCAGCTGTACTGTGCTCAGGAGTGGATGCCACCTCTTGATACCAAGTATCCCCATGGCCAGCAAGGCTGAGTACTGCAGGGGTGTCAGTAAGGTCTAGATGAGTGGCATGGCCAAGCTGGGTCATGCAATCACTTTTTGGCCTGGCTTCCCTCTTGTATGTGTGAGTGAGGTGGGCTCAGGTGTGGGGATCAGGCATAGGGATACTATCTCCTATGGGTGTCAGTTCCACACAGGGGAGATGCCATTAGCCACTCCTTGATAGCTCAGCTATTAGTGAGCACATCACTCAGCATTCCAGAGAAGGTGAAAGTCATAAGGATGGTCTGATGATAACATTGTACTTAGCTGGCTTAATCTGGACTCTGGGACTCAGAACAAAGACCAGGGGAGAGAGAGAATGGGGGGGTGGGGCTGGTCATTGTCCTTTAAGGTTTTATCTCATGAATGACATAGGTACTGACAAAATTTCTGATCTGGACCATATCCTCTTCATTTTCCCACATGCATCTCCCCAGTGTCAACAAATGGAGGTCCATCTGATGCCCAACAGAAGGTAAACTGCCCTCTGTTTTACATGATTGACTGCAATTTTGGAGTCATGAAGACAGCTTCAGTCCCACATACCCAGATACCCTCTTTCAAATATATGAAGGTCGCTATTAATAACAACCCCTTACATCGGTGTAGAGCTTCATCCTTTTCCAAATCTCCACAGCTCTCATAGTGTTTTATTATCACTCTTCACACTCCTGTGAGTGGCAGTGTGTGGTGCAGGCCAGCTCACCCAGAGACGACAAGACTCTGACCAGTAACCCCAGGCTGTTAGCCAGGATTTGGTGAAAGGCAGGAGTGAGGCAGATGCAGGATTTTGAAGGTTGATTGTCCCTATAATTAACAATTTAAAAGCATGGCATGCGTGTCTGAGAGATACTCGTCTCCTAAACAAAACAAATCACAGATCTGAGGAGTGGTTGGCTCATGGAGAGCACATCTCCAGTGGACCAGTCATTTACTGACAGACTAACGCGATATCTCAGTAATAGGCCATTTTCCCCATCACTGCACAGAACTAACCAACCTCCATGTTGCATCTAAGTTTTCATCTCTGGATCTAGTTTGAGGGTTTTTTTCTGGCCAAGTCAACACAGTGAAACACCACATTTTGAAATACCCTCTAAAGATGATGTTCTAAATTTAATATGAAAATGGAAAGGACCTAGAATAGCTAAAACAATTTGAAATGAGAACAGTGTTGGAAGACTTACACTACCTGGTTGTAAGACCATAAAATTACAGTAATCAAGGTGGTGTGGTATTGGCATAAATGCAGACACACAGATCAATGAAACAGAATAGAGGCCAGAAATAGACCCATGCATATGTGGTCAATTGGTCTTCAACAAAGATACCAAATTAATTCGATGGACAAATAATAGTCTTTTCAACAAATGGTGCTGGAACAGCTGGATACTCATATGGAAAAAAAAATGATCCTCAACCTTTACCTCACGTTGCGCACAAAAATCAACTCAAAATGGATCATAAACGTAAATGTAAATGCTAAAGCTATAAAACCTCCAGAAAAAAAAAGAGAAAATCTTCATGACCTTGGGATATGCAAAGATGCGTAAGACACAAAAAACAGAAGCCAGAAAAGATAAAATTGATAAATTTGATTTCATCAAATAAAATAACCTGCTCTTTTAAAGACACTGTTTTTAAAAAGTTTTTTTAAATTTTATATTGGAGTTTACTTGATTTACAGTGTTGTGTTTCAGGTGTACAGCAAAGTGACTTAGTTATACATATTCATATATCTATTCTTTCTCAGATTCTTTTCCCATATAGGTTATTACAGAGTACTGAGTATAGTTCCCTGTGCTATACAGTAGGTCCTTGTTGATTATTTTATACATAGTAGTGTGTATATGTTAATCCCAACCTCCTAATTTATCCCTCCATCCCACCACCTTTTCCCTTTGGTAACCATAAGTTTGCTTTCTAAGTCCGTGAGTCTGTTTCTGTTTTGCAAATAATTTCATTTGTATCATTTTTTTTAGATTCCATATATATATAAGTGATATCATATGATATTTATCTTTCTCTGTCTGAATTACTTCACTTAGTATGATAATCTCTAGGTCCATCCATGTTGCTGCAAATGGCATTATTTCATTCTTTTTATGGCTGAGTAATATTCCATTGTATATATGTACCACTTCTTCTTTATCCATTGATCTGTCGATGGACATTTAGGTTGCTTCCATGTCTTGGCTATTGTAAGTAGTGCTGCAGTGAACGCTGGGGTGCATGTGTCTTTTCAAATTATGGTTTTCTCCGATATATGCCCAGGAGTGGGACTGCTGGATCAAATGGTAACTCTAGTTTTAGTTTTTTAAGGAACCTCCATACTGTTCTCCATAGCGGCTGCACCAGTTTACATTCCCACCAACAGTGTACGAAGATTCCCTTTTCTCCACACCCTCTCCAGTATTTATTGTTTGTAGACTTTTTGATGATGGCCATTCTGACCAGCGTAAGGTGATACTTCATTGTAGTTTTGCATTTCTCTAATAATTAGTGATGTTGACCATCTTTTCATGTGCTTTTTGGCCATCTGTATGTTAAAGACACTGTTAATGAAAGGAAAAGTCAAGCCACAGATTGAGAGAAAATACTTTCCATGTGTATTTCTGACAAGGATCTTTTATTCAGAATGTATAA
Source organism: Eschrichtius robustus (assembly GCF_028021215.1). Classification (NCBI taxonomy): domain Eukaryota; kingdom Metazoa; phylum Chordata; class Mammalia; order Artiodactyla; family Eschrichtiidae; genus Eschrichtius; species Eschrichtius robustus. The sequence continues at coordinate 111,533,588 of NC_090825.1, read as the reverse complement.
AGAACTCTTACAAGTCAATAATGCAAATATAAATAACCTAATTTTTTAAAGGGCAAAGGATTTGAAGAGATTCTTCACACACACACAAATATATGAGTGGCCAATAAACACAATGAAAAGTAATTCCACACTATTTGTCACTAGGAAAATGCAAATTAAAGCTGCAAGGAGCTACCACTACCCATGCATTAGAATGGCTATGATTAAGAGAATACCTGTTGGAGAGGATATGGAGCAACTGGAACCCGTATACCTTGTTGGTGAGAGTGTACAATGGTACAACCACTTTGTAACATAGTTTGTCAGTTTCTTATAAAGTTAAAGATACACTTATGATAAGACTCATCAAGAGGATTCCCTGGTGGTCCAGTGGTTAGGATTCTTTGCTTTCATTGCTGAGGGAGTGGGTTCAGTCTCTGGTCGGGGAACTAAGATCCTGCAAGCTGTGTGGCATGGCCAAAAAGCAAGCAAACAAACAAAAAAACAAAACAAGACCCATCAATTCCACTCCTAAGTATTTACCCCCATGAAATAAAAACATGTTCATCCTAAAACTTGTACATGGACGTTCATAGCAGCTTTATTCATAATAGTTAAATGCTGGAAACAATCCAAACATACATCAACAAGTGAATACAAATTGTGGTATATCCACACAATGGAGTACTACTCAGAAATAAAAGAGAATGGATTACTGATACCTGTAAAGACATGGATGATGCTCAAAAACGTTATGCTTTGTGAAAGAAGTCAAGACACTGAAGAATAAATAATGTATGATTTTATTTAAGTGAAGATCTAGAAAAGACAAATCTAATCTATGGGCACAGAAAGCAGATCAGTGTTTGCTTGGGGTTGATGGGCTTGACTGGGATGGGGCACTAGGGAACTTTTCACCTTGATGGAAAATTTCTATATTTTGATTGAGATTTATGGTAACATGAGTGTACAGGTTTGTCAAAATTCATAAAAACATATGTTTAAGATGAGTGCACTTTACCCCTATGTTCAAAGCATCGCTATTTACAATAGCCAAGACATAGAAACAACCTAAATGTCCATTGACAGTTGAATCAATAAAGAAAATGTGGTATATATATATATATACAACAAAATATTACTCAGCCATAAAAAGAATGAAATAATGCCATTTGCAGCAACATGGATGGACCTAGAGATGATCATACTAAGTGAAGTAAGTCAGACAAAGACAAATACCATATGATATCACTTATATGTGGAATCTAAAATATGACACAAATGAACTTATCTATGAAACAGAAACAGACTCACAGACATAGAGAACAGACTTGTGGTTGCCAAGGGCGTGTGGGGGTAGGGGAGGGAAGGACTGGGAGTTTGGGATGAGCAGATGCAAACTAGTATATAGAGAATGGATAAACAACAAGATGCTACTGTATAGCACAGGTAACTATATTCAATATCCTGTGATAAACCATAATGGAAAAGAATATGAAAAAGAATATATATATGTATAACTGAATCACTTTGCTGTATAGCAGAAATTAACACCACATTGTAAGTCACTATGCTTCAATAAAATTTTTAAAAATGGGTACATTTTATAGTTTGTAAGTTGTACCTCAATAAAGTTAATTTTTATAAAACAATATAGTAGAAAGCACATTTTAAAAAAATTCAGCATGTTTCTTTCATTCTAATGAAATAATAATATTGTTTTGAAGAAAAAAAATGTGATTCTTTCACATGCCTCTTTGGAACTTCTGAAATGAGTGCCCTATCAGGAGTGTTGTCTGTGATAATGAACCTCCAAGGCTTGCTCTCCAAATAAGAGTCAGAGAAAACCATTTATAGGCCAGAGAGTGGCTGCCTGTAGGGTCACTCTGGCTGAGGACACTCTGACTTTTAGGGACCAGGTAGGAGATTTGCCAAAAAGCCAACTGGCTAAGGGACAGGTACTTACACTGAAAGAAGTACTGGTTTGGAATATCTTATTCCAATTCAGTAGTTTAAGAAACACTCTGTCTAAAGTTTCCTTTTTAAAAAACTGGAATTGGGTTTTGTGGTCCATAAAAGTTAATATTTGGGATTGATTTCCATTTGACGATACCTCATGAGGGAAGGGACTCTGTTGTTCTTGCTAATTCTTGTGTTCCCAGTGCTTAATGGAGTGCCCAGCACATTGAGGGTTCTTAGTAAATAGTCCTTGGATGATTGTATGAATAGATGATGTCAGTCTTCAAATAATGAATATGTTTGTCGAATGTATTAGTCAAGATACGATAGGTTATGCTGTGGTAAAAAACACCCCCTAAAGCTCAGTGTGACTAAATGACAAGTTTATCTTTTGCACAGAGCTAGTTACATGGTCCAGCCTGATGGCAGGGGGGCTGGGAAACACAGTTTTCTATGTTCTCAGAAAAGGAGGAATGTGAAGTGGCATTTGGTGAACACATAGCGTTGTTTCTGCCACATGAAGTCTTGAGTAGGTTAAATTTACAGTTTGAGGCAAGCCTCTGCCAATGACCTGAGGTTTTTTGGGAAGGTGAGCCTTGCGTGATGTGAATACAAGTCTTTCTGATGGTCTCTATCAAATGCCACGCTCACCTGCACTTTTATACTTCAGCTTGTGCAATTCCTTCCATCTGGAATGCCCTCCATTTTCTTGTTGGATGAGCTGTAATTCTGATCCATTTTTAGATGCTCAGTTAAGAGTTACTTCCTGCAATGATCCATTCCTGGTGCTTGGCCATGATTAACTGCACCTGTGTTTGCATGCTTAACTGCACTTGATCCAGCACTTGGTTATATATAATCACATGTTTTCTGATGATGCCATGTATCTAAGGATTGTTTCCTCAGGTGGTCCCTAATCTCTTAGAGAGTTGACACAGTGCTTTCTTCTGCTGCCTCTTCCAGCAGAGGACTAAGCACAAGGTGGAAGCTCAATAAATTTGTGTTTTTGATAGACATTGGTTGAACAAACCAATGGGAAGCACCCACTCTGTGTAGCTGAGCAGCCCAGATTTTGCTGGTGTGGGCTGTGCACAGGTCTCCGTGCCATTCTTCCTGAACGGTTGGGGCAGAGTTCACAAGGCCTTCCATGATGTGATGTGCAGCAGGTATTTATTTATCAGTCCCACACTGCCCAGTTCCCACCGAGCAAAACCAAACCAGGTGAGCCCTGAAAAAATAGTGTCCTATGGGCTGTGGCTGCTGGTCCTCTGAGAAATTTAAGAGCTCTGGCCCCAGGTCCCTTCATTACCAGCCTAAGTGATGTTAATCTCTCCCTTTCCCCTAAGTCTAGGCTGGGCATAAAGAACAAAAGGCTTAATCACTCTGGTATCAAGAAATTCCTTTCCATCTGTGCAGATGTTCTTGGGTGTGTAATGTGAACATGCTGCACTCATTTGGAGCCATTGTTCTCTCTAAATGAGAAAATGCAGATGAGGCACTCAGGGTACCACGCTGTTAACTCGCTGCGTAAAATTCTTGACATCAACATGAAGCTACTTAGCATAATTTTCCAGTTAATAAACTGCCAATTTAGTCATTTAGGTTTCAGCTTCTAAAGAATGCAACAGCATCAGGCTGGGTTATTTTCCCCCCAATATACGCCTGAGTTTATTATTTTGATGTTTATGTTAAAACATAGGAAATTGGAGTTTATGCGATTATTTGGAGATCTTCTACCCTAATTTGTTTACTTTCATAATTCAAGGAATCTTTGCTCATTTGAAAGGCAAAACATAATTTTTCAGAGCATATTCTTCTATTCAGGACAAAATTTCCATATTTAAAATGACTGAGGAACATTTTGAGGATCTGGATGAGTAAAGTCTATCCTAAAGGCGTCGAACCAGGGGACCGTGCCTGCCCTGGCCCCGTGTGGAGATCCGGAAGGAGACAGGAAGCTCCGGGGCTTGACGGAAGGCTTGGAGGTGCTCAGGGTCCCCGTCGGTGTGCAAGTCTCATTTCTGGAGTCCCCACCCCAACCCCCCATGTTCTCTACCTTCCTGGCCATGGTCCAGTCATGCCAATCTCCTCGCTGGTCATTTATGTCTTCATTCAAGGAATATCCACTGTGTGCCTACTATGTGCCAGTCACGGAGATGATGCTGGGCTAACACATACCCTAATGGGGGAGACAGACGTTACTCAGTGAACCATATGACCACAAGTTCAAATGCAAAGCAGGAGAGCAATGGTGCTCTGGGAGAGCAAAACAAGGATCTGACTGAGATCCTGCCTTCAAGAGCTCACAGTCAGGATTTACCTAACCCCAGCTTGGCAGAAGTTTTATGAAGCTTAAATTATCTGCCAAGTTTTTCCAATTCTCCAGGTTGTTGTGAAGTATAGACACAGCCCAGCTAGATATTTTTTGAGCATCTACCCATGTCAGATTTTATTTGAGGCACCAGATAAGCAGGGCTCTCGGCTTCCCAGTGAGATCAGTGGAGGGCAGCCCTGTCTGGCCATTAAGAGCATGGGCTTCTGGATTAGGCAGGCATGAGTTAGAATCCGGTCTATACCACTTCTCAGGCGTGTGTCTTTGTGCTCCCGTTTTAGAATGAGTAGCTGAGTGATAGAGTTGTTGGAGGGTTAAATGCGATGGTGGAGCACAGTGCCTGGCACGTGGAAGGGGCTTGATAAGTCATGGTTATTCTGTGTTCCCGGAGAGGAGGGATCGTGTTGGATAAGAGCCGTGGCTGGCGTTTTTGTATCACTCCCGTGTCTGGGCCAGGGCTGAGCTGGAGGGCGGTCCTTGTGGAGCTGCCTCTGACCATCTTGTCATTGTGCGATTCCAACCCAGAGCTCAGCCGGGCCCCTCCTGCTGTTTCCAGCTTCTGACCTCTTCTGTGGGTAAGTGGGCAGGGGTCTGGGAGAAGCAGGCCCCTCCTGGAGAGCACCTTGTTCCTGTGGAGAAACTGGCAGCCACTGTCTTTGGGTTTCCAGGGTTCTAGCTGGCAAAGTGGGTCAGCGTCCAGGTGCCCTCTGTGGGCTAGTGTGCAGGGTAACGGATCCCTATAGACGTGCCCTGTCCACCCCAGTGGAATGGCAAGGGCTGAAATGGCTTCACCATGGCTGCCTCCCTCGTTTCAGTGTTGGAAGAAAATAAGCGATCCCATTGCTCCTGATCTGGTGGTTTATCTTCTCTGAAGTCCTCAGACCTTGCTCCGGCAGGAAGATCAAGGACTTGACATGCTCAGTCTCTCCCGGCCGCTGTCTAGGACCCAGCAGCTTGGTTTATACAGCTGGATGAAAGCTCCCTGGTGGGGGGTTGGCCTGGACCAAACGGGGAAGATGGAATGATTCCCCAAAGCTGTCTGGTAGACAGCTTGAGCTCTTGGTTCCTTGATTCAGTGCATCTATCCTACCTTCTTGGAAATTCTGCGGGCTTTTGTTGTCTCTCTTCTAATCCAGGTGCTCGGCATCATCATTCTGTGCTTGCCTCCTGCAGCGCAAAGGCAGCATCAGTCAGCTCTGGACCCGCAGGAGGGTAGCCCACAGGCTTAGGACAGCTGAAGCTGTCCTTCCTCCCTTCCTCCCAGGCAAGGGAGGAAGCTGCTCAGCCATTTCCTTCCCATCAGATCATGCACCTTGCTTTGCTTTTTTATGGATTTGTCCCAAGCAAATGTTGGAATGATTATGCCAACCCATCATGTATCCTCTGTTCATTCTAATAATTAGTAGAGTTGCAGTGATCACATTTTAAAAGATAAGCTAAAAATAAATATATCTTTATAATTTTTAGTTTTAATTTTCAAGACAAAGTCTCACTAAAATCTTTTCTTCACTCCTCACTGTGGACTCTGTTTTGAGTGGATTCACAGAGGCCTTTGTCTCTGTTACCTGTTATCCTTGGAGAGCAAAGACCTCCTCATAGACTTATTTTATAAAACATTGATTGAAATATTGATGTTAAGAGTAGAACATAATTCTAGCCTTCCAGTGAGTTTCAGACACCAGGTTCTTATATGCTCATCTATCTTCAGCCAGGGGCAGAGAAAGAGGTAGAGCGGCTGTGAGAACCCTGCATAAGCCACAGAGCCTCCCGAAAGGGGGTATCCTCATGTGCCTATGTTGTCCTGTGGGCAGCTGTGCCTGCTGGGGCAGAAGCCTGGCCGTGCACAGCTGGTGGGGCCCAGCCTCCCACCCACCTTTCCAGACACCTGCACGGACTCATGGGCACTGACCTTCAAAGGCCCTCTGGGGAAATCCTGGCCTTCATGCTGGCTGGGCTTTGGTGTTGCACTCTGCCTAGGTCTCCAGGACAAATCCAAACAAAGTGGTTCTCTCTTAAATGGTCTACACAGGCCTTTTGTATTTCTCAAAGTGAAGCTTTACTTCACAGCCAGACATCGTTCTAAGGGCTTTCTGCATGATAATTCATTTAATCCCCATTTTACAGATGTTGAGACTGAGGCTCAGGGCACGTTGGTAGCTTGCTAGGTCATACAGCTGGTGAGATGGGAGGATGGGATTTGAACCCAGTATCCTGGCTCTGGAATTGGTGCTTTTGGCCCACTCTGCTGGAGTGCTTCCTGAGGGGCGTCATTCCCACTAGCAAGGGTGTCACAGACAGGCTGTCACAGGCAGGCCAACTCCGTTCCTCATCCCAACCCCGCCAGGCCTATTTATGAAGCGCCACAATCTCCATATCAATACTGGAACGATGTCATTGATTTTAGTGGTGTTTAGACCACAAGAGCCTGTCTGGAGCTGTGCCCCGAGATTTATGCTCCCCACATCCATTAGAGCTAATGGGAAGCATCTGCATAAATCATGAGCGGCCATGGGGAGTTATGACTCTGAGTTGCCCTCGATGCATTTTAACTGCCGACTCTGAATCAGAACGCTCACCCTCTCTAGTTACCACATATCCCCTTGTATCTCAGTTGTTAGTTTTCTTGGGGAGGCCTTGGTTTGGGGAGAAAAGTCCAAAGGACTGGGCTGGATATTCTGTAGCTGTGTGACCTCCGGTAATTTCCGTCACCTCTCTGAGCTGTCTTCAGTTTTCTCACCTGTAAAGTGAAGACCTTGGTGTGCTGTTTTAAGAAGAGTTAAAGCCCCAAGCCAGCAAATGTCAGCAGTCCCTTCCCTTCCACCATTTCTCCTCTCAGCACAGGGGACACAGAGAGGCTGCACTGTTCTTTGGTACCTAAAGTCTCTGGCTGAGAGAACTGCCAGGTGTACACGGCACCCGGACCTGGAGAGGCTGCGGAGCTCAGAAACGAGCACGGCTCTGCCCACAGGGTGCAGATAGAGGCCAAGGCTGCTGCTATTCACTTGCTCATTTGTAGCCATGTTTGTTTGTTCAGCCATCACTCTGCAAGTTTATATATTTTTTTTACCGTATTTATTTGAAGGTTGGGGACAAAAGTGCGGTAGTAGTATCCTGATGGTGTGAAAATTTGGTGATTCCTCTGCTCTTACCTTACTAGATTGTTCTGAGCTACTCAGCTGCCTTGCAACCCACAGATAGATGCTACAACTGGTCCTTCAAGCTTGGCTCTTTGCCTATGTGCTTGTGCTTTTACAATTTTTTGTACAAGCCTGGTGCCCAGGTCCGGGTCATGCTTTTTAACCAGCTCTCTGGGCAGCTCTACGTGGTCAGGCTGGGGATGAGGGCTATGGAGTGGACAGCAAATGAGAAAGGACAAGTTGTGGCCAGCACCCCAAGAAGGTGGGCTTGTGCCCCCTGAGCAGGGCACAAGTTTGTGAGTGTCTGATGGGGGCCCCTGAGGGTCCAGGCTAAGGAGAGTGTGAGAAATCGTGCCTGTACAACTTATCATCCAAACTGGGACATTCGAATGACAGGGAGCAATATTAATAATTACAGCAGACAGGAGGTGTAAACCAAGACTGGCTCAGGCAAACTGGCACATCTGGTCTCTGGTCACGTCAGGCTGGGAGGTGGCAGAAGGCTTGATGCAGCGGGGAGCCCGAGGGAGGAAAGCATTTGGTGTTCAGATCGCAACCCCCCAGGAAGGGATGGTTTCGTCAGATGCAAGCAACTGTTCTAAAAGTGAGCACTTTGGAGGGTCTGCTTTTCTCTTTTTCTAAGGAATAGGAATCGGCGAGTGCTGATAGCTGACAGCACCACCCGCCCGAGCATCGGGCTGGAGCTTGGACCCCCGCCTCCTGGGCACTGCTCCCTGAGTCCCTCCGTGTCAGCCTCAGTTCTGCCTCGAGAACCTGGGTGCAGATCCTCCTGGACTGCAGAGCTGGGAAAGAGACGTCCCCAGGCTCTGCAGGCTTGTTTCCTAAACTCCGTGTCTTTTGGTCTTCCTGCCAAGCATGCCCCAGAGAGAGCACATTGCGTCCACAGATTTATGGAGATATGTCAAAGCCCCTTCATCTCCAAGACAATAAAGATAAAATTGATGGCCTACATAAGGTGACTGGATAGCCATCCTCTCGGTTGGCTCTTTTGAGTGGTGGGGGCGTGAGCCTTGTGGATGAGGCTATTGTGTCTGAAACCTATTCACCGTGGGGTCTCTGGCCCTTCGTGTGGCTTGAGATGGGCCTCTGGGCTGTGAGGGAGGAACAGAATGAAGGGACCATACGATCAGGGCAAGTCACCATCCCGAGAAAGTGGATGCAGGAGCTTCTACCTGCTCTGAAATGCTCCAGAGGGGCTCAGGCCATTGCTTGGCAATGCCAAGCGCAGCTGATGGCTGCATCACTATATTTCATCAGGGAAGATAAACATCTCTGAAAGTGCCCTTCCTGCTGCTGAGGAGGAAAAATATCCTGCGGAAAATATACCGAAGGAGCCAGTGTTAAGTGAAGCCAGTCCTTGTCAAGCTCATATCTCAAGCAGAAGTCAATTGTGGAGCTGGTACGTGAGGGAGAGAGTGTGGTTTATTTGACAAAACTGCCAGCTGGCCTTTCAAGACTGAAGCTGATTCTCGTGAATAAATGGGCTTTTACTTGGGGGACCCTTTGGTCTAATCACTGTAAAAACCCTCATTTTCTCCCCTGTCTTCTTAGCTCCTCCTAAAGTGGTCAAAACAGGTTTGACACGGGTGGTCCATAATCTGGAAAGATTTCTTTCAGCCTGTTGGTAACAGCTGTGCTTCACGTTGATATTGGCCTCATGTCTAAAGTGTTGTGTAGAGAATGATTTGTAAGTCAAATCCCTTTTAAATGCTCTGGGGAAGTTTGTTATGGATTGATATTATCATCAATAATGACAGGCAGTGTTTATAGCCTGCCTACTGAGTGCCAGAGGCTGCTGGGGGCCAAAATGGTGGGGAATGAGACCATCAGTACCCTTTTCTCGTGGAATGGGCTTTCTAGTGGAGGAGAGAGCCTTCCCAAGCTTTCCTTCCCTGGGAAGTTAAGGCTGGCTTGGGTGTTCCCCCACCGACATCTCAGGGAAAGCCAGACCAAGGTGACTTCTCCCTTGCCCTGTGTTTGGGCCATATTGGTCAGTTCCCGAATTTTAAAAGGAGAGAATAACCAGAGAGGACGATAATGTCAGCACGTAGAGCTGCAGCTCCTTGGGCTGTGTGTTTTGGGAGAACACGGCCAGGGTCTTCTGTGGTCTCATGGTCTCTCCCAGGTGCCACGTACTGCAAGCTGGTGGTCATGAGCAGCCTGTGGAGCGAAGTATGTTGCTGCAATGCAGCAGGGCAGTGCCCGGGCCTGGGAGGGACAGTGGTCAGGCCCGTGGGTCTGGTTCAGTGTCTCAGGTCCAGCAGGGAGGTGGCTGGTGGGTAACGGAGGTGCATATCAATGGACGGGGCCACCTGGGATGTGGCCCTGCTGTAGCCCCACCCACTTCAAAAAAGAGCAGAGGCCCACCCATGGGTTGGGGAGGATCAGAGCCGGGCACCCAGGAGATGAAAGGGGCGTTGCTAGGAAACCTCCCTTGAGGGGTTTGTGGCTAAGGTTCAATAAATGCAAACCACCTCATTTTGAACGGACAGGGGCATCCTGGCATCACCCTGACGTCTTTTCCCCTTCCTTCCCCCCTTCCTCCCTCCCTCCTTCTCTCCCACTTCCCTCTTTTCTTTCTACCCCACGGCTATTTACTGACAATATCACACACCCCGCTCTGTTCTCGGCATGGGGGAAGGACATCCCTCGTTGTCAGGAAACCCTAGACTGGTTTCTAACCTGACAATCAAACATGCCTGTGGGAGCACAGATGGGGAAAGACCCCAAATGCACTGCTCTGAGCGGGGAAGCCTCCCCAGTGGCAGGGGCGTAAAGTGCTACCTGAAGGCTGGTTTTCTGGCAAGGGGAGTAGAGACCTAGGTTCCCGAGAGGAAACAACACGGATCCACTTTGGAACCCAGCCGAGGGCTGAGCCTGTGGTCCGAGCTGCTGGGGCTGCCCCCTCCCGCCTGTGCAACTTTACAAACCCTGATGCACCTGGGGATGTTGCTGTCATTGGTCTGGGTTGTGGCCTGAGCCCTGGGAGTTTCAAAGGCCCCTCAGGTAATTCTAATGCCTCTAATGGATGCCCAGGTGAGAACCACTGGTCTGAGAAGGAGGGAGGTTTACGTGAGTGCCGGGAAGAGGGAGAAGGCCAGGGCTTCTGAAGAAACTGAACGGGTTTGGAGAATGTGAGCAAGCCGCAGAGGAGGAGGCCGGGGACTGCCAGGTGAGGGGGCCGTGGACGGGGGAGAGGGTTACAATGGAAAGAGTCCTCAGGGGTGTGGTAGGGTCAGGAGGGAGGGCGCAGTGGGAGGGAAGGAAGGGGAGGGTCGGCCATGGCAAGGAGAGGAGACACCGGAGGTTGCGGTGAGCTGTGGCCAGACCCTGAGAGACAGTTAGATGCGCTCCGATTGGCGTCAAGCACATCTGCAGGAGCCCTTGCCCCAGGCACGCCTGCCAACCTGGTACAGCTTCCCCGGAGGGAGGTGGGTGTGTGAGAGGGGCAGGGCAGCCACTTCATGTCTCCTTAAGAAGGGGGAACTGGCAGGGGCATGGTGGTTGTAGTTCCATGAAGCAAACAGCTGCCTTTCCCCTTCTCTGGTCCAGAGGAGACAGAGCTGCCGGCTCTTAGCCTCATGGAACACAGGGCTCGGTGGCTCCTCGCTGAGTGTGAGGTGGTCCCCCCTCTTCCCCGTGAGCTGCGGCCTCCTGAGGGCTGTCTTTGGAGGCACCTCTCAGTGGCTTGGCGTGACCTCTGTGAAATTCTTTCTGGCCCCTTACGCTTTCTCTTCTGGAGAAACTACTGTTGAGTGCTTGGAGCACAGCATCCCTAAGCCAGCTCACTTCATCCTCGAGGCTGAGATGCTGCAAGAGCTGCCTCGAGGCCAACGGCAGAGGCAGGATTCAAACCCAGAGCTTGGGGCTCCAGGGCAGGCTGCAGAGATGTTTTCTAAGCCAACTGTAGCCTTTCCTCTGTGTGTGCATCATTCATTTTCCCCAAGTGTTTGGCGCTACTTGGTTATATTGTCGCATTTAGGTCCTGGGAGATGATTATGTTCCATGAAATAGCGTGATTGATTGACCTTTTGAAATGTCAGAAGCCGCTCCCCGGCTCTAAGGGATTTTGTGGGCTTCATCAACCCTTGCTTCCTAGGCCATGTGAACAAACCTCTTCTGTAATTGGCAAGAAAGCAGTGAGAGGGGAGCTTCCCGTGGGCCAGGGAGCTTGACAACTGCTCACAGGCTGGATCCTGGAGGAGCTGGGGCACAAAATCATCCCTGTTATTTAAGCACACCAGAATTGAGTTAGGGAACAGGAGAGCAGCAGCAGGAAAGCAGCGTGAGTCAGCTAATCACCGAGATCTGAGCGGGCACCAATTTAGTCCCCTGACACCCTCCTTCTTGTAGAAGAGGGGAGCTCACCTAAGCCTTGGAATTGTCATGGATGCTTAGCGCCTGCTGACAGGAATGACAATATGCTTCTGAGCGAATGATGATGCAGTGTGAGCCTGCCTTTCTGGGCTCGGCCACTGCCAGGTCTCTGTGCACCTTCCTCCCTGGGTCAGGGGACTCGGCCCACCTGGTATGGGCTGTGGCCTCTCCGGGGCCTAAGGGGGACGTGATGGCTGCCAGAGGATCACGGAAGTTGTTGTTTGGGTGGGGCCTCTCTGCACTGCTTGAAGGTGGCTCCTCCATGTCATCCTTCCCCTGAGTCACATACCCATGGTTTCTAACCTTGAGGGCTCTGGCACATCAAGAGGAAGGGATGGGATTAAACTATCCCATTTCCGCTGTGTTGGTTGACGATGGAAGAGCCACGCGGAAGGGGGCTGGCTGTAGGTATATGCTCACGAGTATTTACGTATGTGCATGTCTGTCATTCACACAGTAAAGGTTGGATGAAATCTCCTTCCAGCAATCAGAAAACCCTGTTAAATGGCATTTATGAAATCTCCCAGCACAAAATGGTCAAGATTCTCATTGATGACTAAAAAGCCTTAGGAAAGTCTTAAATGTCTTCAGATTCATCAGTCATTAAGTTGTAGTATATGCTAGTTTATTCCTTGCAAAATTGGTAGTTTTAGTATGGCAGCTCTGGTAAATTTCTTTTAACCGAGATGATTAACTAACCAGAACATTCTTTTCCTAACCAGTTAGTAAAAAAGAGGTATTATCAATTAATTTTCCATTATTGGAAGTTTCATGCCATGTGAATGATTCAAATAGCTGAGAAGTGCTAGAGCCACTGGTGGGGGGGGGGGGCGGGGCAGGGGGGTCGGAGGAGAGAGAGAGAGAGAGGGAGGGAGAGAGATGTAGAAGTCCAACTTTGTGGAAGAGAGGCAACTTGGTTTGGATCCTGAAGAATTCAAGGGAGGTGGTGAGGAGATGGGTGAGGGCTCAGGCGGGGGCCAGAGGACCCATAATAGGGAGGGAGAGAAGATTGAATGTGCTGTTCAGATAGGTATTGGGTTTCTGTGGTTGCAACCCCTACATCCCTGGCTGACCCCTCATGAGCCCCCCAGCAGGGTCCCTGCATGATCAGAGGAACACACAAGGTCATCCTGGATCCTGTGGTGGTTGGCCGGTATCCTGTGAGAAGGACTCATGGCCCATCTGAGGCCGCCCCAGAGGCAGGAGGGGAGCAGGACCTGCACAGAGGCCTGGCAGTGGCCAGGGCCAGGGACAGACGGGGGCAGGGGTTCCCTGTTCCAGAAGGAGGTGTGCGGAGTGTGCAGGCAGATTCTTTGTCATTTCTATAACCATAGCTAGAGTTAATCTGTAAAACACACAGTGCGCTAACCTTCACTTACCCTCACAGTCCTCTGGCACTTTAGCCAGTATCCAGATGCCTGGGCAATTCGGCCCCAAAGAAATATTTGCATTGTCACCTGAAGTTATAAGTCCCAGGAAGATGGCAAATGCCTTTTCGTGTTCCCAGATCACGGATGAACCCTGATTCTGTTGGTCTCCCATCTCAGGTAAGCAGTGCATGTGCCATTAGTATCCAGTGTGCGATCTGCCTGACACCGTGCCTGGCACAGGGTGATTCTGGCACTGGTGACAGTGAGTGAGCACGCCCTGAGCTCCTGTGAATTTTGATCGAGAGAGGCCCCTGGCTATATCTGAGGACTACCTGGGTGTCAGAACACGGGCAACCTTGCACCTGTGGCCCCTTCGGTGGGCAACCGGGATTTAGGACTGGCTTTCTGTGCCCCTGGTTCAATCTGAGCTGATGCCACGGGTGTCTCTCGTGCCTGGGGGCCTGAACCTTCGCTTGTAGGGAGCCACAGGAGTCATGAGGTTGGTCTCCTGGTTCTCCGCTCATCTGCTCTAGATCCTTCACTAGGGATGTGCCTACAGGATCCCAGAATTGCCAGTCAGTTTCATGAAGCTGTCAATTATACCGATTTCTTGGCATGATTAGCCAAAAAAAAAAATCAAATAAAAAACAACAACAAACAAACAAACAAAATCCCTTCAAGCAAGTTAGTTATGGGACTGAATTTCCCGGTTTTCTCCTCCATCGTGCAGATGGAGCCATTTCCTGAGCTCTCCTCCGATTCCCATTCACAAGGCTCACCTGTGGCCTTTGCTGGCTCTGCCACGCTCAGGTGGCATGGCCCGACTCAGCCTGGGCAAGGCGCCTTTTCTCCGGGTCAGTTTCCCTTCCTGCCAAGCAGGGATGGACCCTGTGGCTGGTCCCCACAGCCCACCTCCTGCTCCAGCGTGGTGTGTCCCCAAGTGCATGCCTTCCTCTGCTGGCCAAGGGATCCTCTCTGGTGGAGGTGCAGGGCCTCTGCTGTGCCCCACGTCCTTCACTCCCAGGACAGTCCGGCCCGCACCTGTGTTGTAGGTAGCAGCTGTTTACAAGTGTGTTTTGAGCACAGAGATTTTCCTTGACACTCTTTTCCTATATTGTTTTTTAATGGAAAAACAAGGAGCCTGGATTGAATAAGGAGAAAATCTTGCCACGGTGCTGGCTGTGTTTCCTGCAGAAGCTGGGGCTCTGCTGGGCCCCAGGCAGCTTCCTCTGCCCCACCCTGCATCCACTTGGGTCTGGGGCCTTCCCCTCTGGAAGTCCACCGGGCTTGAGGTCCACATGCCCACATCTGTGTCCTCAGTGAGCTCCTGGCTTTCTCTTCCTGCCTGCTATCCTACAGAGTTTCTATCTCATTTTCTGTTTGTGTCAGGCCGAGTCTGGGAGTTCCTGCAGGGGCTCTAAGACCTCCCTTCACAGTGGGTTCCATCTCTTCTTGGGAAGTTTCCCAGGTACAAAAGTCCTTCTCCATCCTGCTGGCCCGTCTCTTTGGCCAGGTCAGACAGTGGTCATTTACACGTCTTATCTAGTGTCCTACAGAAGTGTCCGGTGAGGAACATTCAGCTGGGCCGGCTGAGTGATCATAAGGAGATGGGCATGTTGGTGGAAATGGTCCTGGGGTATAATCCTGGCTCTTGCCTAAGTGACAGTCCATGGACAGAGGGACAGACCCTGGGAAGCTGTGGCTGAGCTTCAGCTTTGTAAATGCCCTTTCCTCCTCGGCCCCTTAAAGTTGATGTCTACGCGGGAGCCCCTTTATAATGATTTAATTGGAACGGTAACGGATGTAGCATTCTGCCACAGCTAACAGCGAGATTGGAATTTGAGGAGACGCAGAGACAAATTACCTCTGAATTTTCTTGCAGCCATAAAAGCTTTTACTGTATAGTAATTTTCCATTTTTGCTGCAGGCATATTTGCATATTGCTTAACAATTTATCTCCTGTCATTTGTCAGATATTATCCATCTCCTGTTAATAAACTAAGACAGGCCATATTAAGACTTGGAGGCCTCCCACGTTCACCATCAGCCCAGCTCTCCTGCCCACAGGGCCCCTCTGCCGTGGGAGCAGACAGGGTGTGACGGGCTGTGGCTTGGCTCCGTGCCAGGGCTCTGTCCGCTGCCCCTCTTGCTCCTGCCCCAGTGTAGAGGGAAGATGGAGCCGTGGTGTGGCCCTGTTCCTGGTCTTTGGAGGAAGCTCTGGTAACTCAGGTCTCCTTAAGCAGGGGTTGGGCTCCATGCGCAAATGGAAACAGCCCTGCTCTGGGTTCTGCTCTTGGCTCTGGCTCCCAGTCTAAGATTTTGCCTAACTCTTTTCTCTCACTGGAACTCAGTTTCCCCATGTCTGGAATAAAGATTCTAGGATGGGGTTAATTAACTAGTTCCTCTTTGTCTTCTTCTCTTTTAAATATAAAAGCAGTGGCATCCTTTTTTTCCAAAATAAGACTTCCATGGTATCTCAGTCTATAGAACAGGCAGTGTGAACTGTATCGGGGAACGCGTGGAGAATGGGTCCTGTTTCCCCGGCCTGTTTCCACTGACATCTCTTGTGTCCCCACACAGAGAGGCCCCCTGGGTACCTCCTGGTCTCCTGGGGCCCCGTGGAGCATGGGAGGAAGGTGCCTGGTGGGATGATCTCTGTCCGGCCTTCTGCCCCGACTCCCTCGGGCCCCTGGGTGATCAGCACCTGTCGCTGGCCTGGCTCTGTGCCCGGGCTGAGGAGTGATGCATTTTCCAAACTCAAGATGCTGGGACTCTGCTCCCACTGGTCCTCGAACTGGTAGTAGTATGTTCGGCTGGCCAGTGGTAGACAGATTTTGAGAGGGAAGAAAAATGGCTTAATGTTGAATATATGATGAGATTTGCATAACTGAATTGAAATAGAGTTAAAGGGTCATATGTTTACACAGTGATTTCTAAAATCAGATTGCAGTGATGTGTGCTCAGTACTGAAATGGGATCCTCAGGGACATGTGGACCTCTGCTTCCCAGAATTTCTGCTAGAGATGGAGAGAAGTTTCTGAGGGGGTGGGAATGGTTTTGGGGTTGCCTGTCAAGGGGCCAAGGGGTGCTAATGACAACGGTAGTTTTCTGGTACCAGACCATGTGCTGAGGGATTTGCATAGATTTTCTTGTGGAATCCTCCTATCTGCGACATGGGTACTATTACTGTTCCCCTTTTACAGATGAGGAAACCGAGTCTCAGGTGGTTAAACTGTTAAGGGATGGAGGCAGGACTTGAACCCAGGTAGCCGAGGAACCCAGGAATCTGAGCCATTCTCTGTGGAACTGAGTGGCTGGGCTCAGGCATTCTGTTGGGAAAACATGCAGACATGTTCTACTGTGTACTCTTTGTGACTGACCCTGTGTTTCTGCTATCACTTCTATTTAGAAGTTTGATCCCTGCTGTTATTTTGATCTAAAAATAAAATGTCAAAATGTACCAGTCAGAAGATGTGTGCCGGGAACAAATGATCGGTGATGAAGAGTAACAGATGCCCATGCAGTACCGAGCCGTGTCCAGCAGCCGTGAGAGACTGCACTGCCCAGCAGTGCCAGCGTGCACTCGGGGAGCCCCAGGCTGCCCTCTTTAACTGTGTGTGTTTCTCTGACCAGCTCCTCACCTGGTTTTGGTATTCGGCATGGAACGTCCTCCCTAAGACAGTCAACCTGGCCAAGGCTTGACAGTTGTCATAATTATGATTGAGACACTGACATTTCTCATTCACACGAACGTGCCTCAGGATCAGTCTGTGTCTCAGCTGGTAAAGAGAGGTCCATCGTTCTCAAGGTCGCGGGGCAGCTCTACCTTCTTGTCATTCTGACATTGTCTATGTCTGGAAGAGAGTCAGAATGCTGTGGAATTTCCAAATGAGGGCTGGGAGAGACTTTGGCCTAGTGTACCCCTGGATCCCTTCAAAGAGTCTTCACACACCACCTCGTTTGATCCTTACATAGCCCAACAACGTAGGTCAGGCTATACCCAGCGTGCGGATGAGAAAACCAAGGCTGAGAGGGTGAAGGGACCTAACGAAAGTTACACAGTAGTTGGGATCGCAGAGCAGTGAGGAGAAGAGGCTGTCTGGGTTCCTCTTTCGGCTCTGCCACTTGGGAGCTATGCGATGGTGGTAGATGTGGGGTATTGTGTTGGGTCTGCACTCCATCCTGGAATATAATTAAGCATCTAGATCCTTGGTATAGGCGGAGTACATACTCGCCTACACACATCATGGTTACTTGGCTTGGCCATTGGAATGCTAGCAGAGGTGATGTGAGCAGAGGCTTTCAATGTGCGTCTTTGGTTTGGCTTGCGCTCCTGTGCTACTTGATCTGTCATTGGGGGGCTGCTGATCCTTCAGCACGGACCACAGGATGAAGACCCACGGGAAGACGTGAATCTGACATGAAGTCTGGAGTCCAGTCTGTTGCAGCCAAGCCCAAACTAGATTAGCCAAATCGTAGCTGACATGAACACCTGGACAAAGAAATATTTATTATATAGGGCACTGAGATGTATGAAGTTATTTGCTGTGCAGCAGAAACCGACTAGCACAATGTCCCTGGGCAACTCACTCACTCTTTGGCGCCTCCATTCCTTTATGGATAAAATCGAAACACCAATACCAGGCTTGTAGAGCCATTGGGAGGCTGAGATGAGATAAGCACAGTTCCTGGCGCATAGTAAATACTCAGAGTTTTGTTTTGTTTTCTTAGGGTGGATTTTGACGCTAATGATGTGTTGGCAGAGGAGGACTCCCTGACTTTGGAGTAGAGGCTGATTCCAGCAGGCTTTGTCCCTCCTGGCTCCCCAGGCCCCAGTGGGCCTGGCTGGCTGAAGCAAGTAAAATGTAGCATGGATTCCTCAGGCCCCACCTGGGACTCTGCTTAGCCTGAGTGACAACATGCAAAGGCTTACGGTGAATTCATTTTCATTCCTCTTAGTTGTTGTAAATGTCATGCCTTTCCCCTCGGAGAGTCAAAGGCTGGCAGAGGGCTGGGCTTTGGGAGCCTGGGTTGCAGTAGGTCCCAGACCTCCACGACACCACACCACCGACTGCCTTTCCTTCTAGCTTCATTGAGATTCTGTTCTGCAAGGTGTGGACCTTGTCACCATCATCCTGTGAAGGAGAGGTCAGAGCAGCTGATGCCTTGGCTTCAAGAATAAATCTTTCTCTTTGAAGTGAAGGCAAAGCTCTGTGCCTGAGTGCTGTGGGTTCCTCTCCTTTGAGGAGACCCACCAGGTCTCAGAACTACTGCCTGGGCTCTCTATGTCTTGTTCTACCTCGTGGCCATTAGTCCCTCCAGAACTTTGGCCAT
The DNA here is from genome assembly GCF_028021215.1 of Eschrichtius robustus. Taxonomy (NCBI): domain Eukaryota; kingdom Metazoa; phylum Chordata; class Mammalia; order Artiodactyla; family Eschrichtiidae; genus Eschrichtius; species Eschrichtius robustus. The sequence continues at coordinate 111,515,079 of NC_090825.1, read as the reverse complement.
CACTGTGAGCAGATCCAAAGCTCAGGCTTCTCAAGGAGCTTTTTAGAACAGACCCGGGACCTTCTCCCTGTCCTGGTAGTGAAGCCACCTCTCACGTGCTGGGCGCTGGCTCTGCAGGTGTGGTGCTGGGCGTGCTCTGTGCACGCTCGCCTGGGATTTTCACAATTCCATCACGGGGCACTATTTCTATTGCTGTCTTACAGAAGAGGAAATGGAGGCTAAGGCAAGTAGAGAGCCTTGCCCAGGGTCACCTGGCTTATAAGTGGCAGAGCTGGGATTTGGAGCCAGGTCTGTGACTTCACACTGTGTTCGTCCTTGCCACAGAGATTGTCTCTGTCCGGCTGCATCTGTCCCTCTTTCTTTCCCTGGAATCTCGTAGACGAGGTCCAGCCCTTCAGTACAGATACTCTAGAAGTTTCTGGCCTCTGGAACATTGCTCCTCCAGTTTCCCTCGGGACTCTCCTTGATACTGTCCGGGTACTTTCTGAAAGCCAGCGTGTGTGAGTTTTAAGTAAGGTTGCAAAGTTGTTTTCTCTGTGTGGCTTTCCTTTGGCAGTCTGGGCTCAGAGACTCTTCCCGTTTTTGATTTCTTCCATGGAACCAGGTACAGAGTGAGTACTTGATCGATCCCCATTGACTTAACTCAAAAGGAAAGAAAAGAGACCAGCCTCAAAGTTCTAGAACTCCGTTGGAAGTAAAGCTGGTATGCTGAGCATTAAGACTTGGAGATGAGCCCTCAACTATTTGAGTTGTCTTTTTTTTGAAAACTTTTCTTCCCCTGGTGACAGGAACAGACGCTGGGAAGTTCTGCTGAGGCAGGCGTTCATGAGCAGGGAAGGAGCCGTCAGAAATCTCAGCATGTCCTGGCGCCTCGGTGACTTTGCAAGGCTCTGCTGGTGGGTGGTCTCACAGCTCGGTGTGAGGGTGGTGACCCTCCCTGGGGCTACAGGCAACTAGCCTTCACTTCCCCTGTATCTGAGGACCAAGCACCCTGGTGCTGTGGAGAGGATGGCTGTGTCATGCCAGAGGGGGCCCATTTTAGATTGAGTTTGTAAATTCAGCCTCTTAAAGAGGCAGAGATTCTGACAAGTGGGGCTTCAAGTTTAACTCCTCATTAGCTGTTGATGGGCCTTGAGTTTTTCGGTAAATTCATGTGAATGGGGGAGGGGGTAGAGACTGTCTTTTCCATTGCTTTTGAGGTCAAAAGTGTCTTTTAGTGGGGGGAAGAGGCAGGTGTCAGCATGGTCTGGGGCTGAGGGTGAGGTATCCACTGATTCTCCTCTCTGGCTGCCTAGCGTGGCTGGTGGAGGCTCTGCTCTGGGCAGCAGGTGCTGAATTGGGTGGTGGGTTTCGCCTCAGGGTGGCCTCAGTGGACCTTGGATCAGGCTGCCCGGGCCCTCCCTCATGGCGGTGGATGGGAGAGCATCCTGCGTGGTGCCTCCTGGCCCACAGCCCGCCAGTGCCAAGGGCTCAGTCCTAACAGAGAGCCCATTTGCTGCTTATGTAATGCCTTTGCTATTCACTGGCAGGGACAAAGAGGAGAGCTGCACAGAGGACGTGCCCACAGTTGCCATGACAGTTTCCAAGCCCCCCTCACCGCCCTCCACTAATTCCTCCTAATCGTCCTGTGTTTCAGGCACTGCAGCTGAGGTGGCCCTGTTGTCTGGCCCAGGATCTCATACTAGGTGTTGGGTCTCCTCTCCCACAGAGGGCCCTCTGAGGCAAGCACGGGTCCAATTAAGCTTCAGGGACCCTGGGCCATGGGGCGACCCATGGGCTGCCTCTCAGTCTCACACCTTGATCATTTCACACCAGAGTTTCAGACCTCCCCCATCTCCACATGCATGCATGCATGTACACACACACACCCCTACTGCAGAGACAGTCGGGTCGGGGAGGTACTTATCCCCAAGGGGGCTGCCAGCTGGGGATTCCTCCTCCCTCCCCACCACCCTTCTTGCCTCACCCAGATGAATTAGAGCCACAGGAGGAATCTATCTGTCCATCTGCTTGCCCATCCATGTGTACAGGTAGCCACTCAACAGATACTTTTTTGAGGCCTGGCCACGTGCCAGGGAAGTGTACAACACAGAACTGGTCAGAGTGGACCTTTTGAGAGAGGAGGTAGACATGCGTAATTGAAACGAGGAATACACGGGCTAAAAGGAGAGCACAGACAAAGGACCCAGGGCCCTAGAGGAGAGGGAGCTCCAGGTTTCCGAGACACTACAGAGGAGCCCAGGTGGGCAAGGGGATCACGAGACGGGTCAGCAAGAGCAGAGGCACGGTGTCGGGAGGCTGGGTCTGTTTAGGGCCTTGTGAAGGGTTCTGGGGGCCTGCAAAGGGGCCAGTGGGTGGAGCAGACCCCCAGAAGGACAGTCACCAGGATATCATCAGGACCCTAAGGCAAAGCTGGGAGCTGGGCACCAGTCCTGCTCTCAGAGGCCCCAGACAGAATCAGGACAGCCAAAGACCAAAGATGTGGCTTCCCCTGCCCTCCCTCCCCTATCCCAGCCCCGCTCCGAACCCAGGAGTGAGCAGGGGTGTGGGAAGGGGAGGGGGCACAGTGGGGAAGTCAGGAGCCTCTGGAGGCAGATGGACCTGAGGACCGTTCGCTATGAACTAGCTGTGTGATCAGGGACCTGCTTCATAGCTTCTGAACCTCTGTGTCCTGAGGATGAGGGCCATGTGTGCACGAAGATTAAATTAGATAGTACAGAGAGAGCTCAGGCACAGACTCTGCCAACAGATTGCAATGGAGATGGAGTTTCAGTTGAGGTGTGGCTTTCTTTCCGAGGAAAAGAGATGGGAGAGGGAGGTGGGTGTGGGCTTGATCATGCATGGAGCCATCCGAAACAAACACTGGGATCCGGGCTTTATTTTGTGGGCAGGAGAAGCCTGACCCAGGCTGCCCTCCGTGGAGGCTGCTCGCAGTCTTGACTCCCACCCTGTCCCTCCCCCGCTGCCCACATTCTCTGCTCCCTCCTGGTTTTGCAGGCAGGGGACACCTTTGGTCTCGGGCTCTTCTGTCTCTGGCTGGGGCCTCTGAGGTCAGCACCGGCTCTGAGCTGTGCCAGGCTCCTGCTGATGTCAGGTTTAGAGGGTGTGGCTGAGGCAGGCACTGGACTTGAGTTTGGTGGCCCCCCAGCACCCTCCCTACTGTGGCCACTGCCCTGTAAATCCTGGGTCATTGCCATGGGGCCTCTAAGCCTCTGGTCTCTTTGGTCTTAGGGGTAAAGGACTGCTTGGGGGGAGCTATGTTTATGTACAAATCCCTCGAAAAAAGTGGTGATTTAAGGAAAATAAAAGCCTTGCCTGCTTTGACATTTGGGAAGCCTGCCTTTTCCTCTGCCACATGGCAGCAGGGCTGTGCCTCCCTGCCCTCTGACCTTGCTGTGCAGGGTTGGGGTGCTAGGGGTTGTGCTGGGCGCCAGGGTCACAGACCACCGCCGTGAACCAGAACCTGATATGCACTGTGGCGTAACAGTTTGGAAGCAGAGGGGAAGATGAGAATGTGCTAGCAAAGCGACTTTGCTAGTAGGTGCTCAGGAGCTGGTAGCCTCCAGGACGTTAGCGGTGATCCTCATGAAGAAGAAGAGGTAGACTAAAGAGGGCTACGGTCAAGTGCAACATCATGGCAGGCCTGGCAGGGCCGTTGTGTTCATCCCCATGGCTGATGGGATAAACCTGGCAGTCCTAGTTGTCATCTGGTGCCACAAGAAGGATGACTCAGAACAGGACAGATGGTAACAGATGTGGGAGAGAAGCTGGGCACGGAGCACTAGGACGGCCCTTTGTGGGGCCCGTGGCCGTGTATGTACTTGGGAGAATGCTGATCACTGCCTGTTGCCCCTGCTGGACTGAACTCCAAGAGGGCAAGAACCAGGTTAATTTTTCTCCCCATTGTGTCCCCTGCACCCCCAAAGTGCCTGCACACAGTACACTCTCAGTTAATATCTGGTGAATGAATGTTGTTGAGTGAGTGGATGTGACCAGGGAATTTCCATGGCGTACAGAGAAAATTGTGGATCATCGAGGCAAGGGCAGCCTTAGGCTCTAGGTGGACATGGGCCTTAGTAGCACTCACAGATGAGGCCCACCCTGGGCCCGGGGACAGAGTGACGCAGATGGGACACCTTTGGAGGGCAGGGCCTCCCTCTCCTCTCCCAGGTTCTCCCCCATCCCAGTCACACGATGCAACACTGGATGGTGTTTGTGGCTTTGCAGGGGACCGGAGGGGGCACTGGTCTGGGATTTGGAGTCTTTGGACCTCCACACGGAACTTGGGTAGGGCTCGTAATGCCTGGCACAGGAAGGGTTTGTCCGTAGTAAGGTGGCTGGCAGAGCCCTTGGGAGGACAGAGCCAGGGCAACCGAGTCAATCAATTTATCAGTAAAACATGGTTGCTGACATTAACCCATGCTGGTCCCCCTCAAATTCCAAATCAGAACCCCCCGCTTCCCTCTAGGTGGAAATAGAAATGCAATTTTCCTTGGGGGATACATACGTTGTTGTAATTTGGGAAGATGCAACTCATTTTTTATAATTGTATAATTTGTATATAATTTTTTTGTCATAGAGTGTGATGATGATAGTTCTGTTCTCGTAAAAGGCTCCCTAATCTTCTAATTATGAAAGGATGTTTCCTGGGCTCCAGAATGGTCCATCTTTAAAAGCTTTTTTTTTTTTAATTTTTTTTTTTTTTTTAAATGAGAGTCAGTATTGAGTTATTGAGTTTGGATTCTTCTGGCTATATGCTTTTCAGTGGGTCCACATCTTCTGAGCAGAGCAGAGGCAATGGTCCCGTCCAGTTCCTGGCCCCATCTCCCAGGAGGATGGCCGAGAGAGAGACCTTTCTCACAAATGGAAATCTTTCCATATCTGCCAGAAATGTTATCACCTGAGACAAAGTATGTGGCTGACTTTATTTCACATCCATTAAACAAACACTAACTAGCCGCAGCAGATGATGGTGGGCTTGACCTAATCAGGGAAGCCAGAGAGGGCCTCTGAGGAAGTGACCTTTGCGTTGGGCTTGAAGGATAAGTGAGAGTTAACTGGGTAAAGGGTGGGGAGAGCACTGTAAGCTAAGGGAGCAGCACGAGGTGGGAGAGAGTCTGACCTGTTTTCTTCTTACACTGGGGGAGACACCAGTTCTTCCCCCCTCCCTCCCGTGGCCTGAGCAGCAAAGATCTCATCCTGGACCACCTGGAGCTCGTGTCCCTGCTGGAGAGGTCAGAGCTCCCATCAGCCTCTTTCATCAACGTCCTCCAGAAGGGTTTCTTCTTGTTCAGCTTGTCTACTTTGCACACAGCCACAGCTCTGGAGACCGAATCCAGCTGTGCTACACAAGTCCAGGCCACGACCATCTCTTGCCATAGTCCACCTGGATTGACAACAGCCCTCCTCACCATCCCTCACAGCCAGAGGGGTCTTCATGTAGGACTGATCTGATCACATCACACCCTGCTCAAGCCCTTCAATAGTTTGAGGTCATCAATGTATGGAATCCACGCTCAGGCCCTGTTCTACACACTCCAGACGCCCGACTTGTCTAGGGCTGATAGATGTGCCCAGCTCTCCCTCTCCTCAGGGTCTTTGCACATGCCATTCACTCTCCTTGCCCCAACCCTTATCCACCTGGCAGATTTCTTCCCATCCTTCACTTCTGAGCTTAAAAGTCACCTCTTCTGGGGAGGCCTCCCGTGACTCCTGCTGCAACCCCTTTCCAGCTCCTGGATCTAGTCCTCCACTCCACTTTGCTCCAGATGCTTGTTTAGTATTGGCTTGCCCCTTCTGACACCAAGCACACGTCTGTCTTATTCACAACACAGTGTGTCTTCAGGGTCTCTAGAGTACTGGCACACAGTGTGTGCTCAGCAAATGAGTGAATGGTGAAGTTACAGCCCGCTGGCTGTGTCCTGCTTCTTCCCTCTCACTGGGATGTTCACCACAGCCCCTCATCCCTTCACGGGCTCTGGCTTCTTGTTGACGTCGATTGTGGAGCGTCCCTTGGGCACCATTTCTCTGCTTGTGGAGGAGTCGGTCTAGGGGACAGACAGCCCTCCCTGCATTTACCCCAGCCTCGAGGGTTCAGCTGCTCGGGGATGGGTGGGAGCAGGTTTCAGTGGGAGACTTGGACTTATGGGGAGTTCAACAGTAGCTCTGCCTCAAATCCTTTCTGGGACAGAAGGGAGGAATTCAGGAATGAGTAGGGAAATGATGTGAGGGGTCCATTCCCTCAAGTTCTCAGTTCTGGGCAGCTTAGTCGGATCACAGCCGACTCGATGGCAAGACAAGCCAGCTGGGCAGGCCATCCAGCTGGCAGGAGTCCGCCCTGAGTGTTGCTGGCCACGCAGGCCTCTGGGAGAAGACATCAGAGACACATTGTTTCTGGAGGCTGCAACCGAGTATATGGCTGGCAATTATCTATTTCTGATCCATTAAAGAATGCTTTGACATAGGATATACAGATTAGGAGTGCAACTGTAATATAATCAGATTGCCTTTTTATGGAAAGTACTACATTTTTCTCTAAATAAAATTCAGTAATGAAATTTTATTTGCTTTTCCCCAAAAATGCCTTTCCAAATGGATTTTTCAGAGAAACCGTGAAAACCAATGTGGTTAAGGGGAAGAAAGGTCTAAATCAGAGGCCTCTGATCCAAAGCACAGCATGGCTATTATTGGTGAGCTCCGGATACCCTGGGCTCAGAGCTTCTCTGAAACCCAGTGCACTCCTAGCTGGCTAGCTCATCTTTCACAGAGCTCTCTGGGAGATGGCATCAATCCTGAGATGCCCCTGCCGGAGTAGAGGAAATGTGACAGCAAAGGATGGCTTGTTCTTTCTGAGTCACCCCATGGTAATGGAGCAGCAGGCAGGTGTTCAGAGGAAAATTATTAGAAGAAGCAGATATGAGCTTTAGAGTTTGGAAATTGCTGGAGAAGAGGATGTGCAAATTACTTTCTCTATGGGCAAAGGTTTGCAAAAAGGATTTTAAGCTGTCCATGCATGGCCCCAGAACATTCATATGAAAAGTTAAAAATTCAGTTCATACAAAAAAATCAAAAATTCAGGGTCAGTGTTTGCCCTGCATCTTTATACTTGGAAACATCTGGATTATCATTAGAATTGATCATCCACCCAGATGCTTGATATTCCTTGTATGGGGACAGCTGTATGCACACAAGCAGGAATTGAAAGTGATTTATTCTTTTTGTAATAACTATAATCAGCCATCAGGTTTTCAATAACTGTGATCAAGCATCATATATTTATTAACCTCTAATGCTGGGCATATGCAGGATGTGAGAGATAAGTCATGTCCTTTATGTAAGGAAAGTGGCATCTTGTTTGAGAGATAGAATCAATAAGTATGGCACACTTCATCCTTGTTGCTCTCTTTTGTTCTGTCCATGAGGTCCTTCCTGGGTGTATGATAGGGACCAGAGAATGCTGGGCAGCCAGGAAGGCTTCTTGGAGAAAGAGAACTAGACCCACATCTGACCTTATGAATGGAATTTAAGACAGTGAGTGGGAGGAGGGGGTCCCCTTATGTTAGGGAAAGAAGATGGGCATGTTCACAGCAGGGCAGACAAATGAAGGGGAGGATGAGTTGATGGGGGAAAGGGAGTGTGGGTGGGGAAGTTAGAGCACTGAGACCACTAACTTGACTGTGACTGTGGGTTGAATTTTGGGGAACAAGCAACGTTAAGCAATTTGGGGGAACAAGCAACTATGTAGGGTGGGGCTGGATGGACAGGGACCTGAACCCTTAAAGAAAAGTCTTCCCTTTATTCAGGGGACTGAGGTTCCCAAGGAGGAGTCAGCGTTTGTGCAGGCGGTCCTTCTTCATGCCCAGCACAGCACCGTCTGTAGCTGGAAGAAATAATTATTCTTACATAGGTACCCACAACTGTACCTGCATACATTGAGGCTGGTGTGAAAAGAATGCAATTTTATTGAAAAGACTGGCCGAATTTCAAGCAGCTGTTCGGCACTGCGGATTGTCTCTGGAGCAATGTTTTCCAGACTTAGATAATTACTCTCAGGTTTAGGAGTTCATTTTGCTGTTAGGAGGAGAACCTCCTGCCTTAGAGGAAGGGCACCCCTGCCCCAGGTAGAGTCAGCGTGGGAGGGTGCTGGTCCAAGATGGGCTCTGAGGACGTGGTTGTGGAGCTGAGTCAAGGGCAGGTTGGAGAGGTGAGAGAGGGCACACTGGCTGGCCAGTAGGGGCACTAGGGAGAGAATGGGGTGCAAGGGGCTAGGAAGGTGGGGTGTAGAGCAGGGGAAAACCCAAAGGACCGTGGGGAGGGGCAGGTGGCCAGGGCACTGGCTGCAGGCCTCTGCTCAGGGAGACAAGCAAGGACACCGGTGCCGCTTCTCTTCCTGAACGGCATCGCTCCTATCACCCCGAGTGGGTGGCTGCCACCCACGCCCGGAGCTAAAGGACCAGCAGTATGAGAGGCCTGCAGGGCTTTGTTTTCTAGGCTATGAAATTCGATTTCCCCTCACCCACCTCAGCAGAGTACTGCGGGCCCGGCCTGGGGCTACAGCTGATGGCATGAGAGGCCTCGTGGGGGACAAAACAGAAAGTCAAGGGAAGTCAGCAGCTAAGCACCGGTTTCTACCCTGCAGACCATCAAAACCGTGGGCCCTTAATGTTTTCCATCAAAGTCACATGTTTACCAAGGAAGTCAGAGTAATTGAATTCAGAAAAAAATGAGTCCCAAGTCAGGCCTGTTTATTCCCCTTGAAGGTTAAATCCAGTTGTCTGGCTCTTGTGTGAGCTCTGTCTACAGAATCTTTGTTCTGTCCTCAGAATGACTAGGACGAGAGAAGTGGAGAGCAGCAGCTGTTTGGAGGCTAAGATGGAAAGCATTTTCAAGTCAATGGCAAAGCACAAAAGCCTTTTTTTTTTTTTTTTGCCAGAGAGATGAGTTGTCCCCCAACATCCATCCTCTCTTCTCCAGAACCATCACTTTTCAGCTGGCCCACGGCTGCACTTGCCAGCACTCCTGCCAGCTGGCTCTGGCCACATCCTAAGTGCTGGCCTGTGGGAGGTGAGCCCAGTGATGTGAGCCATTTCCCAGATGTGCCCTTAAACCATGTGCCTTGATTTCCCCCTGTTTTCCTTCCCATTTTGTCTGGATGCAGAAGTGGCGGGGTGAGCTGGCCAGAACCCTGAGGACAGGGCAGCCCCCTTGGGGTGGGTGGAATGATTAGACAGAAGGGGTCTGAGTCCCCGGCACCCTGCAGTCACCATGCCAGCCTGGACTGATTATGCCCAAATTGCCGTGCATGAGAGAAATAGATATCTCCCTTATTGAAGCTACTGTTATTTTGCATCTCTCTTCACAGCAGTTCCATCTAGATCCTCATTTATAATTCTTTCTTTCAAAAGTCGAATATGTATAGTTGGAGAATAAGGAAGGTGTATAAACAAACCACTTGAAGGTTTTGGCAACTCAAAAATGTTTGGGTTTGCTGCCTTGGGGCATTCCTAAAGACCTGCCAGTTGGCAATGAGTTTTGAAAACTCACCGTGATGGGAAGCCCCCTTGGTTATTCTCCAAATTCATTCCAATTATCACCTGGCTGAGAAGTTCATCATCTCTTACTGGGATGAAATGTAAACTCCAAGAGAATAGGGATTTTTGGTTTACTGCGTATCCCCACACTACAAAGTTTACCTTGCAGATAATAGGTGCTCCACCCATGCTGACTGGATTAGCATATGTAGAGCTCAAACTGTCTCCTGGCTTCTGGGCTCACTGCTCTCTTACCCTAGTCTAGCCTACACAGTCATTTTCTTCATCTTGCTACCATGCACATCTTACCACCCAGCCCACCCCTCGCCCCAGCCTGTCATAGCTCCCTGCAGGATAGCGTCTATATTCCTTGAGTTACCACACATGGGCTCCCAGTTTCTCCTGGGGCATGGGCTCAGTCCTTGGTACATCTTGCAGCTCCCAAGTCATGGTGCCATTGCCTACATCCATGCCATGCTGGGTTTGCTGCCTCTATTTGCAATGCCATTCCCAAACCCTTTACCTGATGAGCTTCTCATCCTCTAAGACTCGGCCCTTACTGGCTGACCTCTTCCTACCCACCACGTCCTACAGAGCTGGCCCTCCCTGCCCTGCTGCCCCAATCACCCTTCCATTGCAAAATTTCCTTCCACTGAAGTCAGTTCTCTGGAGTTTGCCCATCTGTCACCATGGCTGCACGAAGGCAGAGCCCAGGTTACGTACGTCTTAATTCCTGGCCCCCAGATCAGAGAAGACATCAATGAAAGTAACAAATGAGTCAAGCAACTTGGGTTTTGTCCTGTCCTTGTAACCCTGCATAAGTCGTTTCTCTTATCCTTCTGGCCTCAGTCCCTTTGTGTATGAAATGGGGGTAATATTAGTCCTCTGCCTATCTCATCTGGACTTCACAGGTATGGTGGGAACGTACATGGATAAATGTCCCCTGCTGCCTGGTATGGATATACACATCTCTTCTCCAAGGCGTGGTACTGGGGTGGCTTCTGAGGCACATCCAACAAATATGGTTAACTCTGACACTGAACCAACTGAACTGCCCAGAGGATGGGGCTCATTTATTTGTACAAACACTTATAAAGCACTTACTGTGTGCCAGACACTGGTTAAACATTATACAGCATTATCACATTTAATCCTATCTGCCACTCTCTGAAACGGGTACCTCTCTTATCCCCATTTTACAGATGGGGGAACCCCAACAGAGAGGTTGAAAACACTGCTTGAGGGCAGAGTTAGTGAGTAGAGGAACTGAGGTCTGAAGGCAGGCAGTCGGGCTCTGCAATCCGGGCTGTCCACCTTTGCACTGACTATCTTTCCAAAGCTAGCAAGGGCCAGAGGGCTGGTGACTCTGTCATGGCAAATGTGTGGGATGGTCATAATTGTGGTTTTTATTTGGCATCAGAGGAGAAAATAGAAACCCCCAAACAGAGTCTGTCTGGTGGGCTCCCTTCAGACACAGAGCTGGTAATTTCACAGTAATAAATGCAGACCTCTTAATCAGGTGATCTGACAACTGCCCCATTTGCCAGGGAAATTATGCCCCTCTAGAAGTGATGGTGGGGAGAATAAGAAAAACAAATGAGTTGGGAGTATGTCAGAGCTGATAAGCCTCGGGGACATGGCTGGAACACAGTGAGGATGGGCTTTTTAAAAGCAGTTGCTGGCAGAGCGATTGGGGTGGGTTTCACATATATCCATCACCAGGAATTGTGGCCAGCCTGCCTCTTGCCAGTGCTGGTCGTGAGCCCACATCCTCTGGCTCATATCTGGCTAGTTATGCCAGACTTCCATTACTATTATGACTGGCACAGGCTGGATGCCTTATAGGGCCTGGATAATTCCACTGAATTATATCTGTGGGTGAAAGAAGAAGAGGGCTGAGGTAGCTCTATCTTAGACAAGGCTTGTGGAAGAACCAGAAAACAGCAGGAGTGTTACAACTTTGTCATATTGTCACAGCAACAAGGAGTAACTGCCCCTTATATTAACACAGCATTTCACTATTTCTGAGTACATGCACATCTCTTGTTTAATCTGCCACATTCTGTACTTCTGTTTTGTTTTGTTTTTTTTTCTTTGTGTAAACACAGCATATACTGGGCCCTTGGTGACCACTGCCATTAGTCAGAAATTTTATTCTTTGGGCCATTTCAGCTTCCCCTTCCCAACTCAGCCAACCAAGGACCTTGCCCCAGTGTAAGCTTCTGTGTTCTTTCTGAGGTGCCATATTGAAAGCCCGCAAACTTTGAATTGAATGGGAAGGGGGTAGGGTTTGTCACCTCCAAGCTGGATTTCTAGCAGAGGAAACAACGTACTATCTGGGAGAGTGATGGCCTAATCTCAGGAGAGTTGCTGAGTCCTGGGGGCGAGTTGCTGACACCAGAGGAGCTGTGGCCATTGCCCTTTGAAAATTGGGACTGTGTGTTTCTGTTGCCACTGGTTGGTTGACCTTGCTAGGGCTGGACAGACCCTGTGCACTTGGTCAAGAGTTCAATGCTGGCATTTAACTCTTTGTTAGAGAAGAATTTATAGGCTCTTTGGAATAGGTCCTCTGGGTATAGACTAAAGCAACGTGGTTGCCATTTAAATGTTGTCACAAATATATCTCAATCCCTGGAGCTTCTTTTTGGGAAGAAGCAGGATGCCTTATAAAACGATGAATAATAATTTGGGGATGTTCATTATTTATAGCTGCCCCAGGTCATCCATAAATTATGCAGCCCTCAATTACACTTGATTTCTTCTTTCCATGGAGCCACCTCTCCAGACTGCCATCACTGTGGGTGATATCTATGCACCAGCTAATTGCACCATGAGGGCAGTTTCCCATTTCTTGAAATGCTTCGAGTTCCCTGGTTGAATGATTTTGTTCCACAAACTCTGTGTCTCAATCATGAGTCCCCGGATACTTGGAGGCAGAGAGTAAGACCAGGGATTAGGCTTGACAGAGAAGAGTGCGTGCCTCTCTCGGCCGGGCGTCAAAGAAAGCCTTTAGTGGGTACTTGGGGAGCAGCAGTTGCCTGGGGTGAAGGAGGGGGTCAGTGCCAGCGGTTGCCTCTCTGACCTGGGGAAGCTCAGGGTGGCTGAGAAGCAACAAGTGAGGGAAGGGCAGTGGGGTTGCATCACCTCCCAGAGGTGTGCAACCAATTAGTAGAGTTGGGGTGCAAGCCCCTGCTCCTGGTGGATGCTCTCCCTCTATAACCACCCCAAGCTGACCGGGATGGTCGGTGGGGAGGACAGAGGAGGTGGAGGTGCACAGCAGCGTCTGGCCAGGCAAGGTGAGCATCTCCTCCTGCCTTTTGCTTACCCATCACTTTCAGCTCTGTGCTCGGCATGTAACTGAAAACAAGACCTTTCCTTAACGCAGAGCTTAATGATCCCTTTAATGCCCTAGCTGTAGCATCGCTTTGCTCTCGGGCCTGTTCCCTGTCAGCCATGGGGCATTAAACCGGTGATAAAAATGCCTTTTTCGTATGGTCCACAAACTCACCAAGAGGCTCCTGGTAGCAGTATAGCCATCCAGCATGAAATCAAGAGGCAATCACCGCGGATGAGGCGAGATGAGCTATGAGTGGGAGCAATTAGCAGAGCCCGCATCCCGGGTCCCGTCCTTCACCATCTCCTTGCTCGTGTGCCCACCGCCTCGGCCCCAGCAGGGAGGGCTCCCACCCTGCAATCCCGAGGCCCAAGTCCAGTTCTGAAGTAGGTGCTTTTCCTTTCCTGTCTGCTTTTAGGGCAGTGAAAGATGCTTCATCAAGTCTTTAATCCAATTGAATGCAGCATTCCTGACCCAGGTGGCCCCTTGGTTATGTTTTCAATCCAGAAAATATAAAACACAAAAGAGAAAAAAAGGAAAGAAATGGCCAGTTATGAATATGCATTAACATGATGCCACGTTTGGAGCTGGAAGCAGGAATCATTTATTTTAAGCAAATAGGATCTTGATACATGGCCGTGAAGGTGCCGACTGCTCTATCACGCGAACACGCTGGGCAAGTTTGATTTATATGGTGTGGTTGGGAGGTTTTATCCCCCAATTAAAAACAAACTGAGAAAAATCATTAACTACTGTATATTAAATTTGCATTAAAACATCCGTTTGTCTGTATTTATATGTGAGTTATCGAAAATGTGAGCTCATGAATTCTAATTTCTAAGATCACATGCCAAATATTGAAGATTAATTTTATTTATTTCTGCAATTAATTCTGTGAGAACAAATAGCTCTAATTTAGGGGATGGCAGATGTAACTGTCCGCTGGTGCCCTCCTGCATAACAAACATAACATTCATCTTTTCTCATTAGGGTTTTCCTGTGCCTGCTCTCAAGATATGCAAACCTTGGCTATCTTTCTGTATCTTGTGCTTCCACCCTCAGCAGACATGCCTAGAAAATACTTGGGAAAATATGGACCGTGTCAAATCTCTTTTTTCTGCTTCTCTGTGATGTGCAAAGGCTTCAACTATATCCCAAAGGCTTAACAAACATTTCTTCAAAGGATATCTTGACATTAACCACTTGGGTGGAGGAGTTGGTGCCTTCAATATCAATACCTGGATCATAAGGAAGGGGGGCTATCACCCAGTCTCTTCATCTGAGCACCAGGACCTCTGGTTAAACTTAGGATTTTGCATCCCCTGTTCTCTCTCTGCAGGAGGCCACCCCAGAAGCCCACCTTTCCTGGGTTGGACTGTATGTGTTGAGGATTGCAGGCTGAAGGGTGGTCATAGCCTGTCAGGACACAGTGCTTCTCAGGACATACACAACTCAGGGCTCCAGTCACATGGCTGCAGTGACAAAAACACTCCAGGTGTGTTGTTCTCAGAAGCTCTACCCCAGGGCAGCCAGATGCTGTTTGTCATCACCCAGGTGCCTAGAACAGGCAGCCTATTTACTATAAAGGCTTTCTTCGGGTAGACGTCTATACTTGTTGCCAGCACTGGTATTAACATGTAAATACTCTGCACCCACTGGGTTGTACATGAGGTTTATGCCATTTTTAGCCATTAGTTTGAGTCAGTCCCTACCCTCAAGGAGCAAAACAGGCAATGACAATGCAGTGTGATGGGCGCCGTGATCAGGGCCAGACCAAGGGAGTTGAGAGCAAGAACGGGGAGGACTCCTGCGTCTACTTGGGATGCTGTCAGCTGACTGGGTGGCTGAACTTACACTTTTGCCCCTGAAGAGTTTTCACTGCATCAAGAGTCCCTTTCACTGCATCAGAGTCCCAACTCTGATGGTTGTCAGGTCTCTATAGGGGTTGATGTGCCATATCCCAGTCAGTGTTCTGGGCGGGGCTCTCATGGTGTCAGGATGATGGTTGGGCCAGAAGGAACTATGCCACCTAGGGGTGAGGTCCGTTCACTGCACCATGAGATACAGAGTTTCACTTGCCCTGTATCCTCTCTGAAAGCAGAGCTGAAGCCTTTCTTCCACGGGCTCATCCACCATGAATGCATTAGCAAGAGGCCACGTTCTCCATGCCAGAAGTTCATTTCCTGAGTGTGGCTTGCTGGTCTCACCTTCTGGGTGTGATTACAAGGCAATTCCAAGGGCAGTCTTGGCCGTGGCCTCTGTTGGGGCCAAGGGGCTGCTCCCAGCAGTCACTTCTATACAGGAGGGACCCAAGTCTGAGTTGGGAATGCTGCATCCTTCAGAGACTAGGTCCATCCTGCCGGAGGCAAAACAGCAGCTGGAATTTCCTCTGTCCTTGCTCCTCTCCCAAGGAGACTCCCGATTCCTCCATCTGATTAGCAGCCTTTCTAAAATCTCAATTTTTAATAATCAGCCCCAAGCACACGCAGGTCAAGTACATCACATTACCAATGACAATTGTCATGTCAAGGTTTTTTTTCTTTTCTCTCAGTAACAGGATGATCAGACAGTCTCCCCTTTGATTTTCAAAGAGTATGTCACTCTTACATTTGGCTTTAGAATATCTTAACATATCCAGGAATGGATCACAGACTCAATGGGGCTGCAGCTGAGTCCTTCTGGCGGCTCCAGATGGGAAGCCTCTGACTCAGGGCTGTTGGAGTCAGGAAGGGCTGTAATAATCACCTTTTATTTCCCTGAGGTTGGAGAACATATGCCTGTGGGGTGGAGGTTTGCGCTGCTTTACTCACTACTCCTGGCCTGAACCTCACATCATTTGGGGGCAGCTCAGGAAAGCAGAGGGTGGGACGACCCCTTGCCATGGTCTACCGGGGGTCTGCCTTCCCTGGACAACTGGACAGCTGGAAACAAAGCCAGAAAGAGGATGAGGTTAGGGTGGTGCCACCCCACCCGCCTGCCATCTCTCCTCCCACATTTGCCCTGCTCCGGTGGCTCGTGCTGTACCATGAAGTGCAAATCATCAGAACACAGGAATCATCGTAGGGAGAGAGCCCATCACACCCATTCGGCCCCGCCTGCACCACGCTCCCCTCTGCCTGCCCTGGCTGCTCCTGCTTCGTGCAGACATCTGGCCTCAGCAGAGAGGCCACAGCACCCAACGGGAAGGACTCTGGCTCTAGACTCCCGAAGATCTAGGTTCAGTTCTTTTCTTTTTTTTTATAAATTTATTTATTTTATTTTATCTTCTTCTTGGCTGCGTTGGGTCTTTGTTGCTGCGCACAGGCCTTCTCTAATTGTGGCGAGCGGGGGCTACTCTTCGTTGTGGTGCTCAGGCTTCTCACTGCAGTGGCTTCTCTTGTTGGGAGCACGGGCTCCAGGTGCACAGGCTCAGTAGTTGTGGCACACGGGCTCAGTAGTTGTGGCTCACGGGCTCTAGAGCGCAGGCTCAGTAGTTGTGGCGCACGGGCTTAGTTGCTCCGTGGCATATGGGATCTTCCCGGACCAGGGCTCGAACCCGTGTCTCCTGCACTGGCAGGCGGATTCTTAACCACTGAACCACCAGGGAAGCCCTAGGTTCAGTTCTGACTCTGCCCGTGATCAGCTGCATCACCTTGAGCAAGTCACTGCCCTCATTGAGCCTTAGTTTCCTCACCTGTAAAAGAAGGGTGATGAACAGTGTCTATTTGAGGGTAACAGGAAGTCACACATGTGATTTTATCAGCACAGGACCTGGAAAGCTGTAAATCTTTGCAAATGGTGGCTGTTGTGATGTCAGTATTTATTCTGCTATAACCAGATTACCGCATTACTTTGTGTCCACTTTTTCTCTCTGCCAGAGGTGGGGTGGGGTGCCTGTAAGGAGGGGCTTTGTCCTGTGGGCTGATAAGAGGTTTTCATTGACGGTTGTGCACTGAGGACTCACTGGGAATCAAGCTTGCCTGTAATCATGGGTTGTTTCTTGTCCTTAGTGACATCCTGGTGGAGAAGGGGCGACCAGGGAGTGAGATGGTAATCCTCTAAGAAGTGGGCCCCGTGCTATGGGAACCCTGGACAGGGAGTGCTTGCTTTAGGTTGATTGGAGCCCACAGAAGTCTGCCTGGAGGAGGTGGCATGAGGCATGGCTGGAAGGAAGAGAGCCATCTCTTTAGGGAGGATCCTGTGTTTGGAGATGTGTTTACGGCCCCCAAGGCCAGGCATTGCACATCTGGTGGAAAGCCTCAGTTCACAGGTGTGCCTTCTCCCTCAGCCACGTGCTTCTCGGGGTGGGGCTGGGGTGAGGAGAGGATGGTGTGCTGTTTGTGTATCTCTAGAATCCAGCACAAGGCCTCATAGTAGGTCTCAGTAATGTTGAAGGAATGAATGAAGATGTGAGTGAATGAGAAGGCATGAAAAATTGTGCCATTTTGTGGAACACAATCTGGGATTTATTATGTAGACTTTGGGGTACCAGCAAAGGTTTTGGGAAATTATCAGACTTATGATTTATGGAATCAAAACCAAAGAAGACAGCTACCTGCCACTCCGACATCCCAGCTCATCTCATCATCTTGACTTTGCTGAGTTCTGTTAGAGTCTTATACCTGACTGTACAGGTATCTTACCTACTGGGGTCACCCTGGGGCAGACTGCCTGGGAATGTGGAGACAGGAAACTACCCGGCTGGAGGGAGAGGAAGGCTAGTACCCAGGCTGTCTCCATAGTCCAGGGAAGTGGGAGCTAAGAGCTAGTGGGCCTGGGGCCAGAGGGGGTTAGTGAAGTGAAGGGGCAGGTGGGGGGCTACAAGCCAAGAGCTTTTGCAGAGAAGGGCATCTCCCATCCACGCAGGACCTGAGCAGATGCCCGCTCTGCTAATAGGTGACCAATGTGGCCTTTTTGCAGACACTCCCAGGGTGTTTACTTTCAGGAAGTTGCACCTGAGTCCTGGAATTAATCCAACCAACTTTCCAGCTCTCTGAGCCTTTGTCTAGGAGGTCACCTCTCGGCTGCCCAAGTGATGGGCTCATCTTCTGGGGCTTTTCAAGAGTTTGGGTACCCAGGTTGCCGAGAAACACCTCAAGACCAGCATTTAGTCCTCAGATGCTTGAGGGAGCACAGTTCCCATGACTCAGGAAGGAGTTAACATTCTTCCTAGACTGCTGGCCTTAGAAAGCTCCACCTGCACGATTGCACTTGGCTGGCATCTGGGAACCTGGCTGGTCAATAGTTCCCTACACTGATCTGAAACTTTCCCTGAATGATAAAGGTGGCTCACTGTGCCCAGACTGTTTGTACAGTATGGTTTATGCTGAACACCTGCTTTCCTCCTGGGAGTCAGGAATTTTGGTACATGCTAGGCAGAGGGTGTCTGTGTGACCAGCCCAGATAAAAACCTTGGCTTTAATGAGACTGCCTGGGAGAAACATTGCCCACATGATTCTGTGTTTTCCTTACTGAGGGAAGAGTGAGCTCTGTGTGATCCCTCATGGGAGGGAAAGAGCATAAGGGCTCCTGTACACGGGTTCCTCCAGACCCTGCCTGTGTCTTTTCCCCTTATGACCCAGCAGTATATCCTTATATGCCATTTTATATCCCTATATACCATCTAAATGTAATGACCCTTAGCTCCGAGCACAGCTCTATGCTATTTGTTCTAGTGACTCTGAACGGAGAGGACTCTTGAGGACCTCCGCCAGACCCCCCATCACCAGCTTCTCCTTCTCCCAGGCTGTGAGCACCTAAGGACAAGGAGCCTGCCCCACACCTCTCTCGGTACCCTCGTTCCTTCACCTGGCCACACACGTCATCACTGCCCATGTGCTTGACTGGGTCTGATTGCCGAAGGCCAGTTAGATGGTGGCAGGAGGTGAGGCCAGACAAAATTTCTCTCATGAAGAAAGTCATAATAATAATGACAGCAATAGTAGCTGCTCCCATTTATTGAGCACTTCTCTGTGGACAGCCCTGAGCCAAGCTCTTTTCCTCCAAACTGCAAAAGCTAAGAGTCAATTCTCTGGTCTCATCTTCTGCAACCTGAGTGGCATTTGATAAAGTGAATCACCGCTTCCTTCCATCAGAGTCCAGTCAGGATCCGGTCGGGAAAACAGAAAGCACACCAGGTATTGTGCTTCTCTGGCTTTTATTGATCGTCACTGCAATACTACCCCATGGCTGGGGAACAGAAGGAAGAGGTTTAGAGTGTCAGAAGCTAGAAGCTCAGAGGAGGGGCCCATGGAGTTAAGACTCAGACATCTGAGCAGGGGCACTGCTCAAGGGGAGCTGGAATCTACTGTCACTGCCAAGGGTGAAGTACCTCTAGTACCGCTACAGGGAAAACCTAGTGGGAATCCAGGTGGCCAAGGAAAACTAATTTCAAGTCCTGGCGCTGGCATCATGGAGCAGAATCTAGATAGAGGGTTAGGGGCTGAGAGCCAATAGCTTATTCATTGACACAGCCTGCCCGTTGAACTGTTCAGCCTCCACACACACCCTGCCATGCACATCTACGAACTTTCATACAACTTGTGTGTTTTCCTAACAAGGTGCAAGTATCCTTTGTACAAACAAATGTGCTCTCTCCCTACAAAGGGAAGGCACGACAGCTCAGCAGTCACTGTATCCATACCTGGTGAAGCTAACCATTCTTTCAATTCACTTATGGTTCCACACAACTGTCTGTAACGTAAAGACTAAATTTTGAAGTTAATCACCACCAGTAATTCCTCACAGCAAATGTAGGAAAGAAGAGCAAGGAAAGATGAAATTAGTTATTACAGTTACATATAAACAGGCAGGAAAGAAAACAGGCAAAGCTACAAAGGTCTGTGTTTCTAAAACTGGTCACAAGGCTGTAATTGATACAATTCTTTTCTCTCACTGCCCTTTCCATGTTGGGGTTCTTTACTCGTGTGGTATTCCAAACTTTCATGCCTGAAGGTCTTCATCCACAATGGTCTTGTCTTTTTTGGTGGCAGGTGTTTTCCATTAACTTGGGGTGGACATGGAAGTACCAAGAGCTGCTGCAGAGAATCCTCTGGATTCTAGACAGTCCTTCCTGCCCTTTCTGTGCAGCTGCAGCCTGATTTGGGCAAGCAGGATCAATAATCTCAGGACAGTAGTCCTCTGTTAGTTGGCCAGGGAGCTGTCTCAGCTTCCAATTCAGTGGCATCGTTTTTGTGCCTCCGGGTGGACCTTCTTCTCTTGAGTTCCAAGACCTCTGAACCAGCAGAGACCAAAGTTGAAAGAATGGAAAGAAAAATTCTGCGAGTGTGTTATTAGCTGTTATGAGAGGAGCCACTCCCATCTCCACCCCTTGATTCCAGACCCATGTGATCTGGCTGTGGGGAAAATAGTACCATGTGTTGGTTGCTGATCCAGAGCATACACTGAATCCTGTAAATCAAATCCCAGCCTTTCTGGGTGTGGTCATAACTGATGCCATACCTCTTGGTTTTCCACTCTCTGTCTCCACCACTCCTACCCACCCTGTCATTTCTCAGCCTCCTTTGCTGGCTCCTTCTGTTTTACCAGCCTCTAAATATTGACTTATCCAGGACTTCATCCTTGATTCTATTTTCTTCTGCACCTACAATCCCTCCCCAGGTGATCTCATCTAGTCCCAGGGCTTTACATACCTTCTATACAATGATGATTCCCAAATTTATATCGCCAGCCCTGACGTCTCCCCTTGAAATCCATGCTCATATATCCAACCATCTACTCAATAGCTCCACTTGTATACCAAATAGGCATCTCAAAATGAACGCGTTCAAAACTGAACTCTTGATTTCCTCCTCTGGACACACACACTCCCCCCACATACTCATACACAGATCTACCCCTCCCCCAGGCTTCCCCATGTCAATTACTAGTCCTGACACTTATATGGTTGATGCTCAGATCTATAGTATTGGGATTATCCTTGCCTTCTTTATTTTCTTATACTCCACCTCCAAGCCCTCAGCAAACGCTATCATCTTCACTTTCAAAATAAATCTAAATTCTGACTAGTTCTTGGTGTTCTCCTGCCAACCCCCAGAGCCATCATTATTGTTTGTTTGTTTGTTTGATTGATTGATTGATTTTCTTCTTTTTAAAATGAAGTACACTTGACTTACAATATTATATTAGTTTCAGGTGTACAACATAGTAATTTGATATTTTTATGGATTATACTTCACATAAAGTTACTATAAAATAATTGGCTATATTCCCTGTGGTGTACATGACATCCTTTTAACTTATCTATTTTATACTTAGTGGTCTGTACCTCTTAATCCCCCTCACCCACTTTGTCCCTTCCACACCCCTCTCCCCTCTGGCAACCACCAGGATGTTCTATATATCTCTGAATCTGTTTTTGTTTTGTTATATTTGTTCATTTGTTTTATGTTTTAGATTCCACATATAAGTGATATCATACAGTATTTGTCTTTCTTTGTCTAACTTATTTCATTCAGCATAATACCCTCAAGGTCCATCCATCTTATTGCAAATGGCGAAAGTTTGTTCCTTTTTTGGCTGAGTAATATTCCATTGTAGGTATATACCACATCTTCTTTATCCATTCATCTGTCATTGGACACATAGGTTGCTTCCCTATCTTGGGTATTGTAAATAATGCTGCTCTGACCATTGGGCTGCCTATATCTTTTCAAATTAGTGTTTTCATTTTCTTTGGATATATACTTAGGAGTGGAATTGCTGGATTATAAAGTAGTTCTATGTTTAATTTTTTGAGGAAACTTCATATGCTTTTCCACTGACTGCACTTTACAGTGGGTTGTTTTTTGTTTGTTTGGTTGGTTTTTGCCTTTTTTTGATATTGAGTTGTAGGAGTTCTTTCTATATTTTAGGTATTAACCCCTTATTGGTCATATGATTTGCAAATATCTTCCTCCATTCAGTAGGTTGTCTTTTCATTTCATTGATAGTTTCCTTCACTGTGCAAAAGCTTTTTAGCTTGATTTGGTCCCATTAGTTTATTTTTGTTTCCTTTGCCTAAGGAGACAGATCCAAAAAAATTTTGCTAAGACTAATGCCAAAGAACATACTGACTATGTTTTCTTCTAGGAGTTTTATGGTTTCAGGTCTTACATTTAGCTCTTTAATCCGTTTTGACTTTATTTTTGTATATGGTGTGAGAAAATGTTCTAATTTTATTCTTTTACGTATACCTGCACAGTTTTCCCAACACGATTTTTTGAAGAGACTGTCTTTTCTCCATTGTATATTCTTGCCTCCTTTGTCATAGATTAATTGATCATATACACATGGGTTTATTTCTGAGCTCTCTATTCTGTTCCATTGATCTATGTGTCTGTTTTTGTGCCAGTACCATACTGTTTTGATTACTGTAGCTTTGTAGTATAGTCTGAAGTCAGGGAGTGTGATGTCTCCAGCTTTCTTCCTTTTCCTCAAAATTACTTAGGCTATTTGGGTTCTTTTGTGGTTCTATACAAATTTTAGGATTACTTGTTCTAGTTCTGTGAAAAATATAATGGGTATTTTGATAGGGATTGCATTAAATCTGTAGATTGCTTTGGGTAGTATGGACATTTTAACAATATTAATTCTTGCAGTCTATGAGCATGGGATATCTTTCCTTTAATGTGTGTCATCTTCAGGTTCCTTCTTCAATGTCTTATAGTTTTCAGAGTACAGGTCTTTCACCTGCTTGGTTAAATTTATTCCTAGGTATTTTATTCTTTTTGTTTTAACTGTAAGTGGGATTATTTTCTTGATTTTTCTTTCTGATAGTTCATTATTAGTGTATAGAAATGCAACAGATTTTAGTATGTTAATCTTGTATCCTGCAACTTTACTGAATTCATTTATCAGTTTTAGTAGTATTTTTGGTGGTGTCTTTAAAATTTTCTATATACAGTATCATATCATTTGCAAATAGTGGCAGTTTTACTTCTTCTTTTCTAATTTGGAAGCCTTCTATTTCTTTTTCTTGTGTGATTGCTGTGGCTAGGACTTCCAATTCTATGTTAAATAGAAGAGGCATCCTCATCTTGTTCCTGATCTTGGAGGACAAACTTTCAGTTTTTCACTGTTGACTATGAGGTTAGCTATGGGTTTGTCATAAATGGCCTTTGTTATGTTGAAGTATGTTCCCTCTATACCAACTTTGTTGAGAGTTTTTATCATATACGGATGTTAAATTTTGTCAAATGATATTTCTGCATCTATTGAGATGATCAAGTGATTTTTACCGTTCATTTTGTTAATGTGGTGTATCACATTGATGGATTTGCAGATATTGAACCATCTTTGCACCCCTGGAATAAATCCCACTTGATCATGAGGTATGATCCTTTTAATGTATCGTTGCATTTGGTTTGCTAATATTTTATTGAGGATATTTGCATCTATGTTCATCGGGAATATTAGCTTGTAATTTTCTTTTTTGTGGTGTCTTTGTCTGGTTTTGGTATCAAGGTCATGCTGGCCTCATAGAATGAGTTTGGAAGTATTCCATTCTCTTCAATTTTTTGGAATGGTTTGAGAAGGATAGGCATTAACTCCTCTTTAAATGTTTGGTAGAATTCCCCTGTGAAGTCATCCAGTCCTGGACTTTTGTTTATTGGGAGTTTTTTGATGACTGATTCAATTTCAATACTAGTCAGTTTCAATACTAGTCATGTTTTCTATTTCTTCCTGATTCAGTCTTGGAAGATTCTATGTTTCTAGGAATTTATCCATTCCTTCTAGGTTGTCAAATTTGTTGGCATATTTGTTTGTAGTATTCTCTTATGTTTGTATTTCTGTGATATTTCTCTTTCATTTCTAATTTTGTTTATTTGGGCCCTGTTGGGATTATTTATTAACATGTCTTCCACCTCCCTTGAGGTTGTTCTCAAAACAGTAGCCAGGGTGATCCTTTTAAAATGTTTCTTCATAGTACTTAATCACAACCCAACATAATCTTTGTTCATTTGTTTATCTGTCTCCTTGTGTTAAAATATAAGCTTCATGAGAGTCAGGACTTTATTGGTGTGTTCACTGCTTGTCTTCTCAGCATCTAGAATAGTCCCTGGTTTTTGGTGGCTATTTGTTGAAGAAATAAATCAATAAGCACAACTTGTTTAATCCTCACAATAACCCTTTGTTTGAGGATATGAAAACTCAGAGTGATTAAGCAACTTGACTAAAGTCATTAGCTATTAAGTGGCAGATGTGGGATTAGAATTCTCTTTTGAGTCCCAAGTTGTAGATCTTAATGCTCTGCTAGACTCTCCCATATGTGTGTCAACTTCCTAGGCTGCTCAGGCCTGAAAAGAACATTTTCCTAGGATCAGAAATGAAGGATGTAAATCTCTATTTATGAGACTGCTTTATTCCCAAGCCTTCAGTCAGTGTCTCCAGTGGATATGATCCACTCTGCTCCTTAACTGATGGTCTCTCCACACTAGAATATTCTGGTTTCTAACCAGGCCCCTCCCTCTGAAGTCAAAATGGGGTAGAGACCTCAGATGTCATTAATGTACAGTCTCTGGGCAGTGAAGCTAACAGGTGTTCCTGATTTCATATCCATGCCCATGCAGGGGACAAATCGTAGATGAAGCTGCCCAGATCCGATGGAATTCAGCTGAATGACCTCCCCGACTCAGGACGTGGGTCTCTAGATTGCATCCTAGGAAAAGAGTCTTAGCAGAAGAATTTTTATTCGAGGGGAATGTAAATGTTTTAGATTCATGCTGATGTATGTGAGAATGATTCTCTATTTGAGGATTTTAGCTTTTAAACAGAGGCACAATTTGTCAATTTTGGTTTCAGTTTTACAAGCACTGTCTTTTCCGAAGACTAAATTTGTGAGAGCATGAATATAATAATGAAACATGACATTTTCCTCTATTAAATGCAACTTCTCTGGGGAAGGGTTCTAAAAGAGTTCATAAAACTCCTCATGGCATTTGGGGAAGTACATCATTATATGTATAGATGTTTGAAAGCAGAGCTAAAGCCCTCGTGGTGGAAAAGTACTCAGAGTAATTTAAACTATTAACATCAAAAGACTAAACAGAATACAGAATTAGATGAGAGAAGTACAGGGATACACACTTTTCTCCCTTCCACTTTCTGATAAGGGACTGGCTTGCAAATGTGAGAAATTTCCATTATGACAATATTCACAATTTAGTTTTCAGACTGACACAAACTTGACTAAATTTTATCCTAAGAAGCCCAGAAGAACAATCTACTTTTTAAACATCTGAGCCTGTAGATTTAGTCAAAAGCAAAACCTCATGGTGTTCATGCATCTTCATGTGATAGAAAATTGGCAATATTAACACTAATGTGTTTTGCTGTTAAACTCCAAACTGGTAATTATCCAACTCTTTCTAAGCCTGAGGAAAAGGCTTTTCTAAGCAAAAGAAAAATGCAGGGAGAACAGTTACATTTCAAAGCATTTTTGAAGGACTGGAATCTTGAAAGAAGAAACTAATTAATAAAAAGTCTTGTTAAAAGCAGAATTACTTTCAGAGAGCTAAGAATACATGGAATTTAAAGTGTTCTTAACAAAAGGTATTGTTACAAATTTTTTCATCTGAAAGTAGTTGAAGAGTAACCAGAAAAACCCCAGGAGTAGTGTTAGCCCGTGGGGTTGCAAGATAGCAAAAAAAGTAAACCTCATTTCTTCAAACTAATGTTAGTGTTACAATGTTTTTTAAAGAAATCCTTAGGATAAGGTATTTCTTAGAAAACAAATATGATGAGCAGGTACTCATCCCCTCACCCACTATTATATTTTGCTGTGGTCTCTGAAATGCCTCTGCATCCTCTAGTTCAGTAGAAATTAAACGTTCTGTTTAATTCATTTATACATTTGAGGGTCCCCCAGTCCCCTGGGGTCTGGCCAAGGAGACTGAGGTGAGGAGGGGTTTTCCAGATAGGGAAGTCACCAAGGGTGGGGCTCGGGAGCACCCCAGCTGGTCCCAGGGTCTGTCCCCCGGGACTCACTCTGCAGTCCTGGGGGAGAGTCCGGGCCTGGAGGCCAGACAACAGGGCTTCCCACCACTGATGCTGTCAGGAACAAGGGCAGCTCCTTCCTGCCCCTCACTGACATGTTCACAGAGATTCACCCAAGTGAGATAAAGGAGCTGTGCTCAGTGACTCCTTGAATTTTTGTGTATTCTCAACCCCAACCAGTTTAGGGTGATGGTGATGGGCTTATTTTACAAACCAGCCTCTAAGGGTTAAATCTCAAGTCTTGAGTCCAGACCTGGCCAAGGACCTTTGCTCGGTCCGTTTCAGTAGGTGTTCACGACCCTCTCCCTCCTGCCGACAGGCTCTGTACAGTGTGAGGCACTGACGACACCAAGCCCTAGTGTTGATACAGTACATCATCTCACCTGATCCTCAGAAGCCCTCCTGTGGGTCAGTGGCGTTGGCCTTTTTAGGTGGAAACGGGCAGAGTGGTGAGTGGCTTGCCCGAGGTCCACAGTGGGCAGGAGGCCTGGCTGCCCCATACCCTCCCACCGCCACCTGGCTTGCAATAAATGGGTGGTTTCAGAATCAGTGACTTCTGCTCACTGCATCATGTTGAGATTGGGAGACAAATATCACTGGCAACAAATATCACTTTTTTTTAAACTGTCAATTTAAAAACATTCTTCCCACAATTTAAATTATTCCATGTTCCCATTTCCATTCCAAGCTCTTTCTCACATTAGATCCCTTGTGCAAGCTGTTCCTTGTGCGCTAATGCTTTTCCTTTAGAACTCATTGAAAGAAACTACTCATATTTCTGGTCTCTGCTTAAATGTCATTCCTCTGAGAGGCCTTCTTGGATCGGCCCCCGCCCCAAGTCTAACCCACTCCCCCAGGCACTATCACATCACTGTTTCATTTTCTTTATAGGTCAAATCACAACCTGATTTTAAAGTTTGCTGATTCATTGTCTGCGTCATCACTAGAACGCAGTCTCCAGGCGGGCTTGTTCCCTGCAGTGAGCCCAGTACCTAGACTAGTGCCTGAAACATAGCATGAGCTCAGTAAATGTGTAGTGAATAGATTTCTTGGCCAAATTAATGAATATGTGATTATAATCAGAAATCTGCCAGCTTATGTTGAGAAGAGTATTTAATTTTTTACCCTGATACCTATGAGCAGGTTCTCTTTTCTTTACCCACACAGCTCATGGGATTGCTCTAATTGTATTCAATTTGCACTTATTGAGCACCTACTGCATGCCAGGCATGGCGTTCTGACGTGCACCATCTGTGATCTCCAGTCAGCAGAACAAGAAAAGTCTCTGCTAGTTCATATCCACACGGCTTCTATTAACTCACATACACATATGTATGGACGCCTCCTTGGTCTTTCCTGCTTCATTCTCGGCGATTTGTCAGGTTTCTTTTGTCTTAATGGGATCTGAATCAATAAGTTTTGCTTCCCTTATTTATTACAGTGTGCAGAGAACCTTTTCCTCTTCCGGTTACTTTGTGTGAAGGGTGGATCCTCAGGGTGACCAGTAGTGTTAGAAATGATAATAGCCCAGCCCCCCTGTCCCTGCAGGCCAGAATTGCATTGACCTCCACCATTAAGAAGACAGCTGAAAGCTTCGAAGTGGGTAGGGGAAAATATCTCCTGGCCAGGCATGTTGTTGTCATCCAGCTGATGCATTTTACTTAGTGGAAAGGCAGACAGCCCTAAGTATGGAGACCACTGTGTGTGATAGAAGTGAGCAGGATAGAAGCAGTGGTCCACGGACATCAGTGTGTGAACGCTTTGCTCACAGAGGGAGACAGAGGTCCCCTCAGACGATCTAGCCACCTGGAGCCTCCGCAGGTCACCACCGTTCCTACAGTGGGGACCTCTGTTGTTGCTGTATCCCTGCCTTACACTGTAATTATTGTTATAGTGATTACAAACATTTAATTATGTTTCCAAGACTGCTCATTATTGAGGCAAAACCAATGAGAATTGCATTGTAGAAAATTATAATAAAAACACACAGACAAGTAGGTCCTGGCGCTGAGAGGAACATGGAGAGCTTGAATCTTGCTTGCCCTGTTTTCTGGTTACCTTTGTCCTTCTAATACAGCCCTTATCATACTTGGCCTTGAATGAAGGTCCCTTTTACTTACATCTTTCTCCCTTACTAGACGGTGAATCCCTGTAGGGAGAGAGGATGTTTTATTTATTAACTGGCCATAGCTCTGTGCACATAGTAGGCCCCAGATAAGTATTTGTTGATTTGCATAGAATTAAAGTTTGGTATCTGGAAAAGTCCCCTAAATTGGAGAGTTCAAAGTGGAGGCAGATGAGTTGAATTTGAATCCACAGTTGCTGGCGGGCAACGTGAGATGTCAGATTCAGGACATGAGTTGATTATTCAGATGATCTTGGTTATTTTTGTTGAAGAGGTCTGAGTGACAGGAGTGCTGAGAAGCCATCCTGATTGAGAGGAGGAAGATCCCGCAGTGAGCAGCAGCCAGGGCGGTCGAGCTGGGAGGAGACACCCCTTCTATGGCAGGGACCCTGATGGCCCAGTCGGGGGCTGCCCCTGGGCGGGGTCACTGCTGAGGCTTCTAACCCACAAGGAGAAGGGCTGGAGTCGCCTCACCCATGTTCATGGCTACCAGGTCGTGCCTGCTTTGAGTTGCTTCCTCAGAGACCTTCCAATGGGAGGCAGAAGCCAGCCCTCTTCTCAGCCCCGTGGTGCAGCTCTGAAGGGCTGTGACGGGAGGGACCTCATTCCCATACTCCCTCCATACTTGCTTTGCCTTCTCTTTGAACTCTGGACAGAAAATTTGTTCTTCTGACCTCTGCTGTCTCAATTGCATTGATTTGTTGTCTTTCCTCTTTTTTTTTTTTTTTTATCCCATTTCAGTTAGCACTGTTGGTCTGGCTCGTCCTTTGGACAAAAATCACTTATTCACCCATTCACTTGTGAATAAGAGCATGGGCTTTGGAATGACACAGATATGAGGTTTAATCCTCGCTCAGCTGCTGTATCAGTCAGGATGGGCTAGGCTCAGCTATAATGATAATCCCAAATCTCAGTGGCTTACACCCAAAGGGTTTATTTCACTATTATGTGTGATGTCCATTGTGGGTTGGCTGGGAGCTGTCCTCCAAATCACATTCAGAGACCTGGATGGAAGAGACAGTCACCACTTGGTACATCACTGGTATGGCAACAAGGGAAGGGAACGTGACAAATCATGCATTCCTTTAGAGTCGTTCTCCCAGAAGTGATCCACGTTGCTTCCACTTAAGTTTTTGTCCAAAACAAATCCCGAAACTCTGTTCAACTTCAGTCTCACCAAGTGCCTGGAAGGAGAGCCAGAATATTGGCACACAGCTCAGATGACTACAAGGCCATTTACTAGCTGTATGACCCGAGATAGTTTTGAGACTTGCTCTAAGCCTCAGGTTTACCTGTAAAACAGGGGCAATGGCCCCTATCTCTCTGGTTGTTGTGAGAATTACAAGAGATGATGCATGTGTATCAGTTATCTAGTGCTGTGTAACAAATTACCGTGACTTCAATGGCAAGCTCACTGTGTGTGGTTTGACAATCTAGATGGGGCTCATCTGGACAGTTTTTCTGGTCTTAGCTGCACTCAATCACTATGTGTGATCAGCTATAGGTCATCCATGCTGTGTAACAAATTTCAGTGACTTCAACAGCAAGCTCACTGTGTGCAGATTGACAATTTAGGTGGAGCTCATCTGGATAGTTTTTCTGGTCTTAGCTGCACCCGATCACCATGTGTGATCAGCTATAGGTCATCAAGGCAGCTCTGCTTCTGGAGGCAGTTAGGTCGTCAGCTGACTTTCCCAGGATCTGCACCCTGTAGCAGGCTTGCCCAGGCTTATTCTCATATTGCAGGCAGGCAACCAAGGAAGACAGCTGGAGAATAGAAGGAGCCTTGAAGCCTGGGCTTGGAACTGGCACACCATCAATTCTTCTGCATCCCATCAGCCAAAGAACGCTCCCGAGTCACCCTAGAGTCAGAGGGTCTGGAGACAGACTCCACATCTTGAGGGGTGGAGAGGCCAAGCCATACTGGAGAGTCTATGGACTCAGAATTGGGCCATTTGTGCAACTGACCCATTAACTAAAAAAAGACAATGCAGGATCAAAACTACAATGAGGTATCACCTCACACCAGTCAGAATGGTCATCAAAAAATCTACAGACAATAAATGCTGGAGTGTGGAGAAAAGGGAACCCAGAAAATGCTGGGTGTGGAGAAAAGGGAACCCTCCTGCACTGTTGGTGGGAATGTAAATTGACACAGCCACTATGGAGAACAGTATGGAGTTTCCTTAAAAAACTAAAAATAGAACTACCGTATGACCCAGCAATCTCACTACTGGGCATATACCCTGAGAAAACCATAATTCAAAAAGAGTCTTGTACCACAATGTTCATTGCAGCATTATTTACAATAGCCAGGACATGGAAGCAACCTAAGTGTCCATCAACAGATGAATGGATAAAGAAGATGTGGCACATATATACAATGTAATATTACTCAGCCATAAAAAGAAACGAAATCGAGTTATTTGTAGTGAGGTAGATGGACCTAGAGTCTGTCATACAGAGTGAAGTAAGTCAGAAAGAGAAAAACAAATACTGTATGCTAACACATATATATGGACTCTAAAAAAAAATGTTCTGAAGAACCTAGGGGCAGGACAGGAATAAAGACGCAGATGTAGAGAATGGACTTGAGGGCGCGGGGAGGGGGAAGGGTCAGCTGGGACGAAGTGAGAGAGTGGCATGGACATATATACACTACCAAATGTAAAATAGATAGCTAGTGGGAAGCAGCTGCATAGCACAGAGAGATCAGCTCAGTGTTTTGTGACCACCTAGAGGGATGGGGATGAAAGGTGGGAGGGAGACTCAAGAGGGAGGAGATATGGGGATATAAGTATACATATAGCTGATTCACTTTGTTATACAGCAGAAACTAACACAACATTGTAAAGCAATTATACTCCAGTAAAGATGTTAAAAAAAACAAAAACTTAACTGGAAAAATAAAAAAGACAATGCAGGAGGCTGCAAAAGAAAAGAGTTTATTTGGGGTCTTAGGAATTGCAGTTTGGGAGACACCGATTCAGGTAAGCTCAAAAGAGTGTTCCAAGGAAGAGAAAGAGTCAGAAACTTATAAAGACAAAAAGTCACAAGGCTGTTGCCTGGTAAGAATTATGATTGACTTTTATACAAGTCAGAGAACATTTGTCCTTAAGGAATCACAAGTTGTTTTAGGGCAGGGGTCCAATAAGTATCTGGCAGGTGTTGTGGATGACTTCATCAGGTCAGTAGGTTAGATTCCATCCAGGCTGGGATGTGCATAAGTCATACTTCCTTAACAGCTTCCTGGCTCCATTTTATTATTTTTTTTTAAGATTTATTTTATTGAAGTATAGTTGATTTACAATGTTGTGTTCATTTCTGCTGTACAGTAAAGTGATTCAGTTATATATATACATTCTTTTTCATATTCTTTTCCATTATGGTTTATCACAGGATATTGAATATAGTTCCCTGTGCTATACAGTAGGACCTTATTGTTTATCCCTTCTCTATATAATAGTATGTGTCTGCTAATCCCAAACTCCTAGTCCTTCATGCCCCCACCCCCTCTCCCCATTGGCAACCACAAGTCTGTTCTCTATGTCTGAAAGTCTGTTTCTGTTTCATAGATAAGTTCATTTGTGTCATATTTTAGATTCCACATACTGTATAAGTGATATCATATGGTATTTGTCTTTCTCGTTCTGACTTACTTCATTTCATATGATAATCTCTAGGTCCTTCCATGTTGCTGCAAATGGCATTATTTCGTTCTTTTTTATGGCTGAGTTGTATTCCATTGTATATATGGACCACATCTTCTTTATCCATTCATCTGTCAATGGACATTTAGGTTGTTTCCATGTCTTAGCTATTGTAAATAGTGCTGCAATGAACACTGAGGTGCATGTATCTTTTTGAATTATAATTTTGCCTGGATACATGCCCAGGAATGGGATTGCAGGATCATATGGTAACTCTAGTTTTAGTTTTTTGAGGAACCTCCATACTGTTTTCCATAGTGGCTGCACCAATTTACATTCCCACCAACAGTGTAGGAGGGTTCCCTTTTCTCCACACCCCCTCCAGCATTTGTTATTTGTAGACGTTTTAATGATGGCCATTCTGACCGGTGTGAGGTGGTACCTCATTGCAGTTTTGATTGGCATTTCTATAATAGTTAGCAATGTTGCTGGCTCCGTTTTAGAGAGCTCTCTTAGCGATATCAACTCTATTTTGATTTTCTTTTCACAGATCTTCCATAGTCTGTCCTCTGTCAGAATGATTCACTTTCCTTCTCCATGCAAAATATACTCTTCCCCTTTGAAGATCCCCCCAAAGTCTTATCCAATCATGGCATAATTTTCAAAATCCAGGATCATGTATTCTACATAAAATCCACATGTAGCACTTCTTGATCTGGAGACCTAATGAACAAAAAAGACAGGTGATCTGCTTCCCACACACCCAGCATACCGTGGTGAAACAAGGATAGCATCATAGCAATAAATATTCCCTCTCCAAACAGACTAGCCACCTAGTCTGTTATCTGTAATATAACATTATTGTCTGTAATAATTCTGAAATCCTGCTGGGCAGAAATGTTGCCTGGGATTGCCACTCTGGGATGGGGAGTGTTCCTCGATTAGACCACAGTTCTGCTCCCTAGAAATGATGCTCCAGTTCCTTATTTTCTCCAACTCTCGACTCTACCATCTAGGTTCTTGGCTCTGCCCTCTGAGATGAGCTTCCTTTTCCATCACACTCTGTGGCTACTTCTAAAGAAATGGTCTATGTTGGTGGCCCAGTAGTTTTCTCAGCCTGCTTCCTGGCCATAGAAAGTTAAGGATCAGAGACCTTTTTGCAGTTTGGACAGTCTTGGTTCCTTTTAGCCCAGACTGGCAGCACTTTTATTAGTACAACTCACGTTAACAACATTGTGGAGTTTCTATATATGTTGTGATTGCCCACTTCATGCTTAAAAAGCTGCTTCCATTTCACCATTATTTCAATGTGCACCTCTCTCTACACTTACTCCTATGTTGAGATTAGGCTTCTGTGGGATCTTGCCCTTAAGCTTCCTAAAGCCCATTTGTTCATCTGGGAAGTTCTACTGGACAGTGCATTAATTCTTTTACATGTCTTAACAAAAGATCTTATAGCTACACACTGATTTGATTGATGGTCCCGGGCTTCATTATTTTTAACAGCTTTATGGGGAATAGTTGACATACAATAAAATGCACATATTTGAAATCTAAGTTTTGACATACGTATATACCCATGACACCATCACCACACTCAAGATGGGGAACATATCCATCATGTCCAAAACATTTTTGGGACCCTTTGTGTTTCTGCCCTCCCACCCATGCTAGCCCCTGCTCCATCCTGCTCAAACACCTTCTGCTCTCTGTCTCTATAGGTTACTTTGTATTGAACAAATGGAATATAGTTACATTTCCTAGAATTTTAGATAAATGGAATGATACAGTATGTACTACTTTTTGTTTAGGTTCTCTTACTTAGCATACTTATCTTGAAATCATCCATATCGCTGCACTCATCAATACTTTATTCCTCTTTTTTGGTGAGCAGTATTTCATTATATGGATAGAGTAAAATTTGTTTACCCATTCACCTCTTAATAAATATTTTGGTTGTGTTCAGTTTGTGGCTATTACACAGAAAGCTGCAATGACTACTCAAGTACAAGTCTGTGAGTGGACATGTGCTTTCATTTCTCCCAGTTAAATACCTAGGAATGGAGTGACTGGGGCATACGATAGGTATATATTTAACTTTCTATGAAACTGCCACACTATTTCCCAAAATAGCTGTACAGTTTTATATTCCTACCAGCAGCCTAAGAGTTCCAGTGGCTCCACATCCTCACCAACACTTGGTATATAACAGTCTTTTTAATTTTAGCCAGTTTATCGGTGTGATGTGGTATCTCATCGTGGTTTCGATTTGCATTTCCCTAATGACTGAAGATGTTGAATATTTTTTCAAGTGCTTAATTACCAACCATGTATCTTCTTTCATATATGTCTGGTCAAATATTTTGGCCATTTTAAAATTGAATTGTTTGAGAGTTTGTACTGAGAATACTTTCTATATTGTGGGTACAAGTCCTCTATCAGACATATGATTTCCGAATATTTTCTCCTAGTCTGCTGCTTGTCTTTTTATTCTTTTAACAATGATTTAGCAGCTCAGAAGCTCTTATTTTGATAAAGTTCTCTTTGTTCTTTTAAGGATCATGTGTTTACCATTGCATTTAAGATCTTTGTCCTCCAGGGTCCCTATACATCTTGTCACTACCACCTGTTTCAGTCTGCCAGTCAGTCTTTACCTCGATCCTCACTTCTTTAGACCGGCTCACCAACAATATAAATGAAACTCTCTAGTACTGTATTAATAACCTCTCATAGCGCAACAATGATGTGTCATTACCTTGAAAAAAATCACAGTCAGAGAGAGGATGGGGAGAAATAGTGTATTGAGAGAAAGCACTTTCTTCCCACCTTCAAAATAGAACTAAGGTTCAGTGATTTTAAGGAAACTGGTTAAGGTCACAAAGGTGATTTGTTCTTTTCAGGATCATATATCTACCACTGTATCTAAGATCTTCGCATATCCAAGGTCATGGAGATTTTCTGCTACGTTTTCTTCTAGAAATTTTTTAGCTTTAGGTTTTACATTCGGATCTATGATCCTTTTGGCTTTTTTTTTTTGTAGGGTGCATGGTATGGATCAAAGTTCTTTTCATTTTTATGTATTGATTGATTGCATGTGAATATTTAATTGTTCCAGCCCATTTTCAGAAAGACTATCCTCTACCCAGTGAATTGCCTTTGCACCTATGTCAGAAATCAATTCACGGGCAAGAACACTTCTGGACTGGCTGAGTGAGGACCTTTGAAAACCTACTCCTTCCTAAAAGCAGTGAGAATGCTGGTAGAAAACTGTCAAGATGAACTTTTTCAGAACTCTGGAAATTAACCAAAGTCTTGCAACAATATGAGGAATATTTATTAAGGAAAAACAGCTGAATCTCGATAAGCAAGCTTTCTTGCATTTTAACTTACTCTATCCCCGCCCCCTTTTGACATCCCATCCTTTGGGAGCAGGCCTTAGGCGGCAACTCAAATGCCTGGGAGCCCGAGATGGAGAAGGCTGTGGTTGTCGGAGGAGAGCATATAGGTCCTCAGCAGTGTGGGCATGTTGGGAGCTGTGCTTGTAGCTGGACACAGGGGTCATGTGGGAAGGTGGTGAGAGGAGGCCTGAGAAGGGGCAGGACCCAGATCTTGTGCAACTAGATATACCAGGCCAGGATGTGGGCCTTTTTCTTGAGCTTACTGGGGAGGTATTTCTGACTTTTAAACTGAGAAATCAGAGCAGCTCAGTCTAGCACTTCAGAAGTCCCTCTGGTTGCTTTGGGGAGATTCGCATAGGGCAGGGAGTAGGTGGGGCTGTAGTGCCGGGAATAAGCTCACCTTCCCTGTGTGAGAGTCACGGTTGAAAGCAGAGGCACTGAGACCCTCAGCATTATTGCTTGATCTGGGGCTTATCTCCTCTGGACTTGCCTGGTTATCAAAGCATGAGGGTGGATATCTGGGATACGTCATACCAGGATCCTTTTCTTTTCCAGAGGCTCAGTAGAAACCTGGCTGAAGGGAGGCAGGGGGACCTAGTGGGTCCTCAGACGCATTCTGACTGGTGCTGTCAGGTGGAGCTGCTCAGAGAGCAGGGCACACCCCTGCCCTTCCTGACCCCACACCATGACAGGACTGTTCCCTGGCTGAAGGATGTCCCACTGCACTATTCCTGCTGTCTCTCCTATGAATTCCCAGAAAGCATTGTCCTCCCAAGCACCTTTGTCTTCAGCAGGAACAGGTCAGACTGTGAAGATGGACTCAAGGCCGACAAGCCTCCTGGTGTGCGGGGTGGCCGCCTAGAACCTCACTTCCCACGCTCAGTCTTTGCTTTGGGACTCTCATCTGCTCCGTCCACTCTCCGGGGAGGGTGGGCCTGAGTGGCTGACCCCCCACCCCTGGGAATGTGTATTTAGAGGAGGAACCCGGGAAGAGTCAGCTCTGTCCAGCCCTGGTAGGTGACCTCAGGCGGTTGAAGAAGGGATTTGGGAGCAGGGATTTTTCTGGTGCCCCTTAGATCCTATCAGTGAGGCAGCCAATTATGCCACCTATGTGAGGCTCTAATTATTAAAGTATCCTGAATTGTGATGCTAATAGAAAATTTGTTAAATGGAAATGAATTTTTAATATCATAATTCACCTTTTCCTCTTCATCGGATTCATTTTCTTACTAGATGTCACTTCATAAGAGTGAATGAAACTTGGAAACATTTCTTGCCCTTTCTGCTTGTGACATATTTAGTTACATTTCATCACATCTTGGAATTTTTCGGGACTTGTTAAAAGCGGCACTCCCAATGGGCCCTGCTGATTTATTTTAGTGACAAGTGACCCCAACCCCAAGCCTCACCTCCAGGTTGATAAGGCCAGAAGGCAGAGCATCCAGGACTTGGCAGAGCTGGTAATGTCACCCAAGTGGGGTCCAAGTATCCCCAGACCCGGCCAGTCTTTGGCTATTGATGAGGTCATGTTAGCAGCATAACCCGAAAGTCCAAAGGTCTTATGCATCCCCAGCTGCTTGGGCCCTTGACCCTTCCTGAATGTTTTGGAAGGTCTCCTGGAGTATCTCTTGGGCTCACAGACTAGTTCGTGCCTGCAGCTCCCTGAGCCTGCAGGAGACAGAGCTGCATGGCATCTGTGGTGGAGGGGAGAAGTCGCTTCTCACTTCTTCAAATACCTGTCTGCAGGCATACTAGCACTTAGTGAAACAAATCTACATTTTTACTCATAACCCTCCCCTGACCGAAAAGGTATAGAGACAGTCTCATTTACTCATATCCATGTGGCTCTCTTCAGAATCTCCCCTACTCTCTGACCCCTGCAGCTCTGTCTTCTTGTAAGATGAGTGGTCTGGGGCTACCTCAGTCCCTGGTGTGATAGACTTGTACAGAAACCCCCCCCCCCCCAGACCACCAAGATGCCTGCAGTGACTGACCCTGCACAGCGAGCCCAGCTCAGAAGTAAGATCCAGTGAGTGGCCTACGAGTACATTCAGATGTTGAAAATCATACACCTAAGTTTCAGTTACAAGCTTAGCACCTGCTGGTCCTATCACAAGGAGCCCCTCGACCAGTCATGGGTTCACGAGCCACAAATGAGCGAGTGAGAAGTGTTAGCAGGCATGCAATGTGAGGATGAGTCCCTAGTTTAACCAAATGTATTGAGTCACTACTGAATCTCATTTATTCATTCAACAAATATTTGTTAAGTGTCTACTGTGTGCCAGGTAATGTTCCTAAGCGAACAGACGTAGCAGTGAACAAAACAGTTAAAAATCTCTGCCCTTGTGGAGTTTATATTCTAGAAGAAGGAAAAGATAAAGTACAATATAAAGTATGTTAGATGACAAGAAATGTGAAGGAAGATGCAGCAGGGAAGGGAGGGCAGGCTAGGAGTGAGGATGTTACGGCTGCAGTGGTCGGGATGATGCTGGAGCAAGAACCTTGCAGATATCTGGGCAAGAGCATCCCCGGCAAAGGAACAGTCAGCACAAAGGTCCTGGGGTGGAAACAGGCCTGGTGAGTTTGAGAAACAAATGCCCTCAGCTGGAGCTGAGGGAGTCAGGGGAGAGTTGTAGGAGATGAGGTCAAAGGGAGTTTTATGGGCCGTTTTAACAGGACTTTGCTTTTTAAAAAACTTTTATTTTATTCAAGTATTTTATTCACAGCGAAGTGATTCAGTTATACATATATACGTTCTTTTTCATATCCTTTTCTATCATGGTTTATCACAGGATATTGAACATAGTTCCCTGTGCTGTACAGTAGGACCTTGTTGTTTATCCATTCTCTATATAAACGTTTGCATCTGCTCATCCCAAACTCCCAATCCATCCCTCCCGCACCCCCTCCCCCTTGGCAACCACAAGTCTATTCTCTAGATCTGTGAGTTTGTTTCATAATCGGTGTTGTATTTTAGATTCCACATATAAGTGATATCATATGGTATTTGTCTTTCTCTTTCTGACTTACTTCATTTAGTATGATAATCTCTAGGTCCATCCATGTTGCTGCAAATGGCATTATTTCATTCTTTTTATGGCTGAGTAGTATTCCATTGTATATATATATATATCTCATCTTCTTTATCCATGCTTCTGTTGATAGACATTTAGGTTTTTTCCATGTCTTGGCTATTGTGAATAGTGCTGCTATGAATCTTTTTGAATTATAGTTTTGTCTGGGTATATGCCCAGGAGTGGAACTGCTGGATCATATGGCAACTCTGTTTTTAGTTTTTTGAGGAACCTCTATACTCTTTTCCATAGTGGCTTCAGCAATTTACATTCCCACCAACAGTGTAGGAGGGTTCCCTTTTCTCCACACCCTCTCCAACGTTTATTATTTGTAGATGTTAAATCATGGCCATTCTGATCAGTGTGAGGTGATGCCTCATTGTAGTTTTGATTTGCATTTCTCTGATAATTAGTGATGTTGAGCATCTTTTCATGTGCCTGTTGGCCATCTGTATAAATAAGACTTTGCTTTGACACCGGGAGGTCATGGAGAGTTTAGAGCATTGAAGTGGCATGACTCTCTTTATCTTTTCAAAAGATCATTCTAGCTGTGGTGTTCCAATTAGACTATAGGAGGGCAAGATCAGAATCAGGGAGAAGATCGGTGCAAAAAATGTAGGCAAGCCACAATGGTGGCTTGGACCAGGGTAATAATGATGGTGGAGGTGATAACACATGGTCACATTCTGGACAAATTTTGAAGATGGGGCCAGTAGAACTTAGCTGATGGATTGCAAGCGGACTGTGAGAGAAAAAGCAGAAGGAAGGATAACTGCTAGGCTTTTGCCCTGAGAAACCAGCACACAGCGCTGCCCTTTGCTGAGAAGGAAAAAGTGGGGGAGGAGAAGGAAAAAGTGGGGGAGGAGCAGGTTTGCAGAAGATCAGGGATTAGGTTCTGGACACGCTCAGCTTGCAATGCCTGTGAGAAACCAAGTGCAGATATTAAATAGGCATTTAGCCATGTGAGCTGAGGACACAGGGGTGGAGACAGAAAAGGGAATCATCAACATTTTGTTGGTGTTTATGGCCAGGAGACTAGAGCGGAGTAGAATTCAGATATTGGGGAAATCATGACACTTTAAACATACATCTGTAGCAGTGTTTTCAGCACATAAAGGACCTTACTTAAGATACCCTTTTCAATATGGGAACAACTTTCTTAATTTCTATTCAGTTTCTTTGTCCAATCGTCTGTTTTGATTCTGAATAAAAGGGGAAAAAGTTTTCACTGTTAAAAAAAGGTGATTAACATAGAATTGCCTTGGACAGGAATAAAGACGCAGACATAGAGAATGGACTTAAGGACACGGGGAGGGGGAAGGGCAAGCTGGGATGAAGTGAGAGAGTGGCATGGACTTATATGTACTACCAAGTGTAAAATAGCTGGTGGGAAGCAGCCGCATAGCACAGGGAGATCAGCTCAGTGCTTTGTGACCACCTAGAGGGGTGGGATAGGGAGGGTGGGAGGGAGACGCAAGAGGGAGGAGATACGGGGATGTATGTATATGTATAGCTGATTCACTTTGATATAAACAGAAACTAACACACCATCGTAAAGCAATTATACTCCAATAAAGATGTTTAAAAAAAAACAACATAGAATTGCCTTAAAATCAGATTCAAACTGTGATCCCCGCTTGAGGTGTTTCAGGGAAGAGAACAGCCCAGGAAAAATGGCATCGTATGAGACGGTGCTTCTGTGAGGTCATGAAAGAGGGCTAAAGCTACCAGGGTTCTGAAAATAGACTTTTTTTTTTTTTAACAGTGAACAGTTGAGAAAAAGCTTTTAACATTTTAAATGTCCTTTAACCATGGATATTTATTTCTGTGAACTGATTTACATATAATTAGAATACCTACAGGTTCTAAGGGGAAAATACATCCTTATTCTGAGCTATAGAAATACAATGTTGGAGGCTTTTCAGAGAATAGGGAACAATAAAATAGAAGAAAAGTATCAGAGTTCAATTTCTTTTATAATTTACCAATATTTTCAAGGTTTCCAAATAGATTTTTTTAAAACTAGCTATAGGGAGCTAGTTCTAGATTTTCCATCAATTTTCTAATTAAAACAGGAATTGGAAGAAAAAAAAGGACTTTGTTCACTGAAATGATTCTTTACGTTGAAGATGCTAACATGAATTCCATAATAGTATAATATAATATCTGAGCAGCTTGGCTGGTTCACTTGCAGATGAGCTGCTGCTGCATCTTACAAGCTATTTCTTTAGTGATTATCTTTTTTTTTTTTGTAATTGGCACAAGAGATATGATATGTAGGACACTCCCATGCCTGACTTTCCTACTGGGGACTTTGGCCGCTAAAAAGCCAGTGAGGTCAGGGTCTAGAGAAAATACCACACCTGAGCGGCCATGGTCCCGAGTGGCCAGGTGTGTGGTGCCATTGGATTCTGTCGCAGCCCAGCTCTGCAGGTGTCCAGTCGAGTTGCCTCCCTGGGCACAGGGAGCAAAGGGCTGTGCAGAGGCATGGCTGTGCTCACTTGCTCTGCATTTGTTTGCTGGCTGGGTGTTTTCAGATTTGAATACAGAGGAGGAGGAAGAGACCCTTGCAGCCCCCTCTGCTATGTGCCCCAGGTCAGCCAGATGTTCCGGGGTCCAGTACATCTAACTCCTGACTTTGCTTCCAGAAGAGGCTTTCTGGGCTATAAGTCCCAGTTCTTTTTCACTCACAGAAGTGAGGCTGCTTTCCCAGTCCAACTTGCACACCAGAACAAACCTGGACCCCATGGTGACAGATCAAGTTGGGATGGAGGCACTGAGAAAGCCATTCTCAGGGGGTTGAGCCCTGTGGCAAAGGCATTTGTTCTTTCTCAGTGCCCAGGTGCTCCCTTGTGTTTCTCAGACCTTGCTGTCAGGTGCTGGGCTATGTCTAGTTCTGGCCAGTGGGCTGTGAATGAAAGCAATGAGTGTCACTTCCAGGCCCAGGCATTTAAAACTGGGCGAACGTCATCAAGGAAATTAAGACAATACGTAATGAGATACTACTACACATCTATTAGAATGGCCAAAATTTGGGACACTGATAGCGCCAAATGCTGAGTTCTCATTCATTGCTGGTGGTAATGCAAAATGGTTTAGCCACCTTGTATGACAGTTAGGCAGTTTCTTACAAAACTAAACATACACATACCATACTATCCAGCAATCACGCTCCTTGATATTTACCCAAAGGATTTGAAAACTTATGTCTATACAAAAATCTGCACATGGGGCTTCCCTGGTGGCGCAGTGGTTGAGAGTCTGCCTGCCGATGCAGGGGACACGGGTTCGAGCCCTGGTCCGGGAAGATCCCACATGCCGCGGAGCAACTAAGCCCGTGCGCCACAACTACTGAGCCTGCGCGTCTGGAGCCGTGCTCCACAACGAGAGGCCACGACAGTGAGAGGCCCGTGCACCGCGATGAAGAGTGGCCCCCGCTCGCCACAACTGGAGAAAGCCCTCGCACAGAAACGAAGAACCAACACAGACAAAAACAAATAAATAAATTAATTTTTAAAAAAATCTGCACACATGTGTTTACAGAAACTTTATCCATAATTGCGAAAAGTTGGAAGCAACCAAGATGTCCTTCTCTGGGTGAATGGATAACTATGGTACATCCAGACAATGGAATATTAATCAGTGCTAAAAAGAAATGAGGTATCAAGCCACGAAAAAACATGGAGGAGATTTAAATGCATATTACTAAAATCTGAAAAGGGTACCTATTGTATGGTCTCAACTATATGACATTCTGGAAAAGGCAACACTACGGAGAAAGAAAAATATCAGTGTTTGCCAGTGATTGGGGAGGAGAGATGAATAGGTAGAGTACATAGGATTTTTAGGGCAGTGAAAATACTATGTATGATACTATAACGATGGATAATGTCATTATGCAATGGTCCAAACCCATAGAATATCCAATATCAAGAGTGAACCAGAATGTTAACTATGGACTTTGAGTGATTATGATGTGTCAATGTAGGTTCATCAGTTGTAACTAAGGTACCACTCTGGTGGGAGATGTTGATAATGGGGGAGTCTCTGCATGTGTGTGGGTAGGGAGTATATGGGAAATCACTGTACCTTCCCCTCAATTTTGCTGTGAACCTAAAATTGCTTTAAAAAATAAAATCTTAACATGAGAGAAAGGAAGGAAAGAGGGAAGGAAAGAAGGAAGGAAGGGAGGAAGAGAGGAAAGGATGGAAGTGGGTGGAGTTCTTTATTCCCTCCTCTCTTCCTGCAGTAACAAGATGGAAGAGGACAGGATTGATTCCTGAGTCATCCTGAAATGAGGCCTGACCAAACCTCACTGGAAATCTGATGAGAATGAGAAATATATGTTTGTTGGGTTAAGCCATTTAAGGGTTTAGGTGTTACTGCATCATAGCAGAGCCTACGCTAACTAATACAACTCTTTTCTCATAGCCACCCTCATACTTCATGGAGTCTTCATCACTGGTGTGGTTTGGGCCCAGGAGGACATATGTTTCAGAGAAGGAGCTTCAAACTGCTTTGTTTGGGACCATGATTACCCTGCATGTTGATGACAGATTTCCCAAGTGATGGTAACCAGATGGGTGTTGGAGTCAACCTCTTTGCTCTGGCCAGGTGGGTGCACAGGTATGCCGATGTCGTTCACTTTTCATAATATGCATGAAGTTAAAGTGATCTCAGTCCTAATCAAGGAGACATGATCTTCAGTAGAAAGAACAACATCTCATATAAAATTCTGTGTACTGGGTCATCTTTCATCTACCTTTGAAATGATTCATGACTCTCTAAGCTAATAAAACACCTTGCTGAAATAAAACGATTTGGCCAAGCAAATAAAAACCCTGACAGAGTTACTGTATGGCATTTCCTAGGGAGCTATAACTGTGATAGCTAGTTCACTGAGAAC
Organism: Eschrichtius robustus; assembly: GCF_028021215.1. Taxonomy (NCBI): domain Eukaryota; kingdom Metazoa; phylum Chordata; class Mammalia; order Artiodactyla; family Eschrichtiidae; genus Eschrichtius; species Eschrichtius robustus. The sequence goes on along the minus strand of NC_090825.1, from coordinate 111,472,087 downwards.
TAAGTAGAAAACCCAAATACTGACAAAGCTGCAAAGGAGAAATGAATCACCATTGTGGGGAGTCTGTGCCAGGAAGCACTCCGAGGTCATAAAATATATGGACTCTCAGTGCAAGAGGACTTCGGCGGGCAGCCAGGCTGGCTTCTTGCCTCGGGCATGCCAAAGCTATCATTCACCTGGCTTCACATGTTTACAGAGCTTCCCTTCTGCACCCACCTCATGCCAGGCTCTGTGGGGGAGGAAGGAGCAGTGCAGGCAGTGTCTCTCTTAACAAGAGGCCTGGAGATCTGCTGGGGAGGTGAGATTTATTTTGGGATATGATGAACCACCAAAGAGTTAATGTGTTCAGGAAAGCAGATACACAGTAATGGAGTTTGAAAAACTTAAAAGGGAAGAGCTGCACTGGATCTTGTCTTCAGATCAGGGTCCCCTACCTCCAGTGTCTTCATTGTTGGTATCATCTTCTTAGAGTGGGATGGCGGCCCTTGATGGGGACCCCTACAGCATCCTTAACAGGTGGTCATTTGATCTATGTTCAAATATTTCCAGTGTCTGGAAACTTATTACCTGTCAAAGAAGGTCTGTTGGACAGTTCTTTATATTGAGTTGAAACCTGCTTTCATCTAGCTTCTACTTGCAGATATAAGACCTGCCCTCAGAGTTAATATAGGGCAAATCTACTCTATCTCCCACACAACAGCCCTGTAGATATTTGCTTACAGCAGCCAGGCCATACCTCCTGACATATATACATGGCTCCACACCTTCTCTCCAGGTTGAGCATCCCAGCTTGATTCAGAAGCACAACGGGGCTTTCAGACCCCTCACCTCCTAGATGGCCTCCCTGGCTTGCTTCAGTTGTCAAAGGCCCTGGTGAAAGCCTGGCTGTCTACGTTTGCCCTGGCTGCTGTGCTGCCTCAAGGTGTGACTCTCTCAAGTTACCCCCTAGTAATCATATCCTTCCCCCCAGCCTTGGCAACCTCTGATCTGCTTTCTATCACTATGCTTTGGTCACTTTGAGAATGCTGTATCAGTGGAATTGCACAGTATGTAAGTCTTTGAGACTGGCTTTTTCCACTCTGCACAATGCCCATGGGTATCTTCTGCTTACATGTACTCATGATCCTAAATCATTACATTTTAAATAAAGTTTTTTTTTTTTACATTTATTTTTTATTTTTTATTTTTATTTATTTATGGCTGTGTTGGGTCTTCGTTTCTGTGCGAGGGCTTTCTCTAGTTGTGGCAAGCGGGGGCCACTCTTCATCGCGGTGCGTGGGCCTCTCACTATCGCGGCCTCTCTTGTTGCGGAGCACAGGCTCCAGATGCGCAGGCTCAGTAATTGTGGCTCACGGGCCCAGCTGCTCTGCGGCACGTGGGATCTTCCCAGACCAGGGCTCGAACCCGTGTCCCCTGCATTGGCAGGCAGACTCTCAACCACTGCACCACCAGGGAAGCCCTCATTACATTTTATATTTTTTATCTTGGACGATGTGACAAGGCCTCCGCAATGCATACAGTGACTCATGCCACCATGGCCAGTACATGGAGCATTGGTAGCATGAGCTGGGTGACCGCAGGGAGGCTCTCCTGGTGCAGCGCATCTTTGCGGAGTTCCCCGGGGCTCTGGAACTATGAATGGGATGGATTCGAGTTTTTGCCTTCCTCTTCTAACTATCTCTGTGCTTTAAAACACCAGCATTTTTCACTGCCTAAAGATTTTAGCATTTTCAAATGGTGGGCATAAAAATCAAGGGTAATGAAACTTGTCAACCTATAGGTTTTTTTCAGAGATGTATTCTAGCAGGGATGATGGTTCTCATATTGCTAACTCCCTCCATGGTATATGCCTTCAAAGGGTGTGTGTACTCTATGACTGTCTGATCTGGAGAAAAGTTGTACAAATTCAGATTCCAATCTGACTTTGTTAAACTCGAAAGTGATTAGCCAAAGAGTGAAAATATCCACAGTGATTTGGCAAATAGTAATATTGCTGCTGAGTATGTCAACTGTAAATGAAAAAGTAAAGTGTGTAAAAATTGAGGTTTAGATGGAAAAGAGAGCTGCTCATGTTTTAGGAATGAAAATGATTATTTAGTGAGCTTATATAGGTACAACATTGTACTAAACAAGGAATTTGGGTTTTTTCTCCCACCTTTGAGAAATCTGGAAGGTTTAATGGAATGAAAAATTTCTAATGCAGTCCTCAAAAGTAAAAATTTATTGGATATAGATTAGCTAACTTGTTTCAGAGGTCAAGCAAAGTAAAACTCAAGAATTTATGAATGTAATTAAATATGCATATATATGTGGTTGGATTCTGGTAATACAATTATTTTTTAAATTCAACAAACATTGGCAGGTGCCTACTTTGTGCAAAAGTCTCTCTGATAGGTATCCAACAAATATTTGTTGAATAAATGATGAATGAATGAATGAATGAACAAGGACAATTTAATAAGGGTGGGACCAGATACCTTGGATCCTTAAATGAGCAAATAATGCAAACTTCAGGACAACACAGAAATCCATAAAGAATCTATCTGAATCCCTTTGCTTAATTAAAAAGTTATTTTTATGAACGAGAGCTTTGTATTTTGTTTAAACCAACTCTAGGAACTGATTAGTAAATGTTATAGATTAGGTATCATGCATCCACCAGAAACGACTTCCCATATTTTCTCGCCATAGAAAATAACGATACAATGTCCTTCATTAGTACTCCCAGGTTAGGCTGTAATATAGTAGCTCGCATTTTAATGCTAATGGCAACACTAACAATAAGCAACTCCCTTTTTGAGCCCTTGTTAAACACCAGGCTCTGTGCTAATTGTGTCACAAGCACAGTGCTGATTAATCTTCACCACCTTGTGAATCTATAACCAGTGTCTTTACAAATGAGTTAACTGAGGCTCAGAGCCCTTCAGCCACGTTCCCAAGATCACAGTGACGATAGCTGTAAAATCAGGGTTTGAATCCAGGTAATTGTCTCCAAAGTGGGAGCTCATAATCTCTTCTACTCTTTTCCATACTCTTGTCTCTTTCTATTCCTAAAGCCAGTGTGGATGGCATTTGAAATGGGCCTCACCGAACTTACCATAGCTCCTATTGCTTTTTGCCTTCAATTATTTCCTAACTCAGGCTCCTTCCTTGATCCATCTAAATTAGTAAGTCTGATTATGCATAAAAGAAAATTAAGGCATGGAGCAAATATGTAGACAAGCTACAGAGAGACATGGTGGGCCTCAGGAACCAAGTGGTCACATTGACACCTTACACATTGACACAGCCTGGGGAAATGGGACAGGGTAGGGACCTTGTGAATTCTGAGCCTGTGTACTGAGAGGACCTGAGCTGTTTATAGATACATGGCTTCATGATGAGTATAAGTACCATGGCCTTGACCACATGGGTATGTCCTCCCCGCAGTCCCATAGGATGCAGAAGACAAGTGAGCAGCAGGGCAGCAGTTTAGGCCAGCCTCTGCCCTTGGCACCCACTGGTGGAGGAGTGATGTCTTTCCAACTTCAGCTTAGGTATCACTACATATGGGAGGATTTCCCTGATTCCCACAGGCTGGATGCTTCCAAGGTGCTTGTACCTCCCCTACTCTGTTGAAATGCTTTTATTAAAAATTTTTTTTGAAGTACAGTTGATTTACAATGTGTTAATTTTTGCTGTATAGCAAAGTGATTCAGTTATACATATATTCTTTTTCATATTATTTTCCATTATGGTTTATTACAGGATATCAAATATACTTCCCTGTGCTATACAGTAGGACCTTGTTGTTTATCCATCTTATAAATAATAATTTGCATCTGCTCATCCCAAACTCCCAATCCTTCCATCCCCATCCCCCTCCCTCTCCCCCTTGGCAACTAGGAGTCTGTTCTCTATATCTGTGAGTCTGTTTCTGTTTCATAGTACGTTCATTTGTGTCATATTTTAGATTCCACATATAAGTGATATCAGAGGATATTTGTCTCTTTCTGACTTACTTTGCTTAGTATGATAATCTCTAGGTCCATCCATGTTGCTGCAAATGGCATTATTTCATTCTTTCTTATGGCTGAGTAATATTTCATTATACACACACACACACACACACATTCTTCTTTATTTATTCATCTGTTGATGGACATTTAGGTTGTTTTCATGTCTTGGCATTGTAAAGAGTGCTGCTATGAACATAAGTGTGCATGTATTTTTTGAATTATTGTTTTGTCTGGGTACATGCCCAGGAATGGGATTACTGGATCATATGGCAACTCTATGTTTAGTTTTTTGAGGAACCTCCAGAGTGGCTGCACAAATTTACATTCCCACATTTGTTATTTATAGAATTTTTAAAATGATTTTCTTACCTTAAATTCTTTAATTAATTTACATACACATGAATGCATTATTACACTTGTGAAAAAATTTAAATACAGGTAACACTAAATTTTTTGACAAAAATTCCCAGCCCTGGTTCCCTTCCTACCTTCTCAGAGGTAACCACTGTTACCAGTTTTGTGTGCATTCTCCCAGACCATTTTCTATGCATTTAATGCATATGTATGTAGCCATAGGAAACAATTTACTGTTTTAGGTTGTTGATTTGTTGTTGGTTATTTTATTTACACCAATACTATGATACATTATCGATCATTCTTCAAGTTGCCTTTCTCACTAAGCAATCAGTCTTGGAGTGCTTTCTGTATTGATACTTATAGAACTACTTCATTCATTTTGGCTGTTGCATGGTATTCTGTGTTGTGACTATACCATGGTTTATTTAGCCCGTGTTGTATTAGTTGACATTTAGGCTGTTTCCACTTTTTCTCTCTTACAAAGGACATGCTCATAGATGCTTCCTTATGTAGCTGTGTGAGTGTACCCCTAGAGTAGATTCAGAGAAATGGCGTCACTGGATCTTAAGATCACCTACTTCTTTCTATGTGTGAGTGAGAGGAAAAGCTCTTTTGAAGATCCTGGAGGAGAAAAAGCTTAGTTCTTAAAAGTCCAAAAAATGATTTTCCCCTGTAGTTTGTTCTTGGTGTCTAGTATTATCTTGAGGTTTCTAGCTAGGGAGGATGGGTACAACTGAACAAGTAAGCGGACATATCAGGATTGAGAGGAATGATAACAGTCAGGTTTGGCTGAGTTCAAGATGCTGTGTTCTCACTCCCTCTCTTTTTTTTAACATCTTTATTGGAGTATAATTGCTTTACAATGTTGTGTTAGTTTCTGCTGTATAACAAAGTGAAACAGCTATATGCATACGTATATCCCCATATCCCCTCTCTCTTGTGTCTCCCTCCCACCATCCCTATCCCACCCTTCTAGGTGGTCACAAAGCACCGAACTGATCTCCCTGTTCTATGCAGCTGCTTCCCACTAGCTATTTATTTTATATTTGGTAGTGTATATAGGTCAGTGCTAGTCTCTCACTTCATCCAAGCTTACCCTTCCCCCTCCCCGTGTCCTCAAGTCCATTTTCTACGTCTGCGTCTTATTCCTGTCCTGCCCCTAGGTTCTTCAGAACATTTTTTTTTTAGATTCCATATATATGTGTTAGCATACAGTATTTGTTTTTCTCTTTCTGACTTACTTCACTCTGTATGATAGACTCCAGGTCCATCCATCTCACTACAAATAACTCAATTTCGTTTCGTTTTATGGCTGAATAATATTCCATTGTATATATGTGCCACATCTTCTTTATCCATTCATCTGTTGATGGACACTTAGGTTGCTTCCATGTCCTGGCTATTGTAAATAATGCTGCAATGAACATTGTTGTACAAGACTCTTTTTGAATTATGGTTTTCTCAGGGTATATGGCCAGTAGTGGGATTGCTGGGTAGTATGGTAGTTCTATTTTTAGTTTTTTAAGGAACCTCCATACTGTTCTCCATAGTGGCTGTATCAATTTACATTCCCACCAACAGTGCAAGAGGGTTCCCTTTTCTCCACACCCTCTCCAGCATTTACTGTTTGTAGATTTTTTGATGATGGCCAACTGACTGGTGTGAGGTGCTACCTCATTGTAGTTTTGATATGTATTTCTCTAATAATTAGTGATGCTGAACATCCTTTCATGTGTTTGTTGGCAATCTGTATACCTTCTTTGGAAAAATGTCTATTTAGGTCTTCTGCCCATTTTTGGATTGGGTTGTTTGTTTTTTTGTTATTGAGCTGCATGAGCTGCTTGTAAATTTTGGAGATTAATCCTTTGTCAGTTGCTTTGTTTGCAAATATTTTCTCCCATTCTGAGGATTGTCTTTTTGTCTTGTTTATGGATTCCTTTGCTGTGCAAAAGATTTGAGTTTCATTAGGTCCCATTTGTTTATTTTTTATTTTATTTCCATTTCTCTAGGAGGTGGGTCAAAAAGGATCTTGTTGTGATTTATGTCATAGAGTGTTCTGCCTGTGTTTCCTTGAAGAGTTTTATACTGTCCGGCTTTACATTTAGGTCTTTAATCCATTTTGAGTTTATTTTCATTTATGGTATTAGGGAGCGTTCTAACTTCATTCTTTTACATGTAGCTGTCCAGTTTTCCCAGCACCACTTATTGAAGAGGCTGTCTTTTCTCCATTGTATATTCTTGCCTCCTTTATCAAAAATAAGGTGACCATATGTGTGTGGGTTTATCTCTGGGATTTCTGTCCTGTTCCATTGATCTATATTTCTGTTTTTGTGCCCATACCATACAGTCTTGATTACTGTAGCTTTGTAGTATAGTCTGAAGTCAGGGAGCCTGATTCCCCCAGCTCTGTTTTTCTTTCTCAAGATTGCTTTGGCTGTTCGGGGTCTTTTGTGTTTCCATACAAATTGTGAAATTTTTTGTTCAATTCTGTGAAAAATGCCATTAGTAGTTTGACAGGGATTGCTCTGAATCTGTAGATTGCTTAGGATAGTATAGTCATTTTCACAATGTTGAGCCTTCCAATCCAAGAACATGGTATACCTCTCCATCTGTTTGTATCATCTTTAATTTCTTTCATCAGTGTCTTATAGTTTTCTGCATGCAGGTCTTTTGTCTCCTTGGGTGGGTTTATTCCTAGGTATTTTATTCTTTTTGTTTCAGTGGTAAATGGGAGTATTTCCTTAATTTCTCTTTCAGATTTTTCTTCATTAGTGTATAGGAATGCAAGAGATTCCTGTGCACTAATTTTGTATCCTGCTACTCTACCAAATTCATTGATTAGCTCTAGTAGTTTTCTGGTAGCATCTTTAGGATTCTCTGTATAGTATCATGTCATCTGCGAACAGTGACAGTTTTACTTCTTCTTTTCCAATTTGGATTCCTTTTATTTCTTTTTCTTCTCTGACTCCTGTGGCTAAAACTTCCAAAACTATGTTGAATAACAGTGGTTAGAGTGGGCAACATTGTCTTGTTACTGCTCTCAGAGGAAATGGTTTCAGTTTTTTACCACTGAGAATGATGTTGGCTGTGGGTTTGTCCAATAGGGCCTTTATTATGTTGAGGTAGGTTCTCTCTATGCCCACTTTCTGAAGTTTTTATCATAAATCGTTGTTGAATTTTGTCAAAAGATTTTTCTGCATCTATTGAGATGATCATATGGTTTTTCTCCTTCAGCTTGTTAATATGGTGTATCACATTGATTGATTTGCATATATTGAAGAATCCTTGCATTCCTGGGATAAACCCCACTTGGTCATGGTGTATGATCCTTTTAATGTGCTGTTGGATTCTGTTTGCTAGTATTTTGTTGAGGATTTTTGCATCTATGTTCATCAGTGATATTGGCCTGTAGTTTTCTTTTTTTGTGGCATCTTTGCCTGGTTTTGTTATCACGGTGATGGTGGCCTCGTAGAATGAGTTTGGGAGTGTTCCTCCTTCTGCTATATTTTGGAAGAGTTTGAGAAGGATAGGTGTTAACTCTTCTCTAAGTGTTTGATAGAATTCGCCTGTGAAGCCATGTGGTCCTGGGCTTTTGTTTGTTGGAAGAGTTTAAATCACAGTTTCAATTTCAGTGCTTGTTATTGGTCTGTTAATATTTTCTATTTCTTCCTGGTTCAGTCTTGGAAGGTTGTGCTTTTCTAATAATTTGTCCATTTCTTCCAGGTTGTCCATTTTACTGGCATAGAGTTGCTTGTAGTAATCTCTCATGATCCTTTGTATTTCTGCAGTGTCAGTGGTTACTTCTCCTTTTTCATTTCTAATTCTATTGATTTGAGTCTTCTCCCTTTTTTTCTTGATGAGTCTGACTAGTGGTTTTTCAATTTTGTTTATCTTCTCCAAGAACCAGATTTTAGTTTTATTGATCTTTGCTATTTTTTCCTTCATTTCTTTTTCATTTATTTCTGATCGATCTTTATGATTTCTTTCCTTCTGTTAACTTTGGGGTGTTTTTGTTCTTCTTTCTCTAAATGCTTTAGGTGTAAGGTTAGGTTGTTTATTTGAGATGTTTCTTGTTTCTTGAGGTAGGATTGTATTGCTATAAACTTCCCTCTTAGAACTGCTTTTGCTGCCTCCCATAGGTTTTGGGTCATCGTGTTTTCATTGTCATTTGTTTCTAGGTATTTTTTGATTTCCTCTTTGATTTCTTCAGTGATCTCTTGGTTATTTAGTAGCGTATTGTTTAGGCTCCATGTGTTTGTATATTTTACAGTTTTTTCCCCTGTAATTGATATATAGTCTCATAGTGTTGTGGTTGGAATAGATACTTGATAAGATTTCAGTTTTCTTAAATTTACCAAAGCTTGATTTGTGACCCAAGATATGGTCTATCCTGGAGAATGTTCCATGAGCACTTGAGAAGAAAGTGTATTCTGCTGTTTTTGGATGGAATGTCCTGTAAGTATCAATTAAGTCCATCTTGTTTAATGTGTCATTTAAAGCTTGTGTTTCCTTATTTATTTTCATTTTGGATGATCTGTCCATTCAAGAAAGTGGGGTGTTAAAGTCCCCTACTATTATTGTGTTACTGTCAATTTTCCCCTTTATGGCCGTTAGCATTTGCCTTATGTATTGAGGTGCTCCTATGTTGGGTGCATAAATATTTACAATTGTTATATCCTCTTCTTGGATTGATCCCTTGATCATTATGTAGTGTCCTTCTTTGTCTCTTCTAATAGTCTTTATTTTAAAGTCTATTTTGTCTGATATGAGAATTGCTACACCAGCTTTCTTTTGGTTTCCATTTGCATGGAATATCTTTTTCCATCCCTTCACTTTCAGTCTGTATGTGTCCTTAGCTCTGAAGTGGGTCTCTTGTAGACAGCATATATATGGGTCTTGTTTTTGTATCCATTCAGCCAATCTATGTCTTTTGGTTGGAGCAGTTAATCCATTTACTTTTAAGGTAATTATTGATATGTATGTTCCTATTACCATTTTCTTAATTGTTTGGGTTTGTTTTTGTAGGTCTTTTCCTTCTCTTGTGTTTCCTGCCTAGAGAAGTTCCTTTAGCATTTGTTGTAAAGCTAGTTTGGTAGTGCTGAATTCTCTTAATTTTTGCTTGTCTTTAAAAGTTTTAATTTCTCCGTCAAATCTGAATGGATCCTTGCCTGGTAGAGTAATCTTGGTTTTAGGTTTTTCCCTTTCATCACTTTAAATATGTCCTGCCACTCCCTCCTGGCTTGCAGAGTTTTTGCTGAAAGATCAGCTGTTAACCTTATGGGGATTCCCTTGTATGTTATTTGTTGCTTTTCCCTTGCTGCTTTTAATATTTTTTCTTTGTATTTAATTTCTGTTAGTTTGATTAATATGTGTCTTGGCATGTTTGTCTTTGGGTTTATCCTGTATGGAACTCTCTGTGCTTCCTGGACTTGGTTGACTATTTCCTCTACCATGTTAGGTAAGTTTTTGACTATGATCTCTTCAAATATTTTCTCAGACCCTTTCTTTTTCTGTTCTTCTTCTGGGACCCCTATAATTCTAATGTTGATGCATTTAATGTTTTCCCAGATGTCTCTGAGACTGTTCTCAATTATTTTCATTCTTTTTTCTTTATTCTGCTCCCTGGCAGTTATTTCCACCATTTTATCTTTCAGCTCACTTATCCGTTCTTCTGCTTCAGTTATTCTGCTATGGATTCCTTCTAGAGTATTTTTAAGTTCAATATTGTGTTGTTCATCACTGTTTATTTGCTCTTTAGTTCTTCTAGATCCTTTTTAAATGTTTCTTGTATTTCCTCCATTCTGTTTCTGAGATTTTGGCTCATCTTTGCTATCATTACTCTGAATTCTTTTTCAGGTAGGTTTCCTATTTCATCTTCATTTGTTTGGTCTTGTAGGTTTTTACCTTGCCCCTTCGTCTGTAACATATTTTTTTGTCGTTTCTTTCTTTCTTTTTTGTTTTTTTTTGATGGTGCGGCTGTATTGCTGTCTTACTGGTTGTTTGGCCTGAGGCGTCCAGCACTGGAGTTTGCAGGCAGTTGGATAGAGCTGGGTCTTTGTGCTGAGATGAGGACCTCCGGGAGGTTCACTCTGATTAATATTCCCTGGGGTTTGAGGTTCTTTGTTAGTCCAGTGGTTTGGACTTGGAGCTCCCACCACAGGAGTTTGAGCCCGACCTCTGGCCTGGGAACCAAGATCCCGCAAGCTGCATGACATGGCAAAAAAAAAAAAAGAAAGATTAAAAGGAGCAGTACAATATCAAAGAATAAAGAGCAAAATAATATTAGAAAGATAAAAAATATATTAGGAAAAATTAAAATATAATTGAAACAACTGCAACAAGGTAAAATAAAACCACAACAGAAAAAAGAAAAACAAAAGGGTGGAGGTGAAGAAGCCAAAAGGAGAGAACAATAACAAAAGATAAAGAATAAAATAAAATTAGAGAAATAAAAGATTTATTAGGAAAAATAAAAATATAAATGAATAAGCAACAATGAATCAACAAGGTAAAACAGAACCCCAATCTAAAAGAGGAAAAAAGAAGGGGAAAACCCCCCAAAAACAGCCTTGGCTATGGGAACAGAGTTTAGGTGGGGGTGGAACTTCAGCTGGGGTGGGGTTTAGGGTGGGGCAGGACCTAGGTGGGTGGGAGGCTGACATTCAGGTATGGGGCAGGGCCTCTGCTTAGGACCTGCGTGGAAGGGGAGAGGCAGCAGGTCCAAAGGAGGGCCTCTGGAGTGTGGAGTTCTGGAGTTTGGAGGTAAGGCCCTGGGTGAGGGTGTGTGGGTGGGGTTTAGGCCCAGTGCATTAGAGGGGGTCTCCAAGTGTAGAGGTAGGGCCCTGGGTGGGGGTGTAGGGGTGGGCCTTGGGTTCTGTGCGGCAGAAGGGAGGCTCTGAGGGCAGAGGGTTAGGCCCAGGAGCTCAATAGGCTCCCCGGTGCCTAAGTGGACAGAGAAAGTGCTGGCCACATTCCCTTCCGTTCCTCCGTGCCCCGCCCCCACCATCTCCCCCAAGGTCTCCCCTGTCCCCACTGGACCCCTAACCATGGGTGGGTCCTGCTGGGTGTAGGAACTCCTCCCCTCCCCCAGCCATCCCTCAGGTGTGCAGGTCCTGGAGGTCCAGCCTTTACTTTTGCTCCCCCTTCCCCCCTCCCATTCCCTCAGGACCCGTGAGACTTGGGGGGACCTCGGTGGGCAGAGGATCAGGCCTGGGATCTCAGCAGACTCCTGGGGGCCCAAGTGGGCAGGGGAACCCTGGCCATGCTCCCTTTTGATCCTCTGCCCTCCCAGTGGTCCCCTAACTTCCCCCTTTGGGCGTGGGATCCCTTCCCATCCCCCAGCTTCCCCTCAGGGACACCAGTCCTGTCCCACCTCCACTTGTCCTCCCCTTTCACTCTCCCCACATCCCACGTCCTACCTGGTCACTGGGGGATCCTCCCCTCCCCTTAGGTGTCTGTGGTCCCCCACTGGTGCCTTGTAGGTGCCCTAGTTGTGTGGAGATGCGAATTCTGCATCCTCCTAGTCCTCCATCTTGACTCCACCCTATGGAATTTTTAAAGATGTCTCTTTTGACCAGTGTGAGGTGGTACCTCATTGTAGTTTTGATTTGCATTTCTCTAATAATTAGTGGTGATTAGCATCTTTTCATGTGCCTCTTGGCCATCTGTATTTCTTTTTCGGAGAAATGTCTATTTATGTCTTCTGGCCATTTTTGGATTGGGTTGTTTGTTTTCTTGTTATTGAGTTGTATGAGCTTTTTGTATATTTTGGAAATTAAGCTCTTGTTGGTTGCATCATTTGCAAATATTTTCTCCCGTCTGTAGGTTGTCTTTTTGTTTTGTGTATGGTTTGCTTTGCTGCACAAAAGCTTATAAGTGTGATTAGGTCCTTTTGTTTATTTTTGTTTTTATTTCTATTGCCTTGGGAGACTAACCTAAGAAAACATTAGTACGATTTATGTCAGAGAATGTTTTGCCTCTGTTCCCCTCTAGGAGTTTTTTGGTGTCATGTCTTATATTTAAGTCTTTAAGCCATTTTGAGTTTATTTTAGTATATGGTGTGAGGGTGTGTTCTAACCTCATTGCTTTGTATGCATCTGTCCAACTTTCCCAACACCACTTGCTGAAGACACAGTCTTTTCCCCATTGTATATTCTTGCCTCCTTTGTCAAAGATTAATTGACCATAGGTGTGTGGGTTTGCTTCTGGGCTCTCTATTCTGTTCCATTGATCCATATAGCTGTTTTTGTGCCAATATCAGGCTGTTTTGATTACTGTAGCTTTGTAGTATTGTCTGAAGCCTGGGAGGGTTATGCCTCTTGCTTTGTTCTTTTTCTTCAGGATTGCTTTGGCAATTCTGGGTCTTTTATGGTTCCATATACATTTTAGAGGTATTTGTTCTAGTTCTGTGAAAAATGTCACAGGTAATTTGATAGGGATTACATTAAATCTGTAGATTGCTTTGGGTAGTATGGCCATTTTAACAATATTAATACTTCCTGTAATTGCTTTTTAAAGTGATTTATTTGACTGTGAGCTCTAGGAGGGCAAGGAGAAGGTCTACTTGTTCACTGCTTTGTCCTCAGGCCGGACAGAGGGCCTAGAACACAGTGGCTGCTTAGTAAATAGTTATGAAATAATTTGTAATGCTTTCCCAAGCAAGGGAAGAAAGAAATTATCTGGAGACATTACATGAAAGGAATGAATGAAGCCTAGAGTTTTTCTCACTGTCTGAATTTGATCATGCTGGGTGTGCAGGACTCCTGACTTTAGTCCCTCAGGCCATAACTCTTTTTGTTGATTTATGTCTTTTTTCCCTTTTTCTCTGTTTCTTGCTGACCTCTTGCTCCCTCATGTACTTTCCTCCTTTTATCTTTTCTCTGTTACTTTGGTTTGGTTTTGAATGTCTATTTCTCTGAAATTCTTTTTCTGGAGGAACAAATACATACTGATAGCTTAAAAAATTGATAGGGGATAAAGTCATTGTTCTTAATAACTTAGGGACAACTATTTGAAGAATAAAAATAAAATGTATAACTTTTACATCAGGAGAAGAAAATTCCATCTATTCAACAGAATATAGGGAAAAAAGGAAAGGATAAAAAAGGAAGCATGGAAAATTTGGAACATAAAAAAGGGCAGAAATAAATATTGATATAAGAGGAATTCAATAAATGTAAATAGTTAAAATGCTTCAAAATATAAAGACTCTCTAATTGAATTAAAAAGATAAAATCAAGCGATATATTGCCTGCAAGATACATATTAAAAACAAAAAGGTACAGAAAAGATAGATAGGAAAAGATTTATCAAAAATAAGTCAAGATAGAAATTGTAATATGAAAGAAATATTAATTTAAGGCATGAAATATTAAAAGAGGAAACTGAAGATGTTATATATTAGTAAAACAAATAGTACATCAAGAAATATAATAATCATGAACATGTATGCCTCTGACAATATGACATCAAAATACATAAAGCAACAACTGATAGATCTAGGATAGAAATAATATATCAAAAATCATAGTTGATGATTTTAATATACCCTCTCAAAAACTAGTAGTTGAAGCATATGAAAATAAACAAAGATATAGAAGACTATACTGATATAATCTGTCCCTATCTTTCCCCAGGAAACAAAATATTTTCTTTTCATATACCCACAGATGTGCTAGGCTACAAAAGAAACTTTAGTAAATTTAGGAGTCAGCGTCATATATACAACACAGTGTTCCTGACCATGATACAATTAAATTAAATTTAAAATCCTGTGTCTAGAAATTTTAAAAATACTACCATATATCATTTGGCTATAAAAGAAATCAAAGCTAAACTATTAAATACTTACAGGGGAACAGCAATGAAAGTACCACATGCCAAATTTTGTGGATCATATTCAAAGCAGTACTCAGAGCTAAATTTATAGCTTTAAATATGGCAGAAATTAAGAAGAATGCAAACAAGAGAGTTAAGCTTTCCACTTACAAAGTTCAAAGAGACAAATAGAGTAAACCCAAATAAACAAGAAGGAAGGGCATAAATAAGAATATGGGCAGAAATCAGTAAATGTGGATAACAAAAACTAGTAGGAACTTAACAGAACTGAACATGTTCTTTAAAAAGGCTAACAAAATAGATGAGCTTCTGGCAAGACTCATGGGAGAGGGAAAGACGGGAGGAAATGTGAATAAACAAAATATGAGTGAGAGAATATATGTATAACTATACACTAATAAACTGGATACTTAGGTGAACTAGATAAAGTTCTGAAAAAAATGTAAAAATGCTAAAAGTGACCCGAGATTGTAAAACTATAACCCTTAAAGAAACTGAAATGGAATCATCATCACCCTTTCAAAGAAAGCCCCAGCTCCAGATAGTTTTACAGCTAAATTCTATAATGCTTTCAAGGAAGAGATAATCCCAACCTTATAAAGTTGCTGTAGAAAAATAGAAATAGAGAGAAAAGTGTTCACATTATTTTATCAGGTTAGTGTAAATTTGATTCCAAAACTGGATGTAAACAATTCAGGAAAAGAAAATTAGAGCCCAATTTCTCTATGAACATAGATGTGAAAATCCTAAATATGATATTAGTTTATGAAATCAAATGGTTTATTTTTTAAAATACATACAGTCAAATTGAATTTATCCAAGGAATTTAAGAAAGTTTAAACATTAAAAATATCTATCATTGTGGTTCAATATATTAATGAAATAAAGGGGAAAATCTCATGATTGCTTCAGTATACACAAATGATGCATTCGATAAAGTTCATCATCTATTTATCATTAAAAAAGTACTCTGAGAAAACCAGAATAAAAGGAAATTTTCCCATCTTAACAAAGTCTACCTACTAAAAATTAATTTTTTAAAATGTGATTTCTTACAGCATCATTTATAAAGGAGGAGTTTGAGGCAGCCCAAGTGTCCCCCTTTAGGAGAATGGATAAGAAAATGTAGTCTATACACCTGTTTTTAAAAAACAAAACCCCAAAAAACCACTACACAACACCTGCTCAAAATAAACTAGATTTACATATAGTAATGCAAATAGATCTTAATATAGAATTGAGTAAAAAAGAATGAAATTTATAATTTTTGAATTATAAAAACAAACATATATAAAACAATACATATTTTTCATGGATACCCAGATATCTAGTGGCATTGATAAACGTGTTAGAGAGGCTACCTATGGGCAGGGAAGAACAGATGTGGAAACAGGGGGCTAGGGGAAATAATAAAATACAAAACCAGAGACAAGCCCTGTGCAGACCAGTGAAGACTTTGCATCGAATTGAGCAACATGAGCCATTCAGCTAAAAAGCTCCCATCTAGCTCATGTAGTAAGGTAACCTGGGTGCACGCCACTGTCTCCTGGGGCTAAGTTTTCTCCTGGCTATCTTGTGCTCAGAGCTGCTAGCCTTGCTACATTCCAGCTCTCCACTGTGTTTTTGAATCCACCGTCCCTCTTCCAAGCTATGTGAACACTCTGCACCCCAGGCTAGGTACTGTCCCAGGAGGGCTCTCCTGAAGGTTTAGAGCAATGGAGAGGCAAGGGTAGGTGGGGATGGTCACAGCACAGCATAGCAAATTTAACAAACTCTTCTTTGAGCTCCAGACTCGTGTATCCAACAGTCTACTAACAGACATCTCAAACTTATTAAATGTCCAAAACACTTCTGGATTTCCCCACCCACTGCTCTGAATTGGTGTCTCCCTCTAATCTCTCCATCTTAATAAATGACTCTTTCATACTCCATGACCATCCCATCGTTAATTCTGATACACTGTAAATTTAAACTATAGCCTGAATCCAACCACAATTTAAATGCCACCCTAGTCCAAGCCTACAGATCTGTCACCTGAACTGTCATAGCCTCCTAAATGATATTCCTCCTTCTATTCTTGTCCTCTACTGTCCATCCTTCACCCAGCAACCACAGTGACCTTTTAAAGATGTAAATAAAGTCACTCTCCTACTCTAAAACTTTCCATGGCATCCCCATCATACTTTAATTAAAATGCCAATTTCTTACCTTGATCTCTGAGTCCCTACATGGTCTAGCCTCTAGTGCCCTCTCTGGATGCAATTCCCACCACCTCAGTCACTCAACCAGCCACAGCCTTCTCTTTGCTGCTTGAGCGCACCAACGCTGCTCTCACCTGGGGGCCTTTCCACATGGTGTCCCCTCTGCCTGGAATGCTCTAGCAGCTGCTGCTGGCGCCTTGACCATATCCTCTTGGGCCTCCACATCTCTGTGCACACAGCCAGAATTCCACCTGCCAGCAGCTGCTTCTCCTTGTCTGGGTATTCTCGCTGGTGAGAGCCTCATCTGCCTCTGTAAATGACCAGTCAGAAGGGCCAGAGAAGTCATGCCCCTGAAAGCGGTCCTCCACCAATGAGATGGGAGTTGGTGTATCAATATCCCAGCTCCCTCAGCCCTTTGGGTGGGAAGGAGATTTAGAGACATGTGTTTTACACTGGATCCCAGAGGTCCTCCCGCAGGTTCAGGCTCCATCTGCCCACACTGGTATCTGGCTTGATGACATACCCTTTAGAGGCTGCCATCCCGTCTCTCTTTCACTTTCCCACTCCTCTGGCAGGGTTTCCTGGGGTCACCTCTTAAATAAACTGCCTGCCTGTGAATCTTTGTCTCAGTTCTGCTTCTGAGAGAACTCAAACTAAGACACTGCCAACCCCAACAAGTCTCAACTGAAACATCACCTCCTGGAGAAGTGGCACAGCACAATGGTTAGGAGAGTGGATTCTGGGGTCAAGTTACTGGGGGAAAAGCCTGGCCCCGCTGCTCACTCACTTTGTGGACTTCAGCTCTCGTGCTTAATTTTCTCAGCTGTGAAATGAGAAGTAATAATAGTAATGAGGCCAAGAGCTATTTTCATTGGGGTATCCAGGATTCACAAGGTAACAGTTATTGAATGCTTACTACACACCAGGCTGTGTTCCAAGTGCTCCATGTTTATTAATGCATTTAATCCTCGTGGCAACATATTACTAGCTGATATTATAGTTTATCTTGTTTGCTCATTCGTTGCTTTCTGTCTCCCTCAATAAGATCCTTGGTCCCCAAGCACATGGGCTCTCTGTGTAGCTCCCCACTGCACGCCAAGCTCCTGGCCTGGGACCTAGCTCACAGCTGATACTCAGGCACATTTGTTTAGTAAATGACTCTTAGTCAACACCTTCCTTTAAAGAAAGGCCCCTGAAGAGTTCCCCCACTGTGTACCTCCCACTACTGCCGCTGAAAGCGCTGTGTGCATTGGGGGAGGGGCAGGCATTGCTGGCTTTGGGGCAGGGAAGTGACTTGATGCAGTGCCGTGCTTCCAGGAGTTTGCTCTGGTGGTAGGTGAGGGTGAACTGCGGTCGCTAGAGGCTGGAGGCGGGGGTTCTGTGGGAGGCTCCAGCTTAGCCTCAGGCAGATGGGAGGTGAAGAGATGAGGCGGGTGGAGGTCCTGGACACAGGGAGCAATTGTGGGGAAGAAGAGGAGGGCCTGGTGGGTGAGGGAGGACAGGGAGAGATTCCAAGGTCTGGAACCTGGTTCCAGACTAGACAGAAAGGGATAAGAAACACAGGAGGAAACAGGCGTAGGTAAAAGATGGTGAATCTAGTTTGAACTGTGTTGGGTGTGAAAAATAGAGGTGACCTGGAGCAGACAGATGTTGGTGCCCCGTTAGATATACTTGGTCTGCAGCTTAGAACCGAGGTAAGGCTTGGAGACAAAAATTTGTGGATATGTTGTTTCCTGGAGAAAGTTGAAGCAATTGAGGGGAATGTGATCACAAACTTCTGTCTGAAGAGAATCCCAAGCAATACCAGAGGGCCCTCAGAAGATCTAGATGGGCCAGGGAGGCCCTGAGGGCTGTGTTCCCACGGAAAGGGCCTGGACCCCTACATCCCTGCGGATTCCTTGGCACTTGTCCCAACAGCTCTCCATCAAGGAGGTTTGCTTTTCTTCTCCTCCTTCCTTCCCCTTACCTGGTATCCCTGTGGCTCTGCACCCAGCCCTGGGAGGACTGAGGCCAGGTCAGAAGACGTCCCTTCCACGTGATCCGTACCATCAGCAGAGGTCTAGAAAGAAAGACAGCAAGAAGACTTCGCCCGGAGGCACCAATGAACTGATGGTGGAAACGGGGAGTGCAGGCAGTGACCGCTTGTGACCCAGGGCAGTCTGTGAAGTGAAGGCTGGCCCCAGGGTTTGCGGGGTGGGGAAGAACTTGGGATCTGAAGTCTGACTGTTTGGCATCCACATCCCTGTTTTGTAGCTTGGCAGCTTGGGCAGGTTGTGTAACTGCTCTGAGCCTCAGACTTCTACTGTGTAAAAGAGCAAATGAATTGTATTCACTTCAGAGGGTTGTGGTGAGGATTAAATAAGGTCATTTGGGCAAAGGATCCAGTCTAAGTGCCCATAATAAGTCTCAGTACATGGTGGCTGTGATGATTTCAAGCACTCCAGGCTAGAGAAAGGGAACAGGTTTGCATAAGACCCCTTGACCTGTGAGAGGCAGAGCTGGAGATGTTAGAAATTTCTTCAAACACACACTCAGGTTAATTACTGCCAGACTGTTTGCCTTAGAAATTAGCAAATTTAGCCCCCCAGGAATCTTCTTTCTGCCTAGTGCAAGACCCTTTTTAGCAAGTCCAGAGCTGATGAGGAAAGGCTGAGTGAACAAATGAATGAAGGAATAAGGAATAAACAAAGGAATAATGAACCTTCTGTTACGGCCTTTCAGCACTGACCTTTCTCTGATTTCACACTACAAATTGGTGGAGTCGAGTTTGAGATGCAGTCTGGTGCAGTCTCTCATTAGCTGGCATGTGTGTTTGTGGTGTGTGTGGTGTGTGAGCGTGTGTGCATGTGTGTGTTGAGTTAACATAGGAATAAATCACAGATGTTTAATCTTCTTTGTCCCTGACAGACCAGTTAAGCAGAAGTTATCAAGATGTAATTTCACGTGCACTTTTTTCGGCTTCCATCAGTCTCAGCATGGACAGTGGTGGCCTGCAGAGTGCCTCGTGAATTAATAAGGAGACATCAGCTTATCCAGCCTTCACTGCTAGATTGACTTCATTTTAGGATTTGACCACAATAAACAGCAAAGAACTCATTTCCTGCCCAAGATGCAGCATAGTTAATCCTCAGCAGGAAAGGAGATTCAGCGTTGGAGCAGGGAGGGATACTTTCCTGAGGAAGAGATTTCCAGAGCCAGTGTTCAAACAGGGCTGTCTCCTTGTGGCCCAAAGAGTTTGGGGTTCTGTAGAGGCCTTCAACGACCTGACTCGGGTGTCTAGTGGGGTGAGCTTCACCTCGGCAAGTTTGTCTGCTGAGGAGACAAGGCCTCAGGGACAAAATGCTGCGTGAACTACGTTAAGTCTGTGAGTCAGGATGATGGTGTTTGACCTGGAAGGGATTTTTGGATTCCTTTCCCTTCCCTTCACCTGAGTTTCCCACTCACAGATGGAGGAGGCTGAGCCGTTTCATTGCTAAAAGGCTTTCTTGCACTAAAAACTTGCACCTTGACTCAACACGCGTGTGCTCTGGGCTATGAACATGCGTGTGTGGTGTATGACTTGTTTTGTCTGAGGCCTAAGGCAGCATTACCTGACACAGGGAATCAGCATGTATGTACAGGGTAACTTCTGGGTATATGAACCCCCTCCTGGCATGCACTGTGGGCAATTTTATAATCAAAATGAAACACCTAATAGATGGGATGTAGGCAAGGTACCCACTGTCACCATGATAACTGTGGGCGCCTCTCCTAACTTGCCATTGTCACATTTATGTTTACTTAATACATCTATTGGAATATTGTCGGGATATCAATGTTCATCAAAACAGGTACGGATCCTTGTTTCTAATTTTAAAAAGTCAGCACCAAGTCCCTTGGTCTGGCCTGCAGTGTCAGTGCCCAGCAGACCCTTTGAGGCCAGGAGAACTGAGGCTGATGAATGCCCCATGACTCAGCAGGCAGCTGTGCTTGGCTTCTTCCAGGCTTGGAACTGTGCTGGGTACACCACAGGTGCATGCATGATAAATGCCTACTTTATTGCGTTGGTATGTGATAGCCCTTTTGGGGGGTCAGCCTAGAAACAGAAAGTTCATCCTGGAAAAGTTGGTCCTGACAACTTTAGTCAGAGGAGACCCTCTTTGCCCAGTAGCTATAGTGGCACCACTAATTATTAAACCACGCAGCAATTCAGTGCTGCCCCCTAGGGTTACTGAAATGAACGGGATTGTTTGCCCTGGTACTATTTGGCCCAAAACTTTTCCCATTCTTATTTCTACTTTTTAATTTCCGTCACTTCCTTTGTTCTCATGCTTTTAGCTGTCATTCATTGGCATATACCTCATTCTAGAATCACCTCTCTTCGTTTCGTAGTTATTGTTGCTAGCTTCTTGTGAGTTGGGAAATCAGATCATCAAGAATGTTAGTATCAGGCATAGCCTTAAAATAAGATATTAAATAAATGCTAAGGAGGGCAGAGTGAAACTAGAGTGACTGGATTTATGATTTCTGGTGAGAAATATGCCTAAACCTCTGTCTAGTGGTATGAGGCCCTATGTGTATTTTGCCTTCTTCCTGGATCTTAGTGGTATGCTGTATGTTAGAGAGGAATGAAAAGAATGACCTACATGCAGATTTGGGAGGTGATTCTTCAGATACCTTCTCCAGAAAGAGTACCATCTATGAATTTTTTTTTTAAACATCTTTATTGGAGTATAATTGCTTTACAATGGTGTGTTAGTTTCTGCTTTATAACAAAGTGAATCAGTTATACATATACATATGTTCCCATATCTCTTCCCTCTTGCATCTCCCTCCCTCCCACCCTCCCTATCCCACCCCTCTAGGTGGTCACAAAGCACCGAGCTGATCTCCCTGTGCTATGCGGTTGCTTCCCACTAGCTATCTATACCATCTATGATTTTAATACAAGACTTCAGCTGCATGGCAGGCCCTGAGCAGGCTCCGTCACTGTAGGTTTCCTTGTCTCTGTTCCCTGGAAGGCAGGTGAGTAGTTGAGGAAGGTTTAGACCATGTGTACATGCTATCCTTTTATAGGGAAAGTTTCTCATAATATATGTGTGGAGGGAAGATTGGGAGGGGTAGTCATTTTTTAGAACTCAACATCCTGGGGTGACACTGACCTAAAACATAAAATATTTTAGTGGAGTGTTTGGTAAGTAGTGGTTTGTTCAGGTATTCAGGATATAACTTTCAACCACTGTTTCTCCCATATCTTCTCATGGTGCCTCCAACAGGGTCAAGATCATGGTGAGTGGTTGGAAGAGCCAATTGGATAGGGTGGAAGTGTTATTAAATTAGATCCCAATCACTGGAACCCTTAATTACAGTGGACTCTGGATGCAACATGGGAGACAGGAGAGGTATCTCCTTTAGAAGACCCCGCTCCCTGCTTCTGCTGGTTTTCTCTGTGCATTGTTGTGTTGTGGATGGTATTAGGGGACTAGATCTAGGCGACCAATGGTCCTAGTACCCCTTCTGCAGGAGCCAGGATACTTTTCCTTGGGTCCCCAAAACACTAGAAACTGGGATAGCTTTCTGTATCTCAGAAGACTTTATTGACACTGTAACAGGAGTTACAGGGAGGACCTTTCCCAGTTTCATTCCTCTCCTGTTGTCCTCCTCGTCCCCCTCTTTCTCTCATCTTAATGAATGGCACCATATCCAGCCAGTTACTCAAGCCTAAAATCTTGTTTTCATCCTTAACTCATGTCTTTGTCTTATACCCAATATCCACTCATTCTTGACAGTTCCATCTCCAAAATATGTCTTCAAACCATCTCCTTCTCTCCATCTCTAAGGGATCACATAGTCCATTTTCAGTGCTTGAGTAGAAGACTTTAAGAGTGTACTAACTGGGCTTTGTGCTCTCCCTTGATCCCCCTCCAAGCTGTTTCCCATCAATAACCAGAGGAATTGACATAAAACCTTAATAGCCCAAGGTATTCCGGTGCTCTCAACCATCGGATGCCTTTTCATCACAGAATAAAACATGGAGACCTTACCGTGGCCCATAAGCCCTGTGTGTCCTGGCCCTCCCCACCTCTCTGACCTCATTCCACCTATACTGGGCTTCTTCGTGTTTCTAGAACATGTAAGTCTGTTTCCTATCTCACAGCCTTTGGCTTGTTGTCTCCTCTGCCTGGACACTCTTTCCCGAGAGCTTCCTATGGCTGGCTCCCTTCCACCTTTCACGTCTAAGCTCAAAGGTCACCTCCTCAAAGATGTTGGCCCTGACCTCCAATCTAAATAAAGTACTGCTCTGCACTCTTCTCTATCTAAGGACATTGTTGTACTCATCATAGTTTGTAATTACTCATCTTTTTTCACTTGTTCATTGTGTGTTTGCTCCCCTAGACTGTATTTGCTCCCCTAGACTGTATATTCTAGTGGGTAGGGACCATGTATGTTTTGATCAGTACTCTATCCTCAGAACCTAGTGTATTAGTTTCCTAGAGTTGCTATTATAAAGTACCACAAACTGGGTGGCTTAAAACAAGAGAAATTTATTCTCACACAGTTCTGGAGGTCAGAAGTTCCAAATCAAGGTGTTGGCAGGGCCGTGCTCCCTCCAAAGCCTCTAAGGGAAGATCCTTCCTTGCCTCTTCCAGCTTCCGGTGGATACCAGTGTCCCTTGGCTTGTGGCTGCACCACTCCAGTCTCTTTCTTCATGTTCACACTGCTTCCTCCTCTTCTGTCAAATGTCCTTCTCCCTCACTCATATAAGGGCAGTTATCATTGGATTTAGGGCCCACCCAGATCATTCAGAATAAACTCCTCCTCTCAAAATCCTTGGTCACATCTTTTGCCATATAAGATCATATCCACAGGTTCTGGGGATTAGGACGTGGACATATTTTGGGGGCCACTAGTCAGCCCACTGTACCTAATAAAGGTCCTGGTACCCATTAGGTACTCAAAGACACTTGTTGAGTGAATGAATGAATCAACCAGGGCTGCTGTGATCATAGAAACCAGGCAGCTTGTTGCAATGACCCTCACCTTTGATTAGAAATATTTGCCTTTGGGTGTCTTTTCCAAGTGGGTGCTGGGTTTGCTGCGTTAACCCTTGCCTGTATACCTGAGGTGTGTGCTTCACCCATCATCCACCATGGCTATCTCTTAGGGCTTCTCTTTGTTCAGAGACTGTCTGCATCACCCACGAGGGAAGAAAAAGCAGACTCCCAAAAGCAAAAGGATGGCAGATGTATCATTTAAGATCTTGAAAGGAAACAGTATCCACTCAGATGGGTCAAGTGAAGAGGCTTTAATGAGAAGACTACTTAAATTAGTGTGGGAAGGGGAAAGGGAACAAACAAGGGATGGTGAGTTCCGCAGTGGGAAGGTCTCACCACCCTTAGGACCACGGGGACAGGGAGAGGAAATAATGCTAACAGAGCCCCGTGAGAGTTAAGCTATGGAGCTGCCTGGCAGGAGATATAGTCATAGAGAGAAACGGTGTCAAAGCGGGGAGGGAGTAGGGAGGGAAATATATAACCTGTCTCTCTTTCCATCCTCTGATCTACTGCTGTTCTCAGTGGGCAGAACTGAACCAGAACCAGAGGAAAGGGGGCTTCTAGGTGCTGCCCATAGTCCATAGCCCTCAGCCCCTGGGGCACAGAGTCAGGAAGGAGACAGGACAAAGTTCCGGAGGAGACACAAATGGAAAATTACCAGCAGGGCAGATTACCGGCAATGACTCCATTTGAAGGATCAGAGAGGCAGGAGGCGGAAGGAGCTGTCACTTGGTCTAAACAAGGCAACAACAAGTAAGAAACATCCCTCCCTCCCCCATGATCCTCCCCCACCATCACCACCCTCCCTGTAAGCAGAGAGACTACCTCAGTTGTTCTAACATTTGTGACACTGAGGGTTGGGGACAGGAAGAGCCCAGCTACTGAGCCACATTTGCAAGAGGCTCTGGAGGGTGAAGATGCTTGTGGAGAGCAGGGGCTAAAGCCCAGCAAGACTTTACAGCAGGCAGGGAGAGGATCTTTACAGCAGGATCTTTAATTCTACTGTGGGGTTCACAGATCAGTCCCTGCCCACCACAGGGTTAGAAAGAAAAAGGGAACTTTAACTTCTGACTTGCAAGCTGGAACCAAGGAAAGCATGAGAACCGGAGTGGTCCTTCTCAGCACAGCTGCAAACTTGAATTCTAGCAACCAGAAGGGCTGTTCCAGCTGAAGGCAGATTCCGCATCTCTCTTGGACATCCAGGCATCCAAGCGGAGTGAACCCTCCTTTCTCCTAACAAAGCACATCCCTGTGGCCCTGAGAAGGACACATTTTACAAAGCCCAACACCTTTACCCTTTTCTCACCATTTTATTTTGATAGATGCTTGAATTTAGGAAATCTTTTTTTTTTTAATTTATTGGAAGGATAACAGAACTATTAGAAATGGTAGAAAGGATAAGCTGCCTCCCTGCAAGGCAGTAAGATAAGAATAGCTTTGTTCTGTCCTTGGGTCTTCTTTGCATGCTGTTTCATTTCTTCCTGAGTTGCTGCCAGGCTCTCCTTTCCCTCCTTGTAAGCGGGGGTGGGGGGGGGGGGCGGAATGCCAGCTTCAGTCTCTTTTCTCTCTGATCCTTGTGAGCTCCGTGGCCGATGCTGCCTTTGGGGTAGTCTTGCACTTTATTAAACAGAACAGTCAATTAGTTTTATTCACCCTGAACAACATTGTCGGGCAGTTTCTCTTAAGTTCTTGTGTCTATTGACAGTTTTATGGGAAGGGCACCTGTCTGGTGGGTGACCTGCTCTGCCCTTGATGGTGGTAGAACCCTCTGTTCATTGTGCAAAACTCCAGAGGTCCACCATGGGAGTACGTGCCTACTCCATAATTTTAGGGATCAAGACATAAGGCCCAGAGGGGTGGCATGACAGGCATGAGGCCACACATCAGGCTGCAGGAGGGTCTCCCAAGGCCCAGGGTCTTGGACTCATCCCTATACAATGGCCCCAGGTCTTAGAAAGCTCTGAAGAGCCATCATACTCATTCTTCACAATGGAAATACCTTTAAGGTTTTTGGTGATTCTAGTAGTAAGTAAAACTTGCTCATTGCAGCATTTGAAGCAGTTCAAGTCTGTGTGAAATAGCCAGTGAAATTCCTTTACCATCTCAACCTACAGAATTAACACATTTTCGGAGCTTGCAGGTATAGTTCCAGATTTTTTTAATGTTCGTATCATTGTTTTAAAGCAGGGGTCAAACCTTTGTACACTTTATCCTACTTTATTTTACTTTAGAAGGTATGGGCAGTCCTGCTTTCACACATAATGCATTTCTGAAAAGGTGTTCAGAAGTTAAATACGCAAAAGTAAAAAATCAACGTACATTTTCTAAGGTAATTGCAATCTCAGAAGTCTAAATTATTCTGGCATCCCGTTCACATTCTTAGAATTTGTTCTTATACTTTGCAGTTGAACACAAGTCCACAAGCTTAAGTCCATGAGCAGCAAATCAAGGCTGAAGACTTTCTCCTTGCAGTGCCCAGTAATTTCTTTGTTTCAATTTTATTAGGCATATGAGACCTTGTCTTCTTGTTGTAAATATCAACATTTTAATTTCTCTCCTTATTATGCATTTTAATAAAACAAAGGGGCATGATGCAATAAAATATACAAGGATAATTGTACTAACCTGCCTGGCCATGCTCCTTAAACTGGATCGGGGGCTGGCGGACAGCACCACCCTGCAGATCTTGAATATGCATCCTTTTGGTGAATTCTGAAGGTCTAAAGCTGGTACCTGAGTGATGGCTTAGAGGGTCTCCACGTGTGTTGTGCTTAAGTGTGGGTTATTCAAAAGTTGAAATTATAAAATCAAGGATACCTGTATTGTGGCTGTCTTTGAGGGCAGTGGAAGCTGACTTAGCTCCTTAAGAAGAAAATGAACTTACTGAAAAAGATTGGGTAGCTCAGAGAGATGCTGGGGGCCAGAGCACTAGGTCCAGAGCTCTGCTTTGAGGAGCAATGGCCAAGCCCATGATACAGAGCTGTCCTGATGAAAAAACACTACCAGGAAGCTCTTGGTGCTACAGCTGGCTGTGCTGGGAACTCACCTTTGCTGAAAATAACCCTGCCACTAGCACTGATAGGACTTCTGTATCAGAAACTCAGCCTTGCAAGTCCTAAAGCAGGATGTCTCAGCCAGTCTCCTCACCAGCAAAACGCTGCCCCTCTCTGAGCCTGTTTCCTCACTTTCTTTTTGAAAACTTGTGTGGTGTGTCTCTTTGGTAGAGCCAGGTTACATCCCTGTGTCCTAGCTGCAGAGGAGGCTGGGAAGTGGGATTTCTGGCTTCTGCTGTGGGGAGAAGGTATCATAAGACAGCTGATTTTCCAAACATTAAAAGATGTTCAAAATTTGCTGGGACTGCAGAAAAGGAGGAGGAGGAGGAGGAAAGGAAGGAGGAGGGGAAGGGGGAGGAGAGGGAGAGGGAGGGGGAGGGGGAGGGGAAGGAGGAGTCCTCTACAAGTACACATAGCTATAGCAGATTATTTTAACGTATGCATAGTATCGCATTTTATGCATATAATTCGTTTAGCAAATTCCTTATTAACATATATTCAAATGATTTCCCTTATTTTTGCTGTTAAAAATCATATTTCTGTATGTGTATGTATACACACATATATACACACAGAAGTGCAAATATATTGGTATATTTTAACTTATTTTTGTAGGATTAATTCTGAGGAGTAGAAGTGCTGGTCACAGGGCATTAAAAATCTTATATTTTGATATGTATCATAACATTGTCTTCTTAAAGCTTGTTGAAGTGCCTCTCAACAAATATAGGTCATGTTTAAAGGAGTTGTCAAGTTTAGAGAGTTTTAATAATAATCAAATAATTTAAAAATTAATTATTAACAATGCATGTTTCTACATGATAGCTTTATTAACCAGAATATCTAGAATAAATGGAACGGCCCCTTGCCCTACGGAGCCTGATAACAGAAAATTCACTATACTAGTAATCTGTGAGGCTATACATGGATTTTTCAGGCTATCAATGTGGATACTGTGTGCTTGGGTCTTTGTGATCCATTTTTGTGACACTCTGCGAGCCCTTAGGAGTATTAACTCCAAGTTGCTCAGTCACCCACAGGGCTGCTGCATATGGTTGTACGGAAATGACTTCCTGACTCCAGGAGGTGCTATTTCACAATGCAGTCTATGGCAATTGTGCCCCCCTGGAGCTGTGCAGTAGATAACCTGCACAACAGTACATAGCACCCCTGCCAAGCAAAGCAAAAGGAGTCACTTGGAAACCCTTCCCATACTTCTTTTGAACTTTTAATTCATTTGTCTAAGGCAACTGATTATGACACATTAAGCCCATTTCCTTGCCTGAGCAGTGAGGAAGCTACGGTGACAGTTCCTAAATACATAAGAAATGCATCTTGACTTCTGTGATATTTTACATTCCCCACTCTGCGCAGCGGCCAGTGGTTTCTTCTTCCAAGTGACATGCTGATTGTACATACATGCAGGGTGACTCTGACAGTGTTTAGTATTTTGAGCTCATCATCTGTTATCCCATTCTTATTGTCATCCTAGGCCCGGACAGCATCAAATTGGAAGCAATAGTGTAGAAAGTTACAAAAAAAATCAAAAAAGACTACAGCTGTGAAATGAATCAGGCCATTGCTCCACATTTAGTATTTCCCCTGATGTAAACACACTGCTTCTTTCTTTGCCCCGTTAGGAGGTCTCAGAGCCAGAAGTGTGCTGGGATAATTAGAGCTAAACTCTGACCTTGCTTTGGAGTCAGGTACAAGGTTTCCCCAAGAGCAGCAGATTCTGCTGTCCTAGAAAACGTGTCACATCTTGGAGGCCGTGGGGTGGCTCACCAAGGTGTGACAGCGAGGAAGCGGGGATTAACACGTGGTGATTTATGTGGTTGTGAGTGGCAATTTCACTCTTACAGGGCACCAGGGTTGGCCCATTCCCCCAGGTTTTATGAGATTCTCATTAATCACACCCCTCCAGGTGGATTTGTAACCAAGGGGATAATGAGAGGATGCCATGTTGCTAGTTGGCATGAATGTAGGTGCAGCTCCGTCAGGGTGGATAATTTCATGCCTCAGCAGAATGAGAAGCCTTAATGAATGGCATGTGGGCCAGGTGCACCTTGTCACCGTGATAACAGTAGGCTCCTCTGTCACTGCACCGTGCCTGTTGTCACTTTTTTGTTTGCTTAACTTACCTGTGGTGGATGTGAATGGGACCTGCCTCTTACTGTTAATCAGAACCAGAGCAGATTCTTTCTTCTTGTTCTAAAAAGTCAAGTCTGACTCTTTTTCCTGGGTCACTGAGAGGCTGGACAAAGAGATGGGGACTGGAAAATGTCCCTGTCTTGGGTGCTGACCCTTCAGAGCCTGTGAGAAAGATTACCATGGGTGCGGTGACCACATTTGTCTCCTCTCCAGGCTCAGCCCTGGGCTTTTAGTGCACAAGGTGGTAGATAAAAGCTTGTTTCTTCCCCTTGTTGTGCGACCCCTTGAACCTGGGCGATCAGAGATAATGCAGTAGAGGGGGAAGACATCCCCCTGAGGAGGTGGGGTTGGAGGCTATAGTCCATGTGGGCTCCTCCCTGCCCACTGCCCTTCTCTACCCTCAGTGGGGCTTCCTCAGATGGCCCCAGGGAAAGCGGCCCTCCCCTTCCTACCCCAGGGATTCTGCCCTACCTGGAACGTCCTGACTTGACTTAGAGCTCTGGGTTTGCTTTGGAAGCAAAGAAAGCTCTGAGGACAGGGTGAGGGCCTCTCTCGGGGAAGGAGCTGAGGCTGTTAGGAAACCTGCCTGGGAAATCTAACCCCTCTCCAGCGTCACCCTAGGAGACTCACACATCTTCTCTGTTGACCTGGGGTTGGGGAAAAGCTGATGGGCTGCTCACAGACCCTCCCCTCTCTGACTCTCAGGATCCCCATTCATGTACTAAATCATCCAATCAACAAATGTTGATAGATCTATTGCCACACTGGTCTAGGGATTGAGGATATAGTAATGAACCAAATGGATAAACATTCAGCCCTCGGGGAGCTTGCATTTCAGTGGGGAGAGAGAGTTAAAAGCAAAAGAGAGAGTATGATGAATGAAAGCAAGTGCTATGGGAGAAAAATAAAGCAGAGGAAGGGGGCAGGCCATGCTAGGATGGGGAGCAGTTGAAGTGTTAAGTAGGCTGGTCCGGAAAGGTCTCGTGGAGAAGCAGAGGCTGTGGAGGAGGAAGGGAGTCTAGCGGGTGTCTGAGAAGGCAGCCTCAGGCAGGCGTGCGCCTGGAGTATTCCACAGGCTAGGGCGGCTGTAGCTGAGTGAACAAGGAGGACGGAAGGGAGACACACGTCAGAGGGATGATGGGCTGATCGTGTAGGGCCTTATAGGCCCTCATGAGGACTTCGGGTTTTCCTTGGAGTGCAGTCACTGGGGGAGGGGGTCAAGAAAAGGAGAGATATGGTCTACCCGATAGTTAAGAGGAAGCTCTGACTCCTGTTTCGAGAATAGTCCCTGGCAGGGCCGGGTTGGTGGGAGGGGAAGCCGGTGCTCACAATGCAGCTAGGAGCTGGTTGTGGCCTGCGACAGTGCTGGGCTGCTATAAAGGCAGTGACACGCTGTCCGATTTTGGATCTGTTGGAAAGTGAAACTGATACCATTTGCTGATGGATTGGACTGGGATGTGAGAGAAAGAGAAGAGCCATGGGTGACTCTAAGGTTTTGGACTGAACAACTGAAAGGACGGAGCTGCCGTGATCGAATCTGAGGAAGGCTGAGTGGAGCAGCTTTGGAGAAAGAAAAGTCAGGAATCAGACTTGAGCCCATTAAATCTGAGATGCCCATTAGTTATTCAAGGGGAGGTGCTCAGGGCAGTTGATACAGGAGCCTGGAGTTCAGCAGGGTGGTCCAGGCTAAAGACACGAGTTTCAGAGTTGGCATCTTGCACAGGTAATGAAAGCCATGCACTGGAAGAGCTCCTGAACACAGTGAGTAAAGATCCTGAAGAGCAGAGGTCCCAGGACTAGGACCCAGAGCACTTCAACATTTACAGGGAGGAGATGCAAGTAGGAACCGGCATAGCAGCCCGAGCAGGAATGGCCGGGGAGGGAGAAAGAAATGCAGAGAGAGTGACATCCTGGAAATGGAGTGGAGGAAGTGTTACTAAGGTGAGCAGGTGATTGGCTGTGTCCAGTTCTGCTGACCACTGGACTGCACGTTCCTGAGCACAGACATCTTTTCCTGTATTATTCTATGCTTGATGTCTAGCCACTAAACTGGGATCTGGCACGTAGCAGATGCTCAACAAATAATCTGTTGAGTGAATAAGTAAGTCAAATAGGATGAGGACTGAGAATTTGCCACTGGATGTAGCAGTGTGGAGGTCGTGGGTGACCTTACAAGAGCTGTTTGTGGTGTGATGAGAATGAAGGCTGATTTGGGGTGGGCTCCGAGGGGCAGAAAGTGCAGGCACAGGACAGAGAACAGACAAGTGAGCTTCTAGCTGGAGAAAGTATGATGCTGAGTCCAATCTGTCTTGTCACATTATTAATGGTGTCATCATCCAAGAGCCTGGCGTTCATCTTGTCCTTGCAGCTTCCCAACAGAATAAAGTCCAAACTCCCCTGACACGATCCAGGTGCCATCCATCTTTTCATCCTTGTTTTTTGCTCTCTCTCTAACACCTTTCTATTCCAGCCAAACAATGTAGATCCCAGCCTCCTTATGAACTGTGTAACTATCAGCAAGTCACTTAACCTCTCTGAGCCTCAGTTTCCTCATCTGTATAATAGGGATAATTACTATATTTGCCTCATGGGGCTGTTAAGGGAATTAAGTGCTAGTGTTCAGTTGATATTCAATAAATAACAGTAATTCTTATTCCCGTTTTTGCACATTTGCTTGTGCTAGTTCCACCCCCCATAGACCATCTGTTAAAGTCCTCTCCAAGATCCTATTCAAGACTGTCTATTCATTTATGCATAGTTTAATAATAATAATAAGAGCAAATATTTACACAGCACTTACTACTTATTAAATGAGTACTTTATACATATGAACTCATTTAATTCTCAGAGCAGCCCTGAATGGTAGGTTGTGTTATGGTTCCCATTTTGTAGAAAAGGAAATCAAGGCACAGAGTGGCTGGTGCCTTGTCTCAGGTTGCACAGCTCTCAGGTAGAAGAGCCAGGTTGTTTCATTCATCCTCTATTCAGTAAATATTTATCAAGTGTTGACTGTAAGCCAGGCCCTGTGCCGGACACTGGGGATTTAGAAATGCCGAAGATACTGCCTGTGTCCTCAAGGAGCCCACAGCATGGCCTTCCTGACCACTTAGGGCCAAGGCACATCTGTTGAATTCCTGTAGCCCTTACTTCCTGTCCCACTCATGAAGTGTGAAGGCTGCTGAGAGTTTCTCTGACCTATAAGCCTGCAAGCTCCTTGAGGTTGGGCTTCTGTTCTGGGACCCCTGAGTCTTGGAACATTAGTCTTGTCTTGCATATCACCAGGACTCAGTATAATATCTTCTGTGAAATGGCCATTGTCCTAACAGCCTCTCAAGGTTGTTTATTCTTTCGTTTGACACTTACTTATTGAGGGACTATTATGGGCCAGGGGCTGACCTGGGCCTTGGGGATTCAGCAATGGACAAGACAGAGTCCCTGCCCACGTGGTGCCATGCACTGTGACGTGGCATCATGCTGTGGGGGTGGCTGCCTCTTCCTTCACTTGGCGTCAGTCGTGCCCACAACAGGGCTTATCCTCTTACCATTGGACTTAAGACGGACTCACTTGGATTTTGCTGCGGGAGGAAGGAGTGGAGATATTTTCACTGTTTCTGCGAACTCAGGAAGGACGAACCAGGGGAGTTTTAAGGCGGTGATAGTGTTCTAGTCCACACACCTTCCCATACACAAACAATGGCAATATGTCTTTCAGTCTTTTCCTGTTTAAGTGTCGGGGCAATTGGCTTACTTCGCATCAAGACCATTGTTATCAAACATATAAACACAGTCTTCTCTGGAGGCTACCTTATCTCCTCTGATCCTAAGAGTCCTGTTGTGCTTTCATCATTTACTCCCCTCCTCAGAGTACATCAGCATATGGCTCATTATTGAAGCCTCCTAAAACCAATGAATCCTCACTTCCTAACTGCCTTTATATGTAAAATAGCAGGTGACTGCTTTCCATTCCAAATTAGATGTAAAGAACAGATGGGATGGCAGTATGATGTCTATGGACTCCTTCCTATGTTTTTAAAAAATGAATAAAATAGACAAGAGATCAGTAAAGTGCCAAGTAAAGGAACTATTTATCCCTTTACCCTCTACCAGTGATGCAATAAATCAGAGATCCCAAAGTCTGGAGTCTCTTGTTTTTACATATATATGTAAGTTTATATATATAAAACTAAGCTCTGGGTAAACAAGGCATTGCTCTCCATTTCCTGGGGGAAGTTTGTTTTCATGCCACTTGCTGTGGAATATGAGGATGCTCTCTAGAGAAGGCCAAAGAATGATAGAGGATGATAGAGGAACAGGGCACAAGGACTCCTCTGTACAGTTCTTTTCTCAGTGGTAACATATCTAACATATCGCAAATCTCAGCTGATGTCATTAGTGTCAGCACCTCCCAACTGTGGTGTTCCAGAGGATTCATATTGCTACTTTTAAAAATCAATGAATGGACTTCTACTTTCAGAAAGCTGGAGCAGACAGATTTTTCCCTATTCTTCCCAATAACTACAACTAGAAGCCCTAGACATTACAAACATTAGAAGACTCAAAGGTGTTAGAGAACGTTGAGTAAGGATCTAGACTTCCACCCCTGCCCAGCAGGAACAAGGAACCCCTCCTTTTTCTTGCTGAAGTGGTGTCAGAGGAGGCCTTATGGAGTCAGGACTTTCACCACTGCCTCTCTCTTGGTAACAAGGCCACTCTCCCTCCACTTTCTCCCACCCCATGGTGTCAGTGGAGGCCATATAGGGAGTAGTAATGAGGTACTCCTATCCTCCTCTGCCAGGGAGGTAACAGTGAAAGCCTAGTAGGGAGATGGAACTGCAACCCCTGCCCAGCAGTAACAAGGAGTCCCCCTCCCCTTAGGTGTCAGTGGAAGCTGAGTAGGGAACCTGGAGCAATGTCAGAGGAATCCAGCTAAAACAGATTTCAGTAAGATCCAGGTGTGTTCTATTTACAATAGCCAGGACATGGAAGCAACCTAAGTGTCCATCAACAGATGAATGGATAAAGAAGATGTGGCACATATATACAATGCAATATTACTCAGCCATAAAAAGAAAGGAAATTGAGTTATGTGTAGTGAGGTGGATGGACCTAGAGTCTGTCATACAGAGTGAAGTAAGTCAGAAAGAGAAAAACAAATACCGTATGCTAACGCATATATATGGAATCTTAAAAAAAAAAAAAGTTCTGATGAACCTAGGGGCAGGACAGGAATAAAGATGCAGACGTAGAGAATGGACTTGAGGACACGGGGAAGGGGAAGGGTAAGCTGGGATGAAGTGAGAAAGTAGCATTGACGTATATATACTACCAAATGTAAAATAGATAGCTAGTGGGAAGGAGCCACATAGCACAGGGAGATCATCTCGGTGCTTTGTGACCACCTAGAGGGGTAGGATTGGGAGGGTGGGAGGGAGGTGCAAGAAGGAGGGGATACAGGGATATATGTATACGTATAGCTGATTCACTATATTATACAGCAGAAACTAACACAACATTGTAAAGCAATTATACTCCAATAAGATGTTAAAAAAAAAAAAAGATCCAGGTGTGTTAATTAACCTGATTGTGGTAATCATTTCACAGAGTATACATATGTCAAATCATTACATAGTACACTTTAAAAATACACTATTTCATTTTATTTGTCAATTATACCTCAATAAGGCTGAAAAACAAATAACACTGAGAGTCTTAAAACATAATATCCAAAATGTCCAGGATTCATTCAAAAATCATACATCATACAAAAAATCAGGAAGATCTCAAACAATGAAAAAAAACCACAGATGCTAACACTGAGATAAATGAAATGTTAGAATTATCTGATAAGATTTCAAAGCAACCATCATAACAATGCTTCAGTTAGCAATTATGAACACTCTTGAAACAAATGAAAAAATAGAAAATCTCAACAAAGAAATGGATGGGAATTCCCTGGTGGTCCAGTGGTTAGGACTCTGTGCTTTCACTGCCTAGGGCATGGGTTCA
This sequence comes from Eschrichtius robustus, assembly GCF_028021215.1. NCBI lineage: Eukaryota > Metazoa > Chordata > Mammalia > Artiodactyla > Eschrichtiidae > Eschrichtius > Eschrichtius robustus. The sequence goes on along the minus strand of NC_090825.1, from coordinate 111,437,450 downwards.
ATCCCTGGTTGGGGAACTAAGATCCCACAAGCTGTGCAGTGCAGTCAAAAAAAAAAAAATTCAACAAAGAAATAGAAGATATAAAAAAGTACCAAATGAAAATTTTAAAGCTGAAAAATACAGTAACTGAAATAAATTTAATGGATGGGCTCAATAGTTGAATGGAGGGGACAGAAGAAATAATTAGTAAACTTCATAATAGAACAATAGATTTTCCACTGTGAACAACATAGAGAAAAATAGGCTGAAATTAGCAGAGTATCAGGAACCTATGGGACTATGACAACAGCTCTAACATTTGTGTTATGAGTCCTAGAAGGAGAGGAGAATGAGGGCAAGACTAAAAAAGTGCTCCAGGAAATGATGGTAGAAAGTCAAATCGGGCAAAAGACTTTATTTACAGATTCAAGGAGGTTAGCAACTGTAATTAGGATAAATCCAAATGAATCCACACCAAGACACTGCTTAGTCAAACTCCTGAAAACTAAAGATATAAAAAGTCTTGAAAGTAGCAAGAGAGAAATGACACTTTATCTATATGGCAAAAACAATTTGAATTACAGAGAATTTTCCATCAGAGATTATGAAGGTTAGAAGGAAGTGGCACAACATTTTTGAACCAATGAAAAAAAACCTGTCATCCCCAAGTCTTATATCCAGAGAAAATATCTTTAAGGAATGAAGGAATAACCAAGACATTCTCAGGGAAAGGAAAACTGAAGGACTTTGTCTGCAGAAGAACTGCTCTAAAACAGTGTCTAAAGGAAGTTTTCAAAAAAGAATGAAAATAAAAAAGGAACCTTGGAATATCAGGAAGGAAGACTGTGGTAAGCAAAAATATGGATAAATACAACAGATTTTCCTTCTCCTCTTGAGTTTTATAAGTCATGTTTGATGTTTGAAGAAAAAATTGTAACACTCTCTGATGTGGTTCTAAATTTGTGTGGAGAAAAGATTTAAGACAATATAAATGGAAGGACAAAGGGATGTAAAGGAAGGTAAGGCTCCTATACTTGAACTGGTAAAATAATGCAGCCAGTAGACTATAATGTTATCTAGAAATGATGTAATACTTAGAGCAGCCACTAAAAATCTATATAGGTACACTAAAAAATGCTACAGATAAATCAAGATGGAATTCTAAAATATGTGTGAATAACTCACAGGAAGGCAGGAAAAAGAAAACAGAAATGGAAAACTGAGACAACAAACAGACAACAAAAAACAAAATGACAAACTTAATCATTAACATGTCAATTAAGTATAAATGGTCTAAATACACCAATTAAAAATAGATTTTCAGAGTGGAATGAAAAACATGACCCTATTATATGCTGTTTACAAGAAACTCACTTCAAATATAATGATATAGAAAAGTTGAATGTAAAAGAATGCAAACATTAATCAAAAGAAAGCCAGAGTGGCTATATTAATAGCAGATAATGTAGACTTCAGAGCAAAGAAAATACTAGAGACATAGAGAGACATCATATAATGATAAAAGGGTCAGTCCACAAAGAAGACGTAACAATCCTAAATGTGTATGCCCTAAACAACAGAGTTGCAAAATATGTGAAGCAGAAACTGATAGGAAAAAGAGATAAATCCACAATTTGAGTTGGAGACTTAAATAGCCCTCTCTCAACAATTGATAAAACAACAGAAAATCAGCAATGATATTGGAAACTCAACATCATAAACCAACATTATCTAATCAACTTTTATAGGAAACTCTACCCAACAACAGCAGAATACACATTGATTTCAAGTATGTACACAACATATACTAAGATAGACCATTTCCTGGGCCAAAAAATAAAACTCAACAAATCTGAAAGAATTTAAATCATACAGGATGTGCTCTCTAACCACAATGGACTCAAACTAGAAATCCATAACCGAAAGATAACAGGAAATTTCTAAACACTTGGAAACAAAACAACACACTTTTTTTAAAAATTTATTTTTATTAGAGTATAGTTGCTTTACAATGCTGTGTTAGTTTCTGCCGTATAGCAAAGTGAATCAGCTATACGTTTACATATATGCTCTCTTTTTTGGATTCCCTTCTCATTTAGGTCACTACAGAGCATTGGGTAGAGTTCCCTGTGCTATACAGTAGGTTCTCATTAGTTATCTATTTTATACATAGTAGTGTATGTATGTCAATCCCAATCTCCCAATTCATCCTACCTCCCCTTCCACCGCAGGTATCCATACGTCTGTTCTCTACGTCTGTGTCTCTATTTCTGCTTAAAACAACACACTTCTAAATAATCCATGCATCAAACAGGAAGTCTTAAGGGAGATAAAAATATATTAAACTGAATGAAAATTAAAATACAGGGGCTTCCCTGGTGGCGCAGCGGTTGAGAGTCTGCCAGCCAATGCAGGGGACACGGGTTCGAGCCCTGGTCTGGGAAGATCCCACATGCCGCGCAGCAACTGGGCCCGTGAGCCACAATTACTGAGCCTGCGCGTCTGGAGCCTGTGCTCCACAGCAGGAGGGGCCGCGATAGTGAGAGGCCCGCGCACCGCGATGAAGAGAGGCCCCGGCTTGCCGCAACTGGGGAAGGCCCTTGCACAGAAACGAAGACCCAACACAGCAAAAATAAATAAATAAATAAAATTAAGTAGTGTTGTAAGAAAGGTTTAAAAAAAAATTCCTTTAAAAAAAAAATTAAAATACAGCATATCAAAATTTGTGGAACAGAAAGTAGAACTGAGAAGAAAATTTTTAACACTAAATGCATACATTAGAAAAAAGAAAAATTCTCAAATAATCTGAGTTCACACCTAAAGATCTTAGAAAAAAGGAAATAAAAAACCCAAACCAAGTCGAAGGAAGGAAGTAATAAAGGTAACAATAGAAATTGATGACACTGAAAAGAAAAAAATTAAAAAACCATCAGAGAAAAATCAATGAAACAAAGTGATGCTTCTTTGAAAAGATTGATATCATTGACAAACCTGTATCAATACTGACAAAAGAAAAAAGGGAGAGGACACAAATCATCAATATCAGGAATGAAATAAGGAATATCACTATAGACCATGCAGACATCAAATGGAGAATAACGTAATACTGCAAACCACTCTACATGCCTATATTTGATAGATGAAACGGATCAATTCTTCAAAAAACACAAACTTCCACAACTCGTCAAAAATTAAATAGATAATTTGAGTAGTTCTAAATCATTAAGGAACTTGATTTAATATTCAAAAATTTCCCCATCAGGAAGTCTCCAGGCCCAGATTGTTTTGGTGGAGAATTTTACCAAATATTTAAAGACTGAACACTAATTATACACAATTTCTTGCAGAAAATTGAAGAGGAGGGAATATGTCCGAATTAATTTGATAAATTTAGTATTACCCTGATACCAAAACCATATAAAAACACTACAAAAAAGAAAACTAAAGACCCACATCCCTCATGAATATAGACACAAAAATCCTCAGGAAAATATTAACAGAGTATTCAGCAAGCTATAAAAATAATTATATACCATGACTAAGAGGGGTTTATTATAGGGATGCAAAGGTAGTTCAGTATTGAAAAATCAGTGTAATCCACCATATTAACAGGCTAAAGAAAAATCATATGGTCATATCAATTGATGCAGAAAAGCATTTGACAAAACTCCATTCATTATAAAAAATCTCAGAAAAACCAGAATGCAGAGGAACTTCCTCTACTTGACAAAGAGCATCCACAAAAATTCTACAACTAGCCTTATACATAATTTTGAAAGAGTGAACGCTTTCTCCCTAAGATCAGGAAGAAGACAAGGATGTCTGATCTCACTACTCTTATTCAATATAGTTCTGGAAATTTTAGCCAATGTAATAAGGCAAGAAAAGGAAATAAAAGACAAACATACCATTAAGGATTAAAATAGAGGAAACACTCTACCCAATTTCAAGACTTATTATATTTACAGTAATCAAGACTGTGAAATATTGGTGGAGGAATAGACACATCTGTCAATGGTACACAATAGAGAACCCAGAAATAGACCTGCAAAATATGCCTGATTATTTTATTTTTATTGAGATGAAATTCATATAACATAAAATTAGCCATTTTAAAATGAAACCAAACAGTAGCATTTAATACATTTATAATATTCTGCAACCACCACCTCTATCTAGTTCCAAAACTCTTTCATCATTCCAAAACAAAACCCCATACCCATTAAGTAGTTACTTCTCATTTTTCCCTCCAACCACCAATTTGCTTTCTATTCTATCCAGAATTTACTTATTCTGGATATGTCATGTAAATGGAATCAAACAATATGTGACATTTTGTGTCTGGCTTCTTTCACTTAATGCATTGTTTTTGAGATTCATTCATATTGTAGCATGTATCAGTATTTCACTCCTTCTTATGGCTGAATAATATTCCATTGTATGCACTTACCACAATTTGTCCATTTATCTGTTGATAGACATTTGTGTTGTTTCTAAGTTTTGGCTATGGTAAGTAGTGCTGCTATGAACATTCATGTACAAGCCTTTGTTTGAGAGCCTGTTTTCAATTCTTTGGGTATATATGTAGGAGCAGAATTGCTAGGTCATATAGTCATTCTATGTTTAACTTTTTGAGGAACCACCACACTGTTTTCCATAGCAATTGAACCACTTTACATTTCTACCAGCAACATACAAGGTTTCCAGTTATCCATGTCCTTACCAATACTTGTTATTTTACTTAAAAAAATTATTATATAGTATCTAATTTTGATTTTAAATTGCATAATGGCTAAGAATGTTGAGCATTTTTTCATGTGCTTTTTGGCTATTTATATATCTTCTCTAGAGAAATGTCTATTCAAGTTCTTAGCACATTTTTAATTGAGTTGTTTGTCTTTCTGTTGTTGAGTTGTAAGGGTTATTTGTATTTTTTTATATTATTCCCTTATCAGATATATGATTTTAAAATATTTTTCCCATTCTACTGGTTGTCTTTTCACTTTCTTGATAATGTTCCTTGATGCACAAAAGTTTTTAATTTTGATAAAATCCAATTTCTCTTTTTTTCTTTTGTTGTTCATGCTTTTGGTGTCATATCTAAGAATCCATTGCCAAATCTAAGGTCATGAAAATCTACCCCTATGTTTTCTTCTTAAAGTTTGTGGCTTTAGCGTGTATATTTAGGTCACTGATCAATTTTGAGTTAATTTTTATATATGGTGTTAGATAGGGGTCCAAATTTGTTCTTTTACATGTTGATATCCGGTTGTCCCAGTGCCACTTGTTGAAGAGACTGTTCTTTACCTCACTGAATAGTCTTGGTTCCCTTGATTTAAATCAATTGGCCATAATATATATTTCTGGACTCTCAGTTCTACTCTATTGGTCCAGATGTCTATCCTTTTGGCAGTACCATACTGTTTTGATTACCATAGTTTTGTAGTAAGTTTTGATATTGTGAAGTATGAATCCTCCAACTTTGTTTTTCCTCCAATCTTCTTTTTCAAGATTGTTTTGGCTTTTTAGGGACCCTTGCAATTCTTGCCCAACTGATTTTTGGCAATGGTGCAAAGCAAGTCAATGGAGGAAAAAAGCTTTTTCAACAAATGATGTGTGGCAATTTGACATTCTTAGCGGGAAAAAAAGAATCTCAGTCTAAGTCTCAGACCTTGAATGAAAATTAACTCAAAATGGTGACAGACTTAAATGTAAAATGTAAAACTATTAAACTTTTACTTTAAAAATAGGAAAATCTTTGGCATCTTGGATTTAAACTTGACATCAAAAGGCAGATCTAGAAAAAGGAAAAGGTGATAAACCTCACTGCATCAAAACTAGAAATGTTTCCTCTGCAAAATTCTCTGCAAAGAGGATGAAAAGACAAGCTAGAGACTGGAAGGATATATTTGTAAACCACATATCCACAAAGGACTAATATCTAGAATGTATAAAGAACTCTTAATATTCAACAGTAAAAACAAACAGACAAGAACACCTCAAGTAATCCAATTAGAAAATGGCCCAAAGACATTTCAACAAGGAGAATATACAGATGACAACTAAGCACATGAAAAGATCACTAGCCACTAGGGAAATGTAAAATAAAACCACAATGAGGTATCACTACACACCTATCAGAATGATTAAAATAAAAAATAGTGACACCAGCAAATGCAGGCAGAGAAACAGAATCATTCATGCGTTGTTGGAACATGCTATAGCCACTCTGGAACACAGTTTGGTCATTTCTTAAAAAGTTTAACATGCAACTATCAGACAAACCAGCAATTGCACTCATGGGCATTTATCTCAGAAAAATGAAAATTTATGTTCATATAAAACCTGCATACAAATGTTAATAGCAACTTTATTTATAATAGCCCAAAATGGAAACAACCCAGGTGGTTAAACAAATGTGGTACTTCCATACCATGGAATACTATTATACAGAGGAACAATTATTGATATGTAAAACAATTTGAATGACTCTTGAGGTAATTATGCTGAGTGAAAAAAGCCAATTCCAAAGGTTACCTATTGTATGCTTTTCTTTATGTAACATTCTTGAAGTGACAAAATTATAGAAATGAAGACAGATTAGTGGTTGCCAGGGGTTAGAGATGAAGAGGGAGGGGGAGAGGGAAGGGAGGGAGGTGTGGCTATAAAAGGATGGTGTTGGAAAGGTTCTGTATCTTGACAGCAACAACATCAATATTCTGGTTGTGATATCGTATGATAGTTTTGCAAGATGTTATCATTAGGGGAAACGGGGTAAAGGGTACACACGATTGCTGTGTATTATTTCTTACAACTGTATGTGAATCTCCAATTATTTAAAAATAAAAGGTTTAATTAAAAAACCAATAAGTGCTACATTATTTAATTTTTTCCATTTATAAGACTGCAAGCCTGACAGTGTGTAACAAGTGAGCACACGTAGCCGTTAGGGGGAGGTCAGATGAGGATGCTCATGATTCCATCACTCAGTTCATCACTTGGCTGAATAGCATTGACTGCTGGGATGGTCGAGACTGCTGCATTTTAAATTGTTTTTCTTCTTAGTCAAATATGTTTGATTTGTGCCCATATTAGATCATGTTTAAAGACTAGAAACATAAGGAACCCGATGATGAAATACAAGATAATTAAGAGCAAAAATGGTCAGATTATAATCTTACTTCAAAATTACCTTTCCTAATCTGTAAATGGCATTCATCTGATTAAAAAAAAATCATTATATAGAACATCAAGATGTCTTTGGTACTTCAAAAACAGTGTTAAGAAGAGAAAATAGAGCGACAATTATATCTAATTTGGCTTTTCATTTATTGAGAATAAAGGGTCCACAGCCACAATATGCTATTTGCAGAGTGCTTGCAAATAGCGGCCTGAAATCTGTCCCCTCTTGTCATTTATAAACAAAACATAGAAATTATAAAACTAAACCTGTAGTGTTTTTAGCATAAAATTCCATAATTTCAGACATAGATTCATGGAAAACAGCTTTTGCTTGTACTGGTGCTGTGTCAGGGAGTTAAATCCCAAAGTTATTTTTAGTATACATACAGTCTCCAAATCAGATTTGACATATCATTTTTTAGTATATTTATTTAGCATAATTTAGAAAATTATGCTTTCTCTTGTATAAGTTAAAAAGAATTAAACGTGCATTTGTTGTTAAATGATACAAAGTGGAAATTTGTCTGTAATGACTGTATATTATGAATATTATTAATGAACGCATTAAAACAAACTGTAGTATACAATACTTAATATGATACTCTTAAATAGTTTGTTTGAAAGTTCAAATCACATCTTTGTCACATACCACAGAAAAATGGCAAAACCAGTTTAAAATTTTTTGGAGAAGGTTGTAGTGAAAGGTGTTTGCAAGTCACATACGGCTGGGCTGTGCGGTGGGTGTGCATGCATTTGTCAGCTTTAAAGCATCCTGTACAAATCAGCTGTTAAGTGCCCACTGGCACTTATCTAGGACAATTAGGAAATGAGAGTCTTGGTTAGTGACATGTTCTCCATAACTGAAAATTACTATATGTCTGAGCACTGGATTGGGGTCAAGAGACTTCAGCCTTTCACTAGCTTGGGGTTCTTAGACAAATTAAGTGGGATGATGACAATATTAATAGACACCTATCTCCCATGGTGAGTGTCTAAAGCCAGTGTCAAATCAGCATTTTATTTACATTTTAGCTTCTTTCTCATTTGGTATGTTTTCTACTCTGAGTAACAGAAAACCCCAACTCAATTGGTTTAAGTCGTGAGGAAAATAGAAATCCCGAGGTAGGACAGCTTCAGAGTTGGTTATTTTAGCAGCTCATTTCACCACTTCACAGAGGTCCTAGGTTCCTTTCCCTGTTCTGCTACCATTCATGGGTCAACTCAGCTGCTCTCAGGGTCACAAGAGGATGACCTTGGGTCTAGGGGACCCTGTAGTTGATGAGGGTATCAAGAGAGAAAAGAGGCACCATCTCCTCTGGTGCATCTTTTTATCTCCGCAGCTGACTTTCTCTCACCCCTCCTTGGCCAGCACTGGGCCCCTGCTCACCCCCTGGCCAGTTCCCGGCAGGGAGAATGGGAGCTCCATGACTGGCTTAGACCATGCTGAACGGAATTGACATTCTACAGGCAGAGAAGAAGAGAGAAAGACTTCATGTTTGGTTTTGGTATGACAAGGGTTCACAGGACAATTAAGTAAATATACCTACAGGTTCAGAACAAAAGGTTTTCCAGGCACTGATTTGTAGAACATGACTTCTGACATCAGGGTTAGCTGCCACATACATAGACATTCCGTGCAATCAATGTAGAATTGCCTCGTGATTGTGAGGGCAGACTCCGAGTCACATCCTAGCTCTGCCATTTGCCAGACAAACTGCCTGAGATTAGTTGTGTAACTTCTCTAAGTTTAACTTATAAAATGGGGACCTAATGTTGTGAGGATTAGGTAGAACAATACATATGAACGGGTAGGCCTAGTGCCCAGTGCATAGTTAGCAATCAATGAATGTGTGATGCTGGTATGATGCAGTGATGGTGATAATGAGCTGACATGACCTTGCACCTCTCAACAGCTGAATAGCTGTTTTTCCTGCTTTTACTCTTTCCAGCAGCCACTATGCCCTCTACCCATCTACTCTATATACAGCACCCAGAGTGACCTGTTAAAAACATATAGTAGATCCATGTCTCTACAAATGACCCAATTTCGTTCCTTTTTATGACTGAGTAATGTTCCATTGTATATATGTACCACATCTTCTTCATCCATTCCTCTGCTGATGGACATTTAGGTTGTTTCCATGTCCTGGCTATTGTAGGTAGTGCTGCAATGAACATTGGGGTGCATGTATATTTTTGAATTATGGTTTGTCTGGGTATATGCCCAGTAGTGGGATTGCTGGGTCATAGGGTAATTCTATTTTTAGTTTTTTAAGGAACCTCCATACTGTTCTCCATAGTGGCTGTATCAATCTACACTCCCACCAACAATGCATGAGGGTTCCCTTTTCTCCACACTCTCCCCAGCATTTATTGTTTGTAGATTTTTTGAGACATGGATGGACCTAGAGACTGTCATACAGAGTGAAGTAAGTCAGAAAGAGAAAAACAAATATCGTATATTAACACATATATGTAAAATATGAAAAAATTGGTATAGACAATCTTATTTACAAAGCAGAAATAGAGACACAGACATAGAGAGCAAACATATGGATACCAAGGGGGAAAGGGGGGGGTGCGATGAATTGGGAGATTGCGATTGACATAGATACACTATCGATACTATGTATAAAACAGGTAACTAATGAGAACCTACTGTATAGTACAGGGGACTCTATTCAGTGCTCTCTGGTGACCTAAATGAGAAGGAAATCCAAAAAAGAGGGGATAAGTGTATACATATAGCTGACTCACTTTGTTGTACAGTATAAACTAACACAATATTGTAAAGCAACTATACACCAAAAAAAAAAAAAAACACATGGTAGATCAGATCATTTTCCTGCTCAAAACCCTCTCCTGGCTCCCATTGCACCTAAAATCAGATCTGAAGTCCTTATTCATCACAGCCTACAGGGCCTATGTGGTCTGGCCCTTGCTTAGCACTCTGCCTTCTTCAACAACTCCACCCAGATCCCTCTGCTTTGCTACGTTGGCCTGAATCGCATCAAGCCAGTTCCCACATCACAGTTTTCATGCCTGTTGGGCCTTCAGCCTGAACAGTCTCCCCACTAGATCATCTCATATCTTCTCCCCTCATGTATTCATGTTTGTGCTCTAAGCACCTCCTCAGAGAGAAGTTTGTCATCTGCCCTCTTAAAAACACTCACCACACTCACTCCCACTTACTCTTTCTCTTAGTCTGGATTGTCTAGAAAACAACCTGAGGCAAAAGCTCATGTGCTGACACTTGATTGAGGAGGAATACAGTCCCAGGGAAGCAGGAACAAGGAAAAAGAAAGAGCAAATACCTGAAAGGGCTCCAGCTTTGTAATCAGTGTAGCTGAGGGCTTAGTCTCCAGGAATGTCTTGAGACGGGGCATAGGGAGCTCTGCCTCTCTGTACAGACTATCCAGGGAAGGAAGAGAGAACTGATCTGCTGGCTCCCTTCTGTACCCTTTCTCCCACTGGTCAATCCACCCGTGAAGCAGGAATTCCCCCCCCCCCACCTCTATGATGTAGTGAGTAGCACCCCCAGGCAGCCTCTGGAAAAGCCAGAGCCTCAGGGGTCCAGTCTGACCAATGCATAGGCGTGGAGGCCAGTGTTTTCTTGTCAGTTGTTGCCACACGCAGGGCTTCTTGATCTGAGCTGCTGGCAATAACAGCAGAGGTACCTGGCTCTAAGACTGTGCAAATAGCATGGAAGAGTTGATAGGGTCACTCTGGTCAGGAAGCAAGGCAAGTAGCCAAAGCCCTGGTGGGGAATGGGGGCGGGGAGGTCAGCGTGGCTGCTCAGATTTGAGTGGTATATAAACTAAGTCCAGCACCATCTGCTACATCCTCGTCTTGCATAGTTCTCTTCATAACACTGAAGATGACCTGCCATAATACTACATATTCATTTGAATGGAGCAGATATTCACCAGGATGGAACCTCCATAAGCAGGAGCTCATCTTTTTGAAAGATCTCTTTTTCAGATTGTCATGCTATTTACCACTCTCTACTAATGAGCTGGAAAACAGAAGCATGACAAAAATATCCCTTGTGAATAAAGGAGGTTGGCCCCTCCCTTGGCTCTCCTCCTACTGTGCTGCCTCTTTCATGCCTCTTCCCACTCCCAGTACGTGTGCTGTTTCGTGGCTTGGAGGCCTGGCCTTCTCATCCCAGATTCTCCCTGTGCACATGGAATTCTGAGAGTAGCTGAATTTCATTTCCTCTGGTTCTCAGTGCCTTTCTAAGGCCCTTTGTACCATCACTCTAGGCCCTGGGAGTTAGATGGGACTTTTGTCTCTGGAACAGTACTATGATGAAGGGTTTTGTTGTTCACCTCCCTCCACGTTCCCCATTCACAATTTCCTCTCCATCACTGCATCTTCTCATTCATCCTACCTTCTTAATTAAAATTCTGACCCTATACCACTTCTTCATTGCCTTGAAAAATTTCCCAAATCAGTTATCTCTTGAATGAATACCTTATCTCCATGCTGGCTCCTTTTCTCCCTAAATCAGAGTTTTAAATAATTATTTCTGAGTGTGATTTTAGGTCTCGGTTTTTGAATTTGTTGCCTCCATTGCCTTAATTTCTAGATGATAATGAATCATCACTTAAGAAATCAGCATTAATATTAGACTTAAGGGAAACCTTTAACACCATAGCTCTAGATCAGAGTAGCCATAACTTCTAGCAAAATATAGGCATCGACTTGCAGAACTGAAAATGGCCTCAGAAGTTCATTGAGTATGACCACTTCCCACTCCTCTCCCAACCCCTTCTTGAGAGATGAGGAAACAAACCAGAAAAGGTGGGACTCCTCCAGACTCACAAAGCCAGAGAGGGGCTGAGGCAGGCTAGGGACCCAGTCCTTTTGCCTCTCTGTCCAGGGCTCTCCTAAGATCCAGACTGCTTCTTCAATCAACTGCATAGTTTGGTTTGAAGGTTTACTAAGACATTTTTGGACAGGCAGCAGAATGTTAAATCATGCAAGACAAGGAAGACAGTTCCCTGCCTATTCCCACCTTCTCATGTGACCTCCCGGACTGGCTTCAAATGGGTATTTCTGGGACTGTTTGATCAGCCCAGGGTAGACCTGACCCATTGCTAGTGACAGGGTAACTTTTGGTAGAATCTGGAGGAGGTGTCCTGCTTCCTTCTGACCCCCACAGCTATGTGTCACTCTGGGTATCCTGATGTGCAGCTGCAATCTGAAATGACCTGTAGGAGCCACATTATTTGGCAGCAGTTTTTGGTCATGTGGTTGTGTTTTTGGTAAGATTAGAAATAGAAAAAAGTTTTAAAACTGGTAAAGTATAATCCCTAATATATATTGGGGATTTTTAAACTTCTTGATCTTGTAAAAATACACTGATAACTTTCTTTTGTGTGTCTCTGAGTCTGCCTGGGGCAGTAATCTGAATTTATGTTGCCTTTTAACTTCTTCCTTTCAAATTTACTGAATTGTATGATTTCAAAATTTAAGCATCATAGTTGGCTACTGAGAATCATCAGTATGTTTGCAAGTTCTGAAACAGGGTTTCAGGCAAATTCTGAAATTCTCTGTGTAAAATCTAGCCTATTTTCCAAGTTGGGGACTCTTATTAAACCAAGAATTGCCCTGAGAAGTGAAAGCACAGAGCAATTCAAAGAGGTGTCAAGGTCTGCTGGCATCTGATGCTGCTTCCCTGAAGGCTTGTTTTGTCATTCACACTTCACCTTTTTTATTCAAAGGTGACTTTTTTAAAAAAAAAAAATATTTATTTATTTTATTTATTTTTGGCTGCACTGGGTCTTCGTTGCTGTGCTCTGGCTTTCTCTACCTGCAGCGAGCGGGGGCTACTCTGTTGCGGTGCATGGGCTTCTCATTGCGGTGGCTTCTCTTGTTGTGGAGCAGGGGCTCTAGGCGCAGGCTTCAGTAGTTGTGGGTCGCGGGCTCTAGAGCGCGGGCTCAGTAGTTGTGGCACACAGGCTTAGTTGCTCTGCGGCATGTGGGATCTTCCCGGACCAGGGCTCGAACCCGTGTCTCCTGCATTGGCAGGCGGATTCCTAACCACTGCGCCACCAGGGAAGCCCCCAAGGTGACTTTTAATTCCAGTCTTATTTTATGCACAGTAGTCACACTAGCTCACTTCAGTTGTTAGCATTATCTCTAAGGGATATTCCATGCATCTGATTTGCAGCAGCTACATTCCCCCCTTCTTTGGGAAGCAGAGGAAGTTTGTGGAAGTCCAGTCCCTGCATTAAACAGAGCTATTTCTGATCTTGGTCGATTTACAGATCCTGACTTACATATGACCCTGAAATTATTAAAAACACACACCCCAAGGCCTGCCTTGGTTATGTAATAGGGCCACTCGGCTGACTCAGGGACTTTGTGCTCAGAGCTGAGAACAGAAACTGGCTTTTCCAAACACCTCAAAGTCTGTGAAGGGAGGTGAACCCAGCCTCCAGGCTGTGGGGCTCCATCTTGACCACTGACTTAGAATTAAATTTCAGGGGGAGGCTCAGCATGTTTCCAAACTTCCCTGCTTCCTTTTATGCTCAGTCTTAATTTTCTTTTTCCCAAGATGGGAAGTGCCACCCCTTTCCTGATCCAGCTGCAGATAATCTGGTCTCAAGCCAGCCTTGGAGGTTCAGTCATGGGTGGCCTTGGCAAAGATTCATGGTCAATTCTGAGAGAATATCATGCCTGCCAAGGCCAGGGGCACGGAGCATGGAGTAGCCTTTATCCTTCTGAGCACAAATCATGGTATCCATGGAGGAAATCACAGCAGAGTGAGCCCTGGAAGTCACCCAGGTTTCCTCCAAGTCCTCATTTTACTGATGGGGAAACATACCAATAGCAGAAATATGACTGGCTCTGGGTTACAAGCTGAGTGGTAGTAGAGGGTGGGCTGCATCCCAGAACAAAACCTATGAGAGGGCAGGGACCACGCTGGCCCATCCACCGCTGTCTCCCAGTATCTAGTACAGTGCCTGGTAGACAGGAGGGCCCAGTAAATATCTGTCGAAGGAAAGAACAAATATAACACCTCTTCCTCCATGTCAGCTTTCTATTTTTCTTCCCCTTCTCCTGATATTTAACTAACCTTAACCTCAGAAGAGCCCCTCTGCCCCTCCTCCTGCCCCTCCTCCAGGCCAGGAAAGGTCACAGGGGCATGAACAAGACACTGTTCCCCTAAGCCAGGAAGTCACCTGGTGCCCACACAGCCAGAGCAGGAGGCTTTCCCCCAGAAAGTCTCCTGCCCATCAGTTACCACAGCCTAGACTGGCTATAGTCTACTCTTAAGTTTGATGCCAGATTGGAGCTACAGTATGACCACTTGGGGGGCCCTAGTAGTTACAAAGTTGTTTCCAGTTTATTTGGACACCAAGACTGATCTTTAGGCCAATTAATGGAAACAGAATGATCACTGGGCTGTGGTCTCCAAAAGTTGTGGGCGTTGAAGAGGGATCCAGAAAGCTTTGGGAGCCGCAGGCTTAGGGATGAGGTCCAGGCCTCATGTCTGGTTCTAAGGGAGAAGAAGGGACTCTCTGGTCACAGTTTGGCCAGGCTAGGCAAATGTCAACTGGGACTGCCTCTGTATGCCCAGGATTTAGTGAGATTCTGCAATGAGAGAAGGCAGATTCAGAAGAGAGAAATAAAAACTTCGCTCTTTCGCAGGTTGTTGGCTCTCAGCGAGGGGGAGTGTCCTTTGACTTTGCGTCCAGGGACAGCTCTCTTGGTGCCGTGTACTGGCCCGCCTCAGCTCCACAAGCTACAGCTGCTGATTAAGACCAGCAGCGCATCTTGAGAGCACAGACTTGGGGAACCCTGCCCGGAAAAGAGCCAGAGGAGAGGAGGAGTGTGTTGGGGGGTGGGAGAGCTCGTCGGCCGCCGGGCTCCACAGAGCCAGGGCCGGGAGCGCACCCCGTGCCCCTGCGGCTGCAGAGATCGCCCTGGAGCGCCGGGAGTCCTCCAGCCCCGAGTGCGCGCCCGGCTGCTCCGCGCACCTGCCGCTGGCCCCGCGGGTCTGAGCGGCGGGAGGGCGGGCCGCGCGCACAGGTGGCGGCGATTGGGCAGGCGGGGCCCGGAGGGTGACGTCACGGGCTCCGGTCCCGGCGGCAGAAATAGGGCAGCTGCGGCGGTGGTGCCACAGCAGCGGGCCCCGGCGGCTTAGAGAGCTGGAGCCGCGACAGCCTCCAGCGCGCGCAGGACCCGCCGACAGCCGGAGAGACCGATCGAAGGACGCGGGACCGGGTCGCCGCTGCCACCACGGGGCGCTCCCTCTCGCCCTCCGAGACCGGCCGCCTGGTCTTCCCCTCGGCCCCGGCCGCCTCAGGTACGCGGGCGCAGCTTCGGAGCGGCCGTGGGGAGGGTGCCAAGCCGCCGCCCCCGCCGCCGCCAACCGGTCCCGCCGCGCCCCGCTGGGGTACTGGCGCCCGCGGCCCCGCGTTTCCCTGCAGGGCCCGGCCGGGCGCTTGGTAGTGCTCACCGCCGCGCCTGGTGAACCAAGTTTGCCCGCCTGCCGGGAGGCGGGCACGGGACCCCAGGACCCGGGCTGGGCAGGGCTACCCCGGCCGGAGCCAGGACTCGGGGTAAAGGCTGGGGAGCCGAGGCGTGTGGCCTGGGTCTGCAGTGGGGACCGGAGTGACCGGGCTTGCGCGCAGAGCACCGCGCAGAACCACTTGGGCCGAGCCCGAAGCGGGCGCCGGGCTCCGAGACCCTTCAGGTGCCGTTCTTGGGTTCTGGACCCCGAGCGGCCTCGGCGAGACGGGAGAGCGGTTGCACCTGGGCTCGGACTCGTGCCCTTGGCCCCGGGCTGGGGCGCGAGGCGGGCGTCCTCACTACCTCTTTCCTCCAGCTTTGCGGGGAAACTTGGTGTCTGCTCGCTGCAGCCCGAAGGGCCCGCGGCGCCCGGCCTGGCCCTCACAACCCCGAGGGCCGCCGCGTCCGGGGCTGAGCGCTTGGGCTTCTCGGAGGAGGCGGGAAGGACCCGCGACCCCACTAGGCTCCGGCAGCCCGCCGCTCTCCTTCTGCTCGGCCAGGCCGGTCGTTGTTCTAAGCAAGCGGCCGGTGTTATTTGCTGGGAAATCACTAGTGAGCAATTTGTTTGGGGGATGTTCAGGCGGGGGGCTTGGTCCTAAGAGCTTGTAATGTGGGTGATCTCCACCCCTCTTGGCGCCAGCAAAAGACCTGTTCCAAGTTTCGGGGGGACCTAGGCGAAGCAGGCAGAGCTCTCCGCTTTGGGTGCGAGTGTGGCCTCGAGTTTGGGGGAGAGCTTGGCGCGAGCCTCCGGGGCTCCCTTCAGCTGACAAAGCGGTGCCCTGAGCGCGTTCGCTTGAGGCCTGCCACCTGAGGACTTCGGCGCCCGCCCCTCTTGCAGGAACAGAAACCTGCTGGAGCAGTAGGGTTTCTCACCATGCCCAGAACGTGGCGAGCATCCCGTACAGCGTGTCCGTCTATGTAAGTTCCTGGGGACCTGCAGAGTTGGGCCTTCTAGGTCTGCGTCTAGCCCAGAGAGTTGGTCCCACATGCGCTGTCCAGCCGACCTCTCTCCTGATAACTGTCGCCGACATTGATGAATAGCGCTTCCGCAGCCTCTTCTCCGGTCCCCTCTAGGTGTCGCTTCCGCCGAGGATTCCGGCGAGCGGAGCCGGTAGCTTTGGTCTGTTCCCTTAGTGAATTTGTTGCAAGCCTGTGCACCAGGAATTGTACTAGATGGGCTCCTGAGACGCAAACATCCGTCCACATTCTCTGAGCCAAACAGAAACAGAATTTCAGTAGAAGGGGCGCGGTAACTTAAGCCCATTTTTGGTGCACATTTTGGTTATCACACAATCCGAGAGGGGAGAAAAGGGATTGGGAAGAAATTCGGACTTTTCTCAAAAGTCCCGAGTTATTTTCCTACCATCAGGTTAGGGGAAAGCCAGAGATGACTTCTAACAGTGTCCTTTTAATCCTGGAATGGCCCAGACAGGCTCTGGGTCTGGGCAGTGGTCAGGTGGAGGGCTCACCTGGGAAGCAAATGGTCAAGGGAGTGAGGGATACGGCTTCTCTGACCCCAGAGGCTCAGCAGCCCTCAGGCAGTAACTCTAATGGAAGACCTGAGCCGATGCTCCACAGGGCGCATGTCTGCTTTCCATCTTCGTTTTGTGAGAAGACACTGCAGCATTACTAGTTTATTTCTGTTTAAACACACTGAGGTGAATGTTCACTTTCTTCCCCTGCTAGGGAAAAAGACAGCCCGTCTCTCCAAAGACTTCAGACAGAGCCAAAGGTTGTGCAAGAAAATAGTCTTTGATGTAATGAATTAAAATTGCTTAATAAAAGTTGTTCCAATGGATTTTTCTCTCTCCAAATTTTTTGCCCACCCTCAATTGTTGTCAGTTCCAGGAAGGCTTTTTGTTCCAGAGAGGGGCCAGCTTGTTCTGGGTATGGCGAGAACTTTTATCACTTTGGCTGTGTCCTGGAGGGGTAGGTTGGATTTTTCTACCTTGACCTGCCAGTCACTCAGGATTCTTCTCCTTCTAAGGGCTGCAGGCTTTTCTTTCTTTCTTTTTTTTTTTTAAGTGATCTTCATGATGTGAGCTTCTGTTTGACAACATTACGTTTCAGAAATTGTCATTGAGTAGTCAGGATTTCCTAAAAATCTCCTTAATTGCTACTTTGCCTTTTTTGGTATTTCTGTGCAAACTCAACTTTCTTGTGTTGCTCTGTGCTTACTAATTAATCAAATTAGGCAGTTATTTCAAGAGCACATCTTTCCTTACATTTTCTATCTTGGTGCATAACACAAGGCATGCAACTTCAAGTAAAATAGAACTACGGTGGAGCGAACATGGTACTTAGGAGGTATAATCTGAATGTTGGAAGGGTGAGGGTTCTGTGCGTTAACTTCATAGTAAATAGGAATGTCATAGATTTACACATTGCACATAGACTAATTTAGATATCAAATTTATCAAATATTGGAACAATTAACCAAAGATACCGAGTAGATAATTAATAGGAAATGCAATATAACTTCATTATGGATTGCTTCAGGGTTGGCTTCATTTGTTTCCATGCCTAATTTCCTGGGATTGGTATTTTAGGGATTATTTTAGGAAGTTTGAACCCTTTTCTTTTTTCCTAAAACACTCACAAATCAAAACTGGGGTCCTAAACCTTGCAAAAGAAATTAGCATACAGCTTCCTGGTTTTAGGTTGGAGTTGATATGTCTTTTTTTTTTTCTTTGAACATTGGGCCGGCATACAGAAGAGAACTGTAGGATTTTAGTGGTCCCCAATTGGGTTCTATTTGTTGATTGCCAACATCACATGTGTAAAATGCAATGCACCTAAAAGTAATTGGCTAGAGCATACACTTTTCAATTAGGTTAGAAATTCAGGTGCCTCAAAGTCACAGACCTTACCATTCTCTTCAAGGCTGGGTGGTGGTGCTTAGTTCTGCCAAATCATCTTCATAATTTCTGGTCCTGTCTGTTACAAAGAGAAGCCATTTCCGTGTGACTATTCCATAGTGTCTGGTCTGGTAGTGTCACCATATTCTGAGAGAGAGGATGAGAGAGAACGAACCAGTGAATAACTTTCCCAAAAGCTCCAAGGGTCAGAATTCCCATTCTTCCCAAACAGGGCTGGTTCCTGAAGGAGGAAAGAGAAGTTTGTACTTATGCCCGTGCTTCTCTTTGGCTTCTGACCCTGTTCAGTAAAGACAGCTTACATGCTGCTGTATGTTCTCTGGTGGGGTAGATTTGGAGTTTACATATTCATACCTATTTCTCCCTGATCATTTGCATTCTTAGGTCACAGTTTTTCAACTTCCTTCAAAAAACAAGTCAGTATTTGGAATGTTACATTCTACAGATTTTTCGTACCTCTATGAATTTACATACAAATAAATAATAGCACGATATCAGCTTATATTATAACACCAGAAAATCCTGTGGTTTTCACAGCAAGGGGGTAGATGATCTAATGGGGCCCACCCTGAACTAAAAAAAGCAAAATCAGTCTGTCTAAACAGAGAACGCATAGATATTCCATACGTAAGTTTGTGATTATGTTAGAAACAAAACAATTGCCTAGGGGTCAGGATGCTTGAGTTTTAGTCTAGGTTTGGCCACTGAGTTGGCTTCATACATTGGGTGAATTCCTCCACCTTCCAGGCCTTTGGTGTCCTGTCTGTGCAGTGGCCAGTCTGGCACCTGATTCTCCTGAGCATGGGGAAACATGAGGCTCAGGTGGGAAACCTCAGAGGAAGCAGTGAAGTACTTCTCTTGGAAACGAGATGTCTTAAATATCAAGTGATTGTGTCTTATGAGTTGTTTGAAAGGAAAGGTAGTCCCAGGTCTTTTATGAGAACAATCTCAGGTAGATTTATAACCAATCTTGGGACTCTAGCATGGATTGAATGAAGCTTATAAACGTAAATTGATTTCAAAAGGAGCTCTAGGTTGAAAAAGAGGGTTTGTGACCTTATTAGTGGTACCTTCCCATTTCTATGACAGGGAGATTCTTGTTGTATTTTCTTCCGTCTGAGGGCCAGTAGGGCTATTTGAATTTGTTGAGTAATCTTCCAACAGGTCCTCTTCGCCCAAAGTGACTGCCTACCAGGCTGGTTGGTGTTGCCCATGAGCTAAAGGGTGCTCTTGATGCCTGGCATCCTTTGTATCGCCTCATGGTTTCGTTATTTCAACCACATTCTTTCTTGGCCAACGAAGACAGCATCAATGAAGGCCGAGGAGAGCGGGCCGAGTGGCCGCATCCTGGGTGAAGTGTAGGAGGGGGGCAGCTTGGCTTCCCCCTCACTCTGCTCCTGTGGCCTTGCTCGGAGCCATGAAAGCTGGAGGAACACAGCTCTTGGCATCTGTCAGAGGAGAGACTTGGGGCTCATGGCCTCTGATCTTGCTGTACATAGATGTTCCCCCATCTAAAACCAACCATTCATCCAAATAAAATATTTCTAAGTATCAAGAGGCAGCAGGGGATGGGGTTTAAGAGTATAGACGCCAAATCCACCTGGCTGGCTCCGAGTCCCAGCTCTGCCATTTATTTGCCACGCGGCCTTGGCAAGGTACTTAACCCTCTCTGCGACCCATTTCCTCTGTCATCTGACTAGAGGATAATCATTGCCCTCCTCATGGAGTAGAAATGAGGATTATGAGTTAATACCTATGAAGCATTTAGAACAGTGCCTGGACACATAGTAATTGCTATATGTGTTGACCAAATAGATAGTCTCTATTTGGTTATTAGACAGATCATCAAAATTGATTTAGACGCAATATTCTTTTTTTATGAACCGAACTGTCATAAAACTTGGGTTGTAAATTTTAAGACTGTTGTTGCTGTAGACGGAATGAATTGTCAATCACCATGAGTATAAAATGACATCTCAGACTCATCTGCCGTGCAAATGAAGTTTGATCTAGTGGTGGCCAAGCTGAAATAAACGTTACAGAGAGGCTGCCTAGGAATATTTCAGTAGTTGGCCTGGCTCGTGCGTTTCCCCGTCGCCCAATAAAATCCTACGGGAACCTCAACACAAACCAGACAAAACCAGAGATGACTCCAGGTGCAGTAGGGCTGCAGTTTAGCTTCCTGAAACACGTCTCAGAACAGCTGGTTTAATGCCAGAGGTCTGGGCACACCCTCTTAAATGAAGTGATTTGGCGCTTCCCAAAACAATTGAACAGAATTTATTCTGGTATTATCCATTAATAATAAAACGTCCAAAATAATTGGTCTTGGATTACTAGGCAAACTGAAAACTAAATACTAGATATTGTGGCTCAAATATCTCATAACTCCAGGGATTGACATATGTGCATTATCTAGAGTAAGTTGTGATTATCTTGCTGTTTTTAGTTTATTTGGGCTTGAAGGCATGAAAAGGGAGAGAAGAAGACCTTTTATATATATGCTCACTCCATGAGCACTGTTTGATGGTGGATAAGTAGGGAAGAATTAATAAAAGTAGAGTAGGAAGCAGTGTCTTTCTAGTTTTAGCTTGAGTTACTCTTGCTGGTTTAAAAAAAAATTCCAAAAATCCAGCAACTGCTTTCTGCAGTCTCTGGAACATGGATGGCTCTGTGTTCAGAAGAGAATAATTTATGGGGAGTAGGGAGTTGCCCTATTTATTTTTAGAAAAACTGGTTGCAGTTAGGGAAGTCATTTTTATTCCCTTTTAGTCCCAAATGTGATTTTTCACTCCTCATCCCTGTACGGACACACACCCTAGCTCGAGCCCCGGATAGGGAGCGTAGCACTGGGGGGCCGCTGACAACGCTGCAGCCCTCTCCCAGGTAGCTGCGGAAGCTGCAGCGTTCTGCCCCACTCTGCCTCCTTCAGAGGGCGGAGCTGGTGCTGCCTGCTGAGACCATGACCTTCAGATTGCATTTACTAGCCACTCGGACCGTTTCCCCAGGATCTCTAGCTTTCCCTACAGATGTCAGAGATGAACGGCTGAAGAAACAGAGGTAGAAGTAGGAGCCTGTGGACTCTTAAAAAAAAAAAAGAAAAGAGAAAGAAGAAAGAGATGTCTTCTCTGAAAAGACAGTCATAACTTATAACCGTGCCTTTCATAGGCCAGTGTTATATGCCCACAATTTTTAGTTTGACTTCTCCTTCCTGTGGGCGTTTCTGTCTCAAGTTGGGGACATAAAGCAAATCTGGAGCAGCAGCTTTATTGGGGTATGGAAGGCAGCCAAAGGAAACCTGGCATGTGGCAGGAGTGTATTTGTTTGGCAGCCCTGGCATCAGCGCTAGTGATCATTTGACACCTCCCCTTGTGTAGAGCAGGGATCCTTCAAAGCTGTGGGCTCTGGGGGTGAGCACGGGTGGACCCCTCAAACAGGCTGTAAGGTCTCTCAAGCAGCTAATCATCTCTGACTCGGACACCTGCTCATGAGCAGCCCTAAGCCAAGTCACGGGGGTGCTGGCCTCCAAGGAGCTCTGTGTGTTTTCATCTCCCCAGCCATGAGCAGGATGCAGTGTGGACCACATGCAATTAAGCACTAAACTGTATGGTGCTCACAGAAATCAATAACCCTTAAAGTTTCCTTGAGTAAGAGCTCTAAATACTGCATGATGAGTTCTATCTGGATATGTTTCTTAGAGATACTGAAATTAAGGTTGGAATATGTTCACGGTGGAAGGCTTAGAAAGTACAGCTAATTGGACAAATGCACCAGTCTGTGTCTTTGTCCTCTTAACACAATGCCCAGCATATGTTAGGGAGTTGAATTTTTATTATAGCTGATTCTTAGTTTTTTTCATCCATGTGATTCTTTGATTACTTTCAATTGTCCATTTCTTAGACAATTTATCAAGTGAGTCTCAGGAGGTATCTTAAATGCTACTGAAATCCTATTATCTATTGGATGCTGGGATTCTATTACAAGGACTGGTCTTGAAACAAAAATAAAAATAGTAGACCCTTTAATGCTGTTTTTGAAGTTCACTGTCTTGTTAACTGAGGCATCAGCTACAAACAGGGGTGCTACAGATTTAACATGATTCCTCATCAGCATTTCTTGAGCACTAGTGTGCCCAGCTGCAAATGCTTTCTGAGGAAACAGAAGCATGGACGTAGGGTAACCTAACAGAGGTGCCTCAGCCTTCTCACCCTCATTTGTTCTTGCAGTTGTAGTGGCAGGTGCATTTCAAGTGGGTTTCTACATACCAGTTAGCATTTCTAGAGTTCTTACTATGTGCCGACCCTGCGTGCTTCACTCCTCACAGCAGCGCTATTGGGTACATATTCTGACCCCATTTTAGATGCGAATAAACTAAGGCTCCGAAGTAATATAACTTCTCCATAGGAAAACAGAACGGTTGGTGCCAGAATTTAAACTCGGCTTTAGCTGATTCTGGAGCACAGGTGCTCACTAACTAACTATGCCTTGACTTCTTTACACTTTGCAACGCTTAGTTCTGAGTGTTTGTCATTTTCTCAACAGACTCAACAAAATGAAGCCAGGATGCTTTTGGCTGCATCTCACACTGCTTGGAGCCTCCCTGCCTGCTGCGCTGGGGTGGATGAACCCAGGAACCAGCAGAGGATTGAACATGGGTGTGGGAGAGTCCCGGGAAGAGGTATAGTCACGTCACGGCTGACGTGACATTTAAAACTCATTGCTTTTCAATGTTAGAGTATCTAATTTCCTTTCCACTTTTAGTTTTTATCAAGTAGATTGCAGTGAAAATTAAAATCCTGCCCCCTTTTTGGTAGGGGACAGAAGGCAGCCATGCGTGTTGATAAGGACAGGAGGTTTATATCATGCTGTTAAGTAATTGTCTAAAATCTCTCCAGTGCCAAAAATGTATCCCCAGATCAAGCTATGGTTGCGTGTTTTGTCTTCCACACAGACCCACCAGAGAACGGCCTTTGTGTGTATTTAATAGCACTCTGAAAGTGCTGACTCATTGGTGGAGCACACCCATGTGAATTAGTGAAGTCTTTTAATTAAAAAATATGTTATAAAGGAAATAGACTTCTTTTCAGCTACATAGATAAGAAGAACCAGGCTGAGTAAGAACTGGAGGGTAGAGGTCCTAAGGGAGACGGCCTTAATGAACAGATAAGAATGATTAATGGCATGTTAGGTATATATAAATGCTTCTAAAGTGCTTGAAAAACTTGTTCTCAAATACCTCCGGGGAGAGTCTTGCTATCCTGCTAATTGCTTAGTGAACTCTGGTCTGAAGTAGTGAAGAGGAGTCATAAACTGCAGCCAGCCCTGCTCAGGTAGTAGGCCTCATGAATTTGGGTCTCATGAGGGATGTAGATTTTCTGCAGAAAATGTTTTGACATGCTGAACCTTGAGAAATGACTACACCCTTTCAATAAAACCACCTAGGATTTTCTTGATGACGTGATGAATACTAATTCTTACCTGAGAGCTTTCCAGGGCATCTTAACTGCCGCTGTCTTCCGTGATGCCTCCCCTTCTCCTTTTCTCTGTGCGTGCTTCCCGTCCTGTGGAATGAGGAAGAAAAATCACCCCCAAAAGTCAACGTTACCGGGAGAGTGAATAACGATACACACTCTATGGTAGGATTAATGCGTTATTTGATCAAAAGACACGATTTCTCTTTCATTATTACTTAATTGTAATGCAATCCCAGAGCTACAAGCCTTAATCTGCAGGGAGCTACAGAGGTAATTTAATGCGCACTCTTTTCCTGCTGAAGTTAGTGTGGCTTCCCTTTGTGGTGAGCAGATGATTAGACAGAAACACTATCTCTCCCATCTAAATCCATGAAGGACACAACTTAATGTTCTTGTGAAAGAGTCTGAAGGCTGACTTGCTAGCGAGCCCAGCATTTCCAATGGGAATCGTTTAATCGTTATACTCATATCCATACAGAGGGAAAATGATCACTTAAATCCTATAAATATATTGTTGAATATTTAACGGCAAAGCAAACAGGCAAACACACAGCTATGTGTATTTAGTCTTCTTACTTTTGGGGCTCATTGGCCCACTGTTTTAAATCACTTATTTCAATTAAAAGAGTCAAGCCTATTACGGTGGGATTTAGCTGGAGGTAAATTGAAGGTAAGTTGATATCAACCTAGGGTCTCTTTATTTTAGTTGTTACCACCCTAATTCTTTGTGTATCAACAAGAAAGAGTACCTGATGCTCATCCTGAAGAAGTGAGGCTTTTTTTTGTTCGGGGGTGTTGTTGTGTTCCCCCCTTCACCCCATTAGGATAGAGCCCCGGAGATGCCATTGTCTCCCAGGTTCAGGAATTTCACTGCTTTGGGAAAAGGAAGTAATGCCTCTGTGGACTCCCAAAGGCCGGAACAACCGCCCTACCCATCCAGTTCTCTTTGCCGTAGACTGAGTTTTTGTGAAGTGTTGTAACTTCTGCTCATTGAGTCTGCTTCTGTCAACTGTTAAATGAGATGGTGACAATGTGAATGGGCCCAGGACATAGGACAGCCTCCGTGAATGTTTAGAGAGAGTGGGCAGGACATGTAGCGTAACTGGTTAGTTTGCTGACCTTGATGACGCTTGATGCACGGCCCCTCCGTGCCCTCATTCACTAGGGTCCTCCTGCCCCAGTGCCGTCCCCTCTTTTTGCAAGTCTGAATCAGCCCCTCTTCCAAGGCCCAGCTCTGGTTCTTACCTTTTCTCTAGAGTCTTCTTTGACCACTCTTGGTTACATTTGATCTCTTTCTCTGAACTCCTAGTCTTAGTCTTTCCTATCTTTTTCTTAGCTCTTGTATTTGTACTTTAGCATATGGATGAAGCCATCTTATTTCCTTACAGCTCTTCCTTACAGCGTCTAATAATTTTTTTTTTTTTTAATTTTATTTTTGGCTGTGTTGGGTCTTCATTGCTGCGCGCGGGCTTTCTCTAGTTGCGGTGAGCGGGGGCTACTCTTTGTTGCGGTGCGCAGGCTTCTCATTGCGGTGGCTTCTCTTATTGTGGAGCACGGGCTCTAGGGTGCACGGGCTTCAGTAGTTGTGGCACGCGGGCTCAGTAGTTGTGGCTCGCGGGCTCTAGAGCACAGTCTCAGTAGTTGTGGCGCACGGGCTTAGTTGCTCCGCGGCATGTGGGATCTTCCTGGACCAGGGCTCGAACCCGTGTCCCCTGCGTTGGCAGGCGGATTCGTAACCACTGCGCCACCAGGGAAGGCCGCGTCTAATAATTTTAGGAGGAAAATAGAGGCTCATTGAGTTTTTGAGTCAATTGATATTTATTCAACATTTGGTACTAGTCATGAAGTCACCTTGGTGCTTTCAAATTTCACATTAGACTATCATGTATTTAAAAGAGTTTTTTATACCTCCCTGCACAGCAGGCTCATTTCTGGTGTGGACGTGAATGGTCCCCCCAGCAAATCTGTTAGCAGTTTGTGGGCCAAGCCAAGCTTGTACCTTGTCAACATCCAAGATAGTCCTGTGTGTTACAGGTTCTGGGTAGTTTCTTCTTTGAATTGTAGCTCTTAATATATCCAGAACGCACTGCCTAAACCATATTAAACTCCTCTAGCAGTTTCCTCAGACAGTCATTTTCTAAAAGAATCAAAACCAACAGTTTCCTGAGACTCAATAAATAAATGAAAAAAAACCTTTCCGGGAACTAAATGGTAAAATGTTTCAGTGTGTGTTTTCTTCCTGATCGTAGTACTTTCCAAAATATTCATTGACTTAAGTTTTTTTAAGTACTTGGAAAGCATTAATAAGATTTGATTTGCCTTTCAAGTTATTATACCAATTACTTGAGTGTCCTAAGGGTAAATAAGGATTAAATGACCAATGTGTGTGTGCTTGCACATTTTTAAAGCAATTATAACAATTGTGAATTGTGTTAAATTATTGTTTTATGTACAAAGACTGCAGTTGAAATAGTTTCAAGGAGTTTACCCATTTACAAAAGTAGATAAAAAGAAATGTAGCTGGGTGGAGTGCCTCTTTAATAAAGAGCTGAGTGGCAGGACATGATCTAGAATAATAATGCAATTCTGAATTCAGAGGAAACAATTCTGAGAGATACAACTTACCGAAATTCTGAAATAGAGTTATGTTTTATTTTCCCCCTTTCCCCAATACTCTGGCCAAGATAGATACAGTAGTAAAATCAATATTGGTAGAATTTTATACTGGGGAGACCAGGAAAGTGAGAAGGGATGTGATAACAGTCCCTAGGGACGTCCCTCTTGAGGGGCAGACATTTGTGGGCAGGTCCCCTCCCCTTTGAGACCTGGATACTGTGTTGCCATCACCCGCTGGGCTCTGGGATTGGATGGTGGCCGTTACACAGTCTTATGCATCCTTCTTGATCTTACTGAACTTTTCCTAAATTGCTCTTACCCATGGTTTCTAGTCATGCACTAAATATCTGTAAATATTAATATTGGTTCCATTTAAAATTGTTAGCTTTGTATGCCTTGGTGCTTATAGACCCAAGATATGCTTTGATGTCAGACACCATTTGTTTTCAGTGTGTGTGAAGTCTCATAAGAGTCTTTGAGGAAAAAAAAAAATGTAGTAGGAGTGGTATCGGTAGTCAGGATGCTTTCTGTCCTCCCTAACTCCAGGGGTCAGCCTAAGAGAGCAGGATCCTGCCCTGGTTGACCAGCCCATTCCCCTCCTGCAAGTGTTGGCCCCTGACGCTGACTGCACTCCCGTCCCTGTGAGGACACCTTCAAATTGCAGAGAACTTAAATGCTCTGGCTTCTTTCTGCATTGGTTGGGCATTCAGGAGGACTCAGGCTGCTAAGACTGAGCATTAATTTAAAAAATAGTTTTCTTCCTTAATAAGTGTCCTTGTTCTTGCACATTTGATTGCAGTTAAGACAATGCTCCCCTGCCCTTTCTAGTGATGTTCTCCCCCCCACAGCTCCCACCCCATGCCCCTGACTTCCTTTTGATTGATTGCCGGGGAAGAAGAGTTGATCACTCCGGCCCCTCACTCTGTGGGAGTGGAGAAAACCAACTCCCTCCTCCCTGTGAACAGACAGGGTCCAGGCTGGATACTCAGCGTTTTCCAAGCCTCATCTGCAGTACAGGCCTGCATGCAGCTTTTATGTCTGTTTTCTGCAGAATCACCCTTCCTAAACACTCCCTGGTACCAACTGCAGCTTTCAAAGAAGACGAGACTCTGGGTGAAGTGTCACAGCAGGAGGCGCGAGTGGGGCCTTTCACTGGGCGTGGCGCACTGGGATGCAGATGGCACCCCTTATATGAATCCGGGACTTCTGCTGCAGGGCTGGTTCAGGCAGGGCGAGGCCTCTTCTCTGCTCCTCCAGCTCTCGGCCATGGCTGTCTATTACTGTGTGTCAGAGGGTATGGATGTTAGTTTCTTAGGTAAAATTGGGAGAGCACAATCTCCCACCTGCAGATGTGAGTGAATCCATAATTTCCAAGGTGAAGGGTGGTGGCAGATCCTCCAAGCCCCAGGGGAGGATGAGCTGATTTCCACCTTCAGAGTTAGTGTGGGCTGTACCTACTCCTGTGCAGTGTCTCTTGAGCTTCAATGTGCTTGTGAACAGGCCCTGATACTTCCAGTCTTGGAGGACAGTGGGCAGAAAAGCCCTAGAGGTGTCCCCTACCACCACCCCCTCTGCACACATCCAAGAAGGAGAATCCAGTTGGTGATGAACCCTGGCCTTTTTTAGCTTCTTGCTAACATGATGACGCTGACTGCAGTCAGAAAAAGGAGAGAAACACAAAGGCTGCAGTCATGCCGGGAAATAGCTTGCCATGAAATTGGCTTCGGGGGAGGGGAGGCAGGGGCAGGTAGGTGAGGGGAGAGGTGAATTGAAACAGCCTGGGTTTGAGAGTCATTTTCACCTATTTTCAAGCAAGCAGGCAGATAAGAAAACTTAGATCTCTGAACCCAGAGTTCCGCCCTGGCTTACCTACAGGTGATTTAAATCTAGAGGGTCGGCCCACACTCCCATGCTCTCACTATCACCGCCTCTGTGCCAGCCATCCTGGTGTCCTGCCCAGTTTCTGTCTCCAGCACCCAGCCAGGCTGCCTTGGGGACCACAACTGCCGGGTTGGTGCTGTGTTTGGGGGTCTTGTTTTCATTTTTATCCATGGACAGGGGAAGCCACCGTCTTTGTTCTTTGTGTTGGATATTTCTCCTCTCTCGCCGCTCCCAGCAAGCCTTCTACTCTGTACCAGTTAGTGCATTGTATGCCCCTTTAGTATTTTGAGATCATAGCTGACAGAGTTTTAGTTGGCTCTGAAAAGTTCTGTGACCCAGGAAAATAAACATTTATGAGTTCACAGAAAACCATTATTCTTCCTCTTAATTTAGCCTTTACTCATCTATTTTCTGTATGTCTCTGCTGCTAAATAATCTCTGCCTCTCTAGGAAACTTCCCACGATTGTAAGCAGGACATCAGGCCTTGTGTTGTCAGTGGGGCTCTGATTTCCGTTGTCGGGGCACTTGGCAGCGTCAGCTCTGTCAGGCCCCAGTCATCTGCTTGATTTGTTCTCTGTGACTTGTCCCTTGTGGGTTGTCTCTCTTGTTTCCCATTCAGAGAGAAATGAATGCCGTGTTGGTGTCAGACTCTAGCAGGCCCCCTGTGCGTGGCCTCCACTTCCCTGTCCTGCAATCCAGGGCCATTGTCCTTCTGTCTCCACTGCTGTGGCTTCTGCTCTGAGCCCCCTGGGAAGGGGAGGGTACTGGCTCCGGAGATGGAGGGCATAGGATGAGAGGGGGGTCCCATACCTGAGAAAACTGCAGCAGGGCCAGGTGCATGCTGTTGGATGGAGGAAGCAGCCGAGCTGAGCCCCCTCAGGGCTTAGAGAAGCCCTCCGTCCATTGGGCCTCCCTTGTTGTGGCCACACACTTGCATCTTGGCCTTAGGCATTCCCTGAGGCAGGAAGGCATGGATGCAGAGAAACCCAACCTCTTTCCTCACGGGATGCTGGTTCTAATACCTTGGGGTTTCTTTCTTTCAAAAAGTAAAACCTGGGTATCCTCACTTACTCCTTCGTGTGAGTGGGGCCTCCAGCTTACCCTGGGGACCTAGCCCCATGCTTCACTCAGGTATTTCAGGGACTATAGTGAAATTCAGAAAATAAAATTAATTTCGCTTCAGCTTAATTTTAAAATGTCTCCCTGACAGCCCTTCTGGGCTTGGTAGGGAGTGGTGACACAGAATCCAGCCCTGAATGGACCCCTGCAGGGTGGAGAGGAATGGAATTCCGTAGGGAAGGGGGTGGGGAGGGGTTGGGCAGCTAGTGGTTTGCCTGGTGCTGCTGCTTCTGCAAGGGATGGTGGCATACAATTAGGTTTTGGAGAAAATAGTCCCCAGGGGAAGAGTCTGAGTGTAGTGAGGATGGGCGGAAGTGGGGGGTGGGAGTGGGAGGGTGGAGGGAGAGGGCTGTGAAGTGTGATCGTTGGGTCAGTGAGTAGAAGTGGCTGGCTCTGGCTGTCGAGCTGGGGATGACACAGGGTATGTGCCAGAGGCCGGCGGTCCACCTGTGTCTTACGGCTTGGCCTTCTCTCTGCGGTCCATGGTAAAGCCCGTCAGCCCTTTGACCCGCTCCCAAGATTTGAGAAATGAGCCACTGAGGCAGAACCAAGCAGAGCCCCTTAAGCACCGTAGCAGCCTTCTAGCTCAGAAGCACAGTCTGCCACGAGGCTGCACGTCTCAGGGTGAGAACACAGGACCCCATTTGGGCATTGTGTTCCAGGTCTAGCCTGGCACAGCTAGTTCCGTGGACTTGAGCTGCTGCCTTCTCTTCTCTGGGCTTCAGTTTCCTCATGTGTAGAGTGAGGGGGTGGTCAGGATGCCGACTGAGGTCTCTTTTGTGTTGTTTTCTCATCTAAATTCTATCGCTGCAGACTGGGCCCCTTTACAACGTGAGCAGAAAGCTCAGTGTCCTTTCAGTTGTAATCCTGCCTCTCCTTCTTAATCCCGTATGGCCAGGCAAGGGTGTGAGGCCTGAAGGCATGGCCCGCCTTGCCTTGCCTGAAGTCTCCTTGGGTGCACTCCTCTGGGAAGGGGTAGCAGGTGAGGAGTTCATGGAGACCATGTGGGGTGGAACCATATGGGCTCTGTTTGACCAGAAACACTCCCCCGACCTTCATACAGACCCGGGTTCAAAGAAGGCCCCCTGGGTTAAGTGCTGATGCCACAACCACCAGCGACCTGCTGGTGTCAGGGAGAGAAGTCCTTAGCGTACTGAGCCGGAAAGGAACTGGAATTGATTGTCTTATTCAGTGTCTAACAACAGCTAAATATCTGCTGTGTGCTGGGAACCGTGCTCAGAGAAGGGGTTCCTAGACTGTTTGACTTCAAGAGCAGAAAAATGAAAACTTTTTAAAGAAGAAACTCAGCTACCTCCTGGAATCCCTATCACCTCTTTACTTATTTCATTATTTATACTTTCTTATTTATAAAAAAGAATAAAGGCCAGACTTGCAGAACAACGTGCAGTCCATCCCACAAAAGCCTTCCACAGGCACGTTCTATGTTGCCTGTGCAGGTGTGTTTTATCTGAGGACCAGTCACAACAATTACATTCACAATGTAATTGTGAATCACAGGAACATTGATCTAGATCATAGGGAACTGAGTCACACTGAAGCATTTGGTGGCCTGGCTTTGAATTTCCTGGCGAGCTGGAGTCTAAGCCCTGTGGAGACACCACGTCCCAGACCTAGGTCCAGTGTTGTTCTCTGCAGTGCCTGTCCTAATTTCATGGCTGGAAAGACCTAGCTCCAAGATAGGTAGGATGGATGCTCATCCCAGAAAGAGGCCCCTGGGCCCTCTGTGTAGGTGGCAGGGGGGTCCCCCTGCAGATAGGTTTCCATTGTCCATCCCGCACAAGTCTATGTGGAGGTGACAGGTGTGGCTGGGTTTAAAGGGAGACTGGGGTGCAGGATTTCTTGTTCATGGTTTTGAAAATTTCTTGCCATCTCTTTAATCTGCTCATGAAAACTGACACACCACTGCTGTTTGGTGGACAACTTCTTCCTCCTAATAAAAGGCATTCTCGTTTTACTCCTAGCCAGGAATAAGAAACCTCAGCGCTTGCTCTTGGCTGGAGTGAAGAAGGAGGGTGAGTGACCTGTGGGACCTGGGTCTTCCCTTGGCCAAAGGGTGCATTTCAGCCTGACTCTGTGCAGGGTAGGAGTGGAGAAGCTGGTGCTGATGAGAGGCTGGGGTTGGCCTGCAGGGAACCACCCTTGGCTTCCTTCCAGTTGCAGGACCTTCTAGAAAGACACCTGAGTGATTGCTTGATGCTTCACCTGGAGGCTGAGCCCTGCTTTTCCCCCCTCCCCAGTGTTCCAAGAGGGTCTTGAGTTCGAACTGAAACCCTTCTGAGGGCTTAGTTGGAAAGGAGAGCTGCCACTGTTACTTTTGTTAAAATACTTTAATCACTGAGGGTCTGTATTGGGGTAGAAAGTGTATGTGTGTATTTTTTGAAGAGTTGAGAAGTCATCCCTGTATTTCTCAGAAAAGTCCTTTCCAGAGAATACCACTGGTGACCAGCGAGCCCTTAATATAGTAAGAAGTGGATTAAAGAACCACGTTTGCTGACCACCTAACCAGCTATGAGGGAGGTGGCAGCTGCCAACGTCACCACCCAGGTTTCGGCCCCAGCCTGTGGAGCATAGCCTGCTTTTCTGACCGCACATCTCTCCCTGCTCAGGCTGAGCGTTCTCTGTGCTCCTGGTGGCTTGTCGGCTGGTGGTGGGCAAGCTCCTGGCATAGACAGCCTGAGGCAGACAGCTGTCCCTGCCATGTCCTAACTGAACCCTGCATGTTCTACGTTTCCTCTTTCTCCTCCACGATGTTTGTTGTTGCTTTAAAACTCCATAGCTGCTTTTTCCAGCTGGGGCCAAATCACTCACTTGCTGTTCTGCCTGTCTGCGCTGCTTCCTAAGGGATCTCCGGTCCTGCCTTTGACTCAGGGGCCCCTCAGGTCGGAGGGCCCAGTGGTTCAGATCTGCTTCTCCCCTTCCAGCTGTGTGGCTGAGAGAAGTTCCTTACTCTCTGACCTTCAGGTTAGCATTGAGTAAAATGCAGGCGATAAAAGCCCCGGTTTCCGAGTTGTCATGAGGACTAAGATGGTGCATGTAATACCCGTCATGGACACCTGCTCAGAACATGGCAGTCAGAGCTGTGGTTTGTGTCCGTGATCTCAGAACCCCACTAAGTACCCATCAAGAAGACCGTGCATTTCTCTTGCGCCAAGGGCTGGCGTGTCACCGCCAGCTGCAGTGCTTGTCACTCAGTGTTTAGCAAGGTAGCTCTTGGGGTGGGAGGGTCCTCTTTCTGGTGGAATGGTCAGTATCCTGAGGTCTGGGCCCCCTGGGTCCCCAGTGTCCAGGGGAGCTTGGTACACAGCAGGATGTTCAGATACTTGTCAAGTAAGTGAATGAGGCAGCGATCTTTTATTATTGTTTTGGCATCATATAGGGATTTAGACAAGGTGACTTGAGTTTCTAGGACTCCTTACAGAAGAAATCCCAGGAGAGACCAGGCTGTTCTTTGGTTTCCACTTGTAGCAGAATCCCGTCACAGTTTCAAATCTTTCCATCATCCTTACTGAATCAGTAGAAGCTTAAGAGCGTCCTATGGGTTGTGTATGGGGGACGGGGGTGGAATCCCTGAATCATTTGCTGTCTCCTTCTTCGACTGGTCTGAGGGCCTGCCTGACCCTGACGGTCCCTTCTGCGAAGAGGCCAACACACCAGGCAAGCACACCAGACCCTCACCCAAACTGGAAACCTTAGAGTGCAATGTAAACTCACATGCAGGATGTTCTGTTCATGCTTCAAATTTTCAGGGTCAGCAGAAATAGTCTGTGGCTCCAGGGAGGGTGGCTGCCATCTGTCCCTACAAAGGGAGGACTGAGGGCAGTGAGAACGGAAGTTGTCTTTGGGGATTTTGTTAAACAGCTGTTAGACTCCTGATGGCTTTTCTTGACACTAAGTCTTAGGTCAGTTGGAGTAAAAGCTTGCTTAAGCTGTTCTATCATTTAAAGCTTGCTCTCTAAATAAAGAAAACAGAACTCTTCCCATTTATTTGCCTTTCTAACCTTGCATTTAAAACATGATGGAAAACTTCCTCTATAAGCAAGGGCCTCAGGTTTCTGTGGTTTTGCTGATGTCACATTTTGTGCATTCATTCCAGGGAGTTAGACTTTCACGTGGAGACACTAGGAGATGTCAAATGGGAGAGGCCTGCCAGGCGATGCTCTAATTGGAGTGCTTCTAAAATGTGCCCCACTGGGCCTCCTCTTCCTCCTCCACTCTCTTCTGTTTGGTTGTTACCTATGCTGTTGTTTTCACTTTAACATTTGGCTGTGGAGAATGGGCTTCTCTGCCTCGTGCCTGGGTGTTCATCCCCTGGCAGTGTAGCTGAGGTGTATGTGTTTGTGTCCCAAAGCAGAACTTCCCACTTGACCTTCTCAGGATGCTGTGCACCTACCTTGTGTGGGTCTCTCGACCCTGGGATATCTAGGCCAACTGGGATATCGGGTGGTCTTAAGTCTTAGTCATCAGTAGGTATCCACTGGGCACCCCTCTGTGTGCTTGGCCCGGTTCTAGGGCCAACTGGATGAAGAGAAATGGGATTGGTGATTCTCTTCTTGGGGCTTGAGGACCAGTGGGGCATGAGAGTGGGGTGGGGAACTGGGAGGGTGATGGAGCCCTTGGCTATTGCTGAACAGAATATGAGTTAGCAGAAGGAATTTAACCCTATGTCAACTTTAGCCTAAAGGAAATTAGGTATCTTTCTTGAGTAATAATGGAGGAAGTAACTCCCGCCTTCCCTGGTTTCACTGGTCCACCCCTGGTCCCAGAGCAGGATGCTTGTTCTCACTGTCCAGACTTTCTCCTCTCCAGAGGGGTTGTGACTAATGGCAAATCTAGTATCACAGGTTCATCCACGGCCCATGACTCAGCTGCTCTGGAGCTTGGGGGCTGGAAGAAGCTGGCATCTCAGGGTGTCACCCCCACAGGCTGGACACAGTGGTGACTGTAGTAGCTGGTGGTGTCCAGGGCTCAGAATTTCAACCAGAGCCCCCCAGCCCTTCTCGAACTTGTCCACCAGAGCAGGGTCTGCACCCCTCTGGGCCCTCTCCTGAGGTGGTTCTACCCGATATGGCCCTGTCCTTCTTGTTGGCTCAGAGGACTTTGTCTGGCCGTGGGGAGGGGATGGCTGCTCATTGTTGCTGTGTCTCATCTCTCTGGGGGTGCGGTAGCATGTGACATTACCACCCCAGTGCCCACACCATCATACCTGGAAGTCTTAGCTCTTGCTTTTGAGTCCCATCTTGAGCTAGGTGTCCCTCCTTGTACCAATTGTTGTACCAATTAGTTTGGTAATTTACAGGAAGAAAACACTTCTGTGGCCATGCTGTTAGGACAAAATTATCTGATTCATTATACATTCTAGATGAAAATGTATAATAAACTTTAAACCTTATGTCATTCAAAATGACTGTTCTTATGTTGCAAGAGAGGATGATCCTGAGCTGCATTCTATAGGAAATTCCTGTGTGTGGTGGGCTGATGTCTCACCGTGAGATTATGAGAAAGGAAAGGGAATAATCACAAACAGCTCTAAGAAACCGCCTATACACGTGCACACGGTGAGCAGTTAATGTGGTACAGAACGTTAGCAGTGGGGGCCCAATCGTGGGTGATGGGAGAGTTGAGAGCAGAGAGGCACTGGGTGGGAGGCGGGCTTGGGAAGGGCCTCTTGTAGGTGGAGGGCCTTGGAGATGCTGGCAGAGATGCGGGTGGGGAGAACATTTAAGTATTTAAGGAGGAGGCGCCCTCCGAGTGTAGGTGTGGGCTGGAACAGGACTGTGTCTGGTGGGAAGGGAGAAGAAGACGGACTAATGGGTGTGGATACCCAGGCCTGCTGGCAAAGTGACGCATGAGGGACCCTTGGTGACCACAAGCAGAATCACCTTCCAATGTGTTTGTGTACAAAGAAGGGTTATGTTGAGGCCCCAGAGACCTTCTGGAGCCCAGCAGGCTGCCTGGGGGGTGCAGGGTGTAGAGTCGTCAGGAAACCTGTCCCCCCTCACCCCCCTTCCCAGCTGCACCATCTCCAACCTCCGCCTCTCTCTCCTTTGCCTGTTCTCTCTGGAGACCGGCCTTCCTGCAAACCTGCAAATCCCGTCTCATAGCCTTTACATTGTAACATGGCCCAGCCACCATACGAACCTCCGGCTCCAGGGCCCTGGACTACCCAGTCGAGGTCTAGTCTCTGAGAACCTGGTTGGCTCAACTTGGCCAAGTGTCTGCGCTGGTCCTGTCATCTGTGGCCAGGGGACAGGTCCCCAGAGGTGAAGTCCCATTCAGGGGCTCTGAGCAGAGGCTGCAGGTGGCGGCCTGGGAGGCTCCAGTGAAGAGGCGAGAGAGCAGGTCACTGTGGGTGGACGGGGCTGGCGAGGCTAAGGAGCCAACCTCCAACCTCTCAGGGCTCAGAGTAACGTGTGCTGCGTTTTCAGGAGTGCGGGCGTTTCATCAAGTTGAGCTTTCCCATCTTCAGAGCTGGAATTGGGGGTAGGAGGGCCTGCCTACGTGGTCTTAAATCTTTGCCCTTCTGCTTCGTGTGCGCAGCTTCCTCTACCTGTCTCACTGTTACCCTCACCATACCAACCTGGCCTGTCTGCGGCTGGGCAGCTTGGAAACCCAACTTACCCTCCCTGGTTTATCCCAGTAGACAGGCTGTGAAGGCTGCCTGACTGGCACGGGCTGACTCGCATCTCGCCAGTCCTCACCGTGACCCTCTCAGCCCTCCTGGTGCCTGTGCTCCCGGTGCCTGTGTTCACGCCCTGTCTCCATCAAATTGACTAAAGGGCAGCAGGCTTCGGGGCTTGGAGGTGGCCCTGTGACTCCAGAGTTCACACATCTTGTAGGGCAGGGAGCTCCTTAGTGCAGCTGCTTTAAGGTTTAGCTGGAACTGTTCTTGGGAAGAAAGATGGGGCTACATGGGAGGGGAGTCATGGCTTTACCAGATGCCTCTTCTTAGAGGGTCCACCACCCTGTGGAATCCAGTGAGTAACATCACAGTCGAGCTACTGTGGGATAATTAGGCCAGTCACCGTGGAAGACGAGACACGATGGATGCTCTCCCAGTTCTCGGGCTGAGCTTTGTTCCCAGCCAGGTGGCAGACTCTTGTTGCATTTGGAACTTGGGTTTTGCTATCATGTGTATTTCTGGGTAACTAAGAATTAAGGAGTGTTAGGAAACTGGGGACACCTCCAGGGTGGGCATGTCAGGGCAGGGTGGCCTCTGGAGCTCAGAGCTGGGAGTCTGAATGACAGTTCTCACCATTCTTCTACAGGAATAAGGAGGAGATTCCTGATAGGGACACCTTTGAATTCCATAGTTATTAATGTTGATAACATTAATAAACAGCTATCATTTTGTCAAAGCTTTAAGTACATTACTTCATTGGCTTCTCAAAAAGATTCTGTGAGGTACCCTTGAGTTGCTTATATTACACATGTGGAAACGGAGGCTTCAAGATGATGGGTGAGTTGTCTGAGGTCTCCTGTGTGTTAAGTGGTAGAGCTGGGCTTTGCACCTGGCATTCTGACTGTCCTGCTATGCTCCTCACAAGATCCAGCTGTGCTTTTACCCAGCCCTCCCCCTTTACGTGTTTTTGAGACCAAGAAAAGGACATGTGATGATGATGAGCTTTGAAGGCCAAAGCAGACCCTGTCACATCAGATAATGTATCCCCACCTCCCAGAGGGCAGCAAAGCTTGAGGGCCTCCTGACCCTCCCCGTGGGGAGTGGCAGAGCATGTCCTGTCCCTATTCACCCCCTGGTTCCCCAACATGCGTACATTTCTCTTGTCTTCTCCCACTGTGGGAAAGGGCCCACGGGGCAGCCGTGGAATCCACGAGAATGAACATCTCTTAGGCTGTTTTCTTCTGTTCTTCAAGGGGGTCTGGTGGGGACTTTGCAGTCAGTGCCCTGTGGGTCCCTGAGCATCTGCCCGCATGTAGGGCAGGGCCTGGCCAGGCCCACTGCTGTGACTGTGCACGTGGAAAGGTGGGTGTCTGGGCTCTGGATGGAGAGCTAAGCATGATGGTGTGTGGTGCTCTCTGTTTCTGCTTCTAAGAATTGGCCTTGGGGAGTGCCTAAGGGTTGATGAGAACTGTCTCCCTTTCAGAAGCTGGACTCTGGGACATTGACTTTAGGGAAGAGGCAAGAGTCCCAGCATCGGTGACCAAGGTGGCCACCTGTGTCAGATACAGGTTTCTGGAGGGTCAGGAATCCCAGCTGGAAACTGTTGGTGTTTGCTGACTCTTCCACCAGCCACTGGAAGAGAGCAAAGTGGTCAGTGCTGTGTTACAGCCAGAGGCAGGCTCCCTGTGTTCCTGCTGCTGGGGGGAGGCTGTCATGGAGGGCGGTCCTGTCTTCCCCAGAGGTGGGAGTGGTAGGGCAGCCCCAGGTACACAGGGCACTAAGGTTGGCCCAGCTGTGGGAGCAGGCACTGGCCCCTTCAGAAGTATGCCTGCCTTCTCCAGGTGGGCGAGCACACGAGGAAGTTTCAGCCCCTGCCCCATGGACGAGGAGGGAAGGGCAGGGGCATACAGAGTGCCCACTGCGGAACACCAAGGGGAAGGAATCCTGGCATTTAAGTGTACTGGAGCCAGTCAGCCAATGGGCAGCCCCAGAGGGTCAGAGAAAGTCAGGGAAGGCAGCCTGGGGTGGGTGTAAGAAGACAGGTGAGGGGACAGCTCTGGGCAGGTGTTGATGGTTCACGATTGACACTGTACCACCTGATGGCGCCATCCCCCCACCCTGTCTCTGCGCATCATTGCCCACTGGGGCAGCAGAACTGTCGGCCCCTCCCCACTCCAGAGGCCCCGAAACACTGATGAGCACCTCTTTTGTTCTGCTCATCACGGTGCCGGGCAGCCTCCGATGGAGTGTAGTGGGCCCTACACTCCAGACTGCGGGCAGCGTGACACCCGACGGTCCCCCAGATGCTGGCTGTGGCTGGGAGCTGGTAAGCTACAGCAGCCACCAAGCAACCTTCCTCTGTCAGGTCTCCCAGCAGCCTCACAGGCACTACCCTGTATCCCACTTTACGGCTGAGGAAACTAGCTCGACGTTACCACCTTGGAGCCGGAGACCCAAGGTGCTGGGGCCCAGATGAGCACTTTCACGACCACCCAAAGCCAGCTTGTGTGCTCCAGGCCAGTCACCCTGTTCTCCCCATCACTGGGGCAGCTCCCACTTCTGGGTGCTAAGCCTGCCCTTCCCAACTGCACCCAGTGGCTGCTGAGATCTGCTGAGACCTAGATGCTGGGGTGGCATTGCTCCCCATGGAAAGAGACCCCAGGCCTACCCAGCCATCCACCTGCTTTAATAAATCTTGCTGGGAAAGAGAAATCGGCGCTACTGTGTCTGTGCCTGGGAGAGTCTGGCTGGCACCCGTGGAAGCTGTGGTGGTCCATCAGAGGCTGCCCG
Source organism: Eschrichtius robustus (assembly GCF_028021215.1). NCBI lineage: Eukaryota > Metazoa > Chordata > Mammalia > Artiodactyla > Eschrichtiidae > Eschrichtius > Eschrichtius robustus. The sequence goes on along the minus strand of NC_090825.1, from coordinate 111,398,366 downwards.
GCACCGCGATGAGCAGCAACGGCAAGCAGAGTGAGAACCCCATTCTGGGGGAGAGAGTTTGTAAGATACTTGGTTAGCCCAGTGGTTCCCAATCGTGTCCATACATTGGAACCAGCTTTATGAAAATGCTGATTCGTGTGTCCCAGCCCTAGAGGTTGCGATTTAATTGGTCTGGGGTGTGGCCTGAGCTCTGGATTGTTGAAAACATCCCTGTTCAAGAACCACTGGGTTAGCTTGTGGAAGAAGTGCAGATAGAACGCCCACTTCTCTCATCATTGTCCTTCTCAGCAAATGCTCTTCAGGGGGAGAGATGATTCCGGGTGTTGGAGACAAAGCCCCCACGTGCCTTTGCCCCAAGTGCAAGGCCCTCTGGGAGGTGTGGGTGACTAAGGCTGGCCTGGTTCCTGACCGGCAGGTGGAGGGCAGGTGTCTCTCCAGCCGAGGAGTGAGGCTCAGTGTTCTCTGCACAGGCCTCATTCTATTCTCAGGACCACCTTCTAGGCACCACCCTGAATGTCATCTCCTAGCTGAGCAGGCTGTAGCTCCTGGACCATCCTACTTAAGTGCAGCAGGGGAAGGACAGGGAAAACACTGTCGGTTTTACCTGGGACTCTCAGAAGGGCCAGCTACCAAGTGAACAGCAATCCAGCTATGCTGTCCATTGGGTGCCTTTCTTCCTTTTTGACTCTGTTATAAAAGAAGATTGAAAAAGAGCCTTATTGTGCCTTAAAGGCTTTTTAATTATATATAATTCATTTAATTTAAACTACTTTAGGTTCCATTTTTAATACAAGTTTATAGTGGTACAATGAAAGTGCTTTCTAATCAAAGTGTGTTTGTGGATTTATCTCCTTGTATAGAAACCGACACCCATGGGAACACAGGCCAGTTATTAATTCAGACAACAATAAAAAATCACCATGTCCTGAGTGGGAGGCATGGTGGTGGAGGCTCGTGGGGTGGCATTGGGGGTTCCTCCGGAGGTTATGAAGATTGAAGGGGGTGGGTGTGGAGAGGGCTCAGCAAACAGAAGTGGCCATTGTGATGCTCGCTGCCATTTCTGGGGCCACAACTGCTTCCACTGCTAGTTCTCACTGCTGGTGCCACAGCTGTTGACAGGGAGATGGTGGTGGAGACGGGGGCTTGTGTGGTGGCTCAGAGGAATGACTGAACAGTCCTGAGCAGGGGAAGGTCCTGCTCTGCACAGCAGGGAGCAGGGGACAGGTCTGTACTCAAATAACAGCCCCTGGAGGGGCCCCCCGATCACCTTATCTAAAGTAGAAAAGCCTTTCCCCTCTCTCATTCTGTCTCCTTTCCCTGCTTTGTTTTTGACCATGGCACTCCTTACTATGACATGTTCCATACATTTCATTTGCTTGTTTGTTGCTGTCTCTCTGCGTGAGATCATAAGCTTCATGGGGATAAGGGCTGTGGCCGTCTTGGCATTGCTGTATCCCCAGGACAGTCAGTATTTATTGAATGAACAAATACATGGATAGATGAAGGTAAGAATAAATGAACGATCAAGAGACTTACAGGAGCTCTGTTGGGAGCCCTGGGTGAGGGGCTGAGCGTCTCAGGGAGAACCAGGGTGGAGGGGAATAGCAGGATAAGGCCTGACAAAAATGTTTCCGCAAAGGCGAGCCCACAGAAGCAGGAAGTGATGAATGAGGAAGTGAAGGCGATGCTGAGGGTGGGCAGAGGGGCCACTGGCCAAGCAGGAGCACCAGCAGGGAGGGGCCTGTTTCTGGGCAAGCTGAGAGATTCTGGTTGTGACGCTTAGACCAAGGGGTTTTTGCTGTTTCTTTTGGGGGAAGTGAGTGTGCCTGTCCTTAGTGTGCTCACCTTCACACCCACTCCAGCCTTTTTCTGTTCCCTACTTGTGCCCATAAAGGGGTGTGTCTGGGCTGGAGACTCAGGCTCAAATGCAGGGGGTGTGGACAGGCAGCCAATTACCAATCTCAGTTTAGTCTGCCAGGCAAACTGTAGCTACTCTCTAGACTCAGCTTCTGAAACTGTAAGACTGTGAGTGACGCAGATAGTGGTGGAAGAGACTTTTAGAAAATAGACAACAAACAACTTACTGGTCACTCAGCTAATGTGATGGAAGTTGCCCAATGAAAAATGAATGAATGGAAAAAAGAATACAGCTGGATTGTTGCCACACATTTATTATTCAATAAATATTGTGTGGTTTGGGGGGGAAAAGGAGCCCCACCATGGCTCTATAAATTTTTGCATCTTTAAGTCAGATGATCTGTATCTGTGACCCACCCCCACTCCATGTGGGGGTGGGTCACAGATAAAAACAAGAATGAAAAACAGACTCAGACATGAGAACAGTGCTGGAGGGCAGCCTATTTTCCTCTTTTGTCTTTTAATTTTCTAGACACAGGTTATTCTAAACCTCATTGTGGCTTACAGCTGGCAGAAGAAAAAAAGTGGCAGGTTTGAATATCACATTAAACAGGTTGATGCTAAGTTACGTTATCTATTGGATGGTACCTGGAGGGGATAATGAATAATTAAAATGTAAACTACTGTCCCTTTCCCTCCCAGAGGCCATCTGTCCTCCCCCCGAACACCGACAAGATGGTTTTATTTGTCTTGTCGTCCGTGGACGGCTGGAGCACAGGACGGGACAACGGGTGGACATGAAGCTTCGCAGAATGAGAAAGGCATCCTAGGGTGTCCTGATCCTGCGGAAACTTAGCTAAAAATGGAAAATATAGAAAGTCACACTTCAGTGATAGTCAGTGTGTTCCACAAGCCTGGAGGAGACCGTCACTCACCCCGTATTCTCCTCAGGAGATCATGAAATAAACTGACTTCATTCTTGCAGTCAATCTGTTTAGGGCCTATGGTAGGCCAGGACCTGTACTGGGGTGAGAGAGGAGTGAGGTGTGGGCCATGGGGGAGACAGATGCTGCCCTAGTAATGACAGCCCTGCATGACCGTGGCCCATTGTAATCAGCTCTGTGTGGTGAGCTGGGCTTTGTCGGGCCTGCCTGGTGTCCCCAGAGAGGACAACTGTTAATGGGGTGGTCCCTGGGGTGCCAAGTTAGAGCCCCATGCTGCTAACTCTTAGGATAGTCCTGCCTGCAGTGATTACTTGTTCTCAAGCAGAGATGTGCATTACTTTCCCCAAATCAAAAACTTAATTAGTTTTTAATTTGTTGGGTTGTCAGAGAGATGAAGCTGGAAAGTGCCCCTCTCTCCTTCTTGGTCTCTTCATCTGGCTGTGTGCAGGTGATGATGTTTAACAAGGTGGAGAGATCAATTAGTCATTGACATTTATGCCATCAAATGTAATTTAATGTTTACTTGTACTGTTATATCAGTAGATTCGCTACAAAAGACAACCTTAAATCCAAAGCCAACTTTTCTTTTTAATTGTAAATTAATAACCTTTAATATATAGCTTTAAATATTACCAAGAATTTAAGATCCCTATAATCCTCATATAATATTCTATTCGTTCTTTACTTTTAAAAACAAGAAAATTAACTTCCAAGTCATCTTAATTTCTGAAGGCCTGGCAAATATCCTCATTCTTTCTTTTTACTCTGGTGTTCTTGTAATCACCATCAATATCTTTTCTCTTTAGAGTATCACAGCTTTTCTCCAATGTGGCCCCCCTGTGTTCCCCATCAGAAAGCGCTGAGCAGAACTGCCTGTGGATTCCGCCCATGTTTCTGAGTCACTACTTAATTTATCCTGGCTAGGCTGTCTGGTCTGCCCATTCACAGATGGGGAACCTGGAGTGGGAGGTGTCTGGGCTGCGGCTGGTGGAGCACTTACTAATAAAATCAGGCTATTCAGGCCTCCTAGAGGCTATGAGGACCTTGTTTCAGTTTCCCTTGTGAACATAATGAAATTGATGTTCCCCACAAAGGTGCCGCAGGGAGGCTATTGGTGATTTCATATTAATGACTTAAAAAAAAAAAGATGACTGCACCTTAATCATAAAGAGATTTCTGTGATATTTTTTCAAAATTATCCATACATGATCTTTTCCATTTGTCTTAATAGCCCTCCATTAAATGCTTGGGTCCTGTGTAAACACCTGTTTGCTTACACTGATCCATTTATCATTGGACAGGAAATAGAACGGACACAGAACGTGCTCACCATATGGTCCATGTTTCAGCCCTGAAGTCTTGGAGAAGGTCCCTTTCATTGCCTGTGTGGTCATGCTCCCCACCACTTCCGTTCTCATTTTCCTGATAGAGGCCAGGGAGGCCTCACTGCATCGGACAGCTTGTGGGCTGAGAGGGGAACACCCATGCCTGTGCCCAGCAACCTCTGTTCCCTAAGCATCCTGAGGTGCAGGGTGGCTGGCTGTGCCTCTCCCACCTGTAAGGCTGTCTACCTGAGAGGACACACTCTGCTCTACCCAGAGGACTCCTGGCATGAGGTGCTATTCTCAGGGAGGTGGGGAATGGGCTCTGACCCCTTGACTAGGTGAGGTGGCATTCCTCAGGAGCGGGCACCTCCTCATCAGTATCTTCCTTAAGCGCTTGCCATGGGCTCCACATGACCGGAGGGAAAGCTGATGTTCAGACTCCCCCCCCCGACCCCCCAGGAAATCCTGTTGTTGGCTGGATTATTCACCTTGGCTCTCAAGCTAGCTCTTGAGTTTAGGGTTAATCCCCTAACCCTCTCTTCATCTGGCTTTGAAGGCCCTGACGCGGTGTGCTGGCACATCTAACAACGCAGTGGTTTTCCTTCTGCCTTTACCTGAGCCATATAAATGAGATAAAGTGTACCAAACACTTACTGTGTGCTCAGTAAATGGGAGACAGTGATGGAATACACAAGGCATCGCTTTATTTAGCCGTGTTCTATTCATCCAAGTGAAGGCTTTAATTGCAGAATGGTGTCCTGCTAGCAAAAATCAAAGTCATTAAGAGTCAAGTTTTTAAAATTCAAATGAATAAATGAAAAATTGTAAGAAAGGTTGTTAAAGAAGCATTAGTTTTAAGAGCATCTCAGATATGAAAACCTTAGAATTTAGTTGTCAGAATTTGAGTAGTGATGAGTGCTGTTAGCAAAGCTTCCATACCAACTGTACCAAGTGGTTTATAAATTGAGCACTTGGGCTTCCTCTCATAGCTTCTTCAGGCAGTGGGAGCCTGAGGAACTCTGCAGCAGGGGCTTCCCCAGCCCCTCTCATGCTGGACTGGGGTGCTGCCGGGCATGGGCTCAGCATCAGGACACTGGCAGGGGCAGAGGTCCTGCAACTGCCCACCTCAGCAGGCCATGCCCCATCTGCACCAGACTCACCTCTGCTTTGTCTACAAAGACCTGGCCACGTCAAGCTCCATTCAACTTGCGTTTCCATGGCCTTCTCTTCTGAGTAGTGGGTGCTTTTGATCCCCACTTTGATAACTCACAGAACCAACATTCTCCCAGAAACCACTGAATCCCATAACATTTCAAGTGACACACTGAGACTTATTCTCTAACCAAGGATGACTGGACACACGGCCAGGGGGGATGAATTTGATCTGTGGCCAAGCTCCACCACCGTTTTCCTGAGCCTCACATACAGCCTAATGTCCTGAGCACCACCTAAGATGGATGAAAAGGATTCAGGCATGGAATCTGAGGATCTTCATTTGTCCTCTTTCAGCAGCTCACAAACTATTTTTTGGTAGCTGAGAATCCGTAATAGATTTTTGGATTATGAAAAATATTACTCAGCACTCATATTATATTGATTCAAAAATAAAGATTATGCAGTTTCAACTGTACAATAAAATACAGCTTTATGGAATGGTAATTTTTTACTTAAGTTCTTCTACATTATAGTAGAAGATAATGGATTCAGGAAGGGCACAATGAGGAATAAAGCTGTTGTATTGGTTAAATGACATTTTAAATGATTTGGCTGTCAAATTCGTGGAAAGGTTATGAACAGTAAATGAAAAATCGAAAATTAATTCCCTACTTCAAGAAAATGTGATTTATACCATAATAAAATTAGATTTTTAGTTAAAGAAATTTAGTCATTAAGTAATGCCCATGTGCTAACTCTCATTTCTAACCATCTGGTTTGAAGCTTCTGCAGCACATAATTTCTTCCTTCAGCAAAGCATCTGGGGCCTTGGTGTCACTTCTATAAGTGAATTCTGTTCTGTACAGTTCTGCTACAGCTTTTTGGGGCATACTTTTTCAAGTACTGGAAAGATATTCTTATTTATCCACAATAATTGACAGAGACATTGAACTCATTTCCCTCCCCAAGTGACCTTACTATTTCTCTCCCTTAGTTATCGTCATTAATGGCAATAAAGATGATGATGGCGGCCATCATTTAAGGACTACTGTATGACAACCACCATGCTAAGTGTAGCACAGGCTTATCATTTCACTTAGTCATCCCAACAACTCTACAAAGAAGGTACCATTCCTGCCCCTTATTTCACAGATGAACAAACTGAGGCTTAGAAAGGTGAGATAATTAGCCAAAGGTGGCAGGGCCATCGCTGTCAGGAATAAGCCAGGATCCAGCCCAGATCCATCCGACTTCAGAGTTCCATTTTTTAATATCTGTCATGTGTCTCCTGAACATTCACTGAGTATTTGCTTTGAGGCAGCAGAGCATAGTGGTAGGATTTCCAAGACTTGAGTCTAGCCTTGACTTGGCCACTTGCTACCCTGTGATGAGTCAGCAAGCTGTAGCCTTTCCCTCTGTAGAAACTTTCTCATCTGTAAATTAGGGAGTATGATTATTCCCTTTCTTCAACAAGTTTCTGTTGTGTACTACAGGTACTTTGTCCTATTATATATATATATTTTTTAACATCTTTATTGGAGTATAATTGCTTTACAATGGTGTGTTAGTTTCTGCTGTATAACAAAGTGAATCAGTTATACATATACATATGTTCCCATATCTCTTCCCTCTTGCATCTCCCTCCCTCCCACCCTCCCTATCCCACCCCTCTAGGTGGTCACAAAGCACAGAGCTGATCTCCCTGTGCTATGCGGTTGCTTCCCACTAGCTATCTATTTTACGTTTGGTAGTGTATATATGTCCATACCACTCTCTCACTTTGTCACATCTTACCCTTCCCCCTTCCCATATCCTCAAGTCCATTCTATAGTAGGTCTGTGTCTTTATTCTCGTCTTGCCACTAGGTTCTTCATGACCTTTTTTTTTTTTCCCCTTAGATTCCATATATATGTGTTAGCATACTGTATTTGTTTTTCTCTTTCTGACTTACTTCACTCTGTATGACAGACTCTAACTCCATCCACCTCACTACAAATAACTCCATTTCGTTTCTTTTTATGGCTGAGTAATATTCCATTGTATATATGTGCCACGTCTTCTTTATCCATTAATCCAATGATGGACATTTAGGTTGCTTCCATGACCTGGCTATTGTAAATAGAGCTGCAATGAACATTGTGGTACATGACCCTTTCTGAATTATGGTTTTCTCAGGGTATATGCCCAGTAGTGGGATTGCTGGGTCGTATGGTAGTTCTATTTTTAGTTTTTTAAGGAACCTCCATACTGTTCTCCATAGTGGCTATATCAATTTACATTCCCACCAACAGTGCAAGAGGGTTCCCTTTTCTCCACACCCTCTCCAGCATTTATTGTTTGTAGGTTTTTTGATGATGGCCATTCTGACTGGTGTGAGATGATATCTCATTGTAGTTTTGATTTACATTTCTCTAATGATTAATGATGTTGAGCATTCTTTCATGTGTTTGTTGGCAATCTGTATATCTTCTTTGGAGAAATGTCTAATTAGGTCTTCTGCCCATTTTTGGATTGGGTTGTTTGTTTTTTTGTTATTGAGCTGCATGAGCTGCTTGTAAATTTTGGAGATTAATCCTTTGTCAGTTGCTTCATTTGCAAATATTTTCTCCCATTCTGAGGGTTGTCTTTTGGTCTTGTTTATGGTTTCCTTTGCTGTGCAAAAGCTTTTAAGTTTCATTAGGTCCCATTTGTTTATTTGTGTTCTTATTTCCATTTCTCTGGGAGCTGGGTCAAAAAGGATCTTGCTGTGATGTATGTCATAGAGTGTTCTGCCTATGTTTTCCTCTAAGAGTTTGATAGTGTCTGGCCTTACACTTAGGTCTTTAATCCATTTTGAGTTTATTTTTGTGCATGGTGTTAGGGAGTGTTCTAATTTCATACTTTTACATGTACCTGTCCAGTTTTCCCAGCACCACTTATTGAAGAGGCTGTCTTTTCTCCACTGTATATGCTTGCCTCCTTTATCAAAGATAAGGTACTCTTCCCTCCTTTATCAAAGATAAGGTGACCATATGTGCGTGGGTTTATCTCTGGGCTTTCTATCCTGTTCCATTGATCTATGTTTCTGTTTTTGTGCCAGTACCATACTGTCTTGATTGCTGTAGCTTTGTAGTATAGTCTGAAGTCAGGGAGCCTGATTCCTCCAGCTCCATTTTTCGTTCTCAAGATTCCTTTGGCTATTTGGGGTCTTTTGTGTTTCCATACAAATTGTGAAATTTTTTGGTCCTAGTTCTGTGAAAAATGCCAGTGGTAGTTTGATAGGGATTGCATTGAATCTGTAGATTGCTTTGGGTAGTAGAGTCATTTTCACAGTGTTGATTCTTCCAATCCAAGAACATGGTATATCTCTCCATCTATTTGTATCATCTTTAATTTCTTTCATCAGTGTCTTATAAGTTTCTGCATACAGGTCTTTTGTCTCCTCAGGTAGGTTTATTCCTAGATATTTTATTCTTTTCATTGCAGTGGTAAATGGGAGTGTTTTCTTAATTTCAGTTTCAGAATTTTCATCATTAGTGTATAGGAATGCAAGAGATTTCTGTGCATTAATTTTGTATCCTGCTACTTTACCAAATTCATTGATTAGCTCTAGTAGTTTTCTGGTAGCATCTTTAGAATTCTCTATGTACAGTATCATGTCATCTGCAAACAGTGACAGCTTTACTTCTTCTTTTCCAATTTGGATTCCTTTTATTTCTTTTTCGTCTCTGATTGCTGTGGCTAAAACTTCCAAAACTATGTTGAATAATAGTGGTGAGAGTGGGCAACCTTGTCTTGTTCCTGATCTTAGTGGAAATGGTTTCAATTTTTCACCATTGAGAATGATGTTGGCTGTGGGTTTGTCATATAAGGCCTTTATCATGTTGAGGAAAGTTCCCTCTATGCCTACTTTCTGCAGGGCTTTTATCATAAATGGGTGTTGAATTTTGTGGAAAGCTTTCTCTGCATCTATTGAGATGATCATATGGTTTTTCTCCTTCAATTTGTTAATATGGTGTATCACGTTGATCGATTTGTGTATTTTGAAGAATCCTTGCATTCCTGGAATAAACCCCACTTGATCATGGTGTATGATCCTTTTAATGTGCTGTTGGATTCTGTTTGCTAGTATTTTGTTGAGGATTTTTGCATCTATGTTTATCAGTGATATTGGCCTGTAGTTTTCTTGCTTTGTGACATCTTTGTCTGGTTTTGGTATCAGGGTGATGGTGGCCTCGTAGAATGAGTTGGGGAGTGTTCCTCCCTCTGCAGTATTTTGGAAGAGTTTGTGAAGGATAGGTGTTAGCTCTTCTCTAAATGTTTGATAGAATTCGCCTGTGAAGCCATCTGGTCCTGGGCTTTTGTTTGTTGGAAGAGTTTTAATCACAGTTTCAATTTCAGTGCTTGTGATTGGTCTGTTCATATTTTCTATTTCTTCCTGGTTCAGTCTCAGCAGGTTGTGCATTTCTAAGAATTTGTCCATTTCTTCCAGGTTGTCCATTTTATTGGCATAGAGTTGCTTGTAGTAATCTCTCATGATCGTTTGTATTTCTGCAGTGTCAGTTGTTACTTCACCTTTTTCATTTCTAATTCTATTGATTTGAGTCTTCTCCCTTTTTTTCTTGATGAGTCTGGCTAATGGTTTATCAATTTTGTTTATCTTCTCAAAGAACCAGCTTTTAGTTTTATTGATCTTTGCTATTGTTTCCTTCATTTCTTTTTCATTTATTTCTGATCTGATCTTTATGATTTCTTTCCTTCTGCTAACTTTGGGGTTTTTTTGTTCTTCTTTCTCTAATTGCTTTAGGTGTAAGGTTAGGTTGTTTATTCGAGATGTTTCCTGTTGCTTGAGGTAAGCTTGTATTGCTATAAACTTCCCTCTTAGAACTGCTTTTGCTGCATCCCATGGGTTTTGGGTCGTCCTGTCTCCATTGTCATTTGTTTCTAGCTATTTTTTGATTTCCCCTTTGATTTCTTCAGTGATCACTTCGTTATTAAGTAGTGTATTGTGTAGCCTCCATGTGTTTGTATTTTTTACAGATCTTTTCCTGTAATTGATATCCAGTCTCATAGCGTTGTGGTCGGAAAAGATACTTGATACAATTTCAATTTTCTTAAATTTACCAAGGCTTGATTTGTGACCCAAGATATGATCTATCCTGGAGAATGTTCCATGAGCACTTGAGAAAAATGTGTATTCTGTTGTTTTTGGGTGGAATGTCCTATAAATATCAATTAAGTCCATCTTGTTTAATGTATCATTTAAAGCTTGTGTTTCCTTTTTTATTTTCATTTTGGATGATCTGTCCATTGGTGAAAGTGGGGTGTTAAAGTCCCCTACTATGATTGTGTTGCTGTCGATTTCCCCTCTTATGGCTGTTAGTATTTGCCTTATGTATTGAGGTGCTCCTATGTTGGGTGCATAAATATTTACAATTCTTATATCTTCTTCTTGAATCAATCCCTTGATCATTATATAGTGTCCTTCTTTGTCTCTTGTAATAGTCTTTATTTTAAAGTCTATTTTGTTTGATATGAGAATTGCTACTCCAGCTTTCTTTTGATTTCCATTTGCATGGAATATCTTTTTCCATCCCCTCACTTTCAGTCTATATGTGTCCCTAGGTCTGAGGTGGGTTTCTTGTAGACAGCATATATACGGGTCTTGTTTTTGTATCCATTTAGCCAGCCTGTGTCTTTTGGTGGGAGCATTTAATCCATTTCCATTCAAGGTAATTATCGATATGTATGTTCCTATTCCCATTTTCTTAAATGTTTTGGGTTTGTTATTGTAGGTGTTTTCCTCCTCTTGTGTTTCTTGCCTAGAGAAGTTCCTTTAGCATTTGTTGTAAAGCTGGTTTGGTGGTGCTGAACTCTCTCAGCTTTTGCTTGTCTGTAAAGGTTTTAATTTCTCCATCAAATCTGAATGAGATCCTTGCTGGGTAGAGTAATCTTGGTTGTAGGTTTTTCTCCTTCATTACTTTAAATATGTCCTGCCACTCCCTTCTGGCTTGCAGAGTTTCTGCTGAAAGATCAGCTGTCAACCTTATGGGGATTCCCTGGTGTGTTATTTGTTGTTTTTCCCTTGCTGCTTTAATATTTTTCTTTGTATTTAATTTTTGATAGTTTGATTAATATGTGTCTTGGCATATTTCTCCTTGGATTTATCCTGTATGGGACTCTCTGTTCTTCCTGGACTTGATTAACTATTTCCTTTCCCATATTAGGGAAGTTTTCAACTATAATCTCTTCAAATATTTTCTCAGTCCCTTTCTTTTTCTCTTCTTCTGGGACCCCTATAATTCGAATGTTGGTGTGTTTAATGTTGTCCAGGAGGTCTCTGAGACTGTCCTCAGTTCTTTTAATTCTTTTTTCTTTATCCTGCTCTGCAGTAGTTATTTCCACCATTTTATCTTCCAGGTCACTTATCCGTTCTTCTGCCTCAGTTATTCTGCTATTGATCCCTTCTAGAGTATTTTTAATTTCATTTATTGTGTTTTTCATTGTTGCTTGGTTCCTCTTTAGTTCTTCTAGGTCCTTGTTAAATGTTTTTGCATTTTGTCTATTCTATTTCCAAGATTTTGGATCATCTTTACTATCATTATTCTGAATTCTTTTTCAGGTAGACTGCCTATTTCCTCTTCATTTGTTAGGTCTGGTGTGTTTTGACCCTGCTCCTTCACCTGCTGTGTGTTTTTTTGTCTTCTCATTTTGCTTGTCTTACTGTGTTTGGGGTCTCCTTTTCACAGCCTGCAAGTTCGTAGTTACTGTTGTTTTTGGTATGTGTCCCCAGTGGCTAAGGTTGGTTCAGTGGGTTGTGTAGGCTTTCTGGTGGAGGGGACTAGTGCCTGTGTTCTGGTGGATGAGGTTGGATCTTGTCTTTCTGGTGGGCAGGTCCATGTCTGGTGGTGTGCTTTGGGGTGTCTGTGGCCTTATTATGATTTTAGGCAGCCTCTCTGCTAATGGATGGGGCTGTGTTCCTGTCTTGCTAGTTGTTTGGCATAGCGTGTCCAGCAGTATAGCTTGCTGGTCATTGAGTGAAGCTTGGTCTTGGTGTTGAGATGGAGATCTCTCGGAGATTTTCCTTATTTGGTATTACGTGGAGCTGAGAGGTCTCTTTTGGACCAGTGTCCTGAACTTGGCTCTCCCACCTCAGAGGCACAGCCCTGATGCCTGGCTGGAGCACCAGGAGCCTTTCATCCACATGGCTCAGAATAAAAGGGAGAAAAAATAGAAAGAAAAAAAGAAAGAGGATAAAATGAAATAAAATAAAGTAAGATAATATAAAGTTTTAAAATAAAAAATAAAAAATAATTATTAAGAAAAAATGAAAAAAAATTTTAAAGCAAAACAAAACAAAACAAAACAAAAAAAGTACAGACAGAACCCTAGGACATATGGTGAAAGCAAAGCTATACAGACAAAATCTCACACAGAAGCATACGCATACACACTCACAAAAAGAGGAAAAGGGGAAAAAATAATATATCTTGCTCCCAAAGTCCACCTCCTGAATTTGGGATGATTCATTGTCTATTCAGGTATTCCACAGATGCAGGTACATCAAGTTGTTTGTGGAGCTTTAATTCACTGCTTCTGAGGCTGCTGGGAGAAATTTCCCTTTCTCTTCTTTGTTCGCACACCTCCCGGGTTTCAGCTTTGGATTTGGACCTGCCTCTATGTGTAGGTCGCCTGAGGGTGTCTATTCTTCGCTCAGACAGGACGGGGTTAAAGCAGCAGCTAATTCAGGGGCTCTGGCTCACTCAGGCCAGGGGGAGGGAGGGGTATGGATGCGGGGCGAGCCTGCGGCGGCAGAGGCCAGCGTGACGTTGCAGCAGCCTGAGGCGCGCCATGCGTTCTCCCGGGGAAGTTGTCCCGGGAGGGGAGGTGTGGATAGTGACTTGTGCTTGCACACAGGCTTCTTGGTGGCAGCAGCAGCAGCCTTAGCGTTTCATGCCCGTCTCTGGGGTCCGCGCTGATAGCCGCGGCTCGCGCCCATCTCTGGAGCTCGTTCAGGCAGCGCTCTGAATCCCCTCTCCTCACGCACCAGGAAACGAAGAGGCAAGAAAAAGTCTCTTGCCTATTCGGCAGCTCCAGACGTTTTCCTGGACTCCCTCCTGGCTAGCTGTGGTGCGCTAACACCTTCAGGCTGTGTTCACGCCGCCAACCCCAGTCCTCTCCCTGGGATCCGACCTCTGAAGCCCGAGCTTCAGCTCCCAGCCCCCGCCCGCCCCGGCGGCTGAGCAGACAAGCCTCTCGGGCTGGTGAGAGTGTTGGTCGGCACCGATCCTCTGTGTGGGAATCTCTCCGCTTTGCCCTCTGCACCCTTGTTGCTGCGCTCTCCTCCATGGCTCCGAAGCTTCCCCCCTCCGCCACCCGCAGTCTCCTCCCGCGAAGGGGCTTCCTAGTGCGTGGAAACCTTTCCTCCTTCACAGCTCCCTCCCACTGGTGCAGGTCCCGTCCCTATTCTTTTGTCTCTGTTATTTCTTTTTTCTTTTGCCCTACCCAGGTACGTGGGGAGTTTCTTGCCTTTTGGAAGGTCTGATGTCTTCTGCCAGCGTTCAGTGGGTGTTCTATAGGAGCAGTTCCACGTGTAGATGTATTTCTGATGTATCTGTGGGGAGGAAGGTGATCTCCGCGTCTTACTCTTCCGCCATCTTCTCCTCTCTTCTATTATATTTTTTAATTTTTGATTGGGACGCATCAAATATTTTGGAAAGTGTACACCTCTTAAGTGTAGAGCTCCATTTACTTTTACAAAGTGAACACAACCAAGTAACTACCGCCAAGATCATAATTTAGAACATTTCCAGTACCCCAGAAACCACCTTTGTATCCCCCTGTTGTTATACTCCCAAAGCTGAACACTAATCTGTCACCAAAGATTGCTTATGCTTGTCTCTGAAATTTATAAAAATAACATCCTATACATTGTACTCTTTTGCGTATGCCTTTTTTTGGTCAACATTATGTCTGTGAGAGTCATCCAAGTTAATGCATATTGCAGAGTTGGTCCTTTTGCATTGCTGTGACATTTCCATTGTGTGGATATGCCACACTTTATCCATTCTACTGTTGGCGGACATTTGAGTTGTTCCCTGTTCTTGGCTATTACGCATCATGCTGTGGTCAGCATTCTTGTACATGTGTTTTGGTACTCATGTGAATGTACTTCAGTTGGACATTTACCTGGGAGAGGTATTGCAGGGTCAAGTAAGACAGAAATATTGCGCTACTTATTTTAATAGAATTGGTTAAACAGGTAATAAAGGGTTAAAAAGCCAAAAAAAAAAAAAAAAAAAAAGACTGCTGTGATAACTAAGAGCAATAACTGCAGGAAGCAGCTCTTGTCTCTAGGGAAGGAGCCCCAGAAAGCTGAATCTCAGGCCAATGAGGAGAGTCCTGCTGGTGCTGGTTCCTCTAAAAGTGTGAAAATTATAGTTGCTCCATATCCTCATAAGCATTTGCTATTACTAGTTTTGCTTTGTTCTCTTGTTATCTTTTCTATGGTGTACAGCCATATCCCACTGTGGTTTTAACTTGTGAAGTTCTTATTCAAGCCTTTTGCTCATTTTTAATTAGGTTATTTGTATTTGTCTTATTTGTCTGCAAAAGTATCTTCTATTCTGAATGAGTGCTGTGTCGGATATATAGATAAATATTGCAAATATATTCCCTTAATGGGGCTCAGCTTTTCACTGTCTCAATTTTATCTGTTAATGAACAGAAGTCTTCATTTTTAAAAAAGAGTTCAATATATCATTCTTTTCCTTTATGGTGCTGCCTTTCACATCCCATTTAAGAAATGTTTTGCTTACTTAAAGGTCATGAAGATATTCTCTTATGGTATCTTCTAGAAACATTATTGTTTTACATTTCACATTTAGATCTACAGTCCATCTGGAAATGAATTTTCTGTATGTTATAAGGTAGGAAGTCATTTTTTTCTTTATGGATATCCAATGGATCCAGCTCTATCTGTTACAAAGCCATTCTTTTCCATTGTACTGCACTGACACCTTTGTCATAACCCCAGAAACTGGATACGTGTGATATCTTGCTTGACTTCGCATTCTGTATACCTTTTCTCTTTTTTTCTTGATCAGCCTTCTTAGGGATCAACTTTATTAATCTTTTCAAGGAACTAAATTTTGACCTTATTTTTTCATGGTATAATTATTTTCCTCTGTTTCATTGATTTCTGCTCCTATTATATTTCTTTCCTCCTATTTTTTGTGGGCTTACATTGGCCTTTTCTAGCTTTTAGAGATAGATGCTTAGGTCATCAATTTCTAGCCCCCCCTCTTTTTTTCTAACATAGGCACTTGAGGCTATAATTTTTCTCTAAGCACTGCTTTAGCCACATCCCATTATTTTTTAAATGCTATAATTCAATTGTTATTCAGATTTCCTTTGTGTCTTCTTATTTCCTTTGTGATGTTTCTCTTAGAAATTATGCAATATACTTCCAAATCCATGAGTCAAGTATTTGGAGAATTTTCTCCATATCTTCTGTTACTGATTTCTAATTTAATTTCACTGTAGTAAGAAAACTATTTATGTTGTCTATATGGTTTTGATAATTTGAGATTTGTTGAAACTTCCCAGTGGCTCAGAATATGGTCAATTTTTATAAATGTTGAATGGACACTTGAAATGAATATGTAGTATGCAGTTGTTGGTACAGCGTTTGATGTACATCAACTAGGTGAAGTTTGTTAATCATGAGGGTCAAATATTCTACATTCTTACTGATTTTTCCTCAACTTATTCTACCATTTAGTAACAGGTTTCTTAAATTCTCTAATCATTATTGTGAATTTGTCACTGTGGATTTCTTCTTTTAGTTCTTTTAGTTTTGATTTTATATGTGCTTAGGCTATATAATTAGGCATGTACAAGTTTAGAATTGCTATTTATTCCTGTTAAATTGTCCTTTTATCACTATAAATCTAACATATTATTCTCTCTTCTTTATTCTTTTTTCCCCTACTCTTTCTTGTCTTTTGTTTTTTTTTTTTTTGGATTAGTTTTTTGTGATCCCAGTCCTTTGACCTTATAGCACTACTTTTACCATATTTTGGATAGTAATAAGATTGTAATACTTAAATTCCATCTGACCTCCTGACCTTTTGTGATCATATTGTCATGCATTTTTGTTCTACAAATAGTATTACCTTAGAGGGCATTATTGTTGTTGTGTTAAGCAGCCAAAATTAGATTTATTCATTTTTAACACTTTCTGGTGCTCTTTATTCCTTCTTGCATAACTATGCATTCATCTGAAAAACTTTCCTTTTGTTGAGAGTGTTGCCTTGTATTGCTCTTAGCATTAATCTGCTAGCAATGTATTCACTCGGTTTTTGTCTGTCTAGATATAGCTTTATTTTACCTTATAAATATCCATATTTTCACTGGATATAGAATTCTAAGTTTTTTCAGAATTTTAAAGATGTCATTCCATTGTCTTCTGGTTCCATTATTTTCTCCTGAAAAGTTGGCTATCAAATCTTATTGTTACTCCTTTGTAGGTAATATGTCCTTTCCACCTCCACCACCCACCCTCTGACTGTTTTAAAGATTTTTCTTTTTCTCTTTGAATATTCAACTATATTTGCATGAGTACCTAGTCATGGTTTTCATTGTATTTATCTTGCTTAGGGTTTGTAGACATTCCTAAATCTCTGGCTTGATGCCTTTCATCGATTTTGAAATTTTTCAAGCAGTATCTCTTCAAATATTGATTCTGCCTAATTTCCTCTCTCTGAAACTTCAATTACATGCTTGTTAGAAATTTTCACCATACCCCATAATGTCTCTCATACTCTACTGTGTGTTTTTTTTTTTTAATTCTTTATTTATTTTTTTTTTACTTATTTATTTTTGGCTGTGTTGGGTCTTTGTTTCTGTGCGAGGGCTTTCTCCAGTTGTGGCAAGCAGGGGCCACTCTTCATCGTGGTGCACGGGCCTCTCACTATCGCGGCCTTTCTTGTTGTGGAGCACAGGCTCCAGACGCGCAGGCTCAGTAGTTGTGGCTCACGGGCCTAGTTGCTCCACGGCATGTGGGATCTTCCCAGACCAGGGCTCGAACCTGTGTCCCCTGCATTGGCAGGCAGATTCTCATCCACTGCGCCACCAGGGAAGCCCCCTCTACTGTGTTTTTTATTCTTTAATTTTTCCTTTAAGATCTTCAGTCTGGTTATTTTCTACTGACCTAAGCTCCATCTTATTAATCCTCTCTTTAGTTGTCTTTAATCTTCTATTATATTCATCTATTGAATCTTGCAGTTATTTAATTTTCAGTTCTAGAATTTCCATTTGATTCTTATTTTAATTCCAATTTTATGGTGAAATTCAGCATCTTCTATTTTCCTGAACATATTAGTCATAATTATTCTACAGCTTGTGTCTGATCATTCTAAAATCTGGATAACCTGTGGATCAGTTTATGCTGTCTGTTTTACTGGATTTTAGTCATTTGATCCTGTTTCCCACCCTGCCTAGTAATTTTGGATTGGATGCTGGACATTATATATTGTAAAAAAAAAAAAAAAAAAAAAAAAAAAAAGAATAAACAGAAACCTCAATTAAATAGAGCTGGGACACTAGAATGGGGAGCTCTGACACCCTGTGACAATTGCAGAACCCAAAAGAAAGAAGAGACTCCTTTTATTTCCTGGCAACAACTCAGCTAATGAAAAGCCATGAACTCTGTGTTTACTATAGGCCTCCCATTTTTCTTTTCCCCTCTATAAAAGAGATTTCCTTCCTTTGTCATATGGGGACTTGCAGATGGCTCATCATGGTTGTAGACCCTGAATTTCACTTATCTGCTGATCCTGAATAACTCCCCCCCCCCCCCATTTTTTTTTTCTGGAGAAATAACTATTTATTTTTTTTAGGTAAAAAATATGAAAAATTGTAAACTCTGTAGACTACTTTATTGTCTTTCAGAAAAGATTTACTTTTATTTGTTAGATATAGAATACTGGCAGATCATCTTGATCTACTCAGGAATAGAAATTCTTTGAGAATATATGATCTTAACTGAAAGTCAGCTGCATTTACCAGGACCACTCTTCCTTTGAAAGCTTACTTTTTGTCTTCCTAGCACCATGATGCTGTCAAAATCTGTGCTTAGTTTCTTAGCTTGTTTGAGGCTAATTTTTTGCTTCTCAACCTCTTGCTCTTTATATGTACAGCTCAAGCATAATAATTTAACTCAAGAGGAAGCTGTGTGCAGAATATTGGGCTCACTTCTTTCTGATTCCCTTTTCTAGGATTGTAGACCCTCAAGTTCTGGTTGCTTTTGTAGCCCCAACTCAGGTATCTCCCAACTCAGTAAGGCTACTTTAAGCTCCAGAACATTACTTTTGTTTGGCTTCTATGTAAAACCATAAATGCCCCAAAGGGAAAATCTGGCAGTAAATATGGGGCTCACCTCAAAAGCCTCCTCTTCTCTCCAAATATTGGCTCAGTTCTGTCTGCCTTTGTTGCTCTCACATGCCTACAAAAACTTTGGGGGGTTATTTATCCAACTTTTATAGTTATTCTTAACAGAAGGATTGGTCTAATACAAGCTAATCTTTCACAGCCTGAAGCAGAAGTCTATCTCATCTAATTTTTATACTATCTTTATGAATTAAATACATAGAATGTTGTTATGTGCATAAGCTTTGGGATTAGACTTTAGAATTTAAATCCCAGCTGACCACTGACCAAAATGTGAGAACTTAGACAAATTTTAACCTCTCTGACCCTCTACTTCCTCCCATTTTAATAAATATCTGGGAAATGAAGTTGCAGAAACTTCATTTTCAACTAAAATCAGATAATCGGACTTTATTTAAACTATTTCAGTGCATAATATGAGGAAAACTTCCAAATCCATTATATGAAGCTGGTATAATTTAAATTCCTAAAACTGAGAACAAGGACACCTAAAAATTATAGACCAATCTCATTTATGAATATTAATGCAAAAATGTATTTAAAATCATAGCAAATAGAATCCAGCAGCATATTTTTAAAAAGGCATCATGATTAACAAAAGCTATTCCAGAAATACAGGGATAATTGAATGCTATGAAATCTACTAGATAAGCCATCAAGTTAATAGAGCTGAGGAGAAAAACATCATAGGATCACCTCCATAAATGCAGAAAAAGTATTTGATAAAATTCAACACACATTTATTTTATTTTCATTCAACAAATATGTATTGAGCATCTGCCCTATTTAAATAACACTGAGGATGCAAGCGTGAAAAAGATACTGGCACCATCCCAGCTCACATTCCAGCGGAAGGAAACAGACAATAAACAAACAAGTCAGAGGACAAGCTAGAACATACATTTATTTTTAAAACTCTATAAAATATGCATAGATTTCACTAGTATAATAAACATCCTTTGGGCCAAGAGCCAGCATTTTACTTAATTTGGAAACACTACAGGTTTTCTTCTTAAAATCCGAAGACTAGGGTACCCACTATGTTTACAACACTTAACATTAGGTGGAGGAATTAGCTAAAAGAATGAGACTAGACCAAGGGACCTTCAAAATGACGGAGGAGTAAGACCTGGAGATCACCTTCCTTCCCACACTAACCTCAGAAATACATCTACATGTGGAACAACTCCTACAGAACACCTACTGAACGCTGGCAGAGGACCTCAGACTTCCCAAAAGGCAAGAAACCCCCCATGTACCTGGGTAGGGCAAAAGAGAAAAGGAAAAACAGAGACAAAAGAATAGGGACAGGACCTGCACCTCTGGGAGAGAGCTGTGAAGGAGGAAAAGTTTCCACACACTAGGAAGCCCCTTCACTGGCGGGGGGAAGCTTCGGAGCCACGGAGGAGAGCGCAGCAACAGGGGTGCAGAGGGCAAAGCGGAGAGATTCCCGCACAGAGGATCGGTGCCGACCAGCACTCACCAGCCTGAGAGGCTTGTCTGCTCACCCGCCGGGGTGGGTGGGAGCTGGGAGCTGAGGCTCGGGCTTCGGAGGTCAGATCCCAGGGAGAGGACTGGGGTTGGCTGCGTGAACACAGCCTGAAGGGGGCTAGTGCGCCACAGCTAGCCAGGAGAGAGTCTGGAAAAAATTCTGGAACTGCCTAAGAGGCAAGGGGCCATTGTTTTGGGGTGTGCAAGGAGAGGGGATTCAGAGCACTGCCTAAATGAGCTCCAGAGATGGGTGCAAGCTGCGGCTATCAGCGCGGACACCAAAGATGGGCATGAAATGCTAAGACTGCTTCTGTAGCCACCAAGAAACCTGTGTGCAAGCACAGGTCACTACCCACCCCTCCCCTCCCGGGAGCCTGTGCAGCCCACCATTGCCAGGGTCCCGTGATCCAGGGAGAACTTCCCTGGGAGAACACACGGCGCACCTGAGGCTGTTGCAATGTCACACTGGCCTCTGCTGCCGCAGGCTCACCCCTCATTCCATACCCCTCCCTCCCCTGGCCTGAGTGAGCCCGAGCTCCCTAATCAGCTGTTACTTTAACCCCGTCCTATCTGGGCCGGGAACAGATGCCCTCAGGCGACCTACACGCAGAGACAGGGCCAAATCCAAAGCTGAACGCCAGGAGCTGTGCGAACAAAGAAGAGAAAGGTAAATCTCTCCCAGCAGCCTCAGGAGCAGAGGATTAAATCTCCACAATCACCTTGATTTACCCTGCATCTGTGGAATACCTGAATAGACAACGAATCATCCCAAAATTGAAGCAGTGGACTTTGGGAACAACTGTAGACTTGGGGTTCACTTTCTGCACCTAATTTGTTTCTGGTTTTATGTTTATTTCAGTTTAGTATTTAGAGCTTATTATCATTGGTAGATTTATTTATTGATTTGGTTGCTCTCTTCCTTTCTTTAAAAAAAAATATGTTTTCCTTTTTCTCTTTTTGTGACTGTGTATGTGTATGCTTCTTTGTGTGATTTTGTCTGTATCGCTTTGCTTTTACCATTTGTCCTAGCATTCTGTCTGTCCGTTTTTTTTTTTTCTTTGTATACTTTTTAGCGCTTGTTATCATTGGTGGATTTGGTTTTTGGTTTGGTTGTTCTTTCTTTCTTTTTTTATTACTTTTTTATTTTTAATAATATTTTTATTATTTGTTTTAATAACTTTTTAATTTAATTTAATTTTTTGGTTCTTTCTTTCCTTTCTTTCTCTCTTTTCTTCTGAGCTGAGTGGCTGACAGGGTCTTGGTTCTCCAGCCAGGTGTGAGGTCTGAGCCTCTGAGGTGGGAGAGCCAAGTTCAGGACATTGGTCCACCAGAGACTGCCCTACATAATATCAAATGGCAAAAGCTCTCATAGAGATCTCCATCTCAACGCTAACACCCAGCTCCACTCAACAACCAGCAAGCTACAGTGCTGGACACCCTGTGCCAAACAACTAGCAAGACAGGAACACAACCCCACCCATTAGCAGAGAGGTGGCCTAAAATCAGGGTAAGTTCACAAACACCCCAAAACGCACCACCAGATGTGGTCCTGCCCACCAGAAAGACAAGATCCAGCCCCAACCACCAGAACACAGGCACCAGTCCCCTCCACCAGGAAGCCTACACAACCCACTGAACCTTACCCACTGGGGGCAGACACCAAAAACAACAGGAACTATGAACCTTCACCCTGTGAAAAGGAGACCCCAAACACAGTAAGTTAAGCAAAATGAGAAGAGAGAGAAACACACAGCAGATGAAGGAGCAAGGTAAAAACCCACCAGACCAAACAAATGAAGAGGAAATAGGCAGCCTACCTGAAAAAGAATTCAGAGTAATGATAGTAAAGATGATCTTGGAAATAGAATGGAGAAAATACAAGAAACATTTAAAAAGGACCTAGAAGAACTAAAGAGCAAACAAACAGTGATGAACAACACAATAAATGAAATGACAAATTCTCTAGAAGGGATCAATAGCAGAATAACTGAGGCAGAAGAACAGATAAGTGACCTGGAAGATAAAATGGTGGAAATAACTACTGCAGAGCAGAATAAAGAAAAAAGAATGAAAAGAATTGAGGACAGTCTCAGAGACCTCTGGGACAACATTAATCGCACCAACATTCGAATTATAGGGGTCCCAGAAGAAGAAGAGAAAAAGAAAGGGACTGAGAAAATATTTGAAGAGATTATAGTTGAAAACTGCCCTAATATGGGAAAGGAAATAGTTAATCAAGTCCAGGAAGAACAGAGAGTCCCATACAGGATAAATCCAAGGAGAAATATGCCAAGACACATATTAATCAAACTATCAAAAATTAAATACAAAGAAAAATATTAAAGCCGCAAGGGAAAAGCAATAAATAACATACAAGGGAATCCCCATAAGGTTAACAGCTGATCTTTCAGCAGAAACTCTGCAAGCCAGAGGGGAGCGGCAGGACATCTTAAAGTGATGAAAGGGAAAAACCTAAAACCAAGATCACTCTACCAGGCAAGGATCTCATTCAGACTCAGTGGAGAAAGTAAAACCTATACACACAGCAAAAGCTAAGAGAATTCAACAACATGAAACCAGCTTTACAACAAATGCTAAAGGAACTTTTCTAGACAGGAAAGACAAGAGAAGGAGAAGACCTACAATAACACAGCCAAAACAATTAAGAAAATGGTAATAGGAACATACATATCGATAACTACCTTAAACGTAAATGGATTAAATGCTCCAACCAAAAGACACAGACTGGCTGAATGGATACAAAAACAAGACCCGTGAATATGCTGCCTACAAGAGACCCACTTCAGACCTAGGGACACATACAGATTGAAAGTGAGGGGATGGAAAAAGATATTCCATGCAGATGGAAATCAAAAGAAAGCTGGTGTAGCAATTCTCATATTATACAAAATAGACTTTAAAATAAAGACTATAACAAGAGACAAAGAAGGACACTACATAATGATCAAGGGATCGATCCAAGAAGATATAACAATTGTAAATATTTATGCACCCAACATAGGAGCACCTCAATGCATAGGCAAATGCTCACAACAATAAAAGGGGAAACCGACAGTAACACAGTAATAGTAGGGGAATTTAACACCCCACTTTCACCCCACAGATCATCCAAAATGAAAGTAAATAAGGAAATACAAGCTTTAAATGATATATTAAACAAGATGTACTTAATTGATATTTATAGGACATTCCATCCAAAAACAACAGAATACACTTTCTTCTCAAGTGCTGATGAAACATTCTCCAGGATAGATCATATCTTGGGTCACAAATCAAACCTTGGTAAATTTAAGAAAAGTGAAATCGTATCAAGTATCTTTTCCGACAGCAACGCTATGAGACCAGATATCAGTTACTGGAAAAAATCTGTAAAAAATACAAACATATGGAGTCTAAACAATACACTACTAAATAAACAAGAGATCACTGAAGAAATCAAACAGGAAATCAAAAAATACCTAGAAACAAATGACAATGAAAACATGACGACCCAAAACCTATGGGATGCAGTAAAAACAGTTCCAAGAGGGAAGTTTATAGCAATACAATCCTACCTCAAGAAACAAGAAACATCTCAAATAAACAACCTAACGTTAAACCTAAAGCAATTAGAGAAAGAAGAACAATAAAACCCCAAAGTTAGCAGAAGGAAAGAAATAAAGATCAGGTCAGAAATAAATGAAAAAGAAATGAAGGAAACAATAGTGAAGATCAATAAAACTAAAAGCTGGTTCTTTGAGAAGATAAAATTGTTAAACCATTAGCCACACTCATCAAGAAAAAAAAGGAGAAGACTCAAATCAATAAAATTAGAAATGAAAAAGGAGAAGTAACAACTAACACTACAGAAATACAAAGGATCATGAGAGATTACTACAAGCAACTTTATACCAATAAGATGGACAACCTGGAAGAAATGGACAAATTCTTAGAAAAGCACAACCTTCCAAGACTGAACCAGGAAGAAATAGAAAATGCAAACAGACCAATCACAAGCACTGAAATTGAGACTGTGATTAAAAATCTTCCAACAAACAAAAGCCCAGGACCAGATGGCTTCACAGGCGAATTCTATCAAACATTTAGAGAAGAGCTAACACCTATCCTTCTCAAACTCTTCCAAAATATAGCAGAGGGAGGAACACTCCCCAACTCATTCTACGAGGCCACCATCACCCTGATACCAAAACTAGACAAAAATGTCACAAAGAAAGAAAACTACAGGCCAATATCACTGACGAACATAGATGCAAAAATCCTCAACAAAATACTAGCTAACAGAATCCAACAGCACATTAAAAGGATCATACACCATGATCAAGTGGGGTTTATCCCAGGAGTGCAAAGATTCTTCAATATACTCAAATCAATCAACGTGATACACCATATTAACAAATTGAAGGAGAAAAACCATATGATCATCTCAATAGATGCAGAAAAAGCTTTCAACAGAATTCGACACCCATTTAGGATAAAAAGCCTCCAGAAAGTAGGTGTAGAGGGAACTTACCTCAACATAATAAAGGCCATATATGACAAACCCACAGCCAACATCGTTCTCAATGGTGAAAAATTGAAACTATTTCCTCTAAGATCAGGGACAAGACAAGGTTATCCACTCTCACCACTATTATTCAACATAGTTTTGGAAGTTTTAGCCACAGCAATCAGAGAAGAAAAAGAAATAAAAGGAATCCAAATCGGAAAAGAAGAAGTAAAGCTGTCACTGTTTGCAGATGACATGATACTATACATAGAGAATCCTAAAGATGCTACCAGAAAAGTATAAGAGCGAACCAATGAATCTGGTAAAGTAGCAGGTTGCAAAATTAATGCACAGAAATCTCTTGTATTCCTATACACTAATGATGAAAAATCTGAAAGAGAAATTAAGGAAACACTCCCATTTACCATTGCAACAAAAAGAATAAAATATCTAGGAATAAACCTACCTAAGGAGACAAAAGACCTGTATGCAGAAAACTATAAGATGCTGATAAAAGAAATTAAAGATGATTCAAAGAGATGGAGAGATATACCATGTTCTTGGGTTGGAAGAATCAACATTGTGAAAATGACTGTACTACCCAAAGCAATCTACAATTTCAGTGCAATCCCTATCAAACTACCAATGGCTTTTTTCACAGAACTAGAACAAATAATTTCACAATTTGTATGGAAACACAAAAGACCCCGAATAGCCAAAGCAATCTTGAGAAAGAAAAACGGAGCTGGAGGAATCAGGCTCCCTGACTTCAGGCTATATTACAAAGCTACAGTAATCAAGACCGTATGGTACTGGCACAAAAACAGAAATATAGATCAATGGAACAGGATAGAAAGCCCAGAGATAAACCCACGCACATATGGTCACCTTATTTTTGATAAAAGAGGCAAAAATATACAGGGGAGAAAAGACAGCCTCTTCAATAACTTGTGCTGGGAAAACTGGACAGCTACATGTAAAAGAATGAAATTAGATCACTCCCTAACACCATACACAAAAATAAAGTCAAAATGGATTAAAGACCTGAATGTAAGGCCGGACGCTATAAAACTCTGAGAGGAAAACATAGGCCGAACACTCTGTGACCTAAATCACAGCAAGATCCTTTTTGACCCACCTCCTAGAGAAATGGAAATAAAAACAAAAATAAACAAATGGGACCTAATGAAACCTAAAAGCTTTTGCACAGCAAAGGAAACTATAAACAAGTTGAAAAGACAACCCTCAGAATGGGAGAAAATATTTGCAAATGAAGCAACTGACAAAGGATTAATCTCCAAAATATACAAGCAGCTCATGCAGCTCAATATCAAAAAAACAAACAATCCAAAAACAGGCAGAAGACCTAAACAGACATTTCTCCAAAGAAGATACACAGATTGCCAACAAACACATGCAAGGATGCTCAACATCACTAATCATTAGAGAAATGCAAATCAAAACTACAATGAGCTATCACCTCACGCCGGTCAGGGTCAGAATGGCCATCATCAAAAAATCTACAAACAATAAATGCTGGAGAGGGTGTGGAGAAAAGGGAACCTTCTTGCACTGATGTTGGGAATGTAAATTGATACAGCCACTATGGAGAACAGTATGGAGGTTCCTTAAAAACTAAAAATACAACTACCATATGACCCATCAATCCCACTACTGGGCATATACCCTGAGAAAACCATAATTCAAAAAGAGTCATGTACCACAATGTTCATTACAGCAGTATTTACAGTAGCCAGGACATGGAAGCAACCTAAGTGTCCATCGACAGATGAATGGATAAAGAAGATGTAGCACATATATACAATGGAATATTACTCAGCCATAAAAAGAAACGAAATTGAGTTATTTGCAGTGAGGTGGATGCACCTAGAGACTGTCATACAGAGTGAAGTAAGTCAGAAAGAGAAAAACAAATACTGTATGCTAACACATATATATAGAAGCTATAAAAAAAGAAAATGGTTCTGAAGAACCTAGGGGCAGGACAGGAATAGACACAGACGTAGAGAATGAAGTTGAGGACACGGGGAGGGGGAAGGGTAAGCTGGGACGAAGTGAGAGAGTAGCATTGACATATATACACTTCCAAATGTAAAATCGATAGCTCGTGGGAAGCAGCTGCATAACACAGGGAGATCATCTCAGTGCTTTGTGACCACCTAGAGGCGTGGGATAGGGAGGGTGAGAGGGAGACGCAAGAGGGAGGGGATATGGGGATATATGTATACATATAGCTGATTCACTTTGTTATACAGTAGAAACTAACACACCATTGTAAAGCAATTATACTTCAATAAAGATGTTAAAAAAAAAGAATAGACTAGAGAAAGCAACTGTAGACATAGAAACTGGGAGGAAGAAAGAAAATCACTGCTATTTGCAGATTGTATAAATATATAAATGGAGAGCCCAAAAGAATCATTGGGAAACCTATTACAAACAATAAGAAATTTAGTAAAGTGGTTGGTTATATATACATAAGAATCAATTGCTATCACATATACAAACAAGAACTAGTTATAAGATATAGTGAAAGATAAATTCCATTTATGATAACAAAATGTATGTAATAAATAAATTTTCAACATATATACAGGAAAATTATACTCTTGAAAGAAATAAAAATAGACTTGAGCAAATTATTAAAAATACCATGTTAGATAAGGGGATACAACGTTATACAGATGTCCCTAAGATTACCCTAAGTTAATTTTTAAATTTTATGCAATTGCAATAAAATTTCCATAAAGTTTTTTTCTAGAGCTGTACCAGTCCCTATTCCGCAAATACTAGTTATTTCCAAGGATGGAGGTGCCAGCCCCTAGAACAGAGAGCTGAGGAGCAGTGTGGAAGGAGCTGGGTTTACTTAGTGCATGATGTGCTTCATGGCTTTCGTATCTCTCATTACAGTTACTACTGTCCAAGCTCCCTCTTTTGAACCCTGAGCTGCTGAGGAACCAGCATGTTGGATGCTTGTTTGGTTAATTGTGCTGTGCTGATGTGCTGCTGCCCTATAACATGTATCTTCAATTGGTCTCCACTTGGGCTTTTGACTCATTACAGAGATGGCAGTCAGAAAGTGCAATTTGGGCAGGACAGTCTTTTCAGTGCCTCCTCAGTTTCCTTTCTAATATTGCCTCCCGTTCCTGGCTCCGTAAGAATGCTAGACAAGAATGTTAAGGTATGAAAGGCAATATCATTTGTTTAAAAAGTGATGGTGCTGAGTGGTCTTTTTGGTTGTGATTTTGAGTTGTCCCAAGTTCGGTGTTTGATCTTCTTTTCCTCAATTGCTAGAATGGATTTTCAGCTTATTCTCAAAATTAGGCTTTTTATCCTAAACTGGTCATTTATAATGGATTGTAGATACTTTTTATTAGTTATGAAACTGCAATATGTTTCAGCCTTTCCCCCCATTACTTCCCACTGGGTCTTTTACTGCTTCCTGACCATGCCCTGTACTTTTCTGCCACCCTGTCTTTTCTCAAGCCATTCTCTCTTCCTGGTGCACCCTCCTTCCCTTATTGCTGTCTGAAAGCCTTCCCATTCTTCAGTGCTATTTACAAAGTGCTTTAAAAAAAAAACAACAACACTTTTTCTTATATTTTCAGTTGAATGTGAATATATTGGTATTTATCAAGGCAAAATCACCCCTTTATTTCTCAGTAATTTGTGTTTGTTCTGTACCCTTCTATTCAACTGTGCATATCTTTAATGCAGGGACACTGTTTTACCTATGTAATTTCTGAAACACTTTGCTCATTGCTTTGCACAGTGCATGAAGATGAGATTGAATTTAGAAAAGCCAAGGGCTTAATTCAGTCCAGTGGCGTGGACTGGCTATCCAAATTGTCCATAATATCCCACCCTTTGGAAACTACTAATGAGCATAATCAATCACCAGATCATGCCAGTGACCTGCCCAGGAGCAATGGTAGTCTTCACCGTGGCACCACGAATCAGAACCTGCTGCTGCTCATATAATTCTGGCCCCTGTCTTCTTATGTTTTCCCCAGGCCCTACAAGCACCTGCAGTCTAGGTGGAGGGTGGGAATTCAACTTGGAACAAGGTCTTTCCTAACAATTGGTACCAGCCCAGTTTCCACATAAGGAAGACCATGAGAGTTGGCTCTGCTCATTAAAAACTGCATGATTAACAGTATTTTTTGCTTAAGCCAACAAAGCAACAAGTAGTTTACATTTACAGATGTGTGTATGTATGAGAGTTTAATAAACCCCACATTGCTGGATGTCTTGTTCTTATGACATTGTTCACCTTTCTGTGAATAAATGTCTTAACAACAGGTGAGATATTTTCAAGTATCTCTACATGTGAATTATTCTTCAAAAATACCAAGTCTTTCTTTTCTTGCAGGAATCCAGAAGCCTTGAAGTCACAAGAAGAGAAGGTAGGGAAGATGCATTCATGCTCATTTCATTCTCATCGTTGACATTTGGATGTAGTTTGTTGAAGTTAAGACGAACTTCAGCCTGTTCTTTGAAATTTCGTGTGGCCTTTTCTGGGTGCTGACTATTTGGCACTTGCCTCTAGGGACTGCAGGAACTAAAGTCCAGGTTTGCTTGTGAGAACTGTGTCTTCTACCTTCTAGTATCAGAGATGGGGTCTGGCGAACTGGCTTATTCATGATAATGTTTACAGTCTCTCCAGAGAGGCCTCATCTTCTGAGTGAAGTTTGAAGTAATAATTTAGTTCCACCCAGTGAAAACCACCTCAACAATAAAAAATGGTTTATGGTTTGAGGTATTTCAATATCTGGGAAAATGTGCCACTGTGAAAAATATTTCTTAGATTTTTACAACTTTAGTTAAGCTGAAATAGATATAAGCAATTAATTTCCCTTCCGAAAACAATGCAATGGTGTTTTATTTTCCCTGCCAGAGTTCCTCTAGCACATTCGTTTTCTGATCACTGTGGTAAATATATATATGGGTGGTAACTTCTGAAATCTTTTAGTGGAAATTGAAGTTTACTTGCTTTCAGTAATACCTAGTCTCTCATGAGAGGGTGTCTTTTGTATGATTTATGGAAATCACCACCAATCAGCCCTTTATTGCAGGGATGGGAGGATGAAGTCAGAAACCAAAGTGAATTCTTGGTCTAGAGTCTGGCCTTTGGCTTTAGCCCTAATCACGTCTCCTTCTCTGTGGTATTGTCTCCAAAAAGAGTGCCAATCTTTAAAAGTGAGCAAATACCATATTGACTTTCAAATCTAAAAACCTCCCCCGTGGTTTAGTTCTTATTTTATGCAGCACAGTGAAAGACACAGAATGGCCATGTTACCAAAGTGTGTTCCTAGACCTAAACTTTCCATACTATCTGTACAGATGGGTTAATAGAACTGGTTGTTTGCTGCTGTCCATGGTACTGGAATACTGGATACAAAGGATCTGGATTATCTAGCTATAGGATGAATTTTCTGGCTTTCATTCTCATTTGCCATCATCTCTGGTTTTGGACTCAGTGTCCTCTGAACTGCATCCATAGCGTAAACTGCATTGTTTGGATATCAGAATAAAATGAAATTGGATGAAGGTGGGTGGGGCAGCAGGGAAGGCATGTTTCTTATTCAAAGTTGTGTTCACAATGGGTGCAATGACATGTATACTAGAGAGAAATAGCCAGAGGTTGGCATGAACTTTGGTTTAGAATACTATTCATTCACTACCCCTGAGTGTGACTGTTTAGAATTAATTTGCGTTATGGAATCACATATAAACTTGACTGTTTTGGAATATTACTGTCCTTGTGTTAGAAATGTCTTTAAATAGTAAGGCTAGGGTATGAGAGAACCACATGTATTTTTGCTCAAAGGCATAAAAGGCCTTACTGTACCCAAGACTCCCAATTCCTAGAAGACTGAGTGTCTGAGGATGAGCAAAAGCATGGTCAGGCTGTGCTCTAATCATCCATAATCCCCTTCTCTCTAGAAGCAGCATCTTTCACAACTGGCTTACTGGGAGCATATGCCTTGGGTTTGTACTGGTAAATCTGTCTTGACATAACTTAAACTTTTTTCTTCCTATTGTGAGCTGATGTGTTTCTTGCTTGTTTCTGTCAAAGTTGAGTGTTTGAAAATTCCTGAAATAGCCCAGTGCCTTAATGCCAGTGCTTATAACCTGGCAGGAAGGAAGGAAGAGTGGGTTCCAAGTATTTTCAAGTCTGAGATTCACAGGCTTGGGTAGTAGGGTTGTTAATCTTTTTTTTTTTTTTTTTTTTTTTGTATAGATGACTTTTTTTATAAACAGTAAAATACATGTAATGTCTCAACTACAAGCCTTTCATGTTGAAAGAGTCTCTAACATGAGTTACTTTAATATTTTGAAACAAAAAATTTAAGAATGTCACAATGGAAACAATCCAACACTGATAAACTCTAGTGATCGAAGACATTCTCTTTTAGTTAATGTAAAACAATTCATAATTACAGAGAATGTTCTAGCTGTGGATATCATGAGACAAAGCCACCTTTCCAGACCAAAAGCAACTCAAGGCTAGGGATGAAATGGAGCTCTGATCCAAACCACCCAAGTGGGTTCCTTTAAAACAGTGGTCACCTACTGTTCAGCTTGAGCAGTCCAAGGACAAAGGAAAGCAGAAAACATTTCCTTCTCTTTAAACCTGCCGTTCACACCACACGTACTGGCCACTCTCATTGCTTTGGTCAAGTGCGTGGAAGGCAGTTCAGTTCCAGTCCGGAGCCACCATCTCCCCATGCAAAGCTGCCACGTGGATGATCCAGACTTAGTATTTTTCCTGAGAGCCACCTGCCAGGCATCTTCATGAGGTGACCACAACTGTATACTTTCAGACTGCTTCCTGACTAGGCTCCATCCAGGACAGACCCTGACAGTGCCATTCCTCACGGGGCCAAGTAGTTTTCCTCGGTCAACTCCTGAGTCCCCATGACAAGGCAAGAGGAACTCGAGAATCTTCGTTGCTGGACTTATAAGGGAGCATGAGAGTAGGGTTATCAATCTTCTCCAGAATAGTGTATGGGTATAAAAATAGTAGAAGCACTGTGAATATTTCAATAAACTATTATTCCTACAAACACAAGTAAGACATTGTTGTCTAGCAACATACACTTATGTTGATCTGGCACTGAAAGAGGAGCAAATAATTAACACTCTGGATCTTTCCGCCCGGTTTACCAAGCCCAGGAGATTCTGGAAAGGTCTAGAGAGGTAGCCTCTGGACCACAAAACCCAAGATGTTTTCCTTTTTTGTTGTTCGGGTTTTTTTGTTTGTTTTAATACTACACCTGACTCAAGATATCAGCTCCAACCAGAGTTCATTGCAACAAATGGATGACCAATTGCAACTTTACGCTATGTGACTTTTGCAAACTCTTGACTAAGTCTGTGGAGTGAGAAATGAGGGGGCTAATATTAGCAGTGGAAGTGGAGTCTGGGCTAAGTCACAGTTGGGTTGGAGATCATTAGGGTGACATGAATGCACTGTGTGCCTCAGACCCACTCTCTGCTTTATTTCCCCCTGTGGTCCTCCCATCCAGTGATGTCACGGTTCCCAGACGGTGGCCCAGCTTTCTTGCCTCTGGCCTTCGCTGTTCCTGCAGCCTGCATGCTCTTTGTCCCTCATCTTTTGTGAAGTTCCACCTCTCCCTCACCCCTTCCAACTCTCTTTCTGAAGAGTTTTGCTTACCCTACTTTACCTGAGAGTTAAGGGCTCCTATTAGGTCATTCATTTCCTGAGAGCTGAGACCCTCCCCTCATTCACTCCCGAAGTCCTCAAGGCCTTAGCCCAGGGCCTATAGTTGCTCAACAGTCATTTCTTGAATAAAGTGAACATTTTAAAAGTTGCTTTTTGTATATACTTTTCACTCTGATTCTGTCCTTGTGCTAAGCAGGAGAGGCACTGAGTCATTTGGTCCCACAAACGCACTTTTAGGGAGTGTTCTGTGGATATCTAGATATTACCAGCTGGCGCACTGATGAAAGTGCCCCATGTTCACATAAACTTGGTACTATGGGTTGAATTGTGTCTCCCAAAAAGATATGTTGAAGTCCTAACCCAGGACATGTGAATGTGACCTTACTTGGAGATACGGTCTTGGCAGATATGTGATTAAGTTGAGATGAGATCATACTGGAACAGGGTGGGCCCTAATCCAATGAGTGAGATCCTTTTGAGAAGAGGGAAATATGGACACAGGCACACAGGGAGAAGAGCTTGCTTTGATGGAGGCACAGATTGGAGTGATGAGTCTGTAAGCCAAGGAACACCAAGGATTGCTGACAATCACCAGAAGCTAGGAAGAAGCGACAAATAATCCCCCCCTAGAGCCTTCAGAGGGAGTGTGGCCATGTCAACACCTTGATTTCTGACTTCCAGTCTCCAGAACTGGGAGAAAACAGATTTCTCTTGTTCGACTCAGGTTATGGAACTTTGTTACAGCAGCCATAGGGAAATAATACACCTGGTAAATGCTGGACTCAATATTGAGCTAGTAGTTGTTATTTTTACCGCAGAACCTCTCAGGTCTTTAAGATGCTAAATAGGACTTTCAGAAGGAGGTGTAATATGCAGCATTTCCCAAACTTAGTTTCCCATGGCATCTTGACTTGTTGCTTTTAATCATCTCTGGGCTGACATTCCATGCAGTGCCCTTTGCAAGCCCTGCTCTAGAGAGTCCATGAAGAGGGATTGCTTCATCAGAGCCCAGGACATGCCCCAGCACCAATGACTGTCTTCCAAGGGTGGTGCATGGAGAGAGTGGTGAGCTAGTTATAATGATGACTATATCTCAGTTGTTCTGAAGTTTTCAGAGAGCTTTCATGTTCTTTACCTCCCTTAACTCTCAGTAACCCATGGTATGAGCAGAGCAGAGAGCACCTTGCACGAGACTCCTTCCTTTCCATGCTAATTTTGGTAGGAACAAAGAGTCCTCTGGGTCAGCATCCCTCTGGACCAATGTCCCTCTGATGCAGTGAACCTCTCTAATGGGTGGGATGGGGTGGCTTAAATGACTTGATCTCGCTTTATCATCCAAGGATTTCTAAACATACACGATCACTGCCAAGCCCAGAAAGCTGAGAGGGACTCTTGGAAGAAAACTTCCTAAGGGAGCTTTGTTTCCAATTTAGATTTGTGGTAAGGGCTCTTGGGAGATAGAGTATCAGAGGTTGTGGCAGGACAGCAACACTGGGAGGACGTCTCTTAGGAAGGGTACATGCCTACCCCAGCTGGACCCAATTCCTCCTTCAGGGCGGTCCTATATTATCCTCCTGCCCTGGGACCCACCTGTGCCAGCTGCACGGGGAGGGAAAGATGGCTGCTTCTTTAATCTGCTTTCTAATGCAGGTGTTTTTACACCTCCCTCTAGACACCTACAATTTAATTTTAACTTCTTCTGAAGCTTCAGCAAAAGTTGCCAACCTCACCTCTCCAAGACACTCCCATGTCCACTCTGAGGGCTGATGCTGATTACGACTGCCAGAATTCATCTACTCAAACCAGTGCTTTTCTCTAACTGATCCCATCACATTGAATTACAGCCATGAGAGAACACTTGAGTAAGCTGAGCAAGCAACTGGGATAATTCAGCCCTTGTCAGCCATCTCTTAGAGCATGGGGTGATCCGTAAGCTATTCCAGATGTCTGTGATTGTGCTGCGATTAGAGGCTGTGGGTTTTGGGGTGGGCACCAATGTCACGTTGCATTACCCACCCTCCCAACGATGGTTCACTCACACATTCCAGTCTAGACCAGCCTGGTGTGGCTTCCAGCAGGGCTGTGAGGGAAACCTGAGAAGAGGCATGCTGCTGTCTTCACGAAAAAAGAGAGGGGAGTGACAGTCACACAGGCAGGCTGGCTCTGGCTCCTTAGCAATGCAAATCTCCTACGTAAACATGACCTGCCAGTCCTGAATGTGTAACTAGAGCCTCACTTTGTGAAAACCCTTGGAATTATCCCCTTAATTGGCAGCTGCCTCTAATAGCCCCTTTATAGTTCTTTGCATCTGGGTGAACTTCAGCTATCAAGAATTGCAGTCTGTTTACCATTAATTTTGATTTTGTTTAGCAGATGTTTTCTGGATCTCTCAGCTGCCTGCATAATCTATCTTGGTGTAATGTACAGTGGCTGACTGTCTTCGATGAAACAGATTAATAAACTCCTAGCTTCTTTTGAGATAACTTCTTGAATGGCTGCAGATGTAGGGAATTTAAAAGGGAGCCATCCAGATTGACAGTGCCTGGGATAGTGGGTCCTTTTCCAATCAAGACTGCCTTCTGGGGAAAGAAATGGGGTTTCCTTCCCCATCCTACCCCCACTCTATACAGCGGAGCTTGTTGGTTCTCTCCTGCAGTCATTGGGCTCCAAAAAGGTGGAGGTGGCACCTGACTCCTTCAGTTTCTAGCCCCACAGCAGTGGACTCTTTCTGGATAGTGCTGCCACTCTTTAGCTGCTGCAAAACTGTATCGTACCTAGTTGCCCCAGGTTAAGTGGGGAGTGGATGACACAGCTGGCTGATGTGTTCTGGTTGCATACAACGTTTTGGTACCCAGTTTAGTCATGACCAATCGGCAGACAGTAGAATCCCACCTCTCCAGTTACAGTGTGACTTTGGGGAAGTTACTCAGTCTTCTCTGAAAAAAATGAGGATAGTAATAGTATAGACCATTAGTCCCAACTCTGGGTTGTTGAAACCCAACTTGCACTGGCTAAAGCCTAAAAGCCTTGTCAAACTGCGGAATCTAAGGGAGGGTGGATCTGGCTTCAAGAACAGCTTACACAGGGGTTCTGACACCCCTTCTCCTTCCTCCTCTTGGTGTGTTGGTCTCTTCCACACAGCTTTGCAGGATGACTCCTAGCAGCTGCAGCTCACAGGGTCCTGACCGCTCACCATCTCAGAGGGTGGAACTGCTTTCCTCCAGAGTGACAGGAGAAAAGTCTCAGTGAGGATTCTGATTTGCTGGCCTTGTATAATATCATGACTCGAGCCGTAAACCAATCACTGTGGCATGGAGGGACTGGAATACTGTGATTGGCCAGGCGAGATCACATATTCTCCCCTTGAAGTTTGCAGAATCACCCTTACTCAAATGCCAGGGAGTGGATGCAGGTTTGGTCCACAGAGGAAGGATGCTGGGCAGCATGCAATTGATGCCCCTCACAGCCTCCTGGACGTAATATGGGGAGGGATTTGGCATGGAGGGCCCTTGGCACAGTGTGGGCAGTGGCGTCAGTGCCCAGTGAGGTTGGTAGTCTTCATTATGGCTATTCTCATACTGTATCTTGTAGATTTGGCCTCGGACATGCAATGAGGAGTGTCTCAGTCACCAAGCCCATTCCTCTGTCTCCAAGCAGACTTAAGGTGACTTTGCATATTGTAGCCTGTTGACTTTTCCTGAGAAGGATTTTCGGAAATTTAGCCATTCCCATCTGTCCCCTCTGTCAGAGTCTTTAACTTTCTGCTCAGATTCTCGTATTCTGCAATCAGAAGAACCAAACAGCTCTCTTCTTGATGCTGTCTTTAAGAACGTATGGACAAACACACATAAAATTTGTCTCCCCAGATTAAGGGTTTCCTGGGCACTGGGGTCAGAAACTGTCTTGAGCATCACAATTACTAGACCCTTAATATTTCCTTTCAATTACTTCTTCATAATAAAGCTCAGGGAGTGCAGACAATGGCCTTCCCAAGGACCGAGCACAGCCTTAGCCAGAGGATTCTCGGGTTGTGAGTAACCCCAAGCTTCTGTTCCCCAAGCTTCCCGAAAACAATTCTAAGTGCCTGGACCTGGAAAGACCAGCCGTGGACTAAGCCCGAGTGAGCCTGAGTTCTCTCTACTGCCCCTTACATGTTCTCCCTTAATCAAAGGTCTTCCAGGCTGTTGGTGAGTGGCTTTTTCCTCCTATCACCTGGCTGATGTCATTTTCTCCAGTGATTTGGAAGAAGCAGGACCTTGCTGCATACACCTCAGGGAGTCCCTCGTGCTGCTGTTTGAATGTGTGTGATGCCTCACCTGGTGCCTCAGCGCCATGGCACACAGCACTGGTGGCTGTGGCCTGTGCTCCAATGGCAGCTGTCACCCTGCTGGGTAGGATGAGCCCTGGGAGAGCAAGGATCGAGGCTCTTCCTGCTGGGGTCTCCCACCCTGTGCACACAACGAGCACTGAAAAAGTGCTAGATCCTGGCACATCCTAGGGCTGACCCAGCTCTTTGTCACACCTCCACTTCTCATAGAGTAAAATCACAGGTATAGGTGCTGCCAGGTAGTTTGGCTGTGGACCCCACAGTTCCTGGGCACCCCTGTCCCATCTGCTGTGCTTACTTTTCCTACTACTGCTCTTGGAAGGGCTCCCTCTCCTTAACGACCATCCTCAGGGAGCTTACTCTGCTCTTTCTGACAACTTGTGGGTCCCTCTGATAGAAAGTCCTTAAAAGGTGCTCATGCGAATCAGCTAAATCTCTGTGGTTACGAAGGGCCTCAGTAGGTCTGAGCGGGGTCAGGAAGCCCTGTACAGCGAGCTGTGTCAGCGAGGAGTCTCCCTGGGGTGGCATTGCAAAACGTGCGCATAGCTCCCTGTCTGGAATTGGTGGGGAAAGAGTCATGTTACCTAAGAAGTCATAACCCCTAAAAGATACGAACCACTGCAGATTCATAAGGACAGTACGGCAAGCCCTTCATAAGACAGCATCACTCTGAATCACACCAAGCTGGCCTGTCAAGGCCTGGAAAGTGACGTGCAGCACTCCTGCTGGACCTGCTGAGGTCCCATCCTGCCCAGGGGAGTCGCCTCTCTGCTCTGAGATCCCAGCAGTGAAGGCTGACGTTTGTCATCTTCGCCGCTTGCCTGGCCCCCAAGCCAGAAGGAGTTTCTCTGCTTTTCAGGAACCCTTGAAATGATCTGCTGCATATAAACACTGAGGTCCTTTTCAAACTTGTTAAGCCATTTGCCCCAGCAATATTAATGTGCCTTCACCGAGCCTCTGGGGTTAATTATCTGTGACTTAAAAATCATTTGCTTCTGTCTCTTTTATGTTTTTGCTGCTCAGCAACCTTTCTTTCTTGGGAACGAGATACAGGATCCAACTGACCGTTATGATGTAATTCCTTTCTTGTCCTCAGAATTACTTCATCTGTTAAAAATTCTTAAAAAAAAAACAAAAAACCCCACAAAACCCTCCCATCGCCTTACTTTCAGATTGTGTTGTCTCTTTACAACAAATCTTTAATCTCTCAGCTTCAGCAGTCACAGAGCCCAAATGGGGAGTAATCTGCAAGGTGATGTGTCTCATCTGAAGGAGTGAGGCGCGTGCAGTGCTTTCTCTCCTGATCAGCCCCGCTCACTTCTGGGTGCTCACTGCTGCTGAGCCATTGGCCTGTTTCTCCTTGTGGCTGTGGTGAGGGCTTCACGGTGTGCCCTCTGGTGCACAAGCATGTGGTGAACAAGCCACGTGCCCCTGGAGGGCCCTTGCAGGTCAGGCAAGGAGGGCCGGAGATCCTGGGCATTACAGCCCACCCAGTGGTTCTCTGCACACTCAGTCTTTGGTTATGCTTTTTGGCTGGGGCTGTCATTGGGTTCCAAGAAAATGCTTCAGGGTCTGCATGTAGAAAACTTTTTTCAAAATGTTGAATTTTGCATGAGGTAAGATTAGCTTGCCTTATGCTCTCAGGAAGTCAGGAAACATGGGCCCCGGAAATGAGCAGGCACTGACTAGCCACTGGCTCTGTAGGATGTGGACACTGACCTGCACGCAGCCTCTGGGATGTGGGTGAAGTCAGCAGGGGGCAGTCTGGGCCGGAGTGTGAGTACTGTCAGTATTGCTGGATGGTGCATGGTGCTAGTTCACCTGGGTACCTAGGCTGGTCGTTGCCCACCAACCCACTCTCTGGAGGCCTCTGTGGGGAGTTCTCAGGCCCTCAGTTGCCCCCTCACCCCTGCAGTGCTTTTAAAGCAATGTCTGGGAACGTATTTTGATCATGATTACTTCTAAAAGAGAAATCACTCTGGTGGAAAGGTAAATACCATTCTTAGGGTTTCGTGAAGGTTTATTAGGTGCTAATGAAAGTTTCCTCAGGTGGATTGGAGTCTGCTGGGTGTGCGGTGATGACAAGGAGTGGTCCCTGCCTTTACAGAGCACTTGCATCCACTAATGTGTCAGCGGGGAGATGCGCGAGTGTCCTGTAGATAGAAAGGCACCTGGCTGCCCTGCACCATGGCTAGGCACCTTGCAGGGGGGCCGACCCCAAAGCGGGAGAGTATTTGCTCAGTGTAGACCGACACGGGGGCCTAGGGGAACAGCTCTCTGAATGGCCTGGTGGACGTGACTTCTCAGGATCTTCTCTCCAAAGGATGGTTATTTATTTATTTGTTTGTTTGTCTGTTTATGCAGGCTGTGCCGGGTCTTAGTTGCAGCATGTGGACTCTTAGTTGCGGCATGCATGCGGGATCTAGTTCCCCAACCAGGGATCGAACCCGGGCCCCCCGTATTGAGAGCGTGGAGTCTTACCCACTGGACCACCAATGAAGTCCCCAAAGGACGGTTCTGTTGGCAGAGGGCCTCTTTTTGGGCACACTCAATTAGTGGGGGACATCTTTGTTGTTGGAAATAGCAAAATGTAGTCCAGCTAGCCCAAACAGAAGATCTTGTTGGCTTAGGTAACCGGACAGCTGGGCAGGGGATGGAGGCGTGAGGGATGCCGGCTTCAGGCAAACCTAACGTAGGGTACCAGGACCTGGTTTCACTCATATTCCCTCTTGCAGCTGATTCCCCCTCAGGGGGAGTGCCAGCCGCCCCTCCTTCCACCTCCAAGTCCCGTGAAGAGGGAGAGCTTCTGGTCTGCTATTTCCCCCCAAAGTGCTAACATCTACTCAGATTGGATGGGCTTGGGTCACATGCCCCCTCCTGAATCAGTGACAGGCCAGGGGGATGCCACATGCTGCTGGGTTTAGCAGAGTCACAAGCTGTACCCCTGAGAGTGAGAGGGAGGTAGATCCCCAGATGACAACTAGGGCTCTGCCCAGGTAGGGAACACAACGCAGGAAGGTGCATATTATCAGTTACTTAATTATTTCACATCTGGTTTCTATCACATCCTCCACCCCCAAGGAGTGTTCAGTGCCTCAAAGGCAGGCGAAGATTCAGCAAGCATTTACCTAACGTTTCAGAGGAGGGCATCTCTTCCATCTTCCGAGAAGGAAACCGAGGCTAAGAGACCACATTGATGACCCAAGATCACAGGAGCTTATAAGAGAATGTGACTTGGAACCCAGATCCCTGATGACAAATACAAGCACGTTTGGTTTTATTAATCATGGCTCCCTCCAGGGACGGGATCTCCTGCTCCTTCAGCCTCTTCCCCTGTGATAGACACAGTGACCTGGTGAGGTGCAGCGAGCATCCCCTGGCCCGACTACGGGGGTGTTACTCTTTGTTTGGACCCCCAACACATTCTCCTTTCTTTAGCCCTTCAGCCAAA
Source organism: Eschrichtius robustus (assembly GCF_028021215.1). Taxonomy (NCBI): domain Eukaryota; kingdom Metazoa; phylum Chordata; class Mammalia; order Artiodactyla; family Eschrichtiidae; genus Eschrichtius; species Eschrichtius robustus. The sequence continues at coordinate 111,358,167 of NC_090825.1, read as the reverse complement.
GGGCATAAAGATCAAAAGCTAATGTGCAAATCCCCCCAGTCCCACCCCTTGGTGACTTCAGTACTCACCTCCATGAGGCTTCCAGAAGCTTTATTTTCCATTCTTCATAAGAGATCCCCCTTTTTTCTTGGAAAGGGGACGGCGGGGCCTCTCTGCACTGCTGCTTCCAAATGGGCATTATGTGGCAGGCAGGGGCACAGATGTGGTGGGGTGACCTGGGCCTTACAGAAAACCAGCGCCCTTGAACACGAGCCGCTTTTAAAGTAAGTGCTTTCTCGTTTGTCTATACATTCATTTAGGAGTGAAGGCTTACTTCACTGCTTTAATATAAATTCCCTAGATTGGAAGGGTTCTTAATGGAAACAATTTTCACACTCAGTCTTTTATTTAATCCTCATAAACACCCTCTGACACAGACATTGCAATTTTGTTTTGTAAATAAAGAAAAATGGGGGACCCTTTGAACGCTATAGGAAATTGATAAAAGAATTAAAATGGGCTTAACTGAGGTCATCCAGGAAAGCACATTCTTGATGGAAATTCAGCAATGTTTGTACAATTCTGATTGAAATGTTCACATTCGCAGACGTGAACTCATCATTCTGCAGTTGAAGTGCCCACAGGGTTAGGGTGATGGGACCCTGCAGGGCTGCCGCTGCCAGAGAGAACCAGAGACCTCCACGTTCAGAAGAAATGGGGCTTAAAGCAGAAAATCACAGGTCCAGAAAAGGAGTCATGGGAGGGAAAATACATTTCAAATCTGTTTGTTTTACTAATTTTACCAGTTATTTGTGCTCTCTTTTTGCTGGAAGCAGCATTCCCATCCAGCTGCTTGGCTGCTTCATTTAAATTTTTATCATTTATGTGAATCACTGCATATTTGGGCCCAAAATGGGAGTCCTGTGGCTAAGAGGAGACGTTTATCTGACAGGGTCAGATCTAATCTCATGCTTAGAAACTTCAACTGAAAATAAAATGAGTTGAGGTTGTTTTTTTTCTTTCTTTTTTTTTTTAAAAAAAACAGCAGGTCTGTAAAGCTGTGCTAGCATATCACTTACCCCCTTTATACAGAATGTACATCTTATACTTGGATAGTGTTACCAGGCTGCTTTTTGCTCTCAGAGAGCTTTCTCATTTGTCATCTCATTTACTACATTTAAGAAAACTTGCGCGTTGGGTGGAGTGAGGATATTATCATTGTTAACTGATGGGTGGGGAAACTTGATGCTCAGAGGTGGCAAGGGACTTGTCCCGGGTCATGCAGCTAATGGAGGTGGGGCTGGAGCCGTGATGTCAGCTCTGTACTCCTCCCACCAGGCTTCCTGGAGGAGTGTGAGTTTACAGCAGAAGTTTTCAAATTAGAACCCAATGCGAAAGCACAGAATTTTCAGGCCTGTTTTGGTTCTTTTAAAAATAAATTACTGTGAAGACAACTTTTCTCATCTGTCAATGTAATGATCCCATACCTTGGGGATTCAGAATATTCAAAATGTGTGTGGGGGAAATGGTAAAAGTTAGTCATTTTCACAGTATCTGTCTGTGGTGAGGTTTAATTACCACTTGACATATTTCGTGGTTTAAAATGATGACAGTTTAAAATAGAGCCAGGGAGAGCCAGAAAATCCATTCATTACTGTGTGTCGGGCACTGCTTTAGAGTAACCCCCAAATACAGATGCTCCCCACACAGACGATTCTGCAGCCTGTTCAGATTGCTACAGGTGTCCCTGGAACTGAAACCCAAATTGAGAACTCCATTCTGACCCTGCTGTCATCATCCAGAGGGAGCATGGGTGAATCTAGCCTCATGGTTTGTTTCTTGGATCATATTCCAGATGCTCACCTCCCTGACGCTCTCCCAACCCAAACCTCTCACTGGCTTTCTGCAGAATTTCTAATGAACGAGACAATTCACTGTGATGTGTGCTTTGAATGAATGAATGAAAGCTATTTAAACTACAAGGGGTGATAAACGTTTCCATGTGTCTCTTGGGGAATTGCATGCCTTCCCAAGATGAGAAGGTTGAGAAGCAGCCTCCTGTAGTGGTTGTAGTTGTGGTTGCTGTTTAGGAAGCTCAGCTGTTTGTCTGTGTAGGAAATAATTAAATAATTGTTTCTTTCCCATGGGATTTCTGGAAGAGGAGCCGTTCGGAGTGGACCTGTCTATCCAAATTTCACATTTCACTTTGGAGAGCCCTGGGAGAGGGAGCAGATGAAGCCATCTCAGAAATGCAAATGCTGTTTGACATCTATTAGCTCAATGCTTATCCATCACTGACAGCAGGATCCGTTAGGATGCCAGTGTTCACAGATCAGAGATACTCGGAACATAGTGAGAGATACGCCAGTGCTGGCCGAGCCCCATTTAGATGACCTGAGAACATGCGGGATGTGCCTAGCTGTCTGGGCCAGGCGCCCCCTGTTCCCCCACCTCACTCTTTGTCTCCAAGACCAGTCCTACAGCCAGTCTTTGTGGCTGTACCCCCTCCACCAAGCAGCCTGCCTGAATGCTCTGCGTGGCAGTGGTCATGCCCTCCTTGGGAAGTCTAACTCTCTTTCTGGTGCTGCCATTCATGGAATCATCCCATGATCCAACCCCACGTCCAGAAAATCCCTGCAGGGTCAACCCTTATTTTCAAAGGTGGAGACACACACCTGAACAGGGGAAGTGACGGACCTGAGGTCCCATGGCTAGTGAGTAACAGAGGAGGGACGTGAGGACCTGAGCCAGTGTGCATAGACCTCCGGGCTCTCTGTGGTTGATTTTCTTCCTTTTCTTCCCTTTCTTCCTGCCCTTGGGGCCAGGTTTTCCTTTCTCTCAAGAGGTGGCGCAGTGTCCAACATAACCTGGATACTCAGCCATCATTTCCTAGGGATGGGCATCTTGGTTGAGATTTCTAGTTAAATTTTCCGCTTTGACTTTTGTTTAAAATGTTTCTAAATATTTTGTTTTTCCCTTGAGGGAAGGGGACCATGGGGGATGGAACACATGGTGACAACTGTCATTATTAAAGCCCCCACCGTAAGCTTTGCCAAGTTAACTTGTTTCCACACTCAGCAGTCCGGTGTGGCCCACTAGTGTGACCTGCTGTTTTATGGCTGAGGGAACACGGGCTTTGGACGGGTTAGTGATGTGGCTGGCTGGGTGCTTCAGTTGGTAGACGGCCCTTATATTAACGCTCATTGTAACAGAATGTTCAGAGTCCTCTGTGATACCGCGTCCCTGTGTTTTGCTCTTGTAGCCTCCCTAGGACCCTTGTCCCGAGGACTCTCAGCTCTCAGGTACCTCCCCAAAGCCACTTCTAAATGGTCAGCCCTTGAAAAGCTTAAGAAGAGCAGGCACCTCCGTGGCTGCCCTTGATGGAAGAGGGAGCAGTGTGGACGACTGATGGAAACAGAGGAAGGGAATGTCGGAGGCCAGATGCTGTGAGGCTCGGAGTGGGATGCTGGCCCAGTCTGTTGATCTTGGACGAACCTCGGCTTCCGCCCTCTTGATATAGACAGTGAGCTGCCACCAGGCTCTTCCTCCCCCACGTCCCCAGGAGGCTAGAGCGAGAGCTCCGTTTTGCGGGCCAGGATATCGGATGGCAGAGACCAAAGCAGGAGACTTTGCCTGGAGGCCGCCTCACCCTGCACCCAGTGGATGCTGGGAATTCTGTGGCTCTGCTCCTATATTCCAGGGGCCAGGAAGGACTTTTGCACACACATGCCTCCCCTGCCTGCTGGCTAGTACCTAAACCCACCATTCTGCTTCAATCCCTTCTTTCCTCGTGAACACCCCAAAGTCATTTTGGGTCCTGAACGAGTCCCAGAACTTCTAACGAGCCATGTCATACCCTACCTGGGCAACTCACTAAGCCTGTGTGCCTCTTTGTAAGAAAACCAAACACAAGCTTTTCCTAAGATCCCTGGGCCCAAAGTCTGTTCCATATTTGTTCTGTGTGAGAGGTCTCAAACTGGTGTCCTGTGGACCAGAATCAGCCGGTGATCATGTTGTTTGACTTACACAGTGTTGGCCTACAGGGGTTTGTTTGTGTTTTTATTTTAATTTGAGTAAGTTGTCAACATTTAAAAACATGAAAATTCTACTTACAGATTCAAATAGGCTGATTATCTTGGAAAGTGAAACGCTTTGTTAACTCTGGCCGTGTGACTTCATGGCAGCAACAGGCTGGAGTGAGTAGCCCTGTCCTCAGAGAGTATGCACCCTTTCCTATTTCGCCACAGTCTGCCCTGCTCCCTAGTGCCTCCTTGATACTGACACAGAGTGTCAGGTGCAGTTTTGAAAAATAAATAGGAACAAGTTGAAATGCCAGCATAACCGTAATCATTAAGTTACCTGAGTGGCCTGTGTCGGTATTTGAGTTTTCAGTCCCTGTTTGTACTCAGGTACAGAACTTGTTAATAACAGCACAGGAGAACCAGATGTCAGCAAGGGTGGGGGTGGGAAAGAGAGCGGGAAGCAGGGAGAAATTTAGTGTAAAGGCTGGAGTAACTCTTATCTACTCAGCCCTCCTTGAGCATCTCTGGTGTAGCTGGTGTCTACAAGTGGGTCCTCAGTTTAGGCAGCTAAGTCTTCCATTAAACTATTTTATTTTCTGATAGTTATGCCTTGATCTGTAAACATTAACTCCAGGCTATAAGTTTGCAAGTGAGTTTCCAGCTTGGTAACTAATATTTGTGTCCTCTCTGTGTAAGTTAGGTCTTTAAAATGGATCAGTTGTTTTAAGCATTTACAAAACATTCCACATATACTGTAATTACTCTCCAAAGGTATTTCCCACTGATACTTTGTTACATCTAAATATACATTTACAGTACTCAGTAGAGCAGAATAGTTCTGATTTATGTATTTTGGTTCATTGGGCTAAAAAAAAAGACAAATTTAAAGTATCTTTTAATCAATGCATTTATCCCAAAGATTCTCTTGGCTCCCCCAGAATCAGTCACATGGTGTTAGAAAAGTAATAAACATGGTGTGTCCTCTGAGCTGATTTAGAGTTTAATGAGAGATGACATCTCAGCCTAATAGTGAGCATGGCTAACTTTTAATCTGGGCTGCGAAGTATCCTAGAGCTTGGAGGAGCATATTAACTTCCTCTGCGTGATTTTCTTAATGTGCAAAATTCCGATGATAAACAGTTACTGCGCTCGTGTGGTGAGAATTAATGCTTGCTGAGTAGCAAGTACTGTTTTAATAAAATAGTCTTAATTGTTTGCTTGGTACACTTTCTGCTTTATTATTTTTCTTGCCTCTGTAGTTGGTAGTTATTGGATTCTCATTATTTCTATAATAGTCATTTTATAAAAACTATCTTGTGATTTGTCCTCCCTCCCACACTTGTTTCTCCCCCAAATGTCATTAGCAGAGGCAAGAAGCAGGCAAACATCGCTCACCTCTAACAGAGTTGGAGCTACAAGCAGCTTCTCGTGGCTCACGCCTGTCTTTAGGAACAGTGATTCCCAGTTTGTTGGCTGCTGTGCTGTGAAAGGACTTACATGAAGCCAAGGAGATTTACTAGAAAAGCACCATAATTAACAGAGGGCAGAATGTGGGAGGAGAGGAGCAAGATGTGCCCATCTAGTTAGGGACAGGCATAAGTGTGCAGTGACCACATCACGTGGAACACTATAGCAAAGGGCGAGAAAGCCATTCCTGCACAGTGCAAAGCAACCCAAAGTCTGTCTGCTTATCAGCTGGCTCCTCTGCAACATTTCCAACCACCATTACCTGGGGACTTTCTCCTAGTCTTATTCTTCATATAATCGCACGTCATGTACCATTGTATTCTCTAATTTTTCTGTGTGGTTTTTCAAACTTAACGTAGCCAGACTTTCTGAGGATGATCCAACTTACTAGCTATATTACTTTGGGCAAGTTGCTTAATCTTCCGTGCCTTGGTTTACTCATCTCTAAAATGGTAGTATTAATTCTATCTCATATGACACTTGTATGGATTAAATGCATATTTAAAAAAGCTTAGCACAGCACTGGCCCACCTTCTGTGCAGGCCCCTTGTTCGCCAACACGGTTAGTTACTCACTCACGCCAGGGCTGGGCTTGGCTGGGTTGTGTCTTGTAATTCTAATTGGACCTATAGGAAACCAGGACATCTGCAGTGAGTACTTGCTGAAATGAATTGGGTTAGAAAGCCTTGGGTTTAGTGGTCCACATTATTTACTTTCATTAAACCTAAGTAATCACATTTACCCACTATTTCAGGAAGAGTGGGCAATAATAAGGTGAAAAGTTTAGAACTATTTGTGCAGGCTTTTGTTTCTAGCTGTGTGGCTAGAATCCTTAACTGACTCTCCCACTTGAGATAATTTAAAATAATGGATAAAGCATTTAAATAATCTGTTAGTGACATCAGTGAGAAGGCAGGAAAGTGGAGATTTCCTAAGAGGCCACAAGCTCAGAGAAAGTTGAAAATCAGAGCTCTGAAGCTGCTTTTTGCTTTGAGGGTGTTTGCCCAATGCAGGTGACCTCGAGCTTTGAATTTTTATGACGTCAAGATATATGGGGGGACAGGGACTTCCCTGGTGGTGCAGTGGTTAAGAATCCGCCTGCCAGTGCAGGGGACAGTGGTTCGAGCCCTGGTCCGGGAAGATCCCACATGCCATGGAGCAACTAAGCCCATGTGCCACAACTACTGAGCTTGCATTCTAGAGCCTGTGTGCCAGAACTACTGAAGACTGCGTGCCTAGAGCCTGTGCTCCGCAACAAGAGAAGCCCCCACTCGCCACGACTAGAGAAAAGCCTGCACGCAGCAAGGAAGACCCAATGTAGCCAAAAATAAAATTAATTAATTAATTAATTAAAAAAACATATATACGGGGGACAGGAGCCCAGCCTAGGACATATCAGTCTGTCAGGAAACCCGGTCCACCTAAAGCTGAGGCCCCAAGAGGCTACATGTGTCGTGTGAGGGTGGAAGACAAACGCACCTGTCTCCCCTCAGGGATGAGTGAAGAAAACTGCCTGCCCCAAGCCTTGGTGCCAAGTGAAGGGTTAAAATATCTCCTCTGAGAACTAGAGCCACGAGCCAGGTTTTCAGTGGAATTCATACAGCAGACTGGTCTGAGAAGACCTCAAGCCAAGAATCTAGTGCAAAGCTGTCCTGTCGGTAGTACTCCCAGGCACATGGTAAAGGAAATGCAAATCCTGTCTAGAGGAATCCGTCTTCATCAGAGGCCTCAGATGATTTTGACAGGTTACCATCCAAGGAATGTGAGCTCACAGTCAAAAACCAAAAAACATAAAAACAATAAAAAAGACACCAAAGTGAAAACCAGTAAAAACAGAAGTTCAGATATTGGAATTAACAGGTACAGCATAAAAAAAAAAAAGTAGAATATCTTATAAAGATATTAAAAAAAGCTGAAAATACAAACAAAGAGTAAGGCTATAATACATGATCTTGATTTTTGAAAAACAGCCAAGTATAATGTCTAGAAATGAAAAATGTAATTGAAATCTTAAAAATCAATAGATAGATTTAAGAGCAAATTAGACGTAACTAAAGAGAACTAAAAGGAAGGTCCAAAATCGTAACCCAGAGTACACACAAGTGATGAAGGCATGTGTTCCTCATGTGTGCACAGAAAGCTTAAGAATCTTGCCATAAGTTAAACCAAAGAGCAGTTCTCATAAAATTTCCATGCAGTAAAGTAAGAAATTTAAAAAAGATGACTAGAAATACTCCCATATGTTTGAAGATGAAATACTTTTCTAAATAATACAAGAGTCAAAGAAAAAATGAGAATATCTAACTAAACAATAACAAACATTACATACTGAAATTTGTGGTATGCAGTTAAAGTAGAAACTGGAGGGAAACCCATCATCTTAAGTAATTCCATTAAAGTAGAAGAAGGCCCAAAGTCAATGAATTAAACATCCAACTCACAAAGGTGGGTAAAGACTAGCAGAGGAAACCCAAATAAAGGAGAAGGAAGTGAATAACAAAGAACATTACAAAGAAATGATAAAAGTTGAAACAACAAATCAACAGAAAGGATAAACAAAGCCAAATGCAGATTCTTTGAAAGAACTAATAAAACGGACAGAACTCTGCGAGGGAATAAAGGAGAGACAGAGGGAAGGAGGAGACGAGGGAGAGAGAATAAATATGTAATAGGAGGAATAAAAGGAGATGTAATTATTGAAGCTGCAGAAATTAAAACAGTAACAGAATCTTATTTTGCCAATAAATTTGAAAGCTCTAATGGTCAAATTCCTAAAAAAGAAAAAAGTAAAATAAAACTTTACAAAACTTAAGTAGAAATAAAAAACCCAATCAGTTTTATGATCATTAAAGAAATAGAATCAGACTTCTATTTAGAAATCTTCCCACGAAGATGATTATCAGATCCAGATACAAGTACTAATAAATTAATAAACATTCAAGGAATAAAAATTTCAATTCACACACACCATTCTAGAATGCAGAAAAAGTGTGTATACGTATGAGGCTAGAATGAACTTGATACCCACATCTGGCAAGAATGGTATTTTAAAAAGAAAGGTGGGTTTTAAACATAGCTGTGAAAGTCCTAAGCAAAAATTAGCAAACTAAATTTAGTAGTGTATTAATAAAAAATAATGAAACATAATACTTTGGGTTTATCCCCTAAACTTATATTTAGGTTGCCACTAGAAATGTCCTGATGTATTTCTCCACAGCAACAAATTTAAGTAGAAAAGTCATATGATGATCTCACTAGATGTAGGAAAAGCATTTGAAATACTAACATTATTTCAGAAAAAAAATCATTAGAAAAGGAGGACTAGAATAGAAGGGAACTTACCTAACTTAATAAAGCATAATTTAAAGAACTCAACAGAAGACAAATGAGTAAATATATTGAGTATAATGAGAACCAGATTTCTCACTGTTAGGAAAGGGGGTTACAAATATGGAAAGAGGCACATCTAGAATGTACCCTTTGTTGTTGAATTAGAGTTGCAAGTATCAGTAAGAACTCAAAGTGTGTCTGTGTATGTGTGTATGTCTGTGTGTGTGTAACATTTCCTAGCTTTGTTTGCTCAGATGGGCCAGATGCATGATACCCCAGTAGCAATGAAAGCCCTTAGTGCCCAGATTCTCCTCTAGGGAGCCAAGACTTCTTGGAGAAATGGCTGATTGCACCAGTGGAGCAGAAAAAGTACACAGTGAATCTGAAACACTATTTTGTTCCAGAAAGTATGGCAGTGCTCAAAAAATCATGGGAACTTGTCAAAAGGATACAGTTGCCAACTTGAAAGGGCTCACACTGGACACATCTGGACAATTTAGACTTAAACAAGAAAAGAGAGGATAGTAATATATTTGTGACAGATTTTCCAAAGACAGCCACAGCAGTATTTCCCATTTTGTACTTTTTTTTATGATGTGCCTTTGAAACCCCTCACACTGAGGGGTGTAGTCTATGCTCCTTCTCCTTGACTCTGTGCGGGCTTGTGATATGGTGGAAGTGATAATATGTGACTTTCGAGGCTAGATCATAAGAGACATGAAAGCTTCTACCTTGCTGGCTAGAGTACTCATGCTGGAGCCCTGAGCTACCATATAAATTGTCTAACTATCCTGAGGTCACTATGCTATAAGGAAGCCCAAACTAGTCCATGAGGAGGAACTACATGGAGGGACCCTGGGACTTCATGAAGAAAGAATAATGCTGCCTCAGCCCCCAGCAGCTTCAGCTCCCCACTGTTGTAGCTTCAGCCACCATCTGACTACAACTACATCAGAGCTTGAGTCAAAACCACTCAGCTGCACCCATCCGAAATTTCTGACCTACAGAAATACTGAGAAGTAATAATAAGCTTGTTGTTGTTATAAGTCACTAAGTTTTGTGGTGATTCACTGCATAGCAATAGATAATTGTAATAGATTTGGGACGGGGATGTGAAATGGTGCCACGGCAAAAAATCAAGGCATATAACATTGGTTTTGGGACTGGATGGGAGGAAGAAGCAGGAAGTGCCTTAAAGAGATTGCTGGTGAGAGCTTAAAGGGATTTGTGAGAATGTTAGTAGAAACCTGAAGAGCCTTGAGGAGGCCCTCAGTAAGAGCTTAAAGGCAAGAAAGGAAAACATTATTAAAAGTTGGATGAAAGAGGATGGTTTGGTAATATTGTCACCTGTGGTAATACAATAATAGGAAATTTACCAAATGAACTCAATGATCCAGCTAAACAGATAATCAGGCAGAATGTCAAAAGGACCCCCTGGCTACTGCTTGCCTGTGATAAAACATAAGAGGAGAAAGGTGAGCTAAGGATGTAAGGGGCCAGGACTCACTGAATTTGAAAATAAAACTTTCTCATTCTCAACCTCTCAAAGATGGCAGCAAAAAACTGGTCAAATTAAGAAAAGATTTCAAGGCAAAAATCAAATCCGTGGAAGGTTTGTAGAATTCTTTTTTAAAACTTCCAAAAAATTTAAGGTATCTTAGATTCTTCCAACAAGAAAGAAAGAAAGAGACGAAAGGAAGGAAGGAAGGAAAGAAGGAAGGAAGGAAGGAAGGAAAGAAGGAAGGAAGGAAGGGAAGGAAGAAAGGAAAAGAAAGAAAGGAAAAGAAAAGAAAGAAAAGGAAGAAGAAAGAAAAAAGAAAAGGTCTTCTAAAGATCTTAAGGGCATGCCTTTTTAAAAAATTTTTTTTTATTGGAGTATAGTTGATTTACAGTGTTGTGTTAGTTTCAGGTGTACGGCAAAGTGAATCAGTTATACATATACATATATCCACTCTTTTCTTTTAGATTTTTTTCCCATATAGGCCATTACAGAGTATTGAGTAGAGTTCCCTGTGCTATATAGTAGGTCCTTGTTAGTTATCTGTTTTATATCTAGTAGTGTGTATATGTCAATCTCAGTCTCCCAATTTATCTCTCCCCACCTTAGCCCCTGGTAACAATAAGTTTGTTTTCTACATCTGTGACTCTACTTCTGTACCAATTTACATTCCCACCAACAGTGTAGGAGGGTTCCCTTTTCTGCACACCCTCTCCAGCATTTATTGTTCATAGATATTTTTGATGATGGCCATTCTGACTGGAGTGAGGTGATACCCCATTGTAGTTTTGATTTGCATTTCTCTAATAATTAGTGATGTTGAAGATCTTTTCATGTGCTTTTTGGCCATCTGTCTGTCTTCTTTGGAGAAATGTCTATTTAGATCTGTATGTGGAAAACTATAAGATACTGATGAAAGAAATAAAAGATGACACAAACTGATGGAGAGATATACCATGTTCTTGCATTGGAAGAATCAGTATTGTGAAAATGACTATACTACTTGAAGCAATCTACAGATTCAACACAATCCCTATCAAAGTACCAATGGCATTTTTCACAGTATTAGAACAAAAAATTTTATAAGTTGTATGGAAACACAAAAGACCACGAATAGCCAAAGCAATCTTGAGGAAGAAAAATGGAGCTGGAGGAATCAGGCTCCCTGACTTCAGACTATACTACAGAGCTACAGTCATCAAAACAGTATGGTACTAGCACCAAAACAGAAATATAGATCAATGGAACAGGATAGAAAGTCCAGATATAAACCCACGCACCTATGGTCACCTAATCTATGACAAAAGAGGCAAGAATATACAATGGAGAAAAGACAGTCTCTTCAATAAGTGGTGCTGGGAAAACTGGACAGCTACATGTAAAAGAATGAAATTAGAACACTCCCTAACACCATACACAAAAATAAACTCAAAATGGATTAAAGACCTAAATGTAAGGCCGGACACTGTAAAACCCTTAGAGGAAAACATAGGCAGAACACTCTTTGACATAAATCACAGCAAGGTCTTTTATCTGAACCTGAACCTGATTTAGATAACGATATCCTGGACTTTGTGTTATTGCACTAATAGACTTGGTGATATTAAGGAGAGGATGGCATGCATACATGTGGGAGGTATGTGAATTGTTGTGGTCAGAGGGTGGAACATGGCAGACAGTATTTTCCAAAGATGTCTGCAACAGTATCTCCATCACATGTCTTCTCACAGTGTTCTTTGCCCTTTCTCCTATCAAGAGATGGGATCTATTTCCCACCCCTTGAATTTGTGCAGGGCTTGTGACTGTGATAGAAATTACGCTACATGACTTCTAAAGCTTGGTCATAAAAGGTAACAAATCTTCTGCCTTGCTGGTTGGATCACTCACACTACAGCCCTGAGCTGTCATGTAAACTGTCTGATTACTCTGAACTCACCATCCTCTGAGGGGACCCAAATGAGCCAATGTGGGAAGACCTCATGAGGAGACTCTGAAACTACATGAAGAAAGAGAGATGCTCAACAAACCCCCAACAGCTGGCTGGTCCCGCACTGCTCCAGTTCCAGATGTTGTCTGACCTCAACCACATGAGGGACCTGAGCCAGAATCAGTCCTGCCCAGATTCCTAACCCACAGAAACTGTGAGAGATAATGAAATAGGTGGTGTTGCTTCAAGCCACAAGATTTTTGAATGATTGGTTATACAACAAAAGATAACTGGAACAGGATTATAACACATTGACTAAAATAGGAATCCGCAAGTCCATTCTTATATAAATGGATGAATAAATGAATTGGGATAAAGGAAAGCTCTTCCTTCTGGTAGAATGCCAGATAAGAAATATAAAAAGAATAATGGAGTTTAAAAAATCATCAGTGGATACTGACAACCAATAGCCAAACTTTGATGAGGAACAGAGGATATTACATATTCTGAAAGCACTTCTTCACCAATAATTTTTTAATTACAAAGGGAAATTACTACCTCTACTTTGGAGACACTGGTGGATAACACCTTAACCAAGTGCTTGAAGCTAACATCACCGGTACCAGGACAAGCTAGAATGTGTGCCTCTTGATATGATGTACTGAGGACAAAATGTTAGTTTTGTAATATTCTTGTGAAATTTTTATAACTTGGAATCTTGTCATGAGGAAACATCAGAAAATCCAGGTTGAGGGATATTCTAGAAAATAACTTGCCTGTACTCTTCAAAAATATCAAGATCAAGAAACACATAGAAAAGCTGAGGAACTGTTCCAGATAAAAGGACACTAAAGAAACATAACTAAATCTATGATCCTTGGTTGAATCATGTAGTAGGAAAGAAAAACAGCTATAAAGAACACTACTGGAACATTTGACAAAATTTGAATATGGACTGTGGATTAGATAATAGTATTGTAGCAATGCTGAATTTTACAATTGTAGTGTAGAAGGATGTTTTGATCTTAGGAAATATATGCTTAGGCTTAAAGGCACATTATGCCTTTAACTTGTTCACAAATGTTTCCCCCAAAAGCGTGTGTGTGTATACACACACACACAAAAGTGTGCATGTGTGTGTATATATACACATATATATACATGTGTTTGTATATCTATCTCTAACTAGTGAGAGAGAGATAAATGACAAGCAAATAGGGCAAAAAGGTGAATCTGATAAAAAAAATTTTCTTACACTATTCTTGCTATTTTCTGTAAGTTTGAAATTGTATCAAAATAAAGTGACAAACCTACAGCAAATGCTGTTTTTAATAGACATTGAAAGCATTCCCTTTAAGATGATGAGCAAGCTAAGTGTTCCTGCTATGTCTCTTTTATTGAACATTGCACTGGATGGCATAGCTAGTTCAATAAGGCAAGAAAAAGAAATTAACAGCATAAAAATTGGAAAGGAAGAGATGAAACTGATTATTCACAGTGATACGGTTCTATAGAAAATCCAAATGACTGTGAATAAATTATTAGGATTAACCAATATATTTTAATAAGGTTGTTAAATATAAAATTAATATACAAAGTCTAATTGCATTTCTATACCACAGCAAGAAAGAGAAAATATAATTTAAAATGATACCCAAATCACTGACATCAAAAATATAAAGTTTCTAAGAATTAATATAATTGAAATATGTAAGATATTCATGGAAAAAGGGTTATGACAACTTATTGAAACACGTAAATTAATGGATAAGAAAGCTCAATATTGCAAAGAAGTTTATTCTCCCCTAAAATGATCAGTATATTAACTTTCTATCAGGTATATGTTAATGTGTGTATGTAATTTGACAATCTGGTTCTAAAATTTATATGGAAACAAAAGGGCCAGAAATAGTGATGGTCATCCTGAAGAAAAAGCACACATCAGGGGACTCTAATATATACACCACTGGTGAGCATATAAACTGTATGACTCTTTTGGAAAAGTTTGTTCTTATTTAGTGTAGCTGATAGTACTTATACCATAGGAACCAGACATTCCACTCCTGGTATATACTCTCAGAATTTCTTGCATATTTTATGCTGGGAGACATGAGCAAGAAAGTTCTAGCAGCTTCATTTATAATAGTTTAAAACTACAACTTAAAGGTGTAGCAACAGAAGAATGTATAAGTAAACTGTGATATAGTCTACAGTGATAACATAGTGATTTATTATCTAGTGATATATAGAAGATAAGTAGAAAGAAGTAGAATATTGTAACCAGCGAAAATCGATGCATTACATCTACATGTAATAACATTGATATAATATTCTAAGAATAAAAGAAACAAATTACAAAAGGATGTCTTTACATTAAAGACATCTAATATACATCTAATAACTAATATTAGTTTTACAACTAATTTACTCAATCATTGTTATTTTACACGATCTTGTACATATATTTTATAAATACTTTGTTTCTGTTCAAAAGTTAATTCTAACTTTTAAATAAATTTAAAATGTTTTTCACGGCATCAATTATAATAATAAATTATTTTAAACTAAGAAAAAGCAACTGAGTAAAATAATTACGGTAGATCCATGCCATAGCATACTAAGCAGCTATTTAAAACAGTGTTGTACAGTGACGTTTGTTGAAATGGAAAGTTGTTCACAATATGCTGTTAAGGAGGAAAAAAGTAAGTTATAAAAAGATATGCACTATTGGATTCTATTTTGTAAAAAAAATAATAATAATAAATGAGATAAATGTAGAAGTATATAGAACAAAAAATCAAGAGGCTTATTTCTAAATAGTCAACTTGAATAATTTTTTTCTTCATGACTCTCTGTATTTTCTAATATTTTCCCAGAATAAACGTGTGTAAGGGGGTAAAATCTGCTGCTAAACAGAGGCGGGTGGGTGAGAACATATTCCACCATGTACTCAGCTCATTCGTTCACTTGCTTGTTCCTCCATCAACCACTTAGTATCTGTTGTGTGTGTGAGGCCCTCTGCTTGGCACTAGGAAAAGAAAGATAAGCAAGGCATGGTCCCTGCCCTGGAGGAGTTCAGTCTCTGTATAAATAATACAGTGTCATATGTAGTATGATGACACTATATGACACTCTCATTAATACTAAAGTGAATGCTACTTCTTCACTTCTTTCCATCAACCAAAGAAAGCCCCATGATTTCCAACCCAGTTTCTACCCCCTCAGTTCTCCTTCCTTGCTCATTAAGAGGCAGGTTGGTCCATGTATTAAAAGGATAAAGAAGTGGTTGCATGGAGGAAAGGCCAGGGCTGCTGGGAATGAAGAGGTTATAGCAATAGTGGGGAGAGATGCCTGGGACAGCTGGGGGTGCGAGGGAAAAGAGGCAAGGAGGAAAAAAGATGTTACCATAATTTATGTATGTATGTCCCAGTAGCTGTTTTAGAAAAAAAGCAAGTAAAGGAATTGTGTTATTTGTTAAAACAATTTTTGAACTTAGAGCTATGTTCCTTCAACCACATTATTCTTTCAGGACTGGACCTTATGGATCTGGGTTTAATGGTCACACAAGAATAGTATAGTAATGAATACACAAAGGATGGAGTTACCCAAGACTTTTATCACCAGGAATAGAAGTAAAATGGGTAGTGAGAAGAAATACATCAGCATATAAGGAACTCATTACTGTAGTTAAGTGTATTAGACAAAATCAACAACAAATTTTCCTTGCAGCTTACCCTGGGGCTTGTTTCTTCCCCGTACCTGGGCTTGTCCGAATTTGGACCGGATTGCGGAAGACAGAGCAGACCTTGGCTGGCTGGGAAGTGGCAGAGGCCTTACTGACTGACTGACCTTTTCTGAAACTCAAGTGATATAAAAATAATTTGCATCCAGTAGTTTAGGATGATTTGTGAACTTGAATGTGCAAACTCTTATTTCATAGGAGGTTTTCGGGGTTTTAAAAATTAATTAATTAATTAAGTTATGGCTACATTGGGTCTTTGTTGCTGCACGAGGGCTTTTTCTAGTTGAGGCGAGCGGGGGCTGCTCTTCGTTGCGGTGCATGGGCTTCTCATTGCGGTGGCTTCTCTTGTTGTGGAGCACGGGCTTTAGGGCGTGGGCTTCAGTAGTTGTGGCACGTGGGCTCAGTAGTTGTGGCTCACAGGCTCTAGAGCACAGGCTCAGTAGTTGTGGCACACGGGCTTAGTTGCTCCGCGGCATGTGGGATCTTCCCGGACCAGGGATTGAACCCGTGTCCCCTGCACTGGCAGGCGGATTCTCAACCACTGCGCCACCAGGGAAGCCCTTCATAGGAGGCTTTAATTTTAAATATTTTTTTCTTATTTTTTGCTTTTTAAAATACAACCAGTTTATCTTCTAAAGTGACTTGCTCTGGCCTGAGGTTTGGCTGTGGAGGTGTGGGTGAGAGGCCGTAGCTCTATTACCTCAGAGGCCCTCTTTCATCTCTCTGCCGCCAGAGGAGAGGACTCGGGTGAGCTCCAGCTGTGGGCTGCTGGAGAGAGAAGTCAGGAGGCAGGAAAGGGCAGTGAGGCTGGAAGGAGATGCCTCAGGGGCTGAATGGCCGTCCCCCTTCCTCGGTGGGGAACTAAATCAGTCTGCTCTGAGGTGTGCGCACAGGGTGACTCATCTCGAACGTGAGGTGAAGCTGATCACAAGGGTCCATTCTCCTCAGCTGGCTTCGCTGGAAGTCTGTCCTACCCAAAGCGGGGTGGAGGTGATTGTGCTCATGGAGAACTCATGTGTTTCCTGTCCCTGCTGTGACAAATTGCCACCAACTGGGTGGCTTAGAACAACACACATTTATCCTCTGCAAGTCAGAAATCCAAAATTCTGCAAGTCAGAAATCCAGAATCAGTTTCGTTGGGTTAACATCAAAGTGTCAAGCTACATCATGACTGCAGGGGTTATTTCTGGCGGCTCCGAGTCCGTGATAAAGCCCTCTAGGCCCCCTTTCATTTCCTGTGTTAGCTCTTTGGTCCACAAGGTGCTGCTTGTTGCTTGATGGCTGGTTTTCTCCAGGAGCTCCAGGGCCTTTGAGCAAAGGGCCGAATCAGGCTTGGTGCTCTAGGAGGCTGGTGGGCAGCCCACCTGAGACCAGCCTCTCTGAGCCAGGACGACTGCCGGTGCCAGTGCTGCTGCCGACTTTAGTGGAAGCTCTGACCTGGGTCATCAGAGCAAGCCCAGCTGTGTTTACTGTGCAGTGTGTATTTTTGCCCTCTCGCGTTTGGAGAACCAGCAGTTCCCATGGGGTAGATAAGGCCCGACTCTGAAGCTGGAGTCCTGTTTATGAGTGGCTCACGGGAGGGGTCTCAGTACTTTCTAATAAGTCTTTCCTGGGAGCTCTTTACTAACCAGAGCACCTACCTCCCCGGCTGTGTTATAATGGAGGCTTTGTCACATGACTGCACATCTGCTCAAGCTCAGACCTGGAGATTATATTGAATATAATTCCCTACACCATGAATTTATAAAGCACACAGCACGGAGGTGATAAGGTGAGGGCAGTTTGTAGTGACTGTAGATTTCTGGAAGTTATAAAGATTGCTTGGTGCGTGTGGCCTCAGACAAGCACAAGGCAGTGCTTCCTTCTAGAGACTCTAGGGGAGAATCTGTTTCTGTATATTTTTTAGCTTCTTGAGGTTACCTGCCTTCTTCACTCATGGCCCCACATCACTCTGACTTCTGCTTCTGTTGTCACATCTCCTTCTCTGTTCCTTCTGCCTCCCTTTGAGAAGGACCTTGTGATTATATTGGCCTCTCAGGGATGGTGCAGGATAATCACCCCCCAACACCTTTAACTTAATCACATCTGCAAAGTCCCTTTTGCCATGTAGGGCAACGTGTTCACAGGTTCTAGGGATTAGGCATGGGCACCTTTGAGAGCAGTATTCTGTCTACTGCAGAGCTGGTTTAGGGACTACTCCCTGCTTAGCTCCCTGCCCTGGAGCGCTGTTCTTGGTTTCTCTTCCCATGATCAAAGGACACAGTTTATTGAAGTGTTAGGTGTTGCAGTGATGGATGCCAGGAATGAGCTCACTAGAATACTTTTTAATATCATTCTGTTGAGACTAGGATTGTGACCAAGACGTCTGATGATTGCCATTCCTATCACTAACCTGTGATTTTGTAAACTGAAACTTGACTGGCAATTTGAAAAGGGTCATCTTTCCCTTTCTATTTTCTCATTTCACACTGATTTATTTCAGGTTGTAGCTCATAGTCTTAGCAAATAAGATGATTTGTTGCTTATTCTGTCACTGTTCATTCCCCTGAGATGAGAGACCTCCTTGGAACAATAGTCCTTTAGGTAACTAGTTCAGCCTGGAGGGGCTCGATTTCTGTTGTGTAGGGAGAGCCACACCATATGCAGCTCAAGACCTAGTTCTTCTCAGCTGATCTTTAACAGCAGAAGCAGGATGTTCAAGGCCTCCTGACTCCCTAGTAAGAATAATTCTGAAACTCACCGTGCGGGTCTCTCCGTGGCAAGGTGACCACTATGGTCTGGGCTCCAGCCATCTCACTCCACTCCCCTTTCATGCCTCTCACTCTTAGCAGTGGAGGGAAGCACTTTCTCCAAAAGTGGTACCTTGTAACAATTATGTAGGGGAATATGTCACCCAGAAGGCTGTTAAGATTTCGATGGAGAGATGTTGAAAAAAACCAGTATGAAGACAAAGTCACATCAGTGGTCCCAGAGAGACGCTAGGAAAGGGTCAGTCAAGATGGCTGGGGCCCATCCTTTTTTGCATTAGTTCTCCTGGCAAAGAAGACTGTTGGCTCCACCTGGGCCCAGCCTTGTCTCCAGGCTCATCCCCAGGGTGTTGGAATCTGGCCCCGTGTCAGGTCTGGGCACTGCTTGCTGTGGTCCATATATTGGGCATTGGGGCAAATCCTTCTCTTGTGTCTTTGCTGTTGCAGATCAAGTAAGTGTGGCAAGATCCAGACCTGAGTTTGTGGATGCAGGTATTTGGAACACACAGACCCCACTTAGGACCTGCTTCAGTCTGAATCTCGGGTCCAGCTCTGTTTGCCAGATCTCTGCACTGGGGCGTGGGGCCTGGGTCTAGCTGTTCGCAAGAGGCTACTTGGCTCTCTTTTGCCAAAGTGTCTTCTGTATTTGGAGACTTTGTGGGGTCGGGGCAGGTCCCTAACTGTAGGTCCACCTAACAGCAGCCCAGATACACAGCTATTTCTAAGAGGAGAAAATGAGGTTCTGTTTCTGTGAACACTTAGATCTTATCCGTGACACAGGAGAGCGTATTACGTGTGTGTCTCGCCTTCCTGCCTCGACTAACGTGTCCTTGAAGGCAGGGATGATGCTTTTGCTTACCTTGTGCTTCGACGGTGCCTAGGCTAGTGCTGAGTACAAAACTACAGGTCACGTGACTCAGGATTACAGGGGCCCTTGAAAACTGCTGTATGAGCTGTCTTGGAACAGCCAGCGAAGGGTGCGGAGCAGAGAGGCAGCTGGGAGCCCTGCAAGGTGGTTTTCACCTGCTCTAACCTTGAAAGTGAGTGTGAGCAGTGGCTGCGCTTGGGCTGCCGCACTCTGGATCGTGCTGCAGCTGTGAAAGATGCTGATACGCTAGTTTTCCCTGCACCCTTTTTCCTCTGTCAGATCAGTGGTTCCCACCCTCAGTGTTACAGCACCCCAGGGTGTCAGCCCAGCTGTCTCAAGGGCTGGCACAGGATTCTCAAAACCATTTGCTTTTGCAGAATATGCAGAATACAGCAGTTTCAGCTGAGTTTGGAGGAGGGGAGGAAGAAACATGCCGCAAAATCCAAACAAGCAAATTGAGTGTCACACTCCAAAAGGTTGGAATCGCTGCCTTAGAAAAGAGAAATGGTTACACAAAGCCATTGTCTTTTCGTAGTGGTTTGGATCAGTGTTTGGGGGCTGCTGCACAAATGCAGCCATAGAGGATTTTTTTTTAAAAGCCATTTTACTGCTTGCGTTTCATTCTCTGTAGAAAATAAATGTTATTATAGATGAATAGTGTCATACAAAAAATCATTCAACAGAGATCTGAACCAGCAACTCTGAAGCAGCGAGTCTTTAGTGAAGCAGAACGTCACTGTTTGCTGAGCCCCGTGGGCTCGGGAGTGGGTTCAGGACTAGAAGTGCTCTGACTGGGTTGGGAGGTTTCCAGCTGCTTGATTAGTTACTAGGGAGATAGTGGTACCTCAGTTTCTTCATCAGTTTCCTCATTCCTAGTGGAGATGATGATAATATGTCCCTCATGAAGTTAAGAGAATTAAATGAAGGTTTATAAAAACCTTTGAACCGAGCCTGGCACACGGGAAACATTATGTAAGTGTGTGCAAAATAAAATATTGAGAGCCTCCTGTGTACTGGGTTTGATGCTAGGTGGGCTCCTGGTAGCTGATGTTTTGTGGCATCAGAGAAGACAGAGAAGGAGACAGCTGAATGAAATACACTGTGGTGAATGTAGTTCAGCACGGAATTGTGGGAAGATCCTCAATTAAAATGTGGATTCTGGAGCTGGCATTGGTTGTTAGTATTCTGGGGGAATTGTTTATCTTTTCTGAGCCTCAGGGTATGTATTGGGGTATGCTAGGTTACAGTAACAAGTAGGCCCCGCAGTTTCAGTGCCTCAACACAATAGAAGTTTATTTCTTGCCCTAGGAACAGTTCTGGGCAGGTGTTCAGATTGTCAAGGCAGCCGTCCTCCACATGGGCATCCAGGGACCCAGGCTGACGGCAGCTTCCAAGTTAGCACCCGAGCCAGCCCTGGAAAGAGGTGAAGGCATGCCTGCGGGAGGGTCTCACGGCCAGACCTGGAGGGGCATTCTCAGTACCCTGCACACTCTGAGCAGGAGGACCTATCACATGGTCACAACTAATAGCAAGAGCGGCTGGGAGAAATCGTTCCACTCTGTGTCCATAGAGGAACAGATTTTACGAGACATCTCAGTTTGCTCCTTTCTAAAGTGGGGGGGGGGGTGATGCCCCCTGCCATGCTGACTCACATGTGTTGCTGGGTGTCAAGTCACTTGAGCTGAAAATAGCCATGTGAACCAGGGCACGGTGACCTAAGCTTGCAGGAGAGCAAGGGAGCAGTTTAACCGGCATTTCAGCATCACTCCTATGTTGTCCCCTGACCAAACCAGTCAAGAAGTGTTCACAGAGTTGTGTGTGCCAGACCTTGCCCTGGGTGCTGGGGACACAGTGGTCACATGACGAGGACAGATGTGAATTAGAGTCGCAATACAGTGCAACGCGCACTGTGAAAGCATACGTGTGGCATCTGATCTGGACAAGGTCAAGGTGTCCTTCCCCAGAATGGGATGTCTGCCAGAGAGCAGAGCCGCTAGCTCGGCAGGGGCAGGGCAGGCAGGGCCAGGTGGAGGGAGGGTGTCTGGAACAGAGGGATCCCAGGATCAAGGTCCTGAGGAAGTGGGAGCACAGTCTGGGGAAGGTACTGAAACGCAACGCAGCAAGACCTTGGGTAGAGGAGGGGAAGCCAAGAAACCAAGGGGTTGGAGGGCGGTGCAGAGCTCCACGGGCTATAGTCAAGCCTACCGGGGAGCTCATCTTCCTGTGGGAGGTGCCCCTTTATTAAAGGTGACTTATTTTCTGGAGCCACAGTGGTGTGTCCTAGGAATTATACTGAAGCGGCATGAAAGCATATGGTATTTTACCTGCAACCATGGCTCTAGGACCACCGTCCACCTGTCCATGATGGACACATCTAACCGCCCCTGAGGTGAAGTGGCAGACACCCACCAAGGTTATGTCGTGGTGCTTGCATGGAGCCTGACGACCAGGGGTCATCCTCATTCCCAGCATGGGCTGTCTGAGTGCGGGAAGCTAAGTGAATGAGATTTGTGCCTTTGCAGACTTGCAGGTGCGCGCACAGTACTCCTTGGGGCTGGGAGATGGAGGCCGAGTGAGGCCAAGGCTGCACTTCGGTGTGTCTGACCCCAGGCCATCGGGGGCTCCCTAGGACCCTCCTGCCTGGGCCCAGAGCTGCACATAGCTGGCTGGGCCACAAACCCTGCTGGTCATCACTCCACAGTCCCCTCAGTCTGTGCATGCTTGTGTCTCTCTTGCACCTTGATGTTTTGAAATAAGGAGAAAAAATAAGGGAGAAATCAATAAAGTGTGAATGACTCTTAGTACTCTGAGTTCCCTCAGCTCTCCAGTTTACAGCTCTTACAGGATCAGTGCTGGCCTGTATTTTCAGAGATGATTCTTGGTTGTTTAATAGCATTATGTGTCTGGAATGCTTATAACACCCATCAGTATTGCAGTGAGCACACTCGTGCACACACTTGTGTGTGTGAGGGGGACATGGGGAGATTACAACTGAGAGGAGGGGGGAATGGGCACAGCAACTCCCCCCCAATTATGTGGTGAACCCCGGTTTTCATGAGGAGTCAGAGCAGTTTTTGGTGAGAGTGATGTGGTCTCCATGCGGCGTCAAGCTGCATCATTCTTCCTGGAACCTTGACTGATTCTTGATTCTCTGGTTCTGTTCGCCAAGCATTAGACGAAGTATCAAAATATACCCTTCAATTTACAGAGAAGTGGAAGGTATTCAGACACAGAATAAAAATAAAGGATAATCTTTCATCTTCCACTGAAACCTCTCGTTCTCCAGCAGCATAGAAACAACATGAGAGGCAGAGGGAGCATGCGGTGACTGAGAAGCTGCACATTAGCCGTCCTTTGGGGAGAGTGCCGGGTGCGGTGAGGCTCTCTGGACAGAGGGTGTGCTCAGGAGTCCCCGTGCCCACATCACTAGTGCTTCTGTGGACATTCACAGGGCAACGTGCTGCCTGCCCCTCTGCTGGTGGGAAGCAGGAGGACTGGGAAACCTCCTCCTCACGTCCCTTTAAAGATGGAGGGAGTCAACTGGCAACTCCCTCCTCCCAAATGCACAACCTCAACCCGCTCACAAGTCCCCCTTGCTCCCGCGTCAGCCGCATCCAGGTTGGCAACAAGTTCTGCTCCTTCTCCTCCTCTTTCAGATCCAACCCTCCTTGACCCTTTTGTCTTCATCCCTGGTTCCCTGCAAAGGCGTCTCTGGCCCCAGTCTGCCCAGCACCACTCCACTAACGGTCCATGGTATCGCCTCACTCTTGGCCAGCTGGGTTTGGGGGTGGAGCGTGTGCCGTAAGCTCATTCACATGGAGGTCTAAATGGCTGAGCTGGAGATCGCTGGCATCGTCCCTGCCCTTCTGACCAAATTCTGAGGCCATCCTTGATCCCTCCTCATCTTCCTCTCCAATGACAAGTGCCACCCACCCTGCTCTAGCATGCTTCCTTTTTTCTGGCTGTATATTTGGGCTTCTTCTATTTGTGAACAAAGTTTCTATTTCCTGCAAGATCCAGCTAAGGTCTTGTCTCACTTTCTCTCTGTTCATCTGCTTTTTCCTCACCACCCAAAACCCACCCCTTATTGTCCAGTGCTTGATAATGAGGCTACCCGCTTGGTCTCATGGATTACCTCATCTCCCCAGCTATGTGGTGAGGAGAATAAAGCCAGCTACAGACACACTGATCACTTACTATGGGCCAAAGATTGCGCCAAGCCCCTCTTAAATATCACTGCACTTAATATGCTCATAACTCTGTGTAGTTAGTATCAGTGTCTCATTTTAGTTAGCAAATCCCACTGCCAGGAATCAAAGGTGTTTACCTGTAAAAGCAGTGCTTTTAACCAGCACCCTTACTGTGTGTAGCATATAATAGGTGCTCAGTAGATAGTTATTAAAAGAATGAACAAGCCGTTATGTCTTCCCCATGACCCTAGAGCCCAGCACGGTACAGAGCACATAATACATGCTCAACTAATGCATCTTTGATCGACATGTTTGAAGGGATAAAGAGGAAGGGAATACGGACAGCTCACACTGGCTGGTGGAGTGACCCGGTGCTTTGGTTGTCAGTCTAGAGATCCAGATTCTGGTGTTGGAGCTCTGCTAGTTGGCCGTGGGACCTTGGGCCCTAATCATCCTCATACATAATTTCCTTATGTGTATGACAAGGGTTTGTGCTCAGGTCCTGCGAACTCTGAAATTCTTAATGCTTTTATTTTCATTCCCTGAAGAGGTTAATTAGGATGCAGTGCTCTTTAACTGGCAATTACACAGCTGAGACATAGCTTGTTAGTGAGGATGGCATCCTTGCCAAGGCCGGTATTGTTACTGATGACTGTGTGCCAGTCTCAGGAGAGCAGAGACCATGAGGAGATTGCTTAAGATGAATAAAAATTCTCCCCACTCCAGCATCAAATGAGAAAGCTATGGATTCAGACCTGGGGCACCTTAGTGGACAGGATGTTTTAATGCTCCTAATTTAGCTAGCTCTCATCCTCCCCGAAGCATCTCTTCATTCACATTGCGAAATAAAGGAGCTGCCTTTGAGTGGGACCTCGGCATTTCCTCATGAGGGAGCCAGGACCATCTAACCTGATATGGACATGGGCAGTGCAGGGAGAAGGGATCCAGCTCCCCGGATCCGGCCCTCATCAAATATCACACTTGGCCGGCTTGGCTTGGGGTTAGAATGTGTGTGATAAGCTAATTCGCATGGAGGTCTAAATGGCTGCCAAGGATTATTTGCATTTTTAACCAAAAGGATTCATAATTAATAGAAATCCTCCAGGCGTCAAGTGGACTTGAACTTAACCATCCCTCAGGCTGTTGTGCCAGAACAGGAGAAAGGTTGGAGCACCAGTCTTCTGGGAAGACTCCGCATAACAGGGTTTAAAAGGTGAAATTTCAGAGGCCTGTTTGATCCCAGATGTTAGTGCTACTGGGTCTGTTCAAGGATTCCTCATCTAAAGCTTATACATGCAAATTAGCAAGATCAGGTGGTTCTAAAGGGCTTTAAAGGGGACTGGGTACAGTGAGGTCAAATTCAGTCCTGACATCCAATGTCCACCTGCAAGTCCCAGTTGATGTCCAGGTAGGTGGCATCCTTCAGGAGACGGGCAGCGCAGGTGGGATACTGTGTGTTGGTTGTGACCTTCCTGAGATCCACTCTGCACATTTGAATCGCTGCAGTATCATGTGAGCCACCTTAGGGAGCGTTTCTGGAGGGTCCTCTGTATGCCAGGCTCTGTGGCAGTGCTAGTCCAAAGCAATGGCGTGTGGAGAAAGCACGTGTCTCTGGTGCTCTGTCTGCAGCAGGCTCATCTATAACAGGCGGCTCTTGACCTCTGTTTCCCAAGTTACAGCAATCTGTGACAAGGCGAGGTGACATATGGTATGTGTTCCTCATAAACTCCTTGGGGCTGACACCACTCTGACCCTTCCCTCTTACACTGCCAGAGGCTGTGACTCTGTTTTTTTACCCTTCAGTCATCATAAAGCCTTTTCCCTATGTATTGTCAGGCTTTGGAAAACCCAGAGTAATTATAATGATTTATCTTCTTAAACCCTCCAGTGGCCTTCCATTATGCTTAGGATAAAATCCAATTTCTTCCCAGAGCCTGCAAGGCCCTGTATGATCTCACCTCTGCCTGCCTCTCGCCACTCATCTCCTCCCTCTCTCTCTCCTGTTCCCCATACTCCAGACACAATGATTTGCTTTCTTTCTGCCCCTCAAGTAGAACAGCCTTGATTCCACCCTGGCCTTTGCACTTGCTGTTCCCTCTGTCTTGAAAGTCTTCCTCAGATCCTTCACACTGCCGCCCTCTCACCATGTGGTGTCCCCTCAGACGGTAACTCCCCGGAAAGGCCATTGCTGACTTTCTCATCTCAGGGAGACCCCTCTTCCCTCCACTGTCCATTACTTTTATTTATTTATTTTTTTATGAAAATTGTCAGGCTCAATTTTTTTTTTAACATCTTTATTGGACTATAATTGCTTGGCAATGTTGTGTTAGTTTCTGCTGTATAACAAAGTGAATCAGCTATACATATACATATATCCCCATATCCCCTCCCTCTTGCGTCTCCCTCCCACCCTCCCTATCCCACCCCTCTAGGTGGTCACAAAGCACCGCTCTGATCTCCCTGTGCTATGCAGCTGCTTCCCACTAGCTATCTATTTTACATTTGGTAGTGTATATATGTCCATGCTACTGTCTCACTTTGTCCCAGCTTACCCTTCCCCCTCCCCGTGTCCTCAAGTCTCCAGTCCATTCTGTACGTCTGTGTCTTTATTCCTGTCCTGCCCTCAGGTTCATCAGAACCTTTTTTTTTTTTTTTTAGGTTCCATATATATGTGTTAGCATATGGTATTTGTTTTTCTCTTTCTGACTTACTTCACTCTGTATGACAGACTCTAGGTCCATCCACCTCACTACAGATAACTCAATTTCCTTTCTTTTTATGGCTGAGTAATATTCCATTGTATATATGTGCCACATCTTCTTTATACATTCATCTGTCAATGGACACTTAGGTTGCTTCCATGTCCTGGCTATTGTAAATAGAGCTGCAGTGAACATAGTGGTACGTGTCTCATTTTGAATTATGGTTTTCTCAGGGTATATGCCCAGTAGTGGGATTGTTGGATCATATGGTAGTTCTATTTTTAGTTTGTTAAGGAACCTCCATACTGTTCTCCATAGTGGCTGTATCAATTTACATTCCCACCAACAGTGCAAGAGGGTTCCCTTTTCTCCAGACCCTCTCCAGCATTTATTGTTTGTAGATTTTTTGATGATGGCCGTTCTGACTGGTGTGCGGTGATACTTCATTGTAGTTTTGATTTGCATTTCTCTAATGATTAGTGATGTTGAGCATTCTTTCATGTGTTTGTTGGCAATCTGTATATCTTCTTTGGAGAAATGTCTATTTAGGTCTTCTGCCCATTTTTGGATTGGGTTGTTTGTTTTTTTGATATTGAGGTGCATGAGCTGCTTATTTATTTTGGAGATTTATCCTTTGTCAGTTGCTTCGAATGGGAGAATATTTTCTCCCATTCTGAGGGTTGTCTTTTCATCTTGTTTACGGTTTCCTTTGCTGTGCGAAAGTTTTGAGTTTCATGGCGTATGGTTTCAGTGGCAGCCACTGAAATATTAAATGTGAACAATGCAACTGAAAATTGTTTAGGCTGCAGGTCACATCAGAGAGATGTCTGCATCAGCATTATGCCATCAATTATGACCTCCAAAATTTAGGCAGAATGTGAAAAAGCTGGAAGGGGTCCAAAAATGAACAACAAGGGTGAATTAAGGGACAGAAAATGATGCTGTGAGGGAAAGCGAAAAGAGTTGTGTTTTTTTCTTTCCTTTTTTTCTTTTTATTTTTTTGTGGGAAAGTCACTGTATTTAGAACTGTTTGTAAACAGCAGTCAGCCAAATAAGATTGCCTTCTCATCTAACCCCATTATATGCGTTCTCCCAAAGCTTTACAAATTTAATTGTAGAAATAAAAAGGCAACAATCTGTTATGTCTCTCGTTGTAGCCAAGGGTATTCTTAAAAACGCTAAAACAGACAGAACTAAAGGGGACAACTGGAATATGAACTCTATAGTGTATTTTCCAGTGAAATAAATTCACGTAGAATTGAAAAGGATAAATATCAGAGAATAAACACTCCAAGGGCATACAGAGGCTTGAGGGACATTTTGTACATGAAGTCCAAAAGTTGGAAATATTGTGTTTTTTTATTTTTTAAATCCCCGTGCCCAAGAGATTGTGGCAAACGGGTAATATACTGTCTTCTAGGGTGGTTTAAGGAAGAATGCTGGCCAGCTGTTTAACATTTTCTTGGAAAATTTCATAGGAGTTATGGGCTCAAGTCCAGCAAAAGAAAGGTGGAGGAGGCAAAGGTGTGAGCGTTTTGATTTTTACTGTGATTAAATGCTGCATTAGACCAGCAAGAGAATTGCGCTACCGGCGGTCCTGTCCTGATGGCCCTTTGTCTTGAGTGATTACTGTGCAAGTAAACTCAAGCCTCTCTCGCTTGGTGGAAATCTCAGTACTCACTAACAATTTCCCCCACAGCCCTATGTCCCTACGGGGCCTCTGGGGGCCTGGGACCCATACCTCTGTCTCGCTTTGCGCAGTGCCTCCTGAAATGTCCGCATTTCTGTCATAAAGGGAGCTTTACATCATCTAGTTGTGCCTCTTGGCATCCCTACGCAATTGCATCACTGTGCTCTCGGGACAACCCTGCAGTTTAGGTATCCAGCTACCTGAAGGCAGGAGATTAAACCAGATAACTGTGAAGCCTCTTTGTGGCCAAAACATCCAGAGATGTTCTTTCTTATAACTTAACAATCGGTGTGATATCATGGTTGCCCACTTTGCCTCTCCATGAAAAGGAATTTAATAAAAATTCCCACTAAGACATTAATGGCCACAAAGAGTTAATAGGGTCCCTCTCTGGGAGTTAATTTAGAAAGCGTTTATAAGATAATGGGAAACAAAATGGAAAAGGAAATAATGTTCATTGAAAATCATTTTTCTTTCAAAATACAGCAGGTTTACAAAGGAGATGCTATTGTCCC
The DNA here is from genome assembly GCF_028021215.1 of Eschrichtius robustus. Taxonomy (NCBI): domain Eukaryota; kingdom Metazoa; phylum Chordata; class Mammalia; order Artiodactyla; family Eschrichtiidae; genus Eschrichtius; species Eschrichtius robustus. The sequence continues at coordinate 111,329,490 of NC_090825.1, read as the reverse complement.
ACTTGTGTCATCCTTTCAATGATTCCACAAAGGCTTTTAAGAGCCAACTAGATGCCAGGCACTCACAGGTGCTGAAGAGAGGGTGGCACACATGCAGAGTTCCTGTCTTCAGGGAGCTTGCAATTCCTCATCAATTAGGATTTACAATTGCAAGCGACAGAAATCCTACCAAAACTGTCTTTAGCAAGAGGAAAGGGATGTGTAACTGGAGAGGCCAGTGATAACTGGCTCCAGGCATGGCTGCATTCAGAGCTCAGTAGGGAAGCAAGAGACAGCCCCTCCCCAGCTGCTTAAGCCAAAGCCGGAGGTCTCCTCTCGCTGGACCACCTTGCGTCTTGGGCCCATCCTCCAACACCTATTATAGAGAGAAGGAAAGGGAAGGAAAGGTTGCACCTATGGTCAGGTGGAGACCAGGTTTTCCCCCTGGGGATGAGGACAGCGTCACCTAAAGAGTGGGGCTGGGGTGGTTACTCTAAAGCAGGTTCCAGGTACTCTCATCCTAAGAAGGAGTAGTGGGTGCTTGATGGTGGGTGTGCGTGTGTGTGGCACGGGGGGAAGCAGTTACTTCTCACTACACCAGAGGAGGAACCAAACTGCAGAAAGTTTAAATGATCCACTCAGGGTTGCAGGACCGAGCCGAGCTGGATGTTGAACCCAGAGCTTTCCCTGCACTGTGCTCCTTTAGGAAGCGGCTTGCAGTACTTCCCTGGTCCTCTCTGCAAGAACAGTCTTCCTCCATATCAACACCTCTAGACGCTTCACACACTCGTGCCCTTTCACCCAGCAGAACTGATCCTGTGTCTCGTTCTCCAGCGCCTAGCTCTTGGTTTTCCAAAACGATGCATAATTCTAAATTATTACATATAATAAAAATATACATATATTATTATACATACACATATGTACGACTTTTCATAAAAGCAATGCTGTTTTTAAAAATCCCTTTATTGAACACTTTCCCCCCTCCCGTCCTTCTGACCAGTGCCTGAGCTCAGCATTACACTGTCTAACAGCAGGGACCAAGCAGCTCCCTGGTCTTGGCACTTAGCACCACACTGGACACACAGTAGATGCCCGTGGATGTGTGCTGAATGCCGGGGGTGGGGGGACGTTTTCTCCCCCTAGAGTACTGTACTCACCTCGCACCTTGTTTGTGTCCTGACAGCTCTGCCTGTCACTTGCTGCCTCGGCGTCTGCCCGCCACCACCCCTGCCCCCCGACTCTGGGCATGCCAAGGGGCAGCGCTGGGCTTCTCTTCCTGGTGCCATGCCCAGCACTCTGCAGTGTGGAGTCTGTGCTCAGTGTGGGCTGGTTGACTGGAATGCTTCCTTGAGGCTGCACAGAGGTCTGCAGGGCTGAGGGGAAGGATGCAGGTCCCGGACCTGCTCCACTGCCCAGGACTCTTTGCTTTGAGGTCTAGTGACACTGTCCGAGAAGCTCCCTGCCCATCTGCCTTTGCATTGTCTGCCCCTCAAACCTGTATGTATTTTTAAGTACGTGAGTAATACAACCAGATTGCAAACAGAAAATGAGGGAGGGAGGGAGGGAGGAAAGGAAGAGAAAGGGAGAAGAGTAAAAGAAAGGAGAAGGAAAAGTTAGAGAAGAGATATGGAAAGCCGGTTCCTTTTGCCTCTTTGGCGTTTTCCTTCCAGGGTTTTTTCATGTACATCTGGTTTATGTTGCTACTTTTTTAACACAGTGGTGCCCACTGTCTAATTTAGCTGCTTGTTTATCCCAAGTAATTTTATGTAAATTTTTTTCTGTAGAAAATTTACTCTCAATCTTCTGGAGCGCCCCTTGCCAGGGCTAACACCTACATCTACTGCCTACGTATCGTAATTAGAACGAGAATGAATGCATGTGACTTGTGGGGTCGTGGGCCCTGGGCCCTCTCCCTCTGATTAGAAGATCTTAGAGATGACTTATTTTGAATTCTCGTTCCTGACTGCACCTCTTAGAGCAGAAGTGATTCTTGCTAAACAACAAAATTCTCTATAAGAGGCAACTTGCTGGGGAAGGAGGGATAATATCTGGTTGGAAAAGTACAGCTAGTTATTGCATGAAAAACGCCAGAGTGGCTCAGTCACCATTGTTACTGCCATTGCCCCTCTCTGAAAGGCGTGTAGCCACCCAGCTGCCTCAAAATGCCTGTGGCCATCGGGGCTCTCCTTTGCCTTGCAACTTTGGAGGGAGCAGACTACAAGAGGCATGCCCCTTGTGACTGGTGACATAACAGCCCCAAGGCACTACCAGCACAGGCTTCCCGAGGCCAGCTAATCTCCTCACTGGTGCCAGGTGCTGGGGTAGGAGCAGAAAGGGACAGCCTCCAGGGGTGCTGGTCTGGGAAGGAGCCAGCTGTAGGGTAGTTGTTACTGCCCACTTAGTCACTGTGTGTCCAGGGAGCAGTGGGCACATTCTGGCTCATAGAAGGCGCGCTCTGGTGTGGATATGTGTTGTTGGTTTCTATGACAATCCGAACAAGTGGTAGCCTTTGGAAAGTGCCATACGTGACATCAAACAGTAAGGACAAGCAATGGAACTTTAGGGGCAGAGGTGTGAGGGGGACCTCATCCTTGCTTGGGGGACCTTTGTCCCCACCTGACAAGTGAGCCTTGGAACCCAGAGCCTGGGTTTATAAAAATGTTTTCTTCTCTTTAGGTCTCAGTACTTTTATGTGTAAAGTGGTACTCATAATAGTCTTTCTTCTCTCTCTGGTTTGATGAAAGACTCAAAAAAGGACTAACCATATACAAAGATTATTGCTAATTTTGTTGCATGCTCTGGTGGTCAGGGAATAATATCCTTTGTAATTGAGTTTTAAGAGAGCTTTTTGTTTGTTTTCTGTTTCCAAAGTGATATATCTGTATTGTAGTCAATTTGGAAAACACAACAAAGCACACAAAAAATATTTTTAAACTACCATCTGGACATTAAACACCATTACTGTTTGTATGTATGTCCCATCAGGCTTGTTTTCCCATGCATGGGTTAAGAGTAACAAGCATTTTGTATCTTTGTACTTACATCCTCATCTATGTATTCCTAATTTTTCCCTTAACGTTTAGTTTTAGTAGTGAAATTGCTGGAATTTGGAGCAGCATATATGCAGAGTTTGAGATCTTTAGAAACATAGTGTCAATTTGCCATTTTGAAAGGGTATTTTAATTCACATCACCAGAAATCAAACAGAATGCTGTTTGTTTTCCCCTTATCTGTCCTTCGCTGAGTGTTGATATTTTAAAAAATCTTTACTCATTTGATAGTATAAAGTGGTATGTCCTGGTTTAATGTGCCTGTTTTTGATTATTGGTGATGATGAACCTGTCTTCGTCTGTTTATCAGGCACTTGTATGGATTTCTCTGCAGCTTGACTGTTCCTTTGCCTTTCTTTCTCTCACGTATTTTATCTTTTTCTTACTGATTTGTAAAATAACATTTTAATATATAAAAGACATTAACTTTTCAGCATATATTTTGCAAATATTTCCCCAATTTGTTATTTGCCTTTTAATTTTGTTTGTGATAGGTTTGACATACAAAAGGTTTTTTTAAATGTTTATTTAGTCAAAATTTTCTTTTTTATTCTTCATAGTATCTGCATTTGCTTATATGCTAGAAAGTCCTTTCCAAACCAAGGATGATATAAATATTAAGTTATACTTTCTTCTAATAGTATTATGATGTCTGTTTTTACATTTTTTTTTAGTCTGTCAGGAATTTAATGTTTGCTGTGAGGCAGAGAATTAATTATCTCCCACGTGGTTAACTAGTAGTCCCAACACCATAAACTGAATGGTATATCTCTTCTTCTTTACTTTGAAATGGCACCCTTATCATTTAGAAGTTTTTCTTCCTGGATTTCTAAGTCTGTTATTGTGATCTGTCTGTTCCTACTCCCATATGCCACTGTTTCAGTTTACTTAGTTTTACAATGCAGTTTATTTTTGGATACGTACACTCTCTACTGCCTTGTCCAAATACTATTTTGGAAATATTTTCCACATGCATTTGAATAATCTTTGTTCCAAAAAGAAACCCTGTCGGAGATTTATTGGAATTGTATTAATATAGGTTAATGTAGAGAAAATTAAAATTTTTACAAAATTCTATTTAGTTGTCTCTCATTTTTCTCAATAAACTCTTGTGATTTTCTTCATATGTGTTTTGCACATTCCATAGTCATTTTCTATTTCTGATCGCTGTTGTAAACTGGATTTTTTTGGCCATTATATTTGTTTTTCTGTCAATTTACATTGTAAACAGTTGCCTTACTTCTTAATATTTTTATTTTATTACTTTTACTGTATTACTTCTTAATAAATTCTAATAATAATTTTGCGAATTGAAGATTTTTTTTAAGAAAAGAGGATTATTTTTCTCTCCTTTCTAAGTTTTTCGACTGCTATTTTCTTGTCTAATTGCAATGACTAGACCTTGCTGGAAACAAAGTCATATATATTGTATGCAAGTGTCTTTGTCTTAATTCCAAAAGTAAAGTGAATGCCCCTAAGTAAATCATGGTTGAAAATGATGGTTGTTATTTTGAGGTCAGTAGTATTTATCATATAGAGCAAGCATCATATTTGTACTTTTCAGTAGGAGCTTTACATGAGGAATGACTTTGAAACTTCGTCAGCTGCCTTTTCTACATCTGTAAAGTGGTTTCTCACCTTTGGACTGTCAATATGTTGGCAAAGAGGTTAAGAGTGTGGGTTCTAGATCTAAACTCCTGGGTACAGGTTCTGGCATCCCCATTTACTAGATGTGGGGTTTTGGACAAAATCCTTAATCTTTCTGTGTCTTGGTTTCCTCACCTTTAAATCAGGATAATAATAATTCCTCAGTAAATTTTGGCTAATACCTGTTACTGCTATTATTGCCATGTATGAAATTCATTCCCCCCAAATAATCACCAAATTTTTAGAAATAGTGCTCCTTGGTCATGATGTGTTACTTAGGGTTTTTCCTTTGCATAAATTTTCATGATATGGAGCTGTAGTTTTCAGTTTTTATGTTTCATTTCTCATGTTTGTGTTAGTGATCACTCACTTTGTAAAGAGCTGGGAAATTCCATTTTTTTTTTTCAATATAATAGACTGTTAAATACTATTTGCCACCATACCTCCTCTATGTCTGATGTTACTATTACCAACCCTGCTTTTTTGTAAATTGGTTTTTCTGATATTCATTTTCCAGCAAATATTTATTGAGCACATACTATGTGCTAAGCATAGATTCTCATTTGTCCATCCTTTAATTTGTGTTTTCTATGCTTTTCTTATTTAAAAAAGATACCAGGTGTTATTTTGTTGAGCCAGTCAAGTCTTTTATTTTAAAACAAGAGTATTTAATCTACTTATTTTATTACATGTGTTATGACTGGAATTACTTCTTTCAGCTTGTTTTGTTTTCTGAATTTATGCTTCTTTTGTCTTTGTTTTCTATATTTTATTCAATCAACTATCATTATTTCATTATCATGTTTTAGTGTTTTATTTTGCATTTTTGGGGGTAAGTTTTTATTCCCAATTACCAGTAAGGGTTGAACATTTTTCTGTGCTCTTCCACAATGTAACTTTTCTCTCCAGCTTTATTATGATATAATTGACATATAACATTAGTAAGTTTAAAGTGTACAACATGTTGATTTGGTATATTTATATATCGCAAAATGGTTACCAGCATAATATTAACTAACAACTCCATCACATCACATAAATAGCATTTCTTTTTTGTGGTGAGAACATTTAAGATCTACTCTTTAAGCAGCTTTCAAGTATATTACAGTATTATTAGCTATAATCACCATGCTGTACATTAGATCCCCAAAACTTGTTAATCGTACAACTGAAAGTTTGTGCCCTTTGATGAATATCTACCCGTTTCCCCTACTGCCACTCCCCATTCCTGGTAACCACCACTATGCTCGTTGTTTTTCTGAGTTCAGCTTTTTTAGATTCCACATACAAGTGATATTATACAGCATTTGTCTTTCTTTGTCTGACTTCTTTCACTTAGCATAATGTCCTCAGGATTCATCCAAGTTGTTGAAAACAGCAGGATTTCCTTCTTTCTCATGGCTGAACAATATTCCATTGTGTATATCATTGCCTACACCACATCTTCCATTATCCATTCATCCATTCATCCATTGACAGACACATAGATTGTTTCCATAACTTAGCTATTGTGAATAATGCTGCAGTGAACATGGGAGTATAGATATCTCTATGAGATCCTGATTTTTATTCCTTTGGATAAATACTCAGAAGTGGGATTGCTAGATCATATGGTACTTCTATTTTTAGTTTTTTTTGAGGCACCTACATACTGTTTTCCGTCGTGGCTGCATCAGTTTACATTGCCACCAACAGTGCACAAAGATTCCCTTTTCTCCACACTGTCACCAGTTTGTTCCCTGTTCTTAAATCTCCCACATTTAAATTTTTTGACGCACTCTAAATTGATCTTTCTCTAACTCTTGAGTCCATTGAAACAATGTCTTTTGAATTTCAATATTAACTCATTTTAATAAATTTTTACCTTCTTTTCTGTTTCCAATTTCTTTCCTTACCTGTCTACCACTTTTTAGTTTCTATTATTATTGGAGATTTGGAGCCAAATCAATTTTTTAAATGTTTGGAGTCTTTTCTTTAAAAAAAAATCATGTTGACATTGATGTAGGAAATTGAGGATGATACAAATAAATGGAAAGATATCCTGTGTTCGTGAATTGGAAGAATTAATATTGTTAAAATGTCTGTACTACCCAAAGCAGTCTATAGATTTAATGTAATCTCTATCAAAATGCCCATGACATTTTTCACAGAACTAGAACACATAATCCTAAAATTTATATGGAACCCCAAAGGACTCTGAATAGCCAAAACAGTCTTGAGGAAAAAGAACAAAGCCAGAAGTACCGTGCTCCCTGACTTCAGGCTATACTACAAAGCTACAGTAATCAAAACAGTATGGTACTGGCACAGAAACAGTCACAGAGATCAGTGAAATAATACAGAGCCCAGAAATAAACTCACACACATATGGTTAGTCTATGACAAGGAGACAAGAATATACAATAGGAAAAAGACAGTTTCTTCAATAAATGGTGCTGGGAAAACTGGACAGCTGCATGTAAAAGAATGAAATTAGAACATTTTCTCATACCATATACAAAAATAAACTCAAAGTGGATTAAAGATCTAAATCTAAATGTAAGACCAGAAATCATAAAACTTCTACAGCATAGGCAGTGCACTCTTTGGCACAGGTCTTAGCAATATTTTTTTGGATCTGTGTCCTCATGCAAGGGAAACAAAGGCAAAAATAAATAAATGGGACCTAATCAAAATTAAAGGCTTTTGCACAGGGAAGGAAACTATCAATAAACAAAAAGACAACCTACTGAATGGGAGAAGATACTTGCAAATGATATGTCAGATAAGGGGTTAATATTCAAAATATAGAAAGAACTGATATAACCCAATATGAAAAAAACAAACAACCTGATTAAAGAATGGGTAGAAGACCTGAATAGGCATTTCTCCAAAGAAGACATAAAGATGGCCAACAGACACATGAAAAGATGCTCAACATCATTCATCATCAGGGAAATGCAAATCCAAACCACAATGAGATACCACCTCACAGCCGTCAAAATGGGTATCATCCAAAAGACAATAAATAATAAATGTTGGCACAGATGTGGAGAACAGGAAACCCTAGTATACTCTTGGTGAGAATATAAATTGGTACAGTCACTATGGAAAACAATATGAAGTTTCCCCCAAAATTAAAAATAGATCTACCATATGATCCAGCAATTCCACTCCTGGGTATATATCCAAAGAAAATGAAAACACTAATTTGAAAAGATATATGCATCCCAATGTTCATAGCAGCATTGTTTACAAAATCAAGATATGGAAGCAACCTAAATGTCCACCAATAGATTAATGGATAAAGAAGATGTGGTGTGTGTTTGTGTGTGTGTATGCATGCATATGTACATACAATGAAATATTACTCAGCCATCAAAAAAGAATGAAATTTTGCCATTTGCAACAACATGGATGGACCTGGGGGTGGTATTATGCTTAGTGAAATAAGTTAGACAAATACAAATACTGTATGTTTTCACTTATATGTAAAATCTAAAAAATAAAATGGATGAATGTAACAAAAGTGAAACAGACTCACAGATAAGGAGAAACAAACTAGTGGTTAACAGTGTGGAGAGGGGGAGGGGAAAGGGCATGATAGGGGAGGGGATTAAGTGGTACAAACTACTAGGTATAAAATAATTAAGACACAGGGATGTAATGTTCAGCAAAGGGAATATAGCCAATGTTTTATAATAACTTTAAATGGAGTATAATCTATAAAAATATTGAATCACTATGTTGTACACCTGAAACTAATATAATAGTGTAAATTAACTATGCTTCAGTAAGAAATATGTTGACAGTTTTTTTCAGCTTATCATCCAGCATAATAGCATTTATTTCGATATATCTATTGTTTATTTAGTTGCATGGCTTATTGAGGGTTCTTTTATAGTTTCAGGAGATATTAACTTTCTTCTCCTGGGTTAGTTGTATTAATATTATATTTTCAAGCAATGCTTTTGAAGGAAGAGTGCATAAGTATTCTACTGTCTGAAATGTTGCATATCCAAGAATATAATACTATTATGCATGAAAGACAACTTCCCTGGCTATACTTCTTAAATAAAATAAAATTATTTTCCCTTACAACTACATAGACATTGCTCCATCATCTTCCAGTATTTTGTGTTCCAAAATAAAAATCTAAGGGAGGCCTGATTTTGTTTTCTTGCAGAAAATCTGTTCGTCATTGTTCTTTTATTTTCTTATGACAGTGCTAGAACCACTTGTATTTTATTTTTGTTACTCACATGTTTTGTTTAGGTAAGTATAGTTATACATTAACATTTATTTTCTTCTAGAACATGGTGAGCATTTTTAATCTGGGCTTTGATCTTTAGGAAAATTTTCCTCCTCAACTATGTCTTAATTATTCATTCTAGTTTGTCTTCTGAGCTATCTGAGTATATAGATCTCTATTGCCTGCCTTACCCCTCTGTCCTCTCTCTTTGCTGTGGGAAAGCTTCTGAAGTTCATCTTCTGCATCACTGATTTAGTTTTGTACCATTTCAGTTCTGCTTTTTACTGGCTCCTATATGGATGTTAATTATGCAAATTCATTTTCTGCCTCTTAAAATCTCCCTTTTTCTAAGCTACCTCACATGAGATTTCCTCATGTTGTCCCTCCATCCTTTTCTATTGAGTTGATTCATTCTCTTGTCTTTTTATGTGTTCCTCTTCTCTATGAATCTCTGCTTCTCTCTCAGAAACCATGACTTCTTGAATTCTCCTGAGGTGCAGGGTTTTCTTAAATTTTCTTCTGAATCCTAAAATTGACCATTTTCTGATATGACTCTTCAGGGAGATACTCTCTTGATGTGAAGATTCCGCCCTGACACTCATCCCTGTTCCTTTGCCCTAAGGATTTAAGTAAAGAACTTAAATCCTTTACTTAGCGAAATGACGTTCCATTCCCATTCCTTGTTTGCCAGTAGACAGGGTGTTTAGATGCTCTTGTCCTTGTCTATCTATGTGGGCTGCTGAACACAGGTTCACTAGCATCCAGTCCCATCTGCAGGTCATAGGAGGAATTCAGCTCATGATGAATGTTTAACCAAGTGTATCTTTTAGTCCCACTGGCTACTCCTCTGACATTCTGGACATATGGATAGGTGCAGGACAAACTATATTCATAGAGTGTACTGCTGCTAGGATCTCTGCTCTCGTGCACTTTGTCAAAATGAATTCAGTGTAATCACTGCTTGTTCTAGTGGCAGGCTTCGTTCTCTCTGGACAAAGGACACAATTTAACTTTTGTCCCATATAATAATTAACAGCCGCAGCCTGTTGGTAGGAGTTCAGCATTAGGGGTCTGGCGAACGAGGCTGCATAGCCCAGCTGTGCCATTTGACTCTGTGGCCTCCGACCAGTTGGTTAACCACAGTGAACTCAGTTCCCCCAACTGTAAAAATGGGGATAATACTCACGCATGTCTCATAGGGTTGTTGTCAGGATTAAAGGAGGTAACATGTGTAAATGCTTTGGCACAGGGCCTGGCATGCAGTGGGCCCTCAAACCTTAGCTACAATTATTAAGTATGAGTGAGTGGGCCAGATCTTTTGCCACCTATCTGTGTATGAACTCTAGCATCTGGGAGTTGTGCCAGACATTTTTCCCCAGAGCCTCATAGGCATTTGACATGTACACGACCTCTGAGGTCCTTGCCCACGTTCAGTGCAGGTGCTGCAAGGTCAAGGCCCTCGGCCAGTGGGCGCTGCCCAGGGCAGCAGGAGAGGCAGGGCTGGCACACTGCGCAGTTTCACAGCCGGCTTGGTGTCTTTTCTCTTTTCCTGTTGCTTACATACGTTATCGTATTCGACCCATTATCCATAATGAAACACTCAGTGTTTAGCAACCCAGATGCTATTGTCGTCCTGCACTGAAGGACTCTGTTGTTATGAAATGAACCATTGCCAGAAGAAAACAAGGGAAAGCTCCCACAGCCATATTCCTAGGTTGAGAGCATAACCGTTTGAATAGCGAGAGAGAGCACTCAGTGGTCCAGCCCCTTAAAAGGTTTTCTTGGGATGAATTGGTGCTTGCCAAGTGCTGTGCGTCTCTGTGAGGGTATCCAGGGTGCGGTAATGAGTGAGGAGGGGGCAGGCACAGGGATGGTGACGGCTCCCCTATGATAAAGAATCAGAGGAGAGGAAATCAGGAAAAGAGAAATCTAAACAGAACATGGAAATGAGGCACAGAATAGGTTGGCCAGGTCTTTGCTGTGTGTGAAAAGGAGGGGAGGGCTCTGTCCCAGAAGAGCCTGGAAGCCCAGGGGAGGGGAGGCTTGCCGCGGTGGGGTGGGGGGTGGAGAGGCGGTGCAGCATGCCTGCGGCCAAGGCATAACCACGGGAGGAAGGGTCCCCCACCACTGCAGGGGGCAGCTCTCGCATGGTCGGAAAGAGGCTTCCACATGGGGATGGCCATGTAATAGGGTGGCGGGGAAATGCCTGCATTTTGAAAATCACTGCCAGATTTGTTTTCATATGTTGTAGGTATTTTCAAAAGAGAGCATTAGATCATTGAGATGGTGAAGGCAGTTTCTGAGCTAGTTCCAAAGCAGCCTTCTGATCGACCTGCAGAAATGACACACTGGGCCCAAGCTCTTTGCAGCCCGATTGGGGAAACTATAAAGAACTGGTACAGCATGCTGCATTTGTATTAAGAGGGTTTTTTTTTACCTACTTTTTTAAAGTCCCGATCTAATTTATTTCAGATGAATCTTGCAAAAATACTTGCTATTTTTTGTTTATTCAGCTAGCCGTTCCTCCAACAAATATTAACTGAATGACCCCATTTGTGCCAGGCACTGTTCTGGGCCCTAGAACAGAGGTAGACATTTAAACCGCTCTGCTTTCAACCTGATTCTCACCTTTGTTGGTGTCCTGCCTTGGCCCTCAAATCCGTGGAATATTTCTGTCACATCTGCTCTCACAACAACGCTGGGTGGATGATACCCCTGTCACGCAGGTGAGAAAAGAGACTGAGCGTGATCAGTGGTTGTATGAACTACCAAAGTCAGTGGTGAATCAAAAGCCAGAATTTTCATTCTGCCCAGTTGAGTTTCCGATCTTTCTTCTTTCCCTTCCTGCTCATCAGCTCTTACCTGTCCCTTCCCTCATTCTTGCAGGGTTGAGCTTTTGACTTTTCATGGTGACAAGTTGATGGAGTCAGCTCCTCTGTGCTAATGGGTAGGAAGCTAATAGTGACTCACTGTTACCCTCTGTGCACTTGCTTTACCTGCCACAAGGTTGGCAACTTGTCACACACACCTCTCACCTTTGGCTCGGCAGACTGTCTGTTAGCTAGAGTCGGGGGTACACCTGGACTAAACCTTTATAACTAGGTAAGAGCATACTTCTGCCATGTCACAGATCCCTGGGAAACCAAATGAATTGACACAGCCTTTATTTTTTATGAACTAATTGTCAGCCTTTTCTCTGAGAGCTGGGTTTGGGTGACAGCTTTAATGATACCGCATGCAATGAGGACTCCCTGAAGTTAAAGGTCCTTCCCCACCTCCAAAGAGACCCCACCTTGCTGGGATTGGCAGGTAGCCCCTTGCCCACTCTCTGGGATTTTTCAGTTGTCTTGCCTGAAATAAACCTACTTGAAGAATATATTCCCAAGCAAGTGCGATGGGTATTTTTGATGGGGGTTGAGAAGAGATGTAGTTTATTGGATTTTATCTTGCAACTGATTTGTTTCTGCCAGACGTTGATATGCAGCCTTGATGCCATGATTTCAGGCCTCGGGAGTATTAAAGTTATAAACAACCTTCCATTGCTTCATCTGCTAGTAGGAACCTTAATTTATCACATAGATGTTAGAGTCAAAGTTTCTCATCCACTCATTAAGAAAAAAAAACCCAAAACCCGACAGCTATAAGGAATGCATCCCCTCTTTTAAAAATTCATTCTAAGGAATAAGAGAGAATTTATTCTAAAATATCTTCATCCCAATGGAAATAAAAATCCTGCTTAATGGCCAGGAATCTCCCCTGGGCTTTGATTAAGAAGGAACTGCAAAGATGGGCATTTCTTCTCTGACTGTTTGTCTTCTGGGCTAGTCAGACTTCAGGAAGAAAATTTTGTCTTGGGTTCTCAATGGGGCTGGGACCTTCTAGTACACAGAGGTTGGCCTGTGAGAACCGGCTGCTGCCCAGGGTATGCTGTGGGGATGCTCACTGGTTCAGAGACCTGCTGGGCACCGGCGACAGAGGAGAAGGGCAGGACCTTCCGTCGTTCTTTAACTTCAGACACAATGCCCCTTCTGCTGTGTTCTTACATTTAAAAACAATACCCTTCATAGCTTTCTTTCCTGATTATAATAATAGAACATGTCCTTTATTTTTAAAAATGAATATATATGTAGACAGGGAGGCAAAACTTTCTTGTAATCCCACCACCCAGACATCATCTTTGTTATTCTGATTGATATCCAGCCTGTTCTCTCTTAAAGCATTTATGTTGTTTCCACAAAACTGGGATCTTCCTGTACATTCTATTCTGTAACCTGATTCTTTTCACTTAACACTACAGTTTTCATTTGTTGCTATTAAAAAAATACATATTCTGCATCTATCCACGAAGAAGTCATTGTGGTGTTGTGAGCGTACAGCAGTGACTGGGCCCACCGGACCAGCCCTTATTGAGTGCTCATCTGAGAGGAGAGGACATTAAACAAAGAATTGCCCCAATAATCATTTGATTACAACTGTGATAAGAGCAATGAAGGAGAAGGACAGGGGACTGTGGGCACCTGACCTAGTCTGGGTACCAGGAAGGCTTCCCCGAGGAAGTGGCATGAAGGCTCAGAGCTGACAGCTGAGCAAGCAAAGAGCCCGGGGGAGAGTGGGAGGGAGACAAGAGCTCTGGGGGAGCTGAGAGCAGCCGGAGTGGCTGAGAGAGTGAGGGAGTAGGTGGCCCAGAATGTCACAGGAGAGGCAGGCATGGACCAGATCACTCAGAGCCCCGGTTAAGGATGTTGGGTTTATCCTAAGAGCAGTGGTGAGCCATCATGGCACTTAATCAGGTATGGGACTTGATAAGATTTACAGTTTTAAAGGATTATTCTGTAGCAAAGAGTGGGGACTCTGGGGTAGCTGTGAGAAGTTGAGTTAGGAGGCTACTACAGTAATCTAGAAGAGCAATGCCAGTGCTTTGGAGTAGAGTGATAGCAGAGATGGGAGAAGTGGGTGGAGCCTACCTGTTTTTTCCTTTGAGGAGTACATTAATCAGATGTGGTGACTACTTAGATATGGAAAGCAAGAAAGAGAGAAGCAACAAGGATGCTTCATGGATTACTGCCTTTTGCAACTGGGAAGAGGCACTGGATGCTGACACGGGGAACCCTGGGGGAAGACTAGGATTTGGGGGGTAGATAATGGACTCTGGTTTAGACATGCCAAGCTGGATGTACCTGTGGGAGAGGAGACAGCACACAGGCTATTGGCCAGGTAGGGCTGGAATGCAACAGAGGGCCGTGGCCTGAACATAAAGATTTAGGGGTCATCAGCATGTGGGTGGCAAAAGAAGTTATGACTGGCTGAAAATGTCTGGGGCCTGAGGGTAGAGTCTGCAGAGAAGAAGGCCTAGGGCAGGGCCTGGAGGGCCAGAGCCTTTGAGCTCATGTGTAGGAGGGTGGATGCACTGGGCTGGGCCTCTTCAGCTCCTTTAGGCCAAGACTGTGTGCGTTCCTTCAAGATAACTTCTGTCCGTTCTGCTTTGTGAGTCAGTACTCCACGTGGAGTACTGAAGCCAGCTCTTTTGCTTCAGGAGGGCTTGTATTAGATTTTCAGGAATTCTGTGAGCCAATTGTTTAAAATTGGCCATCATAGGAACACTCTCACCATGGAAATTGGCAAATGCTACAAATTAGGACTTTTTTTTTCCCCTTCCCCTTCCTGGAGAGCTGGTTGTTAAAGATTTACCAGCACACCACTGTTTATAACCAACTTTGTTTCTAATGGTATTTTGTGGGTTATTTCCATTGGGATCTGAGAAGGAGAGTATCTGTGATGGCTTTGCTATTTCCCTGAAAGTCTCTGATTCTGTTCTAAATTACCAGCCCCTTCTGCTAAAGAGGGAGTAAGCAAGTGACATGTTGAAATAGTGAACTTCTTCAGTCTCTGTATCAGTTCTCTGTTGCAGCCACAACAAATCACACACTTAGCAACCTGAAACAACACGAACCTATTGTCTCAAGGTTCCTCTAGGTCAGAGTCCACCTTGGTCCAGCTGGCTTCTCTGCGTAGGGTCTCACAAGGCCCAAGTCAAGGGGTTGGCCAGGCTGGGCTCTTGTCTGGAGGCTCTGGAGAAAAACCCATTTCCAAGCTCCTTCACGTTGTTGGCAGAATTCGGTTCCTTCTGAACATGGGACTGAGACCCCTGACTTCTTGCTGGCTGTCAGCTTGGGGCCACTCTGCTCCTAGAGGTCACTTGCATTCCTTCCCCTGTGGCCCCTCCATCCTCAGGTCAGCAGCAGAACATCGAGTCCTTCTCATACTTGGAACCTCTGACCTTCTGCCACCAGCCATAGACAGCTCTCGGCCTTTAAGGGCTTGTGCCATTAGATCAGTCCCACCCAGATAATCCACCCATCTTAAGGTTAACTGCTCCTGTCTTGGTTTCCTAGGGCTGCCATAACAGAGTACCAGCAACTGGGTAGCTTAAGACATTGGAAAGTTATTCTCATAGTTCTGGAGGCTAGAAGTCCAAAATCAAGGCGTCAGCAGGGCCGTTCTCCCTCCAAAGCCTCTAGGAGAGGATCTTCCCTTGCATCTTCCAGCTTCTGGTAGCCCCAGGCATTCCTTGGCTTGTGGCAGCACAGCTCCGATATCTGACTCCAACTTCCCGTGACCATCTTCCTTCTGTGTCTGTGTTCTCCTCTGCGTGTGTGTCCATGTTCACATTACCCACTTCTCATAAGGACACCAGTCAGGTTGGATTAGAGTCCACCCTAATGATATCATCTTAACTTGATTACACCTGCAAAGACCCTGTTTCCAAATAGTCACATTCACAGGTACCAGGGGTTAGGACTTTGAAAAAACTTTTTTTTTTAATTATTATTTTATATTGGGGTATAGTTGATGTACAATTAGCTTCAGGTGTACAGCAAAGTGGTTCAGTTATACATATACATATATCCATTCTTTTTCAGATTCTTTTTCCATATAGTTTATTACAGAATATTGATTAGAGTTCCCTGTGCTATACAGTAGGTCCTTGCTGATTATCAATTTTATATATAGTAGTGTGTATATGTTAATCCCAACCTCCTAATTTATCCCTCCCCCCCACGTTTCCCCTTTGGTAACCATAAGTTTGTTTTCAAAGTCTGTGAGTCTGTTTCTGTTTTGTAAATAAGTTCATTTGTATCATCTTTTTAGATTCCACATATAAGTGATATCATATGATGTTTGTCTTTCTCTGTCTGACTTACTTCGCTTAGTATGATAATCTCCAGGTCTATCCATGTTGCTGCAAATGGCATTATTTCATTCTTTTTAATGGCTGAGTAATATTCCATTGTATATATGTACCACACCTTAACAAATCTTTTTGAGGGGCACAACTCAACCTATAACAGTGCCATGGAACATATAAGATAATCACGGAAATGGGATCTCATCGTATTGGCAGCTTCTAGGAGTTAGGGCCTAGACTCTAGGGGTGGGTACACTCTTAGAAACCTACCCACCTCAGTCTCCAAAGATGCCCTTTGAGGGATTGTCCCATTCGCTACCTTACCTAAAAATAGATTCCATGCCCCCAGGGCTCCTCCTTGGATGACCTCAGTTTACACCTTTTCTTCCCTCCTCCAGTTTTGAGTGTATTGTCTGCCTTCCAAACAGGATTGTCTCATGGACCATACTGCTCTCTTTCTTGGGGCAGGCTCAGTAGAAATTGACCACCCATGCTGATTAAGGTGGTTGGTACAAGACACAGTGATGAGAAAGAACTTCAGCCTTCAAACATGACCAATTTTGTGCTCTACTCATCAGCGAAGGGAAGTTTGCTCTTGCTTTTTATTTTTTTCTTAAGATTGCGGAGCGTGTAACAAATTGCTCCCCATTTACCCCTGTATGGTTGTGGTCGGAGGACGTCTTCATTTCCCTGGCGCCCTCTGCACCGCACTCTGCCGCCCACTGGAAGTGCATCTGTGTGGGCTGGAGTCATCTCCATGCCTACCTGTTTTCGGCCTGCCCTCTCTTTTCATCTTCCCCAGAAGCACATCTCCCACTGTGTGTGATGGCTGAAACTACACGGCACTTAGAGTCTTCCTTTATCTCCCCCTGCTCTAGATGTCGAGCAGATTCAAAAGTTAAAGCACACGTTTTGTGAAGCAAACAGGAATCTTGCCAGTGTCGGTGTTTCACAGGAACGTTGAGAGCTGAATGGCTTCCCACTGTGTGTCCAGTTTGTTCTCTTCTGGGCAATGTCCTTTGGAGAATTTAATTATGCTACGTTATCGTATGATCGTCTACTCCATCCAGAAAGGTTAGAGAGGAGAATTAGTCATTTAGGAAATCCTTTTTGGAAATGGGCTTGGTTATTTTATCAGCTTTTATATCTTCAAAGGTTAACATGTTAATCAGTTTTTTTTTTTAACATGGCTAATTTGTAAAATAGCCTCAGGGTGTGAGCTTGGAAAATTAACACTGTTGTTATTTTGTGTTTCTGGACACTGACCCTTGCACCCCAAGATGACACGACACCCCCAGAGTCAGGAGCCTGGGCTTTCTTGCTGCTGAGGCAAAGTTCCAGGCACGTGTGCTCCGACCTGGACCGTTTGGGCTCAAAGCTTTGCGTTGCAGGTCATTCTGTGAAGACAGCATGAGGAAGGGCTTCTTCTGAGGAGGGAGTTGAACCCACAACCTTAGTCTCCTTAACCTTGCTCACTGGCAGCGTCATGCAGTGTGATGAGCTGAAGACCGGCGCTCAGTCAGCGTAACCACAGTGTCCGCTTTGAGCCTCGTTGTTGTGTGAAACCAGGACAAGTTGTCGAACCCACCACAAACGTTGTATCTTCCTCTGCAGAGTGAGGGCTCAGCTTCTCTTGCAGGGACATTGGGAGGGTCACATGAGTTCACAGATATGAACGTGGGATGTTGATGGGGAAGAGGAGGATGGAGAGCCAGACTCATGAGATAAAAGACACTTCAACTTAAAATGGGGCCCAAGGTGGGCTCTTTAGAACTCCCTCTCTACTCCTGTAGCACAAAACAGATATTTATTCAATGCTCCAAGTGTTTACGAAGCACCCTCTACATCCCCAGCCTTCTGCTGGCCCACGGGAGGGGATAAGAAGGAAGCATGCAGCATGCTTTGCAGCCCCTCTGGTCTCGTTGTAAAGATAAGACTTGTGCAGAGTGGGCTCTAAATACATATTGGTTGATTGAATATATGAATGTCAAGCAAAATATGAGAAAGCAGAATTGGGGTCCTGCCTTTCCAGGATCCCATTATCAAGCTAAACTGTGTGCCGTGGGAGGTGGGGCTGGGTAGAGATCATTGCTGCCCTGAGGGCTTCAAAGGGATGGGAGAGAGGTGTGGGGTGGCATGGTCCCAGCAGCAGCCCTGCATCCCCAGCATGGGATGGATCCATTGAGCCCGCGCTCAGTCGCAGAAGGAACTGAAAATCATGTAAGAATGTGCTTCACTGAAGCAAAGCTACATTGTCACTGTTACGAACAGCAAATTTTAAGCTGAACTGAAACCCTGAGAGGTTGCTTTATTCCTGGGTTTGAACCTGGAGAAGCAGTTGGCAGTCACAATTTGTGCAAGTCTCTCCTGGAAACCCCAGCGCTATAGCCCTGATCAAGGAAGTCTGACTTTTGCTTCCACCCACAACAAAGTGAGCCTCCCACCTGCGTAACTAGGGGAATCCTACCACGCCTCCCTGGCCCCCTCAAGACCCAGTGGCGTGTATAACCAAGAGAAGCCTCTGTTGAAATGGTCAGATCCCTCCAGAGAGTTCAGCAAAGACTTGGTATCTTGGTTAATCTTGGAGCTATTTTTCTAGCTTTAAACCAGCCATCTCAGGACCAGGTTAGACAGGGGTAGAATAAGAGCTACTTAGCAGCTCTCCTGTGTGTGGATTTTCGAACATGGCTGTGAAAGGGCTGAAGTTTAGCCAGACTGCAACCATTTGTCTAAACTAAGCATTTATGGCTGTGGTCCATTCTGAATGGTCACTGCTCATGCCACACCAGTTGTTTAACATTTGGAAAATAACCAGTGGGTAAAAGTAGTGTGTTCAAGCACACTGTGTGTGTGTGTGTGTGCGTGTGTGTGATTTGTTGATGGTGAGAACATGCTCAGTTTAGGGGATCTGAGGAGTTCCTGTATTCCCTGTCAGACACCCACGTGTTGATTGTATACGCGTTTCCTCTAAACAAGGAAGATGCATTTTGACAAAAAAAAATGGAAATCTCCTCCCCGGGACTCAGCCCTCACAGGTAGTGCCACTGAGCCCAGCTCTGAGGTAATTGGTTCTCCACAGAATTATCTAAGACCTTCCCTTCCCCACTGAGGAGGAGCTTTCCCAGGATGGAGCAGGGCTTAGCATTCTGGACTCAGACCCATGTAATTTCCAGTCCTGGTTCCGCCACTTACGTAGCTGTGTGATCTTGAGATGGTCACTTTCCTTGAGTCTCTCTGATAGGATGGATATACTAAAGCCTACTTCACAGAGGAAGTACGGAAATCAGAATGAGTAATGTAAAACCCTTGGAACACTGCTTAACTCATAGTACCTGCTCAGTAAATGGTAGCGAGGGCTGCTGATACGATTATTGTTGTTGTTTGTCTGAGGGGCAGGGGAGAAGCCTCAGCTTCCTGCTCAGGCTGAGCCCAGGCAGCCCCGAGGCTGGTTCCTTATCCCCATTCATCAGGTCTCTTCCCCTGACATCCGGTCGTGGGGGACATAGTGCCCTTGATCCAAGGAAAGGGCAGGCTGCGTCCCTATCAGATCCAGAATCTGTAGTGTCACACACACAAGAAGGCAGCAGGAAGGGTGCTGGAGCTGAAGGCCTCTGACCTGGCACCGGGGCTGGAGCCCGCAATGCACTGACATCCGGCATCTCTGATG
Source organism: Eschrichtius robustus (assembly GCF_028021215.1). Taxonomy (NCBI): domain Eukaryota; kingdom Metazoa; phylum Chordata; class Mammalia; order Artiodactyla; family Eschrichtiidae; genus Eschrichtius; species Eschrichtius robustus. The sequence goes on along the minus strand of NC_090825.1, from coordinate 111,309,727 downwards.
AGCCTGGAACATGATTCAGACCCAGACACATGAACTTGCTGCTCTCATGAGTCCCTGGGTCTGCCTGTTCTGCCCACTAATTTTTTTTCCTTGCTCTTTAAATGCAGGGAATAATAAAATGTGGTTGTACAATTTTATTTTATTTTTTAAGTAGAGGATGCTCCCAAGAGAGCCAGGATTTAGAGAAAGGTTTAGAGGAAGGAGATTTGCAGGCAAGAATTTACCCAGAAGGTACTTCTGCTGAACCCACACTAAGTGGTCTGTGCACTGGGCTTGTCTGTGACTTGTGGGGTCTGTCTGCAGGCATGGCCCCAGCCTACACGCTGGTGGCACCAAGGGGGTCTGACAAGGGAAGCTGCAGCTCTCCCATAATATTTTTCGGCACCTCCCTCAAAGAGGCACAGTTTGATCAGAGCAGTGAGTGTGCTGGGCAAATGAGACTTCAGGGTAAATCCTCAGGTGCCCCCCGCCCAGGATGACTGACACCCCAAGCTGTCCTCCTCACAGCTTCCAGAAGTGCCATTGGTGTTTATTCTACATCCTCTCATCTCCTTCAGTAAAGTAATGTTTGAGAAAGCTTTCTCTCCCCAGAGCTCACTATTCGTGGCCTTGCTTAATAAGAATTGCAACACAGAGATTGATAAGAACTGGATTTTATCATTATAGTCTCTGTACATCAGAGTTGTCCTTTTACAAATGATATATCATACCTTTAAGGCCCTTTCCAACTTTCTGGAGCCTTTTTCAGATTTCATAAAAAATGACCGTCATTCTCCCCTCCCTGCCTGCTCAATCCACACCCATTCACCTGCTTTTTATTGAGCGCCTGCTGGGTTGTCTGGTCTGAGCTGCTCTGGCAGGACCAGAGCCAGGAGTAGGAGCAGATACAGCCCCTGACCTCTCGGAGGCTCTGGGGAATCAACACAGCTCAGGGAATGCAGCCCGGAAGGGAGGTGTACCATGGCGGGCAGGAGACCCTGGGGCTGAGATGAGCGGGGCCGGCCCCTGGAGGAAGAGGAGGCAGCTGGGTCCTGAGGGGAGGGGACTAGGTTGGGGGCCTCCAAGACCAGAAGGTGGGCAGAAGGAGGGTATATGGGAGGCAGCGAGGCAGAGTCAGGGCTGCCGGCACCAAGAGCTCCCTCTGGGAGGGGGTGCTGGGGAAGGCGGTGGTCCTGGGTGGTCACAAAGGTAGTGGACCAGAGCAAGGCTAGGCCTGAGCAGGGCAGGGGGGAGCAGTGCCATGCGCTGGCTGGGAGGGGGAGCGACTGGCAGGGAGGAGCCCGGTCACAATGGTTTAAACTCTCTGGGGCCCTCTCTTCCTTTGGGACAGCTCTGATCTGATAGGCAAGCTGAGGCAGAGGGGGTTCAGGATTTCCTTGTTCCTCACCCTTGCCTGTGCATTTCCTGTTGAGGCCTCACCGTCACTTCCATCCTACGTGAGAGATGGTAAGGAGGCCTATCTCCTGGGTCCTGGGTTGATTCAGAATCTCATGCAGCAAAGGCAGGTCTTTGCCTAGGACACAGGGCTTAGGGCTCTGAGGTTCCTTTGGTGGGAGGGCCATGTAGCCAGGTATGGAGGAGAAGCTAAGTCAATAGTGGCTTTTCCTCTTAGACCTTAGACCTCTGCAGACCCGGGCTGTGGAGGGGTTAGTATGAGAGACCACTGAGTGCCAGACCATGGGACTGGGCACTGTGTTCTCCCTTCTCACTTTAGCAGCTTAAAAAGCAGTCTGTATTTTAATCTACAAGTTGCCTTTGTTTGTTTAAATGTTTGCACGCTTGCAGAAGGTACGCTATACCCACCAGCCTTACGTCACAGAAATACATTCTATTTAAAGAAATTAAGTATAGACGGGTTTGGATTTCAGGGCATAGCTGGAGACACCGTGAGTGCTCGGGAGGGTGGAATCCCAGTTATGTGCTATAGGTGGAATTGGTCCTTCTGCCCCAGCAGTGGAGCTGCTGCACAGCACATCTGCCCCTCCTCTGCCCTCTGAACATCTTAGAACCCAGAGGCACCCAGAAGACCCCTGAGCTGCTCATCCTGAGGCCACAGCCTGTGCAAATGCTCATGACTACGTGAGAGGAGAAACCTCTCTCAGCACTCAGATCCCGGTGACTCCTGCTTTAAACATAATTCTAACCACCTCGATGATGTGGTTTCCCAGCCCATGAGCAATTAGATGCAGGAAAGGAGATGCCAGAGGCAGCAGATTTTGGCCACAGTGCAGGGGACAGATGGCAGCCCAAAAGCAAACTGCAGAAGTAGACAGAAGGTCACCAGTTTACTCAGATTTGGCCCAAACCTCCCTCCTACACCTCATTAGGCCCTGGGAGCAGAGCATGGGCTAATCATTGCCGCTCACTAGGATGATCTGACTTCTGCACAAAGCCCTGGGAGCTATTCAGTTCTCTCTGTGTAAAATGTCTGGATGTGGGTAATGCCGCAGAGAAGGGACTCATCCAAAATGATCACACTTAGAATAAAACAAGTTTTACCATGCAAAGGTCTGAAGCTCAGTTATTTGGATTATTTGCTCATCTGCTTAGAAATACCCTCAAATGTGCCAGCTTTAGGGGGTGACGTGTAGCACTTACTTGCTGGGATTGATGTTCAGTTTTGTTTTGTTCTCCTCAGTGATAGGGAAACTGCCTTCTAGGTGTGACTGCTACATCTGAGACACTTGCTCTTTCACCCATAGACGTGTGGAAGCCCTGGAAATTAGCTGCAGAGTTTCTCTGAGATCTGGGAACTACCTCCGCACTTGCCCTTCCCCACAGGGGCCTGGGCAGGTCCCAGCCTCGCTCATTAAAGCACGTGTCTCCACATCTCCTATCAGCTGCAATCCCTCAGTCCTGGCCGGTTTGTAAGCATTTGTGTTGATCCTTCTCATAAATGATTGCAGTGTTTGTTCCCCAGACTGATTTCTGGGGATGTTGCAGGCCAAGGCAGGAATCATCCCTCCTCTTTGTTTGTTCACCACGGATATGTTTGGGTTTCTGCAAACAGTTGTTTGCAGCCTCACCAGTCAAAATATTTGCTAAATGTAACCTGCAGTTCCAGGACTGAGAATGGGAGAAAAACACAGTTCACTTTCCAGGCTGATCAAAACATTTGCACCAGATGCCTTGGCACGCAAGCAAGTCCGCTGCCTCTCTGTGCTGGGACATTGTGTTCACGCCAAAGTCCCACCAGTGGGTTTTCTCAGGCTGCAGGCCACCTTCTTTTAAATGTAACGGAAATAAATGTGTGCATAAGCCAGACCATGCTCTTCAAAGGGACATCAGGATTTCACAGTTTTCAGATACAGTTTAATACCATGGAATTCCGATTTGATCAAAATCTATGCTCAGAATTCCATAAGGTCTAAGGACTCAATTGTTGACCATTTTACCTCCAAAAAATACTACTTCTCGGTGTATTTTATGCTGGCAGTGTATCCAAAATGTCTGCAAGTGTATTTCAAGAGTGGGAGTCCATGTGTGCTTATGTCTTTTGTGCATTAGTAACAACATCACTGATTCAGTGAACTTACTCCTGTGAGATGCTGGGCTTGGGAAGCTTTCAAGGAAATTAAATTACACATTTGTACAGCACAATTTTTAAAAAGACTGCACCACAAGTATCATCTTAGGCATGATAACCCAGCATTAAGCCCTCAGTGGCAGACTGTAGTTGTGAGACTGTCACATATGAAATCCTCCATCATCCCAATTCTAGAGAAGTGGAAATGTCTTCCTTTTCTTCTTTCTGCTGTTGTTTAGATGTTGTTAAACAAATAGCTGCTGTGTGTATTTAGCCTCTCTGTTCCTCAGTTTCTTTAACGATAAAATGGATGGTAATATCATAGGGTTATCGTGGAGATCACACGTCTCAGTATGGCTAAAGTGCTCAGAAAGTGCCTGGCACATAGTGGGTCTGCTATTGTTATTACACATTCTAGAGCTCCGTGCTTCACTGTTGGAGTTTTCTTTCTTTTAGTTTTCTGTAGTTTGAAGCAACAATTGGCTGGGGACTGGTTTTTACCTCAGAAGAAAACGAATACTCAAACGAGAGGCTGGAAGGCTCACCTTCTGACAGAAGTGATCTGGCTTGACACCAGACCCATCCACTGTCCCCACTCCAAACATATATAAATACTGGATAAAATATTACTAGGAAAAAAGGATGGTTGGTTGGTTGGTTTTCTAAATACATGGTTGAACATGAAGGTAAGGAAAATTCCTAGGTGCCGAAATGAACAAGAATTCTCAAAGGCAGTGATTACTGAGGATGCCACTGTGATGGCACCCAGCAGTTTCAAGGGGTAGTGTCACATCCAGACATAAGCCATGAGGGTTGGGAGCAGGGCTTTTAACATCCATGCCAGGACAGCAGGTGTGGTCTGCCTGCACAATAGAAAAAGGCCCCTACAAAAGGCCAAAACCAAGGGAACTTCCAGGGACTATGAAAATTTTACCTGCTGGGCCAGGAAGTGGAAAGTAACTTGTGATCTGCTGAGGTTTTCTCCACACATTAGTGTGAGGATCTGCATTTACACTGTTTATTATACGTGGTTCTGAAATTCTAAACCTAGAAATTAACATGCAGGTAGGTCCCAGATCAGTAAAACTACTAGGGATCCTAGAAGAAACGCATGTAAATTTTGTTTGTTTGTTTGTTTGTTTTTATTTATTTATTTATGGCTGTGTTGGGTCTTCATTTCTGTGCGAGGGCTTTCTCTAGTTGCGGCAAGTGGGGACCACTCTTCATCACGGTGCGTGGGCCTCTTCACTATCGTGGCCTCTCTTGTTGCGGAGCACAGGCTCCAGACGCGCAGGCTCAGTAATTGTGGCTTACGGACCTAGTTGCTCCGCGGCATGTGGGATCTTCCCAGACCAGGGCTCGAACCTGTGTCCCCTGCATTGGCAGGCAGATTCTCAACCACTGCACCACCAGGGAAGCCCCGTAAATGCGTTTTAAATGAGTACCTCCACACCAGAACATATGGGATTCTCCTGGGAGAAAGAAAACCTGAAAATATAAAATTGCTGATCATAAGGAAGTAATTTGCATTGAGGAAGAGTTAACAGACTCAGCACACCAGAGGGTTAGCCCCTCCAGAATGTTCAGATAATAAAACAATGTAAAAGTAACTATCTAAAAATTTGTGTTTGAAATGATTAGAATAGTAAAGGAGAAGAGAATTATAAAGAGGAGAGGAGAATTATAAAGAAAGAATTGTAGAGAAAAAACACAGGTAAATTTGGAAAAGTAGAATTTCTCGAAATTTAAGTTATTAAAATTGATAACTAGTGGATGGGTTAAAAAGCATATTAGACATAGCTAAAAAGAGAATTATTGAACTGGAAGATAGATCTTGGAAAATTATCCAGAAAAGAACTCAGAGACATAAAGTTGAAAAAACATAAAATATACATTGAGAGACTGTTAAGACCTTGAGATATTGTTAAGAGATATTGTTAAAAGATATTAATACTTGAGGAGAGAGAATAAGGAGTTCCATAAGGAAAGTATGAAGGGAGTTGGGGAGAGGAAATATTGGAAGTGATAATGATTAAGAATTTCCTATAATTGAAGGAAGATATAAATTTCTAGACTGAAGAAGCACACCAAGTCCTGAATGGGATGAGTACAGGTTATATCACAGTGAACTGCAGAATACAAAAATAAAAAACAAACAAGGAGAAAAAAAAGATTAACTGCTAAGGAAAAACTACTGATTGCAAACGTTTCATCAGCAACAGTGGAGGCCAGAAAGCAATTGAATAATATCTTCCACATTATGAGGGAAAATAGTCAACTTAAAATTATATGCAATGGTGAGGGCAAAGATACTTCATGACAAAGATTTGAGAGGTTACCATTCATAAACTCTCTCTGGAAGAAGTACTAAAAGATATACTTTAGGAGGAAGGTGATTGAACCCAGAAGATAATAATGGAATACAAAAATCACTGGCAAGAAAGGCTAATAGGCAAACATAAAGGTAAATATAAGTAAGCATTGACTAGAAAAACGGCAATTATAAGATGACTCATTTGGGGTGTTTAAATATGAGATGAGAGGTGATGATGATGATCAATACTAAAGCATTTTATAATTTTTGTGTTATTTGAGGAGATAATAGCCCTTAAAAAACTTTAGATTTTTAAGTCAAAACGCATATTAAAACTTTAAGGGTAACCTGTAAAAGAATATAAATGGGATATAACTTCTAACACAGAAGAGTGGAAAAGAGGTTTTGTTAAATAACACTCGAGCAATTCTACAGAAGGCAAGAAAGTAGACAAAATGAAGCAAAGTAAAAGCATAATAATGTAGTAATAATATATAATAATAAAAATAGTAATACATAAATAAATGTACAAAACAAGATGGCAAAAATAAGTCTGAATATCAGTAATAATTATTAACGAATTAGACTCATCTGTTAGTCAATAGCAATTCTCAGATTGAATTTTTAAAATCTAGAGATGTGCTACTTAAAAGAGTCATGTCTAAATATAATGACACAAAATTTGAAATGAAATCTATGGGGAAAGGTATACTATAAAGTTATACATACTAAAAGAAAAAACATGCTTTGTAGTAGCATTAATATCAAAGTGTAGTTTAAGACCCAGACACATTGTTGGGTTTACTGCACACTGACAAAAGAAAGAATTCACTGAGAAGACATAACAATTATGAACCTATAAGTACTTAACATAGGTGCTAAATAAACATAAAGCAAAGCCTAGAAACTTACAGGAGAAAATTGACAAATCCACCATTATGATGGGATATTTTAGCATATATTTCATAAGATAAGCCAAGCAAACCAAAATTCATAAAAAACAGATATTTGAAAATTATAATTAATAAACTTACTCCAATTACTATATGTAAAACTGTGTACCTAGTATACATCCTTTGCATATACAGTTACAAAAATTAACCACATTCTAGGCCAGAAAAAAGCTTCAACAAATACCAAGTAGTTGATAGACCATAGTCTTTCACCAATATGCAATAAATTTATAACCCAATAACAAAAAGTCCACTACAAGCTCATACATTTAGAAACTTAAAAATATACTTCTAAAATATAATGTACACATGAAACTTATATAATGTTGTAAAACAATGTTACCTCAATTTAAAACTATAAATACAGTGTGTATATATATATGTGTGTGTGTGTGTGTGTGTGTGTGTGTATACACACACTTCTAAATAACTCAAGGGTCAGAGAAGTGATCATGATAAAAATTATTGAATGTTTAGAACTAAATAATAATGAGTTCATTATATATCAAAATATATAGGATGCTGCTAAAGTGATACTTGAAGGGAAATGTATAGCCTTCAATGCAATGTTAGGAAATTAGAAAAGTTGCAAATCAAAGAGCCAAAGAAGTCAACTCAAGAACTTTGAAAATAATAAGGCTAAGAGCAGAAATTAATAGAAAACAAAGAAACAGTTGTGTTGATCAATGAAGCCAAGATCTGGCCTCCTGAAAAAAATGAATAAAATACATTAAGCTCTAGCAAGACTGGTGATAATCATGCTCATGTGCCAGAGACTTCCATGTACCTTACATTTAATTCACTTAAAGGCCAAAACAACCTAAGAGGCAAGTAAGTGTGCTATTTCACCACACAGCTACTGGTGCTCCGTAAGACCTGAGAGAAACACTGCCATTGCAGGACACTCCATTCTTTATGACAAATGTAAATTTGTTTTAAAAAAGCAACAAAACAAAACCATAAATAAGGCAAAAAGGATGGGAGGTAACTTATGACAAGATATACATAATTACTAGGGCAGGTATAATAAAACGTGAAAATGGAAGAAACAAATTTGGCAAAGAAGAGAATGTCTTATACTAGGAACGTGAAATGAGATGCTGGTTCCTGGCATTCAAGGTTAGCGTGGAAATGGGCATTTCCTGGCAAAAGGGATGAGCTATAGGAGATGATGTCAGTGGTTGCAGTGTTCAGGCTAGAGTCTTGCTTTCAGGGCAGAGGTAAGCCTATGACCTGGCTTATGTACGTCCGTGTCTATTCAGATGTCAGTGATGAGTGGCTGCTCGTCCATTGTCAGCCCCCAGGGAGGGCCTCAGAGCCATGCAGGCAGAGTCAGGAGCCCCCTGGGACTAAATAGAGCTGAGGAAGTGGGGGTTATTTAGAGGGTGACATATATATATATAGATATAGTCATTGCCCAGACACAGTGTGCTGTGTGTGCTCTAAAAGGGAAGTTTTCTCCCCAGAGCAAACACTGGTCCTGAGCTTATGCACGTCTTCTGAGAACGTTTCAGTAGTCTCAGCCTAAGGCTTTCCTGAGGGTCATGGACAACATCTGAGATGACAGAGCATCTGGACGGGACCTCAAAGGCACTCGAGGGTTCCTCCCTCGGCAAATGGAGGCCCTGCCACCTGAGGTTGTCACAGTGACAGCCCCTGACACCGACAGCCATGTGTATACAATTATTACATGATCAGGTTGATTAGGTTTCTCCTTCACTCCATATCACACCTGGCCCTTCTCAACACCTAGTGCGGTGAGAATTTCTGAACAGGAGCCAGGCTTCCATAGTGCCCTAGGCTGAGTAGATGGTGGGAAATGCTCCATCACTGATCTGTATAGTTTTCTCACCACAATGATCATTTCATTTATCCTGGGCTTTTTAAAAATCCTCAATAGCATAAGATAATTATATCAACAAAATCAAAATTAATAAACATTGGTTAATAATAGAAAATATATACACAGCTGTGTAGGAAGTGGTCTGAATTCTAGTTCCCTAACTCTCTTTGCATGAAGCATGACCCCTTCCCTCTTGGAGCATCCGATTTCCCCTGTGTGAGACGATAGTGCTGGACAGGACTATTGCTTTCGGACCTCACCTGTATGCTTGGTCCTAAGGATGGCGAACCCCAGGCCCACAGCAACAAGGTTGGAGGTTGGAGACCCAGGTCTCCCAGAATCTTCTGGAGATTAGAGATGGCCCGAGGTGCTAGTCCTTTGCTGTGGTTCTGCAGAGTGCTCAGCCAAACCAAGTGTTGGGGCTGGTTAGGGCAGTGGGAGATGATGGCGAGGGAAGGTGAGTGGGGGTCCTGCTGCATGTTGGAGACCTGCAGGGGGCAACAGCCTTCTCCCACGGCTGACTCTCCTTCACTGAGTGAGGACTTGCCGTATCCCAAGCACGGTGCTAATATGTTCATATCACAGCTCAGTACACACTCCCCACCACCCGGTGAGGTAGGAATTTTACATTTAATAGTGAAAACCTGAGGCTCAGAGGCCATCGCTTATCCAAGGTCACAGAGCTAGGCCGGCAGCAGAACAGTTCACCAAGACAAGGACCCTGCCGTCATGCATCCAGGGGCCCCGGTGAGTGATGCTTAACCTCGGAGCGGCTCATCCTCCATCATCTGCAAGGAGAGATGGTGACAGCTCAGGCTGCGGGAGGAGGAGAATACCAAACAGGCAGTAGATAAATCGTGGGTGCCTGCCCTTTGCGTGTGTTCATCCTGAGCTCCGGCACCCCTGGGTGCCGAGTGCAGGGAGATGTATGCACTTGATGTGGGTGGTGAGACCAAGTGTCAGGCCCCCCCAGTGCTCACAGGGAGGAATGCCCACGGTAGAGCGTCCTCTCGGGCTTATGGGGTGCTTTTTTTTTTTATATATATACATTTTTTTTAATACATGTATCCACTTATTTATTTATTTATTTATTTATTTATTTATTTACGGCTGTGTTGGGTCTTCGTTTCTGTGCGAGGGCTTTCTCTAGTTGCGGCAAGTGGGGGCCACTCTTCATCGCAGTGCGCGGGCCTCTTCACTATCGTGGCCTCTCTTGTTGCGGAGCACAGGCTCCAGACGCGCAGGCTCAGTAATTGTGGCTCACAGGCCTAGTTGCTCCGCGGCATGTGGGATCCTCCCAGACCAGGGCTCGAACCCGTGTCCCCTGCATTGGCAGGCAGATTCTCAACCACTGCACCACCAAGGAAGCCTTATGGGGTGCTTTTAAAAGGCGTCAAGGACATGCTTGCTGTCCGCCTGCTTTGCATAGCCTCTGCCAGTTCTTCTCTGTGTTTCGCTGGTATAGTATTGGGTATAGTATAGGGTAAGATACTATCTTACTATCTTACAGATACTATCAAGGACGGTCGGTGTAAATGTATCAAAATCTTTGACAAACACAGTTCTTTCCTCAGAAGGCGGGCGTCAGGGCCTCCAACAGGAGTCATGGGGGAGCCCAAGATTCTCCTCCTACCGCTGCACAACTTCAAGCACATTATCCTGCCTGAGCCTCCGTTTGCTCATCAGTCAAACGGTGATAATATTGCTTTGCGTAATTTTGTGGAGTTTCACTACGTATGCAGCGCCGAAGCCAGTGTGGTGCAAAGCTCCCCTCACCCCCAGCTCCAGCTTTCAGGCTCACTGGCCTCTGTAAACCTGACTCCTGGATGTGGCCTCAGCCTCCCTCTACGGACAGGGAGCTGCGGGGTGGGGGTCTCTAGGCTCTTCCAGTAACATGTCCATCAGCTGTGAAGGGCCACCTGGGTTGTTTTTGCTTCCTTAATGCAAGCCAGTGAGAATAACTTGTGTTTGATGATGGATTTTTCACAGGGAAACATTTTTCTTCAACTTAACTCCTCAAAAGCAGTTTCAGACTTGGTTGATGATTGAGCTAGTTTTAAAGAAAGTGAAGGACAGAACAGGGGTGGGAATGCTTGCTGGAGTTCTGTCCCTTTCTCTTATTCCTTAGAGGAATGTCTCTTTCCCTCAGCCTCTTTCAGTCTTTCCTTCAGTCTCTCTCTGTCTCTGTCTCAATGTTTTCTCAAGGTCTGTCTTCTTGCCTGTCTTGGTCTTTTCTTCCCTCCCTGTACCCCCTTTCTTCCCTCTCTTCTCTTTAGGTCTCTCTCTTATACTCTCATAGTCTCTCTCCCTCACTGGCTTTCTTGATCCATGTCTCTCTCGGTCAGTCTCTTGCCCTCAGTCTTTCTCCCCGTCTCTCTCTCTCTCCTGTCTTTCTGCCCCTCCCTCCCTTCCTCTCTTGCTGTCTCTCCCTGTCCCTGTCTGTATCTCTCAGCCAGCCCTTCTCCCCCGTCTCTCTCTCTCACACACACTGTGCTCTCTCTCAAGCATGAGCCCGTGTCTTGCTGATGCCTACATGAAGGTGATATGTTCATGAGTGTGAGCTAATTCTGCTGTGACTAATCTTTTCCCAGTGGCAAGTAGTCCCTCCTCAGCTTGGGAATATGTCCATTTACCAACAAAAAGACAGTGAGCCTGGTCTAGGATTGGAGGAAATAGCAATTTGCCACTTAAAGGAGAGTTTGTCTTCTGCAATAAGCGCATTGTCACAGCTAATTGGTTGGGGTTATAAGGATGCACTCCCTCAGATAACCATAGTTCAGGACCAACTTGTGCCCATGTACACTGGACCTCAGCAACTCAGTCTCCTACACAGTATCTGATAGCCAGAAACTGGCTGAGTTTTCTAGGGACAGAGTGTTTGCTAAGGAGCTGGGCAGAGCCTGCAGCAGAGCCTGCAGCCTGCCCGGCCAACCCGCTCAAGACAACAGCTTGTTTGCAGCTGCTTGGGCTGCTCCCATTTGCATATTGGCTTGGAATGTGCTGATTATAAATTCTTTACCTCTTATAAAGTGGGTTTAAAGGACCTCTGCAGAGCAGCAAGTCCTGGCCATTCTTTCTACTTTGTGTTGCTGCAAAACTGAAATTAAATTAGATTTCACTTTCAATGTTCCCAAGCTCAGCCACTGCTAACACAGGCTGGCCATCCTCCCAATTAGCCTGAAGTGGCGAGGTTTACCTACATGGGAAGCAGTGCCATTACCTGCCCATAAAGGGCTCCGTCCTACTTCCTCCACGAATCTCCAGCAGATATTTCTTTAACATCTGCTCCTAAGAGCCAGCTGGGACTGTGAACTCTGCCTCTGTACTTGTTCTAAAGCTCATGCTAAGAGAACACGTGTGCCTACAGCGTGGGCTGCTGCAGGGTCCTCTCAGGGCCATCGGGAGAAACTCCTGTTGCCCTAGAATGTCTCATAAATTTTTTTTTTTTTTTTCTGGGCTGAGGAATGGCACTACCCGGGGCAGTCACATTTCATGTTTAAGCCAAAATTCACAGCTACTGTCAAGGGTAATATAAATGTATTGAGATCCTTGACAAAGAGGTAAAAACAAGAGAAGAGCTAGGAAAGTCCTTTGGGTGAAGTTACCCGTCAAATCAAGCTTGAATTGAGACAGCCGAAATTGCATCTTTCTTGCAGCAATAGTAAGAATTGTTGCTTAATGAATAAATACAAGGTGCTTGCATTTAGAGAGCTCTAAGCTGTCACATTCATGATCTCAATTTATCCTTAAAGGAAGGCATCCCCATTTCACAGAAAGGAACTTTGAGGCCCTCATGCTGACATCAGTTGCAAAAGTGATTTGACAGTGATTTGGCTAGATTTGGCTACATTTGAAGTGTCCTGAATGCTGGCACCAGGCTCTTGTCACTGTGTTATTTTGTCACTTAAGAGACAGTAGACACCATTGCTGAGCAGTGTGTAAAAAGTGCAACCGCCAAGTGCACATAAAACAATGGGGGCCTAGAAAGTGGAAGTTCTCTTTACAGTCAGGCAAAAGCAGGATGAGGAGTCTCAGATGGGCTGTTCTAAACCTTATACGAAGCATGTTCTTCTTTGACACATGATGGTTCTTACAAAGCAGGAGAATATAGTTCTTCTTGCATATAAGTTAGTATCATCTTCTTTTCCTTCTTGGCTAGTTAAGAAAGCGAGATTTTTACTCTTTTTATTAAAAAAATATTACATCCTATTTGTTTAAGAGGCCTCTCTTCCAGTGTCATCATCAGAGTTCTGTGTGAGAGGCCTTTAAGTGAACCATCCTTCTCAAAAAGCTTTTTTCTTCCTACATTTCAATTTTCTGCAAAGAGGGGGCTCAAAGGTGGTGATAGCACTGCTGTTGCCTTCCATTCACTTCAAGGGGCTGTGCCTGGGAGATGAAGAAATTGCCTGGTTTGCCGTGTAGCAGAGAAGGTGCCACACCCAGGGGACAGAGAGCCTTTGTGAACCCACCACCTGGGCAGAGACACATGTGGGAGAGAGTGGACAGGGCCAGTTGGGGGCACTGAAAGGCAGGCATGTGGCTGGAGCCTGGGCATGGAGAGTGATGGATGCTGGCGATTTGGAGTAAGGGGATGGGGAGAAAGGTCCAGAGAAAGAAAATGCGAGTGGACATTCTTGCTGGGAGGCCTGGCAGGCTGCAGGAGGAGCCGGGGGTGGTGGGAACTTTGCAGCCAGCACCTCTAGTAGAGACTCTGGGGAGGCTTGCCCGGGTGAGGGCCAGGGAGGCAGGTGGTGGGCCGTGCAGCAGGACTGCAGCAGGGAAGGGTTCATCTTCCGCTGAGCCCGCCCCCGCCCCTGCCCAGAGGCTCCCACCTGCCCTGGAGACCTGTTGGTTCCTCCCACTACCATGAGGCACGTGAACCTTGCCAAGCCACAAAAACTGGTAGAAGCTCTGCGAAACAGTGACACCAAAAGGAAGAGGTTGCCTGGTGAATTTGCCCTGGCCTCCAGGCTGAATAGTGAGGCCAGTCTGATGCCAGGTCGGGGGGTGGTCTATGGTCAGAGAACAGATGACGGCTCGCCCAGCCACAGGGTATTTGAATGGCCTTAGAAGGTCAGGCTTTGGAGAGATTCCAGTCATAGCTCCAGCCAGCATACCCTAGCCCTTTTGCTGGGATGGGCGCTGGGCATGGGCTCACAGCAGTGCACACACGTGCGGGGGCATGTGTACACACAGCCGCTAGCAGGCGCCCGCAGTCGGCCACACGCCCTTTGCTGGGTGCGTATGCTCTCTCTGCGGATGGCTCTGGTCCGCGAGAGCCTGCAGGCTCTGTACAGCACTCCCGTGTGGCCCCTATGGATTGTCTGCATGGGGTCAGGGGTCATCACTCCCAGAGACACAGAGCCGCCAGTGGGCCCGCTCTGAGCCTCCCTCCTCTTGTGAAATTGCAGCTGACCCTTGCACTGGCTAAGGGAGGATCCCTGAACCTCTCCCCTCCAAAGGAGGCCTTGGGTCCCCCGCTCTCTGGCACACCAACGTCACCTCCTCACCCTCCCTGCACTCTGCGGCTGCAGGCAGACATGGCCTGACTGTGGTCCTGCTCATCATTCTCAGATGGTTTTCTTTCCCACCTGGTGTCAGCTGCCTAACCCCCACCCCGCCCTTCTCAAGACAAATCAGTCCCAAGAGACAGGATCCCCTTCTCTCTGCCTGATCCCCTGGGTTTGGCACTGTAGGGGTGCTCTCTTAGATACCAACAAGAGGAGCCCAAGTTTACAACCCCCATGTTATTCCTGCATCAGGCTGCCATCTCTGGGGGCAGGACTTTCCCCCTTGATGGTGGGTCAATTCTATATCACTCCCTGCAGGCAGGGACTGTGCTGACTTGTCACCCTGGTGAACACAGACAGTGGCACAGAGTCCGGCCTGCAGTGGGCACTCAGTAAACATTTGTTGAATGAGTGTATGAATAAAATGTCTTTTGAGCTGAGCAGCTGACCACCTGTGCTGAGTTCCTCCCACAGTAATGCCTGGTAGCTCATGAGTGATTAGGATAAAAAGGAAAATCTACAACCCAGCCCCCAAGCAGGGGTTAAACATCTCAAGGCCAGAGAGACCTGGACCACACGCCTGCAAGCTTGTGGAGGCACCAGCCCTGTGCCCACTCTCAGGACGTCCTCAGCAACAGCACGGTCCCCAGCCCCTGGCGGGCTTGCTTATGAGACCAACAGCCCCTGTCCCTCTAGCCCGGACCCCGGAGGTGTCTGGGATTGCCAGGGCTGCGTCTGTGTCATGGGCTGGCCCATTGCCACCCCTTGCCCCCCAGGCCTCAAATGCGATGTGCTCAGTCAGAAGCTGCCCTTTTCTTGGAAGTGTTGCTGAAAGGCAGGCAAAGGCTTCGGGAGAGAAACCCCATTTTAAAATCGAGTTTCTCTTCCTGGGAAAACAGAGACCCATCATCTAGTGAAGCATTTCTTCGGGGTCATGTGGAAGGTCATTTGAAAGCAGAGGCTTTAAGGATTAGATGTGGGATTCTAAGGGGACTGCTGAGAGGCACCTCTGGGGAAAACAGCAGAAAACACTGTTTAGGACGGAGGGGGCTTCCTTCCCTTTAATTACTGAATTATATACAGTCCTATGTTCCACATTTGGTTCATCCATCCACCAGTTAAGGAAGGTCTGGGTTTTTTTCCACTTTTTGGCTACTGTATCATCCTCTTTGATAGAAAAAGAAACTTGAGTCTCAGCTTTCGCCCTTGTTACAGCTACGTGATCAGTGGAGTCAGGGAGACGCAGGCTGGTGCCTCCTGGCTCATTCACTGATCCAAGCAAACACTTATTTAGCTCCTTCTGTGTTCCTGGCACGGGACTCAGCCCTGGGAGCTCTGCAGTGAGCAAGACACAGAAGGTCCCTGCCTCCGTGAGACTCTCACTCTTGTGGAGGGAGACAATTAGCAAGTAAACAAACTTAAAATTTTGAGTGTTAGCTAGTGATAAGTGCTATGAAGGAAATAGCATAAGGTAATGTGAGAAAATGTAATGAGGAGTTCAGAATTTTTTTAGCATTTTTATTTTAAACTTCTCTAGATTTTTTTCCCCCAGCACTTGAAATTTCTATTTTACTTAAAGAATTTCCCAAATAATTTCGCCTTGCCTGGAAAATATTCAAAGATTTACAACAGAGAAAATCATTTCTATCTGTATACCTTGGGGACACACCCATGGACTGCCTTGTGGGTGCGTGTGGCTTCTCTGCACACTTTGTGGGATCAGTACACGCCAGGTTCTCTCCCCCATGCCACCCACCCCCACCTGACAAGGCAGCATCCTTTCCATTCCACAACTGGGGGCAGCTCAGAGGCCTCAGGAGCCTTCAGCTGAAGCTGCATTAGTGTGTGTGAGCAAATTACCCCAGTTATCTGGCCGTGTAGAAAGTTACAGTTTTGCTCTTCATGAAAAATTAAAATCTTGTCCTGATCTGATGGAAGGAAATAGATGAGGCAACTTAAGTGAACTCAGCCATTGTTGATCAGGCAGATGATAAACTACACATTTTCTTGACTCAGGGGATCAATGGAGAACCTTAAAGAGAAAAACCACAGAAGAAATTAAGATTAAATTTGCAAGTCTGTAATATTGGGAATGCATTCTAAAACTGCAGCACATTAAGGCTCTTGCCTGAAAATGCATTATTTATCCCCTGCCTGTTACCACTGTTACAGATGCTCCTTCCCGTGGTTTGGACCCCAGTCAGTTATAGAAGCAGACCAGAGACAGACGACTTGCAGCTCACCAGTAAAGTTAGAATTTCAGATGAGCAGTCGAGATATTTTTAGAATATTTGTGTGTACAGTTGCATCATAAATCGTGAGGATGAAGGTAGCTACGTGAGTCTAAATCCAATTGGGGCCACAATGCTGGCTTTGTACGGCATAAATTTTATTGAGAAAAAAATCATGGAATTAGTTATGTGGTTCATTCCCACATGTTTTTCATTAGTAAAATCTTGGAGGCACATCAAAAGTGATTTTTGGTTCATTGGGGACCTTCAGTGGAAGAATATAATTTCCTTCCTAATGAACCTGGCTCATACAATGATATGTACCAGCGTGAGATTCAGAAAGAGAAAATTGTTCCACTGGCGTTAATGGATTGGCATCTGCCTCAGATGTCATCGCTGTTGAAGTCACACAGGCCAGACAATGAGAACTTTTTAGTAATTGAAGCATAAAGTAATATGAAATGTCCCCAGTGAGAGGTGTGCTTCAGTACCCAAGAAAAGAGTTATCAATTACCTGGGCAAATTTCTGTCTGAATTCTCTGGAAAACTGGCACTTCTCAGGGGAAAAAAGAAGGATTTTGCAGAGTTTTGAAGATAAAGTTTGAAAAGGATGCTTTTAGAAAAGTTGTTGCCCAAGCCAATTAAAATTTCAGCAGGTTGTTCTCTCAGAAGAGAAGCAGACAAGACATTAAAGGGTCACATCTGTCGCTCTGTATCTTCCTAAAAAGAGAAATACTGGGAATTGGTTAAGAGCGGAGATCTGGGAATAACAGGAAACAGTACTGGTACTAACAAGTTCTGTGGCCTTGGTCAAGCCACACATGCTCTCCAGCCTCAGTTTCCTCATGTGGAAGGTGGAACATCATAAGCCCTATCTCCACAGATTTGCTGGGAGGATCCAGTGAGAAGTGTGAAAATTATTGAGTGAAGTAAGCAGCGTAAAGTTAATGCCCAACATGATGGTAATCTACCAGAAGGAGTGGAAAGAGTGGAATTTTTTAGAATAGCAGAGCAAAAATGGCAGAACTATTGATCATTTATGAGAAATTTGACTTTCTCCTTTGAGAAATCAGAGCAATATTCTTATACACCAACTAAGCTATTAGCAGATTTGAGGAATGTGTAAATATTTAACCCTTTCCCTCCCTCTCTACTTCCCTCCCTCCCTCCATTCCTTCCTTCCTGGATTTTTTTTTCTCACTGACAGTTAATGAGTCACTTGAGCAGTTATTTTAAACCAAACTTTAAACGTAGCTGGTAAACATTTGCATATCAATGATATTAGTCTGTTGGCTCCTTGAGCAGAATGATGATGGCAGAACACACAAGTCTTCAATAATAAAATGATTCACTAAGCACATACTATGTGCCAGGCACAGCCCCAGGCGTTTGCCAAAGAGGCCAGGTTATGGGTATAACCTTCAGATGGGTCAGTTGCTGGTCCACCTGAAGGATCCTATGATCCCAGCCCCAAGGACTGAGTATCCCTGAGCCAGGCTTAGCTTGGTCCCTCATCCAGCCATCCCCTGGGGTTTACACAATGACATTAGAAGGAACTTAGAAATTAGTCCTCCAATTATGGTTATAATGTATGTATGTAAATCTGAAGACCAATCAATGTGTATCCCACTGACATGGGGTCAGCGAGGTCTGCTCTCCATAGACAGCTCTCCCTACTTCTGCCTCCTGAACAAAGGAAGAGTGGTAGGGTGGGGAAGTGAGGGCTCAGGAGAACATGGTGGAAACATTCATGGGACAGACACTTCTCTTTCCTCAGAGAATGAACGTTCATTGGTGATGAGAGTAAGTTTGATATCTGATGCACTTTTTTCTGAGTAAAAGTTTACCACGGAGCTAAGTGGCTGGGCTATAAAAACTTCACAGAACCATTTTCTCCACCACAACTGCTCTCTAGCTAGCTTTCCTATCACTCATGAATCTTTATGCCTTGTCTGCTTAAAATGCTTGGAGGGGGAAGAAAACAAACTTTGTTCTCAGTCTCCAATTTTTCTGAGGTATAAGAGCACGGGTATAAGGTAGTAACTGGGTACTGCTGAACCAAGTGCTTAGACCAATATTCATTTAAAGCTGAAGCCTGCTCTGTATTAACAGCGAATTGTAATAAGGCATACAGGAGGTAAGGATGTGGGGCTGTGTGCATAAACACGAGATGTATCGGTCTCCGCTTCCTTCATCTTTTTGTAATCAAACTTAACATAATTTACTTGAAGCTAAGTGACGAAGCTTCAGAAGGTTTGCAGATTGATTCCATTTGGTTCAGATACTCATCAGGACTCTGGTCTGGTGCTGTGATCTCTGCTTTTGCTCCGTGAACCTGCCTTCTTGCACCTTCCTCTGCCCTCCAGCGCCCTTCTGTGCCTCGGTTCCTCTTACTCGTCCTCCCCGCGGCACCCTCCTGCCGCCTTCTCACAGGGCCCCAGGAGGCCGGTCCCGCCTGCCCAGACAACTCTTGAGGGTGGATATTAAAAGGCAGTTCTGCCACTCAGAGTCTCTAGAAAGCAGGGACTATCACACACACGGGACAGTGGGGGAGCAGAAGTGGCTCGTGAATGCAGGCTGCTTCTCAGGCAGATTTTTGGAGTTGTGGGGTAGGGAGCTGAGTATGCAAACCACTCCAAATTCAGTCTCCTGGTTTATGTTATCGCTGGAGCCTGTGACGGAAGCACTGCCCAATGATTCACACTTGCCTGTTACTTACGCTTTATCTAGAGGAAATAAAGAGAAACAATTACCTTGCTGTGACATCCTGCCATCTCTACAAAGCCACCTGCACCTGAGACTTTGCGCGCCGCAGAAATAACGAGTTAAATGCTAAACATTTCATAGAGAAGACAGTAGCAGGGCTATTGAAAGTAAATTTAAAAGACCTTCATGTATTCTGGTCATATATCCCTGGCATAAAACTTCTCCAGAGATAAAATAGCTTTCTAACGGGAGGGTTGGGTAGGGGAGGGGTTCGGCCCAGTAAGCGGGGCGAGGAAAGTAGCCCTAGAAACCCGCACCACCTCCTTAGTGAAGGCATCTTTGAAATGACTGAAGTCGGACTATTACTGCAGAACCCTTTTCAGTAATGAATTTTAAATTATAAATGACATTTTGTTGTGTGCCCTTCTCGCCCACCTGTTGGTAGTTAACTGGGAAAATTGATGCAGGTTTCTGGACAGAGCAAACTTCTTGGAAAGTTAAGTCTGGAGCTGAGTTTCAGTTCATAGCTAAGAATGCTCCCCTACTTAAATGTCTGTCAAGGCCACGTCCTGGGCCCAGCCTGGGCTGGATGTGAGGCTCACGGCCCCCTTGAGACAAGCATGCATTCTCTTTCAGTCTCCTCCCGTTGAGGCCAGGCTGTGGGAACCAAGTATTAGGACGATTCGGGACCATGGGATGACTTAGGCTGCCCAAGGACCCTGGGAGGCTGATTCCCTCCCATGGGGTCGTGGGGGTGAGTGAGAACCATCAGTTAAAATCACAGAACTAGTTCAACGGCCAAGTATCAGTCAAAACTACGAAGAAATTGCTGTTTGTTTATTGCCTTAAAGGAAGCTGCTAAGACAGAGGAAAGATAATTTCAGAGTAATCTGTGCACCAGCCCTTTCCACTGACCCTGGAGCTCAGAGTTTTCTCTTCTTACATCAACCACTCTTGGCAATTAGGCATGCTTTCCTTATTAATGCCAGAGTAGGGGAGCAGATAACGAAGGCCCTTCTTCGCAAATAGCTGCTCAGTATTGCAATGCCTGCCAGTAAATCATGCATTACCGTAAGTAAGTCATGCATGGAGGTTTGCCCATCCCTGAGCACCGAATGCCCTTGGTGACAGCTGCAGGATAGGGCGACTAACACAGATAAGCAAGCCCTGGCATGCCCTCCGGCCTGTGCACTCCCCACATGGGCTGGAGTGGAAAGGGCCTGACCCTGGGAGAGTCTGAGCCCCGCTCACCCCCAACCCGGTACAGAGGTGTCACGTCCTCTTGCTGGGTCCTGAGCACTTGCTACTTCTCAGCAGGTCCTTGGCTCCTTCTCCTCTTTGTCCTGTCTCCTCAGGCAGTATGACTGGAATTGCTGGGCTTGGCCAGGGAGCAGGATGCAGGGGCCAAAAGCTGGGGCATAGAGAGATTCTGTGTGTGTGTGTGTGTGTGTGTGTGTGTGTGTGTGTGTCTCATTCCCTGGTTATTAGGCACCAGCTGTGCACAAGCCACCACTCTAGATGTCTCAGTTTCCAGAGGTGACATAGGTAGCACTGAAGATGGGGACCAGCTCCAATGTAGCCCCACTGAACCTAGAATGGGAAGAAAGTTCAGCAGGAAGAGTTGAGGTGAGACCTGAAATCTATTTTCTTACTGTGGGATAGATTATGCCACTCCTGGAGTTAGATTTCTCTGGAAATTCTGTCTTGGTTATTTGTCCTCCCTAAATTCCTAAATGCAGAAGGTATTCTATGGAAGCATATCAAGGTAGTGGCACTGGTCCAGAGGCAGAGGATGGGCCTAGCTGACTTCTTGACCCCATAACCACTTGGTCAGCCATCACGCCAGGCTGCCGAAGGTGGCAGGCTGGTCACTCCTGATCACAGACTCATAGAGGCCCCGGGAGGGACACACTGCCCATGACTAGGAGCCATGTTGTCCAGCTGACTGGCAGGCCACGCAGTGCACTCCATCCCTGGTGCTCTGCAGACCGGAGGCTGTGGTGCTGCTTCCTGGCCAACTGCCGAGTGGCTGATATGCTTTGATGTGTCACCTCTACAGAGCACACCATTGATTTATTTTTTTTTTCTTTTCAAATTGGAGCCTTTCCAATAGCATGCCAAAACTGAAGGAACAGAGCACTAGATTAGCACATGTTGGACACGCAAGGTTATCTTCTCTAGAGAGGGAATCAATAGCTGTCCCTACTGGGAGGAAAAGTGTCTAAAGGAACAGGGCCGGGAAGGCTTCTCAGAACTGGAACTGGATGATAAACTCCGCAAAAGTCAGAACAGGCTTTGCCGAGAAGGCAAAGTCAAAGGCACAAGCTTCTTCTGCCTAGCTTGTTGGTAGTGAATCCAGGCAGGTGAGCAGGGCACGAGACAGGTCATAATGAGGGCAACAGCCAAGGCCGCTTTCCTCCAGTCCCTGCTACACTCTGACAGACCTTGGGAAACTCACGTCACTATTCCAATTCTGGTTTATTCATCTTCAAAGGCTGCGGTTGAATTCAGTGGCCAAGATCTGTCCCTATCATGCCAGCATTTGAATGGCCTCCCATCATTTTTCTATAAGCTGATTCTAAAAGTTGAGGACAAATAAATTACATTTCTATTATTATAACTATGAAATATTGTTCCCTGGAGAGTCAAATCATGTCCTAGTTTTTCATTTCATTCTCTGTGTGCCAGCATACTGACCCCTTGTGTCACTCAGTGAAGGCTTTTTTTCTGACATCAGGTTCAGATAGCGTCTCCCTTTTCACCCTCCCTCAGTTGCCTTTCACATATCCTCACATGCATTCATATGCTCTCATTTATCATCAGTTGTCTCTTTTGCCTCAAGTCCTCTCTTCTGGAGCCTCATTTTCTTGCTCCAATCTAGAATTTTTTTTTTTTTTTTCAGTTGCACCACTCTTCCTAGGATGTCCTGACTCTTCCTTTGTTAGCTTACATTTTCCTTTTGCTGGCATACACCCTTGTGTAACTTCCTAAGAAAGCGTGTACAGGAGTTCAACTTTCTACTCCTCAAATGTCTGAAAATGCTTTTATTCTGTTTTTGTACTTGGCAGATTGGATGTAGAGTTACAAGTTGAAAATTTTCCTTCTAGTAGTCAAGGTAGGATAACTCGAATACCAGTGACATAACAGAGTTTATTATGCAGTCCCATCACAGCCTGCTCATTGCTCCATAATATTGGGGTATTCTCTGATCCATACAGTAATTCAGGGACCTAGATAGACTCCTTCTATATTGTAGTCTCCAAGAAAAGGAGAAGGAAAAGGCCCGCCAGCTCTTAACTGACCCAGCCTAGAGGTGGTATATCATTCTATCACACTTTCTCTGTGAGAAGTAATCACATGGCACCATCTAGATGCAAGGGGAATCGGAAGCATAGTTAATATAGGCTTGTAGAGAAAACCACACCTTCATACTTTTAAAGGCATCATCTTCAAGCAAGCGGTCTTTGATAACAAGTCCAATGCTAGACTGATTTTTGTTCCCTGTGGGTGACCCATTTTAATCTATCTGGAAGCTAGTAGGATAATCTCTTTGTCTCCTTTAAGGTCCATGAGATTAGGTACTTTGTTTCACTAGTTTATCTCCAGTATCTCTGCCTGGTATGTAATGGGGCTGGGATTAGGGTGAGGTGACTAAGGCCCTCACTTTCAGCACAAAAACTCAATAACCAATATAAATATTTAATACAATATTTTACAAAATAAAAATTATTACCCAAAAAATCCATGATGTTAAAATAATAATTAATAGTCTTGGTGTTATGAAATTTTGCAATGATGTGTCTGGCTCTGTGGCCCCTTTCGTGGGCTCTTCAATCTGAAGATATATATCCTTCCTCAAATGAAAGGAATTATAATTTTTTTTCAATAATTCCCTCTTCTTGGTTTTCTCTCTTGTCTTTCTGGAAATCTTAATTGAATATGTAACCTCCTGGGTCAATAGTTGCTGTCACACCTTTTCTCTCAAAGTTTCTGTTTCCATATATCTTATTCTATATTCTGGAAAATTCCCTTGGTTTTATCATCCAAACTGAGAATTAAACTTCTTATTTCAAGAATTGTGCTTTTAATTTCCAAGCACACTTTCTCATTCTCTGATTTCTACAAGTGACACCTTGAAAGTATTTGAGGATACTAGTTAGTAATTTTTGGTTTTCTGTTTGAATTCTGCTTTTACTTTTAGTTTTCTTCTGTCATGTAGATTATCTTTGTGTGTGGTTTTCTTTAATTGCCCTTTTTTTGTTGATCTGTTTTCAGGTTGCTCTGTTTTGGGTTGTGGGTCTGGCAATACTTGGTTGACCTTCCAGGTGTAATAATGAAGAAGGTACAAATGCTGATGGTCAGGGCTTGTCAGCTGGAGGTTCCACTTGAGAATGAGCCTGGTGTGAGCCAGACATCACACTGGGTGGCCCAGGTGCCAGAGTGAGGAGGGCACCAACACCCACATTAACTGCTATGGTTCTCCTCAGGCAGTTAATTCCATTTGTTTCGAGAAGAACCCTCTGGGTGTTTTCTGGATGAGGGAGTTTCCCATACACTGAGCATCTCAGCCGTGCCTCTGGCGGAGGGGTCGTGCAGCTATTGCCCCTTCAGTGCATGTTCTAGGCTGTGGGCTGAGGTGCCCTCTGCCCTGCTCGCCAGTGACTGTTCTTCAAGACCTGTCTTTAGATCCCTTGCTCACTGAGTGTACCTCTCTCGTTCTCTTCATTTCTGTGATTTATTCTTTTAAGGTCATTTTAATTGAGTCTCAGGAGGATGCGTGTGCCTACCCTGTCATTTTGAACCCTCCTCTTTTGTTCTAACCTATGGAAGATCTGGCCTTCTGGTATTAGCACTTGGCATCTCAAGTGTAACATGCCCAAAGCAGAGCTGTTATATCCCCTCTGCCATCCCTGAGAAGTCTCTGCTTCTTCTCTGGTCTTACCAACCTTGGGGAACAGCACTAAACTCCACCCGCTTGTTAAATGGAAAACTGAGTCATCTTTCTGTCGTTCCTCCCTTTCCCATCTCCAGCATCAAGTTCATTTGGCTCTGCCTTCTGTGTTTGTATCTCAAATCTCTCCATATCTCCACCCCAAGTGCCACCACCTAGACAAGCCAAGACTCTAATCTCCTCCACACTCTTCCATTCTTACCCCACTGCCCATTCTTCCTGTGGCAGAGCGATCGACCTAAAAGGTAATTCCGTCTCGTTGCTCCTATCGCCCTTTCAGTAGAATCCAATTCCCCACCGGGCCTGCCTGCAAGAACTAACTCCTTCCCACCTCCCAAACCTCAGCGCATTCCCCCTCTCATCTGCCTCTGGCTTCAGCCACTCTGGCCTCCTCCAAGGAGCACCCAGCCCCCAGCCCTCCACACGGCACCCCCTTTCTCATCCTTAGGCACCGCTCAGGGTCTACTTCCTCTAAGTAGGTTTCTCCCAATCATTATTTTCTTGTCCCTGTACCTATTCATTTTCTTCACGGCCCTTATCCCAATTCATATTTACATACAAATGGTTTATATCATCATGTTTTATTCACTAGTTTATTGATAGGTGGTGCACTGGATCCCAAGTACCCAGAGGACAGGAATCATGCTGGTTCTCTCCTCCAGTGTGTACTCAGCCTGCATGGTGCCCGGGGCAGTTGTGCTCAGCAAAATTTTGATGGGCGGGTGAGGGAGGAAGGGAGGACATGCTCAGCATGGATGGGTCTCAACGCAGCATTTGGGTTATGGGCCCCTGGGCTGTTGTCTTCTCCTTGGGCTGATCTTTCTGGCAGATCCCCTGACTCCATTGCACCCCTGGCCAATGCAGCTCATGGTTTTCAGAACTGTAGACATTACCTCTCCCAGTACACAAAGGAGAATTCAGTCCCCTGGCTGGTTGTCCCACCTTTCCACAATCTGGTCCTGAGCTGATTTCCCAACCTTACCCACCTCTGCTCTCCTCTGCCTCCTGCCCTCCTGACCTGGTGACACTACCAGCCACCCTCAGACACATATCTGTGCCTTCGTTCAGCTTGAGATGCCCTCTCTTTCAGACCTCTTTCACTTCTGCCCATAGAGCATAATTCTTCCCATAGAGCATAATAGAGCCTGGATTAAATGCTACCTCCTCTGAGAAGGACTCCTGAATCCCTGCTCTTGTAGGGACTCTCTCAACCCTTTCCTGCATCTTGTTATAGCTCACAGGTCACCCTGCCGTGCACTTGGTCATTGGGTAGGTGTGTCTCCCCCACTGAGCTGTAAGATCAGAGGGGAGTTTGCCTGGTGCTGGTGCACAAAGAATCTGGGACCTGGATGTTAGGCCTGGGGGTGGGGTTACTCAATAGCTAACCTGGTGCCTGAGTGGAGGCATTGCTCTTAGCAAGCCAGTGTGGCTAGAACTCTTAAGAGGCACCAGTTTCACAGCTCTGTGCCCCGTGCCTGAGCAGGCAGCTTTCGTAAGATCCTCCAAGAAGCTTCCAATGCGCCTGCATGAGAAAACAGAGGGAGTGGTGGAGCCCCATTCACCCCCTTACATCCTAATTCATAGCCATCCCTTGTACTGCTCGTTAGCTGCCTCAGGAATAAACCAAAATGCAGACGGCCGTGAACTGGGTCCAGGCATCCATTCCCAGCTGCCCTGACGGTGGTCCCGGGGTCTGGGCTAGCTCAGCAGGATGGCGTCGTCTGCAATCCATGGGTGACACACTGGAGCAGTAACACCTACGTGGCGCTGAGGAGGGCCCTGGTGCCCTGGTGGTGCCAGAGGTAGTGAGCTAGGTGGGTGAGAGCACCCCTGGCTCATGTGGGCGAAAAGTAACCTCTTATTTTCAACTTCCAGCAGGAGGAGTCACCAAGGGGCTGCGAAGTGCGGTGCCCAGCACCTGGCACACCTTTCTCTTGCTGAGACACTGGCCTGTGACAGGACAGGCAGATTGCTCCATAAGTGATGGACCTGGAAACAGTCTGCCAGGCGTAGCCTCTGCAGCGTGGAGGCTGTTCCCTGTGAGTGCCCCATTCTGAAGGCAATTAGTCTAACTGCTTTTCTTATTTCAGAAAACAAATTAAACCACCCGAGGGTTTCAGGGCAGAAAAACGTCTGCAATGTATAAGAAACATTTCAGGAGCATTTAGTTCACAGCCAGCGGTGTCTGAGCAAACAGGCACCTGAGAGGCCTGAGGGCGGGGCACTGAGGAGGTTGGGACATTTGTGGGTGAGCAGCGGGCCCCATCGGGGTGGGGCCGGGGGAGTCTCCACTGCTGGCCGCCTCTGAGTGTACTCAGGGTCCTGCGGAGGCCTGGGAGCCATCCCGGAGTCCTGCCCCTGCCCCCGCCCCCGCAAGGTCCGCGGATGCTGTGTCCTCTTGCCCATCCCCTCCCATCACTGCCTGGGCCCAGGCCCACCCTTTGCTGTCACGATGGCTAGAGTAGCCACCACCTGAGCTCCCTGTCGTCCTCCCAGCTGCCCTACTCACGGCCACCATGGGGGCTGCCTGAAACACAAGTAACGTTAATCGGATCCTGATCCCCCGCTTCTGAACAGCTTTGTGGCTTCCTATAGGCCACCAGAGAACGCTTAGCACCGGCGAGCTGGAGGCCCAGCCTCCACCTGCAGGCCCAGCCTGCCTGCTGACCTTGACAATCATCTTGGTTCATCCTGCTTTTGCTCTGTGCTTCGTTCTGCTCTTCGTCTGTCCCAAGAGGGGTGCGATGCTTGCACACACACGCACACGTACTCTGGCCCTAAACCGTTCCTCAGCCTTCAGGCCTGGCATCCTTGCCTTGTGAAGCTTTTCCAACGTGGTAGGAGGAGTTAGGTGCTTTCTCCTTTGTGCTGTGCTGGGCCTGGGACTTTACTCATGTTTATGCTGTGTAGCCTCCATTGATCTCTCTGTTGTTCTCACCAGTTTGTGTGCAGCTGAGAGAGCAGGGGCCTTACCTTCTTCGCTTTCTGCTCCTGGCATGTGGCAAGAGATCTATTATTCAGAGAGAATGCAACACATGTTGGATGGATAGATGGGTGGATGGATGGATAGTGGATTCATGAGTAGCCCTGAGGATTGGTAAATGCTCTTGTCCCAAGAAGTTCCTCCACCTCAACCTGACTCAAAATCAGAAACTACCCCAGGGGAAGAGAGAGAGATGGGTTGATTCAATTGGGGACTCTGTACTCCACTGGGCAACACCCTTTCCTGTGTGGGGAGCAGAACGTTGTGAGACATTTGTTCAAAGAGTGGGTCAGCAGTTTGATGACAGAGGCTGTATCCTACTTCCTTCCACTCTGAACCAAGTGAGGTTCACAAATTAGCCTATCTCCCTGCTCCACGGCTAAAAACTGAGTAAACCCCCACTGAATCTCTCCCTTAAGCACTGGAGCCTGCTTGGTGTAGGGATGGAGGTCTGGTCTGGCGGACAAGCTAGCCACCCCCTCCTGTGTCCCTACAGGAAGATCCTGAAACACAGAAACACCCATCCACCTAAAGTTCTCCTTGATGATGTGTTGGAAAAATAGAGGAGGATGCAGCTAGAAGGTCTCTCCTGTTCTCAGGACTCACAGGGCTCTTAAATCCAGAGCACAGACCATCTGCACTACAGTCGCTGGGAGGGTTTCTTAAAAATCAGCTTCTGGGGCCCCACCCGAGTCCTGCTGAATCAGTGTCTGGGGTGGGGGGAATCTGGGATGGGTATTTTAAACGAGCACCCCTGGAGATTCATATGCAAGGGAAGGTTTAGACTCATGCCTGAGAGATGCCGGTGGTAGTTGGAGAAGAATTTTAAATGGCAGAAACTTGAGTCACATACATCCTCTTCCCTCTCTCCGGCTCCAGACTTGGCCTCTTGGAAACCCATCCATGGATTCAGCAGCCTTCGCCTCCTCTCTGATCTACTTCTCCTGCCTTTTCAGAAACACATCCTGATCCTACATCTTCAAAGCTACCTTGCATCTTTGACCATCGATGTAATTACTTGGAAATACCATATCCCGGGTAGAATGTATTTTAGTCATGCTTGTCTGTGTGCCACTTCATCAGACGCATCACTAAGGCTTCTTTCTTCCCCCCTTCAGCAGAGGCATTGTCGTTCATTCAGTTCACACTGGGCTGTCACACAGCCGAGCCTGTGTCTCAGGCCCCACGCTGAGGCCCAGCTGGAGATGACATGCTCCCTGGAGCAGCAATGGCACCTTCCCCTCCACTGCTGGGCCACCGCCTGGGCTCCCAGAGGGTGTGATCTCGCTGCCCCCTTCCCAGGGTAGGGACAGACTGGCTCTGGGTTACATGCGCCTGGGAACTCGGGATCTCTGCCCCTGCTAGTTTGCCCCTCCCCCAATTTCCCCACTGCTCCCCATGCTCAAGCCCCCACCCTGCGCTCAGCACCGTCTGGGGGTCTCGCAGGACACTTGCCATGGGGCTGCCCTCAGGAAGGTCACTCCATATTGGAGAGAACACGTCACACAGGAGGTAACGGGGCGTAATACCAGACAACACGGGGTGTCTTCCACGTTCATGTGGAGCAGCCCTGTGACCTCGAGGTGCTCAGAGCAGACGGATGTGGGCTGAGCCACACAGGCAGGGCTTTGAGAGGCAGCCAGAACTGGAGCCCAACTTGGGCGGGTGGATGGGTAGTGGAGTGGGTGCTCCGGCTGGGGGTAATGATGGGCATAGGAGGGAACGGGTGCGGCAGAGGCCAGAGAGGACAGCACGGTGGCACCTGTCAGAGACTGGCAGTGAGAGACCCGACTGCCCTGTGGACAAATGATCCTTTCACCCAGGGCAGGGGAAATGCCTACAGGTGCGTTTTACTACACAGACTATCCAGATGAACGCGGGCCCCGGAAAGGTCTGATTTTTTTTTTTAACATCTTTATTGGAGTATGATTGCTTTACAATGGTGTGTTACTTTCTGCTTTATAACAAAGTGAATCAGCTATACGTATACATACATCCCCATATCTCCTCCCTCTTGCATCTCCCTCCCACCCTCCCTATCCCACCCCTCTAGGTGGTCACAAAGCACCGAGCTGATCTTCCTGTGCTATGCGGCTGCTTCCCACTAGCTATCTATTTTACATTTGGTAGTGTATATATGTCCATGCCACTCTCTCACTTCATCCCAGCTTATCCTTGGGAAGGTCTGATTTAACTCACTAGTTCACTCAGTGATGTTTCATAGGCAAAGCATAAAACATAAGAAAATGGCCTCTTCTTTCAGGTCACCTTTGAGAATTTCCCCCATCAAACCCTGCAGTGACCTTTCCCCTGGCTCCCCGCCCTGAAGTCGCAGACCCCGACTTCCTGTACTGCAGCTCTCCTCCGTCTTTAGGGGCTGAGACGCAGTCCTGCTGTGGGGAGGGGCCTGCTGGGCAGAGAGGGGCAGGGAGGGTCCCTGGTGCTTCTGCCTCAGCAGTCCAAGGAACTTGCCCAGCAGGCTGGCAATGCTTCACTGTAAAACTAGTCAATGATTTTCTTTTGTGAAAGAAAGAGATTTTTCCTTTGGACCCCTTGAACATTTAAAGTCCGGTTATGATTTCTTTTTTAGGGTATTTGGTGGTAGGGGTGGGACTATCTTTCTCACCATTTAACCAGAAAAACCTGCATTTAGAGTCCACCTATAGAAGAATGGTTTGTCACTGGGGAAATGCAGCAGCCCTGAAGCCGGTGACTTGGGCTGTTCCCAGGCTGCCGCAGCCAGCTGGCCCGGTAGGCTCGTGCCCAGACGTGGCCGCGGCAGGCTCTGGGCAGTGCCTGTGCTGTGCGGATGGGGGAGGTGAGCCTCTTTGACATCCCTGACGCGAGTGTCCGCTGCCAAGAGCAGAGTTTCTGGGGAGGACATCTGCGGAGACCCTAGAGGCGTGAGGCGGTTATGACATGTCAGTGAGCACACACTCATTCAGTGTCTGTCCAATGGGGAGGTAAGTGGGACTGAATTTAGAACGACGACTCAGAACAGACGTGGTGGAACCGTTTGGTGCAGGAAGGATGGAGACTGCCCTGCAGCAAGTCGGTAACGCAGGTAGAGGATTCGGTCCTTTTGCCTCGTCAACCTCCACCTACCTTTCTGGTCCTTTCTGTCCTCTTACCTGCCTTCAGGTGCTCAACACCTTAATTTATTAATTTAGTCTCGTGGGCAGCCATTTGTATTCATTCTCTTATCATCTGCTCTCAGGAAAAGGTATCATCAATTACAACCTCAGTGTGTGTTAAGTCAAACTCCTTGACACAGGGTATTTGTGCTTTAAACCTTAATTCTCATTGTGGTATGGAAAGCTCTGTCCCCTATTTATGTAAAGATTTTGTACCAGGAGGTTGAGAGGCCAGGACGAAATGAGAGAGGAGATGGTGCTTTGGGTAACAGGTCTTTTCCTGTGCATTGTTGCCTGGGCCTGAACCATCGGAAAGCAAAGCATGGGATGCTGAGGGGGGATGATGGGTAATGTTCAGGAGAAATTATTCTAACACTTGCTAAAAACAGCAAGGAAGGTTTTATTCAAGACTATTGATCCCACACACACACACACACATACACAGACACACACACACACACACACACACACACACACACACACACAGGAATACTACTCAGCCATAAAAAAAAGAATGAAATTTTGCCACTTGCAACAACATGGATGGACGTGGAGGGTATTAGGCTTAGTGAAATAAGTCAGACAGAGAAAGACAAATACTGTATGATATCACTTAGATGTGGAGTCTGAAAAAATACAACAAACTAGTGAATATAACAAAAAAGAAACAGACTCACAGATACAGTGAACAAACTAGTGGTTATCAGTGGGGAGAGAGAAGCAGGGAGAGGGCAATATAGGGGTAGGGGATTAAGAGGTACAAACTATTATATATAAAATAAGCTACAAGGATATATTGTATAACACAGAGAAAAAAGCTAATATTTTATAATGACTATAAATGGAGTATAACTTTAAAAAATTGTGAATCACTATATTGTACACCTGTAACTTTTATATAATACTGTACATCAACTATACTTCAATTTAAAAAAATAAAAATAAAAGGAGAGCAAAGAACAGAAAGAAAATGTATAAAAATTTAAAAAAAACTTTTTAAAAAAGACTATTGCAATAGAGGAGAGAGAGATTCACCTCAACTCCAAGTCAACAGGGACAAGTAGGGATTTATAACCAGCAGGAAGAGTAAGGGAGGGGATGGAAAATTACTGAGAGGATCTTGGTTAGGTATCAAGGGTGTGGAGGGACAGGAGCTTGAAAGAATATCAAGAGTTGGGGGATTCTGGATAAACTGGCTTAGTAGGATTCTTTCCTAAAACTAGGCTCAGCAAGCCAAGGCCAGGGTCTAGTGGAGAAGAGGATTCAAAGGAGCCTGACTGAAATTTTGTCAAGTCTTTGTCACCAGGTGTTCACAGGGTGGAGACTGACCTGCGAGGTCTAGCACACTGTTACTGAGGATACTGGAGGGGCCACTGGCTGTTGTGAGTTCTTGTAGGTGCCCCATGCGTAGTAAAGATGGTTTAATTCCTGAGATCTAGAAGGGGCCTCACTTGGCTTCCCCAGCCAGGCTCTGGAAAGAAGTCAAGGCCAGACCCTGTTTGCTTGTGAGCTCCAGGAGAGCAAGGAATCCCTGGAGCATGTCTCCCATCCCTGAGACCATGCTCTCTCAGGTTACAGACAGCCCCACTCAGAGTGGCTCAAGCAAAGATGATTTTCACACCTATCCGTGGGTAGGGCAGGTCCCAGGCTCCAACCATCAGTGATATCATCAAGAACCAGGCTCCTTCACCCTCCATCCCCCAGGGGCCGGCTTTGCCATCTGTCTGGTCCCTGCAGGAGTCACACTTCGACATTACAACATCCACTAGAAGAAAAGACTGTCTCTTAATCCTTCTTCAGTGCCCAGAAGAGTGCCCCTCACACTTCATGGGCTGGGGCGGGATATATGCCCCTTTCTGAGCCAATCATTGGCATGGAAATGGGATTTCAGGGGTGTCTTGAATCATTTGGAGTGAAAAGGAAGTTAGAGAGTCAACCATCCATCCTCACATGTGCTACATGGAGTCCACCTGAAGTGAATGGAATTCTGAGCGCAGAGTGGAGTGTTAATAGGCTAGGAGCTAAGTAAGGAGTGAGTGAGAGGGGAAGGAGAGCCCTGGCAGCAAAGGGGTCAGAGCTTGGCAGTTCTTTGCAGGGACCCTCCGGAGTGTTGGGGAGGAGCAAATGCCGAGGCCCCGGGCCTTGCCCCTCAGGGTTGTGTGCAGCAGGCCCGTGTGTGAGCACCTGGTCAGCCCCTTACCTGGCCAGCTTTCACTCTGAGACGGTTGCATCTGTCATCAGAGCCTCAGGGACAGGAGGGGACGTTGTAGGGGCAGTTGTCACTGGCTGTCTGGCCCCAGTGAGGATGTGGCCGTGAGGAGCTATGTCTGCGTTTCTCCGCGCCCACCGCCCCCTTCTTGGATGATGCCTGTGAATGACTCAGAATGAGTCCAGATGGTTTGTGAAAGTAGATGCCCCTCTTATTGCCTGAGACCATCGTCTACTTCCCGTACAGTGGCTGCACCAGGGGTTACGTGCTTGGCAGTACTCTTCCTCTAAACCTGCATAGGCCTAGAGCTTTCCTCATTCTTGCTGAGAGCTGGAAGGTTCCGAGGCATGGTTGTGAGAATGTGTAATTATTTTCTTATTTGAACATCCTAGGTCATTGGGTCTTTTCTTTGTAAACGTGTTGGGGGTAGGGGTGGAGCTCTCAAATGAAGAAAATATATGAGATTCATTACCCAGGCTGATCAAATAGCATAATAAATCATCTAAATGGTATAAAATGCTTAGATATGAATAGCATACCAGTGAACAGGGTTGAGCACCTGCCCATCTCCGAGGGCACTAGTGTGACATGTGTGAACCCCCAGATGTGTCTCATCAGTCACCCGCAGGGTCTGCAGCCTACAACTGCAGTAGAATTTCTCTGAAAACTTGGACATTTTTTTGGTTTGGGGGAAAAAATCAAATCTGCATTCATCCCAGAATGTTTCAAGGACAGATTTGCAGCAGCAAACGTTGGTGAGCTAAAACTGGGAGATGACACTGGGAAGTTGGGATATGGGACAGGAAGTTTGTAAATGCCCCAGTAAACTACTTAGGAATTGAATTAAGAGACCAAACTGCTGAGAATGTGAGAATCACCCGTTGTTCTTGAAACCCACTTCTGAAGGCAGTCAGTCTGTTATGACAGGGAAGGATGGATGGCAGGTCCCAATATTGAGACACGGGATTGAAACCCACACTAGTTATGGCATTTTCCCTTTAGATTGGAAATTTTAATAGTGGAGCAGTGTTGACAGATGGAATTTGAGTAAGTGATTTTGCAAGCAGTCCACAATTCACAAGAGGGTTTTGTTCCCAGCATCTGGCGTCTGTCGTGAGGCCGTTGTTTGGACCTTTGGAAACTAAAACGCATTTTTTCCACAGACATATTCCCCAGAATGGAGGTTGATTTCTAGACAAGTCTCCAAAACTTTATTTAACCCTTAATGTAGCCAAAAATACCATACATATGTGGTTAGTATTAGGGGCCCCAGTGTTATAAGTAAAACAGAAACACCGAAGAGAAAATTGGTTTTTTTTTTTTCCTTGATTGGTGTAACGTGAAGGAAGGTGAGAAGCTAACCACATAGTGTGCCAGCGTGGAAAGGGTTTGAGTGATGGTTGAGTTCAAGCCCTCGTTTGTCAGATGAGGAAACTGAGGTTCAGAGAGGTGCGGTATTTGGCTGGAGGTCACACAGCCAGTGAGACAAGAACCCAGGCCCCCAGCCCGACCCAGCGAATAAGGCCTTTGGGAAGTTTCCAAAGAGACTATCAAATACATTCACGGTCTTCCGGGTTGTGTTGGGCCCCATTGGATGTCTATTTTCCCCAGTTTCACTATAAAATATGTCCTGTTCCTTCTTTTTTAAATGAAGTTGGGGCCTAGGACTACTGTTAGACTTCTCTGGGAGTAGAGACGTGGAGCTCACAGACAGGATGAAGAGAGAAGAAATGTGTGTTCCTGTGAGAAAGAACAACAAGGTGGAAGTAAAGGAGCTGGAAATAGCAGGAGCACAGGAACTGAGACCGTGGAGGAGCCGGGCTGTGCCTCTGAGAGCCTGCCGGGGGCTGGCAGAGCTCCACGCCAGGGGGCGCTGTCACCCCCTGCAGCTTTGTCGCTGCCCTGGGTGGCCAGAGGACTGTGACACAGAGGACCCTCTCCATGATGGGGAGGGGGAGAGTCCTTGATGAAGGAAAGGGGAGGTAGTCATCCAAAAACATAGTTCGCTCGTCAAGTGTGCATGGCCCAGAGCCCATCAAGGGTGAAGCAAGAAATAAACACCGAAGTACCTCCCATCACAGAGCCTAGGCTGGCATGGCCCCACATGGCCTCACCATGCCCTCTGTCGAGAGGCAGCCTCAGACACTGGGAACTCATGTGTCTCTTTCCTCTTCTGTCTGACCCGTTGCCTCAGACTACGCTGCTTCAGGACAAGGACTATTTTGTATTGTTTTTAGTTCTCTACGGTTCCCTCAGCAGATGTTTGATAATGTCTATTGATTGAATTTACTCAAGTTTATAGATTTCTGAGAGCGAAGCTGTTTTTAAAATAACACAATTTTAAATTTATACTTGAAATTCTAGACAAGTGTTTCTTTAAAATCTAAAATTCAAAGATTTAATCCTAATTTCACGTGACTGTCCCAAGTATTGAGTGGCTCGTGCTATGGTGTTAATTCCGGGTGTAGGCTCTTGGCAGGGTGGTTGCTGACGGGCAGTCTCCCTGCCCACCCCCTGCCTGGATCCAGGGTGGTCGGAAAGCACTGGGGAACACTTGGTGGGTTTGCCTTGTTCCATGTTCTCAGCTTCAGAATTAACATATGTGCCCTCTGCGTTAGCCTCTCAGGCCCAAGGAAACAGGAGAAAACGGTGAAATCCCCTCAGTTTCCGGAAGGCTGCTGGCTGAAAGTTCCCCGGGAAGGTTCAGCCCATGGGTCTGTTGGGGGAAGCGGAGATGACAATGCACCCCCCGTCCCCTAGAGACGCTGAGATCTGAGCTGTCCATCAGCACCAGCCCACTTGAAAACTTTCAAGGTGAGAGAAGCTCTCCCTGCCCGGCCCTGCTAGAATGCGGCGGTGTGTGTACCTGTCCTCCCTCCCCTGCTGGCCCAGTGCTCCATGGGGACGTTTCATGTCCTTCCCAGAAGGCTGGCCAAGGCCTAAGCACGCAGTAGGTCATTCAGGAGACACTTGCTGAAATCATCTAAAAAGATGCAGGTTTCAAAGTGCTCTTCCTTCCCTCACCCCATCCTGTGTTTAATGACAGTACTCTTGCCAGTAAGGACAGTCATGCCATCCTGTCTGTGAGGGCCTCGTAAGTGGCTAGCAGTTGCCCATCATCCTGCTGAGGCCGGGTCACCCCCATTTCACAGCTGGGGTCAAACTCAGGACAAAAGTCTTGCCGGATGTGGAGAGGCGGGGATTCCAGCCCCGGGGCACGTCTCTGGAGTTACCATCAGGAGAGTCCGTTCTCCCCTTGTGAATAGTGTGGGGTGGGACACTACCTTGGCCAATTCCAAGACTAACTTCAAGCTGGGGTGCAGATGGAGTGGAAATGGGAGGAGTATGGCTATCTCTTCCCCAGGAAGGTTGCGTGACGGCATCCATGTTTCCTCTCAGATATACTGGCTGAGATCGTAAAACCCAAAACAGATATTTCAAGGCTTCCATTACTATTTTCTTAAGGACAAAAATCATTCTTTATTTATACATAAATAAATTTTTCTTGAGCAGGCCCAAAGAAATGAAACACAGATGGAGATAATGTTGAAAATGTTTACCTATTTCCTCTCTGAGGACATCAGATTAGCCTTTCTCTGGGCGGAATGTGTAATCTGCTGGAAGGCAATATCATCCTTTTGATCTTGCAATACATTTTTCATATCTTTGCCGCAAAAGCTGATTATTATTGTGACATCTTTAAACAATGACTGTTCGCCGTGCAGAATGGAATGGGGAAGCTCAGCTGAACGTATAGATAGACGGATGCCTGTCGAAGGCCAGACTGTGGGAATGAATTTTCCCCATGTTGCTTTTGCCTGGGGACATTGGCATTAACTCCTTCATCCTGGGACATGTCTTGTGCGCTTACTGGAATCTGATGCTCAGCTGTACAAACGGGCCTCCCCTCACTTGCACGCGGAGACCACTGATTGATGGCCTGTACACTCCTTCCAAGGTCTCTGTGCCCTTCCTTCTGGAAGTCAAAGGATCCTTGATTAAATGGCAGAAGCAGGTTGAATGGGGAAATGTATGAGGAAGGGCTTTTACAAACTGTGGGGCAACGCAGACTTGAGGTGCTGTTGATGCCTTAGTAGATAGAGCCCGTTGGGGCAAAGCAACACAGGCGGCCCCGGAGCATTTGATTGGCCCCGCTGCCTCAGCTCGCTGACATGGAAACTGACATTTCTGAAAGTCTCCTTCGCGCTGCTGTCTCGCCTCCGTTCAGGGCTTTACAGCCTTTCAAAGGGAAGGCATTGGATGAAGGAGAAAGCAGCAGAAGTGGAAAAGACACAGATTTCAAACCTGTTCTGTTTCACTTTGGCTCCAGAGAATTTTGTTTGTGTGGGGACTGGAGTGAGTCTTTCTGGGGAGAAAGACTCTCTCTGAGTGCACCCACCTGTGTGCCTTAGTAGGCCTGTGATGTCCTGCCCAGTGGCTGATATCAACCAAATGCCAGGCTGCGTAGCAGCAGAGTGAGGGCGGGAAGCAGCCAGCAAAGGAGGGGTTAACACTGCCCAAGTTGTTTGCGGCTCCGTGGCATGCAACATCCAACAGCCAGACCATCTTGCAACAGAGTTAAAATTCCTCTGCAGCCACAGGGAGGGAACAGGTAAATCATAAATGAATTTGAAATTATATTTCCTTCTCTTAGCTTTCTTTTTTTTTCTTTTTTCTTTTTGTTCCTTCTCTACTTCCCCACCCTGGGAACAATGTTACGGAAAACTGTAGGTTGTAAATTCCAACCAGTGCATTTAGCCCCATCCTTGCTAAGGGTCTGTGAAACGGCATCTCCCCAGGCCTATTTCATGGGGCCTGTCAGTGAGTTCTGCACTGTGCAGACATCTGAAGAGCAAAAACAGGAAGTCATCAGGATGGAAATGGAGCCAGAGGTGGGCAGAGGAGCAGGCCGGGTGTGTGTACTTTGGGCACATCTGCACTTAGAACCTATAGTATCATGAGTTGGGTATAATAGGGCCTTGTCCCTGTGCTGGACCAGAGCTGGTAAAGAAGATCTCAGGCGTCTATGCCTTGTTACTTGTGCTGAAGGGTTGTTTCCTTAAAGCAGAACTTTGTGTGATGCTGTGTCTTGACCATTGACAAGCCTTTCTAGAGAAGAAAGAAAAAAAGCTTCCTACTCTTGGGTACTAACCAAAATGTCAGTGACCACCAAGGGCCTTCGACCTGGGCAGGGGAAGCCCATCTCTGGGTCTCAGGCAGTGTGGTCCAGAGGCAAAGCATCATTTGGTCCTCCACATTTGTAAGGTGGACTTGAATTCACAGCCGATGGGCTTCATTTCTCCCCACTGGGATGTTTGGTCTCTGGTGTGTGTGTGTGGGTGTGGGTGTGGGTGTGTGTGGTGTGTGCTCCAGATGCGATGCAGAAGCCAAAGCTACAGGCCTTGAGGAGCCACTGGGGTTCACAATGGAATCCAGAAATTACCTCTGAAAGCCTGATCCACTCAATAAAAAGCCTCAAGCTCTTTGCAGGAAATACCCAAGCTGCTAATGTCACTGTTCCCAGAAGAGCGGCCCCTACCACACCAGTGGCACCTGCAGGGCTTGCTGATGGCAAGACGCCAGGAGGGCTGGGGCCTGAGAAGAAGGGCTGTCCAACCAGGCCCTCCAAGGGCTTCCCTGCACGTTCAGGGGGACCACAGCCTTTGGACGCTGCCCAGTCTTGAGGCTCTCCCATCCTGCCCAGGGGATGGGGGCCAGCACAGCTTTTCACTGAGCACGGCCTGCTGCCCAGGAGCCCCCGTCTGCAGGCCAGGAGGTAGAATGGGTACCAGGCTAAGAGCCTGGTCCATAGGTCCCGTCACCAACTCTCTGCCTTTGCCTTCTCATGTCTCTCCCAACACCTTCAGTGTTACCTCGTGCTGTGGAAGCCTCCTCGGGTCTGGTCTCTACCTGGCATAAGCTGCCCCTGAGATTTTCCTCCGTTCTCTCCCTCTAGACTTTTTTCTCTTGCAGGCCTCCTTCAAAGATCCTCTGCCCTCAGCCTCTGCTGGTGAAATCTGCATGCCTGACCCTTTCTAAAAGGGTGAATTTATTTGAAAAGGCAATCCATATAGGTTAAGAAATATAATCAGTAAGGTACATGCACATACATGTTTAAAAAACAAATGTCTTTCATCTTTTGCTGTGTTAGCAGCAGCAGCTGCAGGGCATTACCTCCACCCAGAGGGCATCATGCCTGCCATGCTCCTGTTCGTTCTTTTAGGTTAAACATTCCCTGCCTATCTTTTTTTTTTAAAGATCAATGTCAATTACTTCTTAAAAAATTTTTTTAATTCTATTTTTTAATTTTAATTTTTACTATTATTAGTATTACTATTTTTTATTTTTGGCTGTGTTTGGTCTTCGTTGCCGCGTGTGGGCTTTCTCTAGTTGTGGCGAGCAGGGGCTACTCTTCGTTGAGGTGCATGGGCTTCTCATTGCGGTGGCTTCTCTTGCTGTGGAGCATGGGCTCTAGGAGCACAGGCTTCAGTAGTTGCGGCACATGGGCTCAGTAGTTGTGGCTCACGGGCTCTAGAGCGCAGGCTCCGTAATTGTGGCACACGGGCTTCGTTGCTCCAAGGCATGTGGGATCTTCCAGGACCAGGGCTCGAACCCGTGTCCCCTGCATTGGCAGGCGGATTCTTAACCACTGCACCACCAGGGGCATCCAGCCTATTATTTTCTTAGGAAATAAAAACACTTCTCAAGACACTATGCCTGGCATTTTAATATGATGAGTTTATTCTTTCTCTGTGGCAGAAAAACAAGGAAGTACCCAGGTGAGGAGCCCAGGAAGGTGAAAGAACTAAGAGGAGGGAGGGCCAAATGGGGAGACTGCTGGACATGCCACAGGCACCTTTCTCTCTCCCCTTCCCCAGCTGCGCTGGAAGTTTCTCCAATCAGGGCATCTCTTGCTCACCTCTGTGCCCTCCTCCCTTGGTATGGAGGCTGCCATGCGGGCATTTAACGACTCACATTGAGTGAGGCCTACTGTGTGCCAAGCTCTGTGCTGGGGTGGGACGCTGAGTCTGATAAGACGTGGTCCTCGCCCAAGGTGCTCCAGTCTGTGGAGGAGTTTGGCAACAGAGAATATTAGAGAACAGAAGGCCACAACGAGAGCCCAGTGGTAGGACAGAGTACTTTGGAGCCCACACATCTTGGGGTTTCTCAGCGATCACAGGCTCAGTCCAGGGGCCGAGGGACTGAGGGCACTAAACAAAAGCGTCCACACCCCAGCCAGTGACTGGCCGACTGTGTGGCATCCATAACAACCGGATCCCAGTCAGCAGAACTGGGACGGCTGCTCATAACAGGGTGTGGCAGCCATCTTGCTGGGACCTCCCAGTGTTCCCAGGCTCTGTGCAATGCCACCTTTGAGGGCAGAGGGAGCTTACTGTGTAGGCAAATGTTTCATATGTCCACGCAACCCTCCGCCCTCTGTCTAAGTGTACCAACTCCAGTAGTTGCTGCTGCAAGGTCAAATTCAGGATTGAGGCTGGTATCGTGGAATTGGATGTGGTAGAAGGGATTTCATTGGTGCAGACCCACATTAGGGAGAAACCAAACCCAGCACCCTTTCAGATAGAGCTTACCCAGGACTTCCTTGCCAAGCTTCATTTTTAAAAGCTCTGCAACTTTACTTAGATGTATGTGTTTTTGCTTTATAATCAGATTTTCACCAAACTGATATATCATTAAACCTTTGTTTTGTTTTTACAATGCACGCTCTATTGCAAAACCAATTTCAACAAAGTATTGCAGATGCAATGTAAGTTTTATGTCTTAGTGTTGTGTGTTGTGTTTTATTGTTTTTTTTTTTTTTTTTTTTTTTTGGTTGCTA
This sequence comes from Eschrichtius robustus, assembly GCF_028021215.1. Classification (NCBI taxonomy): domain Eukaryota; kingdom Metazoa; phylum Chordata; class Mammalia; order Artiodactyla; family Eschrichtiidae; genus Eschrichtius; species Eschrichtius robustus. Next base: position 111,269,527 of record NC_090825.1, on the reverse strand, counting down.
GGGTACCAAACACTTTTGAGGAAGTAGCTTGATAGTATCTATAATATGCTGGTTTTCTGGATAAGAGATTGCATTATCCCCATGTAATATATTTGGGCAGACTGTATCCATCATGGCTCGGCTAGATAAATAAATTAAAACTCGCTGATCGAGGAAGAAATGTGATATTGCTCTTGCTGAGAACGGTTTATGCTTCTCTTCTGACAGCTGCTGTGTTGCCCGTATGCCTCATCTCTGCCCAACTTAGTTGTTTCCACTTCTTGTGGAAGATAAAAATGCTGCAGTGGCTTTCAGAACCGTGAGAATGCTGCCTCTGAGACTGGTGGCCTCCCCTCCAGCCCCTCAACCCCGCCCCCTCCCTAATTAGTCATGAGGGCCTCTACTAGGCACTAACCAGGTGCTCCACGTGGTGGACCCCTGAGGGGACCACACACCCTCTCCTGGCTGTGTGCTGTGGCTCCCAGCCATGGACTCGGGCTGGGAGACCTTGGAGAAGGTGGCTGGTTCCTTCTCTCCCATCTTCTTCCCCAAGTTGGCAGCCTGGGCTGGGTAAGGGTCAGGGCCAGCCCAGGGTCTGACCTGGATCAGGTTTTGATCCCCTGAGACAGCCCAGAGGAGTCAGAGCACAGTCCCCTGTGTGAGGCCCCTACGCCAGGTGGAGCAAGGAGCTGCTCCCAGGGAAAGGTACCCCTGCCCGGGGGAGGAAGCATGCATTCAAGAGTTCATCTAGTCTCAGTACATGAACTTGGAAAGCTATACTGTACACTCAGAATATCGTCTTCATGAGGCCATGGGGATGATGATGATGATGACGATGACAACGACAGACTACAGGCTTCAGGAGAGTGTGGCATCAGTTAAGTCTTCAGTGAGTGTCAACTGCTGGGCTCACCTCATCTCTAGCCCTTCCCTCCCATGAATGAGACCTCCTTGCAGGAGAGAGAAGAATTGTATGTCCTTTCGGCCTTCTCGCTGCCTTTGTTGTCATTGGATCTGGAGTAATTTGTTCATTCGTTCCTTCCTTCATTTATTCATCCATCCATTCATTCACTTTGGAGCGTGTATGTGCTCCGGACACTGCTGTGGACACTGACATATATCCAAGTTCGCAAGGCGTTGTTTGTGTCATCCCACCGAGTCGCTTCCCCTCTGCATCTCGGCTGCCTCCCAGGGTTGTTGGGAACATTCAGTGACTCAGTGTGACACAGTGCAGAGTAAGCCTGCAGTGGAGGAGAAAGTCATTACCATCATGTGTGGGGTTTCTAGATGAGGTCAGCAGAGCTGTGTCATGTGTGGTCTCTCTGGGCGGGAATAGAGCCAGCGCACCTCACTCAGCCCCCTGGGGCCCTGCTTTCCCAGTGGAAGACCACTAACCCCTTTTTTTCTGTGTAAGAAGGACTCAGAAGCTCAGAATGGCAAAGCATTTCCATTCTTCCCTGTTGGAAAAGTCCCTTTCTGAATTTTTTCTGAGATGGACTCCCAAAATTAATTATGTCAAAGTCTACTAAAACTAACTAAATAAATCCCTCCAAACTAGCTGCAGAGGTCATTGGAAATGTGAGCCTTTGTTGTGAAAGTTAATTTAATGCTTTCACTATAGATCATTTACCATTCCTGGCACATTCATGGTTAAGATGATGGATTCTGGACCCAGACCGTGCCTAGGTTCAAATCCTGGCTCTGCTTTTTATAAACTGAGTAATCTTGGCCTAATTGCTTAACCTCTCTGAGCCTGAATTCCCTCATCTGTAAAGTACACGTAATAAGAGTATGTACCTCACAAGGTAGTTGTGAGGATTAAGTAAGTTAATGCACATAAACCTCTCAGAACAGTGCCTGGCACCTAGTAAAGCAATGGATGTGTTAGCCACTGTTAGTGTTTCAGGGGGAATTTCCATTTAAATGAGAACTGTCTACAGAGCCTGCACAGAAATCTCTTAGCTCAGGAAAATTTTCCCAGCTGCACATCGCACTAAGTATTCCTGTGTTGTTTGCCCTCTTGTTGTTTGGTGCAACACAAGTACTTTTGTCATCTTTTAAAAATCCGATTCTTTGGTTTGGTACTTGAGAAATATGAGCAAAGGATGATGGAAACCAAACAGTCTGTGTCTTCTTAGACATGCTTCTTCCCAGGTAATCAGACAGGCCAGAGTGACACTCCGCAGTGCAGCGGAGTTTTTATGAGGGACACTGGGCCAAGCAGCTAACCCTACCGACTGCTGACATCTTGTCTCCCAGCAGCCTTGGTCTGCGAGGGTCATAACCTACCTGGCCACGGCTCTCAGCCCCAGTGGGTTTGCACATTCACAGGCTGCGCCCAGACCGTGGTCCCCCAGCGTGTGCTGGGGCTTCCAGGTGGGCGGATGTGAGACTGGCCTGGAACCTGGAACCCTGGGGTATGTTGTCAGGGGCCACCTTTGACCTGCACCACCAGCACCCACTCCTCTGCAAGGTCAGGGGCTCCGTCCTCTGTGTTCCCGCAGCCAATGCATGGAACCCATGGAAGCCCCAGGTGCTCCACAGGTCCGCCTCCCAGTCAGGTGTGGGCTCCTGGAGGAGGAGGGACTGTGTCTTCTATGTCTGCACCTGCAGTGCCTCCTGACACGGGACAAGTGACGGGGCAGGCAGGCAGCAGAACAGATGGTCCTGTCTCTGTGGCTGTGGGCGCCTTGGTGCTCCTAGCTCACGGTGATCCCAGTGCTCTCTTTCCCCGGTGAAGAGTTACAGCGATTTCATTGCCCAAGAAATAGAAAAAGTCCAGTTCTTCTGCCTGCCTGACTCTGACAATTCTGTTGCCTTCTGAATTGTTCCCGGGGCATCGGAGAAATCCCTTCCCTTTTAGGTCTGCATGTTTTGTCTGTAAGAGGAGTGCTCTCTGCCCAGCGCGGTGCTCCACAGAGCTCAGCCAGTGGCTCTGCCCACAGGTGTGTTTGAGCCCTGTCCCCACTGCACTGCTGTTGACATTCTCAAGTTTCCCCTTTGTATGTAGAAGGCCCTCAAGAGATTTCTTGACTGGAATGGAAACCTTGACCATTAGCCAAGGCAGGTGGAAATAGTCAATGGGTACAGTCCCTGCCTGCCCAGGTCAACTCAACCTGCCCTCGAGGGGCTTTGCCAAAACAGGGGCCAAGGGGAAGGCCTCTTCCTCCAAGTTGCCCAGGCCCAGTTCCCACTCTCCCCTTCCACGTTTCCCTCCCTCCCTTTCCTCCTCCTCCCTCCTTCCTCTGCCCCTCCCTCTCTCCTCCCTTCGTCTTCCACCATTGCTCCCTCTCTCTCTCTCTGTCTCCCTCTCCTTCCATCTGTCCTTCTGTCCCTCTCCCCGCCTCTGTCCCTCTCTCCTTCCCTCCTACCCCTTATCTCTCCCTCTCCTCTTCTCCCACACTTTCCCTCCATTCAGCCACGACCCCGCCCCCCCTGCTCCCACAGTGGGAAGGGCTAGGCCACCTGGGAATACCTGGAGTCCAGGTCTTGTCCAGAGTGCACTAAATGCGGACATGGTCGGCCTCTCTCCCGGTTGGTCTGCAGCCGACCCTCCCCTCCTCTCTGAATGCCCCAGATCCTTGATGGATACGATCTGAAGAGGCACCAGTAGATGCCTGCATCAAGTCAGCTGCTAGTGGCACCGAGATGACAGGTGCAGTGTTTTCCTGGGGATGCTAAACTGGGAAAAGCACCATCTCCCATCGTAATGGAGCTAATGGCATTCCACTCAGGACAGCTGCACTTACATCTGGTGTTAAACCACCGTTATTTAAACTTTATGATGCGAGAGGATGCCAGCTCGTCCACTTGCAGCATATAAATTACGTTGATTGCTCATGCACTTTTTTTAACCCTGATTCTCCTGAATTATGAAAGACAGACAAGACTGGTGATGGTTCTCAGGGCTCCCCTGGGCTCCATGAGCTGTGAGTGTGCAGGAACCCTTGCTCAGGCTGTGTGCAGATGGCTAAGTGGAAGTCGCAGGGCTGGAGCCCAGAGCCTCCCCACCCACTGGCCATGAGGGCGGCCATGAGGGCGCAGTCCTGATGGGGCCCCCAGCTCCTGAGGGAGGCCAGTCTAGGGTGAAGCACTGAGGTAGCTCAGAGTAGACCAAAGGCACAGCCACCCTGCCCCATGGGACTGCCGCAGGCGTCAGTGAGGTGCAGCAGTGGTTCAGTGAGCTTGCTGTAGAGTGCACGCACCAAGGGAATCCAAGGAGTGGGGGCTTGGGCATGCCCCCGTTCCCTTTTCAATGTTTATCTATACGCCTAAAGGCCACCACGAAAAGGGAATATTCTTTGGGAGGGAAGACCTGTTCATACCATTGTCAGAATTACCTCCCCAGTAGGAATTAGTCAATTGGCCATTAAACATCTGGGTGTGAATTAGTCAGTCGATTACCTGAAACATTGGTGGCAGCTGTGGTTTAAAAGGAGCACTGGCAATGGGGACCTGAATTTAAATCCCTGTCTTATCCCCTTGAGAGGGTGTCAAGCTGTTTTGTGCACCTTGACACAAAAAGTGTTTGTTCAGAGCTCAGGACATTCAGCGCCCATATCCTGGGGTACTGAATCAGTAGGACATTTTTCTAAACAAATGCTGCCAGAGGTCAGGGCCGCCCTTTGAGAAATGCTGAAGAACATCTGACCTTGGGAGTTGTCGGCAATCTCTCTCAGCTTCAGCCTCTGTCTCTAAGGCGTGGGTGTTAATGTGCCCCCAAAAGTGCCATTGGGAGGAGACTGAGAAGTGCCAGCATTTGTGGGAGAGCAGTGGTGGCAGGGAGGCCCTCGTCTTGGGTGTGACCCCACTGTCAGCCCCAGGAGCAGGGGAGCACCTGACACTCACTATGTGTGCTGTGAGCGGGTGCACTCAGGGGCGTGAGCACCGTGGTGCTGTAGACAGAGTGACACCCAAGGGGACAGGCCGGCAGAGGCCTTCTGCACACATGTGCCCCAGGTTGTGGAGCTGGAAGCTAAGTGCCTAGCATGTGGCCCTGGGTGCTTCTCCCCTTCAGATGGGTGGGTGCTGGCCTGGTGCGCTCCCATGTCACTGAGGAAGGTTGCCCAGCCTGCGGAAGACAGAGGGTGGAGAGAGAAGTTTGGAAGCCATGACTCTGTTACAGAGTGGACAGATGCCATCAGAAGGGCAGCCCCGGGGTGGAGCGCGGCATATGGCTTCATCAGGGGCAAGTTAGTGCAGTGTTGTCTTCCCGCTACTTTATGATCGCTGTTCGCTGAGAGTGCTTAATTAAGTGTCTTCGCAGCGTCTCAAGTGTGAGCAAAGACTAAACACAGCTACTTTCATGCAAATATATGAAACGTGGTGTACTCGCACATGCAAACACAGGATAGAAATAACAATTTCCTTGTTGAAGATATTTGAGATAAAAATCTTGCCATCTGTTCCAAGAAAGAAAAAAAAAAAAAAAAAAAAAGAAAGTTCTGTTGAAAGATTAGGAAGTTTCCACCAGAATGGTGGGAACATGTAGCTTGCAGTAAAATGGTATTTAAAAAATAATAACCCTGTGTACATTGTTGCTCTTTGTGTGTTTCTGTGAACTTTATCCAGTTTGAGTTTCAGGGATCTGACCCTTGATCCCGCCAGGTGTATTGTCTTTTCCCCTGTGCCAGCCAGAGTGCTTCTCTCAAGCTCAAGGTTTGGAAATTTCCGGGAGATGCATTTTGTCCTGCTTTCATCTGTCAAGTAAAAGTTCGCCTTGAGAAAAGAGAGAACAGCGCTGTGGCTTAGGGGTGAACTTGGGCTCTGGGTGGCCCCACATGGCCTTGGGCAAGTCCTTTCCTTGCTCTGTGCCTCAGTTTCCCTAACTAACTTGGGCTGGTAATGATGCTGACCCCATAGGTGAGGCTTGTCACGTGCCTAGTGCCCAAGTCCTCCTGGTATGTGGCCAGGGCTGCCCCTCCGCTTCCCTCTGCCATGACCCCACCATCGTGGCCCACACGTGGTAACTCCATGGCACAGGCAGAGGAGCCCAGAGTGAACTGTCTCGACTGGGTCCTGCAAAGTTAGAAGGAAATGGAACTTTTTTCATTATATTTGACTTAATGTGCTTTGTTCACATTTAATAAGACAGGCAAGGTACCTGTCGTTGCTTTAAAGAAGGTACAGGGTGTGCAATTATACATGGCAAAAAGGTACAATGTGTATGAAGCTTGGAGATATTGGTGGTATTGGCTCAATGGTATAATGCGACTTCATCAGTGAGCGGTTTTGTCTTGGTGACTGTGAAAGCCCGATTGAGCCTATCCGACTCAGAAGAAAGAAGGACATGAATTTTGGGGTCCTTTGACTGAGGATCATTGCACAGATGCCTCTGTGTTTTTTCTTCTTACTTCCACCAGAGTTCAAGATGATACACCATCTCATGGGAGCTTTTTAAAAACTAAATCAGAGAATGACACCCGTGCTGTATTGTATTGGTTTTACCAGATATGCTTTTATTGACTCTGGTCAAAAACAGATGAGGATTTTTTTCCTTTATCTTGATAAATAGAGGTAGATAAAAAGCATCAACATCACATCTCTCAAGAAAAGCTGCAGAAGAGGATGTTCAATAAAAATGGCTCTGACTCCATGCTAGCCTAGACTATCCAGCATCTTTTATTCTAGTGACTTAATGGCAAGACATTGCAGTTGTACAATTAGCAACAAAGAGAAATGATTGGGAGCTGAACAGGATGCCTGTGCTCTCAATTTGCAGTCTTGTTGCATCTTCTTGTAACCAAGTAGAGGGAGGAAGATAGCTGGGATCTTATTACCCCATGGTGCCGGCATATAGCTGTCCTTAGCCCACAGCTGCCAAGGTGGACAGAGCTTGTTTCTGTGCCCACACCACTCCCCCAGGGCCCTTGCCCCTCGCCAGCACCCAGGAGCTATTCAGTGAATGGAAGCACCCAGTGTCCAGAGCTTCTCCTGTGCCACCTGCTAGGCTGGACCCGCCATTCTTCCAGGGCCAGGGCCTCACTGCAAGCTTGCTTTTCTTTCCCTCCTCCCACCCCATCTGTCCTCCTACCCGAGAAGCTCTGCTCTCCAAGGACCGTCGTGCTTAGAGTGACTGAACAAGTCATCTTGCTTAGAATGGATAGATCAACATCTATCTCCTCCCAGGGGTCTGAGCCCTAATTCCTACAAATGAGGGAGTGAATCCCTAATGAAGGGATTTCCACCACTGATGGTGCCAGGCTGGGGCGTGGGTAGAGGTGGGCCAAGCACATGAATACACTTGAGCTTGCCCCCTTCAGCAAAGCCTTCCACATGGTGCCTGCTCTGCCCATGTGCACCCTGGCTGCCACACCCACCGGGCACAGGCTGTCTTTGGACAGTGACGCCATCTCTGCAGTCATAGATACCAGTGCCAGAGCTGGAACACCTCTAATTCTAGACCTTGCTTCAGAGACAAGGAAGATACAGCCCAACGAGGAAAGGGAGTTTCCCTAGGTGTCCCATGAGTCAACACCTGAAGATTCCTGATGCAGGAGAGGAGGAGGCAAGATGCTCTGCTTCCCCTAACTTTCAACTCCTGGTAATCCTAAGCTATTTATTTTTAGCAGTGGAGAGGACAGTCAACCTCCCACCTGACAACAGGATGAAAATGTTAACCTGTGATATCAGTCCTCCGTCTCACCCAGAGCCCTGAAATAACTTGTACTGATTTAAGGTAGAAACTCACGGCCCCAAGAGTAACCAAATATTGGCAGATCTGGGCCTGTTCACGTCAAAAGTCTTCTAAAAAGAATGTCTTGTTTAAATTCGAGAGGCGATAGATTGAAGGGCTCAGAGAGTTCTAGAAAAAGGAAACACAAAAACAAAAACAACTTCTAGACACTCTTGTTCTACTCCCATCAGCTACCCCCGCCCCACCCCTAGGGGGTGCAAATCTCCCAGACATCAGCCGAGGCTGGGAGAAGAGCCCCATACTGACTTCCACAAGAGTGGGCAGAAATAAAAAAGGTGTGTGGGATTCCAGCAGCTCTTGAGCATCCAAACTCATCTGGCCCTTTTACATATAATACAAATCGTTTCTCATAAACCGCATTCTTTGCCTGCAGCCCGCATACTCTCCTAATTCCTCTTCAGATCTTCCCCAAAGATGGAGCTAACTAGACCAGTTCTGTTCATCCTCTATATCTAGGGTAGTTAATTTGCATGTGGTTTTTCCTCATTATTATGTCATTCTCATGAGGTGTGAGTCCCATTGTCAGGACAGCGAATTTGCAGGTCTGCTTCACTGAAAACTTTCCTTAGTCAAACTCCCTCTGAGTTCCTCACTCATCCCACGTTTACGATCCTGTGAAGGCAAAGATTCTGCACTTTCTCCCACATCTACCTCTTTCCCCCACCCCCTGTGCCTATTTCTCCACATTGTCTTAATGACCTGTGTATGTGTCCCTGACTGCAGGGACTTCACAGTTTCTTTTTCGTTGATAGGCCCTAGTATATTTCGTTCCACCAATACAATATATTCTCCTCCTGATAGATACTGCCCAACCCAAAGACATATCCTGGAAAATGTTTTGAAACATACACACACAAAAATTCTACTAACATTGCGGAAGAAAAATCCAGTCAACTCATGAGTTCTTGTCTGTAAATACTGAATGCCAGAAGATCCTGGAGCAGTAGTTAGAGAGCTTTGAGGACAAATGATGATGATCCAAGAATTTCGTACCCTGCCTAAGTGTTGTTCATGTGTGAAGGTAAGAGAAAGACATTCTCAGTTATGTAAGTGTTCAGAAGCATATGACATCTTCCTACTTTTTCCTGTTTAAAAAAATTACTTTAAGTCATACTCCACCCCATTGATAAATGCATCAAAATAAATATCCAGAAAGAGAAATTGTGTCATAAAAGAATGGGCCATGAGATTCCAAACGAGTTAATAACAGAATTAAGTATATATAATTAGAGTAATATAGTAAAATTCATTAATAATAAGAAAGAGAAAGAGAGAAGGAAAGGAAGGGGGAAGGAGGAAGAGAAGACACAGAAGGAAAGAAAGAAGGAAAGAAATTAAAGAGGAAAACTTGTCCTGTGGAGCTGAAAAATGGAAAAATAATGATCCAAGGAAAAGGACAAAACAAGGAAACATTAATAACAGAAATAATGAAAAAAAATTTTAAAGAACAACTTCCCAATGAAAAGGCAAAGACCCCTACATCGACTCAAAACTCCCACCCCATAACCTGACTATATTCTATTTGCATTAAATGTTGGCTAATAAGTGTTCTTTACTCAATCTCTAATCTTATAGATTTAGTCTTAGATGATCTTCTTTTCTGATTCTATATTCTCAAGTCACCTCATCCATGCTCAAAGTTTCAAGTACCACCAAAGTGCTGTGACTCACCTTTATAGCTCCTACTCAGACCTCTGCTCTGATATCCAGGCCCATAATTCCATCTTCCAACTGGGCACCTGCACTTGAGTGTCTTACAGGCAACTCATACTCATAATGTTCAAATTTAAACTCGTGGTCTTTGCCCATCACCAACCCTCCTGCCAAAACAAAAACAAAACACTACTCAACCAGCATTTATATCTCAGTAAATGATACCACCATCCATACATTTACAGAAGCCAGAGATCTGGGAGCCATCTCCATACTTCTTCCTCCTGTAGCTACCCAATCCAATCCATCACCGAATCTGTTTGGCTCTACATCCTATATGTGTCTCAAACCCATTCACTTCTCCCCATCTCTAATTCAAAGTACAGTTTTTTCTTCACCAGGCTCTCATAATCACATCCTAACCAATCTCCTTATATCCCCTCTTGCTCTCCTGGAATCTATTTTCTACCCAGATACCAGAGCAATTTCTTTTCAAAATGCAATTGATGATTATGTCAATCAGTTATATGCAGATAAATGTTTAACAACTGGATCTCCGGGGGGCGGGCGGTGGGGGGGGGAAGCCCTGATATGTAACATTTGCCAATATCCATGGTATGAATACTACTACCATGGGTGATTTCAAGTGACCAGTTCAGTGCTGTCACTGAACACAGAGTTGGGAAGAGATATGCCCAGTTCTGCTCTTGTGTGCAGAAATCTGCAGCACATCACTGCCTGTAAACCCTCTGCTTAAAACCCTTGAATGACTTTTCATTGCTTGTAGAATGAAGGCTCATATCCTCAGCAGGACCTAAAAGGTTCTTCATAGTCAGACCACACTGACCTTTCTAACCTCAACTCATACCGTATTCTCCTGTTCCACTGCTTCTGGCCCCACTTGCTGGCAACAAGTTCTTTCCTGCCACAAGGTCACCATGTGTCCGGTATGCTCCCAGTGCCCCCCGCCCAATCTGGTTAACAAAACATCCTTTAGAGCTGAGCCTAAATGTCTCTTCCTCAGGAAAGCCTTTCCTGAGCAGTCCCCCAAGCTAAAAGAAGTGATTCCATTATAAACTTTTGTAGCACTTAGTAGCTCATAATGCTCTATGCCACAAAACATATACCACCATTGTAAATTTACATATACTTAGGAAATTATCGATGGGTTAATGTCTATTTTTCATACGGCACTTTAATTTCTGTGAGGGTAAGCTTCATATTTGTTTTATGATCACCATTGTATTCCTTAATGCCTAACACTTGGCACATAGGAAGTACTCAACACATTTTTGATGGATGAGAGAATGAAAAGACATACAATTAAAATCAAATGGCACAAGGAGGTTAAAGGAAAAAGAGTGGGCAAATATCTATAAGTCAGAAACACAAAAGATAGGAAAGATAACAATTTTATAGACAAAGTAGAATTCAAGGTAAAAACGTTAAATGAGAAAAAAGGAGGTGGTTTTATGGCGATAAAATCCATAAAGAAGATTCAGTGGTCAAGGAGCTTTATGTACCAAATAATATCAGCCGTTACCGTTAGAAACAGAAAGAAAAATAAGAGCTGTAGCATGAGGCCTTGACACACCAGTGGAATTGAATGTAAGGGCCAGGAACAAACCTTAGGACACAGAACACTAACATAAAGACAGTATTTCAGAACTGTGAGAAAGGGATAGGATATTTTCAGATGGTGCTGGGACAAACAAGTGTTTATTTTTAAAAAGTGGGATTGCTCCATGGTTCCAGTTAGATAAAATGGCTCTTCTAAAGCTTGTCCCAAAACACTCTTACACGACATTAATAATCAGAATAGGAAAAGGGTTCCATAGTCAAATAATTCTGGGAAACATTATGTTAAGCCAAGGTAAGCAGATTTCTTTATTGCAAACTTTTCAAAAATCTTTGTTGCTACTGTGAACTAGATAATTTCAAGAGAAATTATACATACTATTCCCAGAATTTCTTGACCACAGAACATTTCATGAGACTGATATTTCATGTTCTGCAGAAACCACTTGGGAAATGGTAGCTTAAGAAGTAAATAAAATCATAAAAGACCTCAAATAAATATACAGATATTTATATGCTTTTATCCAGGTGAATGAGTATCTCCTAACCCAAACAAAAAGGGAAGACACGGGGCTTCCCTGGTGGCGCAGTGGTTGAGAATCTGCCTGCCGGTGCAGGGGACACGGGTTCGAGCCCTGGTCTGGGAAGATCCCACATGCCGCGGAGCAACTAGGCCCGTGAGCCACAATTACTGAGCCTGAGCGTCTGGAGCCTGTGCTCCGCAACAAGAGAGGCCGCGATAGTGAGAGGCCCGCGCACCGCGATGAAGAGTGGCCCCCACTTGCCGCAACTAGAGAAAGCCCTCGCACAGAAACGAAGACCCAACACAGCCATAAATGAATAAATAAATAAATAAAAATTGTATAACTTTAAAAAAAAAAAAAAAAGGGAAGACACAATTAGGCAAACAGTTGATATATTTGATGACATAAAATCTTTAGGCTTCTGAATATCATAAAGCCAATGAAAAACTGAAGGAAAAAATAGTAGTTGGAGTTAGGAATAACTTTACTATATAAAGAGTTCTTAGTAATCAATTAAAAAAAAAAAGATTACCATCCAAATAGCAAAGTTGATGAAGAGCAGGAATGGAAAGTACATAGACACACACTCACGTTCACTTCCATCCACCAAATATGCATGATGGTTAAATATTGGAAAGATGCTTAACCTCACTCGTAATCAAAATAAGGCAAATTAAAACAGCATAATACATTATTTTGGCTATTAGATTGGCCACTTTTAATGATAAAATTCAGTTTCAGCAAGGTAAAGTGAAATAGGTACTATCAAGTACAGCCAATGGGAATATGAAACGATACCACCTCTCTTGCCAATAATTTGGCAGTACCCATTTATCAAGTCTCTTTTTCAAAATGCCTTTGATTCAGTAATTCCACTTCAGGCAATTTATCGCAAGGAAAAAAAATCAGAGATTGCCTAAAGATTTATGTACAGGGATGTTTACCATAGCCTTGTTTATAACAGCAGAAATATTGGAAGCAGCCCAAATGTCAAGCAGTGATTGGTTAAAGCAATTATGGTATGCCTTACATGATGAGATATTATGCAGTCATTAAAAATTATGACTTATAGAAATATTCACAAAAAGAACATTAAGTTGAAAAGCATGATATAAAACTACATCCAGATTCCAATTTTATAAAAATGCATATGTATGTTTATGTAACTGGAAAATACTAGGGTGAAGTATACTAAAATGTTGAGTTATTCTGTCTGAAAAACATTCCATTTATTTTATAACCATCCCCCACATCTCCACATGTAATCCATTAACCAAGTTTTATCAACTCTACTTCCAAAGTATACCCTGCATCTTGCCAACTTTGTCCATCCCCAGCACTGTGCCCTGCCATCATCTTTCACCTTGACAAACACAGCAGCCTCTCACTGGTCTCCCTCCCTCCCCCTTTGCCCTGTTATAGGCCAATCTCCATGCGATAGCTAGAGTAATCTGTTTCCAATGTAAATCAGACCACATTACCTCCTGCTTAAAACCCTTGAGTGTTTTCCCATCACACCTCGAGTAAAATCCAAAGGTCTTTCCTTTGGCAGAGTCCAGAGGCCCCCAGAGATCCTGGCCAGCCTGTCTGACCTCATCTCAAGCGGCTCTGTCCTCCCACTGTGCTGCGGTCTCTCCCTCATGTGCCCAACCTTAGCCTGGCTCTAGCTCTCCCTCTGCCTGGGATGCTTCCCCCCGCCCTTTGTGTAGTCGATTCCTTCCTGTCCGCTCTCAGTTTACATGCAACCTCCTCTGAGAGGCCTCCTGATCAAATCAGTGTATTTTCATTTTCTGCATAGCATTCATTACGGTCTGATTTTTTTCTTATGTGTCTATTTCTTTGCGTATTGTCTAAACGTCCGCCACTAGAATACAACCTCCATCACAGCCTGCTATATTCACTTAGAACCCTGCCTTAGCAGGCAATACATGCTAGCTGAATGCGTGAACTAGAAAATGAACCCAAAAATGTTTCATCAGTACTGGAAAAGTTAAATCATGACAGGCTACTTGACCAACAATCTTCAAAAAAAAACTACTCTGGAAAATCTGCAGGTTGGAGGGGTATCCCGCCCTCGTGTAGATGCACTATTGCCAGAGAGTGGGAAATCCCTCCCCTCACTAACCTCCCAGACCAGAAAATGACATTAATGTGGGTGGGCAGGTGGAATGGATTTGCAGTGTCCCTTGCTTCAGAAACAAATAACCCTATTAGGCTTTTGCAGGTCTCTGGGGAACTCGTCCAGGTTTTGGTGAATTCCAATGAGCTCCAGTCTTAATCATGCAAGGTTTCACCTCTGGCTTTCAGCTCACTGAAAGAGAGAGCAGCTTAGTTATTTGTTTGCCTCACAACTCCAGTAATTTCTCTTTCCCAGTGTGACAGCCTGAGAAGTCGGAGGTAGAGAACTTAGTGGAGCTGCCCTTTAATGAGATAGGACCCAAGGAGCATTCTCCCCTTTTTGTAAGCCATTCCTTAGGACTGCTGACAAGAACTGGGTCATGACCTCACACTGCAAGGCACTAGAGCATGAAAATTTGAAAAGTTGAAAAGTTGCCAGATTTAGTGTTTGTGGTCTTAACTATACTGTAAAAGTCCCCACAGGACACTAATTTGTCATGTTGCTGTGGAATAAATTTGAATCAAATGTGATCCAAGGCTGCTGTGTGGAAAAAGATCGCTGAGCTAGTGAGTGGGCCTAGCCAGCCATCCAGCACCCCTTCCCATAGAGGCTTCTACTCAACATTGGAGTATAAGATCTCTAAGAGGCAGATTTCTGCCTATTTTGTTCCCTGCTGACTCCCTTGTGCCTAGAACATCACATGCACATAGCAGATAATAATTAATGTCAAATGAGTTAATAAATGAGTGATGGGACTTCCCTGGTGGCACAGTGATTAAGAATCCGCCCACCAATGCAGGGGACACGGGTCGAGCCCTGGTCCAGGAAGCTCCCACGTGCCGCGGAGCAACTAAGCCCGTGCGCCACAGATATTGAGCCTGTGCTCTAGAGCCCGAGAGACACAACTACTGACGCTGCACGCCTAGAGCCCGTGCTCCACAACAAGAGAAGCCACCGCAATGAGAAACCCGCACACCGCAATGAAGACCCACAACAGCCAAAAATAAATAATTAATTTTTTTAAAAACTATTAAAAAAAATAAATGAGTGATGACATTTGCTCCCACTTACTGAGCACTCCCTGTGTGCCTTGCCTGGCTCAATTCTCATAGCAACTTGAACTCTTAGTCCTCACACCACCCCCAGAGGTGGGTTTTGCAGAGGAGAACCTAAGATATTAGGTGCTACACATCTCTCATGCAGCACAAGACTCTGAAAGTTAGAGCTGATTTCCTTTGTAAGAACCCTATCCTATCTGATCTTCATTGTGTTGAGTAGCTACTGTGGGAGAAGCAGGAACGGTGGTGGGGATGCTCATGGTGAGGAGAACCTCTCTCTACCAGCTAACATGTTTAGAGAGGCAGTGTGATTGTACAGAAAAACCGCTGGCCAGGGACTTGTCGTATCTGGGTTCAAATTCCATTTCCTTTGCAAACCAGTATGAACTTGGACAAATCACAACCTCTCTGAGCCCCAGTTTCCTCATATGTTAAAATACGTGTGTGTGTGTGTGTGTGTGTGTGTGTGTGTAAAATGAAACTAGCCTTGCCCAGCTTATATGGGCTATAGTGAGGCAGCAATGAGAGAAAAGACATGATTGCGTACCTGTCAAACCCTCTGCTAGGTTGAGTTAACTCTCAATGAGGTTGGTCCATCAGTATTTGGCCCAGTTCATGGGGGTTTGGTATTTATCCTTGGGTACTTGGGGAGATTTGGCGTATAAATGAACTATTCCATATAAAATGTTTCCAGGTGTCTTGCACATAGTAAGCATTCAATAAGTACTACTATTACTATTGTGTTACCGGAAAAGCCTCCGAAGACTTGCTGGGCCCTGAACACAATTTTTATCTATACCCAGGAAGGCCAATGAGTTTCACTTTGTGTGATATGCATGTTATTTATAGTGGTGTAACAAATTACCCCCAAACTTAGCAGCTTAAAAGCAACAACCTTTGCATTATATCTCATGATTATGTAAGGAATTTGGAAAAGGTTCAGCTGAGTGATTCTTTTGTCTGCTTCAGGTGGCTTTGATAGGGCTACTCAGTGGTATTCAGAGGCCAGCCGGGCTGTAATTGAGGGTCCCAGCCAGTATCATTCACATGTCTGGCACCTTGGCAGGGTCAGATGGACCCCTCTTCTCCTCCCACATAGTTTTAGAGCATTTCCACAAGTCTGTCCTGCAAGATAGTCAGATCTCTTACATGGTGGCCCAGGGCTGCAAGAGTGAGTGTTCCAAGACACGCTTGTGGAACATGTGAGGCTTCTTAGCCTCAGAAGTCCCAGTTATGTCTGTCACATTCTATTGGTCAAGCAAGTCACTAGGGACAGACCAGATTCGGGAGGAGGGAAATTAGACTTTGCCTCTGAGAGGCATCAGAAAATTTGCTGCCTTCTTTAATCTACCACAGATGGTAACTCTAATCTCTTGGTAGTGTCTGCCTGGAGTGATGTGAGAGAGAAAGGAGAAGGCCTCGCATGGGTGCACTGGGCAAGAGTGGGGTGATTCCCATTGTCTGCCTTTACGGTTGGGGCGTGAGTGCCCCATATTTGCCATCCCTGACTTAGTACTTTCTCCCTCAGAGTGTGTACCCCACCCTCTCTGCGTTACCCTATTTTCTTCCCATCAACGTTTTATTCTGATTGTATTTAACTATTGTCTACCATAGAGTTTTGTAGCAAATTTGATTGTTCACCACCACTTTGCAGGAACGGTGGGGCCTTAGATCTGTGCTGGGGATTCGTTTCTTTTTCTCTAAGCTTTGTCCATGCATTCCTGGACAAGCTTTCTAAGGCCTTTGACCACTCTCTGTAGTTTTACCCAGTCAGTTAAACAAGGCCAGCCAGGCATCTCTACATCTAGTTGTGGGTGTGTCCTTCAAGAAATGGTGAAAAACACAAATGATTGTGTTACTTCTAATTCTACCAAGTAGACTCCTATTGAAATACATATCAGGAATTTGTTCAGGAATTTGTTCAGGAATTTGTGGGAGGGAGGGAGGGAGGGAGGGAGGAAGCTTATTATTTTGGAAAGTCGTATTTCACTCTTTTGTTCTGCAGAGTAAGAGTTTGATATGAGTTTGGCTAAAACAACACACGCAGTGAGCTAAGGCATGCCTGAACAGTTATTCCTCCACTTCTTTTGTGAGTTCATGACTGCATCTGTAAGCAAACATATAAGGGCTCTGACTTGTCCATCCCTCTCCCAGGTCCTGCTGAGATGACAGTGATGAACTGGAGACTTTATATTCATTTCTATGGCAACAAACATCACCGTCCCAGGGCCACTCCCCGAAACCTTTGCAAATGCCGCTTTCCCATTAAGCCCAACCTCTAGGAGAAAGCAGAGTGTTTGCAGAAACAACAAAGAGACCCACCCCACAGGGCCACCGTGGCTGGAGGAAGACTAGGCTTCAGAAGAAGCACGTCTAGCTCCACGTACCTAGGAACAGCAGGTGAAACAAAGACAATTAACTCAATTGGTTTTTCTCCAATTCTTCTCTTGTAAAGTTTGCCCCTAGTGTGAAAAATCTTACTTCCAACTTACATTCCACACCCAGACAGCTTTATATCTAGAGTTTGGAAATTGCCTGGACAGGGAAAAATTGCACCTCCCATTTCCCAAGTGCTTTGTGCATCTTGGGGCCACCCAATCTTTCTCAAGCACTAATTATGAGCATTTATTTACAGCTCACATCTCAGAGGCTGATGCTGTGCAGTGTGTCTGTGACCAGTGACCTGCCGTTAATCAATAATCAGAGATCCGAAAGCAAGAATCTGTGACCTATGGTACAGACCCAATTAACCTGAAAAGGGAGGGGAGGGACCTTATCATCTAATTGAGTTATATCTTGGTGTGGTGTGGGCCAGTGGATTCTGGGAGGTCACTGAGGGACAATGACCACAGACTGAGAGTCGATGCCTCACAGGGAGTGGGTCCTAAGTTTATCCTGCTCCGTCCTGTTTCCTGTGGGCAACCTGGGGCATACAGACACCCATAACACAGTGAACCCCGATGGCCTAAACTGTCTTGAAGCCTAGGAGCCTCGAGATCCACCCTCAGAGGACAGGCCTAATATTGAGCAAGGCAGGTTCTGGAAGGAGAAAGAGCTTGGACTTAGCCGCCATCCTGGACATCTTCTGTCAGCGTGACTGCTGTCACCGCTACCCTATTTCTTCCCATTTCCCTGGATGGTGGTCTGAGCACAAGATCTGGTCCCAGGCAGTCCCGGCATAGGATCCTCCCTCTGCCTGTCTTCTCGCCTGTAACATGGGAATACCAGAACCCCCCTCAGGAGATAGTTGTGAGGATAAAATGAGGTCATGCCCGCGGGGCAGTTGGCACGGAGCCTGGTGCACAGTCAGAGCCCAGCCCAGCGGCGCTATCACTGTCTGAGTTGAGGATTAAGGGGGCAGCTCCTCAGCATGGGTGACTATGGGTGATGCGCTTCCTGAGAGCCCGTCTCCACTGACGTGGGACACCAAGGGGTAAACCAGTTTACGCCCAGGACCCACGTCAGGCCACTCCAGAGACCAGATTTCCACAAGATTACTTTTTATGGAATCTTTAGTGTTTGATTTCTTCCCATCTGTGGTATCCTTAGGAGCCCATCTCTAAGGTAGGAAAGAGAAAACTAAACTCCCTGCCTGTGGACAAGGAGGCCCTCACTCATTTCTGAAAAATGCCACTGGGACTTAAGGAGGCAACTTAGAATGATGATGTTTGCATTTAACGTGGTAACAGAGCTAGCGCTGCTCGTGTATCACAGTTACTCTGTTAACAGTGAAGCCAGTCGGCGGGCCGGGCATAGCTCACTGTGTGCCGGCCCTGGGCTGGGCACTGGGGAAAGTCCCCAGAAAAAATCCTTTTAAAGAGTCGCATTAAGGTTAATGGCCAAAGAGAAAGGGGCATCCCGAGTTGGAGTGCCCGTGTGCCTGTCTGCAGTCACGGGCGGGGCTGGTCTGCAGCGCGTGATGACGAGCACCCCTGCCCGTGGCATGCCGGCACCTGGGCGGTCGCTTCCTGTTTGCATGGGGCTGCCCGGTGCTCAGGGCCGGGCGACTGCTGCCAAGCTGAGCACCGGCACAGCATCCGCCATTCGCGCGTCTCTGATGGGAGGAATGTCTGGGCTTCCCTGTGGACCACCCGCTGGAACCTGCAACGGGCCTGCCCCGGCCCTCCCCTCCAGCCTTGCCCTCTGTCTCTCCTGTTTGGTCGGCTCTAGGCAGGGCATCCCCACAGGCCTCTCCAGAGGCCCTCACAGTTCCGGTCAGAGATGGCAGCAGGGTGAGGCCAGCAAGGCGCCGGCTCAGGGGCCCTGGGGCAAGACAAGAGCTGTGGATCACAGCCCAGGTGGCGCAGCAGGTCTGTCTCCCGCCGTGACATGTGTGACGGGTTACATCATCTGTCTCGCATACCCAGGTACCAAAGACCAGAAGCCCTGCCCGGTGCCACACACGTTGGCTGCAGTTCCTCATACATACGCCACAGTTTTTCAGAGCACAAGTGTGTGAGAATGAGAGTTTTGTCAGGATAAATTTAAATCCGCTCAAAATTCATTCTCTGAAAAGTAACTCATTCCCAATTTGGCACACCTCAGGCATTGTTAGTCACACGTTACTTGCAACCTCGCAACTAACGGAAGGTGACATCTGGTTTTAGAGGGTGATTCTTCTCCCATTAGGGGCCTCAGCAGAGTCCTTGAAATAACCACCTCCCCAGCTCTCTCTCTCTTACCCTCTGTGTACACCTGACTTTCCAGAAAGATCCATAATGGAAAGCAGATGTCCTCTGCACCTCCCCTGAGAGACCCAGAGGCCCACACTTCTCTGGTGCCGCGTGGCCAGGTGAAACCTCTGAGCCGGTGTGTTGCCCTCGGCCCAAGCAGGGCCGCCACCCAGGTCAGGGGAGAGGCCGGGACCCGCTGGAACTCCAAGCCTTGTGTGTCCCGACTGCAGGAGCTGGAGCCCTGCGGGGCTTCTCTGTGCGTGGTCCACAGCTTTGCAACCTAACTTCAGCCAGGGCACTTGTTAAAAAGGCACACACTCCCAGGACCTGCCCCAGCCCCAGAACTGCTGAATCAGAATCTCTGCACATGGAGTCTAGGAATCTGCATTTTTACCCTGAACACCCCCCCATCACTGACCCCCCAGTTATGTGCACTCCTGGCAGGAAGCACTGGTGAGGAGTGTTCCTGTAAAGCCCTCCCCCTCCCACCAAAAGAAGTCCATGTCTCAGGGCTTGGGGAGCCCTAGAGAAGGCGGCAGCCCTGCCAGTGGGGAAAGGCAAGCCCCTGAGCTGGACAGTTACAGCTTCTCCCAGGGGGGCTCCGTCCTCTCAGGCTTCTGGGTTCATTCCTTTAGAATAGGGTTTGGCTGAAGAAACTGATAGAACAAGGAGCCCTTCCAAGTACTGAGAACCTTCTAGCGGCCCCAGGTTGTCCTGAGTGCTGTGAGTGAGCCCTCTCTTACCCTTAGGCGAGGTACTGGTTGTTAGCTCTTCAGCTGTAGAAACTGAGGCCCAGAGAGGTGTGACTGGTCCAAGGCCACGCAGCTGGTAAAAGCAGAAGCAGGTTGTAAACCAGGGCTGGCTGACTCTCTTCTGGTGACACTGCTGGGACCTTCTGGAGGAGATGATGTGAGCCAGCCTATAAGAAGGAACATTGGTGTACTTTCTGATTCAATAAAACCAAATGCCCCCTGAGCCTTTGAGCTCAGAAGTCAAATGCCAAGAATGTGACAAGACATGCTGAGACTGAGCTGGTTTTAGATCCTGAAACGCTGGCTTGCTCCTTCCAAAACCCATGCTGACTCTTGGAAGGAAGAGATATTTTATCCGGGGTTTGGGTTCTCACCTTGTGGTGGCAGTGGAGTTTGTTAAGCTGACGAAGGGACTTGGAGGTTCTATCCATGTGTCATTAAATCAGGGATTGGAAGGTTGTCCGCCTGCAGGTTGGGGTGCAGCAGGACAGATGCTCCCAGATTATTCCACCCCCAGCCCTGCCTCCGCCACCCCTTCTGCCACCACTTCCTCTGCTCTGCAGCTGCCCACTGTCTTACCCCGTCAGAAGGCACAAAGCCGTAGAGATCATGCCCCCAGCCCATGATACAGTTCAGCCTCCTCTGCTGTTAATTGGCCGTGGGAGCTGTGTTATGAGTAATCAGAATTGTTAGTCTCTCCCCTAATGATCTCTGTCAGGAGACCACCTTCGGATTGTTCTCCAATTAGGGAGCTTCCAAGCCAGCAGGGCAGCGCAGCCCATCTGCCCAGAGCCACCACGCAGTGACAGTGGCTTGTTATACTGGAGCCCCAAGTCCACTGGTCCTGTCAGTCAGCACAGCCCCACGGAGGGGCGGGAGGCCGGTCTCCTCAGGCTCCCAGCTGCTCTGTGCTCACTCCCTTGGTGGGGAAGCCCTCCCTGTGGTCAGGCATAAAGGGCTACACTCAGTATTCCGTTAGCACGTTCTGTGTTTTAAGAATTCCTACCTGGGAGGGATGGTTTCTTTTGAGATCAGAGGCCTACTCTCAGGGACGGTGGACCAATAAGGGCAGATGAGAACTGCAAGGGAAGTCACAAATAGTCCAGTTCCACCTGCCCCTAAACCGAAGAGCAGGGGGCCGAGGCCAGGGAGAGGAGGGTCTTGCCCAGTGAGGTCCACAACACTGGACAGGAGGACTGGAGCCCACCCAAGTGGTCCTGCTTCCCTTCCCCTCACCCCAACTTCAAACACAGACTCTCTTTTTCATGTCTCCGTCCTCCCATTGAGGCCTGGCTGTGGGCCAGGGGGAGACCTCTGCCCAAACCAACAGGCTGTGGAGACATCCGTGAGACCGTCACGGCCCTGTGACCTTGTGTTCAGGACCGTCTCCTCCACAGCCTTTGCATACGTCAGAATAAAAGTGCCCCCAGTGGGCAAACAGAGAGCTGTCAGTTCTTGGCTTGGCAAGTAGAGGACATCTCTGTGAGAGAAAATAGTGTCCCTTCATCCAGACAAATTCAACCCAATGCCAGGAAACATAGACTATGAACTAGACTAGATTTCATCCCCCACTGGACGTATTGTGCAGCGCACAAACTGCACAGCTGTATGTGGTAGCCATAAGCTTTGAGGGCAGGGTCCATGTGTGTCCTGTTCTCTGCTGTATTCCCAGGACATAGTGCCTAGCCCATGTAGGAACACAAAATTATTCAATAAGTGAATGAATGAATGAATGAATGAATGCTTTAACTTAAAGTTCAAATTGATACTTTCAGAGAGGAACCCAGAAGGGCTATTCCAGGAAATGAGTCTCCAGCAGTGGAGATTCAGATGTCATGGAAGTCTTAGGAGTCAGTTGGGCCTTAAATCTTTCCTCACAGGAGTCTGCTAATTACTTTGCCAGGTTTTCTTCTGAACAGTCTAAACTCACATTCAAAATAGTTTTCCCTTATGTCTCTTTCTTAATATCTCAACACAGCTCCTGCTATGGACAGTTGTTAAACCTCAGGCCTGGCAGTTTAACAGCTTTGCCGACTGGGATGGGCCTTGTCTTATGTGTGCCAGTCAAGATGCCTTGCTCTGGGTCTCCTGATAAAGGGCAAGACCAGTTGGGACAGGCCATCTGAATAGCTTGAGAACAGCTTCTGGAACAAATCTTGGGCTTTAGCTAAAGCTCATTCATTTTTGTCACTTGAACAAAATTTTAATATTAAAAAGATGCACAAACTAAAACCTTTGTAGTAAAGTGTTTTTTAAAATTGGTAACACAATCACCTATGAAGAAAATCTATATCAAGCACTTCTAGTGTCTGGAGCATAGTAAATGCTCAATAAATGTGAGCCCATCAATCTTTTCTATCAGTGTTCACTTGAAATAGGTTAATTCACAGGCTAAAATTTCAGCACAATCTGATATAGATGAGAAATTTCATGTAAAGGATCTATAGATTTGTTTTTATATGTTTCCTTTCAATGGAATCTCTTTTTATTGGGAATGGAGAAAGATCTAGCATGTTCCTGGGGCATGCTGGCAGTTGGGCCAGGTGTTTTACGTTCATTGTATTCTTCTCTGCTGACCTCCGGGTAAGGTTTGTTCTCCCATTTTCCAGATGAGGAGCTCAAGATTGTTGGACCCCAAAGCCAGCATTCTTTCCCTTCTCTGGTGTTTAGAAATGAGCCCAGAAATGGGAACTGTCCATGGTGAACTCAGCCAAAATGGCCCATGTGACCACATGGTCAGGGCACTGCCGGCTTCCCTGTCCAGTCCAGCCTTCCTTTGGCCTGGGATGGGCAGTGGTGCCTTTCAGAGGACACTGTCATCTAACCTGTCAGTATTGCAGCATCACCAACAGGGAGGCAGTGTGGGCCAGCAAACCGAGGGGACCCAGGTGCCCCGGACGGTCTAAATATCAAAACTGAGTGGCTGCAAACTCAGAGTGCTTCAAAGTATGCTATTTCCTTGTCTCTAATGTGTTGAATAAAAATATCTTTTTCTTTATAGCATTTTTTTAAAAATTATTTATTTATTTATTTTTGGCTGCGTTGGGTCTTCGTTTCTGTGCGAGGGCTTTCTCCAGTTGCGGTGAGTGGGGGCCACTCTTCATCGCGGTACGCGGGCCTCTCACTATTGCGGCCTCTCTTGTTGCGGAGCACAGGCTCCAGACACGCAGGCTCAGTAGTTGTGGCTCACGGGCCCAGTTGCTCCGCGGCATGTGGGATCTTCCCAGACCAGGGCTCGAACCCGTGTCCCCTGCACTGGCAGTCGGACTCTCAACCACTGCACCACCAGGGAAGCCCTAAAAATATCTTTTCTTCCCCATCTTGAAAACATTTCCGTCAGGTTGTATATTTCTCAAATTTTCTGTGAACTTCTTGTGTTGTCAGCTGGTCCCAGGAGAATGTTTTCATCATTCTGATAGGATTATTTCATAGGTTTTCCTGACATAGCCTCCTGCACTGCCCACAGGTCTCCACTAGTAACCAGTGAGTGGAATCCTTCTGCACTGACTTTTTTGAACTGCTAGAAAGTTCAGGGGCACCCCGTGCCCAGGAATGGCTGGCTGCCTCAGGTCCCGGGGTCCCTGAAACCCAGGTACAGGCACTCCTTCTAGTGGTGTCACACAGAATGCCCTTTCTGGTGGGCAGCCCATCCTGGTTTCACAGAGGCAGGCGTGGCCCTGCTTATCTGCGAGTGCCCTTGGCCCTGGAGCAAGCGGTGAGGTGGGGTGGGTTGGTCACCCGCTGGAACCGCAGCGCTGTCCCCCACCTCCCCGCTCGGCCTCAGCACGTGGTCCGTGTGCGCGGGGGGCCTCTCGTCCTGGCCTGTGGGCCCCCAGCCTTCGTGGACCTATCGCGTGTTCTTTTGTGAAAAGGTTCATGCTTGGTCATATCTGTCTTTTTCCTGCCCTGTGCAGGTCCCCTGGCCTCTCTCGTGCGTCATTTAGGGGACTCCTTCTCAGAGGGGAAGAAAATGGCCTGTGTTTCTCACCCCCTTTATCGTCATCACCACCGTCCTGTCCCTCACCACTGTGGACCACCACCCCTTCACCTCCACAGTCATCCCACCGCTACTCAGCGACCCTCGCCTTCAGCGCTGTCACCGCCCCAGCCCACCCCACGTCCCCACTCCGGTCCCCATTCGGAGTCTCCTTCCACCTCTCTGTCTCCCCACCATCGCCACCCCCTCCCCAGCACACAGCTGTTTGGAAGCTCCTACTTGCATGTGACAGGGCCTTATTTCCTTGTGTTGTAGCAGAATCAGGCAGCACCCCTGCGTCAGGGTTGGGACAGATGTGTGGAGCATCTCCTCTGCGGGGAGCCGTGGTGTGCAGTCCCTCGGCAGGGGCACCGGGCTACGTGAGGGAGCAAGGCGGGGGCCTCCCCCCGGGAGGAAGATGTGCGCGCTGCAGCTCCTAAAGTGCAAATGGGACAGCTGGGGGGCCGCCTGAATGGGCTGCGGACTGAAGCTTCTGCTGATGTAAACGAATGCAGGTCCGGGCGCCGCCTCCATCAGGGTGAGCAGTGCTGCATTGTCAAACGGGAGTCAGAGACACCGGCCGAGAAACAAGTTACTGTGTGCAGTCCGAGGACGAAGCCAGTGCGCCGGCTCCAACATGTTTCAGAAATACCAGGGGATCTTTCTCCTTTATGGTCCTCGTACAGAAACTGTGCACAGGAAACGCCACAGCTGGAGCTCGGCTGCCGGGAGGCCATGCAGCTCCAGTCTGTTCGCTGTTCATTTGGCCTCAGGCTCTCAGAGCACCAGACCGGGAGCCTCGGTCGTTAGAACAATAACCAAGTCCCGAGGACCTCGGGTGTTGTTTCTAAGCTGGAACAACTTGTACCGGTAAAGGAAAAACAAAATAATTTTGGCAAGAGTTTCTTTTAAGTTAGCCTGAATAACCTAATTAAACACATCGTTTTCAGATTAAACACAAATTTCCTAACGCAGAGGTGGAATTGTTAAATTTCACAAATTTCCACACTTGAGAATTGTCTAAGAATAACTTTTTCAGGCTAACCCTCTTTTCTTCCTTATCTACACTCTTTCCCTGGGTGATGTCATCTAGTCCCATGATTTTAAAATCTTCCAAAACTCTGTCTCCACTCACACTTATTTCCTGGACTCCAGGCTCACAAAGCCAACTGCCCCTTGATTTTCTGTGCTGGGACGTTTAATAGACACCTCAGTCTTAGTGCAGTTGGAACAAATCTCTTGATGTTATGACCAAACCTGATCATCCCCCATTCTCCCCGTCTCAGTGGATAGTAAGCAGCATTCACGTGGTTATCGGGCAAGAAGCCTGACGTTCTCCTTCACTCACAGCATCACCTGCTGTATCAGCAAGCCCTGCCTGAAACAGCACAGAAGCCTCTCCGCCCCTCCCCCAGTCCCACCCCCTAGTCCAGGGCCACGGCATCTGATGCTCTGGCAACTCCAGCAGCCTCCTAAACTGGTCCCTCTGCTTCTCTTTTGGCCACCATTTCAGTCAACCCTCCCCCCACCCCGCAGAGAGAATCCATTTTAAAAGCATTAATCATATCGAATCACCCTCCTGCTCAAATCCCCCAGCGGCTTGTCGTCACACTTGGGTTGCAGTCAAGGCTCCAGCACGGCCCTGCTGGCTCCCGGCATTGCTGCGTAAGACTTGGGAGCAATAGAAAAGATTTCTTAAATTTCCATTTGTGATCATTTAATCTTAAGTGTCGTCTTGAAAAAAGTAAAACCTGAATGTGGATTCTTTCTTAACTGAAGTATAATTTACATGCAATGAAAGGCATAGGTCTTTGTCAATAATTTGTGACAAATGTATATACCATTACTCCAATCAAAACTTTAAACATTTCCATCACCCTGGAAAGTGATCTCACGTCCCTTTCCAGTCAACCCTCCCACATGCAGAGGCAACCACTACTCCAGTTCTTGTCACCATAGATTAGCTTAGCTATTCTTGAACTTCATTAGGTGGAGCTATACAGTAGGAAATCTTTGGTGTCTGGCTTCTTTCACTCAGCATCACGTTCTTGAGTTTTCTCCACGTTGTTGGTAAATCAGTTTGTTCCTCTGTATTGCTAAATAGTATTTTATTGAATGACCACATCACAGTTTGCTTAGTCATTCCTATTGAAGCACATTAGGTTTGTTTCCGTTTGGGGACTATTATAAATAAAGCTCCTATGAATATTTTTGTACATGTCCTGTGTGGACATAGGCTTTCATTTCTCTTGGATAAATACTTATGGATGGCACACAAACACATAAAAAGATGCTCAACATCATCAGTCATTAGGAAATACAGATTAAAACTACAAGGATATTATTAGAATTTCTAAAGTTTAAAAGACTGACCATAGCAAGTGTTGGCAAGCATATGAGAGAACCAGAACACTCATATACTGCTGGTGGGAATGTTTTCTATTTTGGTGATTTCTTTTTCTTTATTCTATTCTTTATTTTATTACCTTTATTTTTCTTCCTTCTACTTCCTTTCGGTATTCTTTCTTCTTTTTCCTTCTTCTTGTAGTGGAAGCTTTGTTCATTGTCTTTTGACTTCCATTGTTTCTGATGAGAAATGAAACATCATTCTTCTGGTTTTTTTTTTTAATTAATTAATTTATTTGTTTTTGGCTGCACTGGGTCTTCGTTGCTGTGTGTGGGCTTTCTCTAGTTGCAGAGAGCAGGGGCTACTCTTCGTTGTGGTGCATGGGCTTCTCTTTGCAGTGGCTTCTCCTGTTGCGGAGACAGGCTCTAGGCGTGCGGGCTTCAGTAGTTGTGGCACACAGGTTTAGTTGCTCCACAGCATGTGGGGGTCTTCCCAGACCAGGGCTTGAACCTGTGTCCCCTGCATTGGCAGGCAGATTCTTAACCACTGTGCCACCAGGGAAGCCCCAACATCATTCTTCTTATTCTCTTGAAGGTGGTATACCTTTTTTCTTCTGGCTGCTTTTTACATTTTCTTGTTATATTCGGTTTTCAGTAGTTTAATGATGGTTTTCTTTGTGGTTTTCTTTGCTGGAGTTCCTTTTGCTTTGGTTCACATACCTTCTTGGATATTTGGTTGATGTCTTTCAAGTTTTTCATTTGTTTGTTTTGTTTTTTGTGTTTGTTTCAATTTTTATTGGAGTACATTTGATTTACAATGTCGTGTTACTTTCTGCTGTACAGCAGAGTGAATCAGGTATATTGAATACATGTATCAACTCTTTTTTTAGATTCTTTTCCCATATAGGTCATTACAGAGTATTGAGTAGAGTTCCCTGTGTTACATAGTAGGTCCTTATTAGTTATCTATTTTATATACAGTGGTGTGTATATGTCAATCCCAATCTCCCAATATATCCTTCCCCCTTTTCCTCCTGGTAACCATAAGATTGTTTTCTACATCTGTGACTCTATTTCTGTTTTGTAGATAAGTTCATTTTGTGCCGTTTTTTTTAGATTCCACATATAAGCGATATCATACAATATTTGTCCTTCTCTGTCTGACTTACTTCACTCAGTATGACAATCTCTAGGTCCATCCATGTTGCTGCAAATGGCATTATTTCCCTCTTTTTATGGCTGAGTAATATTCCATTGTATATATGTACCACATCTTCTTTATCCATTCTTCTGTCAATGGACATTTAAGTTGCTTCCATGTCCTGGCTGTTGTAAATAGTGCTGCAATGAACACTGAGGTGCCTGTATCTTTTTGAATTACGGTTTTCTCCTATGCCCAGGAGTGGAATTGCTGGATCATATGGTAGCTCTATTTTCAGTTTTTTAAGGAACCTCCATACTGTTCTCCATAATGGTTGTACCAGTTTACATTCCCACCAACAGTGTAGAAGGATTCCCTTTTCTCCACACCCTCTCCAACATTTATTTTTTGTAGATTTTTGATGATGGCCATTCTGACCAGTGTGAGGTGGTACCTCACTATAGTTTTGATTTGCATTTCTCTAATAATTAGTGATATTGAGCATCTTTTCATGTGCTTTTGGCCATCTGTCTGTCTTCTTTGGAGAAATGTCTATATAGATCTTCTGCCCATTTTTTGATTGGGTTGTTTGTGGTTTTTTTGATATTGAGCTGCATGAGCTGTTTGTATATTTTGGAAATTAATCCCTTGTTAGTCCCTTCATTTGCAAATATCTTCTTCCATTCTGTGGGTTGTCTTTTCATTTTGTTTATGGTTTCCTTTGCTGTGCAAAAGCTTTTAAGTTTAATTAGGTCCCATTTGTTTATTTTTGTTTCTGTTTTCATCACTCTAGGAGGTGGATCATAAAGGATCTTGCTTTGATTTATGTCAGAGAGTGTTCTGCCTATGTTTTCCTCCAAGAGTTATATAGTATCTGGCCTTACATTTAGGTCTTTAATCCATTTTGAGTTTATTTTTGTGTATGGTGTTAGGGAGTGTTCTAATTTCATTCTTTTACATTTAGCTGTCCAGTTTTCCCAGCACCACTTATTGAAGAGACTGTCTTTTCTCCCTTGAATAGTCTTACCTCCCGTGTCATGGATTGAGTCAGTTTTTAAAATTTTATTCAATATCTTTTGAAATATTCCTTTTGCCCTATTCTTTCTCTCCTCTCCTAAAACTCCAATTACATGTATGTTAGTCCTATTCAGATTATCCCCCGGCTCTCTGGTGATCTGTTCAATTTTTTTTCACTATTTTTCTTCTCTGTGCTTCAGTCATTTTTATTACTGACTTATCTAGGAATTTGCTGATGTCATTATCTGCTGTGTCCAGTCAGCTTATTCTTATTAAAGTCCAGTTAGTAAGTCCTTTATTTCATATATTGTATATTCAGTTCTATTAAAGCCTTGTTCTTCTCTGAATTTGGTTCACTTAGACATATATTCCATCATTACTGTCACATGACTTTAAGAAATATATGAATTTTAGTCCTTCTGGATTTTTTTGTTGTTATAATGGGGACAACAGTCTTTTGGAAATTTCTCTGTCCTATACAGAAGTATAATTCTGTCTGAAATTTAAGATGCCCTATTTTTAAAAACATTTTCCATGTCACTGGAAAACTGTAGGAACAGTACAAAGAACTCTCATATATACTTCACAAAAGACCCCATTCAACTTTTGCCGACTGTCCTAACAACATCCTTTTTAGTAAGAGAATTCACACCAGATCACCCATTACATTTAGCTGTCATCTATCTTCAGCCTGCTTCAGTTCAGAGCAGTTCTTCAATCATTCCTTGACCTTCATATCCTTAACATTTTTTAAAATTATAGGCCAGTCATTTTAATAGTGTCTCTCAATTTGGGTTTTTCTGATGTTTCCTTGCGACTACATTGAGGTTATGAATTTTTGGCAAGAATATAAGTGAAGTTATGATGAGCTCTTCTCCTGCATCCCAGCAATTAAGAATTAATGTCAACTCCTCCCATCACTGGTGATGTTAACTTTGATCACTTGAATAGGTGATATCTGCCACCTTTCTCCACTGTAAAGTTGCTCGGTTTTCCTTTAAAACTAATAAATGTTTTCTGATGAGCTATTTTGAAACTATGTAAATATCCTGTTATTCCTCTTTCACCCACTAGTTTTAGCATTTATTGATTTTTTTTTGGCCTGAAATAATTAGTACTAATTATTATTGTACTAATAATTACTAGTACATAAGTACTAAATAATTAGTACTAATGATTATTTGGCAATAATCATTGCCAAATGAAAATGTTCTAATTCCTTGATTTCTTCTACTTTTATTCATTGAAATTCTACTGTAAGGAAGAATTTTCTGTGTTTCCCCATTTATTTGCTCACTTTTTAAAACTCAGTGTGGATTTGTAGATTTCTGTTTATTCAGTGGGATATTATCTGCTGCTATCATTATTTATTTTCATGCCCAAAATATCCCAGATTTGGCCAGTGGGAGCTTCTTCAAACTGGTTTCTGTGTCTTTTGATATGTCCCATCTTTTGATATGTAAGAAAGTTTTTCCTTACTTTCTGGCACAACAAGCTATTCTGGGCTCTTCTTATACTTTCCCTGCCCCTTCTCTGGAATAAGCCATTTCTTCAAAGAGCTTTGGTTCCCATTAGTGGTGAATTGCATTTAGAAACCAAGACATGAGAGTAAAATGTGCTCCTTGCCACTGGAGTTTTGCTGCTCCTGGACCCTCTCAGAAAAGAGATACAGGAAATCACACACACACACACACACACACACACACACACGCACACACACACACATACACACACATATATATATACAGGGTTCATTCTATAGGGTTCCTGCTAGCTTCCCTCTTTTCATATTTATAACTCTCTTCTTCAATGAGAAACCTGGCTCCCATTATCCTCAAGGTATTCATCCATTACTAGGTCCCTCTGTATATAAAATAATGTCCTGACTCCACTTCCTCTGTGGGTCCTTATT
The DNA here is from genome assembly GCF_028021215.1 of Eschrichtius robustus. Taxonomy (NCBI): domain Eukaryota; kingdom Metazoa; phylum Chordata; class Mammalia; order Artiodactyla; family Eschrichtiidae; genus Eschrichtius; species Eschrichtius robustus. The sequence continues at coordinate 111,239,103 of NC_090825.1, read as the reverse complement.
CCACCTTGCCACTGCCCAGTGCAGCTGCCTACCAGAACCAACCTGGCCATCATCCTTTGGTCCCCTTCCTTGCGGTGCCCCACCCCCACACCTGGCCACCACTATGCTCTGCTGCCTACCTCTTAACTATGAATTTTTGAAGTTAAAATATCATTAGAATTTTCTCTCCTTCAGTTAAAAAAGCAAAAGTCATTCTGACATGTTTAGAGTTGAGATGATAAGTATGCTAGTTGTCACAAATCAAAAATAATTTTGTTTTGGCTAATAAGACCTGCTTAGAAGGATATTTTGATTTTTAATATTGTTCCATTTTGCCACTGTAAATAACACCTATTACAGAGTGACTTCTGCCCAGGCTTTAGGTAGAAATATGTCAGTGAGAGTAAAGCCCTCACTCTGATGCCTGCTGCCTACGGAGAGCAGGACCAGTCGAAAGCAGGTTTGCTGTGGTCAATATAAACTAGAGATCAGATGACATTAAAGGTCGGAGACCCACACGGTGCCTAAAGGCATTGTTTATTCAGAAGATACTTCAAACTCAACTCAATCTTTTTATTGCTTTTATTACAAGTGGTCCAAAAGCGGCCAGTCACCCTCCTTGTATTTGTCACCAGCCACATCTGTATACTGAGAAAAATACTGCTACTGAGAGACCCTGCTCTGGGCTTTGAGGTGGCAGATAGGGACATAGGTTACTGGGGACAACTGTGTCTCTTTTTTTTTTTTCCACTGCACCCCATTCATAGACTTCTCTTTAATTTTTAACTTTCTGGTGATGGAAGGGCTTAAATTTGCTTTAAACATGCAGGTGGACTCAGGAAAATTACAGTAGGCTATCTGGCAATGACCCCAGCCTTTCCTGAGTCTCTTCTGTGGCAGGAACAGTTCTCAGCCACTTTCCAAAGAGCTAACTAGTGCTGTGTTGAATGTCATACCCCTGTATTTACCTCAGTTTTTTAAATTGTTATGTAAAATTTTTTAAAGTCATAATCTAACTTCTGCCTCTGGCAATGGGCAGAGAAATATATTTTTAAATTCTTTTAAGCTTTGATGTGCTGGTAAGAATGTAAGGAATACTTAGAGGTTAAAAAAGCTAGTGAAATCAGAAACCTAGAGAGGTAATGTAGCTATGAAGCTGGCTTTACCTGGAGGGCTTTTGCCAAACTGGGTGAACCTTAGCTTTGGTTTGCACACCCAGCATAATTCAGGGCAGCAAGGACAAATCCCAGCATCCTTCCAAGGTGGGCATATTTGGAAAAATTTCCCCCTTCCCATTATAAACCTGAAACTCCAAAGGGTTGCATCCACAGTGGAGGGTTAAACAAGAAAGAAACACACCTTGTCCCAAGCAAGTGCAAGAAAATGTGCTTGTCTCAAATCTTGGCACAAAATTAGAGAGCAGAGAGGGAAAACGTCCCATGATAACATATAACCATATGCTGATCTCCACAAGAAATTGTAGCTCAGATGCAAACTATCTAGGTAGTCTGTAAAATCTCAAACATAAAATTGAGTTTAACCCAGAATGATGGAGTCCTTGAATGCCTGGCACAATCAAGATGAGCCCATCTTCAAACTGTGCATCCTGAATTTTCACAGATCGACTTCCAGGAACTGTGAGCTCATTCTCTTAAAAAAAAAAAAAATCTTAAAACACCGTGGGGGGAAGCACCATGTAACAACCAGCATAAATAGCAAAGTAACACAGAAAATAAAATATGTATGTTTAATATTTTTTGAAGATTGGAATATGTTTGAAAATCAAGAGATTCTACAAATGACCATTCATCTTCATGAAGAACTAAATAGAACTTCTAGAAATAAAAATTCAAAGTTAAACACTCAATGGGAGAATGTAAGAGTAGACTAGAAAAAGCCAAAGAGGGAATTCAGGAGCTAGAAGATGAATTTGAAAAAATTACACAGAATGCAACACAGAGAAACCAAATATGGGAAATGTGAAGGAGATAAGAGATATTGAGATAGAATGAGAACTTGTAACATGTGTCTAATCAGAATGCCTGAAAAAGGAGAGAAATAATGGAGCAGAGAGAGTATCTAAAGGAAGATGGCTGTGAGTTCCACGAATTGATGAAAGACATGAATCCTCACTTCCAGGAAACCCAATGAATTATAGGCAGAACAAAAGCAAAGAAATATGCTTACTTACATCATAGAGAAACTACAGAAAACCAAAGAGATCTTAAAATGATCCAAAGAGAAAAGATGGATTGCCTACAAAAGAATGAAAAGGCTGTCAGCTGACATCTCAACAACAGTGGAAGCCAAGGAGCAGGGGAATAAAATGTTTAATGAGTTGAGAGGAAAAATCTGTGAACATAGAATTAATTACGCAGCATAAATGACTCTTTAAAACAAGGATAAAATGGATATTTTAGACAAACACAACTAAGAAAATCTGAGGAATAAAGATAGAATTAATATATACTATTATCATATATTTAGGTCAGGAAAGGAATGATTGTAGTTCATATGCTCTTCTTCATGTGTAGGGTAAAGTTATTGGGTAACTTTAGACTTGGGTTAATTTATACATTTTTTAATTTATGGAGTAAAGAGTAGAAGAATAAAAAGAGTATGTTCAATTTTTATCTGACTAGAAGAAAAAGAATGAAAGGTGAAATATTCAATCCAAAATAAAGAAACAAAAGAGAGAAAGAGGACCATGGGAGAAGGCAATCAACAACCTAAATAGACTATATAAATAAATAATGCTGTGTGTGTACAATGGGCAACATAAGTGAAAATGAATTAAAGGTATATGCAACGATGTGGATGAAACAAAACATAGTGCAAGAGCAAAGAGGTAACTTCTCAGGTAAATAAATACAATGTGATTTATTTCTGTCAAGTTCAGAAACATGTAAAAAAAAAAGCAGTATATTGCATAGAAATACTAAGATGAGATCAAACTACAAAGAAAAGCAAAATAATAATAAACAAAAAAATCCAGATAATGTTTACCTCTGAGTGGAAATGAGGGTATAGTATCGGAGGAACTCAAAACTAATGAAACTGTTCTTTTTCTCTAAATGGGTCGATGAGTACATATTTGTTCATTGTGCTGCAACGCTTATGCTGTCCACAAAGTGTGTAACTCTTCTTTTATATCCACTCATTATTTAATAAGAATAACAAACATTTACAGCTACTTGAATTTGACTTTTATGTGGTGTGAAATAGGGTTCTGATGTTATTTTATTCCAGGTGGATAGCTAGGTACCCCAACATCGTTTATCAAATGACTATCATGTACCCCATGCAGTAGCCACTCTTGTCATACATCGAATTTTCAGATACACAGGGATTTATTTCTGGATCCCTTCTTCTATTTTATTGTTACAACTACAGTCATTGATCTGTCTATTCCTCAGTCGTTATCGTATTGATTTGATCATAGCAGCTTTCTGGTTTGATGTTCTGCTATCTGGAAAGGCGCGTCGGAAAGGCACATCCCCCTTCATTATTCTTTTTCTTATTTTTCTTGGTTATCTAGGGCCAATATAGTCTTATCTTTTATAGTCTTATCATTATTATCAGTGGACTATTTTCCCTTTCCCATTTCTAATTATTTTGCTAGTGAAGAAAAGAATGGTTAATTTTGGCATATTTATCATCTGTCCAACCACCTCATAATAATTCTCTTAAAATTTTCATATCTTTGCACTAGAGCCCCTTGGTTTTCTAAGTATATAGATATACAATCAGCAAAAAGAGATAATTGTTAGTTGTCTTTTCCAAATTTTTACTAATATTTCATTTTCTTGTCTTACTACACTTCCTTTATGAATAAAAATGGTGATGACAAGTATCCCTGTCTGGCTCCTGATTTTTAATTGAAACAGTGGTTGGTCATTTAAAGGGACGTATTTGGAAATTGTCCTCCATGCCTTTTTTCCTTAAAGTTTTTATTTAGAGTGACTACTGTATTTTAGAACTTTTTTTTCTATTTTTGTTCTGGGCTTTGAGATATGTACTCTACTTGATCTTGGAGGCCACTCATTTGAGTCCCAATACTGACCATTCTCTTTTTAAATTCCTCTGATTTTCTTTTGGGTTCAAAAATCACAACTCTCTTGAAAACCTTCTCTGGGCTGTAGTCACTTCTCCTGCAGTTTTGATGGTTTGTTGTCTCTGTTGAGGTTGTTATCCTTCTCCAGCAGCTCTGATTCTGCTTGTTCTTCCTCCCCCTGGAGGCTGGACCCCCTAGTGTGCATGGTGATTGTCCACTGCCTGCTCGCTGGAGCTCAAGTTCAGACGCGGAAGGACTCTAACACAGTAGTGGTCTCCCAGATAGGCCCTGATAGGGGGTGGCTGGTCCTGAGGGCCTCTATGTGGGAGTAGACAGGTTGTCGAGCCCCTGCGAAGACACCTGGAAGAAGCCTCCTGCTCTCTGGTCAGCATGTGCTCTCCTGGTCTCGGGGGGGAGACCCATTCAGCCAGGATAGCCAGCCTCCCTGAGCCCTTAGGCCCACCTGCCAGAGGCCTCAGCAGCCACTTGGTTCAGGCAAACCAGAGGAGAAATGGAGTTACCTATTTGATACTATTACTAAGCTTTATTTTGATATTATCCAGCAAATACTTTTATGGCTACTAATCCCAGTGAGAGGAAAGGGCAGATCTTTGAGAGGTGAAACTGATACCCTTCTGATTGAAAGTACTAAATTCTTCTGTGCTAATATTAGATATTTTCATTGTGCTTCATTTTTTCCTTTAAAAGGATGGTCAAGAAGTACATATTATTCTCTCTGTTTATAAGATACATCAAAGACCAGTGATCTACCAAGATAATGTGTTGACCTGGGGGCAGCACTTGTACAGCAGGTAAAGGGCCCTAGAAGGATTTAGCATCCCCTCTGCGGTCATAGGTCTAAAGTGTTGGGGAGCATCCTGGTGGCTCACGCTGAGTGTCTTCACGATAATCCTTGAAATAATTGGAGGCAGTCCGAGGTGTCATGGCCTTGAATCATTAGTTGGTGGAGAAGCAGGAACGAACCCACGTAATGAGGCATCATGGAGAGAGTGAAGACCCACTGAGAACAGCAACAACTGGCCCCCTCAGCTGGAAGACACAGGGAGCCCCGAGGAGCTAGAGAAAGTGACAAGGGAGCTCGGTACCAGGTGGAAAAATGAGGGCCCTGGTGACGGAGAATAAGACAGATGCGAACTGGAGAGGAACAGGAACTTTGGGATAGGAATATATTTGGAGGAAGTACTCTAAAACAAAACCATTTTGTAAAAGAAACTCTCCCAAGGGCAAAAATCCTATTGTGCTTCACATCTTTATGCAGCTTTTCTTCCCAAGTTCGTCTCTGAAATAACCCTTCAGAGGCCAGTTGAAATAACTTGATAGGGCAAATAGAGGCAAAAAGAAAAAGAAGGGATTATTGTAGTTTTATTACAGCCAAAAGATGTGCAAGTTAGAACACAGGCTTTTATAGACACCCTAAATTCAGTCTCAAGGAATTTCGAGACACTGCCTCACGTTACCGATAAGGAAACTGCGGCTCAGGTGTGAAAGAGACTTGCTTTGGTAGAACCCGGACAGAACCCAGGTCTCCAGTCTCCCACCCAAATGCTGTCCACAGTCTCCACTCCTTCTATTACTCATTGTGTCGCCATGTCTGTTTCTTTGGAACCATTGATTTCTGATTACTCAGATCTCTAGCAAGCTGTCTTGGGTCTCTGCAGTGTCCTAATCAGATTCTGTCTTTCGCCTGGCGTTTTCCGCAGCCCACTCTGTGCCAGGCCCCGTGCCGAGCTCTGAACAGCAGAAGTAGAACCTGGTCTTTGCCCTGAAACCACAGGGACCACCGCATGCCCGCCCTGGAGCTCTGGGTGACTGTGAAGTCCGGCTGCGGAGGCCCTGCCCCAGGGCCTGCTCTTCTGTCTGGGGAGCCACAGGACCAGAGGGTGAGAAGTGCTGAGTGCCGGCAAACAGCTAGACAAAGCTCCAGGCCGGCAGTCTGGGAGCCCGTTTTAAGTGGAGTATGCCTGTGGGAGGCCCCAGGGAGAAAGCTCTTAGAAATCGTGAGTCAGGTAGCTTTACTATCATCATACAATATAGAGGGAGAGGTGGCATAACAGTGCAAAGGGCTCCCAGAGGGGAGAGATACACCAGGACTGACTGAGGTAAGTGGGCCTGTGACGTTCACAGGACCAGGGCCCGTGCCATGGCTGCCTTTGAAACTGAGCTCTGGGCTTGGCTGGCAGGGACCCTGAGGTGTGGAGTGGAGCCTGCTGCGTTTGGGCTGCAGGCCAGTGCTGGTCACTGTGCCCTGAGGATGTGTGACTTCAGACTCCCTCAGGAGCTGGGCAGACTTCACTTGGGGCAAGCAAACTCCCAATGTAAGGGAAACTGCAAGGGAAGCATTTCCTCGAGATATTATGAAGCATGCTATTGCGAGTCTGCCTTTTAAAACCAGGCAATACTTTCTATATAAATATGCTCCCCTTTTCATTAAGGCAGGCCTCCTGAAGATTGTAACCAGCCCACGCTTGTATACACTTATATCAGTAAAACCAAATGGCTTCTTATTTTTCAGTCTTATTTATTCAACCTGTCAGTAATTCCAAATGTCTGAATTGAGCACTTACTGTGTGCCAAGCCCTTCACATGAGTCAGCGCATTTAATCCTCAAAAAAACAAATCCTGTGAAGGGCAAACCATTGTTATCCTCATTTTTAAATTAGAGGGAAAAGAGCGTGGGGAACTTGCCTGGAATCACACAGCTAACAAGGCCAGGAGCCCAGGGCTGGGTCAATGTGAGGTTTAACCACGGGTTGCTTGAAACCCAGATGCGGTTCAGGGTTCACGTGAGCACCCGACCGGCTCCAGCTTGTTCTCACCTTCCCACACCAGGTGCCTTTCGGCACGTGAGAGTTCAGCAGAGCTGAGCTCAGTGGTTCGGGGTCTCATTTCCTCCCTCTGGGGTCTTTTGTGAGGCTGGGGGCTCCAGAGGAAGGAGCTGCCCCAGGTAGGAGGCAAGGGTGAAAGTCCTGGCAGCCGACTCAGATGACATCTGTAGGCACTTTGTGGCATTGGGAAAAGTATCCAGAGCTTGGGAATAAGGACAAGGGAGGGTGGCAAGTTCTCCCCGTGTCATATGGGAACATGTTTTAGCAGTATAAAAATGATACACTGATCCACGCTAGGGAGTTGTATCTTTGTTCAACTCAATATTTTGTGTGAATTAAAGGCTCAGACTATGCAGTTACATGTTAACTTACAGATTTGTTTCCAGTAAAGATGCAAACTATTTCTTTCTGGTGGAAAAAATAACCCCCAAACTGTATGGTGTTCTTGCCCTGTAGGTCATTACCTGGTGGTGTGCCTCTGCTGGCTATCTCATCCCACTTTCTCTCTCCAATGCCTGTATACCTCCTCCAACTCTCCTTTGAACCAGCTTCACCCTCCTGCAGGTCCCTCATTACTGAGTTGAATAAATCTTTAACACTTTCTCATTTTGTATTCTCATCAGAGTCCTGTTTTCAAGTTTTTGGAAAGTATACTTTGGCACTTACGTTCTTCATCCCTGACTGGAAATAACTGCCTCCAGAAGCCCTGCCCAGGGACATTGGACAGTGTGTAGCATCCTACTCTGTGCTTTGGTTTGATGCAGAATTGGTTAGAATCAAATTCCTCAGGCAGAACTGAGAGCCCGCTGAGGGTTAAAGGTCCTCCTTCTTCTCTCCGTGTGCCAGGCATTTCTGGCTTTGACTTAGTGGCGTGTTTTGAAGCCAATTTGTCAGACTTTAATTTAGTATCTGTGAGCCATACACAGAACAGGTTAAGTTATCTTCCAGCGATGGGTAATCATATGTTTCTGTTAAGCTTTGGGAGCTGGAAAATTGATCACATGTTTCTGAGCTGGTCAAACTTCCATTTTCATGAAGCACACAGTGGTCTCGGCTTAGGCTGTGCTGTGTGGTCACTGAGAGAACATCACGTCTGCCCACTAGTCACCTGAACAATTTCAGGGGAAAAGCCCAGAGGAGGGGGGCAGGGGGCCACTGAAGCTGAGAGACATCATAATGGAGGGAGGGGGTCGCGGACCCGGTGTCCATGCTTGAGGAGTGGGTTTGGGATTCGATGTTCGAAGATCCAAGCAGCACTTCCTCCTGTGACTCTGTAAACCTCCAGCCCTCAGAGAATTTGCTAAATTGGCCTCCTAGCTGCATGTTCTTGTGTGAGCAGCAGAAAGCCTACTGGCCAGAACTGCTGACATTTGTATGTGTCCTGATGTTGGAGAAGCTCAGACTATGGACATCTGAACCCTCCTGGCCTGAGTTCCTTGAGGCAGGGATCGTATTCCTGACTGAGCAGATTATCCCAAGTCCGAGGGATTTGGGGTGAGACTCATTCAAATATAGGCTGCACCACCTACAACCTACTTGCTGTCTGACCATAGGCATGTCACTGCTTGACTCATATTTCCCAGTCTGTAAAATGGGCACATATACATGCCACAAATACATTCAGAGTGAGGCCTGTGTGTCTACTTCACAGGGCTGTTACGAGGATGAAATGAGGATTAGATGAGCTCATGTTAAGTGTTAGGCATGGTGCCTGGCCATTGGCACGCCTCAGTAAACAGGAGTTTACCGTTTACTCAGTAACTAGGAGTTACTTTAAGCAACAGCCCCCCTGGCTGGGTACTACTGGAAATGCACATCTCCCTGGGAGGAACTGCAGATTCTCTTTCCAACCCTTGAGTGTGAATGAGACTTTGCAGGGCAGAGGTGGACCCAGGGCAGCCGCAGTACTCAGGTCACCCAGAGAATATGGAGGTTGCCACCAAGGGGGCCAGTGCTGAGACCAGGAGAGCTTTTCTCGTCCCCACCAGCAGCCTGTGAGGTGCTAAGAGCCTTGTGGCCTGTGGGAGTGTTTGAGGACGGGCCCTTTCAGCCAGGCGTGGAGCTAGGAGTGTTGAATGCCAGGAGATGGGGCCTCCCTCCAACACTCAGTTCCCAAGAGCTGACTGCAGGCTTCCAGGGAACGAGAGTCACCCCACTTCCCCAGGGGTACAGCTGGGCAAGGCGGCAAATTTGACTCTACAGACTGGTTCTGCCCCAGTGAGGTCTGCCTGGGAGCAATCCAGGCCTCTCCCTGTGCCGCCCCCTTGCTCTGTACACAGGGCTCCGGGCCCCCAGGCTGCTGTTCTCTCCCCGGGGCTCTGCCACCTAACTTTCAGGTCTCAGGTCAAATCTCACGTTCTCAAGGCAGAAGACCTAAATAGACATTTCTCCAAAGAAGATATACAGACTGCCAACAAACACATGAAAGGATGCTCAACATCACTGACCATTAGAGAAATGCAAATCAAAACTACAATGAGCTATAACCTCACACCAGTCAGAATGGCCATCATCAAAAAATCTACAAACAATAAATGCTGGAGAGGGTTTGGAGAAAAGGAAACCCTCTTGCACTGTTGGTGGGAATGTAAATTGATACAGCCACTCTGGAGAACAGTATGGAGGTTCCTTAAAAAACTAAAAACAGAACTACCATACGACCCAGCAATCCCACTACTGGGCATATACCCTGAGAAAACCATAATTCAAAAAAGTCATGTACCGCAATGTTCATTGCAGCTCTATTTACAATAGCCAGGATATGGAAGCAACCTAAGTGTCCATCGACAGATGAATGGATAAAGAAGATGTGGCACATATATACAATGTAATATTACTCAGCCATAAAAAGAAATGAAATTGAGTTATTTGTAGTGAGGTAGATGGACCTAGAGACTGTCATACAGAGTGAAGTAAGTCAGAAAGAGAAAAACGAATACCGTATGTTAACACATATATATGGAATCTAAAAAAAAAAAAAAAAAAGGTTCTGAAGAACCTAGGGGCAGGACAGGAATAAAGATGCAGACGTAGAGAACGGACTTCTTGAGGACACGGGGAGGGGGAAGGGTAAGCTGGGACAAAGTGAGAGAGTGGCATGGAAAGTGACATGGTAGTGGCATGAAAGTGGCATGGTAGTTTCATGTATACACTACCAAATGTAAAATAGATAGCTAGTGGGAAGCAGCCACATAGCACAGGGAGATCAGCTCGGTGCTTTGTGTTCACCTAGAGGGGTGGGATAGGGAGGGTGGGAGGGAGGGAGACGCAAGAGGGAAGAGATATGGGAACATGTTTATGTATAACTGATTCACTTTGTTATAAAGCAGAAACTAACACACCATTGTAAAGCAGTTATACTCCAGTAAAGATGTTAAAAAATATAAATAAATAAATAAAGTAAAATGAAAGCCCCCCCCCCTCAAAAAAAGAAGGCTTCCCTGACCTCAGATGAAAGCCGGCCCACCGCAGCGCCCTATTTAACTCCTTCCTGGCCTTTTCCCCAGCCCACATTTGTCTTGTGTGTGTGTTTGCCTGTTCACGCTCTCATGTGTCTTCCTGCACTGTACTATCAGTGCCCTGAGGACAATGTCCCAGTCTGCCTTGTGTCCACAGCACCTAGAATAGGGTCTGGCCCATAGGAGGTGCTCCGTAAGTATTTGTTGGATGAATAGGTGGTTGGAGAGCTGGCCGGCAGGCACTCCTGAAGCACCCCGTTGTTACCACCCACCCCATCTGGTATGTAGAAACTGCACTGGCTGCAGACCTGGGTCTCTGCCTGGCTCTCGCACAAACCCAAATTCTGCAGCCACTTCCAAGGCACTTGCATGGTCTCTGCTAAGCAGAGTCAAAGTTTACCAGATGCTCTGTCTCCAGACCACCTTGGGCATGTCTGGGGCTGTGAGGTAGGGACACGTACTGGGACCATCACCTTCAGCCCCTGGCTGATACAGCCCACATAGCTACACCTCTGTACACACACCACTCTTCACTCTAGGTCTTTAAAGAACCTGACCATGACACAGGATATGGGCTGCAGCTCCCCGGTGGATCCATATCAATGCACAGAAAATAAAGCATATAATCTGTGTGTAAGGGGCTATGTCTGCTGACAGGTGGGCCCCTCATTCCTGTACAAATACCTTCTGTCTGCAGAAGCTGGAGACCGCTGCGGTGCCAGACAGGGGTTCACGGCAGGCAGCAGTGAGGCCATCAGCGTGCAGGGCGGCCGGTACTTGGGGCTGCACCTGTCGCCTCTCGTCTTCCGCGTCCACGTCCCCCTCTTCTTGGCCTTGGGCCCTGCAGAGTGTGCAGCCACTGTAGAGCCAAGCCATCGCCTCACTGTGGCTTTGTGGAAGGGTGGGGCGAGGTAGTGGGCGTTTCAGCCCCAGCCCTTCAGCTGGGACACTGAGGCCGGCTGGAGGGGGCCTAGGCAGTACCGCCCACAGAGACCTAGAATGACCTCTGCAGGCCGGGGGCGGGGGGGGGGGGGGGGGGGGTGGAGGGAAGGGGAGGGGCTCCCCTAGTAGGCAAGCCAAGGGCAAGTTCTCAGGTGAAATGCTGCCCTGGGCAAACATGCCCGAAGTGGAATTACCATCCCAAAGAGGAACTTGGAGGGGTTTCCCCTTGTGTGCGATTCAGGGCACGATCCCTGAGAGGGGAGAGCTCACTGGTTTACTCTGTGTGAAGAACCAGTTTCAGAGACTGAGTCAGAGTTTGGGGGCAAAATAGCTGAACTGTCTGTGCTCTGTGCTGTGGTCAGAGGTGAGCAACCAAGGAAGGAGGCTTCCTGCTCCGGGCAAAGGAGGAAGGCTCGCTCCCTCTGATCCCTCCCCCGGGGTCGGGCGGGCGTGACTCGACCGCGGCTAACCTCCACCACCTGCAGATCCCTGGTCTGTGGCGGTCAAGTCGAGAATCCTTATTTGAATTGCAGAGGAAGGCTTTAGCACCGACTGGTACAAATGGACTTGTTTCTTCTGCCACCATCACTTTCATGTAACAATTCCCGTGTCTGACCATGTTCGGTACATTTAATTAGTGTTGAAAAGCAGCTTATTTGGTGAGATGATCAGTCTCTAACCTGGGTAAATGACTTTCTTTATGACTATAAATTAAGCACATTATATCTTTTTCAGGCATCATGGTCGTCCTCATAAATACTGTAGGCAGTTGCTGGCAGTCTCACTTGGTTACCTTTCCCATTACCGTTTTATCATCGTCCTGGTAGGAGGGGGGAATTCATTCTGTTTTCATAACAAGGAGGAAGTGGTGACAAGGGGCTCATTTAATGAAACCACGCTTGGCCGGCGTCTCAGAGGCCGGGGTCGGGACCCCAGGCCGCCCCCATGCACGGCATTCTCCGCTTGTCGGGGAGCCCACTGGCCACAGACTGGGAAGGGCAGATGCAGGGCTTTCAAGCTACTTTTGTCTTAATTGCCAATAATTAGGAATCAAATATTTGCCAACAGTCCATTTCCATGTCAGCGAGAGCCTGAGTGCTCTGGGCCACTTGGATGAGCACGGGTTGGCACAACTGTTTTCTTAACACTGACCCCTCGGAGCACAGGCTGGGGGAGGCCCTCAGAGCCACACCTGCAGCATGATCAAACCGGGGCGTCGGAAGCGCCACGTGCAGCGCTGGTCCTCAGAGGTGTTGGGTGCAGCCTGGGCGTGTGGGCGTCTCAGAGAGGATAGGATCAGGTAGAGAGGATTCTCCCCACCCCCGTCCACAGCTCACTGGCCTTCCATTGATGCACTGGATTAGGTGGTCTCTGAAGGGCCTCGCTGCACTGCCACTCCTGGTCCTAGTCCCCTTTACCCCAGAGAAGGCCCACCTCTACGGACAGTTGCCTCCCCTTCATGCCTCCATCCCTCCAGCTCCCCACGTGGAGGTGGCAAGGGAGGTACACCCCTGAACAGTCACTGCATGCAGGGCCCTTTCCACCTTCCCATCCCAGCTTCTAGCCTGGGGGTTAAGCACCGAAACAGAGTTAGGGAGAACAGCTTTGAAAACTATTGTGTTTCTTAAATCCTGAGTGAGGGGGCAGGCTGAAGAAGACAAAGGCCCTGCACCCGTGGGGCGTCCTGAGGCCAGAGAGTGGGGCAGACCCTCTCAGGGTCAGGGGGTTCAGAGAGGGGCCCTCAGACTGGAGGTGGCAGCAGGCACCTGGTGGAGGAAGTGGACCCCAAGGGTGCATTGGAGCTGATGTACCCAGAGAGAGCCCAGTCTGGGCAGGTAGCACAGCCGGGGCAAAAGCACCAAAGCAGGAACTGAAAGACCAGAGGCTCGGAAAGTTGGGCTTTGTTTCTTCAAAATGGGGTGGCTAGTGGGTAGCTGATATTTTTAGAGCTGGTTAGTTTCTTCCAGTAGCCTCCGGTGCTTTCCAGGATAACCCATTTTCCAATAACCCAGGAGAATCATACTAATCAAACACACTCCGTGACAAAGCAGCCATAAACACCGTGGGTGAAGGGCTTCCCGCCCAGAGCCTCCCACTGCCGAGTGCCTTGGGTCCCCCCCGCCTGTCAGCCTTGGCAGGAGGGTGCATGCTGGGGCCAGTGAATGCCACCTAGCCTTCGCGGTGACACGCCAACAGTTAGCAAAGTGGATAAAGGAGATTCCCACGCCCACTTACAATCTGCACTTTTATACTGCTCAGAGATATTTTGACCTTCTAGTTTATTATGATTCAAGAAAAAGTCAATATTTCTCAGCTTGCCAAGGCTGGAGGAATTTAAATGAGTTATTGAACCAAGTAGTTAATCTACCGATAACTGACTTTTCTTTTTCTTTTCAAATCTATAATGATGGAAAACAGACTCAACCAAAAACAAGTTTTTTTTTTTCCTTAGGCATTTTAATCCCATGGGGTAGGAGTTGAGGCTGAAAGTTCAGTCTTGACGGCCCAGGCCATTCTGTCTTGCCAATATTTTGAAGAAGATTTAATTAAAACTTAAAAGCAAAGACTTCTGTGGCCATAAAATCTGCATTCATGTTTTAATTATTTGCGTTTTGATATCCCTTTATAATTCTCAATTTCCTATCTGTTGCCATTAATGCCACGTGGCAATCATCCAGTTTTCTGGACTCTTTGGAGGAGTGTCACGTTGGTGGTAGATGCTTTTTTGGCCCTCCATGTAAGTGTACCTTTTCAGCAATAAGCCTCTCTACCAGCTGTCCTGCTGCTTTGGTGTGTGAGCTCTGGACACCACTGCCTGAGATCATTATGGGCATGTGTTGGGTGCAGGAGACACACAACAACATGGCAAGTGTGAGACCCAAAGGAACACAGCAACTGCTGTTTCCATGGTCTCAGCCTTCTTGCCCACGGCTGCAGGCTGCAGTACTGTGCTAGAAAGGACTGAGCAGTGGACAAAGGCTGCTGGTGCCACCACTGCTGTTGTGTCCTAGCGAACTGTATTCTCCTCAGAGGAATAGGTCAACTTCTGGCCTCCCTGCCTTGGCTGCCCCCCGATCCTGAACACTTCAGAGTACCATTTTCTCCTTACTCCACACTTACTCCTTAGACCCCACCATGGCTCCCCAGTGCCTAACATATCAGACCAAAATGCCTCTGCTTGGCTGTCTGAGTCTATAAGGCAGAACCACTCCTTGCTACCCTTATCCCCCCAACCCATATTCCCCCAACCCACACCGTCTCCTCCCAGAGACAGGCAAATGCTCCCTGTGCTGTGGTTACGGGAGCCTTGGCTCAAGCCCTCTGTCCCTTGGAAAGCCCTCCTCCGCTCAGTCAGCAGGGTCGATTGGTACTTTGCCAGCTCCATGTGGCCCTCTGTTTACTCCTCCCTTCCAGGATGGGCAGGGGTTGTGTCTGAGACGTCTGGCGAGAGCCAGCCAAAAAACCTGGGCTCTACACGGCAGGGCACTGCTCGTAGCACCCCCGCCAGAGGGGCAGGGGCTCCATGGGGCGCCCGAGCCCCCGGGCCTCAGCTTCACAGACTCTGCTCACCACAGCCTGAAAGAGCCACACAGATGGCCCATGCCACACACCCCTGAGTGCTCACGGCTGACCTTCTGTGTTTGTGTGCCTGGCAGGGCTTTCCGGCCACCGTGGGCTGCCGGCCTCCTGCAGGAAGAAGTTCTGCAGCCGCGGGACAAGGTGCACACTCAGCAGGGAGACGGGGGAGCCCGAGTGCCGGTGCCTGGAGGCCTGCAGTCCCAGCTACGTGCCCGTGTGTGGTTCCGACGGGAGGGTTTACGAAAACCACTGTGAGCTCCACCGTGCTGCTTGCCTGCTGGGGAAGAAGATTGTCATCGTCCGCAGCAAGGACTGTTTCCTTAAAGGTAGGAAGACGGCTCCCTGCCTCTATGCTCGTGGGTTTTGTCATGGATTTTCTAATGCCCTTCTGACAAATGACCTGGGTGCTGCGTCTTACAGGTTAAATGTGTTTTTAAAAAAAGAGAAAGAGGAAAGAGCCTTAACAGCATAGCAGCAGCAGCATTTCAGTGATGCGTGTTCGTTTGTGTCCACCTCCAGAGGCCCCTGCCCTTAGAGGAAGGCCCTGGGAGAGCAGAAGCCAGGGAGGCTCACGAAGCCCTGGGTTGGTGCAGAGCATGTGTCCAGTAGGAACCAGGCTGAAAGGCACTGCCCAGGTCTCTTGAGTAGGGTGGGCCCTGCCAGGTGGCGGCAGAGAGCACGTTGGCCCCTCTGGACAGTGTCTCGTGAATCAGGAGACCATGCGGTGTGTAGAATGTGGCCAGATGGACCCTGCAGTCCAGTGGTTCCCAGTATGGTGGGCACTCCAGCTCTGGCCTAGAGCGGTCACCTGGCCTGTCCAGAACACCTCTGAGCAAGATGAGGAAGGCCCTGCAAGGACTTCAGAACGTGTCCGTGGAGTTGGGGCCAAAGGGTTCATGCCCTCTGCTGGGCTTGAGTGAGAGGGGCAGTGCCAGCTCCCAATGGATGGTAAGAGCCTCAAGGGCAGAGCCCATGGCTCTTGGTGCACGAATATAGTCTCAGCACGTGGCTCAGGGCCTTGCACCAAGACGTCAACAACTCACAGATGCTCAAGAATATGAGAGCTAGACCACAAATTCCCATGTCCATGCGGCCGCAATGAATAGTGCATGCCACAGCCTGTAAAAATATTTGTGATGCTGAACCCAAATGGCCACACATGAATAAATTAGACGATGTGAGACGGCAGAAGCAGCACTTGGGCAGGTGGGAACAGGCCCACTGTCCCGAGCCAGGGGATGCTGGAGGTGGGGAGCCCACGTGGGGCTGCATGAGGTCCGAGACCTGCTGTGGGGCAGGGCCGGGAGGGGGGGAGAAAGCCTGGATGGAGCCCCACTGCAGAGTGCTGGTGACACTGGCAGAAAAGGGCTTCTGTGTGGTCACAGCTGGGAGCCTGGGCGCCCAGAGGAAAGGGCAGAGCTCTGGTCTCACTTGCACTGGCGCCAGGACCATGTGGCAGGAGGATTCACGGTGGAGGAGTCCAGGTCTGTGGGCCTTCTGCACCCCGAGAAAGGGCAGCTTTCCCACCTCATCCACGGGCCCTGGCAGCGGGGTCCTGGAGCAGGCGGGTCTCTGGAAAGTTGAGTTTATCTTGTGATGGGAAGAGTCTTGGCCCCTTTCATGGCCATGCTTATGACACGAATGCTGACGTGCTTTAGAAATCATGAGGCCCAATGTGGAATCAAGACAAAATGAGCCCAGGAAAAATGTCCGAGGCCTGGAAGCCCTGCCCACCAGCCCAGGCCTGCCGATGCCTCAGCAGCCGTGAGCACTAAAACACTTGACCACTTGCTCCAGCCTTATTGGCCATGTTGAATTTTATAGACTGACGTTCCATTCTCTGGTTTCCAGTATCCCCCAACTTGCATCTTTCTAAAGGTTTTTATTTCTGCATCAGAGTGTGCACGGCCTCCCTCACCATCGGTTATTCAAACAGCATTTCTTACGTCACGTGAGGGAAAATCACCCACCACAAAACCTGCCGTGGTGAAGGGTGCTGGGGGAGAGCTGGAGAGCGTGCGGGAGGGGCAGGCAGATTAGGTCTTGGTTCTGCTTCATGCTGATTGAATTTATCCACCGAATCCTTCTGATTCGTTGGGTTTTTCACCGATTTTGTGAATTCCCACCCACTTGAGTGGCAGACAGAGCCGCTCTGCAAAAGATCCCTTTTCGGTGGAAAGGGGTACCTGCAAAGTCCCAGAGGGACCTGGGGTTGCAGCCCAGCTCTGTGACCTTGAGTGCATGACTCCGCCTCTCTGGGCCTTTTCCTCAGCTGTAAAAGGGGCTATTGGCAGTTCCAACCTGCTCCGTGGAGAAAAGTAAAGGAGATGCGGCACAGAGACCACTTAGTGTGGGCCCGGTATGTTACACGTGTTGGGTATTAATGACACCTCTTGTCATCATTTATCTAATTCAGTGTGGCCTCAGGCCTGGAGCAGAGAGGTGCACAAGCTGTGAGGGGAATGCAGAGGCAGGAACAAGGGTTCTGACCAGCAGGTCTTGGGCCTGGATGGCTTGCAGGTAGATGGAGAGTGGGAGAGGAAGGTGCTGAGAGTCAGGCCCTCAGGCTATCCTGGAGATGCCCACCAGGGGCTACGGCTCCCCCGTCTGCAACCCTGGCCTCGTCTGGACCCCACGGAGAAGCCTTCACTGCCTCTGGTTCAGTATCAGCTCCAGTTCCTAGGCAGGAGGCCAGCCAGCCTCTCCTTCTCTAGCGTTTCCATAGGGAATGCCCAGCAAGCAGTAGAGACCTGTTCACTGATCCCAGGGCCTTGGAGGGCGCGGAGGCAGCCAGGCCTAGGAGGGTCCTTTGGGAGCGCACTTCTCCATCTTCGCCAGAACCATGGCTCCAGCGGGGAGCGGGCAGTAATGGATTGACAGAGGGCTGGGGGGCAAGCAGGATGGGATTCTTAGGAAAAAGGCTGGTGGGTATAAAGGACAGCTTCCTTCAGTCCTCACCCCAAGATGGCAGCAGAGTATTTAATGCCATCTTGAGCTCCATTGATGACGATTTGTCTTTCATCCCAAATTTCCAGGGAGTTGTTGATCCAGGAAACTTAAAAACACCTTTTTCCCATGCAAACAAAAATTCTAAAATCATAACGTATCACTGTCTTTTCCTACCAGCTTTACAAAGAGAAGTTATGACTTCACTCTCTGGGGCTTTCTCTGCCCCCAGAAGTCACTATATTAGGACCGTCCTTATGGGGTTGGAGCACGTAGAGCGAGGGGGACGGGGACGTGGTGGTGGGTTCCTAGGCGAGGCCACCACAGTTCAGAGCACTCGCTCTGCCACCAGAGCCCCTGAGCCCCCACTGGGGTGCAGAGGGGGTTCTCAGGGGTACCGCCTAGGGACATGACACTAACCCCTCTGCCAGGGAGGAGAGGCAGCATTCGAAGCCCATGTGCAAGAAAACTTGTGGTATCACATTCCTGTTACTATGGCAATGGGATACTGTGAATACAGAATGAAATACAACATCATTTAGGGATCATTAGCCGGTGAGAAAATCAAAACTAAACTCAGCAGCCTTGCTTCAGCGGGTGTTGGCAGCTTCCATACCAGCAGTCCTGACGTCCCAAGCAGGGTCTCACTCGCTGAAAGTCAGGGGGACAAGGGAGGTAGGATACTGTCTCTCCTTCTCCTTGGGGCAAAATTAGAGTCACATTTGTCCTCGGTACCAAATATTACCAATGAACACCAAGATAGTAGGTGGATTTCTCTGTACCTTTAACTTCTTCTAGAGTTTGTGTCTTAAAAGTTTTCTTGTGACAGGACATTCCTATTTGTGTACTAGCTGGCACTTTTTAAATGATTTTTCTGACTCAGTTCTGAATTCACGCTTTATTTCCTACACTGTTGGAGAAGACAAGCTTGCCACTCAGCTATCACTCACCACGCCTGGCTTGTATTATCCCAGATGATAGTGTCATAGTTGGGCAGTTTTCCAAACAAACCATGAAATTATGGAAGAAAGAAGCTTCTTAGGGTTTCAGTTCTAAACAGGCCATTAAGCTTCCTCATCCTGCATGGAATTTGTAGGTACGCTTTGGTGCTTCAGAGGGGAATTCCCAGGCTTATGAAATCAGAGGAAATAATTGCCACTTTTTATTTTAAAAATTAAACATACTATAGGCTCACTAATAAACCTTTTTTTCCTAAGTGTTACTAAACACAGGAATAAAAACCCAAACTTCTGTTACAAGTTAGCAGAGCAGATAGATCTTGCTGCCAAAGACTTCTTTTCTTCTTTTGGGTATTTATTTAGTTGTTGTTGTTACTTCGCATCTTACTGCTTCAGAAACATAAAATGAGTCCCATGCCTCCAGGGCATTTCCACACTTCGACAAGTCTCCTCTGCCCTGCCAGGGAGAGCTACTCACATTCCCAGCTGTTTTGGCCCAGCCCCAGAGAGACTCGGCGTCCCACGGTGTGGGAGCAGCGGGTGCAGGGCCGTGTTGGTGGTGGCAGGCATCCTAGGGGATTTGGCTTCACCCTGCTGGAGCGGTCCCTACAGCAGGGAGGTGCTGGGGCCTGCGGAGAGGCCCGTGCTGAGGGAGCAGGTGGCACAGGACCAAAGGCACCGGCCTTAGGTCAGCCTTGGGGCCATTCCACATCGCCTTGGAGAAGGCACATAAGCTCTGTCTCACTTACTGCGTCTGTAAGATGGGAATGATGATAGCGCCTACCTCATGGTGTCGCGAGCATAAAATGAGCAGTGCCAGTCACATCATGAGCGCTCTTCTCTAAGCAGTGTCAGCAGCACTCCAGAGGATGGTGTTGTCATTGCAAACATCAGGGCACAGTCGAGAGGCAGACACAGGAGGCTGTAAGAACCCTGCCCGCATGTGACCACGCTGGATACGGGCTTAGAGGTCAGGGGTCTGGATGTTCTGTGAACAAGGAGAGAGAAGAACATTTGTCCTCCATGTGTATTTAACGAATGACTGGATTTGACCTCCAAATGATCAAACTTCTATCACCTTCTCCAACTGCCTTGTTGTTTTTTTTTTAATTAGAGTAAAATTGCTTTACAGTGTTGTGTTACTTTCTGCTGTACAATGAAGTAAACCAGCTATATGCATACCTACATCCCCTCCCTCTTCAACCTCCCTCCCCCGCTTTCCCCCCCATCTAGGTCATCCCAGAGCACCGAGCTGAGCTCCCTGAGCTATACAGCAGGTTCACACTAGTTATCTATTTTACACATGGTAGTGTATTTATGTCAAACCTAATCTCCCAGTTCATCCCAGCCTCCCCTTCCCCACCCCCCCATGTCCACATACCTGTTCTCTACATCTGCATCTCTATTCCTGCCCTATAAGTCGGCCTTGCTTTTGAAAAGAGATGCAGTGAGTCATCCAAGTTCACCCCGTGAGCTGGTAGAGATGGAAGAGAAGAACCAAGAGCTCCTGATTCCAGGTCTAGAGGAAGTTTCTGGAATGCATGGAAGGCTCTCAGGAACTGTCAGCTGAGCCCGAGGGAGGGATTGGTCCACCAGAGGATGAGAAGGGGAATGTCTGGGGAGGGAGCTGGAGAAGAGACATTTGAGGTGAATCTTGAAAGGTGAGTGAGGGCATCCTAGGGTGCAGACGGGACAGAGCAGGTGATTCAGATGCAGGTCCTGGGGGCGGGGGCGGGGGGGGGGATGGTGACGGAGACTACGGGTGAATGCAGGCAAGTGGGTAAGCGTGAGGCCTGTGTGCCAACCTAGGTAATCTGAACTCAAGCTGACTGAGTGTCAGATAAGATAGTCCAGCTTTCCCGTTTCCCAGATGGGAACCCGGAGGTCCCGAGAGGGCGAGTACCTGCCCCAAGTTCCATAGGCTCTGCCGCTACAGCCCACCCTTCATAATCACCCCCAGCTTTGGGGCTCTTTTTAATTCGGTCCCAGCAAGGCATGTTCACAGCAGATGCGACTGCTTTATCCTTTTCCCCCAGGAGACTTTGTGGAGGGAGGACTCAGGAGCCATGGTCAGTGGGAAAGGCCTCTGCTGCTGGGCCGGGCCTCCGTGCTGTGCAGGTCAGCAAGAGGCCCAGCTGGGAGCTTCTCCAGGAGAGCTGGCTCAGTCATCCCGAACCCACAGGGCCTCTGCACACCAGAGCACCAGACCACTTCCTCTCCCCTAAGGAAGGAGTGGGAAACTCAGCATCTCCCAGAGCTGCCAGAGGAGCCTGGAGACGAAGCCACAGGGCCTCTGGGGCATGCCCACTGTTAGCTTGCTCTGGCCTCTGGGCACTGGCCTCTACTTTCTCTCCAGCCCCCCACCTGTTTCCAGTTTCTTCCAATTGTCCTTCCACTCCGGGCCCCACCTGCATTCTGTCCAAAGGCCGCTGCTGCTTCCCCAGCCCTTGCAAAGGAATCCCTCTGTACCCTTCCTGTCCTTCACTTTGAGCTCCACACAGGGGGATGTGGCCATTTGCCACCAAGCTGTCTCGCTTCAGAGATATTGGGTTTTTTTTTTAATTTTATTGAAGTTTAGTTGATTTACAATGTTATGTGTACAGCAAAGGGACTCAGTTATACATCTGTATATTCTTTTTCATATTCTTTTCCATTATGGTTTATCGCAGGATATTTAATATAGTTCCCTGTGCTATACAGTAGGACCTTGTTGTTCATCCATCCTGTATATACTAGTTTGCATCTGCTAATCCCAAACTCCCAGTCCTTCCCTCCCCCACCCCCCTCCCCCTTGGCAACCACAAGTCTGTTCTCTATATTTGTGGGTCTGTTTTTGTTTCATAGATATTCATTTGTGTAATATTTTAGATTCCACATAAAAGTGATATATGGTATTTGTCTTTCTCTTTCTGACTTACTTCACTTAGTATGATAATCTCTAGTTGCATCTATGTTGCTGCAAATGGCATTATTTCATTCTTTTTTGTGGCGGAGTAGTATTCCATTGTATATATGTACCACATCTTCTTTATCCATTCATCTGTCAGTGGACATTTAGGCTGTTTCCATGTCTTGGCTATTGTAAATAGTGCTGCTATGAACATAGGGGTACATGTATCTTTTTGAATTATAGTTTTGCCTGGATACATGCCCAGGAATGGGATTGCTGGATCATATGGCAATTCTATTTTCAGTTTTTTAGGAGCCTCCATACTGTTCTCCATAGTGGCTACACCAATTTACATTCCCACCAACAGTGTAGGAGGGTTCCCTTTTCTCCACACCCCCTCCAGCATTTATTATTTGTAGACTTTTTAATGACGGCCATTCTGACTTGTGTGAGGTGGCACCTCATTGTTGTTTTGATCTGCATTTCTCTAATAGTTAGAGATGATGAGCATCGTTTCATGTGCCTATTGAACGTCTATATGTCTTCTTTGGAGAAATGTCTATTTAGGTCTTCTGCCCATTTTTCGATGGGGTTGTTTGTTTTTTCGTTATTGAATTGTAGGAGCTGTTTGTATATTTTGGAAATTAAACCCTTGTCGGTCGCATCATTTGCAAATATTTCCTCCTAGTCCATAGGTTGTCTTTTCATTTTGTTTATGTTTTCCTTTGCTGTGCAAAAGCTTATAAGTGTGATTAGGTCCCATTTGTTTATTTTTGTTTTTATTTCTATTGCCTTGGGAGACTGACCAAAGAAAACATTGGTGCAATTTATGTCAGAGAATGTTTTGCCTGTGTTCTCTTCTGGGAGCTTTATGGTGTCATGTCTTGTATTTCAGTCTTTAAGCCATTTTGAGTTTATTTTTATGTATGATGTGAGGGTGTGTTCTAGCTTCATGGATTTACATGCAGCTGTCCAGCTTTCCCAACACCACTTGCTGAAGAGATAGAGACATTGTTGAATGTCCACTGGGTGCCAAGGCTGTGCAGGACCTGAGGGTACCAGTATGATCAGGATGCCAGGCCTGACATCATGGAATTAGCAGCCAAAAGAAGGTCGGGGTCTAGTCCCCAGCACCCCCACTCTCTGGGCCACTGTGTGGGGCTGCTCTAGCCAGAGACACCCCAGGATCTCAAGGACCAATGGGAGTCTTCACGGACCGTCTCCTTCTTGCAGCCTCCTCCGTAGGTTCTGCCGGCATCAGTGCATCACCAACAGCCTTCCAGCACAGTGGCCCTCGGGTCGCAGTCATCCCATTTATAGTATCTGCTTCCAGGATCAAGAAGCATGACTTAAACATGTGTCCCCTCTGGATATTTCCGCTAGGTTTTATGCAAGACAATGTCCTGACATGAGCACCCTGCAAGTACACAAGAATGCTGTCCGTTCAGCACGTGTGGTGTGCTTCACAGAACCACCACACTTTAAATACATTCCAGTAATTAAAAATTGCTAATAAGTTATTGAGCTGAGAAAGTCTCGCACTGCACTGATTTCACTTATGGAAACAGGTTGCAGTCTCCGAGGCCCCCCACAATGTTCCCTGTTCTTTCCCAGCACCCGCCCCTTCTTATTCCAGCCCCTCCTTCTCTGTGTCCACTGACATGCTCACACTCTTTCACCCTACAGCGCAAAGAGCCGGCTTCATCCCAGCATCCCTCAAGGTACCATTTCACCTCTCCCCTCCTTCTCTCCCAGGCACCTGAAGCCTTGCCTGCACTGGCCGCCTCCGCTTTCCCAGCTCCCTGGCGCTCTGCCCACCAAGGCCTGCGCCTGGCTCTTGTCCCCATTGAGAACACCGTATCCTTGCAAATGCCAAGTCCAGTTGGCACTTTCCAGGTCTGGTCTTACTACATCCGTCCTACATGGGTGTCCATCAGTCTTCCTGGTCCAGCCTCTGCCCCTCTGACTCTTCACAGGCCCCCTAGTTGTTCTCCCAGCTCCTGGTCAGATATTTCTTCAAACCTACCTTCCATGTGGCTTTAAGAGTGAACCCTCCAAGAGGTAACTCTGACCATGTGCTCTCCTGCTTGAACCCTTTCATCCGTTCATCCAAAGAACATACACTTCCTATGAGTCGGGTCTACTCTGGGCACTGGGGATACAGCAGTGCACAAACAGACAGGGTTCCTGCCCTCGTGGAGCATACAGTCTTATGGGGGAGACAGTAAACAGAAGATGAGGTGTCTTAGGTGGTGACAAGTGCCAGAGAAGAGGAAGACAGGGAAAGAAGTTAGTGAGAACATCTAACATGAGAAGTGACTTTTGAGCAAAGGCCTGAAGGAGGCTGGGAGGTCAGGGAGGGAGGCATTTGAATATCCGGGGCAAGAGCATCCCAGCGGAAGAAATAGCAGATGCAAAGACCCTGGTGTGAGAGGTCTCCTGGCACTTTTGGAGATCAAAAAGGGGACCAGGGTTGCAGGAGCAGAGTGCAGACAGGGAGAGATATCCAAGAGGTGAAGGGACAGATCATCCAGGTAAGGCCTTGTCAGCACTGAAAGCCCAAACTCTTAGCCACTGTGCTGTGTTTTCTTTCTGATTTCCACCACCCTCACCCAGGGATGGCCTTGAGGGGACCTCCCTCTTCATCACCACCCCAGAAAGCTTGAGGGGTGTGCTGTGGGCTGGAAAAGACGACTTGTCCAGGAGCTCATCACCAAGGATTTCTAGGTTCATGCTTTAACTGAGATAAACCTATAGGGCCCAGGGGATTTCCTGCATAAGCCCCAAGCTGCCCAAGGTGCCATCAGAACTTCCAGCAAGAGCAGCGTCGTCCCTCTGTTACAACTTCTTGTTAGCTTGCGTGTCCTCCCACCATCTTGGATGTCCTTATGAGTGGCGAAATGTGATTTGTCTTTCTATTCTTTGCTTATTGGAGATGTTCCATTCATTTCTTAGATGAATGCACAAATTGATGATTATGTGTTATAGGGCTCGCACAGTCCCATAGAGGGCCCCACATGAGAGGATGGGAAGCCCTAGCTGGAGACCCACCATGCAACACAAATCACAGGGTCCCAACAAAGGAGGTGAAAGATTCATACGTAGGACCCTGCTCAAAGGGGGAGTGTGGGGAGCACATCAGTGGGTGTTGAGGGAGCATGAGGAAGGAGGGAAGGAGAAGGAAGTGGGGTGAGGGGGTCACATGGAGCCTTCTGCCCCCCCAAGCTTCCCTGCAGGAGGCTGCTCAAGGAAGGCCCCGCGTGGAGAGGAGGGAGACCCTTGGTTCAGGCTGCTTAGCACCATTTAATGGAACTAAGGCCAAAACTTGGGAGACTTTGGATGATGATCAGGACTCAAATGTTTAGTTACTAGAGCGAGAAGTTGATTTGGGACTTCTTTAAGGTTCTCCCCTATTGCACCTTCAATTAAGATCAAGGCCCCCGTGTAGCAGCCGCTAAATGACACCACATACTGAATCTCTGTGCTCAAGCAGTTTATTTAATTATCTGTGTGACAAACTCAGCAGCTGTCAGGCCAGCCACAACTCAAATATGTTGACTCTGGGTCCCTGCCTGACAGTGTTTCCTGCTTACTGACAGGCTGGAGGCAAGGGCTTTCTCGCTCTTCTGTACACAGGGAGTCCCTTTCAGGTTCTTCTGTTCCCTGATGGCATAAGGTGTTAAAGGGGCCAGTGGCTGGGAAGACAGTGGGTACGTGAGTCCAGCGAGGCCTGCAGGTCAGCCTGCAGTTCTTGGTTCTCAACCCCCTGACTCACCTGCACCCCTTGCGGCTGGCATGGGTGCCCAGACTCTCTGCCTGCTTTTCTGGACAGGGAAGCAATGTACCAGTTTGGGCCATCTTTTTCTCCAAAGAGAGGGAGGTACACTTATCACTGTGCCAAATTAACTGAAATAAAGAAGGAAGTTTGGAGGTGGAACAGACCCCCAGAGTGACCCAGGGAGAGGTAGGTGATGGCTAATCTCCCCCAGCAGAGCAGGCTCATCAAATGCATGAATAAGGAGATGCAGCTCTCAGCCTGTGGAGGTGAGCCCCCACCTGGGACAGCCAAGGGGCAGAGCTACAGAACGCTGGGGCCCAGCCCTCGGCAGCATCCTGGGGCTCAGGAACCGCCCGTTTTCCTATTGTGGGTAGACTTGTGCCTGGCCCTGTGCCACATGCCATGGAAGAGCAGGGCCCAGAACATGGGGTGTTCTTGAAGCTAATGAGAGCAGAGCTTCATAGTGACTCCCAGACTTGGGCAGCCGGTCCCCGCGAGCCCTGCCCTCTGCCTTGATTCTTCTTGTGCTCACTTCTGCTTTGATGTGTTCCGATCCCTCATTAATGAAGGTAAGCAGAGTGAATCTACTTTCAGAAAGCTCCCCTAAATGAAAGTAGTAGAATCACTCTGCTTGCAGGAAATTAAAATCACCAGATGCAGTGAACTCTGTCCACTTGTTATAAGCAGGGTGTGTGTGTTGTGTGTTTCTCTCTGCAGCGGGAGGAAAGAGCTCATCCAGCGACCTGGCAGACATGTCTGTTTACTTGTCTTCCTTAGGGAATTGTCTTCCACTGTCTGTCCCTTAGTCCTCTCCTGCCCACTTTGGTCAGCTGAGGTGTGGCCCACAGGCCTGTCTCCGGTGGACCAGCAAATGCCTCTGCGAGCCCCACATGCCCCTTTCATTCTGCCTGGCTGAGTTCTCTGATCCTCTACCCATACCTCTCTCTCTCCCTGTCTCTTGTGTGTGTAGCTCACTTAATCATTCCTGTTTCCATTAAAATATAGCAAGTTCAAGGTCTTTTTTATGGGCTTAGCAGAGACCTTCGCTTCACCCAGTCAGATGGAGCTTGTGCACACCCAGCTCTGCATGGGCCCTCGTAGCTGAGGTTGTAAATTTCTCCCCCCACCTGAGCCTGTCCAGTGATTTCAGGAACCCAGAGGTTGATGGGTCTGATAGCAGAAGCTTTTCCTGGTAGGGGGTAATGGGCAGGAAAGAGGGACTGAGGATGAGCTCTTTGCCAAGCTGCAGAAGGAAGAAAACCCCAGAGTGAGGAAGGCATTTCAAAGTGGGACACCCAGGGACACCAGGATAGCAGTGGAGGTGGTGGCAGGAAGGGTCAGTGACGCATCGTCCCAATTATTTAGAGAGTGAGCTTGTGAGTTCTCCTTTCCCCCCATGAACAAAACCAGATTTTCAAGGGTGTCTCTCAACTATGTGGCCACAAGTGTTGGTTACAGTGAAGTTACAACCCTTCAGTGGTATTTAGTGGCAGTGACATGCAGGTAGCCGTAATTCCACAGTCTGGACCATCTCGCCAGGGCCGGGATGTGAGTCAACGGCAGTGAAGCCTTCACAGACCTGTTTGAACGTGAAAGAGAGGTTGGCACATTCACACACGCTCTGTTTTACACCCACGTCTGTCTCCACGTGGATGTGTGCCATGACCAGTGAGGTGAGCACGCTGCACAGAAAGGAAGTCCCGCTCCCTGCCACGGAGCCACCGCGGGCTCTGCTCAACAGGAGAAGGGGACGCTCGTGTCTCCCGTGCCTCCCCGCGTCTCCCCCTCACCTGTGTGCCTGCTCACCCCCACCACACCCCACCCCTGCCAAACTATAGCAGCGTGAAGGTCTTGTTTACATGCCAGGCTTCTCTCAGGAAACACTCTACTCACAGGTTTGTTTTTCTTTTTTTAAAAAACCTTTGGGTTTATTTATTTATGGCTGTGTTTGGGTCTTCGTTTCTGTGCGAGGGCTTTCTCCAGTTGCGGCGAGCGGGGGCCACTCTTCATCGCGGTGCGCGGGCCTCTCACTATCGCGGCCTCTCTTGTTGCGGAGCACAGGCTCCAGACGCGCAGGCTCAGTAGTTGTGGCTCACGGGCCCAGTTGCTCCGCGGCATGTGGGATCTTCCCAGACCAGGGCTCGAACCCATGTCCCCTGCATTAGCAGGCAGATTCTCAACCACTGCGCCACCAGGGAAGCCCTTGTTTTTCTTTAATTGAAGTATAGTTGGCTTACAATGTTGTGTTAGTTTCAGGTGTACAGCAAAGTGATTCAGATATATATATAAGTGTGTGTGTTCTGTTTTTAATTCTTTTCCATTATAGGTTATTACAAGATACTGAATATAGTTCCCTGTGCTATACAGTAAATCAGTAAATCATTGTTTATCTATTTTATATATGGAAGTGTGCATCTATTAATCCCATACTCCCAATATATTCCTCCCCCCTCTCCACTTTGGTTAACCATAAATTTGTTTTCTGTGTCTGTCTGCTCACGGTTTTAAAGGAACAAACTTTGCATTTTAAAAAGTTTTGTGGCTCTCAGGGCAAACAGTTGTGGGTATCAGGAAGACCTAATGAGAACGGGCATCTGTAGAGAAAGAAGGCAGAGTCCGCTGCTGGGAAATGTGGTTTCTCTCCCGTGAGAAACGCCGACAGGAGCCCATGTACTCATTTAGAGAAACAGTTGGTGGGAAACAAGATGCACCCTTGAACGTGCCTGTCTAGAAGGCTGGGGAAGAAGTAACTCGAAGTGAAGGCTCCGCCGGCCTTCCTTTGGGTGCAGCTCCACAGGGACTCAGTTGGCTGCGATTACAATCATCAAAATTTGCAGCAAATTATTGTGATTTTACGCTTCTCACCCTTTTGAAGAGATCAGAGATTTGGCTTGGAATGGAAGGCAGGGTAATAGCTAATGCAAGAAGCTCATGCAGTGTGCCGGGCCCAAGGCTGGGTACTTTATTCACTCTTTCTCATCAACCCCACACGGCCCTCCCGGATACGGACTATTAGTATTCCTACTTGGCAGATGAGGAAACTGAGGCTCAGAGAGGTTTAGTGACTTGCCCAAGACTAGCCAGCTGGTGAGGGGGAGAGCTGCACTTCAGAGTCACGTCTCTGACTTTTTTTTTTATTTTTTTATTTTTTTATTTATTTTTGGCTGTGTTGGGTCTTAGTTTCTGTGCGAGGGCTTTCTCTAGTTGCGGCAAGTGGGGGCCACTCTTCATCGTGGTGCGCAGGCTTCTCACTATCGCGGCCTCTCTTGTCGCGGAGCACAGGCTCCAGACGCGCAGGCTCAGTAGTTGTGGCTCACGGGCCTAGTTGCTCCGCGGCATGTGGGATCTTCCCAGACCAGGGCTCGAACCCATGTCCCCTGCATTGGCAGGCAGATTCTCAACCACTGCGCCACCAAGGAAGCCCACATCTCTGACTTTTTGATTTTAAATGTTACATATTGTCTTAGCGCCTACTGCTGTACTGCATCTCTTATACCTATAGTGATTTTTACAATTAACAAAAGGAAATAAGCTCTGGAAATCACTGGACTTTTAAAGCACTCAGTGACTGTTGCTCAGCATCGTGGCAGATGGTGCCTGTGTCCACGTTCTGTTCTGAAGGAGGGATTTTTTCACACATGCAGCTGACGGGCACCTTGCTGTTAGCCACTCTTGTCTCAACCAAGAAATGGTGATTTTTTTTCTAAACGTTTCTTCCTTTGTAGTCTTTGCTCCTTCTCCTATGCCGTCTGCATATGTGCTGATTTTTATAAATAAAAAAGGACAGAGACTTTGCCGTGAGCCCCACCCAGTCTAACCGTGGGTCAGGATGAGCTGGGAACCACGTGTGTTCTCTTCGGAGGTGCCAGTGGACAGAGTGGGCTTGGGGCCAAGCTGCCGACCAGGCCTGCTGACTCGGCCTCCCACTGCGGCCCCAGGCGGGGTCCTGGGAGGACCAGGAACCTGTGGGATGGCCCGAGGTGGTGTCCATGGAGAAGGGGATCGGAGCGGGTGTGATCAGGGAAAGCACAGCATCACGCAGGATTTACAATCAGCACCAAGGTGTGCCCTGACTTCATTCCACCTGTTTGCTCTCGTTCCTGGGGCAAGTAAAGCAGTGGCCTGTTTTCAACATTACGTGGACCAAGGTTCACTCTTAGGCTTCAGGATTGTTTAAAAAAAATCTGTGGTTCTTATATCTGGCCATTCATGACTTGGCAGGTCTCAACAACTCAACGTTTCATTTATTTCACAAGCACTGTGGGCCAGGCCCAGTTTAGGGGCTGGGGACTCAGGAGGAGTGTGAAGTGGCCCCTGCCTGTGGGGAGCTCCTAGTGGAGATGCATGTAAACCAGGGTGGGGAGCACCACGGTGGAGCACCTCCAGCCTCTTACGGAAGGAACCGGGAGGCCTCCTGGAGGAGGTGCCATCTGGGCTGAGTACTGAACGATGGGTAGAAGTAGGTTAGTCAAAGAGGAAGGGAAAGGGCCTTTTAGGCCAAGGGTTGGGGTGTGAAGCCAGTATGGGGAGCCACAAGCCACCTGCTGTTTCTCCAAATATGAAGTTCAAGGTGGGAGAAAGCGGCAAGAGTTGAATCTGGGGAGAGGCTTTGGCCAATTCTGGGCTAGACCTTGAACTTCAGGTTAAGGGGATGGGGGCTTTCTTTTGCAGGCAGGATTTGGGGGTTTTAAACAGTCTGGCTGGTGTTTAGAAAGATCACCCAGCATTGCCATGGGGAGCAGCTTGGGGCAGGGCCCAGCGAGGAGGCGTTTGACGCATGCAGCAGAGAGATGTGGGAGCCTGAGTTAAGGGAGTGGACAGACTGGGGAACTCTTCAGGAAAAATCAGTTTGGCAGGACCAGGGATTTGTTGAACACCCTGGGAGAAGGAGGTGGGAGTGACGTTGAGGCTCATGGCCTGGATGGAGCGCATGCCTTTTCCACCGAGATGGGGACGCAGGAGCGGAAGCTTTGTGAGTGGTAGACTCACCCCGTCTGCTGTGGATGTGGGGAGTCTAAGGCCCTGCAGGAAGGCTGGGGGAAGAGGGACTCAGTTTCTATAAAAGCCTGCCCTCTAGACTTCAGCCATTCCTTCCTAAAGAGGCTTTCAAACATTTTGGGGATGGCAGAGTCAGCCCTGCCTCCTACCCTTACTGCATTAGTCAGGGCTCTCCAGAGACACAGAACCAGTAGGATGTGTTTAGAGGGAGAAAGAGATTTTTTATACGGAATTAGCTCATGTGGTTATGGAGGCTGAGAAGTCCCAAATCTGCAGGATGGGCCAGCAGGCTGGAGACCCAGAAGGAGCCAGCGTTCCATTGCGAATCTGAAGGTCATCTGCTGGAGAATTCTGTCTTACTTGAGGGAGAGTTGGTCTTTTGTTCTATTCAGGCCTTCAACTGATTGGATGAGGCCCACCCACATTGTGGAAGGCCATCTGCTTTGCTCAGTTCACTGGTTTAAATTTTAATCACATCCAGAACACCCTTACAGAAATACCCAGAATAATGTTTGATCCCCTATCAGGGTGCTGTTGCCCAGCCAAGTTGACACATAAAACTAAGCACTATCTACTCACCCCAGGGTTGTTCTAACTGCCTTCATCAGACCTTAGCCAGTCGTCGTCTAACTGTAAGTATAGGCCATCACTGGGTAGGTCTGCATGAGGTTCTTCGATCCACAGGAACCAAGCATCCCATCTGGACCAGGCCCTGAACAGCCGTGTGGACATGCTGGCCCTTTGTCAGGGGCGCACCCCATTGCCACTCCATCTAGAGAGCAGGACGTGAGTCAGGAAGGAGGCACTGCTTAGATGTCCAGTGAGAGGTGTGCTTCCCCCACCCTGGGGCTCAGTCCCTGACTTTGGGCTGCAGATGGAGTGTTGACTCTCGGGGTCATTGCACCTGCTTCCCCTGAATTGCAGCCCAGCCCTCACCCCCACCCAGCACCCAGGAGATCCACCGAAGGGGGGTGTGGCACTCACCCCAGAAGGCCCCACCCTCCTGCACCCACCAGCCTTAGAGGTGCTTTCTGCCAATGGCTGTTTTCCTAGTAAAGTTCTTCTCTCCCACAAGCTTAATAGTTTAAACAATAGCTGTCTGAAATTATACTTAAACACTCAAATGATATAAGATACAAACTTGAGAGGAGAAAAATCAAAGGGGAACAAAGGCGTCAAATTTCTCAGAACACAAGGAAGATGTACACGTGGCGGGAGATGGTGGCAGGGCACAAAGGCTGCTGATTAAATCCTAACGTGGCTCCGTTCCAAGGATACCTTTGTCTGGAACCGCACACCTCAGCCAGCAAGCTGCCAGGTTCAGAGAAACAGGAATCAAAGTATTTAATCAGCTGCCTTGGTTGACGGTAGCGTTGCGGGGAGAACAGGGAGGTGCAGTACCTCCTGGATATGAAGGCGGCAGCAGGAGACCCGCCTCTTAATAAGACAGTGACCAATTAACAGAGCAAATGTTTGAGGTGTCCCCACCGAGTGATGGGATGCCTTCTCTTCTCCCAGAGCCCCCTGGGGGCCCGTCAGTCAGACAGGCAGGTACATGACTTAAGTTAATTGGAGAAAAACTCCTTCCAGGGAAGTGAGCACTGGCTTGTCATTTATTGGGACCGAAGTTTGTTTTTGACAAGTATCTTTGCCTGACCTGGAACAAGACATGTCCTTCAGATAGGCTCCCCATCCCTACCAGCCACCACCATGGAGACTGTGTGGTTGTGTTTCTCACCAGGGGATCACAGAGCCAGAGGGCAAGCCTGCGAATCTGGGAAGCCAGGAGAATTTTGCAGTAGAGGTGCCCGGTGCACCTGGTCCGTGGTCCGTGAGAGGGTAGCTCTCTTCCCCTGTCCAGGCCGAGTCTGGAGAGCCCCTGCCAGGACCCCGCTGGGGTCTGGGATCCAGGGATGACCAGGAAGGGGTGCAGGATGTGGGCCACGGGAGAGGCTGGGACGCAGGACGTTGGAAGCTCAGGGGAGGGCAAAGTCAGGGTGGGCTAGGCTCGCTCTGACGGGGAGGAGTTGGTCATGCCGAGGGAGAGGCTGACTCCTGAGTGGGCCGAGGAGTAGATTTCAGTAACGGCCCCATGGGCACATGGGCCTCCGCCAGCTGAAGTCGGAGGCCAGTTAAGGGGTGGGGGGGGGGAGCTGACTGCACATCCCCCAGGCAGGCGCAGTCCCCCCTTCTCTCTCTCCTCCCCGCTGCCCCCTCCCCCATCTTCTCACCTCGCCCTTTCTGCTTTCCCTCTCCACCCCTCTCCCCAGGAAGTGTGGCTTGAGTGTGCCCACACATACCTAAAACAAGCGGCTGGAAAATTACCTGTTTCTCAGTGAACTGGGTGTCACCAGTAGTTTTAATGACTTAAGCAGTTTCACTGGCGTTTAGACACAGTTGAAATACGGAATTGTCCACCCTCCCCTGGACATCATCACCCAGCGTGGGGTAGGGGATGGGACCCCTTCTGTCTGACTCTCCTGGTGTGTGAATGGCGGTGACTCCATATGAGCCAGCAAGGTTGTCTTTTGTTAAAGGAATCCTTCTCTCCAGCTTTTCCATCACAGTCTAGATTATAAATAAGTGACTAACTCAACAATCAAGTGAGTAATTTCTCAGGGTTCTTGCCTCCAGTTTAAAGAGGGAGGAGGAGGGGATGATGGGAACTAACAGTGAGGCTGGTGGGTGGGAATTATTCCCGCTTGTGAAGCGGAGACCAAGGCTCCGAGGGGGACTTCGCACCGCACCCCACAGCCAGTCAGCACAGCAAGTCACACGGATCCCCCACAGCACCGGCGCCCCCGTCATCGCTGATGGGGAAGGGGGTGTGGTGAGTGAGCACAACTCCAGCTGGGCTGTTCTCCGGAGTCCCCTCACTCACAGGTCAGTCGAAGTCGTGTGTGAGACCACATCTACAAGCGGACATGTATCCTTCCATGAGAACGCGTTCGCAGGTGGGAGTGCGTCGGAGAAAATTAAACAGCGTTCCCCTTCACGTCTTGGTCCCACTCTACTACTAGGGAAAATCCAACGGCGGCTGTAAATCCCGAAAACAGAACATAAGGGCTAATCGGTTTAAGGCTAAAATTCATCTCTCCGTAGCCTTGGAAGGAAACAGTCTCCTTACACGTCATTTCAGTACCTCCTGGTTATTATATCTAGGTTTCACTTTTGCCCACCAGGTATCCCACATACACAAACAGAAATGATGAAGCCATGAAAAGAAGCTGTTCTTTTAAGTTTCGTGTCAGAGCAGTTTGAAACTTTTAGCATAACAAAAGCAATTACATTAATCATACACAAATTGCTTCCTAGTGACCAAATTTTACATTCCTGAATCCTTCAAGTGTTTAAGAATATCCACAAAATTAACATTTTAGAGACAGGACTAAAAGACTTCCCAGTGTCTTCCAAGGTTTCTGCCCTGGGCCTGGGTATGGGCCTGGTTTAACAAGCATGAGTGTATAAAGCCTAAATGTTCCTCTTTAGCCCTTGGCACGACAGTGATCAATTAATTAGGAGGTAATAGGTAACATCATCCCTCCGCTGAACTGTAGAGACCAGATGCGCCTTGCTCAGTGCTGTATCCTGGGCACCTGGCATGGACTAAGCATGCCATAAACACATGCTCAGGAGAGGGAGGGAAAGCAGGGGAGGGACTGGACGGAAGCAAGCCTGGTTTTCACCTTGGTCAGTAGAACAGCAAACAGTTGATGATTTCAAAGCTGAGAAGGACAGAGGAAACCTCGATGAACAGCACTCAGTCTGTTACTCACATGGCAGCGTCACCTACAGCAGGATGTGCTCAGGCCAGAGAAGTGTTCCAAGGCCATGCCCTCTCCCACAGGCACACCTCTTCCTCCAGGGTCGGGCTCCATGAGCCTTGGCAATCCCCTGCACGTAGATGTGCCCATGTGCAGTGCTGACCTGCCGGCACATTCAAAGGAGTGGAAGGGAAGCCACTTGTTGAAAACGGAATGGTTTTCTTCATTTTTTATGGTGAAATATGACATGCAGACAGAAGAGGATACAAAATGTATGTTTGCAATTTAAAAAAACCTTGAGAAGAGCCATGTTTTAGGAATTAGGCTATGCTTTAGAAACACCCCCTCTCTCCTGCCCCCCACCAAACTCACATCTTCCTCCCTGCCCTAAAGGTGTGTGCTATCCTCTCTGCCTTCTGTGATCATCATGTTCTGGCTTTTGTTTATAGTTGTCTCACCTAAATATGTGTTGAGACATGGTTTGCTTTTTCCCAGTTTTGAACCTCATATAAACGGAACTGCGTTGTAGATGTTCTGTTTTGATTTGCTGCCCTCACATGACATCGTTATCTGTAAGACTCATCCATGTTGAGTACAGCTGTAGCTTGTTTGTTTGTGTTGCTGAAAACCCCTTATATGAACGTATCACCATTTATCCATCCTACTGCTGACAGCCAGCATCAGTTCCCACTCGGGGCTATTCTAGGCAATGCCACTGGAATCATTCTCATAAATGTTTTCCACTGTGCACATGCAAGAGCTTTTCTAGTGTATATCCCTGGGCAGTATGCTTCTTTAGCCTTACTAGATATTGTCATACTGTCTTCCAAAATTGTTGACCAGTTTACCCTGAAAACAGCAGGGTATGAGAGCTCCTGCCCTTCCCACTGACACTTGTGACAGCTAAACATGTTTAATTTTTGCTAGTCTGGGGGGTATGAAATGCTATCTCATTGTGGTTTTAACTGAGACTTTTTTCTAATCACCAATAAGACTAAGCATCATTTCATTTGTTTATTATCCATTTTGATTTCCTCTTCTCTCAAGGACCTGCCCAAGTTTTCTGTTCATTTTTCCATTCAGTTGTTTGTCTTTTTTTAAATTGATTTGTAAGAGTTCTTCCTATACTCTGGATACTTATTCTTTGTTGATTATGTTTATTACAAACATATTCTTCCAATGGTGGCTTGACTTTTCACTCTGTCTTGTTTTCTTTTTAAGGATGGAAGTTCTTCATGTTAATATAGTTGAATTTATCAAATTTTCCTTCATATTGCAATATATAAATGTATCAAGTCAACATGTACCATTTAAACATATACAATGTTATATGTCAATTATATCTCAATTAAAAAAAAACTTTTCCATCATGGTTAGTGGATTTTATGCTTTTTTAAATAAATCCTTCCCTGCCCCCCTACATTATTCTATATCATTATTATAGTGTTGCTTTTTACATTTAGTTTTTTTTAATATAATAGTTTTATTGAGATATAATTCACATACTATTCAATTCACTTATATAAAGTATACAATTCAATAATTTTTAAAATTTCCCAAGAGTTATGCAAACATCACTATAAACAATTTTAAAACATCTTCCTCCCCTCCCAAAAGAAACCCTGAACCACTAGCAGTCAGTCCTCATTTCTCCCATCCCACCTGTAACCCTCCCAGCCCGAGCAAACATGGTAATCTACTTTCCGCCTCTACATACTTGCCTATTCTAGACATTTGAGGGAATATATGGTCTTTCATGATTGGCTTCTTTCACTTAGTATCGTGTTTTCAAGATTCACCTACATTGTAGCATGTATAAGTACCTCATTCCTTTTTATTGCCAAATAGAATTCCATTGCATGGATACACTAAATTTTATTCATTTATCAGTTGAGAAACATTTGGGTCATTTCCCCTTTGGGGCTGTTATAAATATGCTGCTATAAAGATTTGTGTACAAGTTTTTGTGTGGATATATATATGTTATCATTTCTCTTGGGTGTTTACATAGGAGTAGAGTTGCTGGGTCATATCTGAATTCTGTGTTCAACCTTTGGAGGAACTGCCAAAATGTTTTCCAAAGTGACTGCACCATGTTACATTCCCACCAGCAGTGCATGAGGGTTCCCATTTCTCTATATCTTTGCCAATGATTGCTATTATCTGTCTTTTTAATTACAGTCTTCCAAGCAGGTGTGAAGTGGTATCTCATGTGTTTTGATTTGCATTTCCTTGATAGGTAATGGTTTTGAGCATCTTTTCATGTGATTATTGGTTATCTGTATATCTTCTTTGGAAAACTGTCTATTTATATCCTTTACCCATTTTTAATTGGAAAATTTGTCTTTTTCTTATCGAGTTACAAGAGTTCTTTATGTATTCCTGATACATGTCTCTTATAGTATGTATGCTTTGCAAATATTCTCTTATTCTATGGATTCTTCTTTTCACTTTCTTTGTGTTATCCTTTGAAGAATGAAAGTTATTAATTTTGATGAAGTTCAATTTACCTATTTATTATTTTGTCAGTTGTACTTTTGGTGTCATATTTAAGATAGCTTTGCCTAACCCAAGATTACAAAGATTTACTATAGTTTTTTTTTTTCTGAGCCTTACAGTTGTAACATTTACATCTTACATTTTAGCATTTACATTTAGATCTTATATTAAGGCCTTAAGTCCATTTTGAGTTAATTTTTGCATACATTGTGATACAAGGGTCCAGTGTCACATTTTTACATGTGGATATCCAGTTGTCCCAGCACCATTTGTTTTAAAGAGTACTCTTTCCCTTTGAATTGTCTTGGGACTCTTATTGAAAATCAGTTAACCGTAATTGTAACAGTTTATTTCTAGACTCTTAAGTCCATTCCGTTGATCTGTATGTCTAGCCTTAGGCTGGTACCACATTGTCTTGATTACTGCAGCCTTGTAGTAAGTTTTGAAATCAGGAAATGTGAATCCTCTGACTTCGTTACTCTTTTGTAAGATCATTTTGGCTATTCTGGGTCCTTTGCATTTCCACATGAATTTTTGGATCAGCTTGTTAATTTCTGCAAAGTCAGCTGAGATTCTAATAGGTGTTGTATTGAATGAGCCAATCAGTTTGGGAAGTGTTGCTGTCTTAACAGTATTAAGGCTTCTGATCCATGACCACGGGATGTCTTTCCATTTATTTTGGTCTTCTGTAGTTTCTTTCAACATTTTTTTGCAGTTCTGTAGTAAAACTTTTACACTTCTTTTGTTAAATTTATTCCTAAGTATTTTATTCTGTTTGAATCTGCTGTAAATAGAATTGTTTTCATATTTTCATTTTCGGAGTGCTTATTGTTCATATATAGAAATACAACTGATTTTTTGTGTATTGGTCTTGTACCCTGTAAACTTGCCAAATTCATTTAGTAGTTTTAATAGGGTTTTTTTTTATATGACTTAGAATTATCTATATATAAGATAATGTGAGCATAAATATAGTTTTACTTCTTCCTTTCTAATCTGGGTGCCTTATATTTCATTTTCTTGCCTAATTGCCATAGGTAGAACCCCCAGTGCAGTGCTGAATAGAAGTGGCAAAAGCAGACATCTTTGTCTTGTTCCTGATCTTAGGGGAAAGCATTCAGTCTTTCGCTATTAAGTATGATATTAACTGTGGGTTTTCCATAGATGTTCATTATCACGTTGAGAAGCTCCCTTCTATTCCTACTTTGTTGAGTGTTTTTTTAATCAAAAAAGGAATTTTATACTTTATCATTTTTTTTCTGCAACCCTTGAGATGATCATGTGGTTTTGTTCTTTTTTCTATTTATATTGTATATTACATAGATTGATTTCATATGCTAAGCCAACCTTACATTACTTGGGTAAATCCCATTTGGCCATGGTATATAATCCTTTTTATGTGTTGCGGGATTTGGTTTGTTAGTATTTTGTTGAGGAGGATTTTTTTTTGTACCTATAATCATAAGAGATGTTGGTCAGTAGTTTTATTTTCCCTGTAATGCCTTGTCTAGCTTTAGTATCAGTGTGATACTGGCCTCATAGAATGAGTTGGGAAGTGTTCCCATCCCTTCTATTTTATGGATGACTTTATGAAGAATTGGTATTAAATCTTTTTAAATGTTTGGTAGACTTCACCAATAAATCCATCTGGTCCTGCACTTCTTTGTGGTAAATTTTTAAATAGTTAATTAAATATCTTTACTTGTATAGATTTTCTGTTTCTTCTTGAGTCCATTTCAGTAGTTTGTGTGTTTCTACAAATTTATCCAGTTCATCAAAGTTATCTAGTTTGTTGGTATACAGTAGTTCATGTTACTACCTTATCCTTTTTATTCTGTAAAATCAGTAGTAATATACCCTCTTTCATTCCTGTTTTTAGGAATTTGAGCCTTCTGTATTTTTTTCTTATCAGTCTAGCTAAAATTTTGTCAGTTTTGTTTTTTGTTTTTTTTAAGGAGACAACTTTTGGTTCTGTTGATTTTATTTTTCTATTCTTTATTTCACTAATTTCTACTCTAATCTTTACTATTTCTATCCCCTACTTACTTTAGGTTTAGGTTGCTCTACTTTTCTAGTGTGTTAAGGTAGACGGTTAGGTTATTGATTTGGGATTTGTTTTTCTTTTAACGAGGAATTTACAGCTATAAATTCATTCCCCTCTAAGCACTCCTTTAGCTGCATACCTTAAGTTTTGTTATATTGCATCTTCATTTTCATCCATCTCAAAACATTTTCTAATTTGCCTTGTTATTTCTTCTGTGATTGAGTGGTTATTTAGGAGTATGTTGTTTAATTTCCACATATCTGTGAACTTCTCAAATTTCATTTTTGATATTGATTTCTAATTTCATTCTATTGTGGTAGGAGAACATATTTTATATTATTTCAATCCTTTTAAGTGTATTAAGCCTTGTTTTATGGTATAGAATATGGTCTATCCTAGAGAATGTTCCATGTATACTTGAGAAAAATGTGTATTCTACTCTTGTTGGATGGAGATTCTATAAAGGTCTATTAGGTCTAGTTGGTTTATGGTGTTGTCCAGGCCTTCTATTTCCTTGTTTATCTTCTGCCTAGTTGTTTTCTCCAGTATTAAAAGTGGATATTGAATCCTCCAACCATTATTATTGAATTGTCTATTTCTCCCTTAAATTCTATCATGTTTTTGTTTCATGTATTTTTGGGTTCTGTTGTTAGTTGCATAAGTGTTTATAATTGTTAAATATTTCAGATGAATTGATCCTTTTACCATTATAAAATATTCCTCTCTATCTCTAGTAACATTTTTTTGTTTTAAAGTCTATTTTGTCTGATATTAGTATAATCACTTTAGCTTTCTATAGTTCCTTTTTCCATCCTTTTTCTTTTAACCTGTTTACATCTTTAATTCTGAAGTATATCTCCTATAGACACCATATATCTGGATCTTGTTTTTGTATACATCCAGACAATCACTGTCTTTTGGTTGGATTGCTTAATCCTTTTACATTGACTATTATTACTGACATAGTTGTTTTCACATTTGATATTATACTTCGTTTTCTATATGTCTTACGTCACTTTGTTCCTCTCTTCTTCCTTTATTGGTTTCTTTTGCATTAGATGAATGTTTTCTAGTGTAATAGTTTAAGTCTTTTAAGGCAATTTCACTATATTTTTGTAGTTGTTTTCTTAGTGATTGCTCTAAGCCTAATCATATACATCTTAATTTATCAGAATCTCCTTCAGATTCATACCAAATTCCAGTGAGATATAGAAATGTTACTCCTATATACCTGTATTTCCTCTTCCCGTTTTTCTGCTATTATGGTTATACATATTACATCTATATATGTTACAAACCCAACAATACATTGTTATAATTATTACTTTATGTAATTTTATGTCATTTAAAGAAGATGAAAGGAAAAAGGAGAGCAAGTATAAATTTATAGAGTTTGTTATATTAACCTTATTTACTATTTCTGGTTCTCTTCATTGTTTCTGGGGATTCAAGTTGCCATTTGGTATCATTTCCTCACTCCAATACAATTTTGCATCCACTCACCTCCCTTGTGCTGTTATTCTCAAATATATTACATTTCTATATGTTATAGGCACAACAATACAATTATTTACATATTGTTTTATACAGTTGCTTTTTAAATTAGCTAAGACAAGAAAGAAGAAGAAAAATATATTGTCTTGAATAATTACCTTCACCAGTGTTCTTTGTTTTTTTGTGTGTGTGGATTTGAATTACCATCTGGGGTCACTTGCTTTCAGCCTGAAGAGCTTCCTTAGTATTTCTTGTAAGGTGGATATGCTAGCAACAAATTATCTAAGTTTTTGTTTGCCTGGGAATGTCCTTATTTTCCCTGCATTTTTGAAAAACAGTTTTGTTGGCAATAACATTCATTGCTGTCAGTTTATTTTTTCTTTTAACATCCCACTGCCTTCTGGCCTCCATTGTTTCTGATAAGAAGTCAGTTGTTAACCATACTGAAGTTTCCTTTGTACCTGATGAGTTGTTTTTTTGGTTGTTTGTTTTGCCTGCTGCTTTCAAATTTTTCTCTTTGTCTTTCAACATCTTTACTATATGGCCGAGTGTGGATCTTTTTGTGTTTCTCCTACTTGGAATTTGTTGAGTTTCTTGGATGTATAGATTAATGTTTTTCCTCCAATTTGGGAAGTTTTCAGCCATTAGTCCTTTAAATATTTTTTCTGCATCTTCTTCTCTCTCCCCTCCTTCTGGTACTCCCATTATACATATGTTGGTGTGCTTAATGGTATGCCATATGTCTTTGAAGCTTTGTTCATTTTTGTTTTGTTTATTTCCTTCCCTGGTAAATTGGCCAGCCTATAGTCTAGTTTGTAGAGCTAACAGCCTCCTCTTAATTGCTTACCACCAAAATCTCCTTGTTATAAGAGCACTCTTAGGCTTGAACTTCTCCATACTCTGTTCCAAATAAAGTCACTTCCTCTCAGTCACAGCTCTCCATTTTTTTTGTGACCTGCCTGTCCCCTTGGGCAAAATCTCCAAGCCAGTGCTCCAGAGCTTGAGGCAGGGGTAGTGGCCCGATTCTCTCAGAGTGACACCCCTGGTTTAGGTTTGAGGTGCTAGCTAGGTGGTGATTGTAGCCTCTGGTCTTCTTGTCTTGCCTCTCCCATCACGGGACCTGTGTCCTGTGAGTGAGCTGGGGTGAGAGCAGTTGGGGCCTCAGTATCCTTGGCCTGCCTTGCCAGCAGTAGAATTTCCATCCTATGAGTCAGGGCTGGATATAAGAAGCAAAATCCATATCCCTCAGCTGCACTTGACTTGAATTTAGCTTGTGCAAAATGGAGGAAGGAAGGATGAGAAATGCTGGTGTCCTGCCCTCCCAGGAAGGTACAATAGGCCTTGACTGAGAGCTGGAAGAGAAGGAGCTCTATCTCCTGGGCCACTCCCATCCAGAGTAGAGAGGGGAAAGTAAGTAGGTCATGGCTCAAGTAAGACTCTCACTGTTCTTACTGAGAGTTATTAGGTTTTCTTTTAAAAAAAGTTTCTTCATGTGTCATATGCCCTTAAGACAATTTCCAGACACTTTAAAAAATGGTTTTAAAAATCATTTTACCAGTTATGGTTGTTTCTCTGGGAAGCATGTCTCCAGAGCTCCTTATGCCATCATTCCAGAAGTAGAATCTCATATTTATTTTTTCTTCTACATGGAAGTAATTTTTTACGAATAGTGTCAAACAGAGGCCATTTTTTCCCACATTGTGCTTGCATCATTTCTTAAGAGGTCCATCTGTTCCCCTGGAGATCTACAATAAGATCTCTGTCCTATAGCAAATGCTCATATTTTCAGGGGCCTATTGTGGAACCCTTTCTTCTATTCATTTGATCTATTCCTACACCAATACCACACTGTCTCAATTAGTAGAGTTTTATAATAAGTTTTGATATCTCATAGGGCAGACCCTTGTTGTTCTTCTTTGGGAGCACTGCAGCTGTCCTTGGTCCTTTATACCTATCAATAAATTGTAGAAGAAGCTTGTTCAGTGCACGCACCCATGTGCACATGCACACATGCGTGTGTGCACATACCCTGTTGGAAATTTAATTTGTATTGAATTGAATCTCTGGGTCAGTTCGGGAGATTTGACGTATTTACACAACTGTATCTTTTAATCCCCAAACGTACCATATCCCGCCATTTGTTTAGGTCTGAATATCAACTGATACAAGCAGTATGTTTGCTCTCCAGGCCATGGATCTTTCAGTGACTTGTAACATTTTCTCCTGTCTCCACTCCTTTGTCACAAGGGTTGATCTCACTTTAAATTGTGTCAGTGGGAGAGAAACAAATTAACCTTAGAGTTTATTACTGATCCAGATGTGACAGAAAGCCAGATTTCCAGACAGGTAGATATTTAGGGAGCTGCCTCTAATGGATCAACTATACCCAATGGGAGCAAGAATAGAGGAAAGTACATTTCAAAATAGCACCTACTTTGAAGCTCCTCCGCCACTTTTAACTAACCAGTTTGTTTCCTTTCATGCTTTCACCAACATTCCAGCCATTTTCTGACAATGGGGAACTAGCGTGAGGCTCTGCTACTTCAATCAAGGCAGCAAAACCTTGATTGGGGTTTTTTAAAGTAACCACTGTTGCTTTCTTTTTATTGTTGTTTTTCTGATTACAAAGGTATTATGTATTATTTGCAGAAAATTTAGGAAGTACAGGAAAGCACAAAAGAGAAAAATAAAATGTATTTGCCATCAGAGAGAACCGTGGATAATATTTTGGCATATAACTTTAGAGTTTTTTTCTTTATGTGTATATATGCACCCATGTGCACACCTTTTTTTTTCCCAAAATAACGCTTTAAGTGTTACTGTAAGTCGAGCCATCACTCTCTTGGGAGAAGGGCCTCCAACCCAGGCAGGGCAGGTGGTGGGGATGCAGAGGTGCGTTGCAGGTTAAGTGGGCAGAGAATTCCTTCAGGAGAGGCAGAAGTGTCCAAATTGAAACAGCCCCTGCAGTTCTGCATCGTATAAACATTTTTAAAATCGTGTACTTGGTTAAGTTATGTGCCAGCTCACTCATGGTGCTCAGCCCACTCATTTTTAGATGGTTAACTTACGATTTTCACGACCTTTAGGTTCCTTCCAACTCCAAAATGTTGGGATTGCAAGGTCTCCCTGAAAGGCTGAATGGTTGCCATGACGATGTTTTGTTTGGCTTTTCACCAAGAACATGATTGGAAGAGTCCGTATTTAACCAGCATGTAGTGCCGTCCCTATTTCCATCTAGAAGGGAAATGTTACAAGGTCGTTCCATCTGCACAACTTACTTGTACAGAGAAGAGACGGTGTTTCAGAGCTTGTCTCTGGTGAAGTTGTCTGTGTGCCCTGGGCTCAGGCCCCTTGCTGAGACCCTGCCCTTCTCCCTTCAGTTCTGCCACTGACATGTACCCTGCCCTGAAAGGACCTTAGTGTGAACAAACTTATCTCCATAGTGACTGGATAGGAGAAATTTGTACAACTGCCTTTAATTATAAAATAAACTCCCTTGTGCCCAGGGCAGTAAGCCTGAGCGCAGGGCAAGTGGGGTAGCGGTGG
This sequence comes from Eschrichtius robustus, assembly GCF_028021215.1. NCBI lineage: Eukaryota > Metazoa > Chordata > Mammalia > Artiodactyla > Eschrichtiidae > Eschrichtius > Eschrichtius robustus. The sequence goes on along the minus strand of NC_090825.1, from coordinate 111,195,327 downwards.
GCAGGAGGACCTCCCCAGAGCCTGTGAAATCACCCTGAATTACCACCCGGGGTGGGCTCAGGGCTCCCTTACCCGACGGCCTGCATTTCAGGTCCGGCGGAGGCAAGTCACTTGGCTCTTCTACCTGTGCTGATCAGGAGGGAGGCAGAGCTTTAGGGCAGAAACTTCCTGCGCTTCCCAAAGGGTGGGGGTGGATAACTGTGAAGCGCCATTTAAGCCAGCGTGGAGAAGAGCGTCACACTGCATGGCAGAGGATGCTTCATGCTGAAATTTAGAGGACTATCCACAGCCACCCACGTCAGTACCCCACCCAGGGGGACCAAGGGGCACTGTGGCCCCATCCCAGACTTCATGGCCTAGGTTGCGGTCGGGGCTTCCCATGCAGAGAGTGTGGGAGCTGTGGCATCTGCCCCAGATGGTCACTCAGCGCGGGGCCAGCATCCCAGACTCACGGCCAACCTGCTTAAGGACTGTGCCAACCTGTGCCAAGTCATTAAGGCCAGGGGATATTTGTCCCCCTGTAACACTCAGCCGCCTCTGTGGAGACCAGCGGGGAAGCCAGTGCAGTGGGCTGTTACTGAGTAGATTGGCTTGGCCCCAGAAGCAGAATATTCCAGCTCACACGTTCTCACGCTGGTGCTGCTGCTTGTTGACGCCGGTTCCCTCTCACGTGCACACAGTGCATCTCTTCTTCTGTAGACACCTCGTTACACAGCCCTCCCGTGCTGTTGCCCGTGGATTTCACATTATCACTCTTGAGATGTGTTTCAAGGAGGAGTTACACACTGGAACAAACCCTCCCAATCCCCAACACTTCCCGAGGCCTGGGATTTAAGGTGCAGACAGCCCCCTACAGGGTCCCCATAAATGCAACAGGGAGGTTGCTGGCCTCAGAGCCCCAGCCCCTTCCTCAGTGTGGAAGGTGGGCCACACAGTTCCCACCAGGGGGCAGCTGGTAGGAGAGCCTGGCACAAGGAGCGGCCCTTCCTCTGGGCACAGTTAGAGGCAGTGCCCTCCTGGTCAGTGTCATGAATTTCTACTTCTCCCCCTGGAAGCCCAGTTTCCACCATAACATCCCACATTTGAAATGCAGATTCCTGGCACCCTCCAGAGGTCTGGAGAGAGTGTCCCCATCCGCCCCAGGTACGTGGTGTTTATACTACAACACCTGACTTTCATTCTGGCTTATTATTCTCGCTGCAAGTGTCACTTGGAACTGGTCCAAAGTGAAGCAGCATCTCTGTAATTGCCCTCATTGGCTTTTTCCCACCTTGTAAATCCCCCCATGGAAGCCTGGAGGTGGGGTTCTTGCTGGCTCCAGGAGTGGTTGTTGGACTCTCTGGCTGGACGGCGACCAGGAGGCCTGAGCCATGACCCAGTCCTCACAGGGACCTCGAGGGGGGGAAGGGACACCCCACTGAGCCCTGGCTGGACCAGGCTGTGTTGCACGTTCTCTCCTTGGCTTTGCGTGTTGAAGGGGATTCTGACAAGTAGGTGGCCTCCAAGGAGGGAAGACTAGAGTAGCACTCAGTCTAGACATTTCATCCCACAGGACGGTAAAAACAACACTGTAGGTTTTCCCCAACAGTCCCCAAAATCTCAGCCTAAAGCACTGTCTCCCTAGTAAGAGAAACAAGAGGACTCTCTCCAAGTGTGAAGGGCCTTCACCTGGGAGTTCGATGTGGGATGTTTGGGCCCCGTGGCAGGTGGACGTTGGGCCTGTGGGTAGGAGGCAGATTTCAAAGTCTGCTTGTCAGTATCGTGAATCTCATCTCCTCCCCTCTGGAAGCAGCCTCTACCATAACATGGTGAGCCTTCCAACAGCTGGGGCTTTATATGTGCAACAGAATATGGGGCCTCCCATCCTGGGATGCAGCAGGGGAGGCTGGTGGAAGAGAGGGAGAACTTCCTGCCCTGGGAGGGAAGGTCACCTGGAGGGCCCTCCAGCCTGGAGGTGTCCACTCCAGTAGACACTGCTGGACCTTAGCAGTATTTTTCAAGCCCAAATCAGTTTATTTAAATGATGCTCCCATAACAAACAGCGCCCAATGATCAGTGTGACCATCTTTTCCCATCGCACTTCAAAGGGGTCTGAGAACAAAGGAGAAGATGACACTTCCTTGTCTTCCAGTGGATGTTTATGCACATGAATCAGCTGCCACTTTCTGTATTATTCTGCAGGCTCTTCAAACGGAGAGGAGGCTTCTCCCCCCTCCGAGAATTCTTGGGTTGAACAGGCAAGTGGCAGCCCGGCCTTAGGGACACGCAGGCAGCTTCTCCCCCCACCACAGGCCTCAGCCTGCCACCAGGCGCCCCACGCTCTCCCCAGACCTCTTCAGTCATGCTGCTTTTTCACTCACGGGGGCCTTGGGGACACTGACCAGCTCCAGCTTGAAATTCCGTGAGACCCACATTGGAGAAAGGCTTCAGGAGCAGGTGTGTTCAGCGTCAGGAACGTCACCTGCTGTGGGGGTGTGAGAGAGCAGAGCCGGCTTCCGGGCAACCCCGAAATGCGGGCAGAGCTTACCCAGTCCGTGGAAGCCGAGGTGCAGGCTGGGAGGCTCATCTCACTCAGTCCCCCAAGGCTGTCCTCTACTGATGGCCTGGGAGCGGCCCCCTTCTCAGTGCCTTGGGGCACTCGGGCCGCTGTGCCCCTTCCTCCATGGGCCCATCTTGCCAACGTTACCTGAGACTGCCCAAGAGCCAGGCCTGGAGCTGGGAGGGGAAGCAGCCGAAGTCTCTCTGATTACAGGCCTGATGTATAAGCCCACGGCTGTCCTGGGGCCCAGGTTGCACCCAGTCACCTCCCCTGAGACAGAGCGACCACTTAACCCCGGGTCGACTCAGCACCCAGCCTCCCCTCGGCCACCACTGACCTGCCCCTGTCACTCCGTGGAGCCAGTCACCTCGGACTTGGACGGGTCCTCCTCTGAACTCTCTGTCCTTCTTTCCTCTCTCCCCCAGCACCGCTTCGTCTCCCATCCTTCACCTCGAGCGGGTGAAACTATGGAGTCCAAACCCTGGTGCCCCCTATAGACCAGGCTTCCTAGGCCCATGCGGCTCTCTCCCCAACCCGTCCTCAGGTCCCTCACCACCCTGGCTTGCCCTGGACACATCCCAGTCGTGTCTCTCTTCTGGGCTGGGACAGGCCGTCCATCTCTTCCTTTAGGTATCCTCTGCTAGGCTTCCTGCAGGGCCCATGGCTAATGTTTTTAAAAATTAAAACTGCCCCAAGGATAGACTCCTTAAATGATCGAGATGATTCACGCTAGTGGGATTGCCCTCAGGGTCAGATGCCAATGATGGAACCATCTCTGGCAAAGAAGCAGGGCTGGGGCAGTCTGTCTCAGCCCCTGTCTGGCTGCCCACTGCCCAGCCTGCCAGCCATGGCTGCAGTATCCAAGTCACCTTGTCATTCCCTTGGCCATGAGCTGAGCACTCTTGGAGGCAACCAGTTCTCTCCTCTGCCCTGGAGAGCTCAGAGTGACATAAGGACAGACTGAAAATAATTAGGACATGATTCAAGAGGATGCTCGCCAGGAGAGGGTATGGGGCACTCACACACACACGGCAAGACTTCAAAGGAGAGGGACCCGTGAGCACTGGGGGAACTGGGGGACCTTCCTGGAGGAGGTGGGATTGGAATCCAGCGCGATGGTCTTGTGTCAGAGAGGGACCAGCCTCAGCAAAGGGCACTGACCAGCAGGCCCTCACTGTCACCTGGCAGACAAGTGCCACTCGTCCACCTCTGTCCTGTGTCCTTGCCACCCAGGGCTCTGCCCTCAGCTCTGAGGCTCTGGGGCTTTGGAAGGGGGGAGGGGAGTCGAGTGAGTCCATGGGGTCCTGCTGATGACAGGTGACCGGGCGACTAGGAGTCCACCCAGGAAATAAAATGACACGAGTGCCATTTAACAATGTTATTTCAGGCTCTACATGTCAGTTGGAGTCTCCAGAGTGTCACCACGTAGGAGACGCCCACCTGTCAGAATGGGGCCTGCCTAAGCTGAGCTTTTGCGGAGAATGAGAAAGCAGGCACCAGGGTGGAGGGAACAAGGCCCTCGCTAGGCTGAGGTGTGCTGGGCTGGCCTGGCATTTCAACCTCCTGGGGTCGTGACTTTGAACAAACCTGGTCCCCGCCCTGCCTCCTGGCAGGTGGCCTCACTTTCCGCTTCTGTACAACAAGGGGTTGGTCTGATTCTCTCTCACCTTCCCGCCGTGATATTCCATGACTCCTCCGTGAGCTGTGTTAACATGTCTCAGTGGGGGCTCAGCCCGGGTCCTGCTGAGGACCCACAGGAGCGAGGAGCCCCAGGGAGGCGGCTGACGGAGGGACGGCGCTTGCCGTGCATTAGCTAGATGCCAGTTGTCGAATGCAACAACTTGCATAATTGGCTTCTTGTTTTAAGAGGCATGATTCTCTTCAACCAATTCTCAAATGCCAGATGGGCACTGAGCTTTGAAAGATATAAAGAGATTAACATTATCAAGGAAAAGGCAGACTTGGGTGGCTTGGAGGCTGGTGGCTTTCAGCAGGCCCCATGCAGGCGTGCCTGACAGACCCCGTGTGGATCCCAAGTAGACCTGGAAGCTGGCGTCTGCTGCTTTTCCATCTACTGGAAAGGCTTCTCCGCCTATTAGGAGGGTCACCTATATTTGGCTCAAGACTGGCTTTTCCCACTGAAGTGCTGTTGGCCGGAAAATCTTTTACAGGAAAAGCCAGTTGACATTGGGAGAAAAATCCTGGCCTGCTAGCTGATCTACATTTGGTGATTAGTTGGGCCAGATGACAAGCCAGCAACATGTCCCACAGTTAGGACACCAGGAAAGGACCTAGTAGACTTTGGCTTGAAGGATCCAGTTGCATCTGACAGCAAGGCCAAGAGCACAGGTGCCTGTGGGACCAGATTGCAGGGTCCCCGCGTATAGTTCTGTTCTAGCACATGTCTGTTTCCTAGCTCAGGACATCTGCGTGCCGTTCCCCTGTGGTGCTAGGGATCTGTACTGGCCATCAGGAGGCCTGAGTTCTCTTCTGGGTCTCCCTCCTCCTCTCTGGACCTCAGTCTCTACAGAGTTGGATAGGCCCCAAGACCTCCCTAATTTCATATACCAACTGCAAGTTTAGGAGTCCCCAACACCACCCTCGTGTTTGATAATTTGCTACAAGGGCTCACAGAACTCAGAAAAGCCAGTATACTAGTTGTTATGGTTTATTACAGTAAAAGGATACAGATTAAAAACAGCAGAAAGAAGAGCCACGTAGGGCAGGGTCCAGGAGGCTCCAAGTACAGAGCTCCCAATGGTCCTCCCCCAGCAGTTGTGCATACATGCTTGTTTCTCCCAGCAATGACATGTGACAACACACGGAGTAACGCCAACAGAGGACAGTCACCTGAGCCTTGGTGTCCAAAGATTTCACTGGGACTCAGTCCCATAGAGATGGCTGACTGCCCACGTGGCCGATTAGTCTCCAGCCCTTGCAGAGGTGGAGCTGACACCATGTGGACCTTGGCCCCCATCATAAATTGCATTGTTGGGACTTCCTTGGTGGTGCAGTGGTTGGGAATCCGCCTGCCAATGCGGGGGACACGGGTTCGAGCCCTGGTCCAGGAAGATCCCACATGCCGCGCAGCAAATAAGCCCATGCGCCGCAAATACCGAGCCTGCGCTCTAGAGCCCACGAGCCACAACTACCATGCCCACGCACCGCAACTACTGAAGCCCGTACGCTTTAGGGACCACATGCCACAACTAGTGAGCCCGCGTGCTGCAACTACTGAAGCCTGCGCACCTAGAGCCCGTGCTCCGCAGCAAGAGAAGCCACCGCAATGAGAAGCCCATGCACCACAACGAAGAGTAGCCCCCGCCCGCTGCAACTTAGAGAAAGCCCTTGCGCAGCAACAAAGACCCAATGCTGCATAAATAAATAAGTAGATAGATAGATAGGTAGATAGCATAGACTGTCTGATGCAGCCCAAAGCTCACAGGTCAACAAAGACATCTATCAGGCCAGACATTCCAAGGGCTTAGCGATCACCTCCCAGGAGCCAGGGGGCAGAGGCCAGACTCTCCCTGGACAAGGTTAATCCTTCACTGCAGTTTCCATCCGCACACAATGAAGGGGTCAGATCAGAGCCTGGTCTCCTGGCTTCTTCAAGGTCTCAGGCTCTGGGGTCTTGATCCTGCCTCTTGGGACTGGGTTTATCAACAGCAGAGCATGGAGAACAAAGTCCAGCCAACCAGCCAAATGCAATGAGAAACTGTTAGATTTCTGTTCAGGTACATCCCATATTACCTGTGGAATTGCGTTTGATTTGTTCTCCCCCAAAGATCATAGCTGGCAGACCCTTTAAAACCATTAGCTTTAATTTTCTACTTTCCTGATCTTTGAATCCAAACTCCTGGTGTGGCCTGCTGCAGAAAACCCCACAGTGGCAGGCAAACCTGCTTCCTTGCACTTCTGAACGTCTTTCATCCTCAAGGTGAGGAAGGGCTGAGGGGAGGAAGCGCAGCTAAGCCAAGGCTGTTCCGTGGCTCTGCTCGCTGCCGACAGGCATCCGGTGTGAAAGTGCTCACAGAAAAATGCCCATACCGTGGCGCTGAGGCCTCTTCGCATCATGATCCTAAACCCCTGGGGGCTGCCTCGAACGGAATTAAAGCAGCACAGGCCTTTCTGTGATGCCTTGGTTGGATTACTAAAAAACTTCTAAGAATCAAGTATGCCATATGGCTGCTTCTTTGTTTACCTTAGGGCTGAAGGGAGACATTCTGGGCCAGAATCTTCCACATTGTTTCAGAGACAACATTTCCAACCCCACACATTTTTAGCTCATGCTAAAAATAGTGGCCCCCACTTTGTGGCAATGTGAAACACATATCTCAGGCCTTTGGAATTGGCATTGCTGGCTGAATGGAGGCTTCACTCACTGTAGGGCAAGTGATTCTGGGTGTCCTGGTATCCACCCCTCCGTGCTGCCTTAAGCAGGTATGCAGTCAGGTCTGCTCATCCCTCACCAGCCCTGAGCTGAGCTCTCCCAGGAAAGAAGGACTGCTGTCCTCCACCTACATCTGCTCCAAAGATGCCATAACAGAGTCACTCTCAGGACAGACCTTCAAGGGGAGGGCATTGAATCACGGGAGTGGGTCCCTATCATCTCACAGAGTGGATACTGTTTAGCTTCAACATTCAATACAAATCCAAGTTTAGATGGATCACTGGTCAGCATTAAAGTGCCCTGCACCAAAAAATTAAGCAAAGGGTTTTTCTTTTTTTTTGCCTTCTCAAGCTAGGGTGAGTGCTTTAATTAGGCCTAATTTCAAACCTTCGATTTTGAAAATGGTTTCATTGCTGCAAATGATGCAAATGATACTGCTGCTTTGTGCTTGTATAAGAAACTTCTATTTTAGATCTATCACTTGCTGATTTTTTGAGCGAGTAACTGCAGTGAGTTAAAATCCTGGGTACTGGGTTTCACCTGGCCTCGGTGTCACGGGAATATGTGCTTTGGAACCTCCCAAGAAGGGCTGAGAAAGGGGCACAGGGAAGCAGGTGGAAGAAAGCTTTCAGTGGCCATTGTGGAGTCTGAATTACGGGATTATGTTTTAGTAAACTACTGTTGCTTTCATTCTGTCTTCCTTTAGGCTGCTATAACAAATTACCATAGATTAGGTGGCTTAAACAACAAACATTTATTCCTCACAGTTCTGGAGTCTGGGAAGTCCGAGATCAAGGTGTCAGCAGATCTGGTGTCTGGTGAAGGCCTGCTTCCTGGTTTATAGATGACTGCCTTCTCATTGTGTCCTCACGTGGTGGAGAGCAGAGGGAGAAGCACGATCTCCTGACTCTGCTTGTAAAGGCACTAATCTCATTCACAAGGACTCCACCCTCATAACCTAATTATCTCCCAAAGACCCCCACTTCTAGATACTGTCACATTAGGGGGGTTAGGATTTCAACATATGAAGTGTGGGGGGACACAAACATTCAGTCCATAACAGTCAGTAATCATTTATTGAGGACTTGCTGTATCTTTGTGATTATGCCAAGCACTGGGGATATGGTGGTGACCATGACAGACAACATCCTTGCCCTTGGGCTGCCTACATTCAAGTAGAGTGAGACAGAGAATAAACACATGAACAGATGAGTGTGATAAATGACTCTGAAAAGAAGTAAATAGGGTGATGTTTCAATGGGGAGTTTCATAGCTAGGGTCTCTGTCAGGAAGGCCTGTGTGAGGTGACACTTGAGTTGAGAGCTGAATGTTCAGGAGGAGGCTGCCATGCAAAAATCTGGGAAAAGAGAGATCCAAGCTGAGGCTCAGCCCATGCAAAGGCCCTGAGACTGGAGGGAGCTAGGGCTGCTCAAGGCACAGAAAGGTCACTGTGGCTGGAGCATCAAAAGTGAAGTGAAGGCTGGTAGGAGACGAAGTCAGGGAAGGAGCCAGAAACCCAGGCAGAGGGAGCCTTGTGGATCTGTCTGCTAGAGATAGGAGAGGATCTGCGGGCTGAACCTCATCCCTTTGTCTGGTCCCACCAGAGACCTTGGGATGTGAGATTTGCAGGCTGTGGGATGCTAATGCAGATGGTGAGTGTTAATACCCTTGGCCCTGGTCCGACCTTTTCAGCATTGGGTGTTCTGATTAACTGGCCATCCTCCCACTTCAGCACACGTGGAAGACACTTTGTTCAGGAGGAAGTTGAAATGGCCAGCCCATCTAATAACAGAATATTAAAAAGGTCATAGCAGTACAGCTGAGTCCTCCAACCTACAAATCACAGAGAGTGTCTGCTCAAATAACTCATTCTCCTGACAAATCAAGGAGCAAGGACTGAGCTGCACAGCTGATTAGGCTAGTTGGAAATCAGAGGGCCAGGGAGAAATCGATGGGAGAACATCGCTGCCCCATGCAGGGAGTCGGGGCAGCACAGTGCTGATTAGCAGATCAGCAGGTGGTGTGCATGCTGACCCCTGGTGGCTGCTCAAATAACAGCAGCGTCTGGAGGTGAGCTGGAGGGCCCAGAGGAGCCTGGTCCAGGTCCAGGTCCTGCGTGGGGAGAGGGGCCCTGTCTAGGGGTCCTGCCAGGCCAGTGGTTTAGCCTTTTCTGTTTTACCACAGAATTATTAAAAAAACACCTTTCCCTAAACCATGGCTAAATAAAACACTTGCCATTAAAATCCCTAAAGTTGTAATTTTTTTTTTCTACTAAGGTTTTTTAGAAATTAGCTTTTGCCATGAACAGCCTTTGGAAAAAGAATGAGCAAGAACAGTCAAAACTCAGACTCCTCATAAAATGAGTATAGGTTTATGGCTTCATTTATTATGGAGTTCCACAAACAACGTTCAAGAAAAACGACTGATTTAATTAAAGACTGGGCAATTAACCTTCTGCGTACTAAAACAGAGGGCTTTGTGAGGGCTTTCCGCAGAAGCGTGTCTTCATCTATGAAGCAGCAGCTGCAGAGAATCTTAATAGATCGGCGAAGCCGGATTGAAGTGGAAAGCTCACCTTAAAAAGAAATCTAAGAAGATTAAGAGAGGGATGAACATCAGAAATGACTCTGATTAAACCACGATAAAGGATGCTAGAAACTGAAAGGGAGAAACAGGATACACAGAATATATTTTTAAACCAAAGGCACAAAGATTTCAGTGGGCTTTGGAGATAAGGGGGACTGACATTTTCAGAACAGTTGATTAAAAGCTTTTCGGCACAAATGCTCATTTTCACTGGGGGTTGAGCACAAAAATCCATGGAGTAAATTGAAATTCTACATGCTAAGAGAAGACTAAAAGATTTACTGCCACAGATTCAATTAAGTGACTAAAAAAATGTACCATCTCCCTCAGGATTCATTTCGACGCCTGCCTCATAACTGCACAATTTCCCAAATGCTGTTTGCTAATGTGCGTCAGGAGGGATGGCTTGTGCAAGAGGGCCAAGGCGTCTTGGTTATGGGGCCTTAAATCAGGACTCAACAGAAGCAGGAGGCACCTGGCACAGGACAAGCCCGCTGATTTTCCCCTTCACAGCCCCCCTGCCTCCTGGGGCCGGAGGCTCCTGGTCCCCTGGAAGCATGATGGCACTTTCTCTGGAGACACAGGCCTGGGGACAGCAGGCCCACCCTCGCCCCCCGTGACAGAACCCAGCTTTAGAGCTTGAGAGTGGTCTGGAGTCTTTCAGAAATAGAGCCTAGCTCAAGATGTGCTTTGAACATGTCCCCGCTGGGCAATGATTGGAACCGTCCACCCCACGGGCACACTTGGTCCTGTGTTTCTGAGCTGTCAATCTGCCTGCTGATGCTGGAATTCAGTATGTGCCGCCTTAGCCAGTGTGTTCAGTAGGAAGGGGTTATTTAAAGATCTGTTCCTGGCAGCGCATTTAAGGCCCAGAGGTGGGCTGTAATCAGCAAGAAGGCTGGTGGGTTATTGCAAAGTGGCAAGTGTTCATAATTTAATGCCCTCTGTGCCACCACCTCTGAATTAACCCAGCCACAGAAAACCATCGTTAGCTCAGTGTGAGGTGTTCTCAGTGCCAAGAGGCCTGCACACAGCTTTAACACTGACGGAAGGACAGGACGTGGAGCAGGGTGTGGGTGGCCTTCATTTTACGCAACCCTTGGTGTGGAGAATTGCAGCAGATCAAGTGAGTGAGTGGGAGCTGGTTCCTCGGGTCTCCAGCCTCCCAGCTCTGAGATGCCCCTCACCCTACAGCCCAAGTATCATCCTATAGCACCAAGTGTACTGCCTGTAGGTTCAAGAACAACCTTGCTTGGCCTCCTACATCGAGGCTACATGCTGTTGTTTTTAAAAGAAAGAGCAAAGGAGGCAAAATGAAAAGGTAGCTGATAGAGTTAAAGACTTGAGTTGCGGCTGGTGATAGGCGTTCAGGGCTGCCAGGTTCCTGCAGGCTTCAGCGGTCAGAGAGGACTTCCCCTGGGGGCTGAGCTCTGGGGAAGGCAAGGTTGCGGATAGGAAGAAAAAGGGAAGTCATCTTGGGTGGAAGTTTCCAGGATTCCTGGGGAAAAGCAAGGGTTGATGGGGGCTGCAGTAGATGACCCCCACTGCAGGGCTGGAGCTGGAGGTCGGGGACCTCCCAGCACACCCCCACCCTGTATGACACCCCACCCATGGAAGCATGGGAGACCTCCTCCTGTGAGAGACTGGCGCCTGGCTGTCACTGCCAGCTGTGTCCCCACCAGCACTACACCATGAGTTTATCTCTACACCTGGTTTTTCCCTCTGTGGATCATCCAGATTGTTTGCAAAGAGAAAAAAATAAAAAGAGGTTATTTTCTTCTTCAAGGATGATAGAGCAGACATAAAACCCCAAAATGGAAATAAACCAGGCATAAGTTAGAAGAGAGGCGAATCAATAAAACAGATGAAGTTTAAAACAAGAGGTTTGGAAAGCTGACAGCTACACGAGACAGGAGAAAAGGAATTAGAAGACTAGAATTGAAATCCCAGATATTAACCTTGAGATAAAATAGAAAAGAAAGTTATAAAAAAAACAGAATGAATTTTGAAATTAAGTATTAAAAAGGAGATAGGTTAAAAACATAGGAATTAAGTGAAGATCAAATAAAAGTAGGAAATAGAGTGTTAAAATAAAAGGTAGGGCTTCCCTGGTGGCACAGTGGTTAAGAATCCGCCTGCCAATGCAGGGGACATGGGTTCAAGCCCTGGTCCGGGAAGATCCCACATGCCGCAGAACAACTGAGCCTGTGCGCCACAACTACTGAGCCTGAGCTCTGGAGCCCGTGACCCACAGCTACTGAGCCCATGTGCCACAGCTACTGAAGCCCGTGCGCCTAGAGCCCATGCTCCTCAACAAGAGAAGCCACTGCAGTGAGAAGCCTGTGCACCGCAACAAAGAGTAACCCCTGCTCGCCACAACTAGAGGAAGCCTGCGTGCAACAATGAAGACCCAATGCAGCCAAAAATAAATTAATTAATTTAAAAAAAAAAAAAAATATATATATATATATAAGGTAACTAGGGTGAAGAAATAGCTGCCGAGCAAAAGAGAAGCAGAGGCGGCGGGAGGTGTCCAGGCAGGTGAGCCTGAGGGGAAGGTCCCAGAGCTGGCGCAACCCTGACACCTCCTGCTCACAGCCCCCAGCCCTCGTCCTTTCTTCCCAGGCCAGAGGGACAGCGTTTTTCAGTTTGAGTGGGAGAGGGCTGTCCTTCCTTTACACACAAGCAGGCCCAGAGGCCTCAGGGCCTGGACCCATCAGAGAAACCCTGAGTGTGCAGGTAGCAAGCCCCTCATGGCCCCCTAGAAGGCTGGGGAGTGAGAACTAAGAAACCAATACACAAGCAAATGCACAAAAAAAGGCTTCCCCTGCCCTCTCTGGGGAGGGGCAGCTGGGTTCCACAGCTAAATCTTCAAGTCCTGGTTCTCAACTCTATCAGACCCAGTACCCGCTTTTTATAACAAATTATTTGTAATACCTTCTTTATTACCCCAAAATGAAAATTATAGATAATATAATGTACTTACACATGTAATTTCAGAGGATGCCCTGATTGAAATATAAATGAAAAATACAAAGAAGGTAATTTGTAGTGAAATACTACATATTTCAATATGTGGGTGCTCATGTGAGAGCACAACAGAATTCCTAATGAGGAAGCCAGGTGTTGGCATGAAAGCAACCTGCATAAACGCAGCTGATTCAGGTGTATGGAGCTGGCAGCTCATACCACGAACAGTGCATTTTCATAGGCAATGAGGTCATAGTGAACAGCATTTGATAAAGTTCTGAACAAAACAGTGTATGCTCTTTCCTTGGTTTTCATAGCAGTTGTATCCCAGGAAAATTCCAAATATATTAAAACCATGCACAAGATACCTTGTGTTTATGTATAATCAGAGTTAGGTTTTAGGCTTAAATCATTGTTTTCACCTACATGAATACCCAATGAGACATTCCCCCAAAATGGGGACATGTGACAATTCATTGTTGTGAAGAACAATCCTGTGCAATGCAGGATGGCTGGCATCCCTGGTCCTTTTCCATTCGATACTAACAGCAACCCTCCCCCACCAACCACACCCCCAGTCATTGTGACAATCCAAAATGCTCCAGTGATATCCAGAAAAGCTGCTGGGAGGCAGTTCTGCCTGGCTTAGAACAAGCGTCTTAGAGGGGGAAACATGGCTGATCAAGAAAACATTTGATCTTCCACCCGTTTTTTGATTGGGTTTTTTGGTGTTTTGATATTGAGCTGCATGAGTTGTTTGTATATTCTGAAGATTAATCCCTTGTTGGTTGCTTCGTTTGCAAATATTTTCTCCCATTCTGAGGGTTGCTTTTTGTTTTGTTTACGGTTTCCTTTGCTGTGCAAAAGCTTTTAAGTTTAACTAGGTCCCATTTGTTTATTTTTGTTTTATTTTCACTACTCTAGTAGGTGGATCAAAAAAGATCTTGCTGCAATTTATGTCAAACAGTGTTCTGACTCTGTTTTTCTCTAAGAGTTTTATAGTGTCTGGCCTTACATTTAGGTCTTTAATCCATTTTGAGTTTATTCTTGTGTATAGTGTTAGGGAGTGTTCTAATTTCATTCTTTTACATGTAGCTGTCCAGTTTTCCCAGCACCACTTATTGAAGAGACTGTCTTTTCTCCATTGTATATTCTTGCCTCCTTTGTCATAGATTAATTGACCATAAGTGGGTGTGTTTATCTTTGGACTATCTATCCTGTTCCACTGATCTCTAGTTCCGTTTTTGTGCCAGTACCATACTGTTTTGATGACTGTATCTTTGTAGTATAGTCTGAAGTCAGGGGGCCTGATCCCTCCAGCTCCGTTTTTCTTCCTCAAGATTGCTTTGGCTATTCGGGGTCTTTTGTGTTTACAAACAAATTTTAAAATTTTTTGTTCTAGTTCCGTGAAAAGTGCCATCGGTAATTTGTTAGGGATTGCATTGAATCTCTAGATTGGGAGATTGGGATTGACATATACACACTACTATATATAAAATAGATAACTAATAAGAACCTACTGTATAGCACAGGGGACTCAATACGCTGTAATGGCCTATATGGGAAAAGAATCTTAAAAAAGAGTGGCTATATATATATGTGTAATTGATTCACTTTGCCGTACACCTGAAACTAACACAGCATTGTAAGTCAACTGTACTCCAATAAAAATTTAAAAATTGAAAAAAAAAAGCATTTGACAGCCCCTTGGACCTCCTCATGGCTATCTGGGTACACATTCCAAGTCTCAGAAATGGCAGGGAACTTTTTTTTTGCAAAAGAAGATATTTAGGAATAAGAGCAGGAAACCCTGAAAGAGAGGCCTTTGAGCTTTGGCCAAGGTGAATGAGTGTGATGCTGTGGGGAGCTCTGTAGATTCTCAGGCAGGGAACAGTGAAATGGGTCTCATGGAGACAGAAGACAACTGCTGGAGAAAAGGAGAGGTGTGAGCTCAAGCAGGGCCAGAGGACCCACTAGAGAGCCTGCTGCTTGTTGTCGAAGGAACAGCAGCTGACGGAAGAGAGGATGCTTCTCAATTAGAGTAGTAAATATATATAAAGAATTATTGTAATTGACTGTGGCATCTCAAGATAACAGATAAAGAGTTAGAGGTAAGGGGCTCCCATTCCTGGCATGGTGTTCATCTAGACACAATGCTTTTCATCTAGTTATTAGAAAGCTCTGGAAAGAAGCCAACACTGCACAGTTGGAATGTGAACCCCTCCTTAGAAAATTTATTAGAGCAAGAAGAAGTCAGGAGTCGTGTTTCAGACTCAGTCTCAGCTGGAAGGGCCCAGAAAAAAAGGTAATCGGATATTCTTCTTGCTCTGGGTCATATAACTCACTTCTAAAATTGGCTTCTTGCTCAGAGCAGAATTTTGAGGTTTATAAACTCCAAGGAGAGGAGAAAGTTAATACACAGTTGTGTTATTGTGATTGAACCATTTTATTCTCAAAGATTTAATTCCCTAAATTTTGCTTTAGGAAAAAAAAAATAAATGCTACACATGGTAAGATGGCAATTAAACTCCCTGTGTGAGGGAGTATTACGGTGATAACTGGGAAACATGACAGAGAATGGGACATGCCATCTCAGAAGAGATGAAGAGTCTTTGCAATTACTCTGGAACTTTATTTATTATTTTTGAAGGGTAAATGCATTGCTGCTCTTAACTGCCTGAATTTTGAAAACATAGCCTCTTCTTTGAGTGTATTTTTATTTTTCCTGAGCATAATTGGTTGATATGAAGAGAAGTTTCCTTTTTAAATGTGTCATCTCTTATTTCCCTCAAGCTGTAATCACATCAATAGGAACTTTCCTGTGGGGATTTTATTGCCTTGTCTAGTTTCCTTTTCCAGCCTATCAAACTTAGTGAGTTTAAAGATTGTTCACGAAGAATGAAAGCTGGTTTATTGCAAAAAGGTTTCATTACCTGAAAAACAAACTCTAAGAGACACTAATGATAATGTTTATGTTTTTTAACTTCAGATTGGAAGTGAGAATATTTTCAGATTTAGATTCTACAAAATGATCATTGGACCACAACACATTTCCATGCGTTAAGGTCAGATCACGGAGCCAGCTTTGCATTAAACAATGGGTTCTTCCTTTCTCACCATAAAAGAGGTTTTAAAAGGTCAGAGAACAGCTAGGTGCATGTAGGGGGGAAGTCACCCAAAGTCCTCCTTCACAGTTTGAACAAAAATTTAGGAGAAAATTGTACTTGGACTGTATAATGCAGCTAAATGATTGGCGGTGGAGAGGAGCGGGGGCGTGTTGCCCCCAAGCGCCTGCACGTGGTAGAGGCGGAAGCCCCGAGCCTCCGTCGCCTGTCGGGACTGTTGTTTCCCAGGAGCACTGTAGCAAATCTGCTCTGCTTGGAACCCACCTTGTGGGGTTTAGAAAGTAGAAGGCATAGGAGCCTGCAGGCAGGCTGGAGCTCTGGACACCTGGCTCTGCTCTGTCAGGGCGGTTTTGAATCTAAGACCCAGCAGCCCAGAGGGTCAGGGAGAGTGCTTCTACACCTGCCCCACCCTCTCTGGTTCTTCCGGAATGCTCCCATGAGGGATGCTGAGGCCACAGTCAGCAGAGGAACAGAGAGAGAGAGGGTTCCGGATAAGAGTTTCCATCAAGCCAAAGAATAGTAAAGAAATGCTGTTAAAAACAGAAAAGAGGATGGAGAGAGGGTGGACGTTAGTTAATTAAAACACACTCTAAATCTATAAGAACAGAACGCTAATATTACTCTTAATAAGGGGCTAAACTCAGGAATTTTGACAAACGCATCACACCTGCATAACCACTACGCCAATGAAGATATAGAACGTTACCATCACCCCAAAAAGTTCCCTCGTGGTCCTTTCTCAGTCTGTCGCCTCACCCACCAGGGCAATTTCCTGATTTCCATCATTATAGATTAATTCTGCCTGTTCTAAAATGTCTACTAAGAGTAATCATACAGTATGTGCTCTCTGGCGTCCGGCTTCTTTTGCTCAGCTGAATATTTTTGAGATTCATCACATTTATTCATCAGTGCCACAGTCAGTCATTAAATATCCATAGATTTCACACTGTGGACACACCATGGAAAAGATAGTCGTGGTACCAGCGTTCTTAGAGTTTACTCTGCACCTTCGGATCCAGCTTTTCCATGGCCAGGGGTGTTTCCCAAACCATCACAACAGTGCAAAAGGCTTAGATGGCAGCACTGCTTACAATAGTGAGGAAAGCTTACAGAATGGCCACCAGGGACTAAGTATTCTATGGTAGAGGGAAGGGCAGAGTCCGACTGTGTTGTCACAGATCATGTTCTAGCTCAGAGAACATCCAGTGACACCAGAAAATGTTGACAACAGGTTAAGAGCAAAAAGGTTACAGAACAGCGTGTATGGTTGCTCCCCCCGCCCCCGCATAAGAATTTCCTTATATGTAACTGTACCTAGACGCTCATTCTGGGTGTTGGGATCACAGGAGACTTATTTCCTTTTTGGTGCCTTTCTTTACATTCCAACTTGTCTTGAGGGAATGTGTGTTATTTTGTAATATTTCATTAAAAAGAATGATCCCAGGAAAATTCTTTTTTTATGAAAAAAAGGCCCTTGAAAGCATTTGCAAATCCATCACCTGCTGCAGGTTTGTCCTCAGAGAAGAGGAGCCAGGTCAAACCAAATCCTGAGAAGGGACGAAACCCCAGCTGGACAGGCACCGTCGCCCAAGTGAACCCAGGGTGTCCGGGCACGGCCTCAGGGGTCGTCGGGGGAAGGCCTGGGCCCCCTCATCATCCCCACAGTGCCCCTCCATTGGGGGCCTCCTCTGCTGTCAGAGTCCAGGCCCTGCTGTTTGAGCCTTTGGGAAAGAGACATGTGAAGCCTAATTTCTGTAATGCAATTTTATTGGTTAGTGTTGGAGCTGACGGGTTGAGTTGGGCAGTGTGGTAGGCAGAGTGATGCCCGTTCCCAAAGGTACCCACACCCTAATCCCGAAGTCTGTGACTCTGTTCCTCACATGGCAAAGGGAACTTTGCAGGTGGGATTAAATTAAGGCCTTTGAGATGGGGAGGCTCTCCAGGTAAGCCCAAAGTCATCACAAGGGTCCTTGCAAACAAAAGAGGAAGGCGAAGTGCCGACACCTTAATTTTAGCCCACTGAGACCCATTTTGGATTTCCAACCTCCAGATCTATATGATAACAAATCTGTGTTGGTTTAAGTCACTAAGTCCGTGGCAGTCTGTCCAGGCAGCCACAGGAGATGACTCCAGGCCAACAGTTGCCCTGAGAGAGAAGGACCAAGGGAGAGCAGTGGGTGAGGCCGTGCACCAGGGGAGGTGCGGGCAGGCCCTGCAGATGCAGGTGGGTCCAGGCCAGCTGCACACTTCGCCAGGCTGAGCTGGCACCGTGACCGCTGACTGGTCATCCTGAGCGGAGCTGGCCCCGCCTGGGCTGCTCCACCGCACGCAGCCAGCAGTGGGGAGGGCCGGAGAAGATAAGGTGGGAGCATTCTCGGGAAGGGCCTGGGGCTAGGTTGGCCCCAGCACACTTTTCCTTTGGGGGCCTCAGTGTGCGCGTCTCAGAGCCCAAGTCACCTGCTCCTGCCTCATTCTGGGGAAGGGGATTATAGAGAGTGAGCCTGAAGGAGGCAAATCTTCGGGCATGAATCAGGCAGGAAACCCTGTGAAGGCAGCTGAGTCTGCAAAGCCTGCAGGAAGCAATGAGGCAGCGAGAGGGCTCTGTAGCTTGGGGTGCAGCGGTGCACTTCTTATGGTTAGGTCATGTGGGGAGGCAGCGTCCAAAGGAAGAATTCACTTTTGCTTAACAAGGGATGATGTCAGACAGAGCCTGAAGCCTTCGCTGAAATCAGCACCTTCTAAACTGCATTCTATAAAATGGCAAAAGCCCAAACTCAGCTAGAAATTGGTTCCCTGGCTCCCAACCCGGTCCACGTGCCTTTTTTACTTCCTGCCAGTTGGTTATTTGTATGATTACTAACTGGCATATCCTGGGAGCGGGCACTGAGGATCCAGCCAGGAGAGAGAGGAGAGAGCCCAGTCTGGAGGAGACAGACGGCAAACAGGGATTTCTGACAGGGGAGGGGCGGGGATCCAAGAGAGCACAGACAGGAAGGAAGTGAAAAACTACCCAAACCATCACATGTGCTCTTCTTAGCCCTGGTCTGAGGCTACAGTGGCCATCTCAAATGCTGTCTTTCCTCCACTACCTGCCAACGGTCTGATCTGGCCCCACTGACCAGCAGCTTGCCAGTTCCTGCCTGAAGGGTGCCTACTGGTCTCCATGTGCCCCAGCTCCACACTCGGGCCCCCTGGGCTCTCGGACTCCAGGGCTGATGCAGCTTTAACTGGGCTCTGCACCCCTTCTTGCCCTGGATCATAAAACTTAGCTCAAATTTAAAACGGGCAGGGGGAAGTGCCCCTTTATTCACTTAGCTGTGAGTAAGTGCACTTTGGGATGAACTGTTCCAGACCAGGGGCTGTGTGATGTGGCCTAGAGGGTCTCACGTGCATGCCCAGCATCCTCATTAAAGTCCCAGAGGAAGCTTCAGGAGGCCACTTTTTGAAAAGACTGCATAGGCCCGATGTTCCCGGCAAGGCAGGCCAGAAGGCAGACCTAGGGCAGCCGTGCCTGGAACCAAGACGGTGGGCTCTTCACTCATTTTTTGGTTTAAGTTTCTCGTCTCACGGCGTCCCCTGCAGTTGCCACCCTCAAAGTGGTTTCTGGTCTCCTGCTGCCCAGTTGCCACCATTTACCCACCAGCAGATGCCCTATTGGCCACTCTGGCACCTGTTCCCACCTGGAGAAGGTTGGAGAGTCCCCTGAAATTTGCTGAGGGGCCTCCAACCTGTCCTCTCTGGCCTGCCCTCTCCCCACTGGATGTGGCCAGACCTCGGGTCAGGGGCCTGGCCTTGGCCACCCAGGCTTGCCGTGACATGCTTCTTTCTCTCAGTGCACCCTCCAGGTACCTCCTCCACATGGCCCTCCAGACCCCATCCCCAAATCCAGGTTCAGCCCCCACCTGGGAATACCCAAAGTGCCCAGAAGGGCCGAGGCTGGCGGTGCCCCAGCTGTGTCCCTGGGGTCTAGCACAAAATAGACACGAAGTACGTGTTTGTGATTGCGTCTTTGGTAAATAAGAATTACTTTGCAATGTAAGTAATGCACCCCAATGTTTTTGCTTTGTGGGAGGAGGAGGATAAAAGACTATCTTTTAATCATGAAGACTTCTTATAGCAGGACCCCCTCGGCTCTCGGCTGGAGAGAGGATTTGGGTAGTGAGTCATACCTGGCCTCCATATCCCTGAGGGCCCCTCGGGACCCAGGCTCCATGCCTCTGTGAAAGGCCTTGAGAGTCTTCCTCTTAAAAGGTACAATGCCACCCAGACTGGGCTGCCCAGGAGGCCTAGACACCCGCCCTCACTGAGCATCAGCCGATGCCTCCTCCCACAGACCAGGCTGCAGCCACTGGTGTTGGTTTCAAGTCCCCAGGAGTGCAAAGGGGATCTCAGACCAGCACGAAAAAGGGAATGCTGAGTCTGAAATAAAGGATTAGAAACCACTTCTTGGCCATTAAAACCTAAATAGCTGAAGAATTTGATTTTGATCTTCTTTTACAACTGAATTTGGCGTTGTTAAGGCTGGTTCTCAGTTTCCACTAGAGCTTGGCATGTCTCCTGAGCCCGAAGAAAGATTCAGTCAAATTCAGTTTAATTCCACGCTAAGTATTGCTTATCTGTTTTCTCTCTTCGAAACTTGATGAGCCATCTGGGAATAACTGTGAACTAGACTGCTCAGGCATCTAGAACACTGTTCCCTCAACTATTCTGGTTAAACGTCTAGTGCAGGCTGCCGCCACCTGTGACTAGTATTCTGTATTTCCTGTCTTTTCACATGCAAACTACTTACTAACAGCTGCTCAGGACCGGTGAAGTGTATACCACAGCTGGAGCCTGACTGCTGCTAACAGTGGGGCTTCCTAAATTCAATTAGCAGAGGACAGAGTCCACGCCGGTGTGACAGGAGCCAGCAGGCACGGAGCAGGCATGAAGCTCACACCAGCGTGGGCAGTGACATTTTCCCACACCTGTGCACGCACACCCATTGCTGCCATCAGTCTGTTCATTTGGTGGAAAAAATAGTGTTCCTGGGGCTGTAGGTTTGATGTAAGGCACATGAGATCTGCATGGGCACAGACACGACCTTTGGATTATAAGATTGTCACAAAGCCATCAACTAGAGGGCTGGTGCCATGCCCACTTAGTTATATCAATACCTGTGGGTGGTCTCATTGATTACCTGCCCAGTGCCCAGCCGTTAGCTGTACCACTCTCTGCAGCTCCATCTTAGGCCATAGCAGGGATGAGTCCAGTCTCTGTGCACAAGGAGTTTATGTGGTCTCACTGCGAAGGTAACAGTGAATCCGTACCCAGTGGTAATGGGCACGGCCAGAGGCTGGGTGACCACAGGGCTGCTGGGAGCGGAAGGCAGAGAGACCTGGGCCTGGGTCACTAAGGCTCTCCATGACGTCCTCTCCATCTCACAGCTTCCATGCGCACTCAGCCAGGAGGGCTGAGCTGGGAAACTCCCACAGCTACTCCACAATCTCCATCCCGCTCCAAACACATTCACGGGGACCCTTTTTAGGAACCTCTGATCGCGTTCCCGTTTCAACAGCAGGGATGTTGCCCTCCTTTGTTCCAAGGCCAGTTGGGGCCGGCTTATCGTGTGTTGTTCTAGCTCCTTCTCTCTTTCCACCCTGGTAAGAGCTGCCCATCACTCCAGCGTGGCATTACAAACTTTCCATGCTTTGCTTTGCTTTCTTTTGCCGATATCATTTCTCTCAATCCTTAGGAGAGTCCTGCATAACTGGGGTGATTTTGCAGGAGCTGCCTGAGGCCACCCAGCAGGAGCAAAGTCCAGACCAGACCAGCCCCCTGAGCCTGCACACAGTGCAGAGCGGCGGGGCCACCTGTTTTCTGAAGCCCCCCCGCCCCCGCCTTGTTCCTTTGCCCCTGTTGGTCATAGCTCTGGCCCTGACTCATCCTCAGCAGGGGAGGTGACAAGGGGGACAGTGCCCCCTGCACTGCCCAGCGTGTTTGGGATTCCTGCTGCCACTGGAAAGAACTGAACTCTAGGAATGTGGTGTACACCTGAGGCCAACAAAGTCCTGGCAGGCAGCATGCTTCCTTCCTGCTTCTGAAGTTGTTATTTCAGGGGTGTGTGTACATGCATACAGCTCACAGTCTCCTCTGTAACACTGTCAGGAAGCAACTTTCTAAAGAAAGCCTTCCAGAAAGTGTTAACCTGTGGTTTCGTGGCTCCCGCTGCCCCCACCCCACCCCCCTTCAGCTATTGGCCCCTGAAGGTATCTGTGCAGCACTCCCATTCTCCCTCCACACTGTTGCCATCTGAGAAAGGACGCCCCACACACCCTCCCACCAAACCCCAGGGAGGCCGGAGCACACCCTTACCTCTTTGGGGGTGTGGAAGGGACCCCTCGTGCACCCTTCCGCCTGGGGGCGCAGTCTGGTTCCAGCCCACCTGCAGACCTTTGTTTCCTCCTCTGCAGAGGGGTTGTTTGTTTGTCACCAAAAATTATCTCCAGAGTAAAAAAAAGCTCAAGAAAAGTTCCCAGTACCTCCTCCCATGGATCAGGGCGCTATCATAGTGCACTTCATGGCTCGGCTGTGAATAGCCTTTATAAAGCCTAGTAATATAAACACCAAACATTGAGCTAACTGAAATAGAGCATATTTCTACTGAGAGGAAGGGTAGACAGGAGGGTGCCTGTTTCTAGTGGGGATGGGGGGAAGAATTATGCAAAAGGTAGCTAAATTCTCATCTTCCATACTGGGAAGTTAATGGATAATGCCTAACACTAAAAAAAAAAAAAAAAAAAAAAAAAGAAGTTGAGTGTTGTTTAGGTTAATTCTAAAATAACCAAGTAAAAATGCTGAAAGGGATTGCCTCTAGGGAAGGGAAATGGCAGGAAGGGGCAAAGGCTTGCTGTTTTTCATAAAAAGCCTTAAGTAACTATTGGGCTCTTTAAATTATGGGCTTATGTAACATGTTTAAAATATAACTTTTTAAAGTATATTAAATTTTTTAAGATATCAGAAAGATTAGATCATCCTGAGAGAACTAAATACTCTAAAAAAGAGCCAAATGGAACTTGTAGGAAAAATCTTTTAATTGCCGTTATGACTAAGGATTTAAAATATAGTTTAGACAGCTGAAGAGAGAATTAATGATTTGGAAGACAGCTGAAGAAATAACCCAGAATGCAGCATTGAGAGATAAAGAGAAGGGAAATAGAAAACAGCGGCTAAAATATGGATGACAGAATAAGAAGGTCCAATACACATCTAGTAAGAGTTATAGAAAGTGAAAATAACGAGAATGAAAGAGAAGCAATGTTTGAAGATAATGGCTGGGAATTTTCCAGGATTGAAGAAATACTTTAATCTTCAGATTGAGAAAGTTCCGGACAAGATAATAAAAGCAGATCCAAAATTAAACAAATAATGGTAAAATTGTAGATCACCAGAGACGATGAGAAAAGTTTAAGAGCAACCAGAGATAAAAAAAAATGTATTACCTACAAAGGGGAAATGCTTAGACTGGCAGAAGACAACAATAGGTGCTAGAACACAATGAAATAATCCTAGGAACAGCAAGGTGGCCTCGGAGATAGGGAGTGGAAATGCAGTGTGGAGGCAGTGGGGAGATCTGTGCCCAATTCCCTTTGCTCGTCAAAATAAAAAATTTATATAGAGCAGGTACTGCTAGTTGCCTTCCAATATCCTCTCCTCACCTCCCTCTTCAGTAATAAAATCTCAAAGTTACCTGGACACATTGCCATTCAGACAGAAGACTATGTTCCCGGCCTTCCTCATCACTCAGTTGGCCTTGCAAATAAGTTCTGCCCAATGGGATGAAGCAGAAGTGCTATGTGAGATTTCCAGAAAGTTGCTTTACAGTAGAGGGGGCATGCCCTCCCCTTCCCTTCCCCCATATTGCTGCTGGGAAGGAGGAATTCTGGCTGAGGCTCTAGCTCGATCTGGGACCATGAAGCCAAGGGCCACACCAAAAGGATGGCAGGGGGTGAACTGGGATGACTCCAGGTCTATGACAAGCTAGCGGAGACACCACCCCAGCTCTG
Source organism: Eschrichtius robustus (assembly GCF_028021215.1). Taxonomy (NCBI): domain Eukaryota; kingdom Metazoa; phylum Chordata; class Mammalia; order Artiodactyla; family Eschrichtiidae; genus Eschrichtius; species Eschrichtius robustus. Next base: position 111,171,669 of record NC_090825.1, on the reverse strand, counting down.
AATTTCCTGCCTCTGGATTCTTTTATTTACATGAAAAAGATGACAAAAACTTATAACATGTTTAAGTCACCCTTTGGGGATTCCTGTTACAGCAAATTTAATCTTTTTTAAAAAATGTTACTGAAGTATAATTGATTTACAATGTTGTGTTAATTTCCGCTATAGCAAATTTAATCTTAACTGATGCTGAAAAGCTTTTGACAGCAGAAACTAAAACAGGGACCCAAACCTTGGGATAAACCTTGAGAAGGAGGGGTGCGGGGGAAACCAAGGGAGGTGGTCAAGCCTGAGAGCCTGGGCCTGGAGGGAAGACCCTCCTGTGTTCACAGAGCATGGGCCCTTCCTGCAACAACGAGTCCTCACCGGGCAGGAGGCCAAGAGAGGCTGACTATCGCTCCCGCACAGCTTTGCTGGCCCCCAAGGGTCCTACTTCAGCGCTTCCAATAACTGTCACCCTTGGGAGGTGTATGACACTCTCTCCAAGGATGAACAAAACTACAGCCCACCCCATAAAGTGGGTCCTTTATGGTATGCCCACTCACAGCTGGCATCGCAGACTTACAAATTTCCAAGTGCTGAGCTGTGCTGGCTGGGCTCTTAGGTTCTTTGGTGCAGTGGGGTTGGGTCCTGTCGGTCAGTGGTTTCTGTACTATTTGGAGCTCCTCAGAGAGCCGGGGCCGCAGGGAGGAGGAGGACACACAGGGAAACCCATGTGCACGTGTGTGCGTGCACACCCACACGCACACACACGTGCACATACTCGTGCACGTTGGCTTCCAAGAGGAAGAGCACTCAGTTTTCTAGCAATTAGAAGAGAGCACTGTTTCTTTTCCCCTCAGGACTGCCGAGTGCTCCTCTCTGGGTTCATGATTCTCACACAGAGGCAGGGTCTACACCCCAGCCTCTCCTCTGCAAAGAGGAGTGAAGTTGTCACAAGATGTGTTTCATTTGTGGCCTGTGAACTTGAGAGAACTATTCTGAGTTTCCACTGAATGTGATTACAGACCCCAGAAGCCCTTGCGGCCTGACTCTTACTGGCAGTTATTGAAGAGATGATGATGACTTAGATGTTTTAATTAGCCTGCTTGCGGGAGTTCCCTGGTTCTGCTTGTTTAAGTGAGCTGATTTCAAAGCTAGCATGTCGCTGTTAGCCATGATAATAAGAGCCGCGTTTTTGCGGGTACTTTCTCTGCGGCAGGCTCCGTGCTAAGGACTTTGCATGCGTCATCTCAATCCTCACGACTCCCCAGTGAGGTCAGCCCCGTTAGTGTCCCCACTTTTCCGATGAGGACACTGACCGGCTACTAGCCCCTCCACAGGGAAGTGGAGGACACAGACCACGGGTGAGTTCAGATCTGTTGGACTTGAAAGTCATGGGAGGCGAGGTGGGGACACCCAGCTGAGAGGGTCCTGCTCCTGCCCAGGGACTCAGCCTGAGGGACAACCCGCAGCCCTTCTGCCCTCCAGCTCCCATGCCTGGCTAGACTCCGGGCCTGTCTAATCTAGCAGGCTCACAGCCCCTCATGGCGCAGGCCTCCTCTCTCCTGGGACCCCCACCAGCTTTTATGGGATTTTGATCATCTCCTCCAAGGAAAGGGGCCATAAAGGCCCCCTCTAGAAGAGGGACACCAGGGATGACCTTTGCTGATCTCATCGCCCAGCCCCTCTCCCCTCCTCTCCCAGCCCAGTAACTTGATCTCCTACTGGGAGAGAAAACAAGCTCTTAAATTCCCACACATTCTCCCCAACTCAGCTGCGTATGCTCTGCATTTTATGGACTCCATCGCTTTAGTTCTTGATATTAAAAGCCAAGCTTTTAGAGCTTAAGAAATAAATTATTTTTCAAAAACCCTGTCTTCTGCAAATTGAAAGCCATGTTTCCAGAAAATCGTCTCTGCTATGAGTTTCAAGAGCCAAGAATTTGACACCTTTGTGTTCTGTGCACCATACCCTCCCCTGAGGCCATAATGCTCAGCCTTGGGTCTAGTTTTAATGGTGAAAGGACGTAGGAGAAAATATGATTTGCTGAAACTGAAAAACCACCAGCTATCATTTTGAAAGACTGTCCTGCTCCCCTGACTTTGGCTTTGGGTAACACCCAGCCTTGGGTTCCTTGTCTTTTGAGGGAGGAGTTGAACTTGCTGGTCTCTCCATCCTTACTGGCTGTGACGACCCATGATTCCTGCATTCCAGCAGGATAGCTGGGACCCATTCAAAATGGACATGGGCAAGGAAAGGTCTCTCTCCTCTGCAATTTGAGGCAATTGGGGAAATTCAGGATCAGTCTGAGCCTTCCACACTGCATGAACAAGATTAGGCCCAAGACAAATGGTCTCGCCAGAAATGAGAAGCTGGCCATCTCCATCTGCAGGGATGTAGAATTGGGGTTGTTATGGGCCTGATTTGTGAACTTCAATGAGGGCTTCTAGAAAGCTACTTGTAAAATTCATTGCTGTCTCTGGCTGCAGCTAACACATTCCATCTTCCATCTTCCGACTGGGTGATTTCACATTCCACGCATCCATAAAATAGAGTGGGCTGTGGAGTAAGTGTGGGAAGCAGGGTGAAGGGGAGGGGACGGGACAGTGGGGTGGGCATGGGGAGAGTGCCACTGGGCAGGAGAACCACAGGTGCCACACTGCTGAGTGGGGATTCAATTATGGGGCACTTCCCATCAGCTCCCACTGCCTAGCACCAGGGGCTGCCCTTGTCTGCTTTCTCCTGGGGAAATCCTCAGACCCTGCAGGGCTTTTGCCCCAGTTTGCAGAGATTTGAAAGCAAAGCAAGCTTTGCAGCTGAACGCGGGTCTGCACTTCTGCCCTCCTCTGCCTGTCTTGGTGTGTCCTCTGTTTCCAGGCCTGGTATGGGACAGGTCTTCTGAAGGGGTCCAGGTCCTGTGAGCAGGACATGTTGGGAAGAGGCCCGGAATGCTGGTGCAGCTGGAGTTGGGCCTCCTCAGCCCCTGAGGAGGGATAGGGAAGATTTGAGACCAGCAAAGAGGAACTGGCAAGCTTGACCAGGCTCAACTCAAGCCCCAGCACGCTTTGAGGGAGTTGAAGCTACCTTAGATCCTTCTGGAACAAGGTTTTCTCTGTCAAACAACCATTACACTTCTGGGGGCACATAGGGCAATGTTCTGGATCAAAGTGTAATTTTAATTTAAAAACTAAATTAACTTCAATTAGTGGAGAAAATTAATTGCCTAAGCTATTCTTTTATGCCCTTAGAGGAATTTGACTAATATACTCTGCCAAGCCTCAGTTTGCCTATCTGTAAGATGGGGGTAATGCCCCATGCTCTGCTTGCCTCCCAAGGCTGCTGTGATTCTCAGTATGTCAATGCGTGAACTGATTTTATGGTATTCACATGATGACAGGGGTTATTTTCAATAGCTCCAAGTCCATGATAAAGCCCTCCAAGCCCTCTTTTGTTTCCTGCATTAACTCTTAGGTCCACAACTTGCTGCTTGTTGCTGGGCAGGAAGTCCCTGGAACTGTGGCTCGGAAGTTTCACAACAGAGATGGGGTCTGCGGGGTTTGTCCCTAGGAGAGTTGGGGATGACTAGTCTGGATGTGTTTTGGCCTCTTGATGGCTAGTTTTCTCCAGGAGCTCCAGGGCCTTTGAGCAAAGGGCCGAATCAGGCTTGGTGCTCTAGGAGGCTGGTGGGCAGCCCACCTGAGACCAGCCTCTCTGAGCCAGGACGACTGCCGGTGCCAGTGCTGCTGTGGCACTTTAGTGGAAGCTCTGACCTGGGTCATCAGAGCAAGCCCAGCTGTGTTTACTGTGCAGTGTGTATTTTTGCCCTCTTGCGTTTGGAGAACCAGAAGTCCCCATGGGGTAGATAAGGCCCGACTCTGAAGCTGGAGTCCTGTTTATGAGTGGCTCACGGGAGGGGTCTCAGTACTTTCTAATAAGTCTTTCCTGGGAGCGCTTTACTAACCAGAGCACCTACCTCCCCGGCCGTGTTATAATGGAGGCTTTGTCACATGACTGCACATCTGCTCAAGCTCAGACCTGGAGATTATATTGAATATAATTCCCTACACCATGAATTTATAAAGCACACAGCACGGAGGTGATAAGGCGAGGGCCGTTTGTAGTGACCGTAGATTTCTGGAAGTTATAATGGTTGGTCTGTTGGCCTCAAACAAATGTGGAAGCAGTGCTCGAAAGAGCAAGGCTCTGGGGTCACTGAGAACTGTGCTCTTCTGGCTCGGCCACTTCTCACACGTATGAACTTGAGCAGGTGTCCTACACTCCTTGAGTCTTTTTCCTCGCCTCCAAAATGGAAAAATAGGGTGGTTTGGGGAATTAAATAAGATAAATGGATATAAAGCAGCTATAAAACACCTGGCTCAGAGTAGGCCCTTAATGAACGGTAAGAACTTTTTTGTTTGTTTTTGTTTTTATTAGTTAATAATTGTCTTGTTCAAAGTCTTCTTGAGGGCTAAGAAGAGGAAACTACATGGGGCAGATCTGACCTCAAGGATTTGGAAGTCCTGGAGGATTGGGCAGGGTAGCTTGTCTGTGCGTCCTGAAGTGAGCCACTGGGTGCCTCTCTCCCTCTCTCTCTCTCTCTCTCTCTCTCTCTCTCTCTCACACACACACACACACACACACACACACACACACACACACACACACACACGCCATTGTGCACAGAATTCACAGCCAGCCCTCCCAGGGCAAGACACCTATACAACCACGGAGGAAACTAGTGTCAACTGAGTGCATGAAACATACAGACAGATTGGACAAACAGGGGTCATGAGACATTTGAAGAAAATCAACAGCATAAAAGAGAAGAACCAAGATGAACAACAACAGAAAAACCCACAACTAACCCTGGAGGATATGGAACAAAAGAAATTTTTTTTCATCTGATAAAAACCCTTAGAGAGACTTGAGAATATGTTTTCATATAATCAGAAAGCGCTGTTGTGAGAAAGAAGAATAGAGCAAGAAATATTTCTTGGAAATTAAAAATATAGTTGCTAAAGTTAAAAATTCAGTAGGAGTCAAAGAAAGAGTTGAGGAATTATCCTATAATATAGATTAAAAACTGAAGAGATGGAAAAGGTGAGAGAAAAACTGAGAGATATGGACTATCAACCTAGGGGAACGAATGAGTTGACTTACAACCAAGAAATCTGAGAGGAGGAAATTATCAAGAGAGGAACAGAAGAACACTCCTCAGAGCTGAACTAAGATACAGACCTTCAGGTGGAAAGACCAGATTAGAACTGGAGAAGGGGGAAATGAAAAAGATCCACAGCTGCATATCCCTTTGAGATTTCAGAACACCAAGGACAAAGAGAAGATTGTAAAAGCTTCCAGAGAGAAAAAACTTGTCCTCAACAAAGAGTCAGGAGATCATTGTTATCAGATAGGAATTATCACCACTGGAAAGCAGTGGAGCAGTTACCTTCAAATGTCTGAGGGAAAACAATTTTTACCTAGAATCCTATACCAAGTAAAGACATTTTCAGACATGCAAGGACACAGAAAATTACCTTCTTTCTTAATTTAAAAAAAAAGGGTGGGGGTGGGTGGGAGGGGTGGTACAATCCAGTAAAGCAGGAAAGGTATTTAGTAAGAAGAGCTGGTCCAAGAAACAGCAGAACTAACCCAGGCGTGTAATGAAGGGGATCCCAGCATGACAGGTGGGACCACCTGGGAACCTGGAAGATGATCCAGTCAGGTTAGAAGAGGAAGTCAGAAGGTTCTGAGAAGAAAGTCCTCAAGAACAAAGCAGATTCCATTTCACAAAAATAAGATTAAGAAGCTCTAAACCTCAGTGATAAAGAAAGAAAGGAATCTTGTAATACATTTCTAAGGCAGTTAAAAATTCTGGGAAAAACAAATTACTGAACAAGAAGGACATGGTCCCATATTAAGCAAACTCAAATATGTCACGTATTTGAGTAACTGAAGGAAGGTGAAGAAACAGAACTATTTGACTGAGGCCTGAAACAGCACAGGTGAGTCACTGGAGCTGCCACCTCCTTCCCCGAAGGGAGGGTCACCGTGTCTTTCTGCTGAGGATGATGGACCAGAATGTTCGTAATGCTCTTTATTCATTTTCACTTTTAGATGCAATGAATAGAAACTGGCACTTATCACATACAGTTACAGAGTGTAACAAGGTAAAAATTAACATAGAACATTTAAATCAGAAGTTAACAGGGAAGGATCAGGGATTGGATTTCTTCCACAGTGAAGGGGCTGGAAAGACTGCCTAATTGATCTTAATGCGTTAAAGTTTGGGGTTTTGTTTTTATGGTGTGCGTATTTCGCTTTCAAAATGTTTTCAAAAGTGGCACCGTATTGAATATTTGAAGAGCTTCTACCCAACTCATTGTCACAGGCTATCTCATGCTTATAAGAGTCCCCTGCATTTTCTATTCTGCGCCTTTTACTGTATTTTTATTTATTTGCTGTTCTCCAAAGACTGCCATTTTGAATTGCTCAATATATTTTCTCAGCTGAAAATGTCAGTGTAGTTACGCAATGAAAGCGCCACCATGTATGTATATATCTGGGATTAGCAAAGAGATGATTAAGGCAGTTCAGTGTTGATCAATAATCATATTTAATTTGGGCTTTTTACTTTGCTTCCTCAACCATCCTGTACTTTGGTATTTATTACGACCCACTGAGATCCTGGCCTGGACTAAACAGAAGCTGCTTGAGGAAATTTACAGTCTAGTGATTGGATTCCAGTGGCGCTGCTCTAGGAATGACGATACAGAATTAGGTCTCGCAGAGCAAATAGAAACCCAGTGATGGGAACTGTGCCATTAATAAGAATGTCTCCTAGTGCTTTGAACACAACAAAGCAAATATCAGCAAATGCAGCCCCTAGTCATGAAAACTTTATGTCACAAGTGTAGGGTCAGAGTCCTCTTTCAGATGTGCTAAGCAACTTGAGCAAAAAGTGTATTTTTGACTCGTGTGATTTTAGATCTGAGATTCTCAAATCCCAGGGTTCAGAAGGATGACACAGTGTTTTGAAAAGTTCCCTGTATTCCCTTGTGAAGCTCCAGGGCTGCTCAGATGTTTCCAGGACAGAGAGGTAGCCCTGGGCCGACCTCCCAGGGAGCCCAGATGCGGCTGGCTGTGGGCTGTCTCTGTATCTGTGCCGAGCATCCAGGCCTCTGTTGACACAGCCGGCGGCTCACAGGAGAACTTCCATATCAGAGCCAGCCTCGGCCCTCTCTCTGTCCTCCTCGCGGAGGGCTCAGAGGATGGGTCCAGAAACCTTCTTTTTCCAGAGTTGCTAAGGAAATCTATGTCCTGCTTTACTTCTTGCTAATTAAAATAAAATGGATTTGTCCAGGGCAGGTGGGCCCTCATTATAATGCATAATAATAACACACATGACAGGAGCATCTTTCATCCTGATGAGCTAGCAGGGGTGCTCCCAGGCCTGCTTCTCCTCAGAAGAAAGGAAATGCCCCAGGGCCCACAGTCACTTTGATAAGCACTGGGGTGTTCCAGGGATGGCAGGAAGTGGCTTCCCTTGCAGTGAAAAGATCCGTGAGCAAATGGAAACAAGAGTCTTCCCAGAGATGGTTACAAAGGCAGAACTCTGGGTACCACGAGTGTTGTCATTGCTATAATGCAAACATGTGCAGCATGAAGGCAAACAGCAAAAGGGACCATGCAGAAATAGAGGTGGCCTTGCTGTTAGAGGTTCAAGAATCACTGGCGATTATTTTTTCCTTTTTCGAAATTTTCTCATAATCCCCATGAAAGGGGAACTTACAGGGCTACCACCTAGTTATTTGCATTGAACAGAAGTTTGCCCAGTGCCTTGGGCTCTTCATAATTTTACGAACAAGTGAGCCACAGGACAGCGTAGGGATGCAGGGGTAGGGTTGAGACTCAGCCACACTGCCTGGGTCTCACCCCCCTCCTTCCCTCTCCTGTTGTCAGCGAGGGGAGAACACCCCGACTACCAGAAGATCCAGGCTCAGAGAAAAGAACACTTTTCTGTGTCAGAGATGGAGCTCTCCCAGGGATACCTTCAGTTCGGGAGGGGGCTGAAATCAGACACACATGCAAGTCTCCAAAGACCTACTCAGGTGGGTACCCATAAAGTAACAAGTCTAGGCAGCCTTGGGGCCCCATCAGCTGCCCCAGTCCCTGCCCCGGAGCAGCCCTGCCTAACGTCCCATTTGTCCACGGGCTCCTAGTGTCGAGGCTGCCGGAAAGCCACCCATCCTCTCCCCACCCCACCTGACCAGGGTGCACACATGTCATCTCTGTATCACTGCATCCTGTCATCCTGGGCGTGTGCGCACGCACGTGTTGTGGAAGTGCAGAGGCCCCGTGTGCCCGCGGCTCACCCAGGCGTCCAGAGCAGCCCTCACTAAAGATAACGTGCATTTCCTGTGCACCTGGACCCACTGAGATGCATGGCCCCTGCCAGAGCCAATAGACAGAAACCATCTCCAAATGTTGGTCCTTCCTCTGCCATTTGGGGTAAAAATGTAGCAAATGAGCAAGTCAACAGCTTGCCTCCTCACTAAAGTATTGGTAAGTGGAAGACGAACAAAGCTACTCGTTCAGGGATGAATTACACGAGGTTTCCGCGTTCGTCTTGCCAGTGTACCTTGCTCCAACGAAGACACGGTTTTGTTTTCTCTGGTTCTGAGCTGTCTTTGCTCCTGCCCCTCCCCTGTGCATCCCCCCTGACCCTCACAGCCTCTCCTCACACGCCTCCTCCTGCCCCTCTCTGGCCACATGAGGGTCCAGCACCTCTTCCCCTTCTGGTCCCACACCCGCCATTGCCTGAGCTTCGAGTGATGCTGCCTCGGGCTCTCCAGCCCCACCTCCCCCTGGGCCGGTCCTTCCCAGCTCTCCTTCCTATCCACTTATCATCTGGTCCCAGCTCTCTGACAAGCCCCCTCTGTGAGAGCACTACGTGAGCTGCCAGAGCCAGAGGTGGGGTGACTCGGGCCCTGAGGAAGCCGTGGGCGCCTGAGAGGCAGTGCTAGAGCAGGTACCAGGCACTCTCACGCACCTGGGGCAGATACCCACACCCTTGTGGGCCTGGGGCCGGGGGGTGTAGACGACAATGCAGTGGAGGCCTCAGACACGTCAATAACATAGGTACTCGTACAGTTCTTGCTTTGTGAATAGGATTCAGAGAGGTGAAGTGACTTACGTGAGGTCACACAACTTGTAAGTGGCATATCCAGTGTCCATACCTAGGGTTTCCTAGAGGAAGACTGCTTCAGGATGGGCCTGGAAGGACAGATGGGATATGAGCAGCACATGGGGGCGGTGGTACAGAGCGACGGGGTCTGGAGTTTGTACAAAGGTGTTGGTGGCTGGATGTGCTCCATTGGTAGATGAGAACAGGGAAGAAAGGAAGAAGTTTTCCTCCCTGAAAGGACTTCATGACACTCCTCTTACCCCCTCCCTTCTCCTACACACACACACGCACACGCTTACACATAGCAGCTTGGCAGAGAGTCCTGGGACCACCAGAAGAGGCTGGTGAACTTCCTTTGGCTGTGTTCTGGGGTCCGGGAGTCAGTGGCAGAGCCTGCCTAATGTCCAGTAGGAAGCCAGCTTATGGTTAGGGATAGTCATCCTGGCCTTGGCTGAGATCTTAGGTAGTTAATGCAAATGTGATTGAGTTCCTGCACATATTTTCTACATTCCCCTTCAGTGGTTTAGGAGAGAGATGATAGTTAAAGACGCTGTCATCAGAGCGGGGCTGTCTCTCCCTGGCTGGGTGGAAAGAATGTAAGTGGGCTGGTGGTTCCCTGGACGGGAACTTCAGAGGACCTTTGGGGGTCACATACCTGGACTCAATCAGTGGTTCTGAAGTCTGGCCGTGCTTCCATCTACCCCAAGAGCTTTTGAAAACAGAGGCCTGGGCCACATCCCAAGAGGGCTAGTAAGACTGAGACCCAAACAACCCTTGCTCAGGGGCATTCTGTACATTTTCGTTGAGTTATCTGAATGAATTATTTTATTCCTGTTTTATGTCCCGAACAAGCCCACATCATCATTTTATTAATGTATCTGCAATTACTGCATAATGATTTCCAGTTTAGTGTGGTCTGTGCTATGGGGATGCTTAATCAAATATCGCATGATGGACCTTTAAGTTCTCTGGGGCCAGAACTGGCCCCACCAATTAAGCTTCAACAAAATGAGTTTTTAGCTCATCTGCAACTGTGTTTTTATGTTTCTTTTATGGCTCCCCTGCCTTCTCCTTGTGTCCTTAGAGATACCTGAAAATGTGGTATGGGGCTGAGATATTTATTAGCAGTGTGCAGAGAACAGGTTTATAATGGTCATTACGAAATATTCAAGTGCCTGCTTTGAAGTAGGATAATTTGTATTTCCATTACAGTCATTTCTTGGGTGCCCTCCCCCCTCGACTACCAGTGTCACCAGAGAGAGGGGTGTCCATCCTGGGCCCTGGGGCCTCCCTGGGATCAAGGCCCTGGAGGTGTTTCCTCTGGAAAGAGATTGAACTCCCAGTAACTTCCCTAGAGCCCACACTCCCCCCAAACCCAGAGGTCTTGGCAGTCTGACCCACTAAATGCAGAAAGGATTTCCCGGCCATCCAGAGTCCTCTTCCTCTGTTCCAGGCGAGGGGCCGTCCAGGGCACTGACTCAGACGGCCCTGGGGGACACAGGTGATCAGCCCCCTCGTGCACAAGAGGAAACAACGGCTCAGGGTGAGAAGATCTAAGTTTCTAGCAAGCAGGCGCTGCTCGGCTCACACACATACCCAGAGAAGGAGCACGCAGAGATGTGGGCACACCCAGCCCTCCAGCCTGTCCTGTGAATACACGTGAGGGAAAATAAAGTAAAAGCGAGAGCTGGAAGGAAGGACTGTCAGGACACTCTGACCCCAGTGCCCGTACGTTCATGCAGTGAGCAGAGCTGCCTCCGCCATCAGTGAAAGGGACAGCAGACCCCAGATGGCCCAGGCCAGCTCCCGGACACGGGCAGGGCTCGCGGCCAGAGCGCCTCATGCTTACTCGGGCCTACTTGCCACCGTTCCTCTTCTCCTGCCCCGACTCATGTGAAGGAGGTGGTTTCACTAGAGGAAGGTTCCAGGTGGAGGTGGAAGGAAGGCCTGTGGGCATGGAATATCCATGTTTAGCTAACCCAACGGCTCTTCTATGGCATCCTGGGTCAGAAGGAAACTTAGAGGCCATGTGTGTCTCAGTAGAAGGAACTCTGGACAGAAGTCATTTGCCTGTTCATTTGGTCACTCCTTCGTTTCTTGGCGTGTGCTTGCTGAACACTAATCACGTGCCAGGACCCCCACTGGCTCTCAGGCCATGACGGGAGGGGCGTGATGGACAAGCCAAGGAAGCAGAGAGAATAAATGCTCTGAAGGGGGTGCCCAGGGCACTCTGAGGACACACACGGGGAGTGTGCACCCAGCCAGAGCGCTCAGGGCAGTGATACGCAGGGGAAGCTGTGTGCCAGCTAAGACCCAGAGATGGTGAGGGGTCTGCTAAGACGGGCACGGTGTGGCGATGGTGCCATGGCCCACGGGTGACGCCAGGCTGGTTTGCGGTACTGGAGGCGACTCAGGTTCCCTGGGGTGAGTGTGCACCGTGGGAGGAGGTGAGCCTGGAGAAGGGGCCAGGCCAGCTGAAGAAGGTGTTTCAGGCCAAGGGGAGCAGCTTGGCTCTACCCTGAGGACGGTGGGGTGCCCCCCACAGATTCCTCCAGCCGCTGAGTGGATGGGGTCAGTGGGAGCGAGATTGGAGCCATGGGCTAACCAGGGCGGAGGGGTCATCCAAGTCATGTTAGTGGTTTCCTTGAACTAGAGTGGAGGCTTTAGGAGTGGGGAAAACTGGCACCATGAAGAAACTCTTAGGAGGCAGGAGTGGCCTGAGCCAGGACTGATGGGCTGGGGATGGCGGGGTGTCGAGGGCAACCTCAGGTGTGTGGTTGGGCAGCTGAGGGCTTTGGTGGAGGGGCCACTGGCTGGGGTTAGGAGGTAAAAGAAGGAGCAGTCTCGATGGCAAGTTCACTTTGGGCCGTGATGAGGCAGGAGCCTGCGGGACAACATGGAGAGATGTCAGGCCAGCAGTAGGGTGTGAGGTCTGGAGCTCAGGAGAGGGTCTGGGCAGGACAGTGAGTGGAGACCTCTCCAGCCTTCCCCAGCTCCAGCCCTTGATCAAAGGGACTGAGCGTCTACTGGGAAGCAGCCAGAGGCTCCCCCCAGCTCACGTCACTCCAGTCCCCAAAGAACCAAAGCTTCTGGAAACCTGGAAGGCACAGGAGCAGGAGAAACAGTCAAAATACCCCAGCGATGATCAGGTGTGGAAGGGCCTGCAGAGACCAGGGCGGGAAGATGGAGCATGGAGAGAGGCCAGACCCGGGGGCCACGCTCACGCCCTGCTCAGAGGAGCTGGTCCAGAGAGGGGCACTGGCATGGGCAGGTCAGCACACCCCACTGGGGCCTCCAAGAGCCGAGTGTGATGTGGGCAGGGCCAGTGAATGGCCCAAGCTGCCCCATCCCTGGGCGGATAGCGGCTTCCAGCGCGCACAGGGCAGTCTGGGCCAGAGCAGAGGTAGTAAGGATAAACCAGGCCCCTCCAGAGACATGGCTCAACCAGTACTCGCTCATGACCTGCCCAAGGAGGTGACCGGCTCCATCCAGACCCCGCTCCCAAGCTCACCTCCTGGGTGAGCCAGGAGACCAACACACACAGAGACCCAGCCTCACACTTGTACACACCTGTGATACACAACACTCCCAGAAGTCCACTGCCAGGTGCCCTCCACACACATATGAACCACCGCAACACCGTCATCTGGAGCCACACAGGTAAAAGTGACTTGTGGGCGAGAGGCATGACTGTTTTCAATACTAAATCTCCATTTCTGCAAACAGTGTCCCCCAGGATGCTCACTACATATCACTTAAAAGCTAAATCAACTCCACTGAGCTAGCTGACCTTGGGAAGAGTGCTTCTCCAGCTCTTAGGTTTGCTTTCTGATGAATAGGATGATGATCCTTCACTCCCTGGTGCATCTTTAAAGCTCTGAGAGGGGTGCAGCTCTAACATGCAGCCTGAAACGTGGAGACATGAGCCGGGAGAAGAATCTCCCAAGACAGGGGCGGCATTTTAAATGTAATTATCACTGGTGTTCCTACGCCGCAGCCCCAGCTTTCAAGCGGACAGACTCCCTCCTTTCATGTTTACTTTTAGTCCCACACTCTTTCCTGTGATCCATTAAATCTACTAAGTCATTTAAAAGCTAGGGTCATGGCCATTTGCTCAGGTGGATGTGATCCAGATAAGGGGATCCAGATCCCCTCCTTGAAGATGCCGTAGGCTCCAGTTCCGCACTAAAGCACCCCAAATTAGCAGGCAGAGCCGGCCACCGCCAGTTTACCTCATCTTTTTTTTTTTTTTTTTAAACATCTTTATTGGAGTATAATTGCTTTACAATGGTGTGTTAGTTTCTGCTTTATAAAAAAGTGAATCAGTTATACATATACATATGTCCTCATATCTCTTCCCTCTTGCGTCTCCCTCCCTCCCACCCTCCCTATCCCACCCCTCTAGGTGAACCCAAAGCACCGAGCTGATCTCCCTGTGCTATGCGGCTGCTTCCCACTAGCTATCTATCTTTCATTTGGTAGTGTATATATGTCCATGCCACTCTCTCACTTCGTCCCAGCTTATGCGTCCCACTCCCTGTGTCCTCAAGTCCATTCTCTAGTAAGTCTGTGTCTTTATTCCCGTCTTGCCCCTAGGTTCTTCATGACCATTTTTTTTTTTTTAGATTCCATATATATGTGTTAGCATACGGTATTTGTTTTTCTCTTTCTGACTTACTTCACTCTGTATGACAGACTCTAGGTCCATCCACCTCACTACACATAACTCAATTTCATTTCTTTTTATGGCTGAGTAATATTCTACTGTATATATGTGCCACATCTTCTTTATCCATTCATCTGTCGATGGACACTTAGTTTGCTTCCATGTCCTGGCTATTGTAAATAGAGCTGCAATGAACATTGTGGTACATGACTCTTTTTGAATGATGGTTTTCTCAGGGTATATGCCCAGTAGTGGGATTGCTGGGTCGTACGGTAGTTCTATTTTTAGTTTTTTAAGGAACCTCCATACTGTTCTCCATAGTGGCTGTATCAATTTACATTCCCACCAACAGTGCAAGAGGGTTCCCTTCTCTCCACACCCTCTCCAGCATTTATTGTTTGTAGATTTTTTGATGATGGCCATTCTGACCGGTGTGAGATGATATCTCATTGTAGTTTTGATTTGCATTTCTCTAATGATTAGTGATGTTGAGCATCCTTTCATGTGTTTGTTGGCAATCTGTATATCTTCTTTGGAGAAATGTCTATTTAGGCCTTCTGCCCATTTTTGCATTGGGTTGTTTCTTTTTTTGATACTGAGCTGCATGAGCATCTTGTAAATTTTGGAGATTAATCCTTTGTCAGTTGCTTCATTTGCAAATATTTTCTCCCATTCTGATGGTTGTCTTTTGGTCTTGTTTATGGTTTCCTTTGCTGTGCAAAAGCTTTTAAGTTTCATGAGGTCCCATTTGTTTATTTTTGTTTTTTTATTTCCATTTCTCTAGGAGGTGAGTCAAAAAGGATCTTGCTGTGATTTAGGTCACAGAGTGTTCGGCCTATGTTTTCCTCTAAAAGTTTGATAGTGTCTGGCCTTACATTTAGGTCTTTAATCCATTTTGAGTTTATTTTTGTGTATGGTGTTAGGGAGTGTTCTAATTTCATTCTTTTACATGTAGCTCTCCAGTTTTCCCAGCACCACTTATCGAAGAGGCTGTCGTCTTCTCTCCACTGTATATTCTTGTCTCCTTTATCAAAGATAAGGTGACCATATATGCGTGGGATTATCTCTGGGCTTTCTATCCTGTTCCATTGATCAATATTCCTGTTTTTGTGCCAGTACCATACAGTCTTGATTACTGTAGCTTTGTAGTATAGTCTGAAGTCAGGGAGCCTGATTCCCCCAGCTCCATTTTTCGTTCTCAAGATTGCTTTGGCTATTCGGGGTCTTTTTTGTTTCCATACAGATTGTGAAATTTTTTGTTCTAGTTCTGTGAAAAATACCAGTGGTAGTTTGATAGGGATTGCATTGAATCTGTAGATTGCTTTGGTTAGTATAGTCATTTTCACAATATTAATTCTTCCAATCCAAGAACATGGTATATCTCTCCATCTATTTGTATCATATTTAATTTCTTTCATCAGTGTCTTATAATTTTCTGCATACAGGTCTTTTGTCTCCTTAGGTAAGTTTATTCCTAGATATTTTATTCTTTTTGTTGCCATGGTAAATGGGAGTGTTTTCTTAATTTCACTTTCAGATTTTTCATCATTAGTGTATAGGAATGCAAGAGATTTCTGTGCATTAATTTTGTATCCTGCTACTTTACCACATTCATTGATTAGCTCTAGTAGTTTTCTGGTAGCATCTTTAGGATTCTCTATGTATAGTATCATGTCATCTGCAAACAGTGACAGTTTTACTTCTTCTTTTCCAATTTGTATTCCTTTTATTTCTTTTTCTTCTCTGATTGCTGTGGTTAAAATTTCCAAAACTGTGTTGAATAATAGTGGTGAGAGTGGGCAACCTTGTCTTGTTCCTGATCTTAGAGGAAATGCTTTCAGTTTTTCACCATTGAGAATGATGTTTGCTGAGGGTTTGTCATATATGGCCTTTATTATGTTGAGGTAGGTTCCCTCTATGCCTACTTTCTGCAGGGCTTTTATCATAAATGGGTGTTGAATTTTGTCAAAAGCTTTCTCTGCATCTACTGAGATGATCATATGGTTTTTCTCCTTCAATTTGTTAATATGGTGTATCACGTTGATTGATTTGCGTATATTGAAGAATCCTTGCATTCCTGGGATAAACCCCACTTGATCATGGTGTAAGATGCTTTTAATGTGCTGTTGGATTCTGTTTGCTAGTATTTTGTTGAGGATTTTTGCATCTATGTTCATCAGTGATATTGGCCTGTAGTTTTCTTTCTTTGTGACATCTTTGTCTGGTTTTGGTATCAGGGTGATGGTGGCCTTGTAGAATGAGTTTGGGAGTGTTCCTCCCTCTGCTATATTTTGGAAGAGTTTGAGAAGGACGGGTGTTAGCTCTTCTCTAAATGTTTGATAGAATTCGCCTGTGAAGCCATGTGGTCCTGGGCTTTTGTTTGTTGGAAGATTTTTAATCACAGTTTCAATTTCAGTGCTTGTGATTGGTCTGTTCATATTTTCTATTTCTTCCTGGTTCAGTCTCAGAAGGTTGTGCATTTCTAAGAATCTGTCCATTTCTTCCAGGTTGTCCATTTTATTGGCATAGAGTTGCTTGTAGTAATCTCTCATGATCCTTTGTATTTCTGCAGTGTCAGTTGTTACTTCTCCTTTTTCATTTCTAATTCTATTGATTTGAGTCTTCTCCCTTTTTTTCTTGATAAGTCTGGCTAATGGTTTATCAATTTTGTTTATCATCTCAAAGAACCAGCTTTTAGTTTTATTGATCTTTGCTATCGTTTCCTTCATTTCTTTTTCATTTATTTCTGATCTGATCTTTATGATTTCTTTCCTTCAGCTAACTGTGGGGTTTTTTTGTTCTTTCTCTAATTGCTTTAGGTGTAAGGTTAGGTTGTTTATTTGAGACGTTTCTTGTTTCTTAAGGTAGGATCGTATTGCTATAAACTTCCCTCTTAGAACCGCTTTTGCTGCATCCCATAGGTTTTGGGTCATCGTGTTTTCATTGTCATTTGTTTCTAGGTACCTTTTTATTTCCTCTTTGATTTCTTCAGTGATCTCTGGGTATTAAGTAGTGTATTGTTTAGCCTCCATGTGTTTGTATTTTTTACAGATCTTTTCCTGTAATTGATATCTAGTCTCATAGCATTGTGGTCGGAAAAGATACTTGAAACGATTTCAATTTTGTTAAATTTACCAAGGCTTGATTTGTGACCCAAGATATGATCTATCCTGGAGAATGTTCCATGAGCACTTGAGAAGAATGTGTATTCTGTTGTTTTTGGATGGAATGTCCTGCTTGTAAGTTTGACAGGACAGGGTTAAAGGAGCAGCTGCCAGTTTGGCAGTTGTTTAATGTATCATTTAAAGCTTGTGTTTCCTTACTTATTTTCATTTTGGATGATCTGTCCGTTGGTGAAAGTGGGGTGTTAAAGTCCCCTACTATGATTGTGTTACTGTTGATTTCCCCTTTTATGGCTGTTAGTATTTGCCTTATGTATTGAGGTGCTCCTATGTTGGGTGCATAAATATTTACAATTCTTATATCTTCTTCTTGGATTGATCCCTTGATCATTATGTAGTGTCCTTCTTTGTCTCTTGTAATAGTCTTTGCTTTAAAGTCTATTTTGTCTGATATGAGAATTGCTACTCCAGCTTTCTTTTGATTTCCATTTGCATGGAATATCTTTTTCCATCCCCTCAATTTCAGTCTGTATCTGTCCCTAGGTCTGAAGTGGGTCTCTTGTAAACAGCATATATACAGGTCTTGTTTTTGTATCCATTCATCCAGTCTGTGTCTTTTGGTTGGAGCATTTAATCCATTTACATTTAAGGTAATTATCAATATGTATGTTCCTATTACCATTTTCTTAATTGTTTTGGGTTTGTTATTGTAGGTCTTTTCCTTCTCTTGTGTTTCCTGCCTAGAGAAGTTCCTTTAGCATTTGTTGTAAAGCTGGTTTGGTGGTGCTGAATTCTCTTAGCTTTTCCGTGTCTGTAAAGGTTTTAATTTCTCCATCAAATCTGAATGAGATCCTTGCTGGGTAGAGTAATCTTGGTTGTAGGTTTTTCTCCTTCAGCACTTTGAATACATCCTGCCACTCCTTTCTGGCTTGCAGAGTTTCTGCTGAAAGATCAGTTGTTAACCTTATGGGTATTCCCTTGTGTGTTATTTGTTGTTTTTCCCTTGCTGCTTTTAATATTTTTTCTTTGTATTTATTTTTGATAGTTCGATTAATATGTGTCTTGGCATGTTTCTCCTTGGATTTATCCTGTATAGGACTCTCTGTGCTTCCTGGACTTGATTAACTATTTCCTTTCCCATATTAGGGCAGTTTTCAACTATAATCTCTTCAAATATTTTCTCAGTCCCTTTCTTTTTCTCTTCTTCTTCTGGGACCCCTATAATTCGAATGTTGGTGCGTTTAATGTTGTCCCAGAGGTCTCTGAGACTGTCCTCAATTCTTTTCATTCTTTTTCTTTATTCTGCTCTGCAGTAGTTATTTCCACTATTTTATCTTCTAGGTCACTTATCCGTTCTTCTGCCTCAGTTATTCTGCTATTGATCCCTTCTAGAGAATTTTTAATTTCATTTATTGTGTTGTTCATCACTGTTTGTTTGCCCTTTAGTTCTTCTAGATCCTTGTTAAACGTTTCTTGTATTTTCTCCATTCTATTTCCAAGATTTTGGATCATCTTTACTATCATTATTCTGAATTCTTTTTCATGTAGACTGCCTATTTCCTCTTCATTTGTTAGGTCTGGTGGGTTTTGCCTTGCTCCTTCATCTGCTGTGTGTTTCTCTGTCTTCTCATTTTGCTTAACTTACTGTGTTTGGGGTCTCCTTTTCGCAGGCTGCAGGTTTGTAGTTCCTGTTGTTTTTGGTGTCTGTCCCCAGTGGGTAAGGTTGGTTCAGTGGGTTGTGTAGGCTTCCTGGTGGAGGGGACTGGTGCCTGTGTTCTGGTGGATGAGGCTGGATCTTGTCTTTCTGGTGGGCAGGTCCACGTCTGGTGGTGTGTTTTGGGGTGTCTGTGACCTTATTATGATTTTAGGCAGCCTCTCTGCTAATGGATTGGGTTGTGTTCCTGTCTTGCTAGTTGTTTGGCATAGGGTGTCCAGCACTGTAGCTTGCTGGTCGTTGAGTGGAGCTGGGTGTTGAGATAGAGACCTCTGGTAGATTTTCGCCATTTGATATTACATGGAGCTGGGAGGTCTCTTGTGGACCAGTGTCCTGAACTTGGCTCTCCTACCTCAGAGGCACAGCCCTGATGCCTGGCTGGAGCACCAAGAGCCTGTTATCCACACGACTCAGAATAAAAAGGAGAAAAGAAAGAAAGAAAGAAGAAGATAAAATAAAGTTATTAAAATAAAAAATAAAAAATAATTATTAAAAAAAATATTTTAAGTAATAGAAAGAAAGAAGAGAGCAACCAAACCAAAAAACAAATCCACCAATGATAACAAGTGCCAAAAACTATACTAAAAAAAAAACCAAAAAACGGACAGACAGAACCCTAGGACAAATGGTAAAAGCAAAGCTATACAGACAAAATCACTCACAGAAGCATACACATACACACTCACAAAAAGAGAAAAAGGGAAAAAAATATATATATCTTTGCTCCCGAAGTCCACCTTCTCAATTTGGGATGATTTGTTGTCTATTCAGGCATTCCACAGATGCAGGTACATCAAGTTGTTTGTGGAGCTTTAATCCGCTGCTCCTGAGGCTGCTGGGAGAGATTTCCCTTTCTCTTCTTTGTTCGCACAGCTCCCGGGGTTCAGCTTTGGATTTGGACCCGCCTCTGCGTGTAGGTCGCCTGAGGGCGTCTGTTCTTCGCTCAGACAGAACGGGGTTAAAGGAGCAGCTGCTTCGGGGGCTCTGGCTCACTCAGGCCGGGGGGAGGGAAGGGTATGGATGCGGGGCGAGCCTGCGGCGGCAGAGGCCGGCGTGACGCTGCACCAGCCTGAGGCGTGCCATGTGTTCTCCCGGGGAAGTTGTCCCCGGATCACGGGACCCTAGCAGTGGCGGGCTGCACAGGCTCCCAGGAGGGGAGTGTGGATAGTGACCTGTGCTTGCACACAGGCTTCTTGGTGGCGGCGGCAGCAGCCTTAGCGTCTCATGCCCGTCTCTGGGGTCCGCGCTGATAACCGCGGCTCGCGCCCGTCTCTGGAGCTCCTTTAAGTGGCGATCTTAATCCCCTCTCCTCGCGCACCAGGAAACAGAAGAGGCAAGAAAAGGTCTCTTGCCTGTTCGGCAGCTCCAGACCTTTTCCCGGACTCCCTCCCGGCTAGCTGTGGCGCGCTAGCCCCCTTCAGGCTGTGTTCACGCCGCCAACCCCAGTCCTCTCCCTGGGATCCGACCAAAGCCCGAGCCTCAGCTCCCAGCCCCCGCCCGCCCCGGCGGCTGAGCAGACAAGCCTCTCGGGCTGGTGAGTGCTGGTCGGCTCCGATCCTCTATGCGGGAATCTCTCCGCTTTGCCCTCCGCACCCCTGTGGCTACGCTCTCCTCCGTGGCTCCGAAGCTTCCCCCCTCTGCCACCCGCAGTCTCCACCCGCAAAGGGTTTCCTAGTGTGTGGAAACCTTTCCTCCTTCACAGCTCCCTCCCATTGGTGCAGGTCCCATCCCTATTCTTTTGTCTCTGTTATTTCTTTTTCCTTTTGCCCTACCCAGGTACGTGGGGGAGTTTCTTGCCTTTTGGGAAGTCTGAGGTCTTCTGCCAGCGGTCAGTAGGTGTTCTGTAGGAGTTGTTCCCCATGTAGATGTATTTCTGATGTATTTGTGGGGAGGAAGGTGATCTCCCCGCCTTACTCTTCCGCCATCTTGAGGCTCCTCCCCTCGTCACGTTTTAAAGACAGGTAAAACGTGTGCACAAATTAGTTGCACAGGATTCTTTACAGCTGTCTTCTTAGTTGGAAAATGTACCTTTGGCTGTGTCATTTGGGTCACAGGGAGAGAAGCGCCCACCCAGAGTGCAAGCATGATTTCCCTGGGTGGGCGGCTTGTCTGCTGAGCCTGTGCAGCTGGTCCGGAGGCGGGACTGGGCGTGCCCATCCCAGCGCTGCGCTCCTGGAAGGGCAGGCGGGAGGCTCTGGGCCTTGCCGGGAGGACGCTGCCCTGAGTTGAGCACCAGGCCTGCAGCCCCTCACCCCGCCGCCCTGAGTGAGACCTGCCCCGGCGCGGGAGGGAAGGATGCAGCCCAGCCGTGCTGCTCATCTTTCCGTGTCCTAGGGCTTGGCCTTCTGGAGAGCAGGACCTGTGCCTTGTCCCCTCTCTGCTCCACTGCCTGGCCCAGCGCTGGCACACCTACACCCCAAGTGCAGCAAGGAGTCAGTGCATGTCTATTGAATGCACGCGGACAGAACCTAAGAGCTGTTCAGGGCTGGCTGTGCTCTTTCCCCGCACCCACACCCATCCCTCCTCCCCAGCTAGACAGCTTCGCTGGGGAGGATGGGCTGCCACCTGGGTTTTTGGATTCAGAGCTCTTCACCCAGTGCCCCTTTGGCCTACATTCGTGCTGAGATGTAGAGTTACGGTAAGCCCGGCGGTAATTCATGTGCTCTTGAATTCAGATCGGGGATGAGTGACGAGGTTGCCCACCTGCCAAGCCAGATGTCCGGAATGGTTGTAAATTATCTCCCACTGTGGAGCGAACTGCCTCTGCTCCCCTGGTGTAGATTATCTGAACGTCACGTTGCTTAGGACCGATTAGTCCGTCCCCAGGGATGGAGCATCCCGCGTGGGCGTGGTGGGTGCCAGAAGTGCAGAGAGGGCTCACAGCCTCCCCGCCCCTGCGGCTGCCACTGCGGCACATCAGGCCGTCTGCTTGGCAGGCGTGCACCACCCACTGGAAAACGAGTGAATGCTGGAAGTCAGGTGCAGGGTCTGGACCTTGGTTGCCACAGAAAAGGGGAGGGGAGCTGGCCAGGGACAGCTTTCCAGGAGGAGGCTTGAGCTGTGCCCAGCAGGGCAGGCCAGGCCCTTGGCGGGAGGAGCGTAGGAAGAGGAGGGTGCAGCTGGGCCCGCTGTGCCGTCGTCATGGAAAGCGAGTCGGGCACAACTGGACCATTAGGTGAGATTGCAGAAGGGTCCATCTCCATCCCCTCTGAGCAGGGGACCCTTGATGCTCATTTCTGGGCCGCATGAGCCAAACAGCAGGGCCGTGGAGGTCAGTCCTAGCTGGGCCTGAGTCCTCATGTCAGTCCTCACCAACACGGGAGCCAGTTCTGTGAGAGGTTTCCCAGGCCTTCCCCAAGCCCTGTGGCTCAGGGCGCTCACTGAGAATAGCCTGACTCCGCAGCAATACCTCTGAGTCAAGAGCCGCCCACTGCCAGCCAGGCCCGTGACGTGAGCCAGAGCTCACAGGAGGGCGCCTCGGAGCCTCGCCCACAGAGCCCGTGAGGGGTTGTCCCAGCTGCTGGTTTGAAGTCGGAACAGAGTGCGGGGTTGAGGCCGGGACGCCCCAGACAGTGGGGATCCCCTGACCTCGGCCTCTTCCATTCCTTCTCCTAAGGCTCCTCTGCAAACCCCACCCCTCTCCCACCCCCTCCTCAGAGACCCAGGCCTGAGACCCTAACAGGGAACACCTCCAGGGAAGGTGGGCATCCCGGCGCTCAGGCTGACGTGTGGGCCGGTGCCATGCCCGCAGACAGAGCCTGAGGGACCAGGCAGGCGGCTGCTACTCCACATCACAGACCCCCTCCTGTGAAGCCCCGCTCCCGGTCTGTGTACCCAGGCCGGTGCCTGACCAAGGACAAAGACCCTACCCAAGGCAACTGATGTTGAGAACCATCAGATTGCCTCTTTTCAATAAGCATATTGCAGTATAACACATACAGAAAATGAATAAATCAGGAGTGTACAGCTCAATGAATTTTCACAAAGAACACATCTCCTGACCAGCACCCGGAAGTGCCCCACTGTGCTCCATTCAAGTCCCCGTCCAAGTGTCACCCTATTCAGGTTGCCTTTTGAAAGAGGAAAAGATGACAAACCAGATCAGGGACAAAAGCCAACACTGTCACTTAGAGGAGGCCCCAGGAAGAGAGGGTATACCGAGAAAGAAAGCACAGGCCAGAGGGTTAAGAAAAGCTTCATGGGAGTGTGGAAGAAAATGATCCAGTGAGTTTGGCAGGCACAGGCCGACTGTGACGTGTCATTGCACTTAGAACACAAAACAACGGCCTAGGAATTTACTAGTATGGGTTACAATATCAACTCCAAACTCGGACCCTTTCTAGGCTCTACACCCAAAGGAGGAGAGACTATTGAAGGGAAGCAGTAAAAATTCTTAGTGGAGTAGAAAATAGAGATCTGTTGGCTCTTCCTGCCACTGGTGATGCCTTGGGACCTGGGTGGGGCCTGGACCTTCTAATGACCCAGAGGTCCGACACAGGGCATTGAAGGCCCCTCCCAGGTCAGGCCGGGTCCAGTTCACTCCACCCTTCCCAAGAGCAGCTCTGAGCCAAGGCTGCTGGCAGAAAAAGGCCAGACCTGCCAGTGTGTTGGTGATAATAAGATTTGCCCAGGAATAGGCCCTCGCGTCTGGGCAAGGTTTCTACATCCTCCTCATGCTACAGAAAATCCCATTCTCTCTCCATCACAGTCTCCTTCATCCTTCTCCACAGGTTTATTTATGTCTCGTGGGGTTTCTTTACAGGAGCCAGAAGGCTGAAGTTAGAAGAGAAGGGAGGCGGGGCTGGGGCAGGAAAGGCTCCCAAGGGTGTGGGCACAAAATGCCAGGCAGGCAATAGCCCAGCTCCATCACCAACACCCTGGGCCCCAAGACAGACCCCTTAGTGTTCCTTGGCCTCGGTTTCCATGTCAATACAATGAGGAGTCTGGACTACGTCATGCCAAGGCCTTTACCCTCTGCTATTAGGATCTGCGGCCTATGATTTGTGCTGGGCAGCCTGCGTAGGGGTCTCTAAAAGGTGAACAGGGCTGGGGGACGAGGCTGGGGCTGAGTCGCTGGTACAGGATCAGTGCCACTGGGCTGCGCCCCTGAATCTGCAGCTGTGTGTGTGCGTGTGTGTCTGTCTACAGGTATAAGGACTTTTTATCCAGTGTCCTCTGTGCACCTGGCCCTGGGTGGCATGCTGAGGGCCTACAAAAAAATGAAAGAGCGTCTCATCCCCACGCTCTTGAAAATCTCACCAGGACACTATACTCATTAAACAGCACCATTAGCGGGAAAAACACAAATCAAGGCAAGAGTAGGATAAGATTATTTGATTGATGGCTCCCATTTTTACTAGGGGCCATTAGCATCATTAAGTGGTGGGTTTTGAGCCTCAGCAGGTGGTTTCTCAGATTTGCCCTTCTCCATGGAAAGTTCTTTATGAAATTTTTACCCACCTTTTTCAAAGCCCAACTCAGAAGAAGGCAGGTGAGCATACCCTGAGGCTGAGGCACAGCGCGCTAGTCCTGTGACACATGCAGGCTGCACCCCATCCGCAGGGGTGCACACAGGGCACCTGCCACAACCTCAGGTGTGAAGAGCATCGAGCTGTGGGGCACTGGCCCCCCTTGGTCCACCCCCAGGTGTGCTCCGGGCTGTATACATTGTCCTTGGGAGAATCCTGGAGGGTCCCTGTCACGCCCATCTCCTGTGGGTGCTGAGCCCTCTTAAAACTCCTGAATCCATTTTCCTCCCAGATAAGGCAACGAGGAGGCCATTCTTGGGATGGGAGACCTTATGATTAAGGAGAGCGAGGCGCAGGCCAAGCAATTTCCCCGCGTGTGACTCTAATGAGAGTCAGTGCATCGGCAAATCCCACAGCGGTGTTTGGGAAGCGAACAGAGCAGACGGTGATGCGGCTGAGCTGTGTCTGGAATAACTCAATTTGCTGGAGGGGAGGGGCTTTCTGAGCAGCAGAGGAGCCGTACCCCGGACTCCTCTTCAGTCCCACTGCCCTCCTCCTTCACTGTCAGCCCCCGGCGCCTCATTGCCAGGCTCTGGGTCTGGACACGGAGCCAGGACCGCTGTGGCCAGCCCATCAGCTCAGACACATCTGGCCTGGAGCTGACTTTCACGGAGACAAGAGTTTCTGGGGCTCTCTCCGCAGGCTGCCTGCATTTTGATAGGTTTCCAGTGTGGATAATCCCCAGAACAGAGGTGTAGTTGCATAGAGGGAGAGACTTCTATTTCTTCTCCGGCAGCTCAAGCACGGGAAATACTCCAAAGCTATCCCCGAAAAGCTGTTGTTCTCTCTCAGAGTTGTTATGGAGTTTTGTTTTCCTTTGTTTTGACCTGGGATTTACCGTCAATCATACAAGTCAGAGAGGTTCAGATAAATCTTCAAACCTCAAGAAGCTTCTCCAAGTCATCTCGGGTCTAAAAACCTCTGTTCAGGTAATTCTCTCTGAAATACCATTTCCTGCCAAGGCCACATAAAGACATGAATCCCCAGCTTAGAGCAGACCCTGGCTTCTGAGAACATTCTCAGGCAGTTTTCCTCTAATACTTTTCCTTCTAAAGTAAATGTCCCCACGATCCCAGCTAAGCTTCTGCTGGGGGAAAGGGGGACCCCATTCCCATCTGGGCAGTTCTTTCCTGGAGACCCTAGTTCAATGGCATTGATTTGCAGTCCACGCACCCCGCATGCCAGAGAAGGAGCGTCTCTGCTTGCTGTCTTAAAAGCCAGTGGCTCTCTTGCTTACTCAGAAGGTGAGGATTACTGCATCTGAGCAGACACCCCCAGACAACACGGAGGAGAGAAAAACACCACGGGCCATGCCAGGCGTGTGAGACATGGGCTCAGAATACTCCCCATCCCGGTCTCTTCACCTGTGGGCCCAGAGTGCACAGTCCCTGCCCAGGGGACGTCCCAGAAGAAAAGAGCCAGGAAAGAGCCCAGTTCTGGAGAAAGGGGGAGGGAGGCAAGTCCCTGCCCCCTGGTGGTGCCCATGCGGGGCCCCTCGTCCCCAGCGGGGTGGGCACAGAGATGAAGCCCGGTCCTCGGGGGCTGCTGCTAGCCTCCTTCCTAGGGCCAGACAGCTCCACAGCCCAAGGTGTGGCCCTGCACCTTCTGCCTCCCTGCGCTTGGCCTTTGCAGGCTGGGCTTGCACACAGGTACACGTGTACACGGCATAGCCATGGGGCTGCACGCACACACTCAGGTACACTCCTGCACTGTTCCCACTGTCCTTTAAAATCCCAGAACCAAGGAGTGTCAAAAGAAGTAAGGCCACTACCTCACAGCCATTGGGATGGCTACTAACAGTAAAACAGAAAATAATAAATGTTCGCAAGGATGTGGAGAAATTAGAACCCTTGGGAACTGGTAGTGGGAATGTCAAATGGTGCAGCTGCTGTGGAAAACAGTATGGAGGTCCCTCAAAAAATTTAAAATACAACTACCATATGATCCAGCAATTCTACGTCTGGAATCATATCCAAATTCCACTTCTGAGTGTTTATCCAAAAGAATTGAAAGCAGGGTCTTGAAGAGACATTTATACACCCATGTTCATAGCAGCATTATTTGCAGTAGCTAAAACCGGGAAGCAAGTCAGTGTCCATCAGCCAATGAATGGATAAGCAAAATGTGGTGTATACGTACAATGGAATATATTCAGCCTTAAAAAGGAAGGAAATTCTGACACATGCTACAACATGGATGAATCTTGAGGACATTACGTGAAGTTAAAGAAGCCGGTCACAAAAAGACAAGTACTGTATGATTCCACTTATTTGAGATACTCAGAGGAGTCAAAGTCATAGAGACAGAAAAAAGAATGGTGGTTGCAGGGGCTGAAGGAGGAGGAATGGGGGACTGTTGTTTAATGGGAACAAAGTTTCAGTTTTACGTATGGAAAGAGTTTTGGAGATGGGTGGTGGTGAGAGTCGCACAATATTCTGAATATCACCGAGCTGTACACTTAAAAATGGTTAAAATGGTAAATTTTATACTATGTGTGTCTTACCACAATAAAAAAGTTGGGGGAAAAAATCAGATTTTAGGTGTTCACATAGATGACTTGCTTTAACCCTGTCAGACCCAAAGCCACCTTTTCACAGCAAGTATTCTGTAACATCCCTGTATTATCTTGAATGAATGTGTGTCTTAACCAAACCTGGGATATAAAGGAGAAATACAAGAAAAGTCGTGGGCATACAACATGCCTTTCAGTGTGTAACTGGACACCAGCTACACACACCAACTCACAGTGGTCAGACGTCAGCCCTGCCACATGGATCCTGCGAACACCACGGCTGCGGATGGAGCCTGTGACGGGCGTGTTAGGTTGACAGTTTGAGTACTCAGGTGACATTGTGTGTGGAGGGGTGATTCTCCAAAATAGTGGACAATCTGTGATAAAGTTGTAAACCAAATTTACAATGTACAGCATAGGTGCCTCCTTGGAAAATCCTTGCCAAACCCTGGCGGGGGGGAAATACTTTATGTGTAACACCATGTTAGGCGTTAGGTCCTAGTAACTGGAGAATAGTAACTGGATCTTTCACTCCACAACTGTCCACTGTGACATTTGAAAACTTGTACAAGATGCCAGCCCAGCAAATGTTTGTTGGGCAGGACTGTGCTACAGAGAGCAGGATCCCTAAGGTACCTGCTCCCCCCATTAAGTGCTACTAGGGCCCCCACCAATCATCGTGATAACCAGAAACACCCACATGGAATTCCAAAATGCATCCTGGGAACAGCACCGCCCTTCTTGAGATCGTGCCTCTCCCGTGTTGTGACTCCACACAGAGCAAAGTGTTCACTTTGCCTGGATGTAAGCCTCACTCTGGCACCAGGAGCCCTTGTCCCCACCACTCACTGAGCCCACGGTGGCCTCAGACCCTACCACGTCTCTGGGCGAGGTCCCCCTCAGCTCAGTGGCCACTCAAAGACCACGGCGTAGAGAAATGCAAATCAAAACTACAATGCGATATCATCTCACCCCAGTCAGAATGGCCATCATTAAACTCTACAAACAATAAATGCTGGAGAGGATGTGGAGAAAAGGTAACCCTCCTACACTGTTGGTGGGAATGTAAATTGATACAGCCACTATGGAGAACAGTATGGAGGTTCCTTAAAAAACTAAAAATAGAACTACCGTACGACCCAGCAATCCCACTACTGGGCATATACCCTGAGAAAACCATCATTCAAAAAGAGTCATGTACCACAATGTTCATTGCAGCTCTATTTACAATAGCCAGGACATGGAAGCAACCTAAGTGTCCATCGACAGATGAATGGATAAAGAAGATGTGGCACATATATACAGTAGAATATTACTCAGCCATAAAAAGAAATGAAATTGAGTTATGTGTAGTGAGGTGGATGGACCTAGAGTCTGTCATACAGAGTGAAGTAAGTCAGAAAGAGAAAAACAAATACCGTATGCTAACACATATATATGGAATCTAAAAAAAAAAAAAATGGTCATGAAGAACCTAGGGGCAAGACGGGAATAAAGACACAGACTTACTAGAGAATGGACTTGAGGACACAGGGAGTGGGACGCATAAGCTGGGACGAAGTGAGAGAGTGGCATGGACATATATACACTACCAAATGAAAGATAGATAGCTAGTGGGAAGCAGCCGCATAGCACAGGGAGATCAGCTCGGTGCTTTGTGACCACCTAGAGGGGTGGGATAGGGAGGGTGGGAGGGAGGGAGACGCAAGAGGGAAGAGATATGGGAACATGTTTATGTATAACTGATTCACTTTGTTATAAAGCAGAAACTAACACACCATTGTAAAGCAATTATACTCCAATAAAGATGTTAAAAAAAAAAAAACAGAAAAACACGGCGGCTGAAAGCTCAAAGCAGTAACATTTTCTGGACAGTCTGACCCCTGACGAACTAAACGTTTGCAGCCTCAGTAGCAGGACCCTGCCCTTTGGTTAGGTGTTTGGGAAGCCTCCCAGCAATTCTCAAGAACAAAATTGATGGAATCACAGCAAGTGGGCTGGTGCCCACTCTCTTCCCCCTCACGCACTCCAGCTTCCCCACTGCTGGCCGTCCTCTGGTCTGCACTACTGCTTCTCCTCTTGGTGTGGGTGAGGGCAGGTGGGGAGCAGGCAGGGGCCTGAGCTTCCAGGCCGGAAAGTGGGGGAGTGGAGTCTGTAAGGAGTCAGTGCCCTCCTAGAAAGCATGACTCACTTGGTAGGGAACCTAGTTGTTTGAGGTTCCCACGAACACAAGAGTAAAAACTAAAGTTCTTAATGCCAGGAGGGCTTTAGCATTCATTCAAGTTTTCAAACATTACTCTTTCACTCTGGGGCCACCTGACAGATGCGCCAATCAACCATAAAAAGTGTATGTGGATCCCTCTCCTAGGAATCCAACAAATTTTGCTTTCTCTAATAGGAATAGAAGAGAGGACTGTAAATGTCAAAGAGCAGATTGTATGGCAACATCAATTGAACCAGGCATTGATGAGCAAATGTACCATTTGTCCAGCAAAGCTCTGGGTGGTTTTGTTAATTTAAATTACCTGATGCTGGGGCGAAAACTGAGATGAGGTTTTGTCCGCGAACTCAGGTGCCGGTGGAGGTGTTTACTTCCACCCAGCGTCCGAGCAGCCTTGACCGGCTCTGGTGCAGCAGCTGGGGAAGAAGGTGCGTGGCATGTGTGTTGGGCCAAGCAGGGCAGGAGGCCACGTGGAGCCTTAGATGTGCAGATCCTGTTGTGGGCCCAAAGTGGGTCCTGTACCTTCAACCCAGAACATTCCAAAGAAGCTGGGGTGACAAATAGCACAGTCCAGGGAAAAAAGCAGAGGACACTGACCAAGGACAGTTGGCCAGCCTGAGGCTAGGCCCTCTATGGGGTCTGGGCCGATGAGGGGCTGCTAATGAATGAGTGTTGGGCCTGCGGTTGGTTCTGGGGTTGAGACTAGTACGTGAGAAGGGGAGCCAGCTGGAGCCCAGAGTGATGGTATGGTGGGAGGCCGGCCAGGCACCCCGAACCAAGGGCAGGCAGCAACTCGCCGGCGCCCTCGTGGCCCGTGACAGTGTCCACTGCAGTCCCCACGGCCAGTTCTGTAAGAGACTGAAGACACTCACGCAGGAGATGCAAAGGCGTTGGAGCACAGTCTCGGAGGAGACGGGCAGAGACGAAGACAGGACGAGAGTGTGTGGCTTGGAGCAGACAGAGCACCTCCTTAGAGCCGGGCCTTGGGAGAAAAGTCAGATCTGAAGAGAGGGCCTTCCAGGAAGGGGCACCTGGAAGCAAATCTGCAGGCCGCTTTCTGGCAGGCAGTGGGCGTAGCCAGGAATCGCGGCTCAGGCCACGGCGCAAACACCTCCGCAGGGGGCCTGAGTGTGGCAGTAGTGACCCATCTGCTCAGAAGTTACCGGCCCCAGGGGACAGCCAGCATGGAGTCACCAGGTGGAGTGACTTTGAGTACAACTGTTTGTGTCTGTTTGGGGATTGTGAGGAGGCCGTATTGTGTGTGCTTAGCAAGCTCCAGGAATTTTCAGAATTTTGTGGCTTGGTCAACACCATCAGTAAAAGTACATCGTATTAGTGAAAACATATCCTAAAGATAAACCCATTGGTTTTGGCATTTATTGTTGATTGAATTGTCCCAGAAATGGCAGCGGAAAGATTGTTAACGTTCATGCATTTACATCAAGTTAAACATCTGTTCCTCTTAAACTAAACTCCAGTAAAGTTATGGCGGCTCATAAATTAGACCAGGAAGTAAAATGCTTCTTGCTCTTTGCACAGCTTAGCGGTTTCAAAATAGACTTCCGAATGACACATTGCAACGGAGGCCCATGTAACACAACCATGTTCAGCTGTGATGTTGGTGCCAGACGATTAAGCTGAGTTTTTGCTTTGGTGGTGAAGATCCCAGCTTTGCCTGCAGCAGTGACATTACTTATCAGGCCATCTGGGGACAATGTGAGAACCTGCTGGTGTTTGGGTGGGGCTCGGGGCAGAGCCTACCCATGAGCGGACCCAACAGCCGCCAAGAGGTTGTGGCCACATCCAGTCTCTCCCCTGGACCCTTCTGGGGGTTCTCCCAGGTGAGGGTCTCTGGATCTGAGCCTAGGGGCTGGGCCACCCTGCCAGGTGGAGGAGGACTGGAGTTCAGAGGGTGTGGCTCGAGGGCATGGCTGGCTGCTGTGTGGCTTCTGGAGGGATGGCCTGTGTGCGGCTCGGGAAGGGAGCTGCCCTCCCCCTACAAGTGGGCATCTCAGAGCACGAGCCACCGGCCCCCCCCCCAGCGCTTCCTTCCTTCCCATCCCCCTGCTCCTTAGCTCACACCCATGCCCAAATGGGATGGCTTCTGCTAACGGCAGAGGAGTTCTTCATGATATCAAGTAACCTCTGTCCTGCAGTCCCCTCTCTCATAAATTTGGGGTTTGCAGGGGACTTCAGAAGTGCAGGGCTGCCCTGGTGAGAGAAGAGCCAGCACCCTGGAGGCCGCTGGGGGCTGGGGTCTTCACAGGGCCCTCAGGATCCCCCTCACCCCGACCCCCCAGTTCTGCCTGTGTATAAAGCTCTCCGTGGGAGCTCAGAGGGTCCCCAGGGTCAGCTTTGTGCTCCGTTACTGATTAGAGCCCTGGTATGGGACCAGGCCTTTCCCGAAGTTGTGCGGTGGCCAAATTCACCCTCAGGCCTCCCCACCTGGGCTGCTGCTCCAAGCCTAGCCCCCTCCCCCCCCCGCCTGGCCTTTTCACAGGGCTGTCCAGGGTGTCCTGACCAGCGGTGGCAGAACCAGAGGACAGACCCTCTCATCCTCCTCCTCTCCAGAGGCAGGTCCCGAAGAGCCGTGTGTGTCCCCACAGGGGCTCAGAGGAGACATCTTCCATGTGACCCAGTGTCCAGCAGGGCAGCAGCCCCTCTGTGGCTCACCACCACCACTCCCGGCCCGGCCATGCTCAACTCTGTGGGGCCCTGTCGCAAGTTTTGGGGTGCCCCTACTAGCGAGGTAGGGCCCATGCCCCCGGCAGTGAGCACAGCTACACGTACCACACGTGCATCTCACGCCCCCCTCCAACCAGGAACGGATATGATGGGTGATGACACGGCCCCCAGCCCTCTCCGGAGTCGCAGACCTCAGTCACTGTGGCTCAGGGTGGCCGGGATCGTCCCCTCCTCAGGGCAGGGCTGTAGCGGCTCTCCGCCAAGATTCCACCTTCGTCCAGCCCACAGGCATTTAATGAGCACCTTCTGCAGGCGGGCGCGTGGGCCAGGTGCTGGCGTCACACCTGCAACAAGGCAGGGCCCTGGCCTCCAGGGGCTCCCATCTGCCGGGGCAGCCTGACACCAACAGTGTGTGAATAACAGAGAGTGAAGCCTGGGGAAAGGGCAACGACAGAACAGACGGGGGGCGGGGGGGGATGTCGGAGAGGGTGGCAGGCAGAGACGGCCCCTCTCCACCTCGCTTCCTGGTGCCACGGGTCTCCAGCCCACCCCGTCTCCTGCTCCAGGCCCCCCCGGCATCTGGGACCTGGGCCTGTCCGGGGCCTGGCCCACATGGCCTGTCTCCCTCTCGGTTAGAATCAGAGCGTCCTGCCTCCTGGCTGTTGCCTCCCACCTCGCCCGCCCCGTGCAGCGCCCCTTCCTCATCTCGGGAGCCACCAGCCCCTCCCACACAGGGCACCGGAAGCTTTGCCTACCGCAGAGTGAAGACCGCCCCTTTGAGGCCCAGGCTGGCAGGGGCTCATGTGGCTGATAGAATATTCTCAGTGTCTCCCTTGCTTCCCTTTGTTTTGCAATAGAAAGCGTGCCTTTGATAGATGTTTAATTCCGGAAGCTGCTACCTGCTTCCTATTTCTCTTTGCTCAAAAAATTAAATGCGGACGTGCCTGTGCTCCTGCTATAATAATCGCCCTCGGAGTGGAAGGACTGTGGCTGGAATGGGAGAACATTAGAATCTTCCAAGAGGGACAATTATTGAGGGAACTAGATTAATGAGGTGTCATAACAACTTAGCCAGATCTGCGGCTGACCTTTCTCGTGGAGAAGGGGCTTGATAAATGTAGTTCATTACCAAGTTCTGACATGAAAATAGGATCACACTCTGGGCTCCTCAGCAGGCTGATCAATATTTTATCTGCCAAAACAGGCCCGGTCTGTGAGCAGGAGGGGCCCCGTGCACACATGCTGGCTGGAAGCCCGGGGCCAGTGCTGGGGGCTGGCCGAGAGGGGCCAGTGCTGCGGCACAGGGGGCACCCCAGCCAGCGGAGGATGGCTGGGCCCTTCCAAGGGCCTGTTGGGGCTTCTCATCACTGCCAGGCTGGCCGGGACACAAGCCTCCCTCCCTGAAAGGCCCTAGAGCAGAAATGTTCATGGGGAGGGGAAGGGAGGGAAGAAGTCTTCACTGATTTTGTGGCCACCTGTGCCAGGCGCTAGGCATCAGTGAAGGGGACAAAGACAAATGCACCAGGCCCCAGCTCACATAGGGCATTGAGCCCATTTCATGCAGAGAAATGGAGAGGAGAGGAGAAAGCACGCAAGAAGGCACCCAGTAGGCCAACATCGGCTGCAATCAGGCACAGTGAGCTTATGGGTCTGGAGGGGTCTTCCCTGGGACTCTCCAAGCCTCACTAAAAGGCTTTGACCTAGCCTAAGTCACCAAAGAGACCCCAAAATCCCCGTATTATAATGACACAAATTTTTCTTTTCCTTGAAGACACCAAGACACAGAGGAAACACTTAAATGACTTTCCAAGCATGTACAAATGATGTTAGTCTGCCTACTCATGAAGCAGGTCCCCTAAGGTCCCAGCTGGGCAGCTCCAGGTGAGCTCATTCAAGGCACAGACCTCAACATCATATACAAACGTCCTCCTCTCCAGAGTCCTCTCTGGAAGTCCCACCTGCCCTGGATCAATAGCGAGGAAGTTGACCGTACTGCAGGCTAGGTCACAGAGGCCCAGGCTCAGGGCTCCCAGGACAGGCTGGGCATGGCCATTCTCACCATCATCACGGTCAGCCCCCGCGGGGGCACCAGGGAGGGGTGCTGTGGTCCCCAAGCCTCTGCTGTATCCCCTCCAGGGGCCTTCCCTCCAAAGGGGCAGGGTCCGTCCCTGGGACCCAGGCCCACCCCAGACATGTGGGGCACAGAGAATTATGAAGCTGGGGGTGCTAGTTTAGATTGGGTGATGTTTCTGCAGTGGCCAATATACAGTGAAGAGTAAGCTGGGCAGAGGTTTGGGTAAAGAACATTGGAGGAATATTCCATTGTATGTATGTACCACATCTTCTTTATCCATTCATTTGTTGATGGGCACTTAGGTTGCTTCCATGTCCTGGCTATAGTGCTGCAGTGAACATAGGGGTGCATGTGTCTTTTTGAATTATAGTTTTCTCAGGGTATATGCCCAGTAGTGGGATTGCTGGTCATATGGTAATTCTATATTTCGTTTTTTAAGGAACCTCCATACTGTTCTCCATAGTGGCTGTGTCAATTTACATTCCCACCAACAGTGCAGGAGGGTTCCCTTTTCTCCACACCCTCTCCAGCATTTATTGTTTGTAGATTTTCTGAGACATGGATGGACCTAGAGACCCATACAGAGTGAAGTAAGTCAGAAAGAGAAAAACAAATATCGTATATTAACGCATATATGTGGAACCTAGAAAAATGGTACAGATGAACCGGTTTGCAGGGCAGAAATAGAGACACAGATGTAGAGAACAAATGTATGGACACCAAGGGGGGAAAGTGGCAGGGTGGCGGGGGCGATGGTGGGATGAATTGGGAGATTGGGATTGACATGTATACACTGATGTGTATAAAATAGATAACTAAAAAAAACCTGCTGTATAAAGAAAAATAAAAGAACATTGGAGGGAGCAGTAAACACCAACCCCAAGCAGCACATTCGTGTGGCAGGTGCTATTAAGATTGTTTCTCCCTCCACACCCCTACCTCTTCAAGTCCCCGGTGGACTTGCCGGGTGGGCGGGCAGCAATGGCCCGCATGATACTGAGAAAGACCCAACCCTTGGGTATTGAAGCTCTTGCCCAAACTGAGTAAGGGAAGAGGAAGATCTGAAAACGGGCTCTGTGGGCCGGGCCCCGGGCCCCGTGCAACACACGAGGCCAGCCAGGGCTCCACTAGTTTGGCTCACAGTCAGGGTCACCTGTGCGGAGGGCCGGGCTTCACCTCTGGCCAGCCTCTGGGAAGGGGATTATGGGTAACTTATTTTCTTTCTTTATACTCATCTGCACTTT
Organism: Eschrichtius robustus; assembly: GCF_028021215.1. Classification (NCBI taxonomy): domain Eukaryota; kingdom Metazoa; phylum Chordata; class Mammalia; order Artiodactyla; family Eschrichtiidae; genus Eschrichtius; species Eschrichtius robustus. The sequence continues at coordinate 111,136,740 of NC_090825.1, read as the reverse complement.
CCAACTGTTTTGTTGTTGTTGTTTTGATGGACGTGTGTTTCTTTTACAATAAGACGAAGGTTTAAAGCTGGCAGCAGGGTGGGAACCTTTAGCTAAAGACCAGGTCTGGCAGATTCACAGACGCCCGCTCTCCACCTTGGTGAGCTGTCCTGTCTGACCCCACAGTGTGACCGGGGGGGCTGTGAATGAAAGAAATAAACCTGGGACTTGGTAAACTCATCCTGGAAACCAAAAGGGAAGGCTTTTGAGAGGGCAGTCCTTGCTGGAGATGAAGCGTCAGAAGTCTTGAAAGAGGTTGAATTTGGGAATCTAAAGTGACACCGTTAGGGGGTCTTTCCTCTGATGCTCATGGTCCCCCAGAGCTATAGGGATGTTAGAGGAGCTCAGGAACATTGGGCCAATGATTGAATTATTCCAGGTTGAAACTCATGTAAAGTGCAACTGCTCCTGGGATAAAGAAGGACTTCAAATCGTCTTCCAGGAGCAGCTCAATTTATCTCAGGACCCCCATGCCCAGCAGCAGCCAGGCACAGTGAGGCCCTCAGTAGAGGCAAGAAGGACACGGGAAGCTTGGCAAAGTGTGATCTGCAGGGCTTGGCATCCTACGCCAGCTCCACACTTCCCTCCAGCCTCGTCTGTGCCCCCATCCCTGCCTCACTCCGGTTCAGCCACACCAGCTTCCTCTGGGCTCCAGACACACTGTGCCGCCAGCTCCTGCACCTGCAATCCCTGTGACCTGGCATTCCCTTCCCTCTGCCTCCTTTGCCCACAGATCCCTCATCCTGCAGGTCCCGTCCTTAGGGAGACTTCCTTCACCCCGGCCTCGTTAGCTCTCCCTCCACGGGCACCCTTGATGCCCAGCATGGGAAGCTCCATCGTATCCTCAAAGTGCCGCCCAGCTTCGGGCACAGAGTTTGTGAGTAAATGCTGGTAAAAAGATGGGAAGGGCATGGCTGGCATGAGCCCTAGCAGGAGGCCAGGCCAGGGGCTCAGGGAGCTGGCCCTGGAGACTGGGGGCAACCACCTCTTTCCCCCAAGTTGATTTCTAGACATGTACATACCTTCCTGACCAGGAGTCATGTGCTGGGCAGCTGCCAGGGTGGAGAAGCCACTGTGAACTCACAGTGAACCGTAGGGATGTGATAAGAGGGTAAGAGCCTGGGGAGGTTGCTGCAGCCCACCTGACAGAACCCACCTTGAAGGTTTCCCTGGCCGGCCAGAGTGGGAGGTGCTGTCTAGCTTCGGACCCCTGGCCTAGGGCAGCAGGCAGCTCAGAGGAGATCTGTGCCCCACCAGGGTCTGTGAGGAAGATTGGAGGGTTGGGAGGACCTGCAAGAATGCGACATCTCTGCCCATCTGACCTGGCCTGGCCCATCCTTCAGGTGGCCCTGCTGTAGTGTGTTTTTTTAGGAGGCTAACTGTACGCTAGCATTTCTGAGTCGAGCCTCCTATCAACCCCATATCCATCCGCTGTGTACACTAGCTTCCCAGCATCTGGGCATGAATGCCTGTCCCCAGGAAAGCCTGACAGGCCCTCCGGTGCAGGTCCCTGCAGATCCCCCCACAGAGACTTCCACTGCCGTCTCCACCAAAGCTTCTCTCTCCACTCAGATACCGCATCCAGCTTCCATCCATTTGCCAGGACTAGTTTCACCCTCCTGGAGGCTGGAGGCCAGGATTTGGGCAAAGCTCTTCCTCTACTTTCCCCAGACTGACCTTTGTCCAGGCTCAGGAAGCAGGGCCCAGCAGGCCGCCACGTCTTCCCCTGGGCGGGAGTGTGTGGCCATGGGACACGGCCACAATTTTCAACGCCGTACAGACTTGAGAATCGGGTTTGCCAACCAGGGGCCCTACGAGCTCCCAGGAATGGATACCCTACAAGGCCAAAGAGGGGTGGGTAAGCTGTTCTTGTCAGAGCATAGAAACTCCCAGAGAGCAAATAGATTTGATTATATTGAACACAGCAATTGATTTTTTTCTAAATAAACATGCAGGAGGAGATGGTAACAGGCGTCTGTTTCTGCCAAGAATCAACTGACGCCAAATTGGAAGAAAATCTAGAAACACAAACAAGCACAAGAGAAAGTGATTGGACCGTCCAGGCTTGTCTAGGGAGGCAGGGAGAGAAACAGACAGACTTCCCCACCAGCACTCTCCCCACCAAGCAGCTCCCGTTTGTTGCTCTTCAGCAAATGCGGTTCCAATAATGACAAGGGGGAGAGTAGCTATCATTTTATGAGCCCTTACTAGGTGCCAAGCCACTGCTGTGCCTTTTATGTGCGTATCTTATTTAACCCTCCTAACAGCCCTATGTGGGAGGCACTGCTCTCCCCACTTCACAGATGAAATCACTGAGGCACCTTATGCAAGGTACACACTCAGGCGGCCACAGAGCTGGGACTCAAACCCGGTGGACTCCAGATCCAGTGCTCTCCAGCACCCCTGAGCTAGGACCTGGTGCCCTAAACTGGCCTTGGAATTAAGGGGAAGAGCCCCAGGCCCCAGACACTCCCTTCCCAGCAGGGCACTGGCTTCAACCTGGACTGGATGAGGAGGAGCCACACCCATGCTCCAGGGCTCAGCAAAGCCAGGTGCTGGAGTACATATTCCACCCCGGGAGGTGGGGCAGTGGGGCCAGAGGGGCTCTCCCGCTCGCTGACAGCCCGGCAGCCTCCACTCACGGTGCAGCCCTGTGCGGGGAGCACCCTCATGGCCTGTTGCCAGCGAGGTAAACTATGTCATGTCACAGTGCATCACAGGCCTCATTTGCCAGAACACCGTGTGGTTCGGATGCTGTGGGCCAAGCATGGCCATGATAAAAGGCCTAAGAGCAACGGGCTGTGCGCTTTGCTTTTAATTTTGTAAAAGCTGCCTTTTGTTTCTTGGTCGTAGGCTTGTGTACTCATGTTCGTTTTGAAGTAATCCAGCTCTGGGAGTGTACCTAATTAACTTAAGCAGGGCGTATTAGTCCTGTTAACTGGAACTCGCTAATCTATGAGGCCAAGGATTCCAAAGCAGCCTTTAAGGTAGGATTAAGGCAAAGATGAGCTATTACAAAATGGAATCGGGGCGGCTTTCCTAAAGCCGCTGTGGGGCTGCGCTGGGACTTCCCCTGGACGAATCTCCCCATTCTGTCTGGCAGTCACTCTGTGTCTGGCTGTAGTAGGTGCTCAATAAACATTTGCGAGATGAACAAACAGGCTCCTTCCAGCATTTGCATCATGTGTAGCATGTATCCAGTGCTCAATAAATATTTATGGGACAGACTGGTGGACAGACGGACGAATAGGTCTCATGTACTCCGGAAACACCCTGCACTTGCACATAGTGAATGCCCAGTAACTGCCGATGGGTGGGGTGCATGGGGGTCTTCTCGAGACCAGGGAAGGAGTCTGGCTGCAATAACCCCATCTTCTCTTCCAGGTGACCAGTGCACCATGGCCGACTACGCCCGCCTGAAGAAGGCCCTTCTGGCGCTGCAGACCCGCCTGCAGCCACTCCATGAAGGGGACAGCAGACAAGACCCTGCTTCCCAGAAGCGGCTCCTGGTGGAATCTCTGTTTAAGGACTTGGATGTAGACGGGGATGGCCACCTCAGCCGCTCTGAACTGACCCAGGTGGGTACGGCATTCGGTGAAATTGCATAATGGAGGAATCCAGTTTTCCATTCCGCGTGTGAAGGAAGAGAACCGGGAGATCCACGTGGGGAGAGTCATTTGTAACCGTCTCTGTAATGGGATGCCGAGGAGGCCTTGCTCCTGCAAGAGAAAGCCATCTCCCGGGAGTCGGAGAGCTTGTGTTTAACACCTCTTGAGAATATCTGACAAACAGAACGATGTCAGTGTCTTCTTCCTTCCCACCAGCCACCTTCAGCCAATATTTACAAACAAGCTCTGAGGCCCTCTCAGCTAGCTGGCGAAACACACACAGCACACCGGCTGGGCTCTGAGGTTTTCATTAGGAAATAAGTCTTTTCTTCCTGAGTCCTTTGCTTTCCTCAGCAGGAAGGTTCAAAGGAAGCAGGTTTGGTTCCCACCAAACACCTTTGGAGCTGTCACCTGGGTGTCCCCACGTCCTCTCCGCTAGGACCTCAACCCTTTGCGGTACCCAGGAATCAGTAGCCCACACCCCAGCCTGCTGGCTTGCAGGAAGCCCTGTGGCCACCCGCAAACACTGCTCTTCACTTTGAGAGAACACTTGGACGGGGCCTCCCTCCCAGACACAGCACACGTGTCCCTTTGCCCAGCTACAAGGTGGTACAAGGGCCTGGAGCATCTGCAGCAAAAAGAAGCTAGGAAGGAGCAACATAGGGCACCAGGCAGGCCAGCTGCAGGGTGGGCCTGTTGGGTGCTGGTGGCAGAAAGGCAGGTTGGGTGGGCCCGAGGGCCTGAGTTCCTGCTCCTACTCTGCTGATTTGCCTCTGAGGACCTGGGGCCCTGGAGCCACACCAGGGGCAAAGATATGGAGGGAGGACGAGGTCAGGAAGGGTGGGAGGGCCTAGCAGCTCTGCCCCAGAGACCACAGAGTGCCCCCCACCAGAGGACAGGTAATAGGATGAGTCCCCACCTTTGATGCTTCTTTAAAGAAATCCTTCACAAGGCACAGCAATGACCTCATCAAAGCTGCGACCAGGTCACCAGGAAGGCCCAGGCTAGGGAGGGTCCTGACATTTACGGAGCACCCGCTGTGGGCTCGGCACTAAGCAAGGCCCTTTACTTGTGATGCACCTAACACAGATGTGTTCCTCACTCGGAGGGAGAATAGCTACGAACGCAGACTTCACGGTCAGACTGCCTGAGTTCAGGTCCAGCTCCAGCATTTACAGGGACCTAGTGGGTCTATGCAGACAACTTCACCTCCCTGTGCCTCGTTTCTTGTCTGTGACTGTCACAGGGTCATCGGGAGGGTTAGATGAGCTAAGACATGTGAAGTTCTCAGCCTAGCGCCCGGCACGCGGCACATTCTCAGTAAGTGACAGCCGTCAGCATCACTTCGTCATCATCACCTTTATTGTTGGTATTATTTCCTCCTTAAACCTTTCAGCCACCCTTTGCTGTGTGGCAGGTGCTAGTGTTATCCTCACTTCCCAAGTATTTTTAGATGAGGAAGCAGCTCCAAGAAATCGAGACTTGCCTGCAGAGTGTGTACTACCTAGAACATGGTGAACTAAGACGAAACCCGGGGGCCAGGGGGTGGGGGGGGGGGAGGTTAGTGGACCTGCTCTCCTCACGGTACAGGGGGCTCCCTGGGAGGAGGGCTCCCACCACAGGCTCCACCTGATCCTCTCCAAGTCTGTGGGGATGACAGGTGCCCATAAAATCTGAGTACAGAGCAGTTATCCAGACGCTTCCCCACGCAGGGTCCCCTTCTCAAGTCCAGCCAGTCCAGAGCCTGCTTCCAGGGAGTGTGTTGGGAAACACAGATCCTAAGGCGTTTGCAGACCGCACCCCCCCCCCCAACTCACCCACACCTGGCAGCATGCGCAAGTCCATCCACGGCCCGCACCCCGGGAGGCCTCCCAGGCACGTGCCAGCCTGCATGTCACCACTTCCAGCAACACTCAGCCCCCAGCTATGGCTAAGAACCCAAGCGGCGGGGCCAGGGACCCACAGGTGACCCACGCCGCTCTGGGGAGAGCCCAGGTCCTGTTAGTTACGGTTACCTGTGAGAAGAGCCATCTGGCGATTCGATTCCCCGCAATACAGGCTGTGCGGGGAGCCCGGAGGGCAGGCGTTTTCTCCTTATTTAACAGAGGCAGCTGTGGGCTCTTGGCGCCCCAGGCCAACGTGGCTCCCGGTAGCTGCCAGGTAAACAGAACCTTCCTGGGCGCATTGCTCTAACCTGGCAGAGACATGCCCCGAGGCACCTGAAGCCATTAACAAGCATGGTAATTGGACTATGATTTCCTCTTTAAAATTTAATGTGTTTAAAGTCCATTTCATAAATCTGCCGAGCAGGGGCCAGCTAAAATGGGACTTTCCTTGACACTGAATCAGAGGCATCAGGGAAAAACTTGTCAGTCCTATGAAAAGTTAATCAATTTCCAATACAGAAATAGGCAAAGGGAAATTTCCATCTTTGGAAGATTGATTTCGGGCGTTACGGTTGATCGCCCTTTTATCGAACGCTCTTACTTGCTGGGTGAAGGGTCATTTTTTTAACATTATCACATTAAATTGCCTTTAACATAGCAGGCCCAGCTGAGACTGTTAAATAAAGAGGAAATGCCTCTGTTCCCCTCTCCCCGCAAAAATAAAATCATTTTCTTTCTTCTGAGATTTCCTTCTGAGCATTTTCCTTGCAAGACTCTAGTTCCAGACACACATGCCAAAACGTGACTGGTCATGCTGGGGAGACCTCTGCCCTGTGGCCCCAGGCCACATCCAGAGAGGAGTTCACAGGGGCTCCCCCGTGGTCCCCGCGACAGAATCCTAAGGGTAGTGGTTTGTGTTCCTGGCAGGACAGGGCAGGCAGAGACGGGGGCCCAAGCGTATGTCGGTAGAATGGCAGTTTCCCCTTCCCGGGGGGAGTGCTGTGGCTAGGACGTGCTGCCCTGAGATTGGAGTGGGCTGGTGGAGGCGGGGAGGGGAACACTGATGGAGCAGTGACCTTCCAGCTCTACATAGCTGGGAGCCACTGAGTTCGGCCACTGTTTGCTGGGCTTATTTGATCAGGCCCCTTCTCTTCCCTGTTTCCCCATCTACAACGTGAAGGGGTAGATCAGGTGACCACAGGATCCTTCCCACCTCAGACTGTCTGGGATCTGTTTGCCCAGGCAGGTAGAAGACAGACCTGAATGCTAATCCCGAGTCGGCCCCAATCACTGTGTGACCTTGGGAAAGTCCCTTCCCTCTCTGAGCCTCAGTTTTCTCATCTATAAAATGAGAGGATCAAACAAGACAATACCAAAGAGATCTGGGTGCTCCTCATGGCCCACCGAGCTGTCGCTGGAGTCCCCACACGCACACACACGCACACGCACACACACACACACACACACACACAACCAGGCCGGTGAGCGCAGCCCCACGCACTTGGCCTGAGCCATTTTCCAGCAGTGCCCACAGCTCTGAACTCACTCCCGGTTCTAGCCTCGCTCCCTTTCTCACCCGCAGCACGTGCTGAAGGAGCAGGCCCTGGAAGAGGACTTCCTGGGGTGCTCACCAGGCGACCTCCTCCGATTTGATGACTACAACAAAGACGGCCTCCTGACCCTCCATGAGTTCTACACAGCCTTCCGTAAGTCAGGCCCCAGTCGGGGCTCGCAGTGGGCAAACAGACATTCCTGCACCAGCATGGTGTAAGGGGCCTGGAGTCTGTCCTTGGTTGTTTCCAAGACTGGCTTCTTCTATAGGTGAAAGCAGTTGAATTTGTTTTGCAACAAGCCTGAGCTTTAAGGGAAGAGTGAGGAGGGTAGGGGTTGGGGGGGACTCGCTCTGCTCCTTTTGGATAGTTTCTTCGCGCTGTTGCTATTGTTTGAGGGACCCGGGACTGCGACGTGAGCACGGTTAGGAGGGCACTGCCTCACATTGCTAGGGGATTCTGTGACTGCACGTGGCGGGAGCAGATGTTAGGGTTCTCCCCAGGCGGCGGCCTGGCCCCATCAGGGAACCCTGCCTGGGGGTAAATCCTGCAGGAGGGCGCTGGAGGCGTGGCCAGGCAGGAGAGGGAGCAGTCACTGTGAAGGATGATGAAGAACAAGGGTCCTGGCTAATGAGAGGCAGGGGAATCCCTGGAGAAGAAGAGACAGGGGGTGCTCTACCTGAAAACGGCGGAGGTGCCCAGAGTGGACCCTCTGTGCAGTCGCTGGTACATATGGCGAGTGGGTAGGGCAGCTGAAGGACGCAGGTCTTCTCCCTGAGGTGCTCCCCCAAGACATGACCTCATGCCAACCATAGCTGGGGCTGGAACAGGGCTTCCAAGAGATGCGGCATGCAGGAAGGAGCCCCAGGTAACTCCAGACAAGCTCACTAGGAGAGGAGAGGGAAGGGTGATGCGGGGGCCCTAACTCGAGGCAAGAGGGGACATTCTTGGCCCCAAAGAGGTGAAGCCCCTTTATGACAGACAGCATTCGGGCTCTGCTTAAAGCAGGTAACGTGTGTGGCCTGTGTGAGGCGCCCTTGGACGTGACCTGCAAGCTCACAGCTCCTAACTGCAGGCCCTGGAACTGGGGAAGCAGGGATGAGATCCCCAGGGTGCCCTGAGTACTCTGAGCCACAGGTCCTGGCATCCTCGGCCCCGGCCCCAGCCTGTACCTGGAGTTCCACTTTCCAGGAAGGTATTCCTGCTTCCTGTCGACATCTCCGTGTGCTATTGTTATTCCAGACATTCACAAGGCCTGAGAATCCTTGTGATTTGTTGGCAAGAAGAGCTCTTGTGGCAGATAGAAGAGGTACTCATGTGACCTAAGAGGAGAAAAATGAGTGTGATTCTTCCCTGTGGGAAATGTCCATGAGCTTGTTGCAGGCGGTGCCTTTCCAGTCCACGACGTCCCTGTTACCAAGGCCCAAAGTCCAACCCCCAGTTCCCGGGCTCTGCTTGATATACGGTGACTAGGTGTGGGTCCCCAGCCTCCTCCTTCCTGCCCACGGTTAAAACCCATGTCTACATCTGGTGGTTCATAATACGGTGTGAATGACTGTAGGCTCAATCTGCTGTGGGAGGGATTTGCTTTGTGGATTGAGGAGCTTATCCCATGAAATAAATCTCTAAATTTTAGAATGTGTGGAAGTATCAGCAACTCCAGAGACCTAGCTCATGAGACGATTCTTAGATTTTCAGGACTTTTGCAAGGCAAACAGTGAAATGGTTGGTAGCTTTAAATCAGCCATAGTAGGAGTGTTTACAACACAGAAATCTACACTACACAAATGCTACAGAAGGGCGAGGGCGCTCTTCTCCCTCTGGAGAGCCCATTGTTAGGCACTGACCTGCACACGCTGGACGAGACCCCCCCTCCGCTCCTGTCCTCAGCATCACCTCCCGCAAGCTCCTCTCCATCCAGCTTCCCCAAACGGAGCCCTCTTGATGATGCTATTCCCACAGGACGTGAACAAAAAGAGAGTAGATGTCGGGGCAGATGACAGGGTGAGCCGCCCTCCACATCAGGGAAGCAGCGGCATGCTCTCTGGGGGCAGTTCTGAGGTGCTTTGTGCGCTCAGGCCCCTCTGGAAAAGGAACTGTAACGAAAAAGATCAGTGCCTTTTAAGAGCTGGGGGCCAAGGCTGGACTTCAAGGACTTGGGGGATACACTGAGCATCGCACTCAGATGTCCCACGATGGCATCATTAGGCAGAGAATGGCACTGCTTAGGTACCGTCCTGGTACCTGGTGCCACAGAAGCCTCTAGCGCATGAGCCCACTCCGTGAGAATTGGTCTGGGACCAAATGGGAGCTAACGGCTCTACTTTCAAGGAAATGGCAGCATCCCTGTTACCCCTGATGAAAGAGAAGCCCTCCCTGGCCTCCCTAGTGAAGGTCATTAGGAGCAGGGGCTGCCCGTGGAAAAGGAGGGAAGTCCTTGCTTCACCTCCTGCCATATGTCCCATGCACAGCAATGTGCTGTCTGTTTCCCTCATTCCTGGATTATTATTTGAAAAGCTTTATAATCACCGTTTTTAAAGCAAATTAGATTCTGCTGTCGCCTTGGACTTGTTTTGAACCTGGCAGCTAAACCATTCATCACAGCCCAACCCAAATAATAGATATGCAATAAAACGTAAACTCGCAGCCATTAAGGAAGCTGCAGCATGAGTTAACCTTGCCATAGAGGCCCCACACTCGGCCACTCGGAGCACACAGGATCAATGGTCTTTCAAAGTCACAAGAACTCTAAATTCCCATTGCTCTGGGAATGGATTTATGGTTCAGTGAATGTTAAATAGGAAATTGAAATGAGACATATAGGTACAACTTATTAACCAGAAATCAATGGGCATTAAAGAAATCTCCCTAAAACTCAGAAAGTAATATCTGAAGCATTTCAGCAACAACATCTTGGGTTTAATTTTCAAAACTGCAGCTGACAGGCTGGCAAAAGTTGAGGCTTTACAATTGTATTTTTTAGTCTCTATTTTGCCAGGATCCTTGGGTACCAGGCAGGGCAGGGTCTGTGGGGTGACTCCTGGCACAGACTCGGCTGCTCTATTAAAGGATGGGTCTAGGGGACTTTTCCCTGGAGAAGTGGGTTGTATTTATGAGTTTTTGGTGTTGCGGGTGGATCTCCTAAATCTCGTCTTCTCATGCGGCTGGCGTAGTCCGGGCTGGGCCGGTGTTTGCCATTGTCTATGGATGGCTGAGGGCAATGCCAGGAATCCTAGGGCTGGTGGCTGCCGCGCTCAGTTGAGCCGGTTCGTGATGGGGCTGCACCTTCCTCCTGGCTTTGCAGAACAGGTGACCCTCCCCCTGAGGAGGGCAGAGGACAGATCCCTTAGCCGTGGAAGTCAGGTCAGCCTCTTTCTGTCAGAAGGTGGGAAGGCTGCAAATCACCCGTCTCTGTACAGTGATGGCAGTGGAATAGGAGGGTGGCCTCCCTCTCTTCCTCTATTTATCACCCAAACATTCTCTTCAGGTTGCTTTTGGCTTTCCAAATCACAGGCTGATCTCGGAACTAAAGACATAGTGTCCCCTCAGCACGTGTCCCCCACCCTTCCTCCCCGTCCCTAACAAGCCCCAGAACCTCCCGTCCCTGCTATGAGGCAGAGACCCAGCCCCCAGGGTTGCTGGTAAGCGTGGTGCATGCCAGCCTGTCTGTTCATCTCGATAAAGAAATCTAAAAGTTGCTCGCTTAAAAATCTTTCTCATAATGCATGTTTTTGCACTTTTCTGAATGCTTGGGTTGGGATCATGGGAAAAATGTGTTGCTTTAAACGAGGATTTTTCTCTCACTTTGAATTCGTTACAAGTTCCTTCTGCTTTTTAGAAAGATACTTGTCCTTTTCATTAATCCTATGAGAGCAATGCGCTGCATGCAAAGGAAGGGTTTGCGCAGCTCGCGGTGCAGGATCAAGGGCTTTCCGTGTTAACGTCCCGGGCTCACAGGTGCACAGTGTCCAGGAGGAGTACCCGTGTCAGGCGGACCGCAGGGAGCTGATTGTGTGAGAGTCAGGTGCCCTCCCTCAGCTCCAGGCAAGCAGGAAGGAAAACAGTGATTTAATCTGATTACTGCAACACCTCTGTATCCAGGGCAACTCTGTGAAACAGAGGAGGTGGTCACTTGGCGAATTTCCAGCTGTTTTTCTGCCATTGTTTCTGCGTAATGAAAGGATGGTTATGGCTTCACCTCGCACATCGTTATCCTCTGGAATGAATAATGCCCGCCCAGGCCAGACGCCGTGCCAGACACATTTTCTTAGTCAGCCCTCACAGCCACCCTGTGATGGTAAAACAACGGCAGCCATCCCTCCCCCAAATCTATCCGGCTCTTTATCCATGTAGCATGAGTTCAGACAGGAAATTCAGCTGGTAAGAATACCACTTTATCCTACTCTGTTCATTTCCTTAGTTTGGGATAGTGAATAGCAAAATTTCAGATAGCATGGGGTTTATCAAAAATTTTATCTGAGTCTATTTGGCTCTTGAGTTTGGAGAGCAGGAGTAACCTGCGCGCTGGTGTCGGTGTTGGCGGATGCTAAGACCATCAGTGTGATGACTGCCCAACCCCAACATGTGTGATGCCTCATGCCGGACTTGCAAATCAAGGGGCAAAAAACGGATTCACTGCCCTTGGTCCCTCATTTGCTCAAGGGCATAAAACAGCTAAATCGGAGTGGCCACTGGAGGAACTGGAAGCTGGTATCAGGTGCTGTGAGCCTCACCACCCCCTGCCAAGGACTTTCTCCTCACCTCCAGTAGAGAGAGGGGCTCCAAAAAAGTTTCCATGTGAGCTTCAGTGCCCCTGAAGCCAATATCAGTGTGCCATCGAATGCTTTTTTGCTTGTTAATATTGCTTTAGTTAGTAATGAGCTCTTACTACTTGAGTCATATAAAATGATACCTAACACTTATCATGTGTCAGCACTGTGATTATGTCCCAATTTTACAGATGAAAAAACGGAAACTCAGAGAAGTTAAGTAGCTAACCCAAAGTCACACAACCAGCAGGTAGGAGAACCCAAATGCCTGGTTCCAGAAACATTTCATGCATTTAAACACAGGTTGCAACTCATCAGCATTCTCCATTAAGGAGAATCTCACTGTCCCCCCAGTGGGTTTCCCTGAATTTCAAGTCCCAGCTCAATGGTCTTGTCTTCCAGGAAGTCTTCCTTAATTTCTCTCCTCTACCAAGCCCCACACGCTTTCCTCTGTGTGCCAGTAGCCCTGGGTTCATCTCTACACAGTAATAAGACTGTGGCCTGGTGGTTGAGTGTGGACTGAGTCAGACCTTGTTCAAATCCTTGTTCTGCCACTTACTAGCTGTGTGACCTTGGACAGGTCTTTACCAGAGGTTAAGCTGAGCTTCAAGCACCTTAACTATAAAATGGGTATACTAACCACCACATAGTGTTACTCAGCACTAAATGAGATAATACGTGTAAAGTGATTAGAATGATACCTTGTATATGATAAGTGCTAAGTAATCATTAGCCGGGTAGGTCAGTGATGGAGGTGATGATGGTGATGATGAAGATTTCCGTGTGTTCCCAGCCCCTCCCTCCCAGCCCCTGTCACTCTGTGCCACACTGTTGTCATCTGGCCCGTATTAGTCCATAGGCTCCATGAGGCCAGGGGCTGTTTTGCTCACCATGTGCTCATGGCAAGCAGAGGCATCCAAGCACAGTGTCACCAAGGGTCACGGAGGGCCTTAGCATGTCTCCGGGGGGGCAGAGGAAGCAGCTTGCTGGGGCCTCACAGGTGGGATCACTGGTGGGGGAGCACCAGCCAGGCCAGACCAGGCCAGAGGGCACCTCCACGGACGCCCCGATCTGCTGGATGAGTGACTGGGGTGTGAGGTGAGCCCCTGATGCCCACATGGGCCTAATGCTCCCTTAATGAAGACAAAAGCTGCTTGTCCCATAAAGCTCTCGTCCTGCTCCCAGGGCCGCTGACCAGCCGTTCAGCCTCCTCGGGACACGTGTTCTGTTAGTCTGTTAGGTCACCTGCCCGCTGCTTAATTACCCCCACTCCCGACAACTATGTGTGCAGACAAGGGATCATGCTCAGAGCCGCTCCTCAGCCCATAGCCACATGCCCAGTAGAGGCAGCAGACCCTGGCTGTGAGCGGTCCAGGCTCAGCCCCACGGCTCCTGCCCTGCTCCCACACCAGGAGGTCAGCTTTGCCATCTTGGTGCAAATCTGTGCACCTTGGAAAATCATTCACTAGCATGGAACGTGGGCTTGCGCTTCCTCCTAGACTCTGGCACAGGCCCCTGCCGGGCCCCGCAGCCATCTCCCTCCCACCTAAGGCCACATCACAAAGCCAGCACCCACAGAGGAGGGCACAGCATGCCCTGCTGAAAACTGGAGCCCCTGGCAGCTTGAGACCCCCAAGCTGGGCCCTGGCAGGCTGGGAGGACCAGCCTCTGGATCACAGCCACTGAGCACAGAGACCCAGCCTCCCTGACTCAGGCCAGCGCCAGAAAAGGCAGCCGCGCTGTTACTGGAGCATCGTAGGAAGACAGGGCGCATCTGCCCTGGTGCTGGTGTGGGCCAGGCTCTGAAAGGAGGGCGCATCTGGGCAGGGAGCCTCTGGCCCATCCTCTCCACACAGGTGCACGTGGAGTGCAGGGTCCACTGAGGGGCCGGGCGGGCGACCAGAACACTTTAGGGGAGCCTGGCCAGGGCAGGGAGAGCACGCATGAGGAAAGGTGCAGACACAGAAGAGGAAGCTTAGAAGGAGGAAAACATTAGGTCAGCCAACACTCCCAGAGCCCAAGCACCAGGCAGGGGACACAGCATGAGCAAGGCCCCCAAGCCCTGCCTGCAGGGAGCTTGTAGTAGTTGGGAAACAGAACAACCACCAAATACAGCAGGAGCTGGGACAGAGAATAACCGGGTGCAGGCTCGGCAGGGAGGCCTGCACAGAGAACTGGGGATGATCAGGCAAAGGGGGAGGAGAAAGGGTCCTGGACAGATGCGGGGAGGGTGTGGTCCCAAAGGGGCAAAGGACTTGGAGTGAGTCAGGAGGCTGTCACGAGGAGCGATGGCTGACCAGTGGGGCCCTAGAGGGCAGATCTCGGACAGAGGGGCCGGGCCAGGAGAAGGCCGACTTCGCTTGGATCTGCGAGGGCCTACCCCAGCCGGCCGGCGGGCCTGGCAGGAGCTGCTGGGGAGTGGTGAGGCCCCTTCACTGCGGGTATGCACCCTGCCTCCCCCCGCACCCCCCCCTCATACTCCATAAGGCGCTGGAGAGAGCACTGAGCATCGCGTGGAAAGCCAGACTTCGCCTTGGAAGCCCTTCTAGCTTCAGATCTCCAGTGATGACTGTCAGGATGATAAAGTGAGCAGGGCTGTTGTCTAAGGTCCCAAGGAACTGATGCTCCAGTGCCTGAACTCTGTCCTTCCAGGCTCTCCCTTCTCTGTGAAAGTGGAAACGCAGCCGAGGGCGTGCTCGCCCCTCCAACAGCCCCAGCTGGGCAGGAAAAGCCATTGGCAGCCCGTGATGGGGTGTGGGGGAGGGGCGGTGTTCAGTGAGTGCCTTACCCCCATGGGGAGCCAGGGTGGTAAAATGGGGCCCCCCCCATGCATGTATCAGGGCTCTGGGGTGAAAGAGTGTCGCCCGGCATCACACCATGGAGGGCTCAGTTCTGAGCGAGAACTGCTGCTCACCAGCCACCTTGCCCTCTGCTAGTTTCTCCTTGGAATTTTCAAACCCACACGGCCTCTTTCCCATCTCCAGTGGTTTGCTGCTACAGCTGCACTCTTGGTCCCACTTTCTAGCGTTGTCTGGAGCTGAGTTTTCCAGCACTTTCCATTTTTAAAGATTCCAACTGGAGGCTGTCAATGGCCTCAGTGCAGAGCAATTGAATAGTAGAAAATGAACTTGTTACAGGTTGTTACTGAAAATCTATTATATACAAATTGCAAAGAAAACTCATTAAAATATGATGCGTTGGTGATATTTTTTAAAACCCTCCTCTTCGAGGGAGAGGCAGGGGCAGGGTGGCTGGATACCTTGTTTCTCCCTGTTCCGAGGTAAGAACTCCCGGTGGGACTCCAGGCCAGGCTGTGGATCTTATGCTCATGTGCCACCCAGCCAGCCTGCCTTGAAGTTTCGCATAGAACAGAAATGTTAGTAAATACTCAGAAATGGCTGCAGAGGAAACAAAAAATTTCATTACAAAGATATAAAAGGAGAACAATTTAAATGTCAACTTTTTACCAGGATAGTACCTTATTGTCCTCATAAATTTCACTGTTTTTGCAAAACTTTTGTGAGGACTTCAAGGACCTAAACGTGCAGTTAAGCACTGAAGGTCACATTACTGATTTCCAAGCTTGCTCCCTGGGATTAAGGTGCTGGGAAGGCTTGGGATGTGAATGGGTGAGCTGTCCAGAGCCCAGATCTCCGAGGGGCTCCTCAGATGCCGAGGCTGCGTCTCAGGCGCCAGGCGAGAGCCCAGAAAGCAAGGCAGGCTGCCCCCCAGCTCGCTGCCTCCTCGTCCTACCGGCAACACCCGCGTGCCAGTGTGGATGTGGCCTGGGGGTGGTGTGGGCGCTGTGGCACCTGAGACCCCCGTGGTCTGAGGCGTGGAGAAGCCCTGCCTGCTATGTGCCTGAGAGGTGAGCCTTCCCAGGGCTGTGCGCCCCTGGGGAGGATACTTGGAGCATAAATCACTGTCCTGTGCCTTGTGGTCTTTCCTTCGTCTCTAGCCACCTCCTTTCAGGCTCTGTGACAGCTCCCCGCAAGACCTCCCCGGCCACTACCACTCTGCAGGCCCAGCTTGTGGGCCGGGCAAGGAACAGAGTGCTGGGGAGCGACGGGGCGAGGGCTCTGCTTACATGGGCACAGCAACCAACAGGGTGGGCAGCATATGGGCCACTCTTGGGGCTGGGGGCACTCGCAAGCCCCAGCACCAGGGTGGCCCCTGGCAGGAGTGGCTGGAGAGCCAGGCTCTGGGCGCAGACCGGACCTGGATAGGCGGAGGGAGTTGTCTTCTCCTGGGAGAGGAGAAGGGAAGGGCAAGGAACGCCCAAGCTGCTGCTGCCTGCCTGAAACAGGCATTCGGGCGGCACGTGAGGGGCTGGTCAGAGACCCTGGTGACCCATCCAGGTGTCCTCTGCACCGGCCACACTTGCTGGCTCACAGGTCCTCACCTTATCATGACTAGTACTCAGCAACTCTCCAGCCCCAAAGGCTGAGGGTGCCTCCCACTGGCCCAGGGCCCAGGCCCTCCTGCTGGGCCTGGGACTGAGGGGAGGGAAGATGGTAGGTGGTGGATGTATGGGCGGAGCCCACGTGACCAAGAGTACCTGAACACAGGAAGCAACGGAAGGGACGAAGCAGAAGCAAACCCAGGAGGCAAGAGGGCGAAGGAAGGTAGGGACTGCGTCTGAGAGCAGGCAAGGTTGTTATTGCCTGAGGCATTTTGTTCCAGCTGGAGGACAAGGGAGCAGGAGAGAGAGACAGAAGCCTAGAGCTTTCCACAAGGTGGCTATTCAGCCTGGTATATAGTAGGTGCTTGAAAAACACTTGTTGAAAGGATTAACGACCACGATGGATTTTTCTAAATCACAGCAAAGCAAAAAGGTTCAAGGAAGTTGTAGCGATTCCCAGAGAGAATGCAGAACAGTCAGGCGGTTCTCTGGTGGTGGAGGTCATCCTACTGCCCACGCGTGGCACTGGCCGGGGTCAGCTGCCCACCTTTGTTCCTCAGGGATGTCGGGTTATCTGGATCACTGGGTTGGCAGAGAGGTGCCCTCTGCTGAGACAGCTCCCACCCCTGCTGTACTTCACTCACCCCTCTCCTGGTGGGACTTGTTTTTCCCCAAAAGCTGGCCCTCTGAGGGAGAGCGCAAAGCCACCTGTAGATCCCTTTATAACTACGGCATCTGACAAGTCCTTACCAAATGCCGCCTGGAGGCTCCAGGCTGGACGCTGTAAGGAGGAGGCCCCAGGCCAGGGAGGGGACTGGGATTCAAATGCCCTTCGCAGTAAAATGGGGACTTGGGAGGTGTCCCCCCTGACGGAGGAGAACATGTTCCAATTCTGGGTAGGAGGCAAGCTACTCACGGCCGTGTGCTCCAAGCCCCGAGTTCCTGCCTCAGCTCACACAGGATTTGGTGGGATTCTGAGGGCCTCAGACCTTTGCCTCCACTTCTGGACTCTGCTGTTGTTCTTGGACCCGTGGGATCCAGGCTGGGCCTAGGACAAACAATGTGCATTACCCGTCTGTTGAACTGCGGGAGGACTCAGCAGAGGTCCAGGCAGGAAGGCAGTTTCATTCTCCTCTGTGCAGACTTTCCAGTGAATCCTGAGGCTTCTCCTGCCTGTGGGCTGAGGGGCAGGATGAGCTGAGGACCCCTGACCGGCTGCGCCACCAGCACTAAGTGGCCTTCTGGTGCCCTTTAAACATGGGGCTACTTGGCAATGGTTTTCCATTTCGGGCTTTGGCCAGGATTCCAAGTCCCCTGGCGCGGTCCCGTTCCTGGATCCTCCACAGTACGGTCTGCCCAGGGGAGGTGGGAGGGAGGCTGTGCGTGAGCCGCCCAGGCACCCGTGAGCTGAGCCTTGGAGAGCCGTTCTGCTCCAGACGGCATGGGCGTTGTTTGTCTTCAGGCGCTTCAGGCACAACTGTTGGTACGCTTGTCAGGACTGCAGATCGAATCCAGGTGGGAGTAGAAATGGGGCCCAAAGGACTCTGCCTTCCACAGGTGGCAGGAGGGGCAGTGAGATGGGCGGGCAGCCCCTCTGAGGCCTCCTCCGGTTCACTCATCTTCCCAAATGCTCTCGAGCCTCTCCAGACACAGCCCCACTGGCGCGGCGCTCATGGCTCTCCAGAGCACACAACGCCGCGTGCCAGACGCTACCCCCGCGCCTGGCAGGGCCTCCCTCCCGACCCCGAGTTCTGAGGATAAGGAAACTGAGTCCGGGGAGGCTGGGGGCCTGTGAGGTGCCCACAGCTGCTAATACAGACGCCAACACAAAGCCAGGTCTGCAGAGTCACACCTGCGCACTTAGGCACTGGCTACACACCCTGCTCTAGACAGGACCCTTTGGAGTTTCCAGTTCTTCCCCCAGAGGCCAAGATCCAGAAAGATCCCCACGATCTGTGGCTCTGGGATGGGGCAGAGGGAGGGGTCAGTGAGGCCAAACCCTCGCTGAGGGCCATTCACCACATGCTGCTGCAGAAGAGCGCCCCTCACTGTGTGCTCTTTCTGGATCCCGAAGTCCGTGTGCTGCAGGTGCTTTCAGACACGTTTACCAGGTCCCCTTCCGATGACACCATGGAAAGAGCCCCTTAGGACCGGAGGGCTTCAGCGCAGGGGAAGGTGGGGCCCCAGGGAGCAGGCCTGTCACTCAGAACAGGCGTCCCCATGCTCCCTGAGGGATCAGGTCCCCCACGGAGAGATAGATGCTCTCCTCTCAGACCCAGAACCCGTCAAATAGCAACCCCTCCTCAGCTCCCACAAGTGAAAGCACATCCAGAGTCTCCTCTTCCTGGGCCTGTCCAGCCCTGGTGTTGGTCCCAGTCTTCAAAAGCCCACCTCTGTGCAGCGGTACTTAGAAAAGTGCCGGTGCTTGACAGCAGGACGGCTTGGGAACAACACTGCTGTTCATGGGTGTTCAGACCCCCCTTCCCCTGAGGTCCCCCTGCTGACACCTGGGTGCAGGCTGACAGCCAAGGAGGAGCTCACCAGGCCTAGCGCTGTCCAGGCGGCAGCTGCATCCGACCACCTGTGGGGCTGCCATCGCCCAGCACCCAGGGCACAGGGCACCGTGCGGGATCTAAGGGCCAGTGGAGGCCACCCATGGCTGGCTCATACAGGACAGATGGTGGGCTGGGAGCTGGGTTGAAAAGGACTAGAGGGCAAATAAGAGCATCGACAAAGCTCTTGAGGCTGCCCAGGGCCCAGCCGGCCCTGACACCTGGGGGTGCTGAGTGGACAAGTGACACTCAGGCTCTCTCTTTCCGTGGAGACAATGGTGGTCACGTCTCCTGGACCACATCCCCCATCCTGGAGGCACGGGGTAGGTGCAAAGTGAGGACTGAATCGGGAGTCCTGCTGTGTCATGACCAGTGGTACAGCCCTGTCCTCCCTGGGGACCCTGGTGGCCTGAGGGTTAGATCACGTACAGAATTACCATCCTGTGAACTGGTGGGCAGTCAATGAAGCACTTCCTGATGAAGCTCAGGGCTTCAGGTTTGGGAAGAAACAGAAAATGTTTCTGGGAATGTTCGCAGGCAAGGCATTGGCTGTGAGGAAAGGAGGGGATTTGGAAAGAGAGTAGCAGGTGTCACACCTACAGGGAGGCTTGGAGGCAACCTGGCATATCTCACCCTAAACGCAAAGGTCCAGTCTGCCCCGTGGATTCTCTAACTGACTGTGCCCCACACAGTTAGAAGTTCTACTAGTTTTTCCTGGGGTCTCACTGTCCCCAGCCCCATCATTACAGAGCACCTCACCCGCCCCCCTTGCTTCCAGCCAGGGACACACACACCCCTTACCAGACAGGAGGGGAGGTGCTGGGAGACCTTCTAAGTGCTGCCTGTGTAGCTTCTAAGGGAGCAGCGGCGTGTGCTGGATGGAGAAGCAGTCGGTAGCTGCATCTAATCAAAGAGGAATGCCAATGTGCTTCCACTTTGAATGTTTTCCTTGCATTCTCTAAATTAACATGGGCTGAGCAGGGCTCCCGGTCCCCTAGAGTCAGCCCTCCATCATTCAGAGGCTGATTGTTCACTTTGGATTATTCATGCCCAGATTCTCCCAAGCCTCCCTGCCTCCTTGCCTCCCTGCCTACCAGCCACTGCCTCATTAGAGTTTGAGAGCAGCTCTTGTGAAGGGGAAGCAGAGACAGGAGGAGAGAAAACTCTAAGCAGCTAGGTGGGCTGCTGATTAATGTCTCTGGGCAGCAGTGGTTTTGGAGAGGAGGGCAGAACCAGGGTTAAATGGACACAGGAGGAAGAACTGGGGTTATCTGTCCATGTGGGCCCCACCTGAGCCTCCACACTCGTGTGCCCACCTCCCTTTGAAGTCAGGAGAGGTTGATCTTGCTTGGAGTGAAGGGCACACACCCAGCCCAAGCCCGTGATCCGTGGCCACGAGGCTGCAGGCCACAGCCCCTCTGTGAGCAGCCCTAGCCGGGCAGCTGGGCAGATGAAATATTCACAGGTCCAGAGTCTAGGCAGCTCAACTTTAGAATGCCTGTGTTGGACTAGACCAAGCCTGCTTCTTTGAAGAGCTGTGGCTCAGAAGGCTGAGGTCCTGCAGGCTCTGTAACATCTGCAAACAGAACATCTGCCAAGATGCCCAGGGTGTGGGAGGTGGCCTTCATCACAGGAAAGCAGATGGTCCTTATAATGACACAGCCAGGGGGTCTCCCCAAATGTACAGGGATGGCCTCCCGACCCTAATCCCTGTTCCTAACCCTCAGATGGGGACACTGTGATGTATGGTTGCTTCCAGGGTGAGTGGCCTGACCAGCAACTGTCCCTGCGGTCTCTGCGGAGGATAGCAAGCTTCCAGAGTGACCGAGACACCCCCGGCAGGTGTCAGATGGCTCAGCACCATGGCTTAGTTTACTGGAGGAGGTTTCCATGTGACAACCGTGGTCTATGAAGTCACAAAACCATCAGGTTAGGAAGCTCTGAGTAAACAAAAGTTTAAGGAAACGCTTCCAAATGGAAGCAACAGGTAAATATTTGCTCTCCGGTTTGCATTCATGCTTAGCAAGTGCCAGCCTGGGCCCTGGGAACATAATGGTGACCATAGCAGGCCTGACCCTGTCACCCTGTCTACAAGTTGGTTGCTGAGGAAATGGTTTGGGGACCACACAGGGAAGCCCCCCCATGATGGGGTATTTCCTGTATGAACTGACCCAGCACCCAACACACGGTGCAGAGGCCCCAGGGCTCTGGGGCAGAGCAGCTACAGGGCCCATGATGTGTTGCAGAGCTTGCTTCTGAAGACATATAATGAATCTTGGGGAATAATAACAGCGCTAAGAGCCGATGCTTACTGAGTGCTTAGCACGTGCCTTGGCACTGTTCTAAGTGAATCCATTAGTCCTTGCGACAGTCTGTGAGGGAGGGACGGTCATTAGCCCCTTTCTGCAGAAAAAGCCCAGAAGCACCAAGCACTAGAGTAACTTGCTGCGTCTCAGAGCTGGAGTTTCAGGTCAGGATTTGAACCCAGAAGTCTGGCTTCAGAGGCCAAGCTAGGCTATACTGCCACTCAAGGAATTCTAGACGCTGTGATGCCCAGAGTGTTTCAGCAGGGCCCCTGTGGTACCTCAAACTTGTCAGGTGTTAGCCTCATGGATGTTGGTGGCCGGGGGGGGGGGGGGGGGGGAGGGGGTGTATCCAGAGGAGGGGGCACAGCTGGCCCAGTCCCACCCACTCCCACCCCCTGCATCCTGGCCCACAAAGGCCGCTGCACCAGAAGCACCCCTGCTTCTAGAGTCTGTCCTACCCACAGGCCTGTGAAGGACCGCTGCAGGGGCCCTCCTCCCCGTTGGCCAGGACCGATCTGGCAAGCACTTCCAGAGGCTCCTGTGTCCAGCCTGGGGCTTCTGTGGGCTGTGAGTGACAGGGAGCTGGGGCCAGTCAGGCACACAAGTACTCAGACGGAGGAGACAGGCAGCAGGGGCTGTGGCATTTGTTACCACTAATCACATTTGTTGAGTGTTAACCGGTTTTGCATTATCTTATCTAGTAACAACAATCCTTATGAAACAGATTTTGTTTATCCCCATTTTAGAGTTGAGGAAATCGAGGCACTGAAAGATTAAGTAATTTGCCCAGGGTCACCCAGCTTGGACCCAGAAGGCAGAGGATTTGAACCCAGGCACTGCGGCTGCTGCGCCCTCCAGCACATCTGTGATGAGGCCACTTGTGACCACATTTAAGCCTTGGCTTGAGGGCAGATAGGAGTTTCTCCTCCGCCCCTGGCACCCTGGGGCTCCCCACACTCCATCGTTGTGCCTGATTCAATCATGAAACTGAATTTTCTTTAACTGGGGGACTGATTCCTCCTCTGTCTGGCAGGGATGTTGTAAAAATCAATTAATACGCGTTTGCAAAATGCTTTGAGATCTCGCACGTGAGACAGGACACATTAGTGCAAAACAGTTTTGGGTGATGCTATTTGGTATGAAAAATGGTCCTCTTGGCTCCTGGCCTTTATTCAAAATGTTTTGCATCAAAGGGTGCAATTACTGATTCTGGAGGGCCTCCTGATGCAGTTGAGATAGGCTGGTGCGTCCTGCCCGCGTGGCCTCAGAGGTGCCCTTGCAGCGGCCGGTGGTTGGCAGAATTTAAACACCGAACTCCAGGGAAGGCCTCACCAAGCAGGGGCTGTATGAGCCGGGTGTTGGGGTGGGCGAGGGGCACTAGCCACAAGGTCACCTGGGGAAGACAATCCCAGGCCCTCAGGTGAGAAGAGGTCCATCCAGTGGCTGGATTGGCATGGGAAGGAGGGGGTGAGGTCAGAGGTCCTGCAGGGCCCTGGATGCCAGCGTGAGGACTTGTTTTTACATTGAGTGAAACGGCAAGTCTTCAGAGGGTTTTGAGTTGAGGAGTGACATGATCTGACTTTATAATCTAAAGGAATCACTCTAGCTTCTGTTGTAAGAATAGACTGCTGCAGGCCAAGGGTGGAAGCAAGCAGACAAGTCAGGAGGCATTTACAATAATCCGCCTGAGAGATAATGGTGGCAAAGACCAAAGTGACAGGCCTGACAGTGGTGAGAAGTGGTCAGTTATGGGTTTAGTTTGAAGGGTAGCACCAAGGAGATTTGCCGGTGGGTTGGGTGTGGTTATGAGAGAAGAGATGGGTCCAGAATGACTCCGAGGTTTTCCGCATGAGGACTGGAAGGATGGAACTGCCCTTTACTGCGATGGAGAAGACTGTGGGTGGAGTAGGTTTGGGAGGGAAGATCGCCGTTACTTTGGGGGCATATTGAGTTTGAGGTGCCTATCAGACATCCAAGTGGCAATGCAGAACAGGCAGCTGGGTATACGAGACTGAGTTAGGGCAAGGTCCAGCCTGGAGATGGAATGTGCCAGTCCTTAGCATATTGACAGTGTGTGAAGCAGTGAGGTTGGATGAGATCACTGAGAGTGTGAGAGTAGATGGAGACTCTCAGTCAGTATCCAAGACTGAGTCCGACGAGTGTCCGACATGAAGAGGTCAGGAGATGGGGGTGGGCGGAGGTAGCAAAAGAGAGCGAGAAGATGCCAAAGAGGTGGGAGGGAAACCAGGCAAGTGCGATGTCCCAGAAGCCAAGAGAAGAATGTGCCAGAAGTGGTGAGTCCTGCGAATGCAACTGAGAGGTCAGTTAAAATGAAGACAGAGAAAAGAGCACTGGCTTGTGAGTTGCAGGGTCTTTAGTGACCTCGAAGAGCAGTTTCCACGGGATGGCAGGGGAGCGGGGGCAAAAGCGAGTGGCAAGAGAGGAACTGGAGGAACGAGGTATACAGAGCTCTTCTGAGTTCTGTTGTGAGGAGTAGAGGAATAGGGCAGTAGCTGGAGGGACAGTAGGGAGGGGTAGTAAGAGCATGTCTGCATGGTGATGGAAATAATCAAGTGAAAGGGGAAACTTGATGCTGTGGAAGGAAGCGGTGACACGCCTGGAGTGACTTCTTTGAGCAGGTGAGGGCAGTTGGAGTCCAGTGCCGGGGTGGAGGGGCTGCCCCAGGGCGAGGCTGGTAGATCCATAGCAACAGGAGAGAAGCCCTCGGTGTGAGCACAGGTGCAGGTAGGTGGAAAGGTGTGGTGGGAGCATGTGTAGATGTCTGTTTTCTCAGTGAGTCAGGAAGCAAGGTCATGGCTGAGAATGAGGATGGGGAAGGACATGCAGAGGCTTGAGAAGAGAGAAGGTCTGGAACGATCATCCAGGAGAGCGGGAGGGTGGCCAGATGGAGAGGAGGTGACATGGTCACCAGGCAGCATGAAGGGCTCATTGGAAGCGCAGAGTCATGGACTCACAGGGACCCCAGTCAGCAGGGTGGTGTGCTGTCCCCAGCCATGTTCAGCTACTCAGATGTAAGCACAGAGCACACAGACAGGGTTAACCAGGGCTGGAGTAGGGCCGAGAAGGGCAGAGAATTGAGGGCGTGTGCAATGTATGATTCCAGTGACTTAAATTCCATGGAGCTGAAGCTGGGGGAGAAGGAAGTGACATCATAAAGGGGTTGACGGAAAATTAGATGGTAGGTCAGTAGATTGTGGGTCCCAGTGGAGCTGAGGAGTTTTCGGAGTCTGGATACCAGAGGGAATAAACCAGAAGAGATGGGGGGTGGGAGGGCAGTGATCAGAGAGGAGGATGCCTGAAGATAAGCCTTTTCAGGCTGCCATTATTTATAATGATGATCTCTAGGTGCCGGGATACTGTCATGGGAGTGAGGGCTGTAAAGTGGAGGGCTGGCAGGGTAATCCACTTGGATGTTTATATCACCCAGTGGATGTAAACACAGGAGGAGCATCAGAGAGACTATGGTCAGCCAAAGGCTACGAGCATCAGAAATGGGGTGAGGAGTGACCCAGCCTCAGTAGGTGACTGCAGCAGAGAGGGGTGGCAGTGGTACATGGAGCCTGCACGGGTGTTTCCATCTCTCCCTGGGAGCAGGTTCTGTGAGGTGGAGTCTTCTTTTTATCCCTATTTTACAGACGAGCAACTGAGGCACCAGATTGTCAGTACGTGGTGGTAGAGCTGAAACACAAATCAGGGAGTCCGCCTCCAAGGCTGGCTCCCTGGCCACCACACAGCATACCTTCCAACCGTGGGCATGAGGGTGATGTGGTTCCTGTCCCCAAGGAGTTCACTCTCCTGTGGGACACCAGAGCATGAGCAGAGATAAGGCAAAAAGGCTGTGAGATGGTTGCCTACAGAATGCCCTGGAAACTGAGGAGGGTGTAATACCTCCAATCAAAGAGATGCCAGAAGTCTTCAGAGAAGGATGGCTGGCATTTCATAGGCAAATATGGGAGTAGGGAAAGGCATCCCAGTCAGAGGGAACAGCCCAAGCAAAAGTCCAGATGTGGGAAGGCCCAGGACCATCCTGCATGGCCAGTGTATCCCTTGTGTCATGGATAAGTAAGAGAGAAGCAGAAGGTGATGCTGGAGGGAAAGATTAGAACCAGAGCAGCAAGGGCTTGTGTTAGTCAGGAGGCTAAACGCAGGCACAAATACCCCCAAGTCTCAGAGGCTTAACACAATACAGATTTATTTCTCCCTCATGTAACAGTTCACTGCTGGGGTTCAGTTCATGGCCACATGATGACACAGGGACCCACGCATCTTCATTTTTGTGGCTCTACCATCTCATAGGGCCTCAGATTCCTTTACCAGATGCCCTGCACCTGGCCAGTATATGGAGAGGGAAAGAGAGAGTAGAAGGTCTTGCAGGAGATTTGGGGGGAGCCCAGCTAGGACTTATGTGCATCCCTCCTGACATACTCCATTGGCCAGAAGTCAGTCATATGGCCACGCCTGACTGCAGGGGCAGCTGGGAAATGTAGTCCAGCTGTGTCCACAGGAGGGAAAGGAAGCAGGTTAGATGAACACATGGCAGTCTCTGCCGTAGGCCCCCAGATCAGGCCACGGGGTTTGGGCTTATCAAGGAAGTCAGGGAGACCAGGGAAGCAGGAAGAGACATGATCAAAGCCAGCTTGCGAAGGACTGACCCGGAGATAACCACAGGGGAGATGACGGGCTGGAGAACTCGGGAGGTGATGGAGACCTGAACATGGAGGCAGGAGTGGGAGCAGAAAGGGCCACAGAAAGAGATGATATTGAGAGGCCCTTGGGATCAGTGGCTGGGGCAGGAGTTGCTTCCCACGGGGCCAAGATGGCCGCCCACCTCCCCATCTCCACAGTGGGAGCACCAAGAGACAGGCTCAGGCCTTGGGAAAATGAAGCGGCTGCAGGTGGCCCATGACAGTCCTCCTCAATCCACAGCCTGGCCATCAGAGAGGGAGGAAGAAAGGACCTATTTTAATTTTCTTCTTGGGCCTCCACATGACAAAGGAGAAATATCACCCAACATTATTATTGCTCAGAAAATACTCTCTGGAACCATAAAAAGGGAAATACAGTGAAGCCAGACCACGGAGGCTGCCCCTTAAATCAGGGGCTTCTAAATTATCGTGGTGGCGCTCTCTAATTCCTCTGGATGAAAACATTAAAGATGACAATGTCCCTTTAAATCAAATGCCCTGAGAGTTGCTATAAAGAGTCAGTGGGCTTTTGTGTTTTTTTTCCTTGTGAGGCTTTCTCTTTTTTTTGTCTCTTTTCACCTTGTAATAAAATATAAATCATAACTTGTGGGGGCAGGCTCTACAGAACAAGCTGTGAACATGGATTTTCTGAAAATGAAGGTGTTTTGTTAATGGGAGTCATTTCAGGAAATGTGAGATTTTCAAATGATAAGTTTGCTACCTAACTTCACACTTTTTTTTTTTTGGATTCAAGGGCTGGCCTGCAGGTCTAGCTGTGGCACCACTGGGAGGAATCAAGACGACATGCTCTAGGAGGCCAGGGTGGGGCAGCGGGGACTGCCCAGACCCCTCCTGGGGTGGGCCACTGGGGCGGGGCTGTGCAAGGTGGGACGGAGACCCCAAAGCCCACCTCCATGGTGCAGGGAGGTACAGTCTTGGGAGGAGCACTTAGAGGCAGGAGAACTGGGGCCAGGCCTGGCAGGCTGAGCTCTTTCTTGGGTCACACAGAGAACCCAGGGGCCAGTGCAGCTCCAGGAGGAAGGGATGGAGCCTGTATGGCAAAGCCTCAACTCAGCAGACCAAGTAGACATTTTCTGGGCTCTGGTGTGGAAAGAGGGTAAGAGATGGGAAAGAACTGGTGAGTTGACCCCGACAAGGGCCAGCACCAGGGTAACATGACCCACGAGGTTTGGCCCTGGGTCTGCGGCTCCCCTCTCTACACTCCAGCTCCCATTTCCGCAGACCCCTGTGGAGACTCGAGGCCTGACAAGGCCGAGTCTGTGAAGCTGACTGGACAATTGTAACCAAGGTAGGAAAGCAGACTCAGATATTTCAGAAATATTTTCAAGGCTTGGATCTGATATAGAAGGGTTTGCCGGTTGCCCTTTACACCCTAATACCTGCAGCCCCCGCTCCTCGCTGAAACAGCCAAGCATCTTACCAAGGGCTCATCTGTGCGCCTGGATGCCGTGACCCTACCCCTCACTCCTGGCTCTTCCCTCTGCAGCCATCTCCACCACACCCTCGTACAGATGAGGAAACTGAGGCCCACAGAGGTCACTGGGGACCTACAGTTGGCATATCCACGGACACACCTCAGCCTCTAGCGGATTTGACCTCTGCAGGCCCTACTGATCCCTCTCCTTGAGACGCCCATTTGCCTTCCACCTCTTCTCCACCTCCTTTGTGAGTGAGCTCCTCTCCTTTGCCAGCCTCTTAAACTTTTTCCATAGATGGCCAGGTGGCAAGTACTCTGACATCGTGACACAAAAGCAGCCATAAGACCAATGAGTGCGGCTGTGTTCCAGGAAAACTCTATTTACAAAAGCAGGCAGAGGGCCTTCTTGAGACACTTAGGCAAGCTTCTCTCCTCAGGGGGGTCTTGCCCCACCCACACCTCCAGACACCAAGTTTCCAGCTGCAGGTCTTCACCAGCCCCCTGGTGTCCCCTCGGTCATCACTGTGGGCTCCACACACTGAGGTGACCGAACTCCCCATCCTCCCCCAAGCCCCGCTCTCCTCTGCATCTCCTATCTCACCAATGTACTTTCACCTCTTCCCTTCAAGGTACTTCATCTGTAATCAGATTGCTAAGTGCCTCCAAGCGAGTGGTTGGGTCTCCGAGGGCCCCGTGGAGAGACTGCAGCACCAGAGTAGGAAGCCGCCCTTGAGGGCTTGCTGGGCCTGGGTCGCTGCCTGCCGACGGGCCGGCTGGCCAACAACCCAGCGTCTTGGCATTCCAACAGGGCCCCACAGAGTTATGTTGAAGGAAAAGGAGTCTGCGGATGGATTTGCCCGGTGCAGGCAGGAGACACCAGGTGAAGGGCAGCTAAAATTCAAGGGCTTCAGACATCCATGTCAAGATCCACAGACCCTGCAGAAAGTGTAACTCCATGAGGGTCCCCCTGTTGCCCTCGTGGGACCACCTCCCCGAGGGCTGCTGACATGCCAGGAAGCAGGGCTCTGGACCGAGAGGGAAGACTCAGGTTCGGGCTATATCTTGTCTCCACGCGGAGGAAGCTGGCAGGCTTCGCCATGGTCTTGCTGGGGGGTCTTGCCCCCCAGCTCGGTTGTGGGTTGAGGGTCTGGCGCTGGCGCGGAGGGGTTAAGCGGCGGGTGCGGATGCCGAATGTGCCTGCTGATTGTTGCGGCTCTAAACCTTCTGTTCATTTAGAGCAGCAAACAGTCTCACATGCTTCCCAACCAGTGCATGCAGAGATAAAATTCCATCTTACTCATTCACTCTCCTCCTTGCCGTCCCGGGCCACCTAGGCGATAATTAATCACCGAGCTTCCTTTGGGAGGGGCGAGAGGCACACCCCGCCTGGAGGACACACCTCCTGGTGCTGCGCCTGCGCCACCGCTAATAGATTGACTGCGAAGCTTTGCTCTGTGGCCTCCTTTTTCATCCTTGTCTCTCTCTCTCAGGGGTGGAAAGCTGTCAGCAACCCCCTGGTACCCAGACCCCGCTCTTGGCACACTCAGGAAGGTGCTGGAATTTATTTTGCCCATTTGGATGCAAATGCAATTGAGACAAAATTCTTTTTGTTTCCGAAGCCATTGCTCCATTTCTGGTTCTCATCAAGTGAACTGATGGCCAAGGAGAGTGGAAATAAACAACTGTGTGCCTGGCTGTGTCAGATGAACTAAATCCCCCACCTCTTACTGCCACGTGGAGCTCTCAGATTACTTTACCAGCCAAGGGCTGATACCTGGCTTCGGGCAGCTCTGGAGGCAGAACGGCAGGCTTGGGGCTAGTTTTGTGCCAGGACTGGCTGCTGGACCACCCAGGAGTCAGCTGAGCTAGGAGACAGGTGACCCCAACTGCAGGACACCTGTCCAGCCACGCTGTGGTCCCTCACTCATTCCTGGGGTCTGAAACACTGTCTTAGAAGGCTTCTTTATCAGCAAAGATTCTGGGGAAGAAAGACATGCCCAGTCATTCACTGGGGAGGGGGAGGAAGTGGTGGCCCAGGCCGTGCACTCTGTAGCTCCCGACCCATCTAGGGAAATGAGGCCCACGGGCAGAAGACAGTGCGTGAATATGGAATACTAAACCACAGGGGCTGTGTGCTAGGTGCTATGGAACTATGGTGAAGGTCAGCAGCTTTCCTGGAAGAAGATGGACTTGAGATGGGCTTGAAGAATGGGGATGGGGTAGACATGGATAGACAGAGAAAAAAGGAAAAGGCTCTACCTTGTGGTGAGACAAAGGTTCAGAGGAGGGATTAGGAGAGAAGGTTCAAGAATTTACCTTCATCCAACACTGGTTAAGTACCTGCTGTATTCCTAGTCTGCATGACTGGAGGACTGAAGTTGGACAGATCAGTGGTGGGACAGTCGCAACTGAGCCTCCAGGCCAGGCTGAGACATGTGACCTCCAGCTCTGTCCTGCTTGGCCCTGGGGCTCCAGACCTGGCAGCCTCCGAGGTCCTCACTGTTATCCCAGCTCCAGGGTGGTAGGGGTTGTGCTCACCCCATGGGCAGGGAGGGACCTGGGTGTCCCACTCCTGGGTTCCCCTGGGATTTCTGGCACCATTGAAATGTTGACAGAGCAGCTGGGAAGCCAGTGTCACTGAGCTGTCTTGCTCCTGGTGAGTGCCCCATCAGAGAGGGGCCGTTCCTGGAGCTCCCTTGCCCAAAGGCCCTCTTACAGGGCTGTGCTTCCCTGAGCCCAGGCTGCAGGGACAGGAGGAGAGGGCACAGCGCCACCTCTGGGGTGTGGAGAGCAGCCACTGATGGACTCTGACACTTGTCTTTGGAGGGAGGGCAAGAAGTTGTTCCTGTGACCCAGGAGCAATTAGCGAGGTGGCATGAGACTCAGAGAGACGGGGTACCCCTTCGTCCCCAGGTGCCGCCTTCAGTGCTGTCCAGCTGTCCTGACAGGGCTGCCACTTGGGTAGGTCAGTAGAGCTGGACCACAGCCTTTCTCACAGGTACCCCCAGGCCTTGGGTGCAGCTCAGCGATTCCGGAACAAAGGGCCCCCCCCCCAAGAAGGTCGTGTCCCAGCATCCAGGGCTAAGAGGGACGGGGTCGGGACTTGTTAAAAGTTTGGTGCTTTGTTTTGGTGAGTTTCTCACTGCAGGGCTCTGAGCACTGTGACTGCGCCACGCTTGAAGCCGCTCATGGCTGGGCAGGTTCTGTGTTCCATGTCGTGAGTACTGAAGGTGACACTTTCCACATGAGCAGCAGCCCCGCCGCAGACAGCTCTGCGCAGTGCGTGCGCCGGACGGAGGCTGGGAGGGGCGGGCAGCGGCTCCCCCCAGCCCGGCCCATCCCCAAGACCCTCATCTAAGGTCCACGGACTCCACAAGACCGCAGCCTCAGGGAGATAAGTCAGTTACTCTCAGGGCTACCCACCCAGTGAGAGGTAGAGCTGGGATACTTAAAAAGTCAATGACTTTTGTTAAAAGGGCAATAACTATTCTTTACTGAGCCGTTACTCTGTGCCAGGTACTCTGCTAAGCAGTTTATATATTTTAAGTTTTCAGTCCGCAGGTACTATTATTAACCCCCTTGTACAGATAAGGTGACTGAGGTCAGGCAAGAGCAGAGCTGGGATTAAACCCAGGCAAGTCCAACTCCTAAACACACAGCTTGTCCACTGCACTATTCTGCTTCCCAGAAGAAAGGGAGGGTAAGAGAAGGATGTAGGGTGCTTGTGGTATGGCGGTCATGGAAGGCTCCTTGGAGGAGGTGGCATTTGGCATTTGAATGGCATCCAGAAGAATATGTGTGATTGAACCAAATGGCAGGAAGAACAGTGTGAGGAAAGACGTGGAAACTGGAGGGCACAGAATACGTTCAGCAAAGAGGGCACTGCTGTATCCCAGAGCACGGGGTGCAGGCAGTAGGGGACAGTGGGAACCAGAGTGGTGAGGTCACCCAGAACACACAGGCCTCCAATGCCAGGCCAGGGACAGCCATCCAAAGCTCTGGGCAGAGGAGAGGCAGGGCCAGGGCTGAACTGGGTGGGACTCCCATGCCTGCATCTTACAAAAGGAAATGACCCAACTGCTGCCTCTGTCACAAGCCTGAGCCTAGGTAGCGTCCCCAAACCAACGCTGACTTAACAAAGACTGTGACTCAGAAACTCCCAGCAGCTGTGCTCCATTCCTCTGCAAAATAGTTACTCTATAAAGCTTTGATGCGTTTAGAGCTGAGGCTTTCTGGCTGAGAAGCACTGGCATTTGGCCTGTGCATGTAAAGATGAGATCACCAGTCCACACAACCCGCCCGCAGTTGAGGGTTTGTTTTTAAGTGAAAGAGATGGAAAGAAATTTAAAATCAATACTTCTTGAATTAGGTTTTCCTTTTATGGAATTAAAAACGCTTCACTCAAGCCCAGAGGAGGCATATGTCTGGGGGCAGCATCGAGGTGATTAGTGTGTCTCATAACTTCCAGACGCTCACACACGCTTTGAGTAAAAACAAAGACAACCAAAATCATTTCCACAAAGCAGCTAGGAAGGCCCGCTGGCTTGTCAGGATCTTTTCAGTCATTATTGACCAGTTCAAATGTCCCTTCTGCCAGGAAACTGTCCCCGGGCCCCTTCTCTCTGGCCCTTGCTTGCTTGGGATGTGTGGGGAGGGTCCCTGATGCCGGGATGTGTCTGTGAGCTGGGGCAGGGTCTCCAGTGACTGGTCAGGCCCCCACCCCTCCCCAGGCTGTGCTTCTCCCTCCTCACACAACAGCTTCTCTGAGGTGATGTTTTTTAAAATATTTAAAAGCTAAAAAGCTCTTTTGAACCGTGGCTTGTGGGCGAGAAAAGTTTTTGTCAAGACTAAAGAGATGATTAATTTGTGGTGGGTGGATGTGTATCTAAAATGTGCTCCACAGAAACAAGAGCTCTTTGGGAAAAAACTGGGTCCAAGTGTTTTTAGGTACGTGAGTTTGGAGGTCTGGGCAGGTCTCCCAAAGCCCTGGAGTCTGGTGTTCCTCTCTGGTGGTAGTACAACTGGACAGATACTTACCATGAGCTGGCACAATGCTAAATATGTTTCACATATTAAATCCTCATGGAAGGTCTGGGAGGCACACCCTAGAATGACTACCATGCTATAGAAGAGGAAAGCAAGGCCCAGAGAGGTAAAGGAATTTGCCCAAGTGGCACAGTCAGTAAACGATAGAGCTGGGATTAGAACCGAGGCTCCCAGGCGCTGCTTGACCTCATACTCCGAGACACTCAGCAGACCGGCCTCATGTTATGACCGTGTCACACACACACACCCCGGCTGCAAGCTCCATGAAGGCAGGCAGGGGCAGATTCTGCTGTGCTCTGGCACCCAAAACAGGGCTTGGTGCAGAGATGAGCTATCGATGCCCTGGTGGTGGGGCCACTGATCCGCTCCCTTCCTAGGACCCCGTGCCCAGGACTGTGGTCGGCCCTGAGGGTGCTGAGAACCCACAAGGCAGGTCTCGACAGAGTCTGTGCCTGGCTGTGGTCGAGCCCGAGGGCCTATCCTGGGGTCTGCAGAAAGCTAGATGCCAACTCCTGCTTCATCTGCTGCTGGAACATCCCAGCCCCAAGCTGTGTCTGGTGGTGCCTGACTCCATCGGGCCAGGGCCTCGAAGGCCTCTTCTGGGGAGAAAGATGAGGTGAGCTGGAGGTTCAGGGAGGCTGCCTGGGGTGGCAGTGTTTGAACCCTTGGGACGTGAAGGACACTGGGAGACGATTCCTTCGGAACTGTGGAGAGGAAAATGCGAGGGTTCAGATTCTACTCCATGGTGCCTTTAAGGGTGAGGTGTCAGGGCCAAGGGAGTGGGCAGGTCTCTGCTGCAGGTCTGAGAGAGCCTTTGGTGCCAGAGGCAGCCTGCGGAGAAAAGGCTGCGGTCCCAGCCGGGCTGGCACCTGGCTGGACCTTACTGGAACTTTATCTGTTCCCCCCATTTCGCCAGGGCACTGTACAAAACCAAAACGTTAGTCCTGTTACAGGGTTTTAGCAGTTCCCTCTCCACCATGATTTCCCTCTGTCTTTTCGTTTCTCTTTTCGTTGTTCATAACTATTTCTTGCCTTCTCTGTCTTCTCTCAATCAGAGCTCTGCCTATGTACAGTAAGAGGGCACAGGAACGTGTGCCGACCTCCCTGTCCCGCATGAACTAGCCAGGCGTAGTGGGGGCAGCATCACGGGTGCCAAGGCTGACTCAGTGCCATGCTCTGACCACTCGCAAGGCTGCCTGGCAGGGCTCCCAAAGATCTCCCATCGCCTTGTGCTCACCTGTTCCAGAGCCTTCGATGGCTTCCTATTTCCTGCCTCACTGAGTCTGAACACCTCTGCCTGCTCCTTGGGACTCATGCCCCAGCCAACCCCGTTCACAGTGCCCCTATGCCCTACCCAGCCTGACTCTTCCCTGGGTCTATTTGCATTTCCCCAGCACTTCCCCTCCCCCCTCCCCCCCCAAAAAAGGGTCATTTGTTCGAGGAGGGCAGGGACTATGTCTGATTCACCTGTCTCTCCAGCATCTGACACTGGACAGCCTCTCAGATTTTAGAGTGTTAGTTTACTAACCATTTTGAACCAGGAAGTGGGAAGGAGGTTGGCAGATGGGGGCTTTATCCAGGTCTTGGATGCCTGAGTCTTCTCCAACAGGGTTGGCTAGGGACTTAAGAAAAAGATCAAGTGCCCAAAGCAGAGTCAGGGCCCAGAGCGGCTATAGAGCCACATGCGCTGGGCAGAGCTGTGCCAGGTGCTATGTCTGCACAGTTCGGGGGGGGGGGCGGGGGGGAGGAGGAAGAGCACAATGGGGGGGATTCGGGGGGAGGGGCTACCTAGAAGGGGGCGCTTAACCGGCGGGCAACTGCTCACATCTGCAGGGGCCTCAGCTGCGAATACCAAAGATGTTCACACCCTTCCCCCAGTTTCTGCCCCAAGCACACATGTCTTAGGATCAAGAAAGAATGTCACACTTCAACAATAGGAAGACAGTGTTTTGAATGACATGACCCAGTTCTAAGTCAAGAAAACAACACTTTGATTAGCAG
Organism: Eschrichtius robustus; assembly: GCF_028021215.1. NCBI lineage: Eukaryota > Metazoa > Chordata > Mammalia > Artiodactyla > Eschrichtiidae > Eschrichtius > Eschrichtius robustus. The sequence goes on along the minus strand of NC_090825.1, from coordinate 111,102,437 downwards.
CAGTCTGACCGGGGGGCACAGACTTGTGAGGTTTGCTCCTTGTGTTGTGCTTGGAGTTCCAGATGTGCAAATGGTCTCTCCCAGGGTGTGCCGGGTCAGGGTAGGACCCCCGCCTACCTCTGTGCAGATCAGACTTCACCTCGCACGTGGGTCTCCTGCTCACAGTCGCCAGCACGGTTTCCGTGAGAATCGCCAGCTCGCTCTTCACCCTCAGGCCAAACACCTTCAGGGCCTGTTCTCAATGCCCCCCAGCAGCTCCCAGAATTTGCTCGCCTGGTGATCTGCCACCTGGGGTCTCCACGGGGAAGAAAGCTGGGGGTCTGACATGATTGGTTTGAGCAAGAGGGTAGGCTGCCCCCTGGATCTGGACCTCCAACAGAGTCCTCACAAGTTGTGCCTTGGTGACTTGTCTTGTTTGGCTTTATTTCTCATTTCCCAATGGACACAGCTTCCTAAGACAGGGCCCGAGTCACTGTCTACCATCTGGACAGCCAAGGGCCAGCCCCAGAGCTGGGTCCTCAAGGCACGGCCTGGCCCCATTACAGCCTTGAAGACACCACACGCTGGGCTCAGGGCCCAAAGGCCCCAGGAAGGGCTCCTGGAACACACCTTTAGGGGGAAGATGGTTAGGGGCACTTAATCCCTCCACCAAACTCTGTCACTGGTGACTAGTCCTCAGAGGCAGGCAGCAGGTTCCTCTGTGACCTGGTGACAAAACCATGGCATGTCTGCTGGGATGGGGGCACCTCGTCCTGCCTGGGTCCCTCACCTTGTGCTAACAGGCATTTCGTGCCCCTCTGCTCCCAAATTATTTCTCAGAACTTGATGAGTGTCAACAGCTGTGTCTTGGCAAAGAGGTAAATGTCAGATGAGCCTTGTGAGACTGTGGTGTTTAGAGAAAACAGCCTTCGTGGTTAAAGGGGCTGTTTGTTCCTTGTGGGAAAAGATCAGACCCTTCCAGAGCAGAGTCCCGGGGCTCAGAGGACTAGAGTGGATGTGACAAACCCCTGGTTCGATGGAGCTGAGCCCAGGTCAAGGTTCAGGGCAGGTTCTGCTGACCAGGCAGAATCAGCAGGCTGCACCCACGGCCAAAGTGACCCAGGCGTCTGCTCAGAGAACCCCGGGGGCAGCCCTAGCCTGGGGCGTGAAGAAGGGACATCTTCTGGGACAGAAGGCCCCGACTCCGCCCCCAGGAGCCACTGCTGTGCCTTCATCTCCTCTCACAAGGGGAGTCCTATGGGGAGAAAACAATCCTACTGCTAATGGGATTAAAATACATTTTGAGTTTTCCAATCACATATTTCAGTTACTCTGTGAATGTTAACTGGAACAGTGCAACTGTGAGCTGGCAGGAAACCAGAACTGACAGCTTCTCCCCCAGACAGCCACAGGTTCCCCACCCCAGAGCACACAAGGATACACCAGGACTCCTCCGGGCCCCAAACGTTTAAGGAATGTCCGCCATGCTCTCAGCCCTCAGCATGTGGCCTGGTGCTCCTGCCACTGCTCATCTGTCCCCATAGCAGTACGTGCCTTTGCACATGCTCTTTCCTCTGCTTGGAACCCCCTTCCTAGGTCCCACCCTTCCCCGTCCTCCTTCGAGGCTCAGCTTAAGTGTCCCTTGCTCAGGGTGACCTCCAAGGACACAGAACAGATGCCCCCCAAGACTTTCCTTCACAGCCCAAGTCTGTCCTCAGCTCCCTCTCCTGGACTTACTCATCTCCCGTTCCCCAAGCCATGCGGGGCCTGGCACGTAGCGGGTGCTCCATGAATTCAGGCTGCAGGGAAAAAATAGGCACTGACCTTCCCAACCAGCTCCAGCACCTGAAAGGCCAGGCCTTGGCCTGACCTGCAGTCTTAGAGCCACGAAACCTAACCCCAGACCCAGGTTTGCCAGCCACTCATGTAGTGAAATCCTGGCCACTGCTGGGGCCAGAAGTCCTGATAAAACCCTACGGCCACACCTGCCTCTGACTGGCTCCCTTGAGACCCAACCCATCCCTGAAAAACCGAATACCAGGATGGGGGGCCTGCCCAGTACCGACCCTGAACTGGTAACTCATGAAAAAAGAAAACTCCCTGGCCACTTTCCTCAGTCTCCAGTCCCATCACACTCTTCCACTTTTAGTCTCTTGTTCCAGTTATTCAGCTCAAATCTCAGGAGAGACCTGGACCAGGACTGCGGCAGCCTTTAGGGAGCTCAGGTGGGGAGTCCTGAAGAGCTGAGTTGCTTCACTTCTCTGAGTCTCAGTTTTCTCATCTGTACAATGGGAGTCAAAAGAGTACCTGTTTCATAGGGTTGTTCTGAGGGTTCAGTGAGTATTGTGTCTATAGGACTCAGCCAAGTGCAAGGCGGGGATGCTCATTATTTTTATTGTCACTATTATTGACCTCCTAAATCCAATCTATTTGGGAGCATTTCCTAGAAAGAGGGTTCCAGGCAACAGCCAGCAGGGGTCTTTCGGGGACTCTGAATTCATGACCTTCAAGTGGCCCTCAGGGCCATTAATGCAGATCACAAACACCAGGCAAATAGGAGAGCTAGCTGGCTCAGGGCTCTGGAAGCATGGCTGGTGGAAGAGGCAGGAATCAGGTGGACACCCCCCACCACCACCAAATCAGAGCATCCCAGTGTGTCCCAGACCCAAGGAAACAGTGTGCGGGCCTCTCTGCCCGCTACCAAGTGTTTACCTGTGTTGCACATGCCAGGCCGCTGGGATTCAGTGGTGAGCAAAACTAGATGTGGTTCCTGCTCTCGGAGAGCTTATAGTCTTTGGGGAGAGAGGCAGAAAAACAGTGGCTGCTCCCTCTAGATAGGGTAGTTACAGGGTGAGGTGCCCCACTGAGAGATATAGTAAAGGAAGAGACCTAAAGGATGAGAAGGAGCCAGCCGAAGTCCAGGCCAAGGACACAGCCTATGCGAAGACCTGGAGCGGAACAGGCTCACTGTGTCCCAGGAACAGGAGGCAGGCTGCATGGCTGGGATGTAGTGGTGCAGGAAAGCTGTCAGCGGGCAGCTCTCGAAAGGAAGGAGGGTGGATTTTACACAGTGTGCGGTGGAGAGCTGCTTATTAAAGATCTCTGTGGCCCTGGGTAGGGCTTGGTTTGGGGGCATGGGGTGCCAGGCTCTGCGCTGGGCCCTGCGAGACCAGGCAGTCTCGGTCCCTGCCCCTGGGGAGCCCCCGCCTGATGGGAAGTGTCTTGGAGTCCTTCGGTGCTGAGGCCTTGGTGCAGCCACGTTTCAGGAGGAATTTTCAGAGCAGGTAGGGGATGAGTTTTATGCCTCATTTTCACCCACCTGGCCCAGTCCACCTCCCTCGTGGCATGGACCTTGGCTGGGAGTTTGAGATACTTGCGGTAACTTGGCTCATGAATATTCATGCCTGGGCTCAAGGTAGAGAGCTCTGAGCTAACTGCAGCTGGGTGAGTGGGCGGGACTGAGTCTATGGCTTGAGACTTCAAGCCCTTCTTCCTGCCACTTTCCACGGGAGCCAGCTTAAGCAATGTGGCTTCCGGAAGCCAGAGAGCACTGAAATGATTGGCCAGGGTCAGAGCTGGTAGCCAAATGTAGGCCTAGAAGGTGCTGCAGGTTGATTCGACCTCCTGAACTCAAGGGAGTCCCCTGTGTACATTTCCTTGGACGGCCATAGCAAAGTGCAGCAAGGTGGCTCGAAACAATGCAAAGTTATTCTCTCATAGCTCAGGAGGCCAGAAGTCTGAAATCAAGGTGTTGGCAGGACCATGCTCCCTCTAAAGGTTCTAGGACAGGATGCTTCCTGGCCTCTTCCAACTTCTGGTGGCTCCCGGCGATCCATGGCTGATAGCAGCACAGCTCCTGTCTCTGCCTTCATCTTCACGCGGCCTTCTCTTCTTTCTGTCTGTCTTTTCTTCTAAGTCATTGGATTTAGAGCCCACCCTACATCTAGGATGATTTTATCCTGAGACCTTTAAATAATTACATCTGCAAAGATCCTATCTTTAGCTAAGGTTATATTCCGAGGTTCTGATGGACCTGAATTTGAGGGGGACACTGTTCAACCCACTATAGCCCATAAGGAGGTGGGCCTGGCAGGGAGTTGGCGTGGGGTGCCTGCTGTGTGCTGTCTTGGCCCTCACAGGTGCTTGCCCTGTGGCACCTCCACGTCCCAGCCACTCTGTGCTCTGTGACTCCCGTTGTCACCATGTTCTTAAATTCCTTTGGGTCCACTCAAGGAACCCCTGAACTTTCCAGGATACATGTGCACTGGCCAGCCCAGGCTCAGCCTGCACCTCCTCCCAGACTCCTGGAACCCAAGTTTGGCTACAGTCTAGGCCACTGGAAGTCCGGAGAACACACAATCAGCTCTAAAGAACTTCTCTACAGAAACTGACCTTCTTCTACACAAACCCCCAGCATCATAGCCACACTTGAATTACAGCCACACAGGATGAGCAGGTTGGCCAAGGCTGGGGAGAGGCTGGGGCCTCCCTCTGCATGAGGGTTTGACAGGTGTGCAGCTGCATCTTCCGGAGATGATGCCCGTCACCCCCACCCTGGTCTGGGAGTCCGGGGGCCTGAGTTTCAGACCCAGCAAGGCCATCAGCGCCCTGTGTACCCGAGGCTCCCTTGGTTTACTTGTCCACAGGAGGAGCGGGGGACCAGATGGTCTTCAAGGGCGCTTCCCTCCGTGATGTCCTGAGCGGGAAGCACAGGCATGCCCCTGCCCAGCTGTCTGGGAGTGGCTGGAATCTTTGAGGTGAGAGTGATGTGCAGGCCTGTCACAAGCCCCCTCCAGAGAGGGCTACCCACCTCCAGCATGTCCCTCTGAGCCCAGCACCTGGTGCCCAGTCTTCTGCTGTGAACTTCCTCCCACCTCCGATGTTCCCCGAGGGGCTCCCGAGGCACCTCTTCTGGGATGGCCTCCCAGGGCAGGCAGGGGAACGGACCCTGGCTCCCTTAGACTGTGGCGGGGGAAAGTCATCATTGAACCCCATCTGAGTCATGACAGAACAGGAAGCGTAAGCTGGTGTTAGCCTTGCTGGAATGTGGGAAAGAAAGATCCAGCAGAGGCAGAACCCTCCTGGAATGCTTGAGAACAGAAAGGCTGTCCATGTGGCCGGCAGGCAGGTGAGGTGTGGGGCTAAGAGTCAAGACCGCAGCCGAGGCGTGGCAGAAGTCGTGGTGAGCCAAGGAGGGCAGGAGCCTCTGCAAGAGTTACGCAAGGTCTTTCAAGGTCCCTTTTGCTCCAAACACACGTGCCATATCAGACCCAGGAGCTGCAGGGGAGGCAGGCTTTTGGACAGGGTGTGGGCACCTGGCCCTCCCATGAACTGGCACTTTTTAGCTCGCAGTTGTGAAACCTCTCAGTGCTTCCGAACATCACCGCACTAATTGCATCAGCCCAGCGGCGCTTTGCATGGGCCATGAGACCAGGTCCCCACGGATACGCTGGGGGCAACCCTGGAGGTGCCCATGCAAACCTCTTAAGGTTCCTGGGAAGAGTTGTCCCATCTGTGAAGTAGGCATGCCTTCCTGCTGTTTGAGGGCCCCGTGGTCCAGCACCCAGACACCCTCCCTCCTCCCAAGTGTAACTATTATCCTGCCTTTCTAATACCATAGAGTCATTTTGCCTGTTTTTGCACTTTATATCAGTGGAATACTATAATATGGCCCTTTTGTGTATGGCTGCTTCCTCAAAACTGTGTTTGTGAGACTCATCTATTGAATTTCATCTGTAGCAGAAGTTTGTTCCTTTTCATTGGTATATAATATTCCATTGTAAGATTATACCACAGTTGATGTACCTGGCTTGTTTCCGTTTTGGGGCAATTATAAATTATGTTCCTATGAACATTCTTGTGCAAGTCTTTGACATGCATTTCTGTGGGAAATATATCTTGGCAGTGCCATTGCCAGTCAGGAGTAACAAGGTATTGTCTGCTGGTTTGAAACATGCTCCTATTGTGAGACTGGGGACTTAGACCATGGTGGGGAGGTGGGGGATGGCCTTTAGCCCAAAGGCATCTGTTCAGGGTCAGCTAGTGACATGCCCTTGAGAAGTCATAACTGCTCCCCCGCCACAGTCTTGAGCCCCTGGGTGTTCCTGCAGGCCACTCCCTGCCTTTGGGCCTGGGCCACTCTCCAGGAATCTGGATCATAGACTGAGGGCTCCCTGGGCCGAGGCAAAGGGATGTGAAGCAGCAGCCAGGAGAGGAGCCAGGGCCAGACAGACCTTCAGGGATTCTTTAGACAGTCACCTGCTCAGAGGAGCCACCTGCCTTCCCTTCCCTCTCCCTCCCTTCCCTCCCCCTCACTTCCTCCCTTCCCCTCCCCTCCCCTCCATCGGGGTCCAGCATCCAGCCAGCATGGCCCCTGCTGGCAGCCAGCCAAGGGGCGGGGCTGCAAGCACCCCCTGTGGCTCCCACCCTGGGGGACAAGAGATGCATTTCCCTCCTGGAGTAATATGCAGACCCCACTTAAAGGGGTTTCTCTCTGTTGACTTGAATTATGTTTAGTATAATGTTAGTCAAATATGTACAAACATAAAACTAGGTACACGTTCCTTATGAGTAAGAGCTCTTTTACAACCATAAAACTAAAACAAATTTATAAATGAAATAAAAACAAACTGCAAAACCAATAAACTTTAAATTAACAACATTAATTTAATGGAACAAATGATACTGTTTTCCTGAAACTAAATCAGCACTCGCAGCATGATTCTGGGGCAGCCTGCTGCAGTTCTGTGAGGTTTTCTGCGACTTCACCGTATGCTGGGGGATGACTCAGCCCTCCCACCACTTTTCTCCATTCAGACCACTTCAAAACCTTCATCCCAGCAGTCTCTGGACCTCTCTGAGCCTCTGTTTGCTCATCTGTAAAATGGAGACAGTAATAGGATTTGTTGTGAGAATTAAGCCAGTTGATGCGTCTACAGCACAGAGCCAGGCTGGCCATGGGCGGGTGACCTCTGCAGCCACACAGGCCTCCGTTCTCAGAAGGCCCCGCGCTTGGTTCAATGCTCTGCTATCTCCATCTTGAAATTCTTGTTGCTTTTTTGAACAAAGGCCTTGCATTTTCATTTTGTACTGGGCCCCACAAATTACGTAGCCAGTTCTCTGCACGGCACAGAGCCAGGCACACCGTTGGCACTCAGTAATAGCTGCTGTTGCTGGCACCCTGTTCTTGTTATTAAATGCAATTCCTTTGTGATGTTTTCCTCTGAAGACAGTTTTATCTTCCCATTATTTAGTAGTGGTTGGAGAGGCCACCTCATGTGGGTAATTGTATTTGACTAATTCTTGGAGTTGCGTGTGTGCTCTGGGGCGAGGACATGGGTCTGTTGACGGACGGGTTAGCACCTGTGATCACGCGGGCAGGCTGAGCACAGTGACCTGTCCAGAGCCCTCTCACTCAGGACCAGACCACCAGACTCTGCTGACATTCAATCACTTTTATTGTAACTGGTACAAAATGGGGCCAGGCGGAGTACTGCTATTTTCTTGAAACCTCTTAAGTAGGTGACCAGAGTTTAAGACAGCAGGTTATGGAGTTGAAGACACTCTAATGGATTAGAAGCTCACACAGAGTTGCTAATTTAATTTCCCTTTTTTATTGCTGTTCTCCTAAAAAACAGCACAGATAGCCCTTTCCCAGAGCGAGATATTAATAATCAGGGCATTCTGCAAGAGCAGGAAAGGGCATGAAGATTTCTCTCTTTGTCCCTGATTTCTTGAGGCTCTCAGCTGGCCCAGATAGGGGACAGGCCCAGGGGACTAAGTGCTCAAAGTTCTAGGATGTTGAAATGGCACTTAGCTGCTGTCACCAGACTCAAGTAACATCCCTGCCTGCCCAGAGCACATCTCTGCAACAACCCTCCATCAGGCCCTGGCCACTGACCTTTGGTCTGCCAAAGGAAAAGGAACACTTAGGCCTCAAAGTGCAGGCATTAATATTCCACGTGCCCTCATCATGGAGGACTTTGTTCCCCAAGGAAAGTCAATCTTTCCTTGGAAGACACAGCAGGCTAAGGACTAAGTTTACTCCCTGAGCTTGATAATCAGGCCTCAGGGCTAGTCTCCTGGTGGAGAGGCAAAAGAGACCTGTTCATCAGTCGGCACATCCCATGTATGCCCAGCGTCATGCTTGACTGGGCAGGAATGGGACTGAGGAGCGGATGTGGACCCTCCCATCGGTGTCCCCTGTCAGCACTGGAGTGGTTTTCCTCCTTCCACCACCTGAAACCTGGGTTTCCCTTTGGCTCTCCAAAGGCGTAAGGACAAGGAAAGACAGCGAGGGGCATCTTTGCAGCTGTTTTTTTCCAACAAGCCAACCCTTCCCAGGCCTGCTGGATTCCTGCAACCTCAGGGTCAGACAAGCCTCCGAGGTCATCAGTGGCCAGCGTGCCCTGTTCTGTACACCTGTGGGAGCGTCACCAATTTCTGCAGGCAGATCCCCCAGGGCCCCAAGCAGCTCCCACTGATACCAAGCAGGGTTCTTGGCCTTCCCCAATCAATAGAAATTGACTAGAGGCCACACAAGAAATTCAGACAAGGCTTTACTGGGGCCCCTGCTGCAGCGGGGGGGGGGGGGGGGGAGCGAGAGCAAACAACAGGTTCCCTTGCAACACTGCAGCAAAGGGTCCCAGGTTCCAGCCTGTCTCACCACCTCAATCCAGGGGAGCCACAGGCACAGGGAAGCCACAGCTGGGCTGCACAGGACCCCCTGCCTGAGGACTCTGAAGCTGTGCTGTCCAGTATGGTAGCCACTAGCTCCATGTGGACGCCAAGCCCCTGAAATGAGGCTTGTCCAGAGTGAGATGTGCACACCAGATTTTGAAGCCTTATATGGGAAGAGAAAGTAAAATATCTCATTACATTCTCCTATCTGACTTTTGTATTGATTACATGTTGAAATGATATTTTAGATATATTGAGTTAAATAAAGTATATTAGCGGAATTAGTAGCCCCTGTTTCTTTTTACTTTATGTTGCTGCTAGAACATTTAAATCTGCTAGGTGGTTTGCATTGCATTACATTCCCACTAGACAGCACTGCTGTAGAGAGGACAGGGGAAATATCTAAAAAGTCAACCAGGAAGATCAGAATTCTGACAAGGGAAGAAGTCTCCCCAACAGACCCACAGCAGGCTATTTCCCGAACCCTGGCCCTCGAAGGCCTCCTGCACCTGCTCCTGAAGTGAGGACGTGCTGGTGGGAACTCTGGCCAAGAGGTCCCCAAAGGGGGAAACCAGAGGCTGTGCTATTACAAATATGATCAGGGCCAGAAAGTCACACTAGGTTTTCAGGGGCCACCTGAGTACTAACAGATGGTCCAAGTTTTCATAGTCTCTTCTGAGTCTTAGAGCAAAACCTGGAGAAACAGTCACAGATCTGCTGCCACATTAGTGCCCACAGACGTTCACCACTCGTGGTATCGTCTTTAGTGCTAACGCAGTGCAGTCGTTTGCAGACTAATAAATCGGAAGAGTTATTATTCCTTTAAAATGCAAGCATATCTGGGGTATCCACTTAACGACGCACATGGAATAAATTACTTTTAGATGACACTTTTTAATTGAATTGAACTAACAGCTTAGTAATATGTTGCAATAAGAAGAATATTAGGATGATTAAAAGATCTGAAAACTCTTGTGAAGTTAAATGATTAAACATAATGCTGAGTAAATGAACAAGCCTGTGTATATTAATCAGTTGTGGGCCTCAGCAAATGGCCGTGTAACTAAATGCTCATTACGGCCCTCAACACGCATGAGTACCCACGCTCTCCAGGCCAGCTCTCCATCACGCACTCCTTACCGCCACCCTGGGCAAGCTTTTTCCACAGATAAACAATACGCTAGTCATTTAGTGAGTGTGATTGGTGGCAACAGCTATTGCTTCTTGGCAGACACGCATTCCTTCAGTTGCGGGCTTCGAGGAACGGCCACGTAGTTCATTTTCTGTCTTTGTTTTTAACTAAAATGAAACTTTTTTTTTTAATAATTTTTTAAATTTATTTATTTATTTTTATTTTTGGCTGCCTTGGGTCTTTGTTGCTGCGTGCAGGCTTTTCTCTGGTTGCGTCGAGTGGGGTCTACTCTTTGTTGCGGTTTGTGGGCTTCTCATTGGGTGGCTTCTCTTGTTGCAGAGCACGGGCTCTAGGCGCGCGGGCTTCAGTAGTTGTGGCACTCGGGCTCAGCAGTTGTGGCTCACGGGCTTAGTTGCTCCAAGGCACGTGGGATCTTCCCGGACCAGGGCTCGAACCCGTGTCCCCTGCACTGGCAGGCGGATTCTTAACCGCTGCGCCACCAGGGAAGTCCCTAAAATGAAACTTAAAGTGGCAAAATTTATTAGAATTCTGGCTTCTATTCTGTTCCTGGGAATTGACCCTTTCTGAGATGTCTCTGTTTCCCGTTAACCCTGTCACCTCCATGTGCTTGAGGTCATTTCCTCAGGACTGTTAGTTAGCTATGTTGGTCTTAGGAAGCAGAGGGTGGAAATGTCACACTAGAAAAAAGTGCTGATTCCCAGGGCTCCATGGCCAATGCTGGCTGGCCTGGGGTGGAGGAGAAGCAAGCAGCTCCCGGGTGGGGCGTGTCCCAGGAGGGCATCTCCCGGCTCCCTCCATCCACCCCACCTCTCAGCCAGCACCTCACAGGTGCCTTTTGTGTGACCTAGAAAACTGATTAACTTCCTTTCTTGGCTCATCCCCCGCCTGCCCAGAGATAACACAGGTAATATCTGATTGTATAAATCTTTCATGCCCAAGTCGCGCTCATAATTAGTTGCATAAAAATTCAGGTTACGACTCAGGCTGTTATTAGGAAACATGAAAACAGTGAAAAGTGGTTTCGCTCGCTAATAAAAACTCTCAAGGTCTCTGTTACAGAGAACAGAAGGGACATGGTATCTCATTAAGAGTAACATTCAATTCAGCGGAGAACCTCACATGCTGGACGTGATGCTGAATATATTTTTAAAAAATAAAAATAAAAGCCCCAGCCACTGCTGGCAGGTCTGTGCTCCCCCCTTCCCTGCACTGCCGTGATGGCCTCCCCAGGACCCCTTCCTTCAGCGGAGCTAAGAGCCTCGTGCTTCCTAAACCAATGCTGCAAGAAGCCCAGCAGAGGCATCTTCTCAAATGAAAATATATTTCCCAAACCAAAGTGCTGACCCACCCAGTTTTGCAGCACATCACATTGGAAAATAATACAGTGGAATTTCATTAAGCCGATGGCTCCTAAGGAACAAGTCAGCTTTCTGAAGGTTCCAGATAAAGCATTGCAGTTGTTTCAGTGGTTTAGTGTAATTGACTACCAAGAGTGCTGGATTCACCTTCCCCAATTTATCTTTCCCCAAATTCGGAGCCATAGGAAGGAATCACATTCCCATAATTAACCGGGAGACCAGAGGCTCCTCAAGGCAGGGGTTGGCAGGCTTTCTTCCCCTCTGCAGACACTGTCCCTCCCTCTGGCCCAGCTCAGGCCTGGAAGCCCAGCTCATGAAGAAGCACTTGCTAGACTCCATTTAGAATGTAAGACGCCCCTCAGAGAGCCAAGGGGTTGAACTCCAAGGACGGGAGTAAATTTTCCCTGAGGTGACCAGTCCTGCTGACCCAGGCCCACTATGAATTATTAAACTTGCCCTTTCCAAATGGACCATGCCTACTCAACCCTAGATCCAGCAATTCAAGTGGACTGGGCTTTGGGTAATTTGGGGTATTTTACGTGCTGCCAGGCAGGGAAGTGCAGGGTGGCGGTGGCCTGTGCCTCATGGAATCCCAGCCCCTACGTTGTCATCTGCAGCACAGAGTCAGACCCTCACCTCAGCAGATGTCACTCCTTACTTTTCTCCAGGGCAGAAATGCTGAAAACACTAATTTGTCAAAACTCTGAAAGCCACAGGCTTGAGCCAACAAGGAGAAAAGCAATCAAGACTTTGTCATCAGAGGAGGCAGACGGCCCCAGTGTCCTATCAAATTTAGTTCAAAATGTATTTCACCATTATCGTAACTATGCCCTTCAGCTGCCACGTCGTTTCTGGAATGGAGCGCTAATACATTCTGTGGCATAGTCTCTTTATGGGGAGGACGGGATCCCGGTGCCCCTTGACAGAGAGAGAATAATAGCATGCTGCAACAGAACATTTTTGAAATGCTAATGCATGCTCCCCGCAACTTAATTTTATTTTTTTCTTATTGGCTTTTTTATATGACATTTCACAGTCCTGTAGCCTCAATAGCTAGATTGGCATCGTAAAAGTGACAACACAGTGATTTAAGGAGGAGAGTCCATCAGAGCGAAATGGATGGTATGCTTTGAAAGTATCAGTTTAGCCCCTCTTACCTGGGGTCAATGTTCATTTTCAGTACATCATTAAAGCATCCTGTTAAATCACTCAGAGAGTGGCTGTGCTCATCTTCCCCGTCTCCATGTTGGATTAGGGAGATAATGAAGGGGAACCCTACAGGAAGGGCCATGTTAGGCACCCGCACTCTATTGAGTTGGGGGCTACCAGGGAAGTCTGACCTGAATTCAAGACTTGGAGAGGGATGGAGAGAGAGAAGACAGCCAGGTATGTGGGCATTTAGGTTTCCAACCAGAAATTGGTAATGAGGGACTGATGGCATCAAATGCAGCCTCCTCTCTTCATCAGCTTTACAAGCATGGTGTTCACCAAACCAATTATCATAAAAGTTCAAGCAGCAGTCAACTCTGTGGCCCATAACCCAACAAGATGAGAGAGGACACATTACCGTGCCTTGTAGAAATCTGTAGATCCCAAAGTCAGCTCAAAGGCAAACACATTAACAGGTCCAGAAAATCTTAGATGGAACAGAGCAAAGGCCTCACCTCTGGTGAGGGCTTGGACCAGAGCATCAGGCTGATTGAAAACTCACACAGCATGAATTCCTAAGAACTCATCCCTCAAATCCAACCTCTCCCATCCTGATGCCAAATTCTGATGCCTTTGAACTTGAACCTGAGCCTGTTTGTACATGAGACCCTGAAACAAGTGATACTCCCAAGGACTTTCTTTCATTTTCTTTTTGCAATGTCTTTTTTGTTTCAAAGTAGTATATGCTAACTTTACACAACTGCATATTAAGTCGAAGGATAACTCCTCCCCAAACCCACTGACCCCCAGTTCTGTGCTTCAGGGACAACCTCCATTGACAAATTGGTGGGACCCATCCAGGCTTTCCTTCCTGCATGTACAAACACCCGCAGAGGTATTTTTGTGACCTAGGATCAGAATCTACACATTGTTTTACAACTTGCTTTTCTCACTTAAAACCACATCAAGTCAGTACAAACAGTACCTGGATCCTTCCAATAGCTGTATAATATTCTATTGGGGGCTGAAACAGTGTATTTAGCCAATCCCCTGGTGATGGGCATCAGGTTGTTCTTAGTTTTTCATTATCACAAACAATACTGCAATCAGCATCATTGGTCAAAGACATCTTTGCACATAAATACACCATCAAATAAATTCACAGAGGCTTCTGGAGGGACCTGACTTTGCAGGTGCCTGCCAGCTCCTCCAAAAGTGACAGGCTCTCGTCTCTGTATCTTATGGTTTCCAAAGTTAGGAAAAGACTAAACAGCCCACTCTCTCCTCCCTATCTTGGAATGAGGAGGGAGGCAACTAGTATTTGCACTTAGAATTTGCTCCTGAGGAGCTGGGCTACAAAGATAAATAAACCATGCCTCCACCGCCTCCAGATTGACCTACAGAGGCCTCAGAAGTCCCTGGGTCTCTTCAGTCATCCAGGAACTCATATGCATCAGCCCAGCTTCTCAAACCAACTCCCGTGGCAGGCAGTGGTGGCTTACAGACTCCTGCCTCCCAAAAAGCAACAGCACAGAAAGTGGGGTAGATGGAGCTCTGGGTGTTGCCATGAAACTATCCACCAGTGAAAAGGCACAACTTTGACCAGATCTGCATTTAAAAACCCAAAGTCTTCTGCACTGTAGCCTGGTGACCTCAGAGCTCAGACCACAGCAGATGAAGCTCTGAGGAGGAGTGAATTCAGCCTCTGTTCTTGGTGAGCAGTGCTCCTTCTAAGGCCTGTTGAGTGGATTTATCCTGATTTATCCTTATGTTCTGATTACCAACCCAGATGTCTCTGACATCTAGGTTTCCAAAGTGAAGCCCTCTTTAGAGCTTGAGTTATGATCATCTGGACTTTTCAGAAATTACTGCATATTGGCTACAATTTTATTTAAGCCCATTGAACTGGGTTTGCCTTTTTTTCTTTAAATGCGAAATTGCTCACTTTCAACCCAAGGGCTGGTGCTAGTGAAAGCAAATTCCTCCCCAAGTTGCTGGCAGACACGACACATCAATGATACTGTTCTTTCCTGCTGAGCCTGGATGTAGCCCAGACTCCTTCTCAACGCGACCAATTAGATCTGGTGCAGACACTGAACCACCTGCCACCCCTGCTGCCACAGGCACGGGAGGCTGACCAAGAAGTGAGAGGTGAAAGCTGGCGTCCCAACGTCACACCAACACCTGTGGTGCCCAGATTACACACACTTACTTTGTTTAATTTTTTAAAGTTTTTTTTAAATTTAATTTAATTTTTTAATTAAAAACAAAAACTTAGAAGACTAATTTAGGGCTGCCAAATTTTCATTTGGCCAAGTAATGACTCGTAGCTTCTACAATTACCACAGCATCATAAAAAAAGGGTGTAAGTCAGATAGGAAATAATTTCAGACTAAAGGAAGGGCTACTGGCAGCCTCATAGTAACAGCAAGACCATCTCACACACACACACACACACACACACACACACTCACACTCACACACTCACTCCTCACCGCCCTCCAGAGAAGACGTCTTCCACAGGACAGCACTGGCTCTCGGACCAGAGTTTGATCTGGTGCCACATCTGGAGGAAAACATCTGGATGCCAGGTGGACTTCCCAGCTCTGTGCAGGCGCTGGCACTGGGCCCTCACAGCATCACCCCACCCGGGTTGGGCCTGACATCTCCCTCCGCTGGTTTGGCTGGTGCAGGAGAGGGTCTCTCCCCTCCCAGCCAGCCTGCTTTCGTGCTGCACACGCCTGGCTTCTCAGCCATGTCAGTCCTCATCAGCTTGGGAGCAGTGCATGGGGGCAGGCGGCCACCGAGGGAGTGGGTGGGCCAATCAGTGAGTTAGAAGGACCTGGCACCGTGACCTTTCATCTGTCATGAGAGCTCCTGGATCCTGAGACAAGCACAAAGGAGGGATGCAAGTGTTACCTGGAGGGTTAGAGCATCATTTGATTGAATGTTAGCATTTAACCTGTTGGTTTACAGATAGTTGGAAAACAAAAATGGCTTTTGAAAATACAGGTGAAACTTCCAGAGCCTGTGATGCAATCTAGGAATCCAAACAGCAGCTCTGATACTGTTTGGAGCCAAGTGTGGGGTGACACAGCCTGGGAATCCTTAGCACACAGCGCTTGAGGTGCACGTGAGTTGAAGTGTGGGGTGTTAGCTGTACTCCCCGGGAAAGCATCCTTCAGGAGCGGAAAGGGAAGCTGCTTGCCAGAAGGAGCCCTTGGCCCTTCACACGCCAGCCAGGCCACTGAAATGTGGAGCTTGGGGAAGTTTACCTCCTGTGTCTAATGACCTTATCCCTGGAAGCTCCCATTCTGATCTCTAGACCCCTCCTTTGCCCCTAGCAAACCAAATTCCCCCACAGCTGGAAAGATCTAGCTGTCTCCTCAGTGTTAATGACTAATAGCTGTGATAGGCACTGTCTTTCCAGGTGAGTTTCAATTGCAAAATGACCCTTCAGTGATGGACCCATGTATCCATTGGCAGGAGGGCAACACTGAGTCCTTCCCCACCCCAGGCACTGAGGCCTCACTGTGCCCTCAGTGTCTTCCTCCAAAGGACACCCGCTCTGACCATACAGGGTGTCAGGGAGAGGACCCCCCGCTCTGAGACCCTGGGCCTGTTGCTTCGCCTCATTTGCCCGCGGCATCCTCATCTGTGAGATGGGCAAATGCTCCCCTCCCGGGCCTCCCCACAGGGTGATGTGACCCTGGATGTACAAGTGTTTTGTGACGAAGTGGTGTCCTTTCTGCCACTGCCCGGTTAACCGCAGTCCCAGGATGCCCTCTCACCCACCCTGTGGGCCTCGTGGGCCTCCTGGTCCTGGGCTCAGGGAGGGGCCCTCGCAGCCACTGCAGACATGCTGGTCTTTGACAGGCGGTGGGTCTGCCACCTTCTGACAGTTAACACCCACCTCCTTCGGCACCTGTCGATTCCGATTCCGTGCTTGCCCCGTGGCCACCTCCGAACCCGGCCCCCAGAATCTTGTCAGACTGTAGGGTGCCTGAGCCAGCTCTGTGCTCCTCCCCCTCCCCTGGTCTCTTGTCTTTCACTCCTTCCCTCCCCCTCCCCAACAGGACCTATCAAATCAAAATCACCCAGGTTTTTCCTACTGCTACTTTTCCACCTCCCAGGAGAGTGGTCCTGAGAAATGGGGTCACAGAGACTCCAGGGGGAGAGGAAATGCAAAGACTGGGTCCACCCTGCCCAGCCAGAAGGCCAGACCCTCCACCTTTGTGACTTGTGGGGACTTCAGTGCTCTCCGAGGGCATGGGGGGAGATAGGGGCATGCTTGCCCCTCTCTGGTTCCTATGGGCGTAAACAAGGTCATAACCGTTCTAAAGGCTGAGGACGCCCAGGGGGACCCAGCACCAAAGGGGAAGCCTGCTCACTGCTCTGGGCCAGCGACGCCCACGGCTACAGCTGCTGCAGGCCGACCACACCTACTCCACAAGGGGACATGCCCAGATCCCAGGAGGCAGGGGTGGATGGTATCCTTTGCTCTCTGCTGCCAAGGACGCCCCACGTCTTAATGCAGGAGTGGGCAGAGGCAGGCAGCTGCCCCACTCGCTTCTCGTGGAAGGACAGAGAAACCCGGAAGCCCTGGCCCTCCCGCATTTCCCAGGCTCCGCTCACACCCAGGCATTTGTTCCACGCCATTCTTGGCTCACCATCTTCTCTCCAAGGTCAGGAGCCAGTGTGGAGGGTGTCTCTGGGGGCAGATGGTGAGGCTGGGGCTGCTAAGTGGACCCTGTCCAAGCTAGGCAGGCGCACGGCTCACCAGGCGCCTACCCTCAGCTGCTCCTCAGCCGGGAGAGGGCCAGGCCTCCTGAGCCACATACATTTTAATGGACACTGGCGATTGCCCCACGTCTGCAGGAGCTCATTAAAGCAGCGTTGTTTCAGGTCAGCAGGAAGCCTTTCTGCCCACGACTTCCTGGCCTGTCTGTAGAGCCGCCAGGAGAAAGGAAACCCATTTCAGCTCCCAAGGTCAGTGCCGGGGAAACGGCATTCAGCCGCCACATTGGCTGCACGTGCTGTGGTCTGTGTACCCCATGTTTGCACACAGAGGCCCCCATGCTGGGTGCATGCTCAGCATCCTGGCCAGTACTTGCTGGGCTCACGACACCCAGCCAGGAGCTGACGGGAGCGCTGTGGTCACCGGTAGCGGGGCCCTTGAACTTGGCAGCCCCGGGGCCACCCTGCTGGGTAGTCACTGTGCCCTCACCATTACCGAGCGCCCCATTGTGGGCCTGGGGTGCGGGGGCAACATGACTGGGACTCACAGGGCTACTGCCTGCCTTCAGGGAGAGTACCTTCTGGTTGGAGCCATCAAACAATCAATCCCTATCACGTGGTGGGTGTGAAGGGGAGGGATGGGAGGCAAAATAAGGGCCTCGCTGTGTATCCCAGCCTCACTGCTGGGGGCAGCGTGCTCACTCAGTGGCTAAACCCGAGCTCAGCTTCAGCCTCGCGGCTTCTCAGCTGTGCAGCCCTGCGCCATCCCTTCTCCTCTCTGAGCCGCAGGGATAAGGCAGCACCCAGCCAGGTGGCCGTGGTGTGGAGTAACTCCCGTGGCGCCTGCGCACAGCGGGCTTGGAAACCAGGGCTGCCACGATCCTCGCCCCGCCGTTCCCTACCTCCTTCCACGGCCCAGGCCCTTCCAGCTCCCAGCAGCTCCCGCCCTTCCGTCCCTCGGTGCCTCAGCTGCCTGTTTGCTCCCTCTTCAATCGGTAAGCTTACTTTTCCTTGATTCAGTTGGCGTTTATTTGTATCGGCTGAGTGCCAGGTCCCGTGCAAGGTGCTGAGGGGGCAGCCGAAACCCAGGCAGAGAGTACCTGCCGCCCCTAACCCTGCCTACCGCTCACCAAACGTGATATAGGGCACCCTGAGAAAGCCGTGCTTCCGACATTAAGTGCAAGAGGCGGGTGTGGCCGCAGGGGCAGCCTGGGCTGGAAGCCTCAGGAGGGTGCAGCGGGTGGAACAGGAAATGACGGGCTGCACCAGCTCTCACGAGGCTCCAGGCTTTCCCCAGGCATCAGGGTGGCTGTCCAGGACGTGGGGCAGGAGGCAGGAGGCTCTGGCCTGTGGTTATGGAAGTGGAGGACAGGCCGAGCTGAAAGTCTCGGGAAGGAGGAGGGGACCAGTCCTGGGACCGTGGGGGCGAGAGGCGGAAGGAATGAGAAAGGATGGCGCGGCAGGGCCCGGGAAGGGCGACGGGCCGGGGAAGACGAGGGGAGGAGAAGGCCAGGCTGCCTAGGGTAGAGGTCCTGTGGACGTCAGAGCACCAGTTCCACAAAAGCTCAGGGCGGCCCCAGCCAGGAGTGCCAGGGGTCTGATAGCTCCGGGCACACAGGGCCTGGCTCCCGCAGGCACTCGGCCCATGGGGTGTGGTGTGAGTGACTGTGAACGGACAGATGGATTTTCATGTTGGTGATCGCTTCCAACCATGCCACACTGGCTTAAGGAGGGAGGGCTCGGCTGGGTTCCAAGACCTTAACTCCACTCTCCTGAAGCACCGTGGGTTTAACAGAAGGAGCCTGTGACCAGTGACTCCCGTTTCTTCCCGAGGACTGCTGGGCCGGCCCACGGTCTGTCGGGGGACCGTGGTGTGTGGCGTCCATGGAGCTGAGGGCAGGTGGCAGGTCTCCTGGTATCAGGGTCATTTCTCCAACCCCAGCCTTTCCAAGATGCCTGCAGATGAGGGCTCAGGTGTGGAGAGGTGAGGTGAGATCAGAAGCAACCCGGCCAGGACCTAGGAGAGTCACACATTTGGCTGTTGTCGGCTCCTCAGCAGGAACTAGTTTCTCAGAACCCTTTCCTTCCTGATGGGCCAGAGTGGAGACGGAGGTGAGGCTGGGAAGGGTCATCTTGGCACAGATGGGGTTACAGTGGGCAGGAAGGATGGCCTCCCAAGGCTGCTCCAGACAGCCAGATGTCAGTATAAAGCAAGCAGGTGGGAGGTATGAAACTGGGGTCTCCATGGATGGAGAAGTCAGGACAGGGTCCTGGGGTATCTGTGCAATTTGTTTATATGCGGGGTGTTTATAGAACCCAGATGATTGTTTTATTCCAAAGAATTCTGATGCCTTTGAACTTGAACCTGAGCCAGTTTGTACAATGAGCCAAAGAGAAACTGGGCCTGGGCCCAGCACAGTTTCCTGAAATGGGCTGCATCCCAGGTGAGGCCCAAACACGTCCCCACATACCATGTGCAGGCCTCCCCATGAGAGAGCCATTTGTCACACGCTGACCTCTGCTCAGGCTATGCGTGTGTCCCCTTCCACGCGGTCACTGGGACCCCTGCGGTGGCCCAGCCTCTATGAGACTTTTCAGTTATACAGCCGTAAGGTCATTCAGTGCCACAACCGTGAGCAAAACACATGAGATCAAGATAAATCGGTCCCCATTGCCAGGGACAGGGTGCCATTGCTGCGTCCTTAGGCTTCCCCTGCCCCCTCCCCCAGCCTGGCAGAGGGACTGTGAGGGAGGGTGCGGCGGCACTGTGTTTAACTCTTCAGTTACCTTCCTCTCTTGAGGTTGAGACCCAGATTCTCTTCTGGAATTTATCATTGCCCCCTCTCCCTCTGACCCTATTGAAATGGGGTGCTAAGAAGTACACAGCAGTGTTCGGAACTGCAGGGTGTTGGTCCTGCCACTGTAACTCTCTGCGCCTCGCTTTTCCCGTTCCTCCATGTGGGGACAGGCCTGTCAATTGCATGAGACCCTGGATGGCCAGCCCAACAGGGATGCTGGGCGGCCTGCCTGTCGGGCACCTCCTGCCAACCTGTGAGTCCCTGGTAAGGGGATGACTCCCCTGCATTTGGTCTGGAGGTCAGTTCTCCAAAATTCAACCCACTAAATGCTGCATGTGTCAAGTTGTAGAGGATGTTTTAGTTTCACCTCTACTCTTGTGATCATTGGAATTTCTCTGTTTTTGAGCATGTATGCCCTGAGTACTCTCTCTGGGTCCGGGGCAAGACACATGTGGAGAGTGTGTTCAGTTTGGCTCAGGCTAAGCGGGAGCTGTGGGGATGCAGCTGGAAATAGGTGCTCGCGGGCCTTAAACACCAGGCAGAGGAGTTGGGCTCCCTCCAGAGACAGTGAACAGGGAGGTGGCCTGGAGGCAAGCTGCCTGTTGGTGGAGACATTCCCAGAGAAGAGGCTGCTGTTCCGGCCAGTAATGAGGTCCTGACCGGAGCAACCTTGGAGGAGATGAAGAGAAAGGGGTGAACTCAGAGGGGCGCAAGGGCGGTTTGGCTATAGTTGTAAAGATGGGGAGAGGTAGGTGAGATTTTTGGCTCATTCATCCCTAAAATGGACCGTTCACCCAGCCAGCCTGCAGCCTCTGCGTGTGCCTCGCAGGGCAGGAACTACGTTGTTGGATGCAGCCAGAAGCAATTTGCTGTGGGTCAAGATGTGGAGATGTCCAAACTGACAGATGGCAGTGGAGTCTTTGGGGAGGAAACGGGAGGCATTTTTCTTACCAAGATCTGTCCTTGGACAAAGCATACATTACAGCGTTCTCTCCGAGAGATAATTTAAAGAACCTACCCAAGACAAAAGAGAGAGAGAAATATCCCATAGAGGGAAAAGAGATTTCTCACATCTCAATATTTTGGTGCCATGCATCTTGCCCGACACAAGGAAGGTTTCAGCAAAGGCAACTAAGTTGGTTTCTAATGTCACAACTACGATGATCATAACACCCAATCATCTGAGGTCCCCCCTCCCCAGTCACCTCCCCGCATGGAGACCCTGCCACCCCAGGAGCAACAGGGGGTCCACCAATCCTGGTGTCAGCAGTAAAGCATGATGGCCGAGCCCCGGAGTAAGGATTGGCCTTGTCAAGCCGCGGGGAGGAACGAAGGGCCTTCTCTAGCCCCCACAATGTAACTGCCAGGACCTAGGTTGGTCTACACGGGGCTTCGTCCACATGTGCAAGCCGGCCCTGCCTAGGGAAGGGCAGTGAGAGAAAGGACCTTCACTTCCAAGAGTTAAGGATAAGTGTTTCTTAGAGCGCTCTACAAGTCACATTATTACTGTTATTTGTGGTTATTAATGTAAACGGCGGTTCCCCATGGTGCCACTACTGACATTTGGGACCAGATCATTTTTGTTGTGGGAACTCTTCTTTTTTGTGGTGCTATTTATAGTCTTTATTCTTTTTTAATTAATTTTTATTGGAGTATAGTTGATTTACAATGTTGTGTTAGTTTCTGCTGTGCAGCAAAGTGAATCAGTTATACATACACCTATATCCACTCTTTTTTAGATTCTTTTCCCATATAGGTCATTACAGAGTACTGAGTAGAGTTCCTTGTGCTGTACAGTAGGTCCTTATTAGTTATCTATTTTATACATAGTAGTGTGTATATGTCAGTCCCAATCCCCCAATTTATCCCTCTCCCCCACTTTCCTCCTCGGTAACCATAAGTTCATTTTCTACATCTGTGACTCTATTTCTCTTTTGTAAATAGGTTCATTTGTACCATTTTTTTAGATTCTACATATAAATGATATCATATGATATTTGTCTTTCTCTGTCTGACTTAACTTCACTCGGTCTGACAATCTCTAGTTCCATCCATGTCGCTTCAAATGGCATTATTTCGTTCTTTTTATGGCTGAGTAATAGTCCATTGCATATATGTACCACATCTTCTTGATCCATTCATCTGTCCATAGACATTTTGGTTGCTTCCATGCCTTGGCTATTGTAAATAGTGCTGCAGTGAACATTGGGGTGGATGTATCCTTTCAAACCATGGTTTTCTCTATATACATGCCCAGGAGTAGGATTGCTGGATCATATGGTAGCTCTATTTTTAGTTTCTTAAGGAACCTCCATACTGTTTTCCATAGTGGCTGCACCAATTTACATTCCCACCAACAGTGTAGGAGGGTTCCCTTTTTTCCACACCCTCTCCAGCATTTATTGCTTGTAGATGTTGATGATGGCCATTCTGACTGGTGTGAGGTGATATCTCATTGTAGTTTTGATTTGCATTTTTCTAATAATTAGCTATGTTGAACATCTTTTCATGTGCCTCTTGGCCATCTGTATGTCTTCTTTGAAGAAATGTCTACTTAGATCTTCCACCCAGTTTTTGATTGGGTTGTTTGGTTTGTTTTTGTTTTTTTTTATATTGAGCTGCATGAGCTGTTTGTATATTTTGGAGATTAATCCTGTCGGTCACATCGTTTGCAAATATTTTCTCCCATTCTGTGAGTTGTCTTTTCATTTTGTTTATGGTTTCCTTTGCTGTGCAAAAGGTTTTGAGTTTAATTAGGTCCCATTTGTTTATTTTTGTCTTTATTTCCATTACTCTAGGAGACCACTCGAAAAAGATCTAGCTGCAATTTGTGTCAGAGAGTGTTCTGCCTATGTTTTCCTCTAAGAGTTTTATAGTGTCTGGCCTTACATTAGGTCTTTAATCCATTTTGAGTTTATTTTTGTGTATGGTGTTAGAGAATGTTCTAATTTCATTTTTTTACGTGTAGCTGTCCAGTTTTCCCGGCACCACTTATTGAAGAGACTGTATTTCCTCCATTGTATAGTCTTGCCTCCTTTGTTGTAGATTAATTGACCATAGATACATGGGTTTATTTCTGGGCTTTCTATCCTGTTCCATTGATCTATATTTCTGTTTTTGTGCCAGTACCATACTGTTTTGATGACTGTAGCTTCGTAGTTTAGTCTGAAGTCATGAGCCTGATTCCTCCAGCTCCCTTTTTTTTTGTTTGTTTGTTCTGTTTTTTTTGGGTTTTTTCCCCCCTCAAGATTGCTTTGGCTATTCAGGCTCTTTTCTGTTTCCATACAAATCGTAAAATTTTTTGTTCTAATTCTGTGAAAAAATGCTCTTGGTAATTTGATAGGGATTGCATTGAATCTGTAGATTGCTTTAGGTAGTATAGTCATTTTCACAATATTGATTCTTCCAATCCGAGAACATGGTATATCTCTCCATCTGTTTGTGTCATCTTTTATTTCTTTCATCAGTATCTTACAGTTTTCAGAGGACAGGTCTTTTGCCTCCTTAGGTAGGTTTATTCCAAGGTATTTTACTCTTTTTGATGTGATGGTAAATGGGATTGTTTCTTTGATTTCTCTTTCTGATCTTTCATTGTTAGTGTATAGAAATGCAACAGATTTCTGTGTATTAATTTCATAACCTGCAACTTTACCAGATTCATTGATGAGCTCTAGTAGTTTTCTGGTAGCATCTTTAGGATTTTCTCTGTACATATATTATCATCTGAAAACAGTGACAGTTTTACTTCTTGTTTTCCAATTTGGATTCCTTTTATTTCTGTTTCTTCTCAGATTGCTATGACTAAGACTTCCAAAACTATGTTGAAAAAAAATGGTGAGACTGGACATCCTTATCTTGTTCCTCATCTTAGAGGAAATGTTTTCAGTTTTTCACCCTTGAGAATAATGTTTGCTGGGGGTTTGTCATATATGGCCTTTATGATGTTGGGGTATGTTTTCTATGCCCACTTTCTGGAGAGTTTTTATCATAAATGGATGTTGAGTTTTGTCAAAAGTTTTTCTGCATCTACTGAGATGATCATATGGTTTTATTCTTCAGTTTGGTAATGTGGTATATCACATTGATTGATTTATGTATACTGAAGACTCCTTGCATCCCTGGGATAAATTCCACTTGATCATGGTGTATGATCCTTTTAATGTGCTGTTGGATTCCGTTTGCTAGTATTTTGTTGAGGATTTTTGCATCTATATTCATCAGTGATATTGGCCTGTAGTTTTCTTTTTTTGTGACACCTTTCTCTGGTTATGGTATCAGGGTGATGATGACCTTGTAGAATGAGCTTGGGAGTGTTCCTTCCTCTGCAAATTTTTGGAATAGTTTGAGAAGGATAGGTGTTAGCTCTTCTCTAAATGTTTGGTAGAATTCACCTGTGAAGCCATCTGGTCCTGGACTTCTGTTTGTTGGAAGTTTTTCAATCACAGTTCCAATTTCAGTATGGTGATTGGTCTGTTCATATTTTCTATTTCTACCTGGTCCAGTCTCAGAAGATTGTACCTTTCTAAGAATTTGTTCATTTCTTCTAGGTTGTCCATTTTATTGGCATATAATTGCTTGTAGTAGTCTCTTATGATCCTTTGTATTTCTGTGGTATCAGTTGTAACTTCTCCTTTATCATTTCTAATTTTATTTTATTATTTATTTATTTATTTATTTATTTATTTTTGGCTGTGTTGGGTCTTTGTTGCTGTGCGCGGGCTTTCTCTAGTTGCGGTGAGCTGGGGCTACACTTCGTTGTGGTGCGTGGGCTTCTCACTGTCATGGCTTCTCTTGTTGCGGAGCACGGGCTGTAGGCATACAGGCTTCAGTAGTTGTGGCACATGGGCTCAGTAGTTGTGGCTTGTGGGCTCTAGAGCACAGGCTCAGTAGTTGTGGCGCATGGGCTTAGTTGCTCTGTGGCATGTGGGATCTTCCTGGACCAGGGATCAAACCTGTGTCCCCTGCATTGGCAGGTGGATTCTTAACTACTGTGCCACCAGGGAAGTCCCCTTTCTCTTTCTGACTTACTTTGCTTAGTATGATAATCTCTAGGTCTACCCATGTTGCTGCAAATGGCATTATTTCATTCTTTTTGATGGCTGAGTAATATTCCATTGTATATATATACACCACATCTTTTTTATCCACTCATCTGTCAATGGACATTTAGGTTTTTTCCATGTCTTGGCTATTGTGAATAGTGCTACTATGAACATTGGGGTGTATGTATCTTTTTGAATTATAGTTTTGTCTGGGTATATGCCCAGGAATGGGATTGCTGGATCATATGGCAACTCTACTTTTAGTTTTTTGAGGAACCTCCATACTTGTGGAAACATGCATACATGTTTCCACAGTGGCTGCACCAATTTACGTTCCCACCAACAGTGTAGGAGGGTTCCCTTTTCTCCACACCCTCTCCAGCATTTGTGATTTGTAGATTTTTTGATGATGGCCATTTCTGACTGGTGTGAGGTGGTACCTCATTGTAGGTTTGATTTGCATTTCTCTATTAGTTAGCGATGTTGAGCAGCTTTTCTTGTGCCTCTTGGCCATCTGTATGTCTTCTTTGGAGATGTCTATTTAGGTCTTCTGCCCGTTTTTTGATTGGGTTTTTTTAAAAAATTTATTTATTTATTTATTTTTGGCTGTGTTGGATCCTTGTTGCTGCACGCGGACTTTCTTTTAGTTGTGGCGAGTGGGGGCTACTCGTCGTTGTGGTGTGTGGGCTTCTTATTGCGGTGGCTTCTCTTGTTGTGGAGCATGGGTTCTAGGCACGTGGGCTTCAGTAGTTGTGGCGCATGGGCTTAGTTGCTCCGCGGCATGTGGGGTCTTCCTGGACCAGGGCTTGAACCCGTGTCCCTTGCATTGGCAGGCAGATTCTTAACCACTGCACCACCAGGGAAGCCCCATTTCTAATTTTATTGATTTGAGTCCGCTCCCTTTTTTTCTTGATGAGTCTGGCTACAGGTTTATCAATTTTGTTTATCTTCTCAAAGAACCAACTTTTAGATTCATTGATCTTTGCTATTTTTTTTTTCATTTCTATTTCATTTATTTCCATTCTGATCTTTATGATTTCTTTCCTTCTACTAACTTTGGGGTTTTTTGTTCTTCTTTCTCTAGTTGCTTTAGGTGTAAGGTTAGGTTGTTTATTTGAGGTTTTTCTTGTTTTTTGAGATAGGATTGTGTTGCTATAAACTTCCCTCTTAGAACTGCTTTTGCTACATCCCATAGGTTTTGGGTCATCGTGTTTTCATTGTCATTTGTCTCTAGGTATTTTTTAATTTCCTCTTTGATTTCTTCAATGACCTCTTGGTAATTTAGTAGCATATTGTTTAGTTGCCATGTGTTTGTGTTCTTTACAGATGTTTTCCAATAATTGCTGTCTAACCTCATAGTGTTGTGGTCAGAAAAGTGCTTGATATGATTTCAGTTTTCTTAAATTTACCGAGGCTTGATTTGTGACCCAAGATGTGATCTATCCTGGAGAGTGTTCCGTCTGCACTTGAGAAGAATGTGTATTCTGCTGCTTTCAGATGGAATGTCCTATAAATATCAGTTAAGTCTATCTAGTCTAATGTGTCATTTAGGCTTGTGTTTCCTCATTAACTTTCTGTCTGGATGATCTATCCGTTGGTGTAAGTGGAGTGTTAAAGTCCCCCACTATTATTGTGTTACTGTCGATTTCCATTTTTATGGCTGTTTCTTCTAACTTTGGGTTTTGTTTATTCTTCTTTCTCTAGTTTCTTTAGGTGTAAAGTTAGGTTGTTTACTGGAGATTTTTCTTGTTTCCTCAGGTAAGATTGTTTTGTTATAAACTTCCTTCTTGAAACTGCTTTTGCTGTATCCCATAGGTTTTGGATTGTTGTGTCTTCATTGTCATTTGTCTCTAGGTATTTTTTTATTTCCTCTGATTTCTTCAGCAATCCATTGGTTCTTTAGTAACATATTGCTTAGCCTCCATGTGTTTGTGTTTTTTACAGCCTTTTTCCCTGTAATTGATTTCTAATCTCATAGCATTGTGGTCAGAAAAGATGCTTGAATTTTCTTAAATTTTGTGAGAGAGAGAGTGCTTTTACTTTCAAGGATTAAGGATCAGTATTTCTTTGAGGGCTGTACAAGTCACATTATTACTGTTAATTGTGGTTATTGATGTAAACCACGGTTCTCCATGGTGCCACTGCTGACATTTGGGACTAGATCATTCTTTGTTGTGGGGACTCTTAAATGCTTTGTAGTATGTATAGCAGCATCCCTGACCTGCACCCACTAGATGCCAGTAGGAAAACACTCCCTCCCCAAGATGTGACAACTAAAGCTATCTCCAGAAATTACCAAATGTCTCCTGGGGGGCAGAATCACCCCAGGTTGTGAAGCACTAATATACACCAAACAGGCCTTTCCCCGTCTCTCACCATTGGGTGCACATCTCCACCTGCACGCAGGCTCTGCCCACGCTCTGTCATGAAGCGCAGAGTCTCAACCCTGGCCAGGCCTCCACTTATTCTCTGGGAGCCCTCCACCTTCACCCACTCGGAAGCTTTTCTTCTAGAATCACCTCTTCTCTTTTTGGCATCATGAAGTTCACCCTCTCCATTCGATCGTTCCCACAGGTTTGTTTTTTAAGCTGTTGTGTTTGGAAGCCAGGCTTTCCTTGGCCTTCCACCCACCATCCCATTTCTCGGCTCCCCTTCCTGACAAAACTCTTCTAATGAACTCCTCCTCTGCACCTCCTGTCCTCTCTCAGCCTATTCCAAAGATGACTTCACTCCCCAGTGCTCTAATGAAACACTAGAGGTTCCAAACATTTAGTTCCTGACTACCTTCCATGCTACCAAGCCCATGATCTCAGTCCCAGCATGACTGGAGCTGTTGGCAGCACTGGACCCAGGTGACCCCTGCCCTCCCTCACGCTCCTGCCCAGGCTCATTGTGACTTCTCCTCATCCTCCCACCTCTAAACCTCAGTGGGGACCAGTACTTAGTTCTCAGATGTCTCCCCTCTCTTCACACACTCCCTGCTGATCTCATTGGGTCCCATGGTTTTAAATATCACTTAGCATTGATGAATTCTAAAGCAGTATCCCTGGCATGGACCACACTCCTGAGCCCCAGACACAAATAGCCAACTGCCTACCCCTCAATCCACCTACTGTGGGAAAAACAGAATGTGGATTTCACCCGAAATATCCGCTCTTTCTTCCTTATCCTTTCAGTAAATGGAACCAAACCCCACGCAATTTTTCTGGCCAAAGTTCTAATATTCGTGCTTGATCCTTTCCTTTCTCTCAATCCCGCCATTCAGTCAATCAACACATCTGTTGGCCCTGCCTCTAACAGCTGTCCCAGAACAGTCTGGCTCCTAACAGGTCTCCCTCCTCTGTTGCCCACTCTGTCCACCCACCACGCAACCCCCAGCAGGCTGTCCCAGCACCGTGCACCTCTTTCAGACAGAGCCTTGGTCAGCCCACCTCCTCCCACATTTGCATGCCTCCCAAGCCAGTCATGGTGGTTCTCTCCAGTGGTTGCTTTGGGGTGAGCCCATGACACAAATCTGGCCAAGGAAACCTGAGGGGAAGTCGGGGCGTGAGGGCCTCTGGGAGAGGCTTCCTTGGCCCCACAGTTCACGCTCAAGGGAGAGTCCCTCCTCTCACCCTCCGGTGTAGCGCCTAAAGCTGTGCCGCACAGCCGCACTCTGAGGGCTGCAGGGCAGGAAGCAGAGGGCCTGCGGGCCATCTTGGGACCACAGGATGAACCTACCAGGGCCTTCTCGCTATGTCGATAATAGCTTTTCCTTACTAGGCAGCGCCTTTCCCAGTCAGGGTTTTCTGTTAATGCAGCTGAAAACGTCACAACCGATGCACAAGGTCTTTAAAAGTGTAAATCAGACCATTTTACTCTCCTGCTTAAAATCCTCCATTGGCTTCTCGTGGAATAAAACCCAAACTCCTCACCGTCGTCATGGGGCCCCTCCAGCTCAGCTCTTGACCACATGTCCAGCCTCACCTCTGACCTCTGCCCCCGGAGGCCTCCTCCCTAACTCCGTGCTGCCCTTTCCCTGCTTGTGCTCATAGCATCACACTCTGGTGAGGGAAAGGCTCCTCCAAATTCAACCCTGAACCCCCTCTGCCAAGACCCAAACCAGGCTGTCAGGGCCAACGCCCCACACTGACCTCCTCTCCTTCCAACAGTTGGACTCAGCTGAGCTCCCTGCCCCATTGATAAATACTCAGTGACCAAAGTTATGGGAGCAGAGGGGGGACACAGAGGGAGGACGCAGTCTGAACATGGCTCACCCTGGACCTGGAGGTGGTAAGCCAAGGTCCTTGGGAGCCATGTTGGAAAGGACGGAGGTCGTGAGCAATGTTTCCTTTAAGACAGAAGTTGGCAGGAGCTCCATGGGCCCTGGGAGAAGCAGAGCCCACCGCCAGGCTCAGGAACCCCTCATCAGGAGTTCATCGGAGCTGTGGTGCACTCCGGAAGTTGGAATTGAGACAAAAATAAATACACTGATGTAAGCTGTTTCCAAAATGGCCTGCTGATGCCTGTTTACAAAATGCAGCCATGACTTAGCGTCCTCAGGAGATCGGATAATTAAACAGAAAACAAGATATATTATTCATGTTCTTGCAAGGCCCGATGGCTTCTCCCCTTTGCATGCATGAAGCATGGTCCCAGCTCAGAGAGGGCCCAGCCTGTGCTGCAGGGCAGAGGTGGAGTGAGGGGACGCATCAGGGACAGGCTCCCTGTCTGGCTTCTGCTGCTTGGTCACACCCCAGCCCCTGGACAATAGAGGATTGTGTCTGTTCCTCTTCCTCGGCTGAGACTGTGTAGTAACAAGAGTGCCACAGTTTAGAAATCCTCTTCACCTCTTATTCACTAAAGAGAACAAGAATGTGCTTGTAATCTACATTTCAGATCACACGCCTTGGGAAGGTTTAGCGGCTATCAGTCAAGACAGAGATGGCACCTCAAGGCTGTGTGTGGGTCTCTGGACCTCCACTCCCAGCTTGCCTCACCTTAGGGAATGCCACTGTATTATGCAAGAGGATCAAGCCAGGAATGCAGGAGGGAGTCATCCTGAAACGCCTTTCCCTTGCCCCTTCATCCACATTATTTCCAAGCCTTCCTCTTCTCCCCATCTCCACAGTCACCACCTGTCTCCCCTGAACCACTGCCTCAGCCTCCTGGATGGTCTCCCCGCATCCTCTCCTCTCCCCTAATGGTCCATTATTCCCACAATAGCCAAAGTGATCCTTTTAGCATGCAAATCAGATCACAGCCCTTCTTGACTTAAAATCCTTCCCATCACTTTCCATTGCCTTAAATTAAAACTGTTACGTCTTCCCTTTAAGGAACCATGGCTCTGCCTGTTCCACCTGGCTGCATTCTGCCTCTCTGACTGCATCTGTGCCACACACACCTGCACTATTCCCTGTGCTTCAGCCACACTGGCCTTCTTCAGTTCCCAGAGCACTCTAAGCCCCGTCCTACCTCAGGGCCTTTGCACGAGCTGTTTCTCTGACTAGAATGTCTTTCTGCCCATTCTTGGCCTGGCTAGTTGCTTCTCTTCTTACAGATCTCTACTTAAATATCTCCTACTCAGAAGTCTTCCACCACTGCTCGCCACTTGCATCTTTTTTTAATCAATATATATACATTTTTAATTGAAATATAGTTGATTTACAATGTTGCATTAATTTCTGCTGTACAGCAAATTGATTCAGTTATACATATATATACATTTTTTATATTCTTTTCAGTTATGGTTTATCATAGGATATTGAATATAATTCTCTGTGCTATACAGCAGGACCGTGTTGTTTATCCATTCTGTATATAAAAGTTTACATCTGCTAACCCTAACCTCCCACTCCATCCCTCCGCCAACCCCCTCCCCCTTGGCAACCACCAGTCTCTTCTTTATGTCCATGATTCTGTTTCTGTTTCATAGATAGGTTCGTTTGTGTCGTATTTTAGATTCCATATATAAGTGATATCATATGGTATTTGTCTTTCTCTTTCTGACTTACTTAGTATGATAATCTCTAGTTGCATCCATGTTACTGCAAATGGCATTATTTCATTCTTTTTTATGGCTGAGCAGTATTCCATTGTATATATGTACCACATCTTCTTTATCCATTCATCCGTCAATGGACATTTAGGTTGTTTCCATGTCTTGGCTGTTGTGAATAGTGCTGCTGTGAACACTGGGGTGCATGTACGTTTTTGAATTATAGTTTTTTCTGGTTATATGCCCAGGAATGGGATTGCTGGATCATAGGGTAATTCTATTTTTAGTTTTCTAGGGAACCACCGTATTGTTTTCCACAGTGGTTGCACCAACTTATGTTCCTACCAACAGTGTAGGAGGGTTCCCTTTTCTCCACATCCTCTCCAGCATTTGTTATTCGTAGACTTTTTTAATAATGGCCGTTCTGACTGGTATAAGGTGGTACCTCATTGTAGTTTTGATTTGCATTTGTCTAATAATTAGTGACGTTGAGCATCTTTTTATGTGCCTATTGGCTGTTTGTATTTCTTCTTTGGAGAAATGTCTATTTAGGTCTTCTGCCCATTTTTCGTTTGGGTTGTTTGGTTTTTTGTTACTGAGTTGTATAAGCTGCTTGTATATTAAGCTCTTCTCAGTTGCATCATTTGCAAATGTTTTCTCCCATTCTGTAGGTTATCTTTTCATTTTGTTTATGGTTTCCTTTGCTGTGCAAAAGCTTATAAGTTTGACTAGGTCCCATTTGTTTATTTTTGTTTTTATTCCTATTGCCTTGGGAGACTGACCTAAGAAAACATTGGTGTGATTTATGTCAGAGAATGTTTTGCCTATGTTCTCTTCTAGGAGTTTTATGGTGTCATGTCTTCTAAGTCTTTAAGACATTTTGAGGTTATTTTTGTGTATGGTGAGAGCGTGTTTTCTAACTCCATTGATTTACGTGCGGCTGTCCAACTTTCCCAAAACCACTTGCTGAAGAGACTGTCTTTTTCCCATTGTATTTTCTTGCCTCCTTTGTCGAAGATTAACTGACCATAGGTGTGTGGGTTTATTTCTGGGCTCTCCATTCTGTTCCATTGATCCATATGTTGGTTTTTGTGCCAATACCACGCTGTTTTGATTACTGTAGCTTTGTAGTATTGTCTGAAGTCTGGGAGGGTTATGCATCCTGCTTTGTTCTTTTTCTTCAGGATTGCTTTGGCAATTCATTCTGTGTCTTTTATGGTTCCATATAAATTTTAGGATTATTTATTCTACTTCTGTGAAAAATGTCATGGATAATTTGGTAGGGATCACGTTAAATTTGTAGTTGCTTTGGGTAGTATGGCCATTTTAACATTATTAATTCTTCCAATCCAAGAGCATGGGATATCTTTCCATTTCTTTGAATCATCTTCAATTTCCTTATTAATATTTTATAGTTCTCAGTGTATAAGTCTTTCACCTCCTTGGTCAGGTTTATTCCTAAGTATTTTATTTTGGGGGGTGCTATTTTAAAGGTATTGTTTTTTGACATTCTTTTTCTGATATTTCATTGCTGGTATAAAGAAACGCAACAGATTTCTGTATGTTAATCTTGTATCGTGCTACCCTGCTGAATTTGTTTATCAGTTCTAGTAGTTTTTGTGTGGAGTCTTTAAGGTTTTCTGTATATAGTATCATATTATCTGCTATGATGACAATTTTACTTCTTCCCTTCCAATTTGGATACATTTTACTTCTTCATCTTATCTGATTCCTGTGGCTAGGACTTCCAATACTGTGTTGAATAGAAGAGGTGACAGTGAGCATCCTTGACTTGTTCCAGATTTTAGCAGGAAGGCTTTCAGCTTTTCATCATTGAGTATTATATTGGCTGTAGGTTTGTCATTAATAGCTTTTATTTTATTGAGATACATTCTCTCTATACCCACTTTTGTAAGAGTTTTTATCATGAATGGATGTTGAATTTTGTCAAATGGTTTTTCTGCATCTATTAAGATGATCATGTGGTTTTTGTCTTTTCTTTTGTTTGTGTGGTGTATCACTTTAATTGATCTGGATATGTTGAACCATCCTTGTGACCTTGGGAAAAATCCCACTTGGTCATGGTGTATGATCTTTTTTATGTGTTGTTGGATTCAGTTTGCTAATATCTGTTGAGAATTTTTGCATCTATATTCATCAAAGATATTGTCCTATAATTTTCTTTTTCGGTAGTATCTTTGTCTGGTTTTAGTATCAGCGTCATGTGGCTTCATAGAATGTTTTTGAGAGTGTTCCCTCCTCTTCAATTTTTTGTAAGAGCTTGAAAAGGATCGGTATATGTTCTTCTTTGTATGTTTGGTAGAATTCACCTGTGAAGCCATCTGGTCCTAGACTTTTGTTCATAGGGAGTTTTTTAATTACAGATTCTGTTTCACTTCTAGTGAGCAGTCTGTTCAAATTATCTATTTCCTTTTGATTCAGTTTTGGTGAGCTGTATGTTTCTAGAAACTTGTCCATTTCTTCTAGGTTGTCAAATTTGTTGGCAAATAATTTTCCATGGTATTTCCTTATTTTTTTTTTGTATCTCTGCAGTATCAGTTGCTATGTCTCCTTTTTCATTTCTTATTTTGTTTATTTGGGTTCTCTCACTTTTCTTCTTGGTGAGCCTGGTCAGAGGTTTGTCAATCTTGTTTATCCTTTCAAAGAACCAGCTCTTGGTTTTATTGATTTTTTTTTTTTTTGCCTGTTTTTTAATCTCTACTTTATTTATTTCCTCTCTGACTTTTATTATCTCCTTCCTTCTGCTGACTTTAGGTTTTATTTGTTCTTCTTTTTCTAATTCTTTTAGGCGGTGGGTTAGGTTGTTTATGTGAGATTTTTCTTGTTTCTTAAATAAGGCCTGTATCGCTATGAACTTCGCTCTAAGAACTGCTTTTCCTGGATCCCATATATTTTGTATGGTTGTGTTTTCATTGTCATTTGTCTCAAGATATTTTTTTTAAATTAATTTATTAATTTATTTATTTATTTTTGGCTGTGTTGGGTCTTCGTTTCTGTGCGAGGGCTTTCTCTAGTTGCGGCAAGCGGGGGCCACTCATCATCGCGGTGCGCGGGCCTCTCACTATCGCGGCCTCTCTTGTTGCGGAGCACAGGCTCCAGACGCGCAGGCTTAGTAATTGTGGCTCACGGGCCCAGCTGCTCCACGGCATGTGGGATCCTCCCAGACCAGGGCTCGAACCCGTGTCCCCTGCATTAGCAGGCAGATTCTCAACCACTGCGCCACCAGGGAAGCCCTCAAGATATTTTTTAATTTCTTCTTTGATTTCATCGTTGACCCATTGGTTTTTTAGTAGCATGTTATTTATCTCCGTGTAATTGTTTTTTCTTGTTTCTTTTTCTGTGGGTGATTTCCAGTTTCATGTTGTTGTGGTCAAAAAAGATGCCTGAGATAATTTCTATACTCTTAAATTTGTTGAGGCTTGTTTGGTGCCATAGTATGTGGTCAATCCTAGAGAATGTTCCATGTGCATGTTCCATGTGCACGTGTGCAAAAGCAGAATGTGTATTCTGCTTTTTTTGGATGTAATGTCCTGAAAATATCAATAAGTCTAACTGTTCTATTGTTTCATTTACGACCTTTGTTGCCTTATTGATTCTCTGTCTAGATCTGTCCATTGATGTGAGTGGGGTGTTAAAGTCTCCAACTATTATTGTATTCCTGTCAATTTCTTCCTTTATGTCTGTCAGTATTTGTTTTATGTATTTGGGTGCTCCTGTATTAGGTGCATATATGTTGATGAGTGTAAAATCCTCTTCTTGTATTGATCCTTTTATCATTATATAGTGTCCTTCGTTATCTTTCCTTATGGCCTTTGTTTTAAAGTTATTTTGTCCGATATGAGTATTGCAACCCCTGCTTTCTTGTCATTTCTGTTTGTGTGAAATATCTTTTTCCATTCCCTCACTTTCAATCTATGTGTGTCCTTTACCCTAAAGTGGGTCTCTTGTAGGCAGCATATTGTAAGCTCTTGTTTTTTTGTACAATCTGCCACTCTGTGTGTTTTGATTGGAGCATTTAGTCCATTGACATTTAAGGTAATTATTGATAGATATGTATTTATTGCCATTTTAAACCTTGTTTTCCCATTGATTTTATCTTTCTTCTTTGTCCTTTTTGTTTTTCCTTTTGTGGTTTGATGATTTTCTTTTGTATTATAATTACGCTCTCTTCTTTTTGGTTTTTGTGAATCTGCTGTATGTTTTTGATATGTGGTTACCCTGTTTTTCAAGTATGTTAACCCCTTCCTATATCTACTTGCCTTAGACTGGTGGTCATATAGGCTCAAACACATTCTAGGGGGAAAAAAAATCTACATTTTCTTGCTCCCCCACATTTTATGATTTTGATGGCCTCTCTTACATCTTCATGTTCATCCTTTTGCTGTTAATTGTGGTTATTTTCACTTTCACAGAAATTTTT
The DNA here is from genome assembly GCF_028021215.1 of Eschrichtius robustus. Taxonomy (NCBI): domain Eukaryota; kingdom Metazoa; phylum Chordata; class Mammalia; order Artiodactyla; family Eschrichtiidae; genus Eschrichtius; species Eschrichtius robustus. The sequence continues at coordinate 111,067,124 of NC_090825.1, read as the reverse complement.
TGATTTTTTTCTTAATATGTGTACTGGCTTATTTAAGTGATTTACTTTCCAACTGTGATTTTCTCTTTCCTATAGAGTCTTCTTTTCTATTTAGAGAAGACCTTTCGATATTTCCTTTAGGATAAGTTTAATATTGCTGTATTCTTTTAGTTTTTGCTTCTCTGAGAAATTCTTTATCTCTCCTTCTATTCTAAATGATAATCTTACTGGGTAGAGTATCCTAGGTTGCAGATTTTTCCCTTTCAGGACTTTGAATATTTTGCCACTCCCTTCTGGCCTGCAGCATTTCTGTAGAGAAATCAGCTGATAGCTTTATGGGGGTTCCCTTGTAATTAACTCTTTGTTTTTCTCTTGCTGCCTTTATAATCCTCTCTTTATCTTTAACTTTTGCTATTTTTTATTATAATATGTCTTGGTGTAGGTCTGTTTGTGTATATCTTATTTGGGACCCTCTGTGCTTCCTATACCTGCATATCTGTTTCCTTCTTTAGGTTTGGGAAGTTTTCAGCCATAATTTCTTCAAATACATTTTTTATACCCTTTTCTCTTTCTCCCCCTTCTGGAATCCTTATTATGTGTAGATTGGCATGCTTTATATTATCCCGTAGGTCTCATATTGCTTTCTTTTTTGTTTGTTTGTTTGGCTTTCTGTCTGCAGGCCTGATTGGGTGGTTTCTGTTATTCTGTCTTCCAGGTCACTTATTTGTTCTTCTGCATTATTCATTCTACTATTCATTGCCATTAGCTCAGCTTTCATCTCTGAAAATGAGTTTTCTAATTTTTCTTGATTCCTCTTTATAGTTTCTAGTTCCTTTTTACAGTACTCTGCATTTCTGTCAATAGCCTTTCTTAATTCCTTTAGTGTTTTCATTATCTCCTTTTTGAAATCAGTGTCTATTAGACTGAAGAAGTCTGTTTCATTATTTGTTCCTTCAGAGAAATTCTCTTGGTCTTTTAACTGGGAGTGGTCCCTCTGCTTCTTCATTTTACTTATATTTGTCTTACTCTGTGAGTTTAGGAGAAACAATTGTCTACTGTGGTCTTGGAGGACTATTTATTTGTGAGGGTGCCCCTGTGTAGTTTGTGTGGTTTTAATATATTTGGTGCGAGGGCTGTTTTTAGTATGGATGCCTGTCGCCTCTTTCCTCAGGGAGTGCTGGTCATTATCCCCTTGATAAGGAGTGTACAGATGTGGCATCTGGTTCCCAGTCCTGGGGTTCTCAGCAGCAGTGGCGGCTCAGGCGCATCCCCAGAGCACATGATGGAAGTGGATGTGGCCCCTAACCACTCCTGGAGTTTGCGAGGGCAGTGGCAGAGGCTCATGACCGCTCCTGGTGTTTGGATGAGCAGCAATGATGGTTCACAACTGCCCCTGGAGCCTGTGCAGGCAGTGTCTTGCCTTCTGCAAGTGTGCACAACGGGAAAAGGGCTACAATCTGGGTCCCACCTCTCCCCTTGGGCACCCCCCCCAAACAATGGCGACTGGCCTCTAAGGCAGCCCAGACTTCCTCTGCATACACCCTCAGTTGCAGTCACATAGGATTCCAGCCACCCCAGACTGTTTCCACACAGCCAACCTCAGTCCTCTCCCTGGTTCTGATCTCTGAAGCCCGAGTTCCAGCCTCCAGCCCCTGCCCGCATGGGCGGTTGCATCTCTTAGGCTGGAGACTGCAGGGCAATGACACTGACCATCTGTGTAGCTCTCCCTCTGCTCTGGCTGCCACAGACTGGCTGCTGCGGTCTCCTCTGAGGTTCTGAAGCTCCCCTTCTGTCCCAGCCAATCTCCCTGCCGGATGAGGGGGCTTCCCAGGGTGCAGGAACCTTTCCTCTTCCACAGCTCCCTCTCAGGGATGCAGGTCCCGTCCCTATTCCTTTCTTGCTTTCTTTTTTTTTTTTTTTTTTCTTCTCTTTTCCTACCGGTTACATGGAAAGTTTTTTGCCCTTTCAGCAGTCTGAGGTCTTCTGCCGGTGTTCAGTAGATATTCTGTGAGAATCGTTCCAAATGTACATGTATTTTTGATGTATTTGTGGGAGAAGTTGAGCTTCATGTCCTACTACTCCACCATCTTGATCCTGAATGTCTCCACTTGCATCTTGATAGGGCTCCCCTGATATTCTCTCCTAGCATCTTATTCCTTCTACCTATAGAGCATATTATACTGTGTAATTTATTTACACATTCTCTCCCATCCCACCCTTAGATGCCCCCTCCCTTGGGCACAGAGTTTGAACACTAATAGTGAAAGCAGTAGTAATAGCTATGGGATAAGGGAATGAGATCCCTGGACAGATGTTCTGGGGATTGGAACAGAAGTTAGATCTCCTCTTGTCAGAGGATTCTCAGAGGTTTCCTGACCTGAATGCCTTGCCCTCCCAACGGTCCCTTCCACATCTCATTACAATTTCTTCAGTGGAAGTAAATTAACTTATATTTTTTCCTCTTAGTGGGGGGGGGGGCGGTGTTATGTATTAGGTAATCAACACCAGGTGCTATAGAAACCCTAAAATCTCAGCGGCATAATGCAGTAAAGACTGACTTCTCACCCTCATCAGGTCTGATAGGGTCAGGCAGCTCTCCTCAAGCAGCAACTAGGAGACTACTTTGTTCTTTGCTCTCACAAAATGCTTCGCCATACAGACTCCATGGAAGGAAACGAGAGCGTGGATGATAACTGCATAAGTTAGGGTTCTCCAGAGTACCAGAACCAGTAGGATGGGTGGATTGATGGATGGGTGGATGGATGGATGGATGGATGGATGGAGAGTGATTTATTTTTAGGAATTGGCTCACATGATTATAGAGGCTGAGAAGTCCCAAGATCTGCAGTCAGTAAGCAGGAGGCCTAGGAGAGCCAGTGGTGTAAGTTCCAGTCTGAAAGCCAGCAACCTCAAGACCCAGGAAGAGATGTTGTCTTGGTTCAAGTCTGAAGAGAAGAAAAGACCTATGTCCCAACTTGAAGGCAGTCAGGGAAAAGAAACTCTCTCTTACTCAGACTTTTTGTCTTATTCAGGTCTTCAGTTGACTGGATGAGGCCCATGGACATTAGGGAGGGCAATCTTCTTTACTCAGTCTACTGATTCAAATGTTCATCTCATCCAGAAATATCTCATAGATACCCAGAATAATGTTTAACCAACTCTCTGTGCACCACATGGCCCAGTTAAGTTGATATATAAAATTAACCATCATAATGACTGCTTGTGTAGCCAGGCATGTTCAGATTCTTTTGGTTAGAACCAATCGTCTCACTGCATCCAGGCTCCAAGAGGGGCTGGGAAATAGTCTTAATGAGTGCTCAGAGACTGGAAAATGAACCAGCATCTGGGAACACATAGCATGGCACCCTCGTGCTGGTTAGATAAAAGCTGTCTGCTCATCTCCACCAACAGCTTGTCCAGGAGATTCCAGATCCAGTCTTTGACATCTGTATGAATTTTTGCAAATTCCGAGTAACTAGTATACAATTACCTAAGACAATACCTTCTTTTCCCTACAGTCACCAAAAGACAACTTTGGTTAAAATACTTTCCTTTTGCAAATATCTTGAGCAGAGGTGCTTCCATCCCCTTTGGGAGCCGACTTGGCAGGGTGTGGGAAATACATAGACTGGCTGGCCTGGCCGAGGCTCCCCCAGGCCACAAAGACCAGCTAGGGAGGCACCATGGAAGCCACGCACCCTGCTGACCAGGAGGCCCTGGGCTTTGAACCTTGGCGCTGACCCCATGCTTCCAGTGATGCGTCTGCTGCCTGCCACACCCGTGGCACCCCGGGGCACCCTGAGACAGTGATGTCACAGTCTCTGGGCGCTGAGCTCACCTCTAACCTCCCCTCATCTGCCCACAGTAGTCACAGTGTGGTTTAGTTTTCCCAAAGCTGAAAGGGTTCATTGGCCAGAGGAGGCAAAACAGAGCCCTAGAACTCAAAGGATGCCCAGCTGACCTGGCCCCGCACAGGCCTCTCCTGCAAACAAAGAGAAGCCTACACCAGACCAGGGCTCTTTGGGAGCAGGACATGGGTCTACCTTCTGCATCCACCCCTGCAGGGCCCACCACTGGGCAAACAGGGAGCTCTACCAAAAGAGGGCAGTCAGGCTCTGCAGGAGCCAAGGGCTCTGCACCACGGTCTGTGGACAGGCTCAGGGACCTGCTCTCCCTCCAAATGGCACTTGTCCCCCTGCTGAACCAGGAGTCTCAGGTTAGCAGGCTCTGGGCCTGTTCTACTTGCTAGCATATACCCACTGTATCCTGGCAAGTGCTCAGTATATAACTGTTGAATGAACACTGCCCTAATCACTCACTTGCTTAAAACTACTTATTAAGCCTTTTTGTGTGCTAGGGGTTGTATTAGGTGCTGGGATACAAAAGAAATAAAAGACATATGGTCTCTGTCTTCATGCAGCTTATAAGGGTGTCTGTTTACCTCAGAGAGTAGAACTTAATAACTGAACTGCAAAAATGGTTGAAGCAACCCCAAACAACATAAGTCAACTGAGAAAGGAAATTACCCCCAGATCTGGAGGTAATTTTTTTTTTTTTTTTTTTTTTTTTTGCCGCGCCACTCGGCTTGTGGGATCCTAGTTCCCCAACCAGGGATCAGACTCAGGCCCTTGGCAGTGAAAGCATGGAGTCCTAACCACTGGACTGCCAGGGAATTCCCTGGAGGTAATTAACTGGTACGTTTATTACCATCCCCAAAATGAAGCAAGCAAGAGGGAATATGACAGTGGCACAAAAATTAAATCTGATTATGCATAAAGAAACAGGAAATTTTGGATGAGTGCAAGTCTGGCTGGTCCAGAGCCACCTGCCCAGGCTGGACACACCCCAGTGTTCAAAACATGCGTGTCAAGATGAAAGGCCCCAAGACCACCTGTTCCCGGCCTCCCACCCACACAGTCTCGGCAGACGTTTGAAGGGATCCCAGAGAGGCAGGCTCTGGTGGAGGGGAACAGGGGAGGCACGAAGCACCCCCATCACCTCCTCATGGGGCGAGCCAAAGCAGCCCCACCCTGTAAATGCCAGGGGAAGCCATCAGGCCCAGGGGATGTTAGACGTTGCCTGTCCCCTACTTGGTCAGGTGACCTTAGGCATGCACACTCTACCCTGGTTTCTGTTCCACTCACCGATTTCACAGTGTGGCCCTGGTCACAGGAACAAGACCAGATTAATAGAGTCTGTCACACAGGGCCACACCCCCTTCGGCAACTCCCAGGCCACCCAGGAAGGAGGTGTTCCCCTGGGCACGGGGCAAGCACATTACTGCGGGAGGAGAGCAGTGCGAAAAGAGGCCACCACCGCAGAGAGCTCTCTAAGTGCCTGGCCTGAGGCGTCTCTCCAGGTCTCCTTCATTTCCAGCCGGCCCCTGAGCCCAGGTTTGCCCTGAGCCTAGCTCAGTCAACACAGGGATGTGGGGGCCGGTAGACTGAGGTTTGAACAGAGTCTTTCCACCAAGAGCATCATTTGAAAAATGGCAAATGTCCAGGCAGGAATGTGTTCCATTAGTGCATTTCTAGCATAAGAAAACTAACGCCAACTTGACAGGAATTTAAGAAATTTAATTTCTATTGCTGTGAAGCACCAGAAGCCTGCTTGAGAGGGTGCTGATGGGTTTATGAGTGTCTCATTGAGTTCAAGTCAGTGTGAGAAATAGCGCCTGAGACTAAGGGAAAGCTGTAATAGGAACTAAAACCCAGTTCTCCCACAATTCAAGTTTTATGGCCTCCTGCTTCTAGGCAGGGTGCTTGTTCGCTTGCTCATGGTGGGCCCATTAATCCCCCATGCTGCCCCTTCTCTCCAAGCTCCAAGGAGCAGGGAGAGCGCATGTGTGGGGAGGAGAGTGAGGGCTGTGTCTGGAAAACCAAGGGTGTTCCCACTGTGGTTTGAAGGGCCTAGAGAGCCAGGGAGGTGTCTCCCTGGACTGGGCCTGAAGCCCACCTGCCGTGTGCCAGGCACTGTACTAGATACGGGAGGGCCAAACAGCCCTGCTGAGACCCCCTGCTGGCGTGCAGCCTGGTGAGTGTGATCTCGGGTGGCCTTGGCCTGCAGCGGCTCAAAGCAGGATCTCAGTTCCCCGACCAGAGACTGAAGCCAGACCGCGGCAGCGAGAGCACCAAGTCCTAGCCACTAGACCACCGGGGCCAGTGGTTAGTGACAAGGTCAGCTTTGGAGAAAGGAATTTCAACAAAGAGATGGAAAGTAGTGAAACAAGTAAAGTGTTTATTTGGAGGAAAAATGTATGTGTGGATAGACTCACACAGGTGGGCTCAGAGAAAGAGTTGCACCTTTGGGGTAGTTTAAATCACTTATATGGGGACAGTTCTTCTGGGTTTCTTCTGGCCAATCATCTTGCTTTGCCTGGCTCTGAGTCTATATTTGGTCTGACTCAGGGCCCTCCCCTGTGTGCGTGTGCATCTCTTAGCCAAGATGGATTCCAGCGCAAGGGTTTCTGGGAAGTTGACAGAACATATTATGGTCTGGCGCCCCCTCCCTTCTCTGATCTCTGAGGAACCTTTCTGTGCATGTGTAGTTTGGGCAATCTCCTTGACCTCAAGAATGAGAAATATGTAGTCTCTTTATTTTTCATCCAAGCAGGACTCAGCTCCTCCTTGCTCCTGCCATTATCTTTATCTTGGAATATCTGTCCACAGGGGATAGATTCCAGCTGCTCAGCCTGGGGCCCATCTATCTCCTGCCTCAAGTGAAGCAGGAAGGTCTCTCTTGTGCTGAGCAACCCACGCTGACTTTGACAATCATGGCAATGCTACCTGAGCCTCTTCATCCCAGGAGGAATAAAGAAAAGCTGACTGATGTCTGAAGGCCTGGCCCATAGGGAGACAGATGTCCCCAGCTGTGAGGAACCCCCGTCTCCCTTGCCCTCCTTGAATTGCCTACACACCAGGCAGCCTTCCAGTACTGGTTCTTATAGTGAGGACATCGTCTCTTTGTGTCCACCTCTGCCTAGCAGTGCCAGACAAGCTCCCCGTCCTGGCCCTCCCTTTCCAGGGACACCAGCCTCTTCCTACAGATGCATTGTCACCCCAGACCTGACAAGAGCCCCCAGCCCAGCCCTCTGTCACTGCCCCCACCATCCTCTGGGCACAAGGCATATCTTGTTGCTTGGTCCCCCAGAAACCTAGGGACGCTTCCCACAGAGTGGCGTATGGGACCACAGATAGTCAGCACCATGGGAGCAGCAGAGCCACAGCCGAGAGCTGAAAGGATCCCTTGTCGGCCCTTCCGCAGGCTGCTCCCTGGAGGGCTGCAGTGTGGCTTCTCCACCTCCCTCTCCCATGACACTGGGCCCCACCAGAGCAGAGTCCAGGCGCAGACATATCTGAGTCCCCTGCTCTACAGACGTGCCTGGGCAGGGGTGGGGTTCAGCCCACAGTAGAAGTTCAGTCAGTGTGTTCACTGAACACATAAGAGGGCCATCTACGCAAATCGCAGGCTGCCTGGCCCTCCTCCTGCCCCGTCACCATGGGAGGCTCGAGAGGACTGTGGGGTCCCCTCAGCTCTGCCGCACCACCACCACAAAGCCCTTCCAGATCACTCTCCAAAGGGGGCAGGTGGGGGGCAGACGGTGGTAACTGAAATCAGGTTTCCTTCTGATGACTCTCGTTGTCTTCACAACATGGCTCCAGCCACCTTCCCATCATCATCTTGCACCATGTAGAGGCTTCCAGACGGGGCTGTGAAGGAATGGAGGGGACCGAAGGGGCCCTCTCTGTGTCTCTGTGGGGGTCATAGGGTGTTGATCTGCCCAGCACACCCTTTCTGTCATGACATCTGACCCCACCCCCAACCACCCAGCACCCGGCCCAGAGGTGACCACATGGCCCAGGCCTGTGGGTCAGTCAGTACTGCGACTGCAGAGTACTCCATCCACCTGGCCTGGTTGATTGCTTCAGGGAAGAATGCAGGAGATGAGTCTGGGCAATTAGATTCCCCCCCGTGCTTTTTTGCAGGGCTCTCAGGAAGGATTTGGGCCCTTTCTCCGGGATCCCATGTACAGGAACAATGTGAGGGTGGGGCCACCCCTGGACATCTTGCAGCCACGCAGAGAGTGCCATTGTTGAGGGCCCTGGATGCTTGCAGCCTCCTCCACCCCCTTAGATTTCCCAATTACAGGCATTAAGATCATCCCCGTTCTTGTTTTTTCTTTTTTTTTTTCCTAGGCTAGTTGAACATTTCTGAGAGTTTCTGTTACTTAAGCCTGAAAAGATCATGATAAGTTCACCAGGATGATTTCTTTCAATCTTCACCCAATGTCTGTCCAAGTGTCTCCTTATGTGAAGATTTCAGAGTCCCAGAAACATCCCATGAGGTCATTGTGGAGATGGGGACCAAGAGTGTGAGAGTCTCAGAATAGACAAGTAGAAGGTACCAAGTAGGCACAAGCTTAGGCCCCAAACCACAATGGGATGGGGACCAGTGGGTACCATGTTGAGTCACCTGGGAGGAGAATGTGGGGCAAGGTCAGGGACTGTTCTCAATTCATGGTGAACCTGTGGGTGATGGGGAGCCACTAGTAGCTGTTGAGCAGGGCTGTGATACATCTTGTACTCCAAGTGGTGACCAGGACACTCACGGACAGAAGGGGCAAACTGGAGGGGTGACCACACAGGAGGCTGTTGAGGACCTGGCTGGAGAGGGAGGGGAGGGGAGGGTTCAGGGGATATCAGGAGGGAAGCCCCTGTGGGCTTGGCAACTGTTCATGCTGCCACTTGAGGCATCACTTGTGCCATCACGGCAAGTGGGCACGGAACAGAGGCAGGTGGCTTTGCGGGACCAGCAGCTGGGCAGCTCCCGGCAGGACCAGGGAGAGTGAGCAGGGACGTCTGCTCAGAACCGTGCGCTCCGAGTCCTAGAGCCTGAAAGCCAGCCGGGCCCCCAGAGCCCTCCTAGCCCAATCCCTCATTATATGGATGTCTAAACTGAGGCCCAGGGACGGGAAGGGACCTGCCCGAGGCCACTCGGGTGCCACCAGCAGAGCCAGGCCTGGAGGCCAGGTGTCCAGAGCCATAGCCAGGCATCTGCCCAGTTCACTCGAGCCCCAGGCCATGATGCTGCCTCGTTTTTCCCTCACTGGGAAATCACCCTGGGAGACGGGGCCTGCCGGGGAAGACGTGTTGAACAGTAAATAACCGCGAGTGAGGAGCAGTTCATTTGCCATAAATATCTCCAGAATTTTAAAAGGATCTGGGGAATATTGACATGGACTAAATCTAATAAAACATTCATTTAATTAAAATTTAAATGACCCAAATATTTGCTGTTTGGTTAATATTTGTGTAGCTGACAGGAGCAGAATTATGATGGTTTTGTCAGTATTCGTGCATTCTAATTTTGCATGCGTCTTTCCCATGAAAATCACACATCTTCAGACATACAAATGCTCGAGGGTGCGCTCAGGAAAGATGCGGGAACCAGCTATCCCAGCGGCGGATGGCGAGCCACACAGGCTTACCACTCGGGTTTGTTTGTTTGTTTGTTTGTTTGTTTTTAGCCCTGTGCTATAGGCTCCTCCAGCCATTTTTCTACAACTGTTTAAAATGCAAGACTTTGGGGCCACATGGAGGAAGGGGCTCCTACATTGCACGTAATCTTACATTCCCATGCTCCTAGACTGGTAATTAAGGCCCCCGGGACCCCACCAACCACACTGCCTCCCCTCCCCACCCGCACCCACATTCTCCCTTTCCATCTCCCCATTCCCGCCACACCCCAATCTTTTAAGGCAGTGGCTCTCAGGCCTCAGGTACCACAGAAGCCCCTGGATGCTTGTTAAAACCTGATGCCCATCCTGCCACCAGACAGTCTGTACCAGCCTGGGCTTGAGGGGCAGGAGTCTGCGTTTTGATCAGTTGCCCCAGAGATGAGATGCAGGTGGCAGGAGGGACCGTACCTGGAGAAGCAGAGCTCTGGAGCCCCGGGGAGGTCCTGCTTCCTCTGAGGGCCCCTCCCTGACTTCCCATTTGGCCTTTTACTTTTACTCTCACTGGTGCTCATACATGCAAAGAAAACATAGGTTCCTTTTGTAACATAACTGACCTCTTCACACACCCCACCCACCAGCCACTGGGAGAAAAATGTCCCTAAATGTTCAGTCCATTGTAAAGCTTAGTCCTAGCTGATCATTTTAACAGTCCACGGAAGTAATGCCCTAGCTAATAAAAATGCTTTGTGTCTCCAATTCCCAGCTCCCCAAGCTGGTTTCTGAGTGTAGAGGGAAGCGTGTGGCTGTCCACCGCCACCTCTGGTCCCCACCGCGAGGACCCCTGGTTGCGCTGTCCACGGGCACCCGCGGCAGAGGTCAGCCCTGCTGTGCTCTTGGTCTGGACACTCTCAGCCTAGTGGAGTCCAGAGTCCCCACTGGCATGATGCGCCCTCGAGGTCTGGAGGCCGTTCCGTCAGGCCCAGGTCTGAGAGTCCGATGCAGTCCTCAGGTACAGAGGCCCAGAGCACACCCTGACCCGGCCAGGAACCTCTGGGCCCCTCCATGCCGCGAGGGATCGAGGGGGCTCCGGCAGGCGAGCGCAGGCCCTGGCTCTCTGCCTCATCTTTGTGGTCGCCCGAGGTGGTGGGGTGCAGGCCGCTTGAGGGAGGGTTCAGCCTCCTCCTGGAGCCCCCCGTGGTTCCCCTCACCCGCACACCAACGGGCATGCTCTCTGCCCTTCCCACTGTCTCCCTCCTTATTCCCACACGCCCGGGACGAGGGGGGCCTTCCACACCCCCTCCCACTTCCACAGAGCACGGAGCCTTGTGGCTCTTCTGAGGAGGAAGAGTTGTCTCCTCTGCACTTGGGCACAGTGGGAGCTAAACTATTTTAGCAAATTCTTCTCTCCTTCTCTCTACCCCTCTGAATCTCCAGAGCCTGGGTCTTGCTACAGAGGTTTAGTGGCTTCTCTGCCCTGAGCAATAAGCCTCATGACTCAGAGGTGGGAGGGCAGCAAGCAGAACATGATTTAAGAGGGAACTTGAAATGCATCACTTTAATGTTTGTAAAATATTACGCCAGTTGCGTCTGCATCAGTCACTCAGTGCTCATCTTTCCTCGTGTGGCTCCTTCAGCGGGAGTCACATTTTTCCTGTGTGCGATTGTCCCCTCTCCACTGGCCTGTTGGCTTTTTTTTCCTTCTTTATTTCCATTTTCTCCATTTTTCACCCATCCATCCAACAAGCACTGATTAAGCACCTAGTGTATATCTTGTTCCTCTTTGTGGGCCCAGGGCCAGGCCACTGAATGTTTGCAGAGGGGAAAGGGCTTTGGGGCTTAGGATCAGACCTTAGTGCACCTGCTTTCACCGTACCTGCTTTGCGGTGTGTGGCACCTGCAGCTGTTTTTGCTCCTCTTCCCCTCCGCCTTTCCCACACACACTGGCAAGAGGGTGTGAGCACAGGTGTGCTGCCTGGTCACAGCTCAAAAGTGTCCCGCTGAGTCACAGAGCTCAGGTCCCAACTCGGTGCCTTGCTCCACCTGTCAGGCCCCCAGGTCCCAGCGTCTTTGCTGGCATCCCAGAATAACACAGGCCCCCAGAGCCAGCGCCCCCCCTCCACTCATGCTGCCCCTGGCTGCCTCCCCAAGCTCCCCAAGTAGATTTGGGGGCAGAACAGTGGAGGGGCAGTCCAGTCAGTGAGCTAGTGACGCCCCCTCCAAGCCTCATCCCATTTTGGCATTTGTATACCCTGAGTTTGATTCTTTTCTTTAATCCTGAGAATTTCAAAAGGCCTGTGATTGCAGGGAGATATTTTAGACCCTTCCTCTTTGCCTGACGGATGATCAGTCTTAATGCCAGTTATCAAGTATAAAATGGCAAGGATTAATCATTTGTACAGCCCAAAGTACACTTCAAAAAATTAAAGGCTACAGTGCACGGTGGCTGAGCAGAAATCCAAATCCAAGTTCAGAGAATCCTTAGACAGAAACAAACCTTCAAAGGTCAGCCAGTTCATTCCCCAGACTTCAGACAGTGCAACCTTTAATTTGCCCCCAGGTGGATGAGAAAACTGTCGGCCCAGCCAGCAGACCTTGACAGCACTTGGCAAGGCCCCGACTCCAGGGGGCCTGGAGGGCACAGGGCAGGGCCAGCACACCTGGCTCCCTGGTTTCGGAGGGGCAGCCCACACTCTTAGCTTGACTCACAGATCCACAGCCCAGATGCTTCCCCTACGCTAGCTGTGGTTCCTGACCTGATTTGCCTCAAACAGCCCTTTGAGCATTTAACATAAGTTGTGGCCCCTCTCCCAGGAGGTGTGTCCATCTGTACATTTAGTCAGCACATTGTGGACAGTGTTCCTGCCCCCGGAATTTGCCCGAGGCCCCTGACCTGCAGTAGATCCCTGTGGCTGTATCCCTTCAGGTATAGACTCCATCCCCTGGGCCTCCAGCTGACGGCTTCTCCTTTCCCTGCAGAGGTGGTACAGCTCAGCCTCGCCCCTGAGGAGAGGGTCAGTGTGGCCACAGTGACCGTGGGCCTGAGCACAGTGCTGACCTGCGCTGTCCACGGAGACCTGCGGCCACCCATCGTCTGGAAGCGCAACGGGCTGGCCCTGAACTTCTTGGATTTGGAAGACATCAATGTAAGTCACCTGGCTCTGACTCTGAGCTCAGACGCACCTCCCGGGGAAGCCAACTGTGCAAGATGCCGAGATGCCATGTGGTAGCTGCAGGGCCAGAGGGCTTTCTTTTCACATCCCACGTTGGTGCCATTCAGCCTGTTGTCTGGTGTCTGGAGGTATCAGTCCCACCTCGTGCAGAGAATAGGATGGATGGTGGCTGCAAGCTGCTAGCCAGCCCCAGAATAAGGTGAACAGGTGCCGCAGACCGGCTGCAGAAAGCTAGAAGTTCCTGGCGGTGAGGGGTAAGGAACTGAAAAGCACCAGTATGGGGTCAGAAGGGCCAAGACAACTGATGGTTGCAAGGCAAGTTTATTCAAAGAGCATGAATGTATATATAGGTTTAGTACGGAACGAATATTAGACAATAAATCAGTAAACCTTGTATTTCCACATATTCTGTCGCCACTATCTATGCGCCACTATCTATGCGCCACTATCTATGCGTCAGCATGCCTTATGGGCCGTTCTTTGGAGATACAGACTTCCCCCTCAGGGCAGCTCGTCCTTCTTCTGGGGAACAACCAGGGGCTCTTAGATCCAGAGCAGGCACCTGGAACGAAACTGGCCGCAAGCCATTTTCCTTTTTTACGCTCAATACCGCAGCGTCAGGAGTGCATACCAAGAAAGAGACAAGCAGTTCTCCGGAAAGCAGGAAGCTGAATAAGCTTACAGCTTGGGGGCCACCACATTTCCCCCTTTTTTATTATTTTTTAAAGCTTGATAAGGTAGTTTTAAGCCATGAACATCCTGACGCAAGACAGCGAAGCGCCCCATTACAAATCTAACAACACAAGGTAATAAACCGATCACTAATAAAAGTAGTACACCAATTGATATCAGGCCTGAGAGCCCTCCATGAATCCATTGTATCGGATTTAGCCCTTGTAGTTGATCTAATAATCCTTGAATCAAATTCTGGGGTCCATCTTCGTCCAGGTGGGCCTCTTGAATAGCTTGTATTTCGGCATTTAACTTTTGAATATCAAGGCTAATGTGTCCATCAGTCCATATACTTAATATATGCATTTTTACTTTTTCCCAATCCCATTGTGAATCATTATATAAATGTTGAGTTACACAAATCCAGGTATATTTGGCATGACAAATCAAATGCATTTTTAATTTTAAAGCCATAACTTGATCCCCTATTCCTATTAGAACATTTTTTAATTCATCTGCTTCCGTTTTTAGTTGGGTATCAATATGACTTTGTAGGGCTAATGCTACACTAGTATTTTTAGATAACTGATTAACATAATGAGCCTGGTGAATAGTTTGTGAAAGAGCAATCCCAGCAGTGGCCGCAGTAGCAGTTAAAGCTGCTAAGGCTAGGATTGCACATATTAGAACACCTATAAATCTCTTTGGTCGTTTTAATGCTTCAGTCAATTCCAGCCAGGCTTGCATGCCAGTGTTATGATACCATGGTTCAGACAAATTAACAGGTAACATTATATAAGAAGGTTGCTTCATAATCATAACAGATGTAGATCCTTTAACGGGCAAAACACAACTACTAAAGATACAATTAACACAAGTAATATTATAACCTATAGGATTCATAGTGTTTTCTACAATTAAATCTCCAATCAATAAAGCATAAGGAGGAGCGACGCAAGTAATCACCGGTCTATAAGAAAAGGATACGGCAAGTTTCCAGAATTCCCATTGCTTGTAAAAAACAAGGCTGTTATTATTAACGGGGACAGAAGAAACTAGTATGGTGCCATTATCATAATCTAAAGTACACCAGACAGAGGCTTTAGTCCATGTATCATTACAAACAGGAAAATCAAACTGCGGGAATTCAGAAGCCATAAAAGCAGGAAATTGTAGTCCTGTGACAGTCTTTACGACCGTAATTTGATGTCCAGCTAATAACGTCCCTTGATTACCTATGGTAGTTTCAGTACACAAATAATGTCCAGTATCTTCAATCCTCAAGCAATATATGCATAGAGAATGATCCAACGAAGTAATAGAAGCAAGCTTAGTTACTCTAGCATTCATGTGAATGGGAACGTTATCCTTATACCAAAATACAAAGGTGGATAAATCTTCTCGTCTAGAAACAGTCTGTTTGCAAGGAAGACAAATATATTAGATCCCACAGCTTTATAATTTTTACGTAAATGAGTAAAAAATTGAGAATTTACAGTGGTTTGGTAAGAAATAGCATGTTCTAAAGCAACAGCCTTAACACAAGCCAAATTGGTACTCATAGGACTTAAACAAACAGGGGGAGTATTAAACCAATTAGAGTAATTAACAGAAGTATTAGTAATAGGCAAATTTCCTAGCACTCTTCCAAAAGTAAAATCATTATAGAAAATTGGAAGGTCAGCTTCAGACCATGTAACAGGTTGTAATAAAGGAGGATCGGGTACATAAGCCCAATAAGATTTAGCCTCTATAGGTGGGGCTGCCAATACAGCTATCATGGCTAAAAAAAAGGTAAGAGGAGAGCGAGGATGAGCACTCTCCTCCATAATCCTACGTGCTTGAAATACTAAACATTGCAATTGATACCAAGTAATTTGATTTCGATCTCCCCTCGCCTCCCTGACAAGTTGTCTCCTACTCCGTCGCCGCATTCTTCTCGTCCGCCGGGGGAACCGGTTGGGGTGTGCTGTGGTCGATTGCGAGAGCCTCAGGCGACGCATTCTTCGAGTCAGGGTGTTTATTGGTGATGGCATGATAATGTCGAACCAAGCGCTCGGGGAGCCACCGAGGAGAGTCTGCCTCCCTAGGGAAAACACAAGCATGGCCTCGGCCCCATACTAAAACAGGGTCTGGTCCATGCCAAAGGTTAGTCATGGGATCTTTCCATTTAACAAGCGCTTTTTCAGGAGGGGTTCCAGAAAGACCTGTAAACAATCGTTCATAAGGCGTGTGACTAAATGCATCTAAAGTTAAAAAATTTAAAATAAATAAAGCATGATTAAGCATAATCTGAGGAGATCTATCATATTCCCCCTTTTTTATTTTTTGTAACGTAATTTTTAATTGTTGGTTGGCACGTTCTACAATACCTTGACCCTGAGGATTGTAGGGAGTGCCTGTTTTATGTGAAATATGGAAAGTTGCCCAAAAATTGGCAAAAGCTTTACTCGTATATCCTGGAGCATTGTCTGTTTTTAAAGCTTTAGGAATTCCCGTAGATGCAAAACAATGAAATAAATGAGTAATTACGTATTTAGTAGATTCCCCAGCCAAAGGCGTAGCACATATAAAATTAGAGTAAGTATCAACAGTTACGTGAACAAATTGTAATTTACCAAAAAAGGGAATATGAGTAACATCCATTTGCCAAAGATGATGAGGGAGTAAACCCCGAGGATTGACTCCAAATTGTGGAACAGGAAGGTGGGGTAAACATTTAGAGCAGGACTTAACAATGTATCGGGCTGTTTCTCTAGAAATAGAGAATTGTTTTTGAAGCATAGCAGCAGATTGATGATGTAAATTATGTGATTGAGTAGCAAGATCCTGAGGTTGAGATAAACTTAAGGCTATACTCTTTGTATTTTCGTCAGCCAATTGATTTCCCAAAGACAATGGGCCAGGGAGACCTGAATGGGCTCGAATATGTAATATGGCTACAGGAAAGTCATGCTGACGAATAATCTTTTGTAGTTGAAAGAAAGTCTGAAACAATTGAGAATCAACAGTATTGCCAATTATAGCAGTTTCTATGTTACGCAAAATAGTAACCAAATAATGGCTATCCGTATAGAGATTAAAAGAACAATGTGAAAAGATTTGAAAAGCCAAGGAAATCGCATGTAATTCAACTCGTTGGGCAGAGGTATGATCTGTTTGTTCTTTATGAAGTAAGTCATCAGAAATAACCACAGCGATGCCATTGGCAGAACCATCAGTAAAAACATTTGGGGCATTGAGAATAGGAGTTGAACAGATAGTTTTAGGAAAAATAAATAGATGTTGAGTAGCAAAATGAAGGCGCTTATTAGAAGGATAATGATTATCAATAATTCCTGAATATCCAGCAAAAGCAAGAGCCCAAAAATCAGAGACAAATAATAGCCAAGAATATTGATAAGTAGTATAAGGTATAATAATAGAATTTGGTTCATATCCTACCAACTGAATATTTCTTCTACGACCCAATTGAACAAGGGTTGCTATTAACTCATAATAAGGTGTAATGACTGTATTAGGCGTATTTTTCATATGAGTCCATTCAAGAATTCCTGTTTCTTGCCATAATAAGGCGGTAGGGGTATGTGACGTAGCACAGATTATTAATAGTATAGGTAAAGAAGGCTCAATTCTAGTTAGCTGAGCAGATTGTATTGCTTTGTTTACAAGCTTGAGTGCTTGTTGAGCTTCAGAAGTTAAAATACGAGGGGAAGAAGGATCAGGACTTCCCTTTAGGATATTAAAAAGAGGCTGTAACTGACCCGTAGTTAATTTTAAAGAAGGTCGCAGCCAATTAGTATCTCCTAATAACTTTTGAAAATCATTTAAAGTTTTAAGAACGTCAGTCCATATCTCTATCTTCTGAGGTGTAATATTATAATTTGTGATATACTTACCAAGATATGAGAAAGGTGGGTTCATCTGTACTTTGTCAGCAGCAATGACTAGTCCTGATCGTGACAAATGACTTTGAAGGGAATTATAAGCCTTAAGTAAAATATGTTTATCAGAATAAGCAAGTAATAAGTTATCCATATAATGAATAAAATATATCTGAGGGAACTGTTTACGAACAGGGGCAATAACTTGAGCTACAAACTGTTGACATAAAGTAGGACTATTAGCCATACCCTGAGGCAGCATTTTCCATTGATAACGTTGCATAGGTTCTATAAAATTTAAAGAGGGTAAGCTAAAAGCAAATCGCAACTTATCAGCCGGAAATAGAGGAATAGTAAAAAAGCAATCCTTAAGATCAATAATAATAATCATATAATTTTTAGGTATGGCTGCAGGAGAAGGCAAACCTGGTTGCAGAGCTCCCATAATTACCATAGTTTGATTAACAGCACGTAAATCTTGCAATAAACGATATTTTCCCGATTTTTTCTTTATAACAAATATAGGAGTATTCCAAGGGCTATTAGACTTTTCTAGTCTGCCCAAAGCAAGCTGTTCATTAATTATATTATGGGCCGCCATTAATTTCTCCTTAGAAAGGGGCCATTGGTCCACCCAGACAGGATTATCAGAGATCCAAGTTATAGGGTCAGCATGTGGTGGAGGAGAATCCAAGGCCCCTAGAAAAAACCCAAGCCTGTTTTATCCCGTTTATTATCAGTCTGTAAGGGTAATTTATTTCCCTGTTGATTTTTTCCCAAACCATTCCTAGGATCATACCCTTGATTTAACAATATATTAGTTACAGTAGGGTTGGGACTAAGCAATAGGATTCCCATTTGTTGTAATATATCTCTTCCCCAAAGGTTAACTGGCAATCCGGGCAATACGTAGGGTTTGAATATTCCTTGATTACCTTCAGCATCCTGCCAATGTAGGTATTGCGAACTTTTGTTGTGGAGAATTAGATTGGCCAATACCTTGCAACTGTGTAATGGTTTGGTGCACGGGCCAATTTTTTGGCCAATGTATAAACGAAATAACAGAAACATCAGCACCAGTATCTAATAACCCAGAAAAAGGCCTTCCATTTATTTTTAATACCAATTGTGGTCTTTCCCTACCAATTTGTTGAATCCAGTAAACTGCATCAGAGGAACCGAAAGCACCAGTTCCTCTTTTGTTATGTCGTAAAATTTTTCCTTCTGGTATATATGGAATTAATAGAAGCTGAGCTATTCGCATACCGGGCGTGATAAGAAAAGATCCTTTTGATGTTTGAACCATAACCTTTAATTCCCCTTCATAATCAGCATCAATCACCCCAGGAATAATAGTTAAGCCTTTCATAGACATACTACTTCTTCCAAGGATTACACCAACCGTTCCCTGGGGTAAAGGCCCAAAAGTTCCCGTAGGAAGGGCTTGGGGTCCCATATCCGAGGTTAATAAGAATTGGGTGGAGGCACAGAGGTCCAGTCCTGCACTATTTGGCGTGGCCCTTTGAAGGGAGGAGATTCCATTCCCTGAGGAACAAAGGTCTGAGCTGGAGGCGGTGGAGCAGGTTGTGGGGGGATTATTGACATTGCTCCAATTGTTTGATGGGGCCGGAGCAGGCCCCTCCGGAAGTTTCCCGACAAGGGAGTTCCATCTTTATGAGTCACTGATCGACATTCTTTAGCCCAATGCCGTCCTCTTTGGCATCGGGGACAAATTGTGGGAGGAGGAGATTTACCTTGAGGCACAGAATTTACGACAGGCATATTAGGAGTATCAACAGTACAATTTTTTGCAAAATGACCTGGCTTCCCACATTTAAAACAGTTTTTACTTTTAGCATTTGGCCCAAATCCTGCCTTAGTCAGGGCTGCAGCTATAGCTGCTCCCTGTAAGTAAGATGATCCAATATCAGAACAAACTCGAATATAATCCTCTAAATTTCCTTTCCTTTTCCATGGACGTATAGCTGCTTGACAAATATTATTAGCATTTTCGAAAGCCAATTGTTTGACGATGATTGCTCCAGAAGGACCATCAGAAATAATTCTATTAACAGCCTGTAATAATCTAGCCACAAAATCAGCATAAGGTTCATCTGCCCCTTGCCTTATTTTAGCAAGGTCTTCAGTCCTAGTGGAGGCAGGTAAATGTTTCCATGCATGTAGAGCTATATGATTGATCTGAGCATAAGCCACAAAAGGGAAAGCTAATTGATCCCGTAATAACTGATGTTGTCCTTCCCCAATCAACATCTCATAATTTACTAGCACATCATGTGCAGTATTTCTTTCAGCTTGTTCAGCAGCCTTTTCATAATATTCTGATTCCCAAAGTAAATAGTCGCCACCAGTGAGACAAGCACGAGCAATAGATTTCCAGTCTGCTGGAGGCAATGCTTCTGTTGCAATAGTATCCAACATAGTAATAGTGAAAGGGGCTATAGGCCCATATTGTGCACAGGCTGCTTTTAAATCTTTCAAAACCTTAAAGGAGAGAGGCTGATATTCCCAATTATTTTGTTGTGGATTTTGAGGATTGGGTCGTTCCACCACCGGGCAGCAGAATAAAGGATCCTCCCCTCTATTAAGAGCTCCCCGTACTGCTTGTTGTAAAGGACTAAGCTTAGGAGGGATAGGGACAGAGACATGTAATTGCTGTAACCGCGGAAGAATATTTTCATCAGGATATTTTTCAGCCTCATATTTGGCTTCTTCACCCGCTAAATCAAAAGAAAAGTCATCATCATCAAGTGAATTAACACTCTTTATCCTCGGTGGCAACGGAGGAGCAGTAGCTACTGCAGCAATATGTTCTACAGATTTAGCTGTTAATTTTGGAACTGAATCATAAATTGGATTAAAACAATCTCTTATTAAATTCCACAAGCTAAAAATGGAAACTGAAACAGAAGATGGTCCATGAGCTTCATGATATTTAGATAACTCATCTCCTACACGAGTCCAAATTGCTAAGTCCACTGATCCTCCTTCAGTGAACCAAGGACAAGCATCATATACTAATTGCAAAAATTCCAGAAGTTGTGAGGTAAGTTACCTTAGTTCCACGGGCTTTTAACATTGAAAGCAAAACCTGAGCAAATAAATCACGCTCCTTAGAGCCCTTTTGTCCCATATTATTTTACTTCTGACTCTTTCTCGAGTTACCGTCCTAAAAACGAAATTATTTCTTGTGGCCACACTATCTCACTCGAGAGTTCTACTTACCTGAAATCTTCCGAAATGCCTCACGCACTCAGGTCCCTGTTCGGGCACCACTTGCCGCAGACCGGCTGCAGAAAGCTAGAAGTTCCTGGCGGTGAGGGGTAAGGAACTGAAAAGCACCAGTATGGGGTCAGAAGGGCCAAGACAACTGATGGTTGCAAGGCAAGTTTATTCAAAGAGCATGAATGTATATATAGGTTTAGTACGGAACGAATATTAGACAATAAATCAGTAAACCTTGTATTTCCACATATTCTGTCGCCACTATCTATGCGCCACTATCTATGCGCCACTATCTATGCGTCAGCATGCCTTATGGGCCGTTCTTTGGAGATACAGACTTCCCCCTCAGGGCAGCACGTCCTTCTTCTGGGGAACAACCAGGGGCTCTTAGATCCAGAGCAGGCACCTGGAACGAAACTGGCCGCAAGCCATTTTCCTTTTTTACGCTCGATACCGCAGCGTCAGGAGTGCACACCAAGAAAGAGACAAGCAGTTCTCCGGAAAGCAGGAAGCTGAATAAGCTTACAGCTTGGGGGCCACCACAAACAGGGGAGGCGCGGTGGGCAGGGCAGGAGGTTCCTGGGCAGAGGAGAGCATCTGGCTGGGTGCCCCCCAGGAGAGACTCTGGATCCGGAAGCTGGGGAGGATACAGACAGCTGGACGCCGAGGAGGGGGTATTCCCTGTGGAGGGCAGAGGTGAGCCTCTGGGCTGGGTTGGCTGGAGGGCAGGGGCAGCGGGGTGGTGAAAGGAAACAAGATCAGGCCAGAGGGGCCTGCCCAGGGGCCTTGTTTGCTGGGAGAGGGAGTATGGATGTGATGGGTTGAGCAGAAGAAGAGAGCTCCAGAGCTCTCACAGTCTAACGTGAGCAACAGGGGTCTCCTGGGTTCCGAGGGCCCGGGCACCCCGCACTGGGGTCCCAGCACCACCCCACTCTGCCTTTAGGACTGGACAATTTCTTAAACTGATCCTCAGTGAATTAATCTATTAGAAGAGCAACATTATCGGTGCCTCCCTTCTACTGGACTTGAGGAATAAAGGGATTGAGTCAAGAATATGCACTGGCCCTGGTTTGGCACAGGATGAGGTGGCTTCCTGGGAGTTCATGGGAGAAGATGGAGTGATGTCACCCACATAGGGCGCTGCCAGGATGGCTGACAGGTCTTGAGCTACTGTGACAGGAATACAAGTTTCAGGCAGAAAAGGGGCAGCCCTGGTCTCCTTGGCTCAGGACAGGCCAACCCAGGATGGGCTGCTTGGCCCCAAGAAGGAAGACCTGTGGGATGAGTGGTCAGTTCCTGTAGCCACTGTGAGGTGGTGAGGGAGGTGCTGGGGCAGAGGGAGCTGGCCTGGGCCGTGTGACCCATGAGTTGGACTAGCACAAGGGGCAAGGGACCAAAAAGAGACCAATTGGTTTGCTTAGATGCAACACCATTCCAGCCATCAGCCCTGCCCCGCAGTGGAGTGAGCATCACAGGAGGCAGTGAGCTCCCCATCCCTAGAGGCATACAAGCTCAAGCAGGATCATGGTAAACAATGCTGCTAGCCACAAGAGGGCAGCTAAACCCCGTGACCTTGAAGATCCCTTCCAACTCTGAGACTGCTTTGTGGGGAGAGAGGTCCAGCGTTTAATCCTGCAGGAACCACAAAGTTGGAACTCTGCTACTCTCTAGGCCCCTTTGGATGTGCCCTGGAGAACATGGGGGAAGCAGATGGGAAGAGGGGGTCACTCTAGAGTCCCACCCTGGGCAGAGCTGGGGAGAAGTGCCCTTCCCCCACCTTTGTCGCACCAGGCAGGATGGTTTCCTTGCAATTTCCCCACTATAGTGAGCATAGCCTATATCCCACCCGTCTCTGAATGTCAGGACCAGCACGAGCCTGGTGGCTGCTTGATGGTCAGATGCTGGGTGGGCAGAGTTCTTCATCTTCTGAGCCTGAGGTGCCCAGGGCTTCTCTGCGATCTTAGCAAGGGAAGGCACTGGCGTGTTTGTAAAGACTAGGGTGTATGTGTATGTGTGCATATGCACGTGTGTGTGCTGGGGTGCACATTTGTGTGTGCATATCTCTCAAGGTGGGTTGTCAGCTTTTAACTATGTTTGGCCAGTAGTGATTAATTCAGAACTAGGTCAGGTCCTCCTGTGTCTGTCTGAACATCCATGTGCATTGCTTGATGCTCTATTTAAAGACATTAGAAATAAAGGCAGAGGCAGAACTCCTCTTAATGCACTTGCCAATGGTTAATTAATTTACTCTGAGTGTCTTTGCCCTCCCTCGAACACGCCTCCAGCACCAGCTCAATTGAATTTCTACTTTTCACAGTGAGGTTAGCAATTTGGGTAATTGTGGGTGCAACTGGAGATTAATGGCCTCTTGTTACCTCCCAGGAAACACTTGCTGCTCTGGGCAAGTCAGCAGCCCACAAGCAGGCAGGGGCCTGTGCTTCTCAGAAACCCCCGCGTGAGGGTGCAGGGCAGTGCCAGCCCCGCAGGGGTCCTTGCCTGATGCATGCAAGCACACACACACACAACACACACAACACGCTCACACACACACACACACACACACACACACACATACACACCTGCCTTTAAGAGGGGAGGGACGCAGCACAGCCTACTCATGAAGGGCCAGGCTCTGGGGTCAAAAGGATCTGGCTTTAAGTCTCAGCTCCGCCACTTACTAGTTGAGTGACCTTGGAAATGGCACTTGACTTCTCCAGGCCTCAGTTTCCTCCTCTGTGGAAAAGGGATAAATAATAGATCCTGCCTCATAGGGTTATAATGAGGATTAAGAGACACGTGAAATTCTTAGCATATAATGTTCCATGCTAACTATTATCACTCTCATTTTCATAATATTACTAATTATTATTATTATTATTATTATTACTGCTCCCACCAGACAACACTCTCCACCCCTTGCAGCCCGAGTCCCCGAACAGCAGCCAGCACAGTCCGGTGAGGCTCCCCGTCAGGCAGGTGTGACCCTGGGGTGCCCCTGCTGCCTGTAGTCGCCTCGATTCAGGTCAGCCTTGATTCATCCGGAGGGCGACACTGACCAGCCACCTCCGGCAAGTCCAGGGCCGCCACCTTCTCTGGGCCTGCGGGGAAACGGGGATGAGGCTCTCCTCCTCGCGTGGGCATTTTCAGGCTAAGCGTGTCCGAGGACGGTGAGGAGAGCAGCCCCAGGAGGACATCAGGCTGGAGATGGGTAGAGCTGGGTCATCAGGATTCACAGGGCATTTCTGAAGCAAGATTGGTCAGGGGAGAAAAGCCCAGGGGGGGCTACCTGGTCGAGCAAAGATCGGGGATCGAGGGGTTCATAGAGCCCCCCAGCCTGTGGCATCTCAGCGCCCTCCCCCACCTGCCACAGTCAGAGATGAAACACGATCACGGGCCTTGTAATGAGTGACTGGCTCCCAAACGCTCCACAAACAGGGGAAGTTGATCAGCTTACAAAACCCCAGGCGGGCAGATTAGAGAGCACCGAGAGGTGTGGGCCTCCTTTCTTTGTCATTTGTATGAGACATCTTGATTGGCAACAAAATATTAATCACTTTTTCACTACTCTTAATGAGAGGCTTTCATGGGCAACAAAATATTAATTTGTCTTGTCTTATCTGTTAAGAATTCTGTTAATGAATTCAGTCACAGAGCTATTACAGAATGCCATGCTAATGACACATGTAATTAAACTTTTCTGACTTGCAAACATCAAGGATGCCTCAAGCATCAGAATAATATTTGATCAGAAAGTAAATGTGCCCTTCTAGCCCGGAGCCAAGCAAGAAGGAGCCACTTGGATTCCCCAGTGAGCAATGTCGCTGTCAGGAGCAGTCAGGAGTCACCAATGTGTACACGGCCGTCCAGATGGCCTACGTGGGGAGCCATCCTCTGGATTCACTTAATAAGTTCCTGCGAGTGGCAAGCCCTGTGCCAGAGCGTAGAGCAAAGACATTCTCCCCGGCCTCGCGGGGGCAAGGTAGCACAGACCTGTTGTGCCCCGCCCCCGGGATGCCTGAGCGCCCCTCTGCAGGATGGCTCGGCCTCACTGCAGCACAGGCCATGAGGGGCCCTGCCTCAGCCCCACCTGGCAAAACAAACCCCCCAAGCAGAGGGCAGCACTAGGTACCAGGAGTGCAAAGGCCCCCGAGACAGGTGCTCCCCAGGAGGGGCGGGAATTCTGCCTCACCTCCCGGCAGCAGGTCTCTGGATTATGATACCTCCTTCTGTTTGCGTGATAAGAAATCAATAGTTTCTGCTCATGCACGTTCCCCAGAGCTCACAAAGGGGGGCCTGTAATTTGTTTACTTCCTGGCCAGCTGCTGGGCTCTTTACAGAAGCAGTGGTGGGTCTGGCGGCTTCAGACCTGGCCCTGTGGCCCCCACCTCAGCCCTCAAGGACCCACGGCCACTGCTCCAGCTTAGAAGCTGAGGGCAGGGGACAGGCACAGCAGCCCCCTGATCTTAGGCCAGGCTGCCGGCCAGCAGAGCACCTATGCCGGCGTGCCTGGGCGAGCCCGCACCCCGTAGGCCATGCACTGTGCGCCTGTGGTCAGCATGCCCAGCCTAGGGCCCTGCTCTGCTCAGACAGCCCTGTGCCACGTGGGAGAGGGCAGCCCGTCACGCTGGAGGGCCACAACCAGAGTCCGTGGGGGAAGTTTACCCTCAGGAAGGACTCTGCCTTAGGAGGCAGGGAGATGCCTCCCACCACTGGTACCCAAGCGGAAAGGGGACCAGCCAGGTGCCCCCTGAGGGCTCTCTGGGCCCTGGGGCCATACAGTGGTGTGATAAGGAAATTGTGTGGGAAGCAGGGACATGTGGGGCATGAGAGCCCTGCACAGGAGCCAGGAACCTTGCTTTTTCACCTGGACCACAGAGCCTCCATCATTCCTGTCTCCCGAGGCCTGTGCCCTGAGACAGGCATCGGGGCTGGGGTGGGGGCCCATCTCTGAGGCAGATCCATACACTTCTCGCCCTACCCTGGCCTCCACACTAGGTGTCCTTGAGGTGAGGGAGAGGCTGCCTCACTTTCTGCAGAAGTGGAACCCATCCCTGGCTGCGCCGCCCTGCCCAGACCACACAGTAGCTACTCCGGAAGTAAAGTGACCGTCCCCAAACCCAGTCTTCACGCCCTGCCCCAACAATGTCACCTGCCCTCCCCTCGTAACTGTCTTCCTCACTGTCCCTTATATCCCCAAGGACAGGGGCTGCCCATCAGGGGAGGAGAAGCAGGGAGAAGACATCCCCAAAGTCCCAGAAAATAGCCGACCCCTGAATCCTTGCTAGCGTTAATGCTGTTGTTTCTACCATCGGTACTAAGCCACTGCTGTGTCCAGGAGCCAGTTTCCATGCTAGTCCACTCACAAGCATTTAATCCTCATCGCAGCCCTGTGAGGCAAGTGGGGTTCTGTTAGTCAGAGGGTCCAGGAACTTGCCAGGGCCTGCAGCCAGCCTGCACACCCAAGCCAGAGCTCCCCGGGTTCCTTGCTCTTAGGACACAGCACCTAGCACCAAGCATTGCCAAGGCCTCACCCTGGGGCAGCTGGGCCTGCCTCCTGCTTCAACAGTAACCGCTGCAGTGTCCAAGCCCCAGTGGATGTGTCCCCTCCTGGTGCAGCCCATGTGTCTGGTGCTAGAGGTCTCATTAGCCACCAGCCTCTGCCACAGCAAAGAGAAGGCAGAAGGCTCTGAGACCAGCACGTGGAATTGTTTGGCCGAGATATTCTCAGGGAGAGGAAACATTTTTCTATTGTATTCTTCTTTAAAAAAAAAAAAAAAAAAAAAGGCTTATAGCAAACCCCATATATTGCAGATGACTTGAAAAAGCCACTCTTTTTTGCTGTTTTTTTTCTTTCACCAAATCTCCCTCTTGGGGGCTTTCAGATGTCGGCAGGCAGAGTACAGTGACAAAAGCAGAAAAACAAAACCTATTAAAAGAAATTATTTGTGGCAGTGTTTGAAGGATGTGTTAAAAGATTCACTTTTTCCCCATGCCTATATGGTGTAAAACCATGAACAAATAACTCTAATGAAGCATATGCTCTCAGCCAGCTCTTCTTTGGAAGTGAGTTATTAAAAAGACCAAAAGAGAATGATTTAAGAGCTCATGACTCATTTGATTCTTATTGTCTTTGTATGAACCAGTCATGAATCTATTGTAAAAAGATGAGAGGCGTTTGATTAGCATGGAGAGCTGTTTGCAACATGCTAGACAGTGGTTGTAGGTTCTGCATTAAAATAATCTCATTAAACGCTTGGGTACATTTTGTTTTAAAATCTTGGAAAACAGTATACTTGAAGCACTCAAAGCCTTTGGCCAGCTCATGTCAAAAACCCTGGTTACAGATGAACAACCGGTTCTTTTGAGCTTTGGATGAGCTCAAACCATGAGAATTGGCCAGAGCTCTCCAAGAGACAGGGCCTGGGCCCATGGTACATCAGCCTGTGGAACTCACGGGGGTCTCTGCCCTCCCAAATACCTCCACTGGCCTTGGCTTTCTCAGTGGCCTCCTCAGGATCACCCCTCTTTCCCCATAGTGTTACCGACCAGGGTTTTTGGCCTCTTTAATCAACAGAAATTGATCAGAGGCCAGACAAAAAACTCAGACAAGGCTTTATTGGGGCCCCTGCTGCAGCAGCGGGGAGCGAGAACAAACAACAGGAACCCTTGCTGGCTCACTAGCTAGCTGAGCGGGGTGGAATCAGGGAGCTTGTTCTTTACATGAGGTGAGAGTAGGGGTGTGTCCGGGGGGTCGGGCTGGAGGGCCAGCTTACGTGGTTTGCCCACCCCTTCGGTGGTGTTGTGTGCAGAGGGCATACGCAGTACCCTGCTTTGCTTCCGACCCCTTGGTTTTGCTCCAGGCTGTTCAAAAGTGGCAGTTGGGTTTTTTGGTCTCTTTGTATCTTTTGTCCGGAATTTGCCCGAACTGCGCATGCGCGCAGTTATTTTTAGTCCCATACAGTTTCTTTGCATTCTGTTGCTCGAGGAGAGGTGTGTCCAGGTGCAAGCACTGCAGCGCTGCAGCAAAGGGGCCCAGGTCCCAACCTGTCTCAATAGTACTAGCTTCAAGGCTTTACTTGTGCTCAGTGACCTCTTCTGGCCCCATCTCAAAGGTACAGAGTCCCTCAGGAAGGTTCTGATCCAGCTTCCCGACCCTGAATGCAGAGCCCCAAGCCCTACGCAGGGGAGCTCACATTCAGGCTGTTTTCAGGCTTTATCTAATGAAAACGACACTGTGGTGAACATCCTTATACATACCTCTTTGCACATTTGTGTAAGCAGCCCTGTAAGATTAAGTTCTTAGAAGTGGAATAACTATACCCAAGAGTGGACATGTTTTCAGTTTTGATG
Source organism: Eschrichtius robustus (assembly GCF_028021215.1). Taxonomy (NCBI): domain Eukaryota; kingdom Metazoa; phylum Chordata; class Mammalia; order Artiodactyla; family Eschrichtiidae; genus Eschrichtius; species Eschrichtius robustus. Next base: position 111,039,369 of record NC_090825.1, on the reverse strand, counting down.
GATATTGCCAAATCTCCCTCCAAAAAGGTTGCACCAGTTTATACTCCCTCCAGTGGTGTATAAGATTTTTAAACACCATAGCAGGAGAAAATTCCTGATTGCAAGCCTTGTTGGTCCCTGAAATGAGCCATGGAAGGAAATTTAATCAAATCCTCCCTGGGGTGTTTCCGGAACAGCAAGAATGCCTATCAGCTATCTTGGCTGGGAGTGTGACCCAGCTTAGAGGAGCTGGTAAGGCCCTCTAGGCCTGGGGACTCGTGATGCAAGGGGCCCCCGGGGGGAGGGTTGCAGGGTTCCCAGATGAAGGCAGCAGGTTCGAGATGGTGTGGAACTTCAGTTGACCCTGCAGGGCAGTCTAGCGCCTGAGTCCCTTCCCACCCAGGCTGGGCACACAGGGCTGATCAGTTAAGTATCTGAAGCCCCATTCAGGGGCTCAGGCCTGCAACTCCCCGGAAGACCCCAGGAGCTGCCACTCATCCACGTGATATACTCTAGAGTCCTGGCCAGTCAAGAGGTGTCTGCCCTCTGGCCTCTGGGGATGGACGAGCTGGTGCTCAAAGCAATGTCTCTGGCGTGAGCCTTCTCGTACAGGTACCCAGGCCCCTGTGTGCACTCAGACACTCAAGCTTGTCCCCAGGGCAAATGCTTAGCATCCACACAACTGGGTCAGAATCTCCCCCATTTGAGTTCTGGAACCAATTACAAAGTTAGAGACAGCAGTTCATACAGGAACGGCCTCACTCTGACATCAATTTCAAGTTTGGGGAGTTCCCCAAGCTACCTTTAGGTTTAATAATTTAACTAGAAGGACTCACAGAGCTCACTGACAGCTGTTATGCTCACAGTTATGGTTTATCATCAGGAAGGAGTACAGATTAAAATCAGCCAGGAGAAGAAGCCCACAGGACAGAGTCCAGGAGGGTCCACGTGCGGAGCTTCCATTGTCTCCTGGCGCGGTCATGGTTCCCGGCATAGACGTGTAACAACATACCTACCAGGGAAGCTCACCCAAGTCTGTGTCCAGAGCCTTCACTAGCACTCGATCCCATACTGCCCGCATGGCTGACCCCTAGTATCCAGCCAGGAGACAGGAGGCAGAGCTGGTACCATGTGGTGCAGGGCTCCCATCATAAATCACATTGTTAGATGCTCTGGTTTGCTCAAGCAAACTAAGGCACATCCCAAGGCCTAGAGTTCACCTCCCAAGAGCTGAGGGCAAAGGCCAGACTCCTCTCTGGGTAACGTTACTTCTTCACTTCACTTCCTATGGCTCCCCACGAGCCAGCACTCTAGGCTGACACACCTCCATTCATTCAGCAAACACTAACTGAGCTCCCGTTATGCACCAGGCACCATGCCACACATGGGCACAGGATAGGGGTGCACAGAGAGATGAGGTGCCTCCCCTTTAGCACTGACCACATAAACCCCAGGCAGCAAGTGACTGCACACTCCCCACAGTCCTGGGGAAGCCCGGAGCCTGCCCACAGAGCCTTCTCCCACACCTGTGGCTCCCTGCCCTGGGCCAGGCCTGGGAGTGGGCAGGAGGACAGACCCACTCCAGGCTGCTCACACCGAACGTGACTGTCCGCAGCAGCCTTCCCCTGGGGGCTCAGTGGCCACTTAGGCATTGCTTCAAGTTGCAGGGACTTCTCTTTTAAGAGAACTTTGATCAAGAGGACTGCTTCTGCAGGCCCTCGCAGAGTGACAGGTCTGTCCTCTGAGGGGCTAGAAGGAGGTGACCAACACGGGAACCCCAGTGTGAGTCCAAGGGGTCAGCTGTGTAGAGAGAGCAGTGGTTTGGAACATGTGTGTGCACACATGCTCATGTTTACTGCATGTGTTCCCAAGGGTGTTTGTCTGTGCCCACCAATGATGCATCTGGTCTTTGCTGGGTCTGGATAATGGGTGTGTGTGTTCATGTGAGTGCAGACATCTCTGAGGACCGGCCGTCACCAAGGCGCTGCATCGCTCAGTGTTTGGGTGCATTTGTGCAGGTGGGATGCTAGGGTTAGTGAAATTCTGGGGGCCAGAGTCAAACCAGCCTGGGGGAAAAGACCCTCTCCTTTACTCCATCCTCTCCAAAGAGAGCCAAGAGTGCTCCTGAGAAGGGCAGAGCTAGAAAAGCTCTGAATAAATGTTTCTAAACTTTGTAGCACTGACAGTACCATTAACCTAACCTCTGAAATCACTCTGGAGTCCTTGTGTCTAACGTTTAGTCACTAAATAATCAGCACTGATGGCTCATTTTCATATTACTTAGACCTGACTCACATGTATCACTATGACAACATCCCCCCATCTTGCCTCTGCTTAAATATTGTTTAATACTGAAGTTTCATTTAATTACTTTATTAAGGACAGATACTTAGAAAATAGCTTTTTAAAAGGCAAAAAATACATACCTTTAAGTAAAACTGTCTCTTTTCCAAAGACAGGTGTGCATCAATACAAAGAATGGTCTAATCTGGCATCTGTTTATTTCTGGAAGGAACCTTGATTTTGCTAATACATTTCTATGCATCAGAGCAAAAGAAAAAAAAGCCATCCATAAAAAGACGGTTACAGAGATGCAATCAAGCACTGATAGCAACATTCAGACACACCTCAGAAAACCTTCAGGAGGAGAAGGATTGCAGGTTTAGTTTTATGTAACTTCTTCTAAATCAATTTTTAAAGTAATTTCCTTACATCTAATGAGGTAAATTTGATTTCTGTAGCCAGTATTCATGCTCCAGAAAATAATATGCACTTTTTTCCTGTAATTATATGATGCCTATTGTTTCAGCCCAGAGCCATTATTTTACTTAGTACAGAGTCAGGTTCTCCCCAGAGCCTAACTCACAGGCTGGTAATGAGTTAGGTGCTCGAAGTAGAGCCATAACGCATCCGGCAACCCACACGCCTCCACACCTGAGCGATCACCCAGGGGACATGCCTCTGCTCCCAGGAGCAGTGAGGAAAACCAGACGGAGAGGTTAAGCAACTCTGTTAGGGGCTCCCAGAAGCCATCAGCCCGGTGTGGGACTACACGCATGGGCTCTGCCTGCTACACTGAGCTGAGCCCTCCCAGTGTGCCCAGGCCTGAGGATGCAGCATGGAGAAGGGGGCAGGGTGGGAAAGCAGGGACAAGACTTGAGACCAGCTCTCTGCCTCCCCACCAGCCACTTGCTTTGGACCCCGTGTGATTGGTAACATTTGGGGGCACAGGAAGGCAGGAGGTGGGCGCCTCCATTGTCGAACCCAAAGAACCGGAACCAGGGCACAGCCCCTGCAGAGAGCCTAGCTCAGCGCCGTGTGCAGTCTGCTCAGCGAATATCCACTGAGGGCTCACTCTGTGTCGGGCTCCGCTAGGCACTGGGGACACAGCAGAGCGCAGCAGGCACGAGGGCGGAGCTCACATTCTAGCTGGGGAGACACGCAGCAAACAGTATGCTAAATGGGAGTAAGTGCGTGCCAGGTGCTCCGTGGGGGTTACAGATAGGGCCGGCAGATAACATATGAGCGGACTTGAAGGAGGTAGAGCAAGCCAGACTGATAGTCCTGGGGCAGTGGGACAAGGAGGAGAAAGTTCCTGAGGGGGCAGGATGCCGGGCATGTTGGAGCAACAGCAAGGGGCCACAGTGCTGGACAGGAATGAGCAAGGGAGCGTGGAAGGAGACGGGGCGGAGAGGGGACGGCAGGTCATCCCTGCAGACCCTCTAGGGCTGGGACTCTGAGTGAGGGGGGCGTGGTCTGGCTGCGGCGCAGAGGGGCAGCGGCGGAGGGCCGTGCGTCTGGCCCACGGCAGTAGCAGTGGAGGTGGTGAGAGAAGGTCAGACTCTGAATATATTGCGCAGGAGAGCTCTACTTTCTCACCCCATGGGGACTGGGCATTTGTTTTGCTTTATGGTTTTCAGGGTTTTCTCTGAGGCTTAAACAAAGCGACGTATGTCAAGATTCCCAGCACACAGTTAGCTCGTGGAGGCTGTGAGCTGGTGTTATTACTGGGCACCACTCTGCAGTTGATCTGTGGGAACCTCAGCCTGGGGGCTCTTCTCAGCCTGTGGTCCCATGACCACCCAACCCCACTGAGGTGGCAAGAAGAGCAGGGGGTGCCAGAACCTGAGACTGACTACAAGGGCCCTCCTGTGAGGAAGGGCTGTGGGTATGAAGGCTCAAGAAGGCAGCACAGAGGGAAATGCCGGGGGGTCCCCAGCACCAAACCCCTTACAAACAGCTCTGGTGTTGCCCTTTGGGATGGAGTCTGTCCAGGAACCAACCAAGTGAGGTATTGAGGTTCCCCAAGGTGGGGCCGCACCCAGCTCCCCAGCCCTCTTTCGAGATGCCATTCCACCGCTGAGACTCCAAGCAAAATGTATTTTCCTGCAGACTTAGGTTTTGACACAGGAAACAACTTAGATTAGAAATATGTCAACCCCAGAACTGACTAACCATTAACTTTTCATAAGCAACTCAGGTATGAACCCTTTATGACTCTGTTATGCCACAGGACAAATAAGCTATCTGGTGTTTTATTTTTATTAGGGAAGCTTCCACTGCGTGATAGGAATGGGGCTTTTTACAGCAGAGCAATGTTTCAGAGAAAACTCTAAGGGTTTCTTACAGCAGCCTTCTCCAATATTTCACTCCACTGGGAGCACTTCTGAGTATTTTTTTCCTTGATACTGAAAGCAGGCTGCATGCATCCACTCTCCACCTTCCAACCTGTGCCTTAACCCAAACTTCTCTTGGGCCTGCACCCTTCATTGGGTTAATTAGCCAGAAAGCATCTTTAAAGGACTCATGATGGTTGTGGCCGGGCCCTTGGACAATCCTTGTGCCACACTGACTGGTGGCCTTCCGTCCCTCCTGCCACGAGATTGCTTCTGTGGAAAAAGGAAGCTCAGGAAGGACAGGGAGAATGACGGGAGGGATGGTTTGGTGTTGTCTCCAGGGGGTCAAGAGGAGTTTTGCATCTTTTGTTAATAATAAGAAGAGTAGCAGCCCCCATGTATGTCACACTTCCCACATTGGAAAATGTACTCGTGGGCATTCTCTTGCCAGATCTCCCCATCACCCCAGGAGGCAGATAGGGCATATAAATTGTCCACAACTTACAGGTGGGGAAGCCAGTGCCCAGAGGGATGAGGGAACATTGATCAGTGCCAGAGTTCAAGCTAAAACCTGAGTATCTTGAGTGCCAGCACTGGGCTTCCCCCATCACTCCTCACAGCTAGTACTGCCCAGGCCTGTTTCTCACCAGGGAGCCAGGACCTCCTCTGTCCCATCAGCTCTGAGCACCACACCTCGGAGATGTTTGCTAGCTAAAGCCAAACCTGATGAAAGGTCTCCCTGAAACACCGGTAATTCCATTCCCCAGCATGTCTGCAGTTGGTGCCTGGATAGGGCCAGCATTGTGCATTGTTCTGCAGGAGACAAGGCAGCTGGCTGGAAAAGCCCTGGGGGAGTGCTGCATGCCCAGCGCTCACCAGGGGACTCTGACCAGCTCAAAGCCCCCTCCTGCCCATCCCTCCCCATGTGCTGGCCAAATAAGATCCCACTCTGTGAGGCTGCAGAGGTCACAGGGACAAGGCTTACTGAGCCATTTCTCATGGAACCCCTGGCATCAGCCCCTTCTGCTCTAGTACATCCCTGCCCTTGTTTTTTGTTTGCCCTCATTTTCCTCAGAGTTCAATTTCCCTTCTCTTAGGTTACCCAGATCTCTGTAAGCTGCCTGAAATTATTTGGAGATGGGGGTGAGATCTAAACCAGTGGTAGGCAAACTATAGCCCATGGGCCAAAGGCAGCCCACCACATTTTTTTTTAATAAAATTTCATTGGAACATAGTGATACTCATTAATTTAGGCATTGGTATGGCTATTTTCATGCTACAAGGCGGGGCTGAGTAGTTGACAGAAACCCTATGGCCCAGAAAGCCAAAAACGTTTGCTATCTGGCCCTTTAAGAAAAAGAGGGCTGACCCTAAAGGAGGCCGCCCTCCAGAGCTTCTCAACAGGTGGACAAGAGCCCAGGAAACCAGCCAAGCAGCAGCACAGGAGGGGCAGGTGAGCCCAGTTGTAGAAATGGAGAGGGAGGGTGCTGGGGAAGGTGTTCAAGCCAGACCTCACAGAGAAGGTGAACAAGATCTTAAAAGGATGTACAGGGTCTGGGCAAGCAACACGGAAGAGACATGGAGGTCCTGCTGCCCAGCCCTGCAGGGAGCTCTGGCTGAGTAAGGGGGCCAGGCAGAAAGGAAGTCTCTCGCAGCTACAGGGTTTCTATTTTCCTGCAAAACCGGAGACCTGGCTATCCTTCCCAGGCTACTCAACAGAGAAGCCAATCTTGTTGTCTTCCTTGCCCCAGCAGGACTTTGGAGAGGACGACTCCCTCTACATCACCAAGGTGACCACCATCCACATGGGCAATTACACCTGCCATGCCTCTGGCTACGAGCAGCTGTTCCAGACCCACGTCCTGCAGGTGAATGGTTAGTAAATGGCTCCATGCATGTTGTCCCCCCAAAGTGTTCCCAAACGCTGCTCAGAACAACCCTCCTCCCCTCCTGCATTCTGTCTTCTTAAAGAAATACCTGACCCCAAAATGTCCCATCTTTCCTGTAAGTAAAGAGGGGCTGGGGAGGGGGGCGAGCAGGCAGGGGCAGAGTCTGCCAACTCATTTCCTGGTCTGGCTTCCCCCAAAGCCTCCTCTGATGAAGTGAGTTAAGGTGGGAGGGGGTGAGTCACTAAGGCAGGTCACACCCAGCATCTCCAGTACGCCCCTGTAGAATGTGCAGTGTGCCCTGTAGGTGATGTTACCAAACCGAACTTGGGTCCACCTGCCTGCTCAAGGTAAAGCCAGTCTACTGACACTGGGTTGTGGTGAAGGAAAGCACAGTGTTTGTTGGAGGGTGCCAAGCAAAAAGTCCAGGCAGCTAGTGCTCAAAAGGACCCAACTCCCGAAGGCTTTCAGGGAGAGGTTTTAAAGACGGGGGTTGGGGGTGGGGTGCTGTGGGGCGCGTGATCAGATCGTGGACATTCTTTTGATTGGTTGGTGGTGAGGTAATCGGGAGTCAATACCGTCAACCTTCTGGTTCCAACCGGTCTGGGTTCTACGTACTTGTGGACAGCATAGAGTTAACTTCTTCCACCTGGTGGGGGTTTCAGGATCTGCAAAACAGCTCAAAGGGCATGGCTCCGAATATTATCTATAGCCCTTGAGGAGGAACTAAAGGTCCTTGACTTTGTTTAATGGCTAAACTATTATTATTTTGTCTTGCTTGACTGTTTTCCTTTCTGCATTTTCTCACTTGTCTGATTAAATTTATTCTTTGGCACTCAGGGCAGGCCTGGGAGTCTAAAGGTTTTCTATAGACAAGAGGCAGGTGGAGGACATGGGGGCTGGGAGGGAGTCTGTCCCGGGAAGGCCCCATAGGGTCCTGCTCGGTTACAGTGACATGGAGATGGCAAGCTGTTGTGGTCTTGATCCAGTGAGAAGCAGACAGTGTCTAGAACACGCCACTCCTCCTCCAGGTACTGTGGACCCAAATCACTTATCCAGTTGGGAGGCCTTACTTTCTGCAAAAGGGGCTGGTTCCCGCCTCCCTCCCCCCAGAGGCTTAACGAGCCTCAGCTTGGGCCCAGCCAAGCAGAACCTCAGCAGGCTCGGCAGGTTTTCTTTGCTTCTCACAGGCCCCTGTGTTGCCAGGACTCCCAGAAACTGAGAAGAATTAACCCCTGCTGATGACCACATCAGCAATTACAATAGCCAGTGTTTTCTGAGACTTTCTCTGGCCAGTCCTTGGGCTAACACATCACATGGACTCTCCCAGTCAGTATCTTTTAACCCACTTTATGGATGAGTCTCTAGGTAAGGTCACTTTCCTGGGGTCACACCACTGGTAGGTGTCATTCTAGACCCAGGGCTTGTGCTCTGCCCTCTGTCACACTGCTGGCCACTCCAGCCATCACAACAAACAAGCCATCACAGTGCCGTGGCAGATCAGCACTCCAGGGAAATTAGACGTGTCCAGCCACGCCCAGCTGGACATTACTGCTTTCACCAAGCAGGCCTGAGCAGGGCATCTGTGCACCAGAGAATAATGTGAAAGCTCCAAGTCAGCCCCAGATCCTTTGTGCCAGCTGTGTCCAGGGCTTCTGCTCTGAGATAAAGTGTACGCGGTGTTGAGAATAATTACATCATGAGGTTCAATGTCACTTACCTCTGGGATCCTGGGTGACAAGCCATTTAAGGACAACAGAGTGAGCTCAGCTTGCCTCTACATTTGTCCTATAGGATGTTTTAGGGGTTTTTATGTTCATATGTGCCGAAGCCATATTTTATTAGTATTTCCCTTGAGCTGGGACATATTTAATCCTTTGGGGCTTTGTGGCTGTGTTTGTTGGCTTGAATCAGGGTGTACAGGCGCCTGCAGGAGACTCTGTGGTCTTAAACACCTTTAATACATGAATGGCAGGTCCACGGTGCTGGGAGGGCCCTTCTGCCTCCTGTTCCCCCAGAATTCTGAGACAGAGCTCATGATGGGAATGAGCCATTTCCTCCCTCCTGGTGCTGAATCTGGCAGCAAGGCCCAGGCCCACGGACACCATGTGTTGCTGGGCTGAAAGTAGAGACTAGGCTGCTTCCTGTTGCTACCCAAGTGGGGAGTGGACTCTGCAGCTGACACTGGAGAGTTCTGTTCGAGCCTCCCCAGCCACTCCACTCCCACCCACGCCCCAGCCCAGCGATTGCTAAAGAGGCTGCTCGGGGCCTAGGGGAGTCTAAATAGCAAAACCTCCCCACTGAGATCCAGAGACAGGCCACCTGAGATCCATTTCCTAATTGCTGAGAGATTTAAGGCTTCTCTTCCAGCCGAAGTACTAGAGTCAGCGGCAGCATGCTGGGACCTCTGCATTTTGCGGTGGGCTTTCCACCTCATGCCATGGCTCACTTCGCTCAGTTCCATGACGGCTGGGCTGGGCCATTAGGGTGGGCCTCACTCCAGGAGCCCACAAGGTCCCTGGGCTGGGCTGACCCCCAGGCACTTGGGGGTGGCATTTGGGTCCATTAAGCAGCTCCCTCATGGGAGCACCGTACTAAGGTAGATCTGCTGTTGCCTCCCAAGGACATGAGTCCATTGCCTGCTGACCAGGGAACAAGACACGAGGTTTTCAGAGTATTCCAGAAATGAAGTGTGCTGTGTTGACTGAGAGGGAAAAACCTCCCTATCTGTGTGGGAAGGTGGGAAGATGTCGTTGAAAGTAAAATGGTACTAAAGACACAATGACAGTAGGAACATTTACTGAAGAATTACTGGGCACCATCTCTGTTTCACAGATGAGGAAACTAGGGCTCAGAGAGATTAAGTGATTTGCCCAGGAACCCCAGCCCTACAATTAGTATATAACTGCAAAATGGATCTTGACACCAAAGCCTAGACTCTTGACGCCTTCTCCGCCCCATCCTCCCCTTTGGGACATTGCACTGTTGCTGTTGGCGAATCCAGACGTGGTCGTTCAGCAGGTCAGTGTTGATCTGCTGTCGGGGTCACACTGTGGGGGACCGGGGACAGGACCCCTGCCTCGTTTATCCCTGCCCCTGGTGCTGAGCTCACGCTAGTCAGAAACAGCTGGCTTAGCGAGCATCCAACGAAGGACCCACAGCGTAGATATAAGGGCAGCCCCTGCCCGCAGCAGGACTGAAGTTGATGACCTGCGCGGCTTGGTCGTCCAGCTCCAGGTGGGCTTGGCAGATCACTGTGCCGATGCCCGATGCTGCTCAGGTTCCCAGGGGGAGGCCCAGGAGGGCTGGGCTGCTGCGGAAGGCTCACCGAGGCGGTGGGCACGGGGGGCTTCTGGGCAGGAGGACTGGGAAGGTGAGAAGGCACCGTCTGTGCTCAGACCAGAAGGAGCCCTGCTTTGCTGAGGCATCTCGTGGAGAAGATGTGAGAAAGCTATAACAGATTCATCTGTGGGATTCGTTCCTTTTCATCAGTCATCCCAAGCGTGAGTCAGAAGCATGAAAGATGTCCCAGAGCAGCTTGAGTAGAATTGGTGGGGTCGCCCGGCTGTGCTGTGGGTGGTGGGATTTGGTCCCCTCTTGGCCTGGCAGATGGCCTGTGGCTTACTGAGCCGAGGCGGTGCCCAGGACACACAGACAGGGAACAATGTTCTGTCGGTTCCTTCTCCTTGCTTCTCCTCAGTCAGAGGGAGGACAAGAAGGGGAGGAAGATGAAGCGGGGAGAGGAGGCCCTGCCAGCTCCCCGCCTCTCTGAGGGCTCAGAAGACTCCATGTGAATGGCAGGTGTGCTGGGGAGGCAATGTGTGGCCAGTGGGCCCAAGAGACAGGGATACCGCTCACGCAAACAGGAGCTGGGTGGCGCTGTTCCACCCAAGGCACGGCGCAGACCCGAGCTGGAGACACCTCTGTCATAGGGCCAAGACATGAACTCTGAGCCAGAGAGACCTGCATTCAAGCCTAGTACCTATCCAAGTGCTGGTACTTCCTTGACATACATCTTTGGCGAGTAAACTCACCTGTGAAATGGGAATAACAATAGTGCCTCCTCCCTTACAGGCCTGATGAGATAGGATATGTGTCAAATGCTTGGGAAATCCCTGGCCAGATATAATTCAAAGTCCAAGATGGGACAGATATGGGGGAGATTTTGTTTTGTCTCAAGCCATATTTAACTGTAGTTGGTGGACACAGATGGTCTGAGCTGGTAGCCCCTCAGAGACCTTCCAACGCATTATACAGATGGGAAAATCAAGACCCAGAGGAAGTTGCCAAGCCAGGAATAAAATATAGACTTCTCCCTGGAGCTGCCTCACTCCCTGGTGGCAGGGGCAGGCCTCCATATACAGGCTGGGTCACCATCTTCTGCAGCTTCTTCTCCATCCAGGACTCTGCCTTGACCTGGTTTGCTAAAGGAAACCCTTCCAGACCTCCCGGAGATGAGGCCCAAACACTGACATGATTTATAACTTCATGCAAACTTCCCGCATTGCTTCCATAGGAGGAACAAAAACTTCAGAAATAAATGATTAATCCATTAAATTAAAAACACCCTCAACCTCCCCACAGTTCAGACAAGTAACGATTCATTCCCAAAACACAATAGTAATCTCCCAAATCTGTTTATTACTCCAGCTTGGTACTTTTGTGAATGTGCCTCTTACTTAAGACATATTTATGCTGCCTTTCACCTTGGAAATGATTGATGTTTCCCAAAGAAAATGTGCCTTTGTGTTATGTATTCAAATATTTTCATGGGAAGGTTTTGCAGGTTTAAAAGAAAACGAATATGTTTATCCCAGATACATTAATTCGAATGCTTTTTAGTGTGTGAATTAACACAAAGGAAGAGGGGAGATCAGAGCCAAAGGAAAACAGTTGGGCCTTTGCCTTGCTGCTGGCAGAAAGCTGTGTCTCCACCTGATCCCTACCGTGGGAAGGGTAGTTTCTCACAAAGAACATGCAGGACTTTTTCTGAAAGGACCCTGACCAAGCAGGGGCCAAGGGTACCAAGGTCTTTGATGCCTCCCTGCCCAGGGTTCTCCTTAGGTCCTCCCTGTCCTGGCAGGAGGCTGGATCAGGGCTCTGGCTGCAGTGTTCTCTCAGAGCCCGGGGCCTGTTCCACACCAGCTGCAGTCTTAGCAATGCCTCATCACACGCGAGGAGGACAGTTGGGTCCTGGAGGCAGTGGCTGAGCTTCTACCCAAATGATGGGATGGTTATTTTTTCCCTCTAACATCCTATTGCCAGTTTTCAACTTAGCAAAGGTCAGGGCAGGGCAAAATGGGCTTCTCGGTGGAGCTCCTTGGTACTCCGGGGTTTGCCTTCCATGTCACAGGCCCGCTCGTGCCAGGCATGGAGCTGGGAAGATCCAGGAGGCTACTGGCCCCGATCTAGCCAGGGGTCTGGGCCTGTCTGCAGGGCCCCCTCCCATTGCTGCTGGCTGGGCTGTGCTTCTTTGGCCTCCTCCACGCCCAGAGGCCAGAGGGCAGACACCTCGTGACTGGCCAGGAACCACAGGAGGGGAGGCCCAAGCCACTGGTTCACAGAGGGGCAGCAGCAGCTTCCATCCCCGGGAGTCCACCGTGCACGCTCACAGGCGCACACACGCATGCACACCGGGACCCAGGCCCTGCCCCACCCCTCCCACGTGCCCCTGCCCCGTGAACTTCTCTCCCTCTGCCGTGCCCGCCCTGCCTTCTTGACTCCACTGCCCTGCACTGATTGTTCCCTTGGCTAAGAATCCTCCCTCCCAGCCCCCTCTCCCCGCTCTGCGCTGCCTTGCTGCCAACACCACCTCATCCTTCACTGTCGTCATCATTCATTCAGTAAGCATTTACTGAGGTTCTCTCCATGCCACTCACCAGGCTGAGCACTGAAAACATAGCAGTGGACAGACCAAAATCCCCATCCTCATGGAGCAATTCAAAGGGTGGAAAATACTAAGGAGGAACATTTTAAAACAGGAGGGGATAAGGAGACTCAGATAAAAGGTGGAAGCTTTAGGTATGATGGCAAGTAAAGGCCGTACTGAAAAGATGACATTTGTGTCCACTTGGTGGGAAAGTCAAACATGCCTCCAAAGGATCTGGGTCTGAGCACCTGGAAAAGTAGAGGCCATTCACTGAGAGGAGAAGATCGTGGAGGAGCAGCTTGGAGAAGAAAGATCAGGAGCTCGTGGGGACATGACAAACGTGTGATGTCATGCAGCCCATGGGGTATCTAAGTCTGGAGCTGAAGGAAGAGGTTTGACTGGAGGTATAAATTTCTGATGCCTCACAGGGTGGCTGGTATTTAAAGTCAATAGACCAGGGTAGATGCTGAAGGAGTGCAGACAGAGAATGTCCAGCAGCCGAGCACGACAGCACTGAGAGCCTGGGGAATGAGAAAAAGCAGCAAGGAAGGCAGAGAAGAAGCCACAGAGACAGGAAAACTAGGAGTATGGTGTCTGGGGCCAAGGAAGAGGAGTGATCAGCTGTGGTGAATGCCACCGGCAGGTCAGGGAAGGTGAGGAAAGAAAACTGGCCATTGGGTCAGGGTCAGTGTAGGGGGGGGTGGGGCACTGTGGTCCAGAGCAGAGCCATTTCCACACGTGGTGGGGAAAGGTCTGCCTGGAGCTGGCTCCGGGGGGGTGGGGAGGAGATGTGAGAGCCACCAAGTATGGACAACTCTCCAGGGTGTTTCCAAGAAGAAAAATGGGGCAGAGTTGGGGAGAGAAGCTGGGGTAAAGAGGTTTGGGGTTTTTCTTCCAAGATGGAAATTAAAAGCGTTTAATGGACTAATAGGAAAGATCCAGTAGAAAGGGGGAGACTGATGCAGGAGGGACAGAGAAGTGCTAGAGCGACGTCCTGGACAGGACGTGAGGAGATGGAATCTAGGAATGAGGCTCGCGGGACAGGAAACTCAAAACTGGGTCCTTTTCTGGAGAATGGAAGGAGGATGGTCTGGCGGTGACAACACCTGCCCCACCTCCCAGCCCATGGGGTAGGGGACGGGGCGGGGGGAGGAGTGTGGGGAGAGAGAGCCACATGCACTTAAAAGGCTGCAAGAGAAGGAGTGTCACCAGGTTTCCATCTGAGCAAGAAGGTGAGGAACACTCACAGAGGAGTTTAAGGATAGAGGACATTTTGCTGACGGCAGAACATGAGTTCTAGAAGGCACAACAGAAGGTTTTGGGGATGGTGGATGCCCCAGCGGCCTAGGCTCTTGTGAAGACTGACAGAATCCCAAATCAAGGGCATGAGGGAAAGGGTCCTGATGGTCCTCAGTTGGAGACGAGGAGACTGGGGACAGGGGCCACTGGGAGGTGGCAGACGCGGGGTTCTGAGGCCCATCTTTAGTCCTGCTGATGGAGGGATGGAGGTTTGAGGGGGAGTGGTCGTAGCCCCCAGGATGACTTCGGCTCCTGGAGACCTCCAGGCCAGCCAGGGTTTCCTCTCTCTCAGCATACGTGAGCTGTCTTCTAACCCCTGCCACTGGAGGCCCAGGTGTCTTTGCCCAGCAGATAGTCCTTTGTTTTTAAGTGAATGGATGGTTCCACTCCCTTGACTTTCAGTCAGCTTTCGTCTTGTTGTAGAACAGCGCCACCTATTTCAGTTCAATCGGTCTGCAAGAGCTTCCAAGTCAGGGCTGACCCAGGGTCTCACCTGGAACCTGACAGGTAGAAGCAAATCCCCCAGCCCCAACCAAGACCTCCGGAATCAGACACTGTGGGGTGGGCCCAGCATTGTTTTAACAAGAGCCCCCGCTCCAGCCAGGGGATGCAGATACACACTCAAGTGTGACAGGTTCCTGGGTCCACAGATTCCCATCAAAGGGCAGAGCAGAGGCAAAGGCCAGTCTTCAAGGCTGGTGCTGGCCACTGGGCACCTCACTGAGGAGACCGGTGCCCAAACCACCAGTTCACTGGACAAACATACTATCAATAAAGGGGCAGGCCCCACAGGCATAAGGAAGGTCGGTGTTTCCTTTGTGAGGTGGAGGGAGTGGATCCAAGTGCTCTATTCTGATAAGTCTTCCCAGACCCCTATCCCTATGTCCCCAAAGCTCCCTTCTGGTAATCCTCACCACACTTGCAGTTATGTTACTCATCTTCCCCCTGACAGAAAGCTTCATGAGGCCAGGGACTGGGTCGATCTTATTCACTGCTCTGTGTGTAATGCCTGACACTTGGTTGGGATGTAATAAATGTTGACTGCACAGTATTGAGTTGACAGAACTTTGTAAACTCAATAAAGACCATTAATGTGCTGCTGGACTCAAAGATGGGAAGTGCCTCAGCCCTCCCCCCTCCTCCCCAAACTGCCTTTCCCTCTCCCCCTGCCTCTCCCCCTCCCCCTATTTGCTATTGTAATACTTGAAATACTTCGTAATATCTGGTATGGAAAAATGACAATCACTCTTGTTTTTCAAAATTTCTTCTGCTGTTCTTTCACATTCTTTCTTCTAGCTAAATTTGAGAATTATTTTGTCAAGACCCCACTAATTGATTTTAACTGGAATGAGATTAAATGTTTGGCATAATTTGGAGTATCTTGTTTCTTTTTTTTTTTTTTTTTTAAATTAATTAATTAATTTATTTATTTATGGCTGTGTTGGGTCTTCGTTTCTGTGCGAGGGCTTTCTCTAGTTGCGGCAAGTGGGGACCACTCTTCATCGCGGTGCGCGGGCCTCTCACTATCGCGGCCTCTCCCGTTGCGGAGCACAGGCTCCAGACGCGCAGGCTCAGTAGCTGTG
This sequence comes from Eschrichtius robustus, assembly GCF_028021215.1. Classification (NCBI taxonomy): domain Eukaryota; kingdom Metazoa; phylum Chordata; class Mammalia; order Artiodactyla; family Eschrichtiidae; genus Eschrichtius; species Eschrichtius robustus. Next base: position 111,024,137 of record NC_090825.1, on the reverse strand, counting down.
GCTCACGGGCCCAGTTGCTCCGCGGCATGTGGGATCCTCCCAGACCAGGGCTCGAACCCGTGTCCCCTGCGTTAGCAGGCAGATTCTCAACCACCGCGCCACCAGGGAAGCCAGTATCTTGTTTCTTAACAACAGTAAGTCTTCCTATCCAAGATCATCTCTCTCTAATTTTTCAAGTCTTTTTATACGTCTTCAGTGAGATGTTATAGTTTCATTCATTTCGGTCCACTGTGTTTTCTATCTGGTCGCTACTGGTACGTAAGTGAGCTATTAATTTTGTCTGTCTGCGTACTGGCCCCTTATGGTACTCGCTTATTAAACCTTACACTTTTGGTTCGTTATCTGGAGCATATCCAGGTAAAGTATCATTTTTCTCCACCTCTTTAATATTTATCCCTCTCATTTCTTGCCTTCTATTGACAGTAACATCCAGCAAAATGTTGAGAGTCTGATATTGCCTCCTTTCCTCTTTCCTTTTTGTTTTATCCCCACTTGATGTTTCACCATTCTGAAAAGAATGGTGCTGGTCCCACTTTTTATAGAGATATTCTTCATTGTAGAAAGAAAATATTATTCTGTTCCTATTTTATTGAGGTTTTTTCCCTCAATAAATGGATTTTGAATTTTTTTCAAAGGCCTTTTAGTGTCTAGCAAGAGAATCAAATGGGTTTTCTTTTTTGACTGCCTTTGACTTGCATATGATTAATTATAGATTTCCTAATAGTTAGTCATTGAAACGTATTATACTTGGTCACAGTATGTTCTTTTATTGGGTTGGCCAAAAATGTCGTGAGGTTTTTCTGTAACATCTTATGGAAAGTAATACATCTTACCCAATAATACCATGCTAGGTTTGATTTGCTAATATTTTTATGTGTGTATTTGTTTTTTGTGTGTTTTTTTAATTTTTATTGGGTTGGCCAAAAAGTTCGGTCGGTTTTAACGTATTATGGAAAAACCTGAACAACCTTTTGGGCCAACCCAATAATACCATGCTAGGTTTGATTTGCTAATATTTTTGTGTGGGTATTTGTTTTTTGTATTTTTTTAATTTAATTTTTATTTTATATTGGAGTATAGTTGATTTACAATGTTGTGTTAGTTTCAGCTGTACAGCTAAGTGATTCAGTTACACATATACATATATCCATTCTTTTTCAGATTCTTTTCCCATATAAGTTATTACAGAAATGGAGTAGAGTTCCCTGTGCTTGCTATACAGTAGGTCCCTGTTGATTATCTATTTTACATATAGTAGGTGTACATGTTAATCCCAAACTCCTAATTTATTCCTCCCCCCCCCCACATTTCCTCCTGCCGGCAACCACAGGTCTGCTTTCAAAGTCTGTGAGTCTGTTTCTGTTTTGCAAATAAGTTCATTTGTATCATTTTCTTTTGGATTCCACATTTCGAAGTCTGTGAGTCTGTTTCTGTTTTGCAAATAAGTTCATCTGTATCTTTTTTTTAGATTCCACATATAAGTGATATCATATGATATTTGTCTTTCTCTGTCTGACTTATTCGCTTAGCATGATGATCTCTAGGTCCATCAATTTTTTCTTAATTTTTATCTTATATTGGAGTATACTTGATTAACAGTGTTGTGTTAGTTTCAGGTGTACAGCAAAGTGATTCAGTTATACATATACATGTATCTATTATTTTTCAAATTATTTTCCCATTTAGGTTATTACAGAAAATTGTGTAGAGTTCCCTGTGCTATACAGTAGGTCCTTGTTGATTATCTGTTTTATACATAGTAGTGCGTATATGTCAATCCCAGACTCCCAATTTATCCCTCCCCCAAACCTTTACCCTTTGGTAACCATAAATTTGTTTTCTAAGTCTGTTTAGAGAGACTGTTTCTATTTTGTAAATAAGTTCATTTGTATCATTTTTATAGATTCCTCATTTAAGTGATATTGTATGATATTTGTCTTTCTCTGTCTCACTTGCTTCACTTAGTATGATAATCTCCAGGTCCATTCATGTTGCTGCAAATGGCATTATTTCATTCTTTTTAATGGCTGAGTAATATTCCATTATATAAATGTACCACATCTTCTTTAACCATTCATCTGTCAATGGACATTTACATTGCTTACATGTCTTGGCTATTGTAAACAGCACTGCAGTGAACATCAGGGTGCACATATCCTTCCAAATCATGTTTTTCTCTGGGTATATGCCCAGGAGTGAGATGGCTGGATCATATGGTAGCTCTATTTTTAGTTTTTTAAGAAACCTCCATACTGTTATCTATAGTGGTTGTACCAACTTACATTCCCACCAACAGTGTAGAGCAGGGTTCCCTTTTCTCCACACCCTCTCTAGCATTTATTGTTTGTAGACTTTGTGATGATGGCCATTCTGACTGGTGTGAGGTGATATATCATTGTAGCTTTGGTTTGCATTTCTCTAATAATTAACAATGTTGAGCATCTTTTCATGTGCCTCTTGGCCATCTGTATCTTTTCTTTGGAGAAATGTCTATTTAGGTTTTCTGCCCAATTTTTGATTGGGTCGTTTGTTTTTTTTATATTGAGCTGCATGAGCTGTTTGTAACTTTTGGATATTAATCCCTTGTTAATCATGTCACTTGCAAATATTTTCTCCCATTCTGTGGGTTGTCTTTTCATTTTGTTTATAGTTTCCTTTGCTGTGCAAAAGCTTTTGAGTTTAATTAGGTCCCACTTGTTTATTTCTGTTTTTATTTCCATTACTCCAGGAGACAGCTTGAAAACGATATGGCTGCGATTTATGTCAAAGAGTGTACTGCCTATGTTTTCTCTAGGAGTTTTATAGTATCCGGTCTTACATTTAGGTCTTTAATCCATTTTGAGTTTATTTTTGTGTATGGTGTTAAAGAATGTTCTAATTTCATCTTTTTATATGTAGCTATCTAGTTTTCCCAGCACCATTTATTGAAGAGACAGTCTTTCCTCCATTGTAGAGTATTTCCTTCTTTGTCGTAGACTAATTGACCATAGGTGCATGGGTTTATTTCTGGGCTTTCTGTCCTGTTCCATTGATCTGTACTTCTGTTTTTGTGCCAGTACCATATTATTTTGATGACTGTAACTTTGTAGTGTAGTCTGAAGTCAAGGAACCTTATTCCTCCAGCTCCATTTTTCTTTCTCAAGATTGCTTTGGCTATTCGGGATCTTTAGTGTCTCCATACTAATTTTAAGATTTTTTTTGTTCTAATTCTGTGAAAAATGCCATTGGTTATTTGATAGGGATTGCATTGAATCTGTAGATTGCCTTGGTTAGTATAGTCATTTTGACAATACTGACTCTTCTAATCCAAGAACATGGTATATCTCTCCACCTGTTTGTGTCATCTTCGATTTCTTTCATCAGCATCTTATAGTTTTCAGAGTACAGGTCTTTTGTCACCTTAGGTAGGTTTATCCTAGGTATTTTATTCTTTTTGATGCAATGGTAAATGGGATTGTTTCTTTAATTTCTCTTTCTGATCTTTCATTGTTCGTTTATAGGAATGCAAGAGATTTCTTTGTATTAATTTTGCATCCTGCAACTTTATCAAATTCATTGTTGAGCTTTAGTAGTTTTCTGGTAGCATCCTTAGGATTTTGTATGTATCGTATCATGTCATCTGCGGTGAGAGTTTTTTTTTTTGTTTTTTTTTTTTATGCTGAACCAGGACAGAAGAGACCTGGTTTTTATTTATTTATTTTTGGTTAGGTTGGGTTCTTGTTGCCGCGCGCGGGCTTTCTCTAGTTGTGGTGCGCGGGCTTCTCATTGCGGTGGCTTCTCTTGCTGCAGAGCACGGCCTCTAGGCACTTGGGCTTCAGTGGTTGTGGCTCGCAGGCTCTAGAGCGCAGGCTCAGTAGCTGTGGCGCACAGGCTTAGTTGCTCCGTGGCATGTGGGATCTTCCCAGACCAGGGCTCGAACCCGTGTCCCCTGCATTGGCAGGCGGATTCTTAACCACTGCACCACCAGGGAAGTCCCTGCAGTGAGAGTTTTACTTCTTCTTTTCTAATTTGAATTCCTTTTATTTCTTTTTCTTCTCTGATTGCCGTGCCAGGACTTCAACCCCTATGTTGAATAAAAGTGGTGACAGTGGACATCCTTGTCTGTTCCTGATCTTTTTTTTTTTTAATAAATTTATTTATTTATTTATTTATTTATTTTTGGCTGTGTTGTGTCTTCGTTTCTGTGCGAGGACTTTCTCTAGTTGCAGCGAGCGGGGGCCACTTCATCACGGTGCGCGGGCCTCTCACTATCGCGGCCTCTCTTGTTGCGGAGCACAGGCTCCAGATGCGCAGGCTCAGTGGCTCACAGGCCCAGTTGCTCCGCGGCATGTGGGATCTTCCCAGACCGGGGCTTGAACCCGTGTCCCCTGCATGGACAGGCGGATTCTCAACCACTGCACCACCAGGGAAGCCCATGTTCCTGGTCTTAGAGGAAATGCTTTTAGCTTTTCACTGATGAGAATGATGTTAGCTGTGGGTTTGTCATATATGGCCTTTATTATGCTGAAGTGTGTTCCCTCTATGCACACTTCATGGAGAGTTTTTATCATAAATGGGTGTTGAATTTTGTCAAAAGCTTTTTCTGCATCTCTTGAGACAGTCATGTGGTTTTTATTCTTTAATTTGTTGACGTGGTGTATCATACTGATTTGTGGACATTGAAAAATCCTTGCATCCCTGTGATAAAACCCACTTGATCATGGTATATGATCCTTTTAATGTATTGTTGGATTTGGATTGCTAGTATTCTGTTGAGGATTTTTGTGTCTATGTTGATCAGTGATATTGGCCCATAATTTTTGTTTTCTGGTATCTTTGTCTGGTTTTGGTAACAGGGTGATGGTGACCTCATAGAATGAGTTTGGGAGTGTTCCTTCCTCTGTGATTTTTTGGAATAGTTTCAGAAAGATAAGTGTTAACTCTTCTCTAAAGAGTTTGATAGAATTCGCCTGTGAAACCATCTGGTCCTGGACATTTGTTTGTTGGGAGTTTTTTAATCACAGTTTCAATTTCAGTACGTGTGATTGGTCTGTTCATAATTTCTATTTCTTCCTGGTTCAGTCTTGGGAGATTGTACATTTCTAAGAATTTGTCTATTTCTTCCTTAGTATTTCTGTTGTGTCCATTGTAACTTCTCCTTTTTCATTTCTAATTTTATTGATTTGAGCCCTCTCCCTGTTTTTCTTGATGAGTCTGGCTAAAGGTTTATCAGTGTGGTTTATCTTTTCAAAGAACCAGCTTTTAGTTTCATTGATCTTTTCTATTGTTTTCCTTGCCTCTGTTTCATTTATTTCTACTGTGATCTTTATGATTTTTTTCCTTCTACTAACTTTGGGTTTTGTTTGTTCTTCTTTCTCTAGTTGCTTTAGGTGTAAGGTTAGGTTGTTTATTGGGATTTTTCTTGTTTCCTGAGGTAAGATTGCATTGCTATAAACTTCAGCCTTAGAACTGCTTTTGCCATGTCCCATAGGTTTTGGATCATCGTGCTTTCATTTTCATTTGCCTCTAGGTATTTTTTTATTTCCTCTTTGATTTCTTCAGTGATCCATTGGTTGTTTATTGTTTAGTAACATATTGGTTAGCTTCCACATGTTTATGTTTCTTTGTTTTGTTTTGTTTTCTTATAGTTGATTTCTAATTTCATAGCATTGTGGTCGGAAAAGGTGCTTGATATAATTTCAATTTTCTTAAATTTACTGAGGCTTGCTTCTTGGCCCAGCATGTGATCAATCCTGGAGAATGTTCCATGTGCACTTGAGAAGAACGTGTATTCTGCTGCTTTTGGATGGAATGCTCTGTAAAAATCAATTAAGTCCATCTGTTCTAATGTGTCATTTAAGGCCTGTGTTTCCTCATTGATCTTCTGTCTGGATGATCTGTCCATTGATGAAAGTGGGGTGTTAAAGTCCCCCACTACTATTGTGTTACTGTCAATTTCTTCTTTTATGGCTGTTAGTATTTGCCTTATATATTGGGGTGCTCCTTGTTTGGTACATATATATTTACAATTGTTATATATTCTTCTTGAATTGATGTTTTGATCATTATGTAGTGTCCTTCTTTGTCTCTTGTAACAGTCTTTATTTTAAAGTCTATTTTGTCTGACATGAGTATTGCTACTCCAGCTTTCTTTTGATTTCCACTTACATGGAATACGTTTTTCCATCCCCTCACTTTAAGTTTGTATGTGTCCCTAAATCTGAAGTGGGTCTCTTGTAGGCAGCAATATATATGGGCTTTGTTTTTGTATCCATTTAACCAGTCTGTGTCTTTTGGTTGGAGCATTTAATCCATTTATGTTTAAGGTGATCATCGATATATATGTTCTTAGAGCCATTTTGTTAATTGTTTTGGATTTCTTTTTGAAGGACTTTTTTCTTCCCTTCCTCTTTGTTCTCTTCTCTTGGGATTTGACGACTATCTTTAGTGTTGTGTTTGGACTACTTTTTGTTTTTTTTGTATGTATCTAATGTAGATTTTTGGTTTGTGGTTCCCATAAGGTTTTGATATAGCAGTCTATACATATACAAGATTATTTTAAGTTGTTGGTCTCTTAATTTCCAATGCATTTCCAACATCCTACATTTGTACTCTCCTTTTCTCACAGTTGCTGGTTTTGATATCATATTTGTGTGCAGATGATTTCCTGCCTTTACTATATGTTTGCCTTTACTGGTGAGCTTTCTCATTTCTTGTTTCTAGTGTGCCCTTTTCTTTTCAGCCTACAGAAGTTCCTTTAGCATTTGTTGCAAAGCTGGGCTGGTGGTGCTGAATTCTCTTAGCTTTTGCTTATCTGTATAGGTTTTCATTTCTCTGTCGAATTTGAATAAGAGCCTTTCAGGGTAGAGTATTCTTGGCTATAAGTTTTTCCCTTTCATCATTTTAAATATATCATGCCACTCCCTTCTGGCCTGCAGAGTTTCTGCTGAAAAATCAGCTGATAACCTTGTGGGAATTCCCTTGTATGTTATTTGTTGCTTTTTCCTTGTTGATTTTAATATTTTTTCTTTGTCTTTAATTTTTGTCAATTTGATTACTCTGTGTCTTGGTGTGTTATTCCTTGGTTTTATCCTGCCTGGAACTCTCTGCACTTCCTGGTCTTGGGTGAGTGTTTCCTTTCCCATGTTAGGGATGTTTTCAGCTATTATCTCTTCAAATATTTTCTCAGGTCCTTTCTCTCTCTCTTCTCCTTCTGGGACCTCTATAATGTGAATGCTGGTGCATTTAATGTTGTCCCAGAGGTCTCTTAGATTGTCCTCATTTCTTTTCATTCTTTTTTCTTTATTCTGTCCCACAGTAATGATTTCCACCATTCTGTCTTCCTGCTCACTTACTGTTCTTCTGCCTTATTTACTCTGCTATTGGTTCCTTCTAGTGTATTTTTCATTTCAGTTATTATATTGTTCATCTCTGTTTGTTTGTTCTTTAGTTTTTCTAGGTCTTTGTTAAACATTTCTTGTATCTTCTCAGTCTGTGCCTCCATTCTTTTACTGAGATCTTGGATCATCTTTACTGTTATTACTCTGAATTCTTTTTTTCAGGTAGATTGCCTATCTCCACTTCACTTAGTTGTTCTTCTGGGTTTTTATCTTGTTCCTTCGTCTGGGACATATTCCTCTGCCATCTCATTTTGTCTAAATTTCTATGTTTGTGGTCTCCTTTCCACAGGCTGCAGGATCATAGTTCTTCTTGCTTCTGATGTCTGCCCCCTGGTAGGTGATGTCTGCTTGTGCAGGCTTCCTGGTGGGAAGGACTGTTGCCTGCCCTCTGGTGGATGGAGCTGGGTTTTGTCCCTCTCTTGGGCAGGGCTGTGTCAAGTGTTGTGTTTAGAGGCAGCTGTAAGCTCAGTACAACTTTAGGAAGTCTGTCTGCTGATGGGTGGGGCTGTATTCCCACCCTGCCGGTTCTTTGGCCAGAAGTGTCCCACAGTGGAGTCTGTAGGCTGCGGGGTGGGGCCAGGTCTCATTGCCAAAATGGAGAGCTCACACTGATCAGTATTCTGAGCCCTCCACCACCAGTGTCCTTTCCCCCACAGTGAGCCATAGCCAACCCCTGCCTCCCCATGGGACCCTTCAAGACCTTCAGGTAGGTCTAGCCCAGGCTCCTATGGAGTCACTGCTTTGTGCTGGGTCCCAGTGCATGTGAAATCTTGTGTGCATCCTCCAAGAGTGGAGTCTTTGTTTCCCCCAGTCCTGTGGAGCTCCTGCACTCAAGCGCTACTGGCCTTCCAAGTCAAATGCTCTGGGGGTTCCTCCTCCCGATGCCAGACCCTCAGGATGGGGAGCCTAACATGGGGCTCAGAACTCTCACTCCTGTGGGGGAACCTCTGTGATATAATTATTTTCCAGTTTGTGTGTCACCCACCGGCAGGTATGGGATTTGATTATATCACAAAAGCTCCCCACCTACTGTCTCTTTGCGGCTTCTTCTTTGTTTTTTTTTTTTTAACATCTTTATTGAAGTATAATTGCCTTACAATGGTGTGTTAGCTTCTGCTTTATAACAAAGTGAATCAGTTATACACATACAATATGTTCCCATATCTCTTCCCTCTTGCATCTCCCTCCCTCCCACCCTCCCCATCCCACCCCTCTAGGTGGTCACAAAGCGCCGAGATGATCTCCCTGTGCTATGTGGCTGCTTCCCACTAGCTATCTATTTTACATTTGGTAGTGTATATATGTCCATGACACTCTCTTACCCTGTCACATCTCACCCCACCCCCTCCCCATATCCTCAAGTCCATTCTCTACTAGGTCTGTGTCTTTATTCCCGTCTTGCCGCTAGGTTCTTCATGGCCTTTTTTTTTTTTTTTCTTAGATTCCGTATATATGTGTTAGCATACTGTATTTGTTTTTCTCTTTCTGACTTACTTCACTCTGTATGACAGACTCTAACTCCATCCACCTCATTACAAATACCTCCATTTCATTTCTTTTTATGGCTGAGTAATATTCCATTGTATATATGTACCACATCTTCTTTATCCATTCATCTGTCGATGGACATTTAGGTTGCTTCCCTGTCCTGGCTATTGTAAGTAGAGCTGCAATGAACATTTTGGTACATGACTCTTTTTGAACTATGGTTTTCTCAGGGTATATGCCCAATAGTGGGATTGCTGGGTCGTATGGTAGTTCTATTTTTAGTTTTTTAAGGAACCTCCATACTGTTCTCCATAGTGGCTGTATCAATTTACATTCCCACCAACAGTGCAAGAGTGTTCCCTTTCCTCCACACCCTCTCCAGCATTTATTGTTTCTAGATTTTTTGATGATGGCCATTCTGATCGGTGTGAGATGATATCTCATTGTAGTTTTGATTTGCATTTCTCTAATGATTAATGATGTTGAGCATTCTTTCATGTGTTTGTTTGCAATCTGTATATCTTCTTTGGAGAAATGTGTATTTAGGTCTTCTGCCCATTTTTGGATTGGGTTGTTTGTTTTTTTGATATTGAGCTGCATGAGTTGCTTGTATGTTTTGGAGATTAATCCTTTGTCAGTTGCTTCATTTACAAATATTTTCCCCCATTCTGAGGGTTGTCTTTTTGTCTTGTTTATGGTTTCCTTTGCTGTGCAAAAGCTTTTAAGTTTCATTAGGTCCCATTTGTTTATTTGTGTTCTTATTTCCATTTCTCTGGGAGCTGGGTCAAAAAGAATCTTGCTGTGATGTATGTCATAGAGTGTTCTGCCTATGTTTTCCTCTAAGAGTTTGATAGTGTCTGGCCTTACACTTAGGTCTTTAATCCATTTTGAGTTTATTTTTGTGCATGGTGTCAGGGAGTGTTCTAATTTCATACTTTTACATGTATCTGTCCAATTTTCCCAGCACCACTTATTGAAGAGGCTGTCTTTTCTCCACTGTATATGCTTGCCTCCTTTATCAAAGATAAGGTGACCATATGTGTGTGGGTTTATCTCTGGGCTTTCTATCCTGTTCCATTGATCTGTATTTCTGTTTTTGTGCCAGTACCAAACTGTCTTGATTACTGTAGCTTTGTAGTATAGTCTGAAGTCAGGGAGCCTGATTCCCCCAGCTCCATTTTTCGTTCTCAAGATTGCTTTGGCTATTCGGGGTCTTTTGTGTTTCCATACAAATTGTGAAATTTTTTGTTCTAGTTCTGTGAAAAATGCCAGTGGTAGTTTGATAGGGATTGCATTGAATCTGTAGATTGCTTTGGGTAGTAGAGTCATTTTCACAATGTTGATTCTTCCAATCCAGGAACATGGTATATCTCTCCATCTATTTGTATCATCTTTAATTTCTTTCATCAGTGTCTTATAATTTTCTGCATACAGGTCTTTTGTCTCCTTAGGTAGGTTTATTCCTAGATATTTTATTCTTTTTGTTGCAATGGTAAACGGGAGTGTTTTCTTAATTTCACTTCCAGATTTTTCATCATTAGTGTATAGGAATGCAAGAGATTTCTGTGCATTAATTTTGTATCCTGCTACTTTACCAAATTCATTGATTAGCTCTAGGAGTTTTCTGGTAGCATCTTTAGGATTCTCTATGTATAGTATCATGTCATCTGCAAATAGTGACAGCTTTACTTCTTCTTTTCCGATTTGGATTCCTTTTATTTCTTTGTCTTCTCTGATTGCTGTGGCTAACACTTCCAAAACTATGTTGAATAATAGTGGTGAGAGTGGGCAACCTTGTCTTGTTCCTGATCTTAGTGGAAATGGTTTCAGTTTTTCACCATTGAGGACAATGTTGGCTGTGGGTTTGTCATATATGGCCTTTATTATGTTGAGGAAAGTTCCCTCTATGCCTACTTTCTGCAGGGCTGTTATCATAAATGGGTGTTGAATTTTGTCGAAAGCTTTCTCTGCATCTGTTGAGATGATCATATGGTTTTTCTCCATCAATTTGTTAATATGGTGTATCACGTTGATTGATTTGCGTATATTGAAGAATCCTTGCATTCCTGGGATAAACCCCACTTGATCATGGTGTATGATTCTTTTAATGTGCTGTTGGATTCTGTTTGCTAGTATTTTGTTGAGGATTTTTGCATCTATGTTCATCAGTGATATTGGCCTGTAGTTTTCTTTCTTTGTGACATCTTTGTCTGGTTTTGGTATCAGGGTGATGGTGGCCTCGTAGAATGAGTTTGGGAGTGTTCCTCCCTCTGCAATATTTTGGAAGAGTTTGAGAAGGATAGGTGTTAGCTCTTCTCTAAATGTTTGACAGAATTCGCCTGTGAAGCCATCTGGTCCTGGGCTTTTGTTTGTTGGAAGGTTTTTAATCACAGTTTCAATTTCAGTGCTTGTGATTGGTCTGTTCATATTTTCTATTTCTTTCTGGTTCAGTCTTGGCAGGTTGTGCATTTCTAAGAATCTGTCCATTTCTTCCAGGTTGTCCATTTTATTGGCATAGAGTTGCTTGTAGTAATCTCTCATGATCTTTTGTATTTCTGCAGTGTCAGTGGTTACTTCTCCTTTTTCATTTCTAATTCTATTGATTTGAGTCTTCTCCCTTTTTCTCTTGATGAGTCTGGCTAATGGTTTATCAATTTTGTTTATCTTCTCAAAGAACCAGCTTTTAGTTTCATTGATTTTTGCTATTGTTTCCTTCATTTCTTTTTCATTTATTTCTGATCTGATCTTTATAATTTCTTTCCTTTTGCTGGCTTTGGGCTTTTTTTGTTCTTCTTTCTCTAATTGCTTTAGGTGCAAGGTTAAGTTGTTCATTCGAGATGTTTCCTGTTTCTTGAGGTAGGCTTGTATTGCTATAAACTTCCCTCTTAGCACCGCTTTTGCTGCGTCCCATAGGTTTTGGGTCGTCGTGTCTACATTGTCATTTGTTTCTAGGTATTTTTTGATTTCCCCTTTGATTTCTTCAGTGATCACTTCGTTATTAAGTAGTGTATTGTGTAGCCTCCATGTGTTTGTATTTTTTACAGATCTTTTCCTGTAATTGATATCTAGTCTCATAGCGTTGTGGTCGGAAAAGATACTTGATACGATTTCAATTTTCTTAAATTTACCAAGGCTTGATTTGTGACCGAAGATATGATCTGTCCTGGAGAATGTTCCATGAGCACTTGAGAAAAATGTGTATTCTGTTGTTTTTGGGTGGAATGTCCTATAAATATCAATTAAGTCCATCTTGTTTAATGTATCATTTAAAGCTTGTGTTTCCTTATTTATTTTCATTTTGGATGATCTGTCCATTGGTGAAAGTGGGGTGTTAAAGTCCCCTACTATGATTGTGTTGCTGTCGATTTCCCCTCTTATGGCTGTTAGTATTTGCCTTATGTACTGAGGTGCTCCTATGTTGGGTGCATAAATATTTACAATTGTTATACCTTCCTCTTGGATCGATCCCTTGATCATTATATAGTGTCCTTCTTTGTCTCTTGTAATAGTCTTTATTTTAAAGTCTATTTTGTCTGATATGAGAATTGCTACTCCAGCTTTCTTTTGATTTCCATTTGCATGGAATATCTTTTTCCATCCCCTCACTTTCAGTCTGTATGTGTCTCTAGGTCTGAAGTGGGTCTCTTGTAGACAGCATATATATGGGTCTTGTTTTTGTATCCATTCAGCCAGCCTGTGTCTTTTGGTGGGAGCATTTAATCCATTTCCATTCAAGGTAATTATCGATATGTATGTTCCTATTCCCATTTTCTTAAATGTTTTGGGTTTGTTATTGTAGGTGTTTTCCTCCTCTTGTGTTTCTTGCCTAGAGAAGTTCCTTTAGCATTTGTTGTAAAGCTGGTTTGGTGGTGCTGAACTCTCTCAGCTTTTGCTTGTCTGTAAAGGTTTTAATTTCTCCATCACATCTGAATGAGATCCTTGCTGGGTAGAGTAATCTTGGTTGTAGGTTTTTCTCCTTCATCACTTTAAGTATATCCTGCCACTCCCTTCTGGCTTGCAGAGTTTCTGCTGAAAGATCAGATGTTAACTTTATGGGGATTCCCTTGTGTGTTATTTGTTGTTTTTCCCTTGCTGCTTTTAATATGTTTTCCTTATATTCAATTTTTGACAGTTTGATTAATATGTGTCTTGGCGTGTTTCTCCTTGGGTTTATCCTGTATGGGACTCTCTGTGCTTCCAGGACTTGATTAACTATTTCCTTTCCCATATTAGGGAAGTTTTCAACTATAATCTCTTCAAATATTTTCTCAGTCCCTTTCTTTTTCTCTTCTTCTTCTGGGACCCCTATAATTCGAATGTTGGTGCGTTTAATGTTGTCCCACAGGTCTCTGAGACTGTCCTCAGTTCTTTTCATTCTTTTTTCTTTATCCTGCTCTGCAGTAGTTATTTCCACCATTTTATCTTCCAGGTCACTTATCCTTTCTTCTGCCTCAGTTATTCTGCTATTGATCACATCTAGAGTATTTTTAAGTTCATTTATTGTGTTTTTCATCATTGCTTGGTTCCTCTTTAGTTCTTCTACGTCCTTGTTAAATGTTTCTTGCATTTTGTCTATTCTATTTCCAAGATTTTGGATCATGCTTACTATCATTATTCTGAATTCTTTTTCAGGTAGACTACCTATTTCCTCTTCATTTGTTAGGTCTGGTGTGTTTTGACCCTGCTCCTTCATCTGCTGTGTGTTTTTCTGTCGTCTCATTTTGCTTATCTTACTGTGTTTGGGGTCCCCTTTTCACAGGCTGCAGGTTCGTAGTTCCCGTTGTTTTTGGTATCTGTCCCCAGTGGCTAAGGTTGGTTCAGTGGGTTGTGTAGGCTTCCTGGTGGAGGGAACTAGTGCCTGAGTTCTGGTGGATGAGGCTGGATCTTGTCTTTCTGGTGGGCACGTCCACGTCTGGTGGTGTGTTTTGGGGTTTCTGTGGCCTTATGATTTTAGGCAGCCTCTCTGCTAATGGACGGGGCTGTGTTCCTGTCTTGCTAGTTGTTTGGCATAGGCTGTCCAGCACTGTAGCTTGCTGGTCATTGAGTGAAGCTGGGTCTTGATGTTGAGATGGAGATCTCTGAGAGGTTTTTGCCATTTGGTATTACGTGGAGCTGGGAGGTCTTTTGTGGACCAGTGTCCTGAAGTTGGCTCTCCCACCTCAGAGGCACGGCCCTGATGCCTGGCTGGAGCACCAAGAGCCTTTCGTCCACACGGCTCAGAGTAAAAGGGATAAAAAATAGAAAGAAAGAAAGAAAGAAAGAAAGAGGCTATAATATAGTGAAGTAAAATAGAGCTATTATAAAGCAAAGCTATACAGACAAAATCTCACCCAGAAGCATATACATATACACTCACAAAAAAAATGAAAAGGGGAAAAATTAATATATCCTGCTCCCAAAGTCCACCTCCTGAATTTGGGATGATTCGTTGTCTATTCAGGTATTCAACAGATGCAGGCACATCAAGTTGTTTGTGGAGTTTTAATCCGCTGCCTCTGATGCTGCTGGGAGAGATGTCCCCTTCTCTTCTCTGTTCGCACAGCTCCTGGGGTTCAGCTTTGGATTTGGACCCGCCTCTGCGTGTAGGTCGCCTGAGGGCGTCTGTTCCCCGCCCAGACAGGACGGGGTTAAAGGAGCAGCTGCTTCGGGGGCTCTGGCTCACTCAGGCCGCGGGGAGGGAGGGGTACAGAGGAGGCGGGTTGAGCCTGTGGCGGCAGAGGCCGGTATGACGTTGCGCCAGCCTGAGGCGCGCAGTGCGTTCTCCCGGGGAAGTTGTCCCCGGATCACGGGACGCTGGCAGTGGCGGGCTGCACAGGCTCCCGGGAGGGGCGGTGTGGAGAGTGACCTGTGCTCACACACAGGCTTTTTGGAGGCGGCAGCAGCAGCCCCAGCGTCTCACGCCCGTCTCTGGGGTCCGCGCTGATCGCCGCGGCTCGCGCCCGTCTCTGGAGTTCGTTTAGGCGGCGCTCTGAATCCCCTCTCCTTGCGCGCCGTGAAACAAAGAGGCAAGAAAAAGTCTCTTGCCTCTTCGGCAGCTGCAGACTTTTTCCCGGTCTCCCTCCCAGCCAGCTGTGGTGCGCTAACCCCTTCAGGCTGTGTTCACGCCGCCAACCCCAGTCCTCTCCCTGGGATCCGACCGAAGCCCGAGCCTCAGCTCCTAGCCCCGCCCGCCCCGGCGGCTAAGCAGACAAGCCTCTCGGGCTGGTGAGCGCTGCTCGGCGCCGAGCCTCCGTGCGGGAATCTCTCCGCTTTGCCCTCCGCGCCCCTGTGGCTGCGCTCTCCTCCATGGCTCCGAAGCTCCCCCCTCTGCCACCCGCAGTCTCTGCCCGCGAAGGGGCTTCCTAGTGCGTGGAAATCTTTCCTCCTTCACAGCTCCCTCCCACTGGTGCAGGTCCCGTCCCTATTCTTTTGTCTCTGTTATTTCTTTTTTCTTTTGCCCTACCCAAGTACGGGGGGAGTTTCTTGCCTTTTTGGAGGTCGGACGTTTTCTGCCAGCATTCAGTGGGTGTTCTGTAGGAGCAGTTCCACATGTAGATGTATTTCTACTGTATCTGTGGGAAGGAAGGTGATCTCCGCGTCTTACTCTTCCGCCATCTTCTCTCCTCCAAGTGGCTTCTTCTTTGTCTTTGGATGTAAAATATCTTTTTTGGTAGGTTCCAGTCTTTTTTTTCGATGGATGTTCAACAGTTAGTTGTGATTTTGGTGTTTTTGTGAGAGGAGGTGAGCATAAGCCCTTCTACTCCACCATATTGTCCAGAATCCTGATTTGCTAATATTTTACTTGGGATTTCGGTATATCTAGTGCTGAGTGAGTTAGGTCTGTAATCATCTATTTTGTGCTTTCTTTGGCAGGTTTCCGTGTCCGGGTTATACAGCTTCATGATAAAATTTGGGGCATCTTCTCTGCTGTATGCTCTAGGAATTATCCGTTCCTGAAATGTACAAAAGAACTTCCTTATGAAACTAATCAGGGTTCTTTGGGGGTTAGTAGTGCCTTTTTAAAAACAGCTTTATGGACTTTCTTTGTAAAGGAGCCGGTGACATAGGTGTGCCGAGACACCGTGAATTGAAGAAAAAAAAAAAAAACCTGAATAGGTTACCAGAGTAATTCAAGGTAAACTACAAATAAAGGATAATTGAGACAGCAGAAAAAAAGAAAAAGAAAACAACTTTATAGAGGTATAATTTATATACAAAAAAACTGCACATACTTAATCTATACAATTTGATGAATTTGTACATGTATACGCCTAGGATACCACCACCACAATCAAGGTAACAGACATACCCATCACCTCCACAAGTTTCCTTGTGTCCCTTTGTTTTTCTTTTTTGTTCGTTTTTGTGGTGAGAACACTTAACATGAGATCTACTCTCTTAATAGATGTTTAAGTGCACAACATAATATTGCTGATTATAGGCCCTATATTGTATAACAGATCTCTAGAACTTATTCACTGCATAACTGAAAAGTAGTGCTTTAAAATGTTTTAAATGCTCTCTTCTTGATTCCATGTCAATACTTTAAGTTTCCTTTTAAGTGATTCATTTCATTGAAAGTTTCATGTTTATTACCTATAATTGAACAAAGTATTTCCATATTTTTTAATCTCCTCTGTGTTCTTTATTTTTGTCGCTAAACAAACTTGCCAGAAATTTGGCTATTTTATTCATTTTCACGAACATCCAGGTCTCAGATTTATCAGTTCCACTCTTTTTTGGCAAATTGATCCATTCCTTTCTGCTTCTATCTCTATTGATTCTTCCCTCACCTTCTTTAAGTTTACTGTGTGGTTGCTTGGCAGGCTTATATAAATAAATGGTGATCTAGCAGGAGCCCAAGGTTATTCACTCCTAGGTCCTGGCCTCCCACATTCTAGAACCCAGGCTGCTCTACCTCCTTCTCCAACTCCCCACCAGTCCGGTGTTCCTAGGCCCCCCAGCTCTATCTCTGTGCTTTTGAATCATAGCCTCTTGAACAAAACTCTGCTGTCTCTTCAACTTGAACCCCATTCCTCTCTTTACCAAATCCAGGGTATAGGAAGTTTTCCTAGATAAATTACTATTTCTTCCCTCTTTGAACCAAGGGGAATCAGAGAAGAGAGATCCACTTCTGTGTTCTAAGCAGTCCTCCAGATACACCCTAGCTAGAAACCCTTTTACTTCATCCATCCCAAGTGGCCTGACCCGTGACAAGGACCTTCTCCCACACCCTGGGACTCTCCCCCAGAACTGCAAACAAAGAGAAACCAAGGAAATGACTCAGATTTTATTATTGTTTGGTCTGTGTGTGGTTAGTCATGGGTGCCTCTGAGCTCACGTTATAGAAACAGCTCTGGCCACTCTGAAGGTGGGTTTGTGCCCTTTGCCAGCTATCCATTTGGCTTTGTCCTCGGCCCCCTACTTTGCCCCATAGGTCAACCAGAGGAAAGACTTGAAACTCAGGCTAAGTTGATCAGATTATTACCAGCCTCCTGGGTTTTGACAGGACCTACAGCATCTGTTTCTCACAATAAGGTAATAGAATTTTTCTTTTGTCCTCAGCCTACCCAAGCACAGATCACTAGAAATCTTCACATTCTAGGATCAACATTATCACTTCCTTCTATATATGCATCAATTTGTTCCACCTCTAGTTCCAAGAAAAATCTCTCTCCTAACATACTGGGTCACTTTCTTTTTTTTTTTTTTAAGTTATTTTTTTTTAATATTTATTTATTTAGGCTGTGCTGGGTCTTCATTGCGGCACACGGGATCTGCGTCGTGGCATGCGGGATCTTTCAGTTGCAGCATGCGGACTCAGTTGCGGCATGTGGACTTATTAGTTGCGGCATGCAAACTCTTAGTTGCAGCATGCATGCAGGATCTAGTTCCCCGACCAGAGATCGAACCCAGACCCCCTGCATTGGGAGCGCCGAGTTTTACCCACTGGACCACCAGGGAAGTTGCCCTGGGTCACTTTCTTTTATTGGACAATAAGAGTGTCCAGATAACTCTGGGAAAATGTAGTTGTCGGCTTCAAGGCAAAGAATGCATCTCCCAACTTTCCAAAAGGTGTATGATGTGGTTTTTGTTATTGTTGTTGTTTAGTTTAATATCCAGGTGCCTTTACATAAGCTCTCATAAACCCTTTTTGGAAGTATGTAGAGAAAAATGCATGAATAAGTAAGAGCCCCCAATTCCACTGAAAATGATAATTATTTTATTTCCTGGGCCCAGAGCTAGGGGTAAGAGGGAAGATCCTCCAGACAGTCCTCACTCCTTCCTGCCCCACAGACAGCCCATGCATGTAGGAAAGGCCAGAGGGTAGAGGGTACTGATGCCTTGCCTACCCCTGCTCATCTGATGAGTGGACCTGGTCACATCCCCAGCCCTGAACTTGACTGCCAGGACCCATGGGTGAGTCAGGAGCCAAGGAGGGCACACTTGCCTTTCACCCATGTTCCAGGTGGTGAGAAGTGGAAAAATAAAAATGACCCACTGGAAAACCAATGGTCTTCCCTAGAGCAGTGATGTAATTAGGAGCCCTGCCAGTCAGTGCCCATAAGTACTTTGTGAAGCACTTCCTGCAAGAAATTAAGCCCCTGTCCAATGGCTTTCCGATAAGAGAAATAATATATCTGAATTTTATTCATTCAGAAATAAATTTTGGCAGTTGTTGCTCTTTACGTGTAGCAGCCGAGCAGCCTTAAATATTTGGATGTCTCTCTGATCATATTTAGAATAATGATGAATGCCATGAATTACAGCATACGAAGCCTGACATGTTTATTGTCGGCAATCCATTTTATAGCCCTTTCTTTTAGGGCTTGAGTTGCTGCAGGATGACTGCAAACTGGTTACAAAGAGAACTCCAGAGTTGTCTCTTGGTTCAGCCCTCTGGGCAGGGTCTCAGAGTTGGACCACAGGCCTGAGTCAGGTGAAGGCCTTTTCTCACCAGCACTAACTCTCACCCACAGTGCCACCCGTCATCCGTGTCTATCCAGAGACCCAGGCACAGGAACCCGGAGTGGCAGCTAGCCTGAGATGTCACGCAGAGGGCATTCCTATGCCCAGAATCACTTGGCTAAAAAATGGCATGGATGTCTCAACCCAGATGTCGAAACAGCTTTCCCTTTTAGGTAAGAGCTCCGCTCGGTGTCTCTGTGCCTTTATTCCCATCAAGTTCAAGCTGACGCTCTCCCCAGGAATGGAAATGAGAGAAGTGATTTGTTTCTAAGTCAGACGTTTGGGGGAGCAAACAGATATCTCCCCCAGTTTCCCTGCTCTCTGGACTCACACAGATGTTTCTGAGCACAATGATGAGATGCTGTCAATCAGGTCCCAGGTCACCTGCAGTTCATTTCTGCTGTTCCAGCCCTTCCTGGGCGTATATCAGGGTACTGGCTACCCTCAGCCCTGCCAAGGGGCTGTGCTTTTAACCTCACCACTTTCAATAGAAGGGAGAAGGGAGGAAGGATGGAGGTCCCAGCTGAACAGGCCCTCCTGAGCACTGTCCCTTCTACAGCCAATGGGAGCGAACTCCACATCGGCAGTGTTCGGTATGAAGACACAGGGGCGTATACCTGCATTGCCAAAAATGAAGTGGGCGTGGATGAAGATATTTCCTCCCTCTTCATCGAAGACTCGGCTAGAAAGACCCGTGAGTCCACGCTTGCCTTTGAGCTCCTCACTGAGCTGGTTGGGGGATGTTGGGTGGCAAGGGCCACAGCCACCAATCATGAGCCCCTGGAGACAGGGATAAACCTCATATCCTTCTGTGCTCAAAGCTGGGGACAGGGGGTGGCCAGAGGTGGGTAGACCTTCCCTGTAAACCTAGACAACTCTGGAGGCATAGACAGGGAAACTCTCTGGACAGCAGACAGAACCCAGGACCACAAGGAAGCTCGCATATCATATCCCCAGTTCTGCTTCCTACTTGCTCTGTCCCTCATCCACAGAAGTGCTCATGCTAACCACGCACCAGCGGCTGCTGCCCATCCACAGCCCAGGAACTGGCCTGTGCACGCTCACACGCCTGCCTTTACCCCAGGGATTGTTGCCCACCGGGGGTGCTAAGCAGGCTCTCCCTCGTAGCTCCTGCTCCCCAAGAGACCCTGCAAGGTTGATTTCATGGACATGGGTGTTGGACATGGTCTCTTTCCCTTGATCAAAGGCTACTGCTCCCCAAGAGACCCTGCAAGGTTGATTTCATGGACATGGGTGTTGGACATGGTCTCTTTCCCTTGATCAAAGGCTACTGCTCCCCAAGAGACCCTGCAAGGTTGATTTCATGGATATGGGTGTTGGACATGGTCTCTTTCCCTTGATCAAAGGCTACTGCTCCCCAAGAGACCCTGCAAGGTTGATTTCATGGATATGGGTGTTGGACATGGTCTCCTTCCCTTGATCAAAGGCTCTAAGCTGAGTCTTTATCATCAAGGGAGAAACTCAGAAGTATTGCAGATGGTCTTCCTAAGGAGAATCCTAGCAGAAAACCAGCTTGCTCCTGGAAGTAGTCCAGGAGGTCTGGGAGAGACGTTGCTTGCTCTTTATCATCCACAGAAGAGGAGAGTCCCATTCGCTTCTGTGATCCTGGAACCTGATTCATTAGGAACCAAAAGGGTCCTGAGCCCTGGAAGCATTTGCCCACGTCCAGCGTCCCCCCCTCAGTATTGCTGGGGCCATGAGTGGTGCAGGTTCTATACATGATGGACTAGATACCAGTATGTTCATGAACTGAATCACTACAAGGAAGGTTCTGAAGTTGCTTTCTTCTTTTTTTTCCTTCCCTCCATCACGTTCCTGCTTTCACCATTCTCTGATGCTGCAGTTGCAAACATTCTATGGCGAGAAGAAGGTACCAAGCTTTCTTATTCTGTGTCGTGCCTGTGATCACGTGTGTTCATGGTTCCATAACAGGCCATCTTTCCATAAGCCACCAACAGCTTTTCCAGACATCAAGCGGTCCCCACAAGTGGGGTCCACGGGCCAAATCAGATGGGAGAGGGGAAGTCCAAAATCAAGTGGCACACTTGAGGCAGATTTAAACTTACTAGTGTCTTTAACGGACATTAGACGATTAGAATTTTTAAAACGAAAGTTTCCATTTAAAGCAATTTTGAAACCTCCACTGAAGCCAGCTTCTTGGCAGGAGTCCTGGTCAGAGCTGGGCCTTAAACTTTTTTCCAGTAACTGATACTGGTGTTGGGGTTTAGCATATACTTTGAGGAAATGCTGAATAAAAAAGCTACCATGATTTCTGTAAATGTATGTTTACATGTATATTTCTAAATGAATGGTTTTTTAAAATTTGTATCTATCTAACAATCTGTAGATATTAGGTTGGGCCATACAAAATTGCCATTTTTGTATATCAAAAATGGTCTAATAACGTGGCTCCAAAAATAGCGGGCACATGTGGGCGCTGGGTTAAAGAGCCTGAGTCACTCTGTGGGGTGTACGTGCATTTGTGGACCCCAACCCTACCTATGAACCCCTCCACCAGAGAGTCCAAATCCCCTGAGGTAACTTATTCTCCAGCTAGGTGGACAGAGGGACGGTATGAGAAGCAGCAGAAAGCACCATGCAATTTTGGGGCTAAGCACTAAATTTCCTCCTTTAAAAACCGTTATATTTCCTCATATTTTTTCCTTAAGAACTTCCATGTTACCTACAGTCTAGCATGTGCACGCATACACACACTCAGAGTAATTTCCTGAATGTCAGGCACTAATGCTCACACAGTAAGTCTGGGAGCAAAACAAAGGCAGAGCCCGGAAAATGAGGGATTGCTGCCAATGGGCTTTAGGAATCCTCAGAAGGAAAGTCAGAGCAGCAGTCGCTAATCATGGACGGTGGTCCCTTGACGCCGCCTGAACTTAGTCCCTAGGCCACAGTGCACACAGAGAGCTTTGGCTCTGTGTCTTTAAAAGGTGTTTTCTAAGGGGTGTTTCCAAATTTCAAAAGTGGAGACCTGCAGAGAATGCAGGAGGCCCTGGAAAGTGTTAAATGCAGCTCTGGAGGCCCAAAGGCCAACTTAAGACCCACAGCTGCCTCGGGCCTTTAGGCTGGCTGGTGCTGCGCTAATATTGGACAACCCAGCAGCGAACAAGCTCCATCACGCCTGGACAGCTAGCTGCTCACACCCCTCCCTGCTCAAACTCCAGGCCTGGAGATAGGGAAATACAGAAGCAAAAGCAAAGAAGCCGGCAGGGCCCCAGGGCGCTCTCAGCTCTCAATAGGAGCAGTGAAAGATGATGGGCGCGCAGAGCAGAGAAAGCTCCTGTGTGCCCCCTTGGTCAAGCTAATCCCAGGCAGAACCTTCCAGGGGCTGGCTCGTGAGGCCAGCTCTCCTGTGAAGTCAGTTATTTGTGGAGCAAGGCCTTGTTGAGCCTCACATTGCACTGTCGACTGTGACAAGGCCCGGTGCTCAGCCTGCAGTGTAGCCACAGCTGCAAAGCCCACGTGGGCTCTACTGAGCTTTCCGTCTCATGTGGGTTCTTCCAGCTACTGATTTTCCAAAAACCTTGGGAGGCTACTGCGGGGTCTGTGGTCTTGCAGGGACTTTGACCCCCTCTGGCCCCTACAGGTTTGAGTGAGAGAAGCGTGTCAGGTGAGAGTGTACAGAAGAGAAAGTCCTCCTGGAGACAGGATAGATTGGGGTCAGAGCGAATGTGTGCTACCTAGCCCACTCCAAACACTGGACCGCCGTGTAGGAGGCGCTGGCCTGCTTCGTCTGGCTCTCAGGACAGGCTGCCCAGCACCCCAGGATTCCCAGTGGGACCTATGCAGTGCTCCTAGGTGCTCCCAGTTTCTGAGAGGCTGGCGTCTAGCTGTCTTTAGTGGCAGGAGCCCTCCTGCCCGAAGCCCCTCTCAGCACAGAAGCAGAGGCAGGTGAGGCTGTGTCACACAGTCAGGGACTTCTGTCCACACTGGGAACCACAGGCCCTGGGGAAAACGACCTGCAGGGCCACAGAAAGCAAGTGGAACGGTGATTCCTATTTGCCTGTTTTACTGTTTTCTAACTCACTAAAAACTTACCCAGCTAGTCAGTTAAGTCAGTACACTGGTTTTCTCAGCATGCCTGAAAAGAGAGAATTTTCCACATAGCTCATTCTCTCAGAATTCATAGCAATCTTTTCAATGTTTTACCTTCAAACGAAATGAAGGGAGGGAGGAAGGGGAGCGGAGAAAGAGGGAGAACTCTAGACCTTACCCACCCTTGTGCCATGTTGACCTTTTATGGAGAGCAGGGTGAGGGGACAGAGCCCAGGGCTGGGGCTCGGGGTCTAACCCCGGCTCGGGCACGAAGGCACATGGCCTCAATCAAGCCCCTCCCCATCTTGGACCTCAGGTTCTTTGTCTTTAAAATAAGGAGGCTGAACTAACTGGTCCCCAAGGCCCCTTCTCTGCTGGTCTAAGGAGATTTCTCCCCAGACAGCCCTGGGCTGGGATGGGGGTGCAGGCAGGTGGCCTAACCAGGCTGTGGGCTCCGTCGCCTGGCATGGGGCTGCTGTAGGGAAACTGGTAGGGCAGATGTTGGAGCAAACTGTCTTGAAGGAAGGGCTCACGGGCACAGACAGGCCCGGTTTGGACAATGGAATACCAGCCACAGCTTTATTAGGCCCTCACATCCCAGGTAGCAGCACTGTACATAAATGTGTTTTAAAAAAATAAAAGCCTTCGCTTTTTTGGCATCACCTGATCTGTTCTGATTTGACTGGTTGACAAAGACCACGGGGGACTTTGCCTTTCAGAACAGGAAAGGTCAAATGTATGTCAAAGCCTAGGCTGTCACTTATTTGAAAACTTGGGTTGGCGGCCAGCCCTGGATGACCTGGCGCAGGTATGCGTGTCTGGGAGGACAGCCTGGGGATTGCAGAGCCCTCGGTGTACATATTGATTCGCAGCCCTCAGGCACTCGCTCCCCACACACCGCCTGCTCGTCTCTCCTCACCCCACCTCGACCAGGCCTTGCACTCTGTGCCTGTAGCAGACGCAGCCAAACTGTAGGTTTCATCTGTGCCTGAAGTGGCATGTGACCCTGCCTGGGGACCAACTGCTAGGAAGGGCCTAAGTGTGGCTGTGCTTGCTCCTCGCAGGCCTCAGTGTGGGAAACATGTTCTACATCTTCTCCGACGATGGCATAATCGTCCTGCACCCAGTGGACTGTGAGATCCAGAGGCACCTCAAACCCACGGAGAAGATCTTCATGAGCTACGTAAGTGTCTGTGCCTGGGGCCCGTCCATCTCACACACAGCATCCTGAGAGGCAGCCTGGCACCATGTGTGCCCCTTGATTTCTTAAATTCCATTTGCTACATGTGGTGTGGCTCCAGATGTGGTTCAAGGGTAAGCAAGGAGCACGTGAGGCTTAAACTCTCATTCCTTCCTCCAGCGGCCACTTCCATGCACTGAGCCTGAGGGGAGGCCCAGGACGGACAGATGGGTTCCTGGCCTCTGCGAGTTCACAGTCAAATGACGGAAACAGAAGTGTGAACAGACAGCTGCCAAACAAGTGCTGCTGTGGAAGGATGTGTAAGGTGCACTGGAACATTGAGGAGAGAGGCCTCTCCAGACCTTGGGGGACAAAGTCAGAGAAGGCTCCTGGGGCAGGTGATGCCTGGGCTCAGCTGTGAAGAACAGGTGGGAATTGGTGATGGGTTTCGAGAGGAAACATCATGAATATGGAGCACAGAGGCATAAAACATCAGGTCACATTCAGGGAACCGCAAATATTCTCTATGCCTGGAGGGACGAATGGATGTGGGAAGGGCCTCAGATCAGGGTGACAGTAGGTAAGGGTCAAAGCTGAGGAGTTCTCATGGGAAGCACTGAAGAACTTCAAGTGAAGCATGGCCAGGATCAGGGTGCTTTGGGACCTGCACAGGGCCTCACGGTGGGTAATGATCAGAAGGGTTGCAGTAGAAACACAGAAGGGGGTGAAGAGGCTGTTGTGATCACCCAGGTGAGGGTGGTGACCTGGGTTAAGCCAGTGGTGGTGGGAATGGGAAGCACTGAGTAGATTTTAGAGCTTGGAGGCCCTCAGTGGCCTCCAGGGAACAGGGGAGAGAGCTTGAAATGTGTGAATGGCCCACGCATCAGAGCTGCTGTGAACAAATAAGAGGCCAGGTAGAAAGTGGCAACGTGACATGCAGTGGGCAGAGGCAAAAGAGATGATTGCGGGTAGCAGGTCCAGAAAAACCCTTCCAACCCTCTGGTCCTCCAGAGCTGTGCTTCCCCACCCCACGGCTCTGTCCCTCCCACTGGTATCCCACTTGGTGTTGTGTTGGTGGTTTCTTGCCTGAGGTCTGACCTCTTCTACTAATCCTAGCGACTTGAGTGTAGAAGTATGGGATTAATCCAAGAGTCATCTAAAAGCCCCCACGTGCCCTCTCCTTGAAGACAGACAGTGGATAAACTGGGGCACAGTAACAGGCTTGGAGCTAATGGAGCAAGCGGGCCTGGCCCAGACAAGTTCCTGAACCGGGTGTGTTGCACTGCTGTCCTGACTGGTGGTGTCCCTCAGAGCGTCGCATTTCTCACATTTGCAGCTTGGGAGCAGCTGTTTTCCAGGCTATTTCCTTTGAATTAATCATGTTTTAAAATATGACCTCTGATAAGTTTTCCCTCCACGTGATAGCCACAAAACCATCGAGAAAGAGTGGTCCTAGTTAATTTCCAGCAGTTAAGTTTGAATAATTGTAACCCATCACATTGGCACTGATTTCTCATATATTTGCAATAACCTAACCTGTAGCTTGTAGGGGACATCTCTCAAATCCTAACCAGGGCTCAGTTTTCCGAAGAAACTAGAACAAGACACAGTAAGAGAGGTCTTGTAGGCATTTCAGGCAACACAAGACCTCCGTGAGCTATGGAACAGTCCCAAATAACATTTTCCTCATCTAAAACATGCCTAGAACCTCACAGGAGGGTTACAATGAGCTGACCCTCCTTCTCAAGTGCTGAGTGAGTAGGAGGTTGGCATCTCATCTCCAGCCCCTCTGCTGGATGAGATGTTCACTTTGCCCAGAAGGAAGTGGCAGGATTAATAGGTAAGGGCACAGGCTTTAGAACAGGATCTGTACAGGTGGGTTCAGGTCCCACCTCTGTCACTCAGCAGGCTAAGTGGCTTTAGAAAAGTTACTTAACCCCTCTAAGCCTCCGTTTTCTCACAGGCAAATAGGGGTTATTGTGAGGGTTAAATGTGATGACAGAGAGTGGCAAGTATAAAAGGAGAAAGACCTGTTTCAGAGCTATTGCAGCCATTTAGGAAAGAAACGGGGCTGGAGATGGAAAGTAGAGGAACTCCAAGATTTAGGAGGCAATCTCTCTAGTCCTCGATGACTAATTCACAGTGACTTGTGTGGGAGAAGGAAGAATCAAAGATGGTGTTCCTGCTTTGGACTTGGCTGATCAGATGCTGATGAGGACCCAGAGGAGGAGCAGGGATGGAGGCGAGGACCGGTTCAGATGTGGATGGTTGTGTATGAGGTGACTGTAGGGGAACCACGTGGGAACTGGGGAAGGTGGTTCTGAGCTAAAGACACAGATCTGGGAGCCATCAGCATGAGAGTACTGACGAAAGCCCGGATGGGAGACCCGATCGCCAAGGGTGCATGTGAGTGATTTGAGTCGGGTGCCTAGCACAGAACCCTGGGGGGCATCAGCAGTTAAGGGGCAGATGCACCAAGAGGAACCACAAAGGTTGAGACAGTGTTGGACAAGAGTCATGAGGAGAAACATGAGAATGTGTATCATGGAAGACTAAGGGAAAAGACGGTCCCCCTTTCTCTCATTTATTCATTCAACAAATATATTTTAGGCACCAATTCTGTGTCAGGTACTTTACTAGGTGCTAAGAGTATGGCAGTGAGCCCAACAAAGAGCCTGCTCTCAAGGCGCTTACTATCTAGTGAAAAAAGAAAGACTAAACATAGGTAGACAAACAAACGCAGAAGGTCAAGTGGTAGGTGAGAAATGCGGCAAGGTGAGGCAGTGAGGATGCCGGGGCGCTAAGCTAGGTGAGACCAGAGAGGGTGTCTCAAGAAGACGACACGTAAGCTGACACCCAAAGGACATGAGGAAATAAACCAGGTAGACATCTGACAAACAGCCAGCTGCACAGGCCCTGGTGCAGGAGGGCGGCATGAATACAGAAGAGCAAGCATGCCGTGTGCCCAGGATGGATGGGAAAAGGAGAAAAAAGGCAGAGATGGGCAGAGGAGCCAGAGTGTTCAGGGCCTCGCTGGCTTCAGGGAAGACTTGGACCCTGTTCTGAGCAAGAAAGAATGTTACTGTGGTGGAGGGAGTTGAGCTGACTCGTATTTCACAGTGATCCCTGTGGTTTCTGTGCCAGGAACAGCTAGCAGGAGGCCAGGGTGGAATCAAGGAGCACAGTCTGAATGCTGTAGCAGTTACTCAAGGGACAGATGTGGCTTGAGCCAAGGTGACAGAGGTGGAAGTGGTCGGAAAGTTTAATTCTGAATATATTCTTGAAGGTAAAACGGAAATGATTTTTGACGCATTGGATGAAGGCTGAGAGCATGGGGAGAGAAAGCAGTCAAAGATGACCTGAAAGGTTTGGTCTAAGGAATTAAAACAAGGGAGCTGCCATTTATTTGAGTGGAATGAGCAAGATTGGGAGGCAAAATTGAGAGTTGATTTTGGACTTATACATTTGAGATGTAAATTAAATAGCCAAGTAGACCTAGGAAGTGGCTAAGTCTGGAGTTCCGAGAAGAGGACTGAGCTAAAGATATGAATTTGGGAGTTGTAAGCACGTAGATTGTGTCTAAAGTCATAGGCGTGGATTAACAAAGATTAGCAAAGGAAGTGGATTTTAGAGAAGTCGTCCAGGAGCGACCTCTGAGCATCCTGGCATCTAGAGATCAGCAAACAGAGTAGGACTGAGCAACGGAGAAGGATCAGCAACTGGGGAGGATGGAGGGAAAAGAACCAAGGAGTAGTCAACACGCTGTCAGATGATGCCCCAAGTTCAAATAAAATGATGGCAGAGCTTGACTGTAATAACTGAGAAGTCAGCCTGGAGCTCGGTGAGAACACCACCAGCTCTGTGCTGAGGACTAGAGCCAGAGGATTAAGGAGCTTGTGAGAGGTGAGGAAGCTGAGAGTGCGCAGGTAACTCCTTCAGGAGTCTGCTCATTGACAGAAGTTGTTTATATGATGGATGGGGATGAGGAAAGGGAGAAGGTAGCTCACAAGAGTGGAAGAACATGGACCACGCAGCTGCTGATTGAGAGGCCGGCAAAGGGAGTTACAGCCTCAGTAGGAGCAGGAGGAGGTGAAAGATGAACGGAACGTGGAGTGAAAACCTCGTGATGCAGGAGGGCGCACATACCGTGCTCTCTGGATGTGAAGAATTCTGGGAGAGGAAGAAAGGGACAGAGCAGGGTCGGGGAGAGGGAACCCAGCGATGATGAGGGAACAGGAAATTAAGAAGACATATGGCAACCTGTCTCCTTTACAGGAAGAAATCTGTCCTCAAAGGGAAGGAGGCGCCACCCAGCCCTGCCAGTGGGCGTCAGCAGTGAATGTCAGGGACCGCTACATCTACGTGGCCCAGCCCGCGCTGAGCAGAGTCCTCGTGGTCGACGTGCAGGCCCAGAAAGTCCTCCAGGTACATCTCTCTGAGGGAAGGGGGAGCTTGCAGTTCTGGGGCACAGCCGGCCACATCCTTCTTTGTTTTCCGCACACTCCCCAGCTCCTAGGAGAGGTGATCAGAAGTGGGAGGGAGCAAAGAAGATTCATGTGCATTTTTCATCAAGTATTTATTGCCTACTATGTGCCAAACTTTGGTCTAGGTGCTTGGAAAACAGCCATGAATGAGCAAGTCCTAGAAATTATATTCTAGCTGGGGAGACAGACCATAAATCAGAATTTTAGGGAGCTATAGATGGTAAGAGCTATTTACAGGTTGAAAGGGACAGAGGAACTGGAAGACTATTTTTAAGTGGGCCTCACTCTGGAAGTGAACAGAATCTGAGATCTGAATGCCCGGTGGGACTCCCGCTCTGGGAGCAGAGGGAAGGCCAGTGGGACTGGAGCACAGCCAGGAAAGGGAGAGTAGGATGTGGCAAAGTCAGGGGTAAACAAAGGCCAGTGAGATAGCCAGACATTCAGGTGTTTTAATCAGGGGAGTGACATAGTCTGACATTTTTAAAGAGTCAATCTCCCACTCAGTTAAGAGCAGCCTGGAAGATAGAACAGAGATATTGGTCACTGAAATAATCTGGGCAAGATGATGACAGCAGTGGAGGTGGTAAGAAGCTATCAAAGTCTTGCTATATTTTAAATGTAGACCCCCAAAGATTTTCTGCTCGATTGAATGTAAGGTTTGAGAGAAAGGAATAATAATAATTTTAATAATAATAATTTAAGCAACTGTAGAATGGTGATGCCATTTACTGTGTGTGGTGGGATGAATAATGGCCCCCAAGATGTCCACATCCTAATCCCCAGAACCTATGAATGTCACCTTATATGGCAAAAGGGACTTTGCAGGTATGATTAAGATTTTTTTTACTTTTTTTTAATTGGCGTATAGTTGATTTACAATGTTGTGTTCGTTTCTGCTGTACAGCAAAGTGAATCAGTTATACATATACATATATCCACTTTTTTTTTAGATTCTTTTCCCATATAGGTCATTACAGAATACTGAGTAGAGTTCCCTGTGCTGTACAATAGGTCCGTATTAGTTGTCTATTTTATATATAGTAATGTGTATATGTCATTCCCAATCTCCCAATTTATCCCTCCCCCGCTCTTTCCCCCCGGTTAATTGTAAGTTTGTTTTCTACATCTGTGACTCTATTTCTATTTTGTAATAAGTTCATTTGTATCATTTTTTTAGATTCCACATGTAAGTGATATCATATGATATTTGTCTTTCTCTGTCTGACTTACTTCACTCAGTATGAGAATCTCTAGGTCCATTCATGTTGCTGCAAATGGCATTATTTCATTCTTTTTTATGGCTGAGTAATATTCCATTGCGTGTGTGTGTGTGTGTGTGTGTGTGTGTGTGTGTGTGTGTGTGTGTATCACATCTTCTTTATCCACTCCTATTTTGATGGACATTTAGGCTGCTTCCGTGTCTTAGTTATAGTAAATAATGTTACAATGAACATTAGGGTGCATGGATCTTTTCAAATTATGGTTTTCTCCAGATATATGCTCAGGAGTGGGATTGCTGGATCATATGGTAACTCTGTTTTTAGTTTTTTAAGGAAACTCCATACTGTTCTCCATAATGGCTGTACCAATTTACATTCCTACCAACAGTGTAGGAGGGCTCCCTTCCCTTTTCGCCACACCCTCTCCAGCATATATTGTTGGTAGACTTTTTGATGATGGCCATTCTGACCGGTGTGAGGTGATACCTCATTGTAGTTTTGATTTGCACTTCTCTAATAATTAGTGATGTTGAGCAGCTTTTCACGTGCTTTTTGGCCATCTGTATGTCTTCTTTGGAGAAATGTCTATTCAGGTCTTCTGCCCTGTTTTTGATTGGGTTGTTTGTTTGTCTGATATTGAGCTGCATGAGCTGTTTGTATATTTTGGAGATTGATCCCTTGTCAGTCGCTTCGTTTGCAAATATTTTCTCCCATGCTGTGGGTTGTCTTTTCATTTTGTTTATGGTTTCCTTTGCTGTGCAAAAGCTTTAGGGTTTCATTAGGTCCCGTTTGTTTATTTTTGTTTTTATTTTCATTACTCTCAGAGGTGGATCAAAAAAGATCTTGCTGTGGTTTATGTCAAAAAGCGTTCTGCCTATGTTTTCCTCTGACAGTTTTAGTCTCTGGCCTTACATTTAGGTCTTTAATACATTTTTAGTTTACTTTTGTGTATGGTGGTAGAGAATGTTCTAATTTCATTCTTTTACATGTAGCTGTCCAGTTTTCCCAGCACCACTTTTGAAGAGACTGTCTTTTCTCCATTGTATATTCTTGCCTCCTTTGTCATAGATTAGGTGGCCATAGGTGTGTGGGTTTATCTCTGGACTTTCTATCCTGTTCCATTGATCTATATTTCTAGGTTTGTGCCGATACCATACTGTTTTGATGACTGTAGCTTTGTAGTATGGTCTGAAGTCAGGGAGTCTGATTCCTCCAGCTCCGTTTTTCTTTCTCAAGATTGCTTTGCCTATTTGGGGTCTTTTGAGTTTCCATGCAAATTGTAAACATTTTTGTTCAAATTAAGGATTTTTAAATGGGGAGTTATCCTGGATTATCTGGGCGAGCCCTAACTGCAAGCACAAGTATCCTCATAAAAGGGAGGCAGGAAAAAATGTGACAACATAGAAGGAGGAGGCAGTTTAAGGACTAAAGCAGGTTTGCTACACTGCTGGCTTTGAAGATGGGAGGGAGAGCCCATAAGCCAAGGAATGCAGCTCTAGAGGCTGGAAAAAGCAAGGAAATGCATTCGCCCTTAGAGCCTCTAGAGGGAGAACTGCCTTGCATACATATTTATTCTGCCAGTGAGATTAATTTTGGACTTCTGTCCTTCAGAACTGTAAGAGAATAAGTTTGTGTTCTTTTAAGCCACCAAGTTTGTGGCAATGTTACTGCAGCATTAGGAAACTAATACACTCTGATAGAGGCTTTGAGCAAGGCAGGGGATACAGGTCATGAAGCAGATACAGGGGAAAATTAGTAATTCAGCTTTAGAGTTGTTAAGCTTGAGCTGCCATTTTAAATATATACATATATATATATGTATATATATATGCAATTGGATAAACAGGTCTGGAGTCAAAGGAGAGGTCTAGGCTGGAGATATGAATGTGGGCATCATCCCCATGTGAACTGTGTTAAATCCAGTTAACTGGAGGAAATCATGGAGGGAAGTACAGATAGAAAAGAGGTCAAGGTTGGAGCCTTGAAGTATGCCAACACTTAAAGATCAGGAATGAGAGAGGAAGCCAACAAAGGAGACCAAGAAGGAGTAGCCTGAAAGGTAGGAAGAAAATGAGGAGAGGGTGGTGTTCCACAAGCCAAGAAAAGAGCTTTTTAAGGGAGAGTTAGTGGCCAGTGGTGTCAAAGGTTGCTGAAAGCATTTGTATGTTATGAAGACTGAGAACTAACCACTGGATTTGGTACCACATGGATCACCTTGGCAAGAACAGGTAGGACTATAATGGCAGAATGCAAGCCTGAGGGGGTGGATTCAATTTAGAATCAGAGGGAGTAGAGATGGTGAATATAGACAACTATTTTGAGGGGTTTTGCTATAAATATGAGAAAAAGTAGACAAATGAGGCAGTAGCTGGAAGAGGATGCTGAAGAAACTTTTAGAATAGGTGATATTACAGCATTTGTATGCTAATGGGAAAAACTTCTCCCACAATTCTTCCCTTTCTTTTGTATCATCGAAGTAGGCAGTAGTCAGCGGAATCCAGGACATACAAGTAGATATGCTAGCCTAAGATAAAAGCACATTCTTTCATCATAACAGGAAGAAATAGAAAGTATTCAGGCACAGGTGCAAATAGGTGATACAATTGGTGATAGCTGGATGACCTTCTCTTCTGGTTGCCTTTATTTTCTCAGTGAAATGAGAAGGAAAATTATCACCAAGGCTTGAGGTCTAAGGAAAGAGGTAAAAGTTGGATGTGAGATTGAACTGACCAGGGAAATGTGATAGGACTGCAGGGCAATAGTGAAGGCCCACTTAAGGATAAGGGGTGCAAATGTAAAGTCAGACCAGTGAGGAGGGTTGTATCTTTTTTCCCAGGAATGCACAGCTGCCCAGGTGCAGGATCATTGTTGGGAGAAAGTTGTATAAAAACCAGGGTTGTGGTTGTGGTTTCTCCTGAAAAATATGATAGGAGACTTTCCAGCTATCTTTCTGTTATTGATTTCCCTGGCCAGAGAAAGTACTCTGAATAATTTCAGTCCTTTGAAATTTATTGAAGCTTGCTTTATAACTCAGCTTATCAACTTTCATAAATGTTCTATGTGCACTTTAAAAGAATGTGAATTCTAATGTTTTAGGTAGATTTTACATACATATCAATTATGTCAAGTTGGTTTATTGCATTGTTCAGATATTCTAAGTGATTTTTTTGTCCACTTAGTCTACCAGCTGCTGAGAGGCATGTTGAAGTCTCCCACTGTGATTGTAGATTTATCAAGTTCCATCCATTTTTGCTTTAAAATTATAGTATCTTCCTGGGGGAAAGACTTCTTTCTTCTTACAAAATATCCCTCTTTATCTCTGGCAAAGCTTCTTGCCTGAAAGTCCATTCTGTCTAATATTAATATAGCTAAATCAGATTTATTTTGATTAGTGTTACCATGGTATAATTTTTCCATTCTTTCACTTTCAATCTTTCTCATATATTTAAAAAGTGATCTCTTATAAAGCCACATGTATTTGGATTTTGGCTTTTATCTAGTTTAATAATCTTGATCTTTTACTTGGATTATTTGATCCATGTATTTTTGATGTAATTATATGGTTATGTCTACCATCTTACTGTTTTTTCATTTGACCTACCTCTTTATGTTGCTTTTTTCTTCTTTTAGCTTTCTTTTGGATTAGTCAAACATTTTTGTTCTTCTATTTCTCCCTCTATTAGTTTGTTGTCCATGCATACTTTTATCATTGTTGTTATTATTACCACCATAGAGATTACAACATGCATCCTTGCCTCAATACAGTCTCATACAAATTATTGCTTCACTTGCCCAATAATGATAGAAGCTTAGAACACTTCAACTCCTTTAACCTTCCTCCTGCCTTTGGCACTATTGTGAGAATGAATTTTAATTCTACATGTAATTTAACCCCACAAGACATGACTATTATTATTATTTTGTACAGTTGATAGTCATTTACATTCACCCACATATTTACCTTTTCCATTGCTCTTTATTCTTTCCTGAAGTACATAGTTCTGTCTGGTATCATTTTCATTCTGGCTGAACAAGTTTCTTTAATAGTTCTTTTAGTGCAGGTCTGCTGGTAACAGATTCTCATAGTTTGTGTTTGTTTGAAAATTTGCCCTTTATTTGTAAAGGATATTTGCACTGGATATAGAGTGCTACATAGGCAGTTAAATTCTTTCTGCATTTTAAGATGCCGTTTCATTATCTTCCATTGTTTTTGTTAATAGATCAACTGTCATCTTATTGTCTCTCTTTTGAAGATAATGTATCTCGTTTTTTTCTCTCTGGCTACTTTCTAGATTTTCTCTTTGGTCTTTAGCAGTTTTACATGCCCAGATATGGTGTTCTTTGTATTTATTCTGATTTGGGGTTTTCAGAGGTTCTTAAATGTGTGGATTAATATCTTTAATCAGACTGGAAAATTCTCAACCATTATTTCTTCAAATATTCTGCTGCCTCATTCTCTCTCACCTCTTCCTTGGGAACTCTGAGAGAAAAAAAGTTAGACCTTTCTATTGTGTCCCACACATCTCTTTCACTCTTATTTTCCATCCTTTTTGTCTCTTTGTGGTTCAGTTTGGGCATATGCTATCAACTTGTCTTTCAGTTCAATAATCCTATCTTCCACTGTGTCTGAGGTATATATAACAAAACCTATTTATTGAGATCTTAATTTCAGGTGTTGCAATTTTTCACTTTTAGAATTTCTGCTTAATTCCTTTTATATGTACAATTTTTAAATTATTTTTTTATGGATCACCCGTGAGTCTGTTTCTATTGTCTTTTTTATGTTGTTTTCAGTTATATAAGCTGTATCTTGGAGTGCCTAGTAATTTTTTCTGAATGTCAAACATTCCATATTACATTGTAGAGACTTTAAATGGCTGTCATCCACTGAAGAGGGTTTACCCTTTTCTCTGCTAGGAAGAAGGACAGTAGAGAATGAATCACTTTAATCAAGTACTAAGTTGAATCAAGGCTGAGTTGCAGCTTTCATAAGGCTTAGTCAGTCTCTGATTCACTCCTAGTAGGTAGCACTTCAGGTCTTTAAACTGAGAGTCTGGTGTGTTCTTCAGGACCTTTTCCCTTCCATGTCTTTGCTCCTTAGCATATTGAGACTGTGGAAAGCTCTGTTCTGAATGTAAGAGATTTTTGGTTTAGGTTTTCAGTCTCCTACTCCATACCACCTCAGTCAGAATGAGAATATGAAAAATGATTAGAGAAAGTTAAGCAGAAAGGAGAGATAATGCCTGCAAGTCTAAACTTTGGGGAAGTTTGAGAAGAGGGCAGACAAATGGGATAGCTGGAGGAGAATGTGTAATCAAGAGGGTTTTTAAAAGAGTGAGAGAGAAAATACAAGAAACTAGAGATAGTGTCAGGATGGTATCATTACTGGTGAGAAAAGAAGCTCTGGGTAGGGGAAGACAGTGCCAGATCCTAAAGCCTTTGGTAAATGAAGGGAAGCAGCCAGGATGAGAAGGTCAAGGAAGAGTAGCTGGAGGCATGAACAAAGGACCTGGGGTATGTGAAGTGTAGGAAAATAGAAACAGCCTCTACTTGAGGCTTCAGGGCAGAGGAAGTTTTAATTAGAGCAAGAAAGTACAAGGAGACTTCAAAGATGGTGATAACTGGAGAAGAAATATATTTCAGCAGGGATAGGCAAAATCAAGAGTTCAGATTTGTATAAAGTTGTGGTCATCAACAGAGGAATGAATTCTAAAGTCATCAGAGTATAATGGGTTACTTGAAGCCATGTATTGAATGAGCTCACCCAGGGAAAGGATATAGACAGAAACAAGGTCAAAGATGAAGACTGGGGACATGCCACCATTTAGAAGTCAGGATGAGGAAGAGCAGCCAGGGAGGTGGGAAGCTGAGTGAAGAGAATGTTTCCAGAATGGAATGGTTAACCATGTGGAATCTTGCTGAAATGTCAAGTTAGAGGAGGACCACATAGTGCTCTCTGAATTTGACATGAAGCTCTAGAGCAGTTCAGTGGAGTGGTGAAGACAAACAGTTAAGAGGAAGTGGTTTCAGGGACTCCATAGACATTTCTTTAGAGAAGTTTTAACCAGTGGGGGCAAAGATGGTTTTCCCCCAAGATCAGAAAGGCTAGAATATGGTGGACTGAAATGTCAGAAATTTGTTGACAAGGTTTAAGTTATGGTGGCTGCAGTGGGGAAGAGGAAAAGATCACTGAAACCAAGAAGGAACTGAGAAAGCAGGGCTTTGAATGAAGGCACCAAAGTTGGGGACTCAGGGAGTGACAGAGAAAACAGAGCATCTTTAGTGAACAAAGGGAGTGACTAGAACTTTGGCCAATGCCAAGAAGAGCAGGGGTCATAGTGGCATAACAAAACAGAGTTTTGGAACTTATAAAACTACATTCTGAGAAGTAGAAAATTCACCATTTGACAGGGCCACTGGGGAAGCTCTGTCCTCAGAAAATAGCAGAGTTTCAGTTAGTTACAGCAGTAGAAAAAGACGACTCTGCCTGATGCTACAGTCTGAGTCCCAGAGGCTCCAGGTGAATGATGTACCAGATAGAGGAGTCTGCACAAAGAGACAGACAGGTGATAATGGATAAGTTCAAAGTCAGTCTCAGATGACCCAGGAAGAAGAGCTAGAGAAGGACGCTGAGGGGTCAAGAGGCCCCAGAGGCTTACAGGAGAAGTGATGGGAGGGTCCTGAAGCTGATTCTTGAGTGGAAAACTGAAAAAAAAAACCTCTGTGTTTGTTTAGGCTTTTGCCAAGATGGTCTGGGTACCCTTTAAGTAAGAAAGACATGCAGTGTCTCACCTACTCTTCATTGCAGTGTGCAGGCTTCTCACTGCAGTGGCTTCTCTTGTTGCAGAGCATGGGCTCAGTAGTTGTGGCGCATGGGCTTAGTTGCTCTACAGCATGTGGGATCTTCCCGGACCAGGGCTCGAACCCACGTCCCCTGCACTGGCAGGCAGATTCTTAACCACTGCACCACCAGGGAAGTCCCTGCAAGAAATTTTTGAAAGGAAGAACATTACTGATAACCAATTTTATGCCTCTGAAGACAAACCCAGAAGGGATGTTTCTACCCTGGGTTCCCAAACTGGCTCATTGTCAAGGCTGCTAGGCTGGCTTTCCACTCACCCAAAAATGGCCTAGAAATGAATCAGCTTCTGCAACAACAATGACCAACTTGTCGCTATTTTTTTTCAAGTCCATAGGTGTCGACCCTCTGCCGGCTAAGTTGTCCTATGACAAATCACATGACCAAGTGTGGGTCCTGAGCTGGGGGAACGTGCACAAGTCGCAACCAAGCCTCCAGGTATGTTGAGTACATGGAAGACAACACCCACCTGCAGGAAAGAGCTCTCTCCCTAGCTAATAAATGTCTCCTGCTTCCCTAGGTGGCTAATCACATTTAGCCAAAGTATGTCCATGAAGGCTATGGAGACAGTAGGAAACATCCTCAGGATAATGCCCCTTATAGGCAATGAACAGGGTATCTTCTGCCAGGCCTGCTATTAAAAAGACAGTAACACTGATGATGGATAAGAGATTCTAATGTCATGACAACCAGAATGTGGCTCTTGGGCCCCACCCAGCCCAGCCCCAGAACACTTGCCTCTTCTGAGCCAGGAGCTCCTGGAGCCAAGCAGAAATGAACCTCTGGACTTCAAGCAGTGAGAAGGGAGCCAGGGCTTTCTTCACCTTGGGCTGCATGGGCTGGAAAACACTGTCAAAGCAGGCACCAGATAATAAGGAAGGAGAAGTAAAAGCAGCAGCAGCAATTATGTTCATAAATGGAAGCACATTACTGAGTGCTCACAGTGTTCCAGGCACAGGAAGTTTCAATAACTGGCCCCTGGTCCAACCTAGGCATACATTCAGCCCTGCAGCCCATACATTCAGCCACTGCACTGTACTGCCTCTTGGGAAGAGCTTGGGCCCAGGACATCTGTGGGATCCCTTCCTCCACCAGTCAGGGAAGGTCAACACCAACCCTATGTTGAGTGTGTCTGGCTCAGCCTTTCTCATTAGGGGTACATGAGAGGATTAAGCCCTACAAAAGGTGATTTGAATGCCTGTTCCCTCGATTCTCCCAATGATGGTGCATAGAACCATTCTAGATGCACAGAAGAGAATTCACTGCATACAGTGGATTCCTCGGGATATTTATTAGGGTTTTATTCTCTCTCAGAACCCCAGCTGAGAAGGGCTGCAGATGGAGCCAAGTTCACACTGTTCCCAAGACTGGTAAGAGGCCAGGGATACCCAGTCTACAGAAGCTTCCTCCTGGGGACTGGCCACCTGCCTTACCTACCTCTGTGCTGCTGGGCCAGGGGAAGGACACTACTTCACCTCCTACAAAACAAGACTATTGTCCCTCAATGAACACCATCAACACATCCTGGGCCCCAGTGAGCTGATGACAAATAATAACAACAACTCATTAGAGGACCTGGGAGCCAGAATAAAGGTCACTCAAAACAGAGTATAAGCCCAGAAAATTGGTTCCTCTGGCAGCTCTAAGAAAGCATGTAAGGAAATCCAAGGGGAGGGGGCCACCAAAAAATATTTTTCTAAAACTAAAATTTAACAAAAAATGATTTCCTAATTTAAAACTGCAGTAGATAGATAGATGAGTTGAAAATGCATGATTTCTACTGAGACTCAAAATAGTAGCCTGAAAGATAAAGAACAAGAAAAATCCTCAATTCACAGAATACAAGAAAAGATTAAGATATGAAGTCTCAAAAGATGTTTCAAAGTCAAAAAAAGTTTAGAAAGAGAAAAGGTAATAGTTGGAATGGAGTCAAACATTAAATAAATTTGGAAGAAAATTTCCAAGTTGAAAAAGTAAACCATGTAGATTAAAAGGATCTGTAAGTTCCAGGCTAACTTGATGAGAAATAACACATCTCTGCTCTTGGTAAAACTCTGGGCTTCCAAGAATAAAGGAAATATATTACAAGCTACAAGGCAGAAAGAAAAGTCACCTGTAAAAGAACAACTAGGTTGGCACTGGACTTCTCACCTGCAACAGCTGCTGGAAGACCGTGGCATCACATCTACATGCTATTAAGATAAAAGGGCTGATATCCAAGGTATCACTTACCTGTCAGGACAAAAGAAAGACCTAAGGATATGCAAGAATTCAGAGAGCAGATCATGAAATATACCAGAAAAACAGTAGGTGAACCAGATCAGAGACATCGAGATGGCGAAAGATAAAGAGGAAACAGCCCTAAGTAAGAAACCTAGAGAGGAAGGTCCAAAAATAAAATAAGATGGATGAAGAGAGACTACCTGGAAATGTATTTATAAGTGCTAAATAAGGGCATTTGAATTAGGAGCAATGCACTGAAAGAGAAATTCTGATACCAGGCTCTAACTAAAGATGATAAATTATTTCTGTAAAAGTAAGGGTAGGGAGTGGAGGAAAGAGTACAAATACTCAAAAATGTCATCTTACAGGGATAAGAGAGGATATAGAGAATGTTCTTTGAAATTAATAGTTGAGATAGTTCACTGTCTAATTATTCCAAATGTGACAAACTGATTTCTCCTGTTAAAAGCAGAGATGATGAGATTGGGTTTGGAAGGGAGGGAGAGAAAACTAGCTGTAACTTGTTTACAAGAAACCCATAAAGTGATAATAAAAGGTTGAATTGAAAGGGGTGGAAATAGTGATGGTAGGTGGACAAAAAGATGTATGAGTGTAATATTAATATCAGACAAGGTCAAATTTAAGGTTAAAAGCACTAAACAGCATAGGAGAAGCATTATATGAAGACAAACAAACAGCCAACAGATAGCAAACAACAT
The DNA here is from genome assembly GCF_028021215.1 of Eschrichtius robustus. Taxonomy (NCBI): domain Eukaryota; kingdom Metazoa; phylum Chordata; class Mammalia; order Artiodactyla; family Eschrichtiidae; genus Eschrichtius; species Eschrichtius robustus. The sequence continues at coordinate 110,984,566 of NC_090825.1, read as the reverse complement.
AACTAAATACATAATACAAGAGTGATTAAAAATAAAGGAACTTGATTTACAATGCACTTAAATTGTACATTCCAAAGAGACAAAATAATGACATGGGAAAAATGAATAATATGAATAAGGAACTTGGTTTAATAAATATATAGAAAACCTTTCCTCTGCCAAATAGAAATTTTTCACATGTCCACATATATGTGTCAGTAATCACAAATAAAAATTTAGCAAATTTTGTAAAAGTCAGTGTTACAGGCTACATTATCTGATAATTAGAAACAATTAAAATGTGACCTACCTAATAAGGAAACACTCCTAGATCACTACTGCATCAAAGAGGAAATTAAAAGGAGAAATTACAAACTGTCTCAAAAGCAATGAAAAAGAGACTGCTTCTCATCAAAACCTACGGGATACAGAGAAAGCTGTACACAAGGAATATTTGTGTCTTAAAAGCCTGCAGAGAATGTATTTGTATAAAGGAATAAGAAAAAGAACAAAGTAACTGGCAGGAAGGAATTATTTAAAAGACTAAAATTAGTAGAAATTAAAAAAGGACAAACAAAAACCAATAAATCCTTCACAAACCTGACAAAGAAAAAAGAATATAAACAAAATGAGAAATGAGGAAAGGCATATTACTGCAGATAAAAGAAGATGAAAATAATTGTAAAATAATACTACACTGCAACTCTGGGGTGGCAAATTTTAAGACCTAGAAGAAATGGATGATTGTTTGCAAAATGCAGGAAAAAAAAACAAACTGACCTAGTCAGAAAGAGAAAGACAAGTACCATATGATATCACTTATATATGAAATCTAAAATATGACACGAATCTGTCTACCAAGCAGAAACAGACTCACAGACATAGAGAACAGACTTGTGGTTGCCAAGGGGGAAGGGTGTGGGGGAGGGATGGACTGGGAGTTTGGGGTTAGTAGATGCAAACTATTTACATATAGAATGGATGGACAACAAGGTCCCACTCTATAGCACAGGGAAGTATATTCAATGTCCTGGGATGAACCATAATGGAAAAGGTATAAATATAATAGTTATGTAATATTTATATAAATTTTAAAATATATATGTGTAACTGAGTCACTTTGCTGTACAGCAGAAATTAACACATTGTAAATCAACTATACTTCAATTAAAAAAAAATTAAGAAGGAGGAAAAAAAAAACTGACCTAAGAAAAGGAAAATTTGAAATAGAACAATTACCAGAGAAGAGGTTTTTTAAAGATCAAAGATCTACCACAGAAAAATGTACAGCCAAGTTTTCTCAAACCTTTCAAATGTAGATAATTTTAATATCATTTGAACTATCCCAGACCATATGGAAAAAAATGTGCGACTCCTTAGTACTAAAAAATAAAACTATCACCAGTTAGAATGGGCATCATCAGAAAATCTACAAACAACAAATGCTAGAGAGGGTGTGGAGAAAAGAGAACCCTCCTGCACTGTTGGTGGGAATGTAAATTGATACAGCCACTATGGAGAACAGTATGGAGGTTCCTCAAAAAACTAAAAATAGAATTACCATATGACCCAGCAATCCCACTGCTGGGCATATACCCTGAGAAAACCATAATTCAAAAAGACACATGCACCACAATGTTCATTGCAGCACTATTCACAATAGCCAGGTCATGGAAACAATCTAAATGCCCATCAACAGACAAATGGATAAAGAAGATGTGGTACATATATACAATGGAATATTACTCAGCCATGAAAAGGAACGAAATTGGGTCATTTGTAGAGACGTGGATGGACCTAGAGACAGTCATACAGAGTGAAGTAAGTCAGAAAGAGAAAAACAAATATCGTATATTAACGCATATATGTGGAACCTAGAAAAATGGTACAGATGAACTGGTTTGCAGGGCAGAAATAGAGACACAGATGTAGAGAACAAACGTATGGACACCAAGGGGGGAAAGTGCGTGCAGGGTGGTGGGATGAATTGGGAGATTGGGATTGACATATATACATTAATGTGTATAAAAAGGATAACTAATAAGAACCTGCTGTATAAAAACAAAATAAAATTTAAAAATTCAAAAATAAATTAAAAAATAAAACTATCAACTAATCTCACTTATGAATACAGAAGCAAAATTCTAAACATGGTATTAAAAGTAGAGTCCAACAATGCATCTAACTGCTCGAGCAGGGAACAAATTCCCGGGATGCAGTAATGGTTCACTCTCAGGAAATCAGTCGACATTACTCATAACACAAAACAGAAAAAAAGCTATAATATTTTCAATAAATGCTAGAAGGCATTTAACTAAATACAGCAGACATTCTTAATTTTTTTTAAAAAACTAAAAATAGGAATACAAGACATAAACATAATGAAGACTATTTCCCAGAAACCAAGAGGAAATTTTGCCTAAATGACAAAACACTAAAAGCATTTTAATTAATAGCAGGAATTAGACCATTATGCCCACCATCACCATAATTGGAAAGTCTTAGAAATGCACTATGACAAGAAAATGAAATAAATTGAATAAACCTACCTTCATCTCTGTGGACTAGGGTTCAGGAAACCACTGCTTGCAAAAACTGCTCCTGGAAATGTCAGTGGGCAGAGCCTTTGTGGTGAGCAATTTGGAAATGTGAACCAAAAGCCTCAGAACATTGCTTTCAATCCGGCAACTTGACCTCTCAGAACTTATCCAAAGACCAGGATCAGGGATGGGCACAAAGATTGAGCTACAACATTATGTGTTACCGCAATGTTTATATTTGCAAAACATTGAAAATACCATCTTAATGTTTCTAAATATCCAACACTAAGGAATTGGTTAAACAAACTTCGCTATGACTAAATGAAGGTGGTTCTATAAATGAGGCTTATTCCACCAAGGCCCTGCCCCAGGAGCCAGTGTTTGAACCTTTGGCACCGTCTTGAATCCTGCCCATCATGCTCTCGCCCACCCACTCCCAGCTTTCAGCTGCCTCTCTGCCCATCCCACTCGATATCTTGCACCCTGCCCTTCCCCAGCTGCCACCTCTCACCTGGCTTTGTCCACTCCTCTGAAGCAGATGCTCAGACTTCCCTACCCCACACTCACTACTAACTTACATCTCCTGATACCCAGCCAACTATGTGCATCTCCTGAACCAAGCCCCTAGAGCCAGCAAATTTGAGAAGCTCAACAATTATCTTTTGGTCACAAATGTGCCCAGCCATGTGCTGGGACACAGGCCAAGAAGGAACTCATGATTCATTGGAGAAATGAGGCTGACTAGCCCATGTCAGTTCAGTGGCCCATGACACCGGGTTTTGATGAAGTAACCTCTGAATATAGGGTGTCAGGGTGGTGAAGCATGAATGACACTGACTGCTGACAGCCTGTAATTTTCCATCTCTATTATAAGCTAAAATGACAGACCTTATATCAAGCAATGATTGCATGGCTTCTTGGAATTCTCTGGCATTTTCACCTGGACTCTCTAAGATCCAGTTTCCTAATACTGATATTTTCTTAATGCCTAGTTCTAAGCTTTTCCCATGGACTTGCCATGGAAGTGTCATTTGGCCTTTTTTTTTTTTTAATCACAGGAAAATAACAACTTTAGAGCTGCCCCAAGACTGAAAATGCACAGCTCTCATCATTCTAATCCGGCATTCTGCCTGCTGACCCCTCAAGGGAAGCATGATCCAAAAAACTCAAGCCTCAAACCTGCCCGAAGAAGCAGGGCAGGTGCTGTTTGTCTTGTCATTAAAGTAAGAGGCAGAAGGCAGCCCCACTCTTAAAAGGTAAAAGCATCCAGAGCTCTAAGCCATGTGAGTCACAAAGCCCCATCACAAATTGTCCTCAGCCTCAGGCTGCAAAAATCTGAATCCTTCCTTCTGTATAAATGGCCACAACATGAAGATCAGGAAAAGTGTCTCCCCTCCCTGGTCAGAGTCTAGCATCTGCCTCCTGTCCTGCTAAGAGGGTCTGGGCTTGTCCTTGGGGTCCTCCAGGCAAAACTGCCCGCAAGCTGGCCAAGCCCCTCATCTGGCTGCAGGTCTGCCACCTTTCTGGGCAATCACCTAGAACTTGGAGGCTGAAGAGCACATGCAGAGAAGGCAAGAGGACACAGCCTGGCTGGCTCAGTGTCTCCAGCCTGCCTGTGCCCAAGGCCTCAGTAGCTGATGGACAAAAGCCCAGCCTGACCATGGGGGGCTTTTTGGCAGGGCCTCCAAACCATGCTCTCATCCTGTCTAACCCCAGACATCACTTGGCTCTGTTCTGTGCTGTCACCGTGCCCTTCCCTGATACAGACACAGCAGGGACACACACCAAGGAACGGCTCAAGTCGCTTCCTGCCAAGTACGCAGGGGAGAAAGTGGTACCTCAAGGGGAACAGAGGCAGCATGCTCTGTCACTACCAATTTGTACAAAACACAGGGCCTAATTCTTCACTTCTCACAGCAAGTCCCCTTTGTGAAACTGGAACCCTCCCCGGCATCCTAATCACAGGCATCTAAATGACATGGCCAAGACACTATAAAGCTCTTAGAGGAAAACATAGGAAGAACACTCTATGACATAAATCACAGCAAGATCCTTTTTGACCCACCTCCTAGAGAAATGGAAAGAAAAGCAAAAATAAACAAATGGGACTTAATGAAACTTAAAAGCTATTGCACAACAAAGGAAACCATAAACAAGATGTAAAGACAACCCTCAGAATGGGAGGAAATATTTGCAAATGAAGCAACTGACAAAGGCTCAATCTCCAAAATTTACGAGCAACTCATGCAGCTCAGTATCAAAAAAACAAACATCCCAATCCAAAAATGGGCAGAAGACCTAAATAGGCATTTCTCCAAAGAAGATATACAGATTGCCAACAAACACATGAAAGGATGCTCAACATCACTAATCATTAGAGAAATGCAAATCAAAACTACAATGAGGTATCTCACACCAGTCAGAATGGCCATCATCAAAAAATCTACAAACAATAAATGCTGGAGAGGGTGTGGAGAAAAGGGAACCCTCCTGCACTGTTGGTGGGAATGTAAATTGATACAGCCACTATGGAGAACAGTATGGAGGTTCCTTAAAAAACTAAAACTAGAACTACCATACGACCCAGCAATCCCACTACTGGGCATATACCCTGAGAAAACCATAATTCAAAAAGAGTCATGTACCACAATGTTCATTGCAGCTCTATTTACAATAGCCAGGACATGGAAGCAACCTAAGTGTCCATCAACAGATGAATGGATAAAGAAGATGTGGCACAGATATACAATGGAATATTACTCAGCCATAAAAAAAACGAAATGGAGTTATTTGTAGTGAGGTGGATGGACCTAGAGTTTGTCATACAGAGTGAAGTCAGTCAGAAAGAGAAAAACAAATACTGTATGCTAACACATATATATGGAATCTAAGAAAAAAAAAAAGTTCATGAAGAACCTAGGGGCAAGACGGGAATAAAGACACAGACCTACTAGAGAATGGACTTGAGGATATGGGGAGGGGGAAGGGTAAGATGTGATAAAGTGAGAGAGTGGCATGGACATATATACACTACCAAATATAAAATAGATAGCTAGTGGGAAGCAGCCGCATAGCACAGGGAGATCAGCTCCGTGCTTTGTGACCACCTAGAGGGGTGGGATAGGGAGGGTGGGAGGGAGACGCAAGAGGGAGGAGATATGGGGATATATGTATATGTATAGCTGATTCACTTTGTTATAAAGCAGAAACTAACACACCATTGTAAAGCAATTATACTCCAGTAAAGATGTTAAAATAAATAAATATAAATAAAAATAAAAAATAAAGTAAATGACACGGCCGGCACCTCTGCCAGGATGCCTGCTTTCTCTAATAAGTTACGGAGTCACAGTTCTCAGAGAGCGCCTCTGTGAGGCGCATATGACAGAGACTCTCAACAAACCAGCCCAGGTGCCTGGCATCAAGGGAAAATACAGAGCCAGTCAATGATTCCAGCGTTTAGCATTTTCGTTATTTAAAACCTCGCCGCCTTTCCCAGGGTGGCCTAGGTGTTGAGAAGGTGGGACTCCCTGTCGTGGGGGAGGCTGTCTCTGAGCAGAGATGCTTAGGTTCCGAGGACCCTCCCTCAGAAGCCCCAGCACAGTCCCTCCAAGTCCTCACTCCGCTGTCACGTCACGGCGGCCGACAACATGCACCACAGTCAGTCAGGGGCAGGCCTGACCGAGCAGGAGGGAGCGATCCAGGCGTTCACTCCTGTCTCCCCACTTCCCCTCCCTGGAAGGATGGGTCCCTGCCTACGCCATTCCCAAGCAGCTCCCGCTCTGCTCCTGGCCCCCACCCCGAGACGGTGACTTGCCCATCATCTCTCTCTCAAGCAGCCTGTCTGCTGGGGTCTCCACCCAAGCGTGCATGTGTCTGCAGGTTTCCAAGCCCCGCTGGGATGGGCCCTCACAAGGACCTCCGCTCTGTGTTGCAGGTGATCACAGAGGCCAGCACCAGTCAGGGCCAGCACCTGATCCGCACACCCTTTGCAGGAGTGGACGATTTCTTCATTCCTCCAACAAACCTCATCATCAACCACATCAGGTGAGACCGGCCCGCAATGCCCTAACCTACTCCGTGCCCCAGCTCGGCCTTGCACGGGGCAGCTTTGCCCGAGGTGGCCCTGCTCCTTTCTCTTTCTCCCCCACTCCTCCTGGGCTGGCCTTGGACCCCATCAGGAACGGACGGAGAAATGGCCCCATCCCCAGTCCTTAATTGTTAAAGTTAAGGAAGGCACCCAGCTCCTAATGCCCTCAGGGGCCCAGTGAGGTCAGGAAGTCTCATCCTTGGGTGAGGACAGCAGAGGAAAGAGGGAAACAACCGTGGTTAATTGAGTACCCTCTCCTTGCTAGACGCAAGAAACTAGTAGAGGCGGTCTCGAATCTGTTTTATAGATGAGGAAACTTAGGCCCAGAGAAGTTAAGACACGGGCCAAAGTCACACAGCCAGGAACTGGCAGAGTCAGACTAAATGCAAAGCTGGGTCTCCTTTCAGTGCCCCATTTGGCCTCGTTCTCTGCTAACCACACCTGTGGTTCCTCTAGGAGTCCCCAGAGCAGCCATGCAGGGGCCTGCAAGGAAACAAGGCCTCCAGGGTGCCTGGTTTGCCACCATCCAAAAGAACAGCTTAATCATAACAGCCATGGCCTCGACTGCAAGCCTCATCCCAGCCTGGCCACTCCCCTTCCCTATTCATTTCAGAGAACCCCTGACATTTTCTGTCAAGGCACCACTGCCAGAAGACTGAGCATGCCCTTTTATAAAGTCATCAAGACCCAAATCTCTTGTGGCAGTGTTTATGCCTTCCTTTACTCTGACATCAAGCACCTTTTTCCAGGAAGAAATGACTCATTTTTGCAAGCTGAAGCTGGACTTGTAAAAATAGGGCTCTCCCATTCATCCTTGCCCAAGGGAGAAAATAACCACTTTATGACCTCCCTACCTCACTGCAGAGAATACCTGGGGCAGAGCCTCTAAAATGGTTGTAAATGGTAAACCCCCTCAAAGAAGCTGAGTTCAGCCAGGAGTCATGCACACTCAGGCTCTGCAGAGCCTGTGTGTGACTTTTACATTAGAGTTTCTTATAAGTATGGGGTTTTCTTTCCTGCTCTTTCCATGCTCTAGCTCTTTAAGGATGCTTTAAAGATGCTGTAAAGTGGGCATTTTCCCAACTCTGAGGCACAGCTTGTTATTCAAGAGAAAACTGTGGAAGAGATTTTTCTCTACTCCTGTAGGTGTACACAGCACCCAAAGGCCTCTGCAAGTGAGGGGTTTAGGCAGAGGCTCTCACAATCAGAGGGAAGTCCTGCCTGGAATCAGGCCCTTTTGCAGCTCACAACCAGCCTCCAAAGAGGAACTTCACGAAGTCCAGATGTGGCAGCTTCCACCTACTGACCTCTTCCACTAAAGGTCCCTCTTAGATTTAATCCTCCCAACAGCCCTTGGAAGGAACTACCCTCTTTATATTTGCAGGGGCTTGAAGAGGCAAGCAACTTGCCCCAGGCTCTGCAGCTAGCAGGGCACCACAGCAGTGCCAGGCCATCTGGCTGTAAAGGTAAAAGCTGTCCTCAGCCCCAGCCCAAAGGGGCTTCCTGTGACCAGCATCATCAACGTGGCCAGGGAAGAGGCTGCCCTCAACCCTTACCCACGTTCCTCTCCAAGGGTAAGGGAGCATGGATAGGACATCTGTCCTTGTTCTTTTGCATCTGCATCCCCAAGTTCTGACCCAGCCAGTAGTCCAAAAACCACCTCAGATATAGACTCACCTATCCCGTCCTCCTAGCAGGCAGAGTCAGGACAGACACCTCTTGTCCCTTCCCTCCAGCCACAGGCCCGCCACTTCCCAGCTGCCACAAGGCCTCTGCGAAGCTGAATCAAAGGCATCCCCGAGGCAGAAGCTGCTGAGGCACAACCATGCTCTTCCTTTACCATTGCTAAAGATGCGCGCATATTACGAGAGCATAAATCCAGGAACATTTTGTAACTCGACTGCATTTGGTTTGAGATCATAGGTGAATCGCTTATGAAGCCATCCCCTGCAGAATGGTAGATCTTATGAATAGGCTGGTAGATCACCAAAGGGTTATGAGAAAGGAAAAGAGAAAGGATGCCATCGTTTGAGACCAATGACCTATCCGCTACCCAAAAAGTCCTCCTGACCTCTGACCTCAGTTTGCGTCTCCTCCCAGGTTCGGCTTCATCTTCAACAAGTCTGACCCTGCAGTCCACAAAGTCGACCTGGAAACGCTGATGCTCCTCAAGACCATCGGGCTGCAGAGCCACGGCTGCCTGCCGCAGGCCATGGCCCACACCCACCTGGGCGGCTACTTCTTCATCCAGTGCCGACAGCACAGCCCCTCTCCAGCCGCCCCGCAGCTGCTGCTCGACAGTGTCACGGACGCCGTGGTCGGCCCCAACGGCCACGTTACCGGCACCCCACACACGTCCCCCGATGGGCGCTTCCTAGTCAGCGCCGCGTCCAGCAGCCCCCAGCTTCACGTGCAGGAGATCACGCTGCGGGGGGAGATCCAGACCCTCTATGACCTGAACGTGAGCCAGGGCGTCTCAGACGTGGCCTTCCAGCCCTCCTTCACCCAGGGCGACCGGTACTACGTCTACGCCACGCTGGAGACAGAGCCGGACCTGCTCTTCCTGGAACTGTCCACGGGGAAGACGGGCGTGCTGAAGGGCTTGAAGGAGCCGCCCGCGCCCGCGGGGCCAGCCCGAGCCTGGGCCGGGCCCCGCAGGATCGTGAGGGACAGCGGGCTGTTCGGGCAGTACCTCCTCACGCCGGCCCGAGAGTCACTGTTTCTCATCAACGCGAGACAAAACGCGCCGCGGTGTGAGGTGGCGGGAGTAAAGGGGGGGACCACAGTGGTGTGGGTGGGCGAGGTATGAAGCAGCCACGAGCGCCGCCTGGTACTGACACCGCAGCCCCAAGCAGGCACCCTGTACATTTTTACAGACAAAAGCAAAAACCTGTATTCGCTTTGTGGTTCAACACTGGTCTCCTTGCAAGTTTCCTAGTATAAGGTATGCGCTGCTAACGAGATGGGGGTTTTTCGTTAGGACGTATGATTTCTGCCTTGAGCTACGATGAGAATATGCTGCCGTGTAAAGGAATCATTTCTGCGCCCGGCTACGCGCCACGTTACCTGGGCCGCCATGGAACCAGGAGCTCCCGCTTTCCAGGCGATGCTTCGGTCGGTTGCCTTCGCCTAGTCATTCTCCAGGGTCCGGCCAGACTTCACCCTGACGGTGTGGCCTGAAGACACAGGCTCCCCAGGGCAGGGCTCTCCCTCCTGGCGTGAGAGCCACATCGCCCTCGCTCTGGACCTCATTTTCTCCTTCGCAGTTGCTTCTTGCTTTTCTTTCCATTTGACTTGTTGTAAGCCTGAGGGAGAGCCAACAAGACTTATTGCATCTTGGGGGATGGGGAAATCACTCACTTTATTTTGGAATTTTTGATTAAAAAATAATTTTTTATAATCTCAAATGCTAGTAAGCAGAAAGACGCTCTCCGAGGTTCAGCTGTATCCCTCCCTGCCTTAGGCCATGGCTCTGAGAGTCACCACCCCACATCCAGAAAGAAGACAATGGCCATCAAGCGATCGTGGTCCTCTGCACCAGGGACACCCCCAAGTGCAGATCAGGCCACCACATTGGTAAAGGCTCCGTTCTGGGTTGGGACCCCCAAGAGACCAAGACAAACCCTGCGTGCCTGCTTTTCACTACTGAAGGGGGACATTTATTAGCCAGCCCAGCACCCCAGATTCAGGGCAGACCAGGCTTGCCTGGAAAGGTGTGTGCGGCCTGCAGAATAGTGGCATCCAGGCTCAATGCAGAAACCCGAAGGATACAAGTGGGGTTCAGGCGGGTTCCTTAGGCTATCCCTTTTAAAATCCCATTTCTCTTCTCCCTGTGGCCCTCGCACTCAGCTCTGGCACCCCAGTCCCTGCATCATCATAGCACAGACAGCACATTTCAGTAAGTGTTTCTTACACATGGGTCCCTCTCTCCCCAATAATACACAAGGATACGGGCTGGCACTGCTGCATTATTCCCAAATGTCTCAGGCTGTGGTAGGCTCTCCAGTGGGCATCAAAGAAGTACAACCCAACAGCCCCATGAAGACAGCCCGTATCAGAGAATCTCAGCAAGGAAGAGGCCCCCTTGGGCTCTCAAAACACCCCTTTCCTTCTCGTGCACATCAGTGGCCAAATTGCACTTGTATGCTTTCTGGCTTGAATGGTCATTTTTCAAGCCACCTGAAGTTGGAAGAGGTGGTCCCATCACAGACACATTAGGTTAGATGCCTTCACCTGCCAACATGGCCATGAGTTTCCTGGGCTGCTGCGGAATGGCCCCTTTCAGAGAAAGGAAGACACAGACCTTGCCTCACTGGAAACAGAGCTTCTCACTCCCACCTAACTGCCCAGCCCACCTGCCCGCCACAGAGTTCCCGACATTGGCCAATCCTCTAGTGTGTTTCATGCATCTCAGTCCCCCAAACTCCTCTTGTACCCAATAACTCCCAGGGAGTGCCTAGACAAATACATTCATAGATTTTTTTTTTAAAGATATAATATGTAGATACAGGTTGAAGAAACTGACCTCAAAAGCCTAATATTTAGTTTCACAATAACTGGGATGGATGGAAAACACATCTCACCTTTTTTTATTCCTGCCTCAATGTCTTGACACATTTTCTTCCAAAGTCCCACTTCTATCCCTGAAATTCTCCAACTTTTGTGAGCTTCTTCCTTTGGAAAACATCTTCTGAATTGTGGCAGCCCCTGGAAGAAAAAGAAAGTTTCTGAGCCTACATGAGGAAGAGCCCACCAACTGCCAGGCCAGAACACTGGCCCCTCTGGACTGCAGGATTGCTGAGTAAAAGACCAATCCAGTCCCAACTGGCCTTTTCAACTGGGAGTGACTTCAGCGGCACCTGTTCCTTTTCCACAATTCCTTCCGCTTCTAAGTGTGTCTGGAAAGCTTCTCTGCCTCTCGTCATAACTGTGAAGTTGCAAAGCTGGAGATGGCCAGTTTAGGTCTTGCTGCCAGCATTTCAGACACAGTTAAATAGGAGCGGGGAATCACAGCCCTGAAAACTGTGAAATTTGCAAATTCACAAAGGCAGGAAAGTCAATGTTTTTTCAGCAGTGCAACCGACTGAAGGGCTGGCCAGGACTCCACCTGCCCCTTTCTCCCACACGTTAGCCCCAGCAGAGGCTCATGGAACACAGTTTGAAAGCCACTGGGGTACGAAGTCATCACAACAGCCAGCGATCCTTCTGATGAACACAAATCATCAGCTATCTACTAATATTTCACATTAAAGGAGTATTCGTTTTACCAAAAGAATCACCCCCAAAGCCACTTACGTGATGAACTATTTCAGATTTACTGGATTTTGAAATAAAATTCATTTCACAAAAATTCAACGTAGATTTTTTTTCAGACTAACAAACGGAAGTAATCAACACCTACGGAGACATTAACGATTTGAAATGGAAGCCTTCATTCTCCTTCTGCCCAAGTGAGCAAGACCCCACATGGAGGTTCTCAGTCCAAAAGCCCACGCAGCCACCCACGGATTGATAGCGGGAAGAGAGATTTGTCTGCTTCTAGACGCCTGCATGGACTTTCTGTGCAAGTAAGCTTGGCTGTGAACCACACACAGTGAGGCAAATGCCATCATCACAGCCCCAGTAACACTGAGCCAGTGAGCCCTGCCTGGGGCTGGCCCAGGCTCCTTTTTTAAGGCTCCAAGTCATTTGAGGGTCCTGCTACTTTCCCCAAGCCCCCGGAAGTAGCTGGAAGAGCCCTGTAAAGTCTAGGCTGGGGCCACACTCATACCAAGCTTCATATTCTGTGACCTAGAGATAGCATCACGGGAGACAGAAGCTCAGTCCCTGCAATCCCCCCCGCCCCACCATCTCAGCCTCCCAGATCCAGGTAAGTGCCCTGGAGGACAGCACTCCAGCCCAAATAAGGCCAAGAACCGCCTGCTGCCCTAGGGAATTGTAACTGCTGAGCCTTCATTGAGGAAAGCAGCCTGGAGTTGGCTTCGTGTGACCCCCACTTCTTTTCTGCTGACCAAATAACCTGTGAACTAAAGGAAATTTCAGAACTGAGATGTGAAACAGCTTCATGATGGATATATTTTTCTACAAGGGGCTTAAATAGTAATCCATTCATTTTTCACAATGTGTTTCATTCAGATACCACGGACACTGCACCATTTCATTACCCAATCCCACAGCTTGCTCTCCCATCCTCCTCTTCAGAAGCCAGCCTCCAGGAGCAATGATACTGCTTCCAACGCCCTCCTACACATCCACCAATCTACCTCACATCCTCCTCCTTGCACCCGGCACCTCCTCCTTGCACCTGGCACCTCTGAGCCAGGAGGCCAGACAGGTGATGTAGGATGACAATGATGCTGACATCGATGGCAAAGTCCTTTGCCATCCTCCCCCACCCAGGACCCCAGATCCCACTCCAAGTGCAATCAGAACCCACTGGGACACAGCTGCTTGCTACCCAGAATCACACCCCCCAAACCCTAGCTCACAGCCCTTTGGAGTTAGGTGACCAAGACAAGCGAGAACTCAGAACTGTCAGGGAAGTTGGCTATTATCAGACAGAAACTGTCAGACGGGAATAGAGACCATAACATCTCAGCCAAGCCCTTAGAGGACTGAGCTACACCTCCCTCCATCCTCACTTTGTTCTCTGCCTTTCCCGCTCCCTTCCTACGCCTGGGGCCTCCTGCTCATGAGCCAGTCCTACAATTCAAGGGGCAACTCACCTGACCACCACACCAGCCCCCAGTGGCCTTTGCATGCTGCTTCCTTGCTTTGGGTACAAGTGAAAAGTCACTCATAGGGCCAGATGTTATTATTTGCTCCCAGATTGGCACATGGGCAAAGCAGTTTTGTTCAAGAAAGTCACTAACTGCCTTGATTTCTCTCCAAAATCAAGAGATCATAGAACAGAGGGGCTTAAAAAAGTTCAAGGGGGAAATATACAGTGCTTATACTCAAGGTGTGACTGCAAGACCCCAAATACCTGGTGGAATGCAACCCACTTCCTGCTTTTGTCTACACCAGGTTACCTGCCAAGCCACTTGAGGATTTGAGCATCTTATCTGGGCCTTCAGGGTTTAGGTACCAGCCACCCAGCGGACACATGGAGCCCAGCAAGCACGGTTTCACCCATCCTTTGGACCTGTGAGCAGCATTGGGAATTAAACCAAACACAATGTGTGAAATTATGGAAGATAGGGGGAGAGCAGAAATTGACCTCCAAAATTCACAGCAAGGCTTCTTTAGCCAGCACAAGAGTGTTGAGCACGTGCGTGGTTTTTGGACAAACCGCAATTCACATACCCCTCTTTCCAAGCTCACCTTGACTCATACTCACATGGGACCATCCCTTTCTGCTGCGGCCCCAGGGAGCAGGCCATGCCCTGGAGGGCTGTAGAGGGCTCAGTCTGCAGGCCACAAAGCAATAACTGTCGACTCAACCCTACCCCCAGCCCAGTGACACGCAGCTCTCCATATGTCACCAAGGCGGGATCAGACAATGCTGCCCAGTGAGGGCACTGTCTTCAAGATCATTTCTGAGGAATGGCAACCATTATTGGCTGGATATGGGGCCCAAGAGCTCTCAAATGAGAAAATTTCCTAAATCTAAACCTTCATGCACTGCCCAGCGTGACATCGACCATAGCTTTAAGAGTTGTTTGTCCCTTGCTACTTCAGCTGCTTCAGAGAGGTGAGGGACAGTGGTCTGCAAGTCCCCCACCCCAGACCCACAGCGCAGCCTTCTGTGGTGCCCCCGACCCACACCCTGACTGCCCGGCTCCGGCGGCTGGCCAGCCCCCTCTCCGTTCCTGGCCCTGCCCCTTCACACCCCATCTCCCCCTCCCCCGCTGCTCATGCTTCCTGAAGGCCGTGTGAGATGATCTAAAAGCAGACTAGGCATGGAGTTTTGCTGCTGTAGTCACACACGCTGTGTTCATGCTATAGTGTAGTGAACGACCCTCGAGATATGCAGTCACACACACACAATTTGTCCCGTTAGGATTCTCATCCTCCCCCACCTCAGAAAACTTCCAGATCTCTTATGTCGAGGCAGATTACATTATTTTGAGCAGTTGTGTAGACTCCAAAATATATTTTCTGTAATCACTGGTATTTCTCAAAAGGCCACCTGTAATTACTATACATGTGAATTTTTCCTTATTTATAAAATATATATAAATTATTTTTAATACATCAACTTTAGTAGAAATTTGTACCAACACAGCAACTGTATGTGGCATTGGAGATAAGTTTGTGTTTACTTTGATGTATTGCACAGTATTGGACACACCATGTATTTGCAGTACCACTTGATATAAAGACGATTCACAGATTATCATGAAGTATTGTCATTGTAAATGCTCTTTTTCTGAGGACTTTACAATAAAACGTGACAAAAGTTACCTTTTTTGGTGCCAGTCTGTATGCACTTGCTAAAGTGAGAACTGATTAAGGCAGGATTACTCGGGGGCCTTCTCCCCCTTCTCCATCGCCATTATAGGTCCATGATGGTCAAAGCAAAATGGACACTGCTCTGGCCCAGTCCAAAGAGAGCCTGGACAAAGGCAGGCATCTGACCCCAGAAGTCTCTCTTCCCCATGTTGAAGTTTCAGGTCCCAAAATGTACAACTAACATCTGGCTCAAAACTGCTCATCATCTGCCCTGCAGGCCCTTAAAATCCACCCCAGCCCCCAGACTCTTATCCATTTCTTGACTCCAGTCACTCTTGATTCTTACTGGGGCAGACTTTCCAGCTAGGATGCAGAATGTATAAAGTGCTTGGTAATCACCAAGCTACCATGTGGATGGAGCACCTGCTATGTGCCAGCATGGCGCTAGGGAGGGGGACCCAGGGCCGCACAAAGGAGACACAGTCCCTGCCCTTGGTGAGTTTCAAGTCCACTGTGCCGTGACCAGTAGTGCAGGTTCTACAAAGAAACACACACACTCTGTGTATGTGTGTGCGTGTGTGTGCGTGTGTGTGTGTGTGTGTGTGTATGTGTGTGTGTAGGGAAAGGGAGATATAGTTTAAGGAATTGCCTCGTGCAGTTGTGGAGGCTGGGAAGTCCAAATCTGTAGGGCAGGTGGGCAGCTGGAGACCCAGAGAAGAGTTGCATTTCAACTCCTAAGGCAGTTTGTTGGCTGAATTCCCTCCTCTTCAGGGGAGCTCAGTATTTTGATTTTAAGGCCTTCAACTGATTGGATGAGGCCCACCCACACTATGGTGGGTAATCCGCTTTACTCAAAGTCTACTGATTTGTTAGAGAGGAGTCAAGATGGCGGAGGAGTAGGAGAACGTGGAGTTCATCTCTCCCCACAAATGCATCAAGAATACATCTATAAATGGAAAAATTCTCACAGAGCACCTGCTGAACACTAGCAGAGGACCTCGGACACTTAAAAGCACAAGAAAGATTCTCGCATAACTGGGTAGGATGAAAGAAAGAAGGAAAAAGGAAGAGGAGAGGAAGCAGGATGGGACCTACACCCCTGGGTGGAGCTGAAGGTGAGGACAGGTTCCCACATCTGGGGAAGGCCCCCCACTGACAGGAGATCATCTGGGACAGAAGGGGAGCTTTGGGGGCTCAGAGGAGAGTGCAGTAACCGGTCCGTGGCAGGCAGGACAGAGTGAGACCTACACAGAGGGTCCAAGCCACAGCCCTGCATATCCCAGACTGAGACACGTGCCCAGGGGCTGGGTGCTGGAACGTGGGGTTTAGAGAGCAGACCCAGGGAGAGAACTGCTGTTCTCTGCAAGGAGACAGCCTGAGGGGATGGGAGAGAGGAGCTCCTCAACCAGGAATCCTCCTGGAAGAAGCTGGGATCGCCATAGAAGCAAAGCGCCATTGTTGAGGGACACACAAAGGGCGGGGTCGCCATTGAAGCCTCTCTGCCCATGCACCAGCCCCTGCCTCCATGAGCATTAGGAAGGGCTCCCTCCAGGGCTGACTCTCTCACACCTACGGCCACTGGCTCGCTCCCCCACGCACCCCGTCCCCTCCAGAGCCAGCTCTCTTGCACCCACGGCCTCTGACTCTGCCATGTGACCCATCCCCACAGGGCTGGGCTCTTGTGCTCCAGGGCAGCCTTGGGAGTAGATGCCTGTGGGTGGCCCACACACAGAGGTGGAGCTGAAACCACAGCTGAGCCCCAGGGACTGTACAACTATGAAAGAAGAGCTGAAATCTCTCCTCACAGCTGCACAAATGGCAGAATTACACCCCCACAACTGGCTTTGTAAACTCAGCACCTGAAGAACATCTAAACAGTCAACAAATGCTCCTGCAGCTGAGACGGGTCTAGCTTTAGCAGCTGTGGACTTTGTGAGCACATACATGTGCGGGATGGGCCAGGCCAGAGTCTGAGCCACCCCCATAGTACCCACAGCAGGTCCAGATCCATGATTACTGCAATCTCCTGGGACCTGACATCAGTGGATCTAAACTAGTGGCCTGGTGAAAACAACTCCTGAGAGACACCAAGGCCAATCGCCGGCCTACCAGTGGTTAAGGTGGTGCTGAGAGCAGTGCCGACAATAGAGTAACTTGTGAGTTCAAACAATGGGTAAAAGGTGACACAATAGAGCAGGCTCATAGGTGAATAGCGCCAGAGGAGGAATACTCAGTGGCTTCTCTCTTATTGGGACTGCTCCAATGCCACCTCCCTTGCACTGCAGATCAGAAACACAGCTAAGAAACAGATCTGGGGGCCTCTACTCCAATACCTAGGGAAGAGACCCCACCCCTGACAGAGCAGTGACAACCATAGAGCAAAGGGGAGGCTCCACTCAATACCCAGGGCAGGCTTTGGTCACCAAAACACCAGTCAAATACCCTATCAGGGAGATAACAGCTAACATACACTGAAGAAAGAGGTGGCAGACATCCATACTGAAAACAAACATTGCAACCAAAAAAAAATTCAAACCCATGCAAGCTACACAGGGACATTCCCACATAAAAATAACCCTCCAAGACAGTCTGAGGGTCTGGCATCTGGAGGAAGAACCCCCAGAGCATTTAGCCTTGAAGGCCAGTGGGTCTTGAGGGCAGGAGCCCCACAGGGCTGGGGGAAAGAGAGACTCCACTCTTGGAGGGTGCACACAAGGTACCACGAGCACTTGGACCCAGCACAAAGCAGTAACTCCATAGGAACCTGGGCTGGACCTACCCAGGGGTCTTGGAGGGTCTCCTGGGGAAGCAGGGCTTGGCTGTAGTTCACTGTGGAGGCAACAACACTGGTAGCAGAAGCCCCAGGGAATATTAATCAGCATGAGCTCTACAGGAGGTCCCCATTTCAGCGCCAAGACTCAACCCCACCCAACAGCCTGCAGGCTCCAGTGCTGAAATGCCTCAGGCCAAACAACCAGCAAGACAGGAACACAGCTGTACCCATCAGCAGACAGGCTGCCTAAAGTCATGCTAAGCTCACAGACACAACAAAACACACCAATTGACGCAGCCCTGCCCACCAGAGGGACAAGACCCAAATCCACCCACCAGAGGGCAGGCACCAGTCCCCCCCACGAGGAAGCCTGCAAAAGGCCCTGGACGAAACTCACCCACTAGGGGGCACACACCAAAAGCAAGAGGAACTACGATTCTGCAGCATGTGGAAAGGATACCACAAACACAGTAAGTTAGACAAAATGAGATGACAGAGAAATATGTTGCAGACAAAGAAACAAGATAAAAACCTACGAGAACAACTAAATGAATAGGAGATAGGCAATCTACCTGAAAAACAATTTAGAGTAATGAGAGTAAGGATGATCCAAGATCTTGGAAAAAGGATGGAGGCACAGACCGAGAAGATACAAGAAATGCTTAACAAAGAGTTAGAAGATTTAAAGAACAAACAAACACAGATGAACAACACAATAACTGCAATGAAGAATACACTAGAAGGAATTGATACCAGTATAACTGAGGCAGAAAAACGAATAAGTGAGCTGGAAGACAGAGTGGTGGAAATCACTGTCACAGAACAGAATGAAGGGGAAAAAAGGATAGAAAGAAATGAGGACAGTCTCAGAGGCTACTGGGGCACCATTAAATGCACCAACATTCACATTATAGGGGTCCAAGAGGAAGAAGAGAAAGAGAAAGGGCCTGAGGAAATATTTGAAGAGATTATAGTCAAAAACTTCCCTAACATGGGAAAGAAATAGTCACCCAAGTCCAGGAACTACAGAGAGTCCTATACAGGATAAACCCAGGAGGAACACATCGAGAAACATATTAATCAAACGGACAAAAATTAAAGACAATGAAAATATATTAAAACAACAAGGGAAAAGCAACAAATAATATACAAGGGAATCCCCATAAGGTTATCAGCTGATTTTTCAGCAGAAACTCTACAGGCCAGAAGGGAGTGGCATGATATATTTAAAGTGATGAAAGGGGAAAACCTACAGCCAAGAATAATCTAACCAACAAAGCTCTCATTCAGATTCAACATAGAAATTAAAAACTTTACAGACACGGAAAAGCTAAGAGAATTCAGCACCACCAAACCAGCTTTACAACAAATCCTAAAGGAACTTCTCTAGGCAGGAGAAAAAAAAAAAGACGTCACAACTAGAAACAAGAAAATCACAAATGGGAAAGCTCACTGATAAAGGCAAAAATACAGTAAATGTAGTAAATCACCCACACACAAATATGATATCAAAACCAGTAGCCATGAGGAGAGTACAAATGCAGGATATAGGAATTGCATTTGAAATTAAGAGACTGGCAACTTAAAACAATCTTGTACATATACAGACTGCTACAACAAAACCTTATGGGAACCACAGACCAAAAATCTACAATAGATACATACAAAAAAAAAAGAAAAAGCAGTCCAAACACAACACTAAATATAGTATTCGAATCAAAACAGAAGAGAACAAAAGAGGAAGGGAATAAAAAGTCCTTCAAAAAGAAATCCAGGGGACTTCCCTGGTGGCGCAGTGGTTAAGAATCTGCCTGCCATTGCAGGGGACATGGGTTCAAGGCCTGGTCTGGGAAGATCCCACATGACGCAGAGCAACTAAGCCCGGGTGCCACAATTACTGAGCCTGTTCTCTAGAGCCTGCATGACACAACTACTAAAGATCACACACCTAGAGCCTGTGCTCCTCAACAAGAGAAGCCACTGCAGTGAGAAGCCCACGCGCCACAACAAAGAGTAGCCCCCGCTTGCCGCAACAAGAGAAAGCCCGTGCACAGCAACGAAGACCCAATGGACCCCAAAAAATAATTAATTAACTAATTTTTAAAAAACTTAAAAAAAAAAGAAATCCAAAACAATTAACAAAATGGCTCTAAGAGCATATATATCAATAATTTCCTTAAACATAAATGGATTAAATGCTCCAACCAAAAGACAAAGACAGGTTAAATGGATACAAAAACAAGGCCTGTATATATTGTTATCTACAAGAGACCCACTTCAGATCTAGGGACACGTACAAACTGAAAGTGAGGGGATGGAAAAACGTATTCCATGCAAATGGAAATCAAAAGAAAGCTGAAGTACCAATACTCATATCAGACAAAATGGATTTTAAAATAAAGACTGTTACAAGAGACAAAGAAGGACACTACATAATGATCACGAGATCAATTCAAGAAGGATATACAACAATTGTAAATATATATGTACCCAACAAGGAGCACCCCAATATATAAGGCAAATACTAACAGTCATAAAATAAGAAATTGACAGTAACACAATAATAGTGGGGGACTTTAACACCCCACTTTCATCAATGGACAGATCATCCAGACAGAAGATCAATGAGGAAACACAGGCCTTAAATGACACATTAGAACAGATGGACTTAATTGATTTTTACAGAGCATTCCATCCAAAAGCAGCACAATACACATTCTTCTGAAGAGCACAGGGAACATTCTCCAGGATTGATCACACACTTGGCCACAAAGCAAGCCTCAGTAAATTTAAGAAAACTGAAATTATATCAAGCATCTATTCTGACCACAGGTATGAAATTAGAAATCAACTATAAGAAGAAAAAAATTAAGAGACACAAACACGTGGAAGCTAAACAATGTTACTAAACAACCAATGGATCACTGAAGAAATCAAAGAGGAAACTAAAAAATACCTAGAGACAAATGAAAATGAAAGGACGATGATCCAAAACCTATGGGATGCAGCAAATGCAGTTCTAAGACTGAAGTTTATAGCAATGCAATCTTACCACAGGAAACAAGAAAAATTCCAAATAAACAACCTAACCTTACACCTAAAGCAACTAGAGAAAGAACAACAAACAAAACCCAAAGTTAGTAGAAGGAAAAAAAATCATAAAGCTCATGGTAGAAATAAATGAAACAAAGGCAAAGAAAACAGTAGAAAAGATCAATGAAACTAAAAGCTGGTTCTTTGAAAAGATAAACCACACTGATAAACCTTTAGCCAGACTCATCAAGAAAAACAGGGAGAGGGCTCAAATCAATAAAATTAGAAATGAAAAAGGAGAAGCTACAGTGGACACCACAGAAATATTAAGGAAGAAATGAACAAATTCTTAGAAAGGTACAATCTCCCAAGACTGAACCAGGAAGAAATAGAAAATATGAACAGACCAATCACACGTACTGAAATTGAAACTGTGATTAAAAAACTCCCAACAAACAAAAGTCCAGGACCAGATGGTTTCACAGGCGAAATCTATCAAACATTTAGAGAACACTTATTTTCTGAAATTATTCCAAAAAATTGCAGAGGAAGGAACACTCCCAAACTCCTTCTATGAGGCCACCATAACCCTGTTACCAAAACCAAAGATACCAAAAAAAGAAAATCACAGGCCAATATCTCTGATCAACATAGACACAAAAATCCTCAACAAAATACTACCAATCTGAACGCAACAATACATTAAAAGGATCATATACCATGATCAAGTGGGTTTTATCACAGGGATGCAAGGCTTTTTCAATATCCACATATTAGTGTGATACACCACATCAACAAATTAAAGAATAAAAACCACATGATCATCTCAAAAGATACAGAAAAAGCTTTTGACAAAATTCAACACCATTTATGATAAAAACTCTCCAGAAAATAGGCATAGAGGAAACCTACCTCAACATAATAAAGGCCATATATGACAAACCACAGCCAACATCGTTCTCACTGGTGAAAAACTGAAACCATTTCCTCTAAGATCAGGAACAAGACAAGGTTGTCCACTCGCACCACTATTAATCAACATAGTTTTGGAAGTTTTAGCCATGGCAATCATAGAAGAAAAAGAAACAAAAGGGATACAAATCAGAAAAGTAGTAAAACTGCCACCGTTTGCAGGTGACATGATACAATGCATAGAAAATCCTAAAGATGCTACCAGAAAACTACTAGAGCTAATCAGTGAATTTGGGAAAGTAGCAGGATACAAAATTTATGCACAGAAATCTCTTGCATACCTATACACTAATGATGAAAAATCTGAAAAACAAATTAAGGAAACACTCCCATTTACCATGGCAACAAATAGAAAAAAATACCTAGGAATAAACCAACCTAAGGAAACAAAAGACCTGTATGCAGAAAACAATATGACACTGATGAAAGAAATTGAAGACAATACAAACAGATGGAGAGATATACCATGTTCTTGGATTAGAAGTATCAACACTGTGAAAATGACTGTACTATCCAAAGCAATCTACAGAGTCAATGCATTCCCTATCAAACTAACAATGGCATTTTTCACAGAACTAGAACAAAAAATTTTACAATTTGTGTAGAAACACAAAAGACCCCGGATAGCCAAAGCAACGGTGAGAAAGAAAAACAGGGCTGGAGGAATCAGGCTCCCTGACTTCAGAGTATACTACAAAACTACAGTAATCAAGAAACTATGGAACTGGCACAAAAACAGAAATACAGATCAATGGAACAGGATAGAAAACCCAGAAATAAACCCACACACATATGGTCACCTTACATTTGTTAAAGGATGCAAGAATATACAATGGAGAAAGGACAGCCTCTTCAATAACTGGTGCTGGAAAAACTGGACAGCTACATGTAAAAGAATGAAATTAGAACACTTTCTAACACCATACACAAAAATAAAATCAAAATGCATTAAAGACCTAAATGTAAGGCCAGATACTAAAACAACTCTTAGAGAAAAACATAGGGAGGACATTCTATGACGTAAATCACAGCAAGGTCCTTTTTGACCCACCTCTGAGAGAAATGGAAATAGAAACAAAAATAAACAAATGGGACCTAATGAAACTTCAAAGCTTTTGCACAACAAAGGAAACCATAAACAAGACAAAAAGACAACCCTCAGAATGGGAGAAAATATTTGCAAATGAAGCAACTGACAAAGGATTAATCTCCAAAATATACAAGCAGCTAATCAGTTCAATATCAACAAAACAAACAACTTAATCCAAAAATGGATGGAATTCCTAAATAGACATTTCTCCAAAGAAGACATACAGATAGTCAACAAACACATGAAAGGATGCTCAACATCACTAATCATTAGAGAAATGCAAATCAAAACTACAATGAGGTATCACCTCACACCAGTCAGAATGGCCATCATCAAAAAATCTACAAACAATAAACGCTGGAGAGGGTGTAGAGAAAAGGGAACCCTCCTGAACTGTTGGTGGGAATGTAAATTGATAAAGCCACTATGGAGAACAGTATGGAAGTTCCTTTAAAAACTAAAAATAGAACTACCATACGACCCAGCAATCCCACTACTGGGCATATACCCTGAGAAAACCATAATTCAAAAACAGTCATGTAGGGTTTCCCTGGTGGCCCAGTGGTTAAGAATCCGCCTGCCAATGCAGGTGACATGGGATCGAGCCCTGGTCCGGGAAGATCCCATATGCCGCAGAGCAACAAAGCCCGTGCACCACAGCTACTGAGCCTGCATTCTAGAGCCCGCAGGCCACAACTACTGAGCCTACGTGCCACAACTACTGAAGCCCACGCGCCTAGATCCTTTGCTCCTCAACAAGAGAAGCCACCGCAATGAGAAGTCCACACACTGCAATGAATAGTAGCCCTCACTCGCAGCAACTAGAGAAAGCCCATGCACAGTAATGAAGACCCAACACAGCCAAAAATAAATAAATGAAATAAACAAATTTAAAATATAATAAAAATAAAAATAAAAAACATTTTTAAAAAAAGAGTCATGTACCACAATGTTCATTGCAACTCTATTTACAATAGCCAGGACATGGAAGCAATCTAAGTGTCCATTGACAGAGGAAAGGATAAAGATGTGGCACATATATACAATGGAATATTACTCAGCCATAAGAAGAAATTAAATTGAGTTATTTGCAGTGAGATGGATGAACCTAGAGTCTGTCATACAGAGTGAAGTAAGTCAGAAAGAGAAAAACAAATACCATATGCTAACACATATATATGGAATCTAAAAAAAAAAATGGTGCTGATGAACCTACGGGCAGGACAGGAATAAAGACACAGACGTAGAGAATGGACTTGAGGACACAGAGAGGGGGAAGGGTAAGCTGCGACAAAGTGAGAGAGTAGCATGGACATACATACACTACCAAATGTAAAATAGATACCTAGTGGGAAGCAGCTGCATAGCACAGGGAGATCAACTTAGTGCTCTGTGACCACCTAGAGGGGTGGGATAGGGAGGGTGGAAGGGAGGCGCAAAAGGGAGGGGATATGGGGATATATGTATACGTATAGCTGATTCACTTTGTTATAAAACAGAAACTAACACAACAGAGGAAAACATAGGCAGAACACTAACACAACACTGTAAAGCAATTATACTCCAATAAAGATGTTAAAAAAAGAAAAAAGAAAACACAAGCCTTAAATGACACATTAGGCCAGATAGACTTAATTGATATCTGTAGGACATCCAATCTGAAAGCAGCAGAATACACTTTCTTCTCAAGTGCACAGAGAACATTCTCCAGGATAAATCACATCTTGGGTCACAAATCAAGCCTCAGTAAGTTTCTGAAAATTAAAATCCTATCAAGCATATTTTCCAACCACAATGCTATGAGATTAGAAGTCAACTACAAGGAAAAACTGTAAAAAAAAAAAACAAAACCACAAACACATGGAAGCTAAACAATATATTACTAAACTACTAATAGATCACTGAAGAAATTAAAGGTGAAATAAAAAAATACCTAGAGACAAATGACAATGAAAACACGACAATCCAAAACCTATGAGACAGAGCAAAAGCAGTTCTAAGAGGGAAGTTTATAGCAACACAATCTTACCTCAGGAAACAAGAAAGATTTCAAATAAACAACCTAGCTG
This sequence comes from Eschrichtius robustus, assembly GCF_028021215.1. Classification (NCBI taxonomy): domain Eukaryota; kingdom Metazoa; phylum Chordata; class Mammalia; order Artiodactyla; family Eschrichtiidae; genus Eschrichtius; species Eschrichtius robustus. Next base: position 110,959,626 of record NC_090825.1, on the reverse strand, counting down.
TACACCTAAAGCACCTGGAGAAAGAAGAACAAACAAAACCCAAAGTTAGTAGAAGGAAAGAAATAAAAATCAGAGCAGAAATAAATGATATAGAGACAAAGAGAACAATAGAAAAGATCAATGAAACTAAAAGCTGGTTCTTTGAGAAGATAAGCAAAATTGATAAACCTTTAGCCAGACTCATCAAGAAAAAGAGGGAGAGGACTCAAATCAATAAAATTAGAAATGAAAAAGGAGAAGTGACAACAGACACCGCAGAAATACAAACCATCCTAAGAGACTACTACAAGCAACTCTATGCCAATAAAATGGACAACCTAGAAGAAATGGATGTATTCTTAGAAAGGTACAACCTTCCAAGACTAAACCAGGAAGAAATATTGTAGAAAATATGAACAAACCAATCATAACTACTAAAATTGAAACTGTGATTTTAAAACTTCCAACAAACAAAAGTCCAGGACCAGATGGCTTCACAGGTGAATTCTATCAAACATTTAGAGAAGAGTTAACACCTATCCTTCTCAAACTCTTCCAAAAAATTGCAACGAAGAAACACTCCCAAGCTCATTCTATGAGATCACCATCACCCTGATACCAAAACCAGACAAAGACAACTCAAAAGAAGAAATTTACAGGCCAATAGCACTGATGAACATAGACCCAAAAATCCTCAACAAAATACTAGCAAACCAAAACCAACACATTCAAAGAATCATACACCATAATCAAGTGGGATTTATCCTAGGTATGCAAGAGAAAGAAGAACAAACAAAACCCAAAGTTAGTAGAAGGAGAGAATTCCAAGGATTCTTCAATATATGCAAATTAGCCAATGTGATACACCACATTAACAAACTGAAAAATAAAAAAGATATGATCGAGAAGGAAACAAGGTGGTGGAGTAGGAGGTCCTCTCACTCCTTCTTGTGAGAACGCCAGAGTCACGGCTAGCTGCTGGACAATCATCGACATGAGGACACTGGACCTCACCAGAAAGGGTACCCCACATCCAAAGACAAAGGAGAAGCCACAATGAGACGGTAGGAGGGGTGCAATCACAGTAAAATCAAATCCCATAACTGCTGGGTGGGTGACACACAGACTGGAGAACACTTATACCACAGAAGTCCACCGACTGGAGTGAAGGTTCTGAGCCCCATGTGAGGCTTCCCAACCTGGGGGTCTGGCAACGGGAGGAGGAATTCCTAGATAATCAGACTTTGAAGCCTAGTGGGATTTGATTCCAGAACTTCGACAGGACTGGGGAAAACAGGCTCCACTCTGTGAGGGCACACACAAAGTAGTGTGCGCATCGGGACCCAGGGGAAGGAGCAGTGACCCCCAGGGGAGACTGAGCCAGACCTACCTGCTAGTGTTGGAGGGTCTCCTGTGGAGGCGGGGGGTGGCTGTGGCTCACTGAGGAGACGAGGACACTGGCAGCGGAGGTTCTGGGGGGTGTTCCTTGCATGAGCCCTCCCAGAGTCTGTCATTGGTCCCACCAAAGAGCCCAGGTAGGCTCCAGTATTGGGTTGCCTCAGGCCAAACAACCAACAGGGAGGGAACCCAGCCCCACCCATCAAAAGTCAAGTGGATTAAAGTTTTATTGAGCTCTGCCCACCACAACAACAGTCAGCTCTACCCACCACCAGTCCCTCCAATCAGGAAACTTACACAAGCCTCTTAGATAGCCTCATCCACCAGAGGGCAGACAGCAGAAGCAAGAAGAACTACACTCCTGAAGCCTGTGGAACAAAAACCACATACACAGAAAGACAGACAAGATGAAAAGGCAGAGGGCTATGTACCAGATGAAGGAAGAAGATCAAACCCCAGAAAAACAACTAAATGAAGTGGAGATAAGCAACCTTCCAGAAAAAGAATTCAGAAAATGATAGTGAAGATGATCCAGGACCACGGAAAAAGAATGGAGGCAAAGATCGAGAAGATCCAAGAAATGTTTAACAAAGACCTAGAAGAATTAAAGAACAAACAAACACAGATGAACAATACAATAACTGAAATGAAAACTACACTAGAAGGAATCAATAGCAGAATAACTGAGGCAGAAAAACGGATAAGTGACCTGGAAGAAAGAATGGTTGAATTCACTGCTACAGAACAGAATAAAGAAAAAAGAATGAAAAGAAATGAAGACAGCCTAAGAGACCTCTGGGACAACATTAAATGCAACAACATTCGCATTATAGGGGTCCCAGAAGGAGAAGAGAGAGAGAAAGGACCAGAGAAAATATTTGAAGAGATTATAGTAGAAAATTTCCCTAACATGGGAAAGGAAATAGCCACCCAAGTCCAGGAAGCACAGTGAGTCCCATACAGGATAACCCAAGGAGAAAAATGCCAAGACACATAGTAATCAAATGGGAAAAAATTAAAGACAAAGAAAAATTATTGAAAGCAGCAAGGGAAAAATGAAAACTAACATACAAGGGAACTCCCATAAGGTTAACAGCTGATTTCTCAGCAGAAACTCTACAAGCCAGAACGGAGTGGCATGATATACTTAAAGTGATGAAAGGGAAGAACCTACAACCAAGATTACTCTACCCGGCAAGGATCTCATTCAGATTTGATAGAGAAATCAAAAGATTTACAGACAAGCAAAAGCTAAGAGAATTCAGCACCACCAAACCAGCTCTACAACAAATGCTAAAGGAACTTCTCTAAGTGGGAAACACAAGAGAAGAAAATGACCTACAAAAACAAACCCAAAACAATTGAGAAAATAGTCATAGGAACATAAACTACGATAATTACTTTAACGTGAATGGATTAAATGCTCCAACCAAAAGACACAGGCTTGCTGAATGGATACAAAAACAAGACCCACATAGATGCTGTCTACAAGAGACCCACTTTAGACCTAGGGACACATACAGACTGAAAGTGAGGGGATGGAAAAAGATATTCCATGCAAATGGAAATCAAAAGAAAGCTGGAGTAGCTATACTCATATCAGATAAAATAGACTTTAAAATAAAGAATGTTACAAGAGACAAGGAAGGACACTACATAATGATCAAGGGATCAATCCAAGAAGAAGATATAAAAATTATATATATATATACACCCAACATAGGAGCACCTCAATACATAAGGCAACTGCTAACAGCTATAAAAGAGGAAATTGACAGTAACACAATAATAGTAGGGGACTTTAACACCTCACTTACACCAATGGACAGATCATCCAAAATGAAAATAAATAAGGAAACAGAAGCTTTAAATGACACAATAGACCAGATAGATTTAATGGATATTTATAGGACATTCCATCCAAAAACAGCAGATTACACGTTCTTCTCAAGTGCACACGGAACATTCTCCAGGATAGATCACATCTTGGGTCACAAATCAAGCCTCAGTAAATTTAAGAAAATTGAAATCATATCAAGCATCTTTTCTGACCACAACGCTATGAGATTAGAAATGAATTACAGGGAAAAAAACGTAAAAAACACAAACACATGGAGGCTAAACAATACGTTACTAAATAACCAAGAGATCACTGAAGAAATCAAAGAGGAAATCAAAAAATACCTAGAGACAAATGACAATGAAAACATGACGACCCAAAACCTATGGTATGCAGCAAAAGCAGTTCTAAGAGGGAAGTTTATAGCTATACAAGCCTACCTAAAGAAGCAAGAGGCTTCGAGAGAGAAGATGGCGGAAGAGTAAGACGCGGAGATCACCTTCCTTCCCACAGATACAGTAGAAATACATCTACACGTGGAACTGCTCCTACAGAACACCCACTGAACACTGGCAGAAAACGTCAGACCGCCCAAAAGTCAAGAAACTCCCCACATACTTGGGTAGGGCAGAAGAAAAAAGAAATAACAGAGACAAAAGAATAGGGAAGGGACCTGCACCAGTGGGAGGGAGCCGTGAAGGAGGAAAGATTTCCACGCACTAGGAAGCCCCTTCGCGGGCAGAGACTGCGGGTGGCAGAGGGGGGAGCTTCGGAGCCATGGAGGAGAGCGCAGCCACAGGGGTGCAGAGGGCAAAGCAGAGAGATTCCCGCACGGAGGATCGGTGCCGAGCAGCACTAACCAGCCCGAGAGGCTTGTCTGCTCCCCGACCCGGGGCGGGCGGGGGCTGGGAGCTGAGGTTCGGGCTTCGGTCAGATCCCAGGGAGAGGACTGGGGTTGGCGGCGTGAACACGGCCCGAAGGGGCTAGTGCGCCACGGCTATCCGGAAAGGAGTCTGGGAAAAGGTCTGCAGCTGCTGAAAAGGCAAGAGACTTTTTCTTCCCTCTTTGTTTCCTGGTGCGCGAGGAGAGGGGATTCAGAGCGCCGCCTAAACGAGCTCCAGAGACGGGCGCGAGCCGCGGCTATCAGAGCGGATCCCACAGCAACAGGGGCGCAGAGGGAAAAACGGAGAGATTCCCACACAGAGGCTCGGCGCCGAGCACCACTCACCAGCCCGAGAGGCTTGTCTGCTCACCCGCCAGGGCGGGCGAGGGCTGGGAGCTGAGGCTCGGGCTTCGGTCGGATCCCAGGGAGAGGACTGGGGTTGGCGGCGTGAACACAGCCTGAAGGGGTTAGCGCACCACAGCTAGCCGGGAGGGAGTCCGGGAAAAAGTGTGCAGCTGCCGAACAGGCAAGTGATTTTTTCTTGCCTCTTTGTTTTGCGGCGCGCAAGGAGAGGGGATTCAGAGCGCCGCCTAAACGAACTCCAGAGACTGGCACGAGCCGCGGCGATCAGCACGGGCCCCAGAGACGGGCATGAGACGCTAAGGCTGCTGCTGCCGCCACCAAGAAGCCTGTGTGCGAGCACAGGTCACTCTCCACACCGCCCCTCCCGGGAGCCGGTGCAGCCCGCCACTGCCAGGGTCCCCTGATCCGGGGACAACTTTCCCGGGAGAACGCACGGCGCGCCTCGGGCTGCTGCAACGTCACGACGCCTCTGCCGCCGTAGGCTCGCCCCGCCTCCTCCGTACCCTTCCCTCCCCCCGCCTGAGTGAGCCAGAGCCCCCGAAGCAGCTGCTCCTTTAACCCCGTTCTGTCTGGGCGGGGAACAGACGCCCTCAGGCGACCTACACGCAGAGGCGGGTCCAAATCCAAAGCTGAACTCCGGGAGCTGTGCGAACAAAGAAGAGAAAGGGAAATCTCTCCCAGCAGCCTCAGAAGCAGCGGATTAAAACTCCACAAACAACTTGATGTGCCTGCATCTGTTCAATACCTGAATAGACAACGAATCATCCCAAATTCAGGAGGTGGACTTTGGGAGCAGGATATATTAATTTTTCCCCTTTTCCTTTTTTTGTGAGTGTATATGTATATGCTTCTGGGTGAGATTTTGTCTGTATAGCTTTGCTTTATAATAGCTTTATTTTACTTCACTCTATTATATCCTCTTTCTTTCTTTCTATTTTTTATCCCTTTTACTCTAAGCCGTGTGGATCAAAGGCTCTTGGTGCTCCAGCCAGGCATCAGGGCCGTGCCTCTGAGGTGGGAGAGCCAACTTCAGGACACTGGTCCACAAAAGACCTCCCAGCTCCACGTAATACCAAATGGCAAAAACCTCTCAGAGATCTCCATCTCAACATCAAGACCCAGCTTCACTCAATGACCAGCAAGCTACAGTGCTGGACAGCCTATGCCAAACAACTAGCAAGACAGGAACACAGCCCCGTCCATTAGCAGAGAGGCTGCCTAAAATCATAAGGCCACAGAAACCCCAAAACACACCACCAGACGTGGACGTGCCCACCAGAAAGACAAGATCCAGCCTCATCCACCAGAACTCAGGCACTAGTTCCCTCCACCAGGAAGCCTACACAACCCACTGAACCAACCTTAGCCACTGGGGACAGATACCAAAAACAACGGGAACTACGAACCTGCAGCCTGTGAAAAGGAGACCCCAAACACAGTAAGATAAGCAAAATGAGACGACAGAAAAACACACAGCAGATGAAGGAGCAGGGTCAAAACACACCAGACCTAACAAATGAAGAGGAAATAGGTAGTCTACCTGAAAAAGAATTCAGAATAATGATAGTAAGGATGATCCAAAATCTTGGAAATAGAATAGACAAAATGCAAGAAACATTTAACAAGGACGTAGAAGAGCTAAAGAGGAACCAAGCAACGATGAAAAACACAATAAATGAAATTAAAAATACCCTAGATGGGATCAATAGCAGAATAACTGAGGCAGAAGAAAGGATAAGTGACCTGGAAGATAAAATGGTGGAAATAACTACTGCAGAGCAGGATAAAGAAAAAAGAATGAAAAGAACTGAGGACAGTCTCAGAGACCTCTGGGACAACATTAAACGCACCAACATTGGAATTATAGGGGTCCCAGAAGAAGAAGAGAAAAAGAAAGGGACTGAGAAAATATTTGAAGAGATTATAGTTGAAAACTTCCCTAATATGGGAAAGGAAATAGTTAATCAAGTCCTGGAAGCACAGAGAGTCCCATACAGGATAAATCCAAGGAGAAACACGCCAAGACACATATTAATCAAACTGTCAAAAATTAAATATAAAGAAAACATATTAAAAGCAGCAAGGGAAAAACAACAAATAACACACAAGGGAATCCCCATAAGGTTAATAGCTGAACTTTCAGCAGAAACTCTACAAGCCAGAAGAGAGTGGCAGGATATACTTAAAGTGATGAAGGAGAAAAACCTACAACCAAGACTAATCTACCCAGCAAGGACCTCATTCAGATTTGATGGAGAAATTAAAACCTTTACAGACAAGCAAAAGCTGAGAGAGTTCAGCACCACCAAACCAGCTTTACAACAAATGCTAAAGGAACTTCTCTAGGCAAGAAACACAAGAGAAGGAAAACACCTACAATAACAAACCCAAAACATTTAAGAAAATGGGAATAGGAACATACATATCGATAATTACCTTAAATGTAAATGGATTAAATGCTCCCACCAAAAGACACAGACTGGCTGAATGGATACAAAAACAAGACCCATATATATGCTGTCTACAAGAGACCCACTTCAGACCTAGAGACACATACAGACTGAAAGTGAGGGGATGGAAAAAGATATTCCATGCAAATGGAAATCAAAAGAAAGCTGGAGTAGCAATTCTCATATCAGACAAAATAGACTTTAAAATAAAGACTATTACAAGAGACAAAGAAGGACACTATATAATGATCAAGGGATCGATCCAAGAGGAAGGTATAACAATTGTAAATATTTATGCACCCAACATAGGAGCACCTCAATACATAAGGCAAATACTAACAGCCATAAAAGGGGGAATCGACAGCAACACAATCATAGCAGGGGACTTTAACACCCCACTTTCACCAATGGACAGATCATCCAAAATGAAAATAAATAAGGAAACACAAGCTTTAAATGATACATTAAACAAGATGGACTTAATTGATATTTATAGGACATTCCACCCAAAAACAACAGAATACACATTTTTCTCAAGTGCTCATGGAACATTCTCCAGGATAGATCATATCTTCGGTCACAAATCAAGCCTTGGTAAATTTAAGAAAATTGAAATCGTACCAAGTACCTTTTCTGACCACAACGCTATGAGACTAGATATCAATTACAGGAAAAGATCTGTAAAAAATACAAACACATGGAGGCTACACAATACACTACTTAATAATGAAGTGATCACTGAAGAAATCAAAGGGGAAATCAAAAAATACCTAGAAACAAATGACAATATAGACATGACGACCCAAAACCTATGGGACGCAGCAAAAGCAGTGCTAAGAGGGAAGTTTATAGCAATACAAGCCTACCTCAAGAAACAGGAAACATCTCGAATAAACAACCTAACCTTGCACCTGAAGCAATTAGAGAAAGAAGAACAAAAAAACCCCAAAGCTAGCAGGAGGAAAGAAATCATAAAGATCAGATCAGAAATAAATGAAAAAGAAATGAAGGAAACAATAGCAAAAATCAATGAAACTAAAAGCTGGTTCTTTGAGAAGATAAACAAAATTGATAAACCATTAGCCAGACTCATCAAGAGAAAAAGGGAGAAGACTCAAATCAATAGAATTAGAAATGAAAAAGGAGAAATAACCACTGACACTACAGAAATACAAAAGATCATGAGAGATTACTACAAGCAACTCTATGCCAATAAAATGGACAACCTGGAAGAAATGGACAGATTCTTAGAAATGCACAACCTGCCGAGACTGAACCAGGAAGAAATAGAAAATATGAACAGACCAATCACAAGCACTGAAATTGAAACTGTGATTAAAAACCTTCCAACAAACAAAAGCCCAGGACCAGATGGCTTCACAGGTGAATTCTATCAAACATTTAGAGAAGAGCTAACACCTATCCTTCTCAAACTCTTCCAAAATATTGCAGAGGGAAGACCACCCCCAAACTCATTCTACGAGGCCACCATCACCCTGATACCAAAACCAGACAAAGATGTCACAAAGAAAGAAAACTACAGGCCAGTATCACTGATGAACATAGATGCAAAAATCCTCAACAAAATACTAGCAAACAGAATCCAACAACACATTAAAAGGATCATACACCATGATCAAGTGGGGTTTATCCCAGGAATGCAAGGATTCTTCAACATACGCAAATCAATCAACGTGATACACCATACTAACAAATTGAAGGAGAAAAACCATATGATCATCTCAATAGATGCAGAGAAAGCTTTTGACAAAATTCAACACCCATTTATGATAAAAGCCCTGCAGAAAGTAGGCATAGAGGGAACTTTCCTCAACATAAAAAAGGCCATATATGACAAACCCACAGCCAACATTGTCCTCAATGGTGAAAAACTGAAACCATTTCCACTAAGATCAGGAACAAGACAAGGTTGCCCACTCTCACCACTATTATTCAACATAGTTTTGGAAGTGTTAGCCACAGCAATCAAAGAAGAAAAAGAAATAAAAGGAATCCAAATCGGAAAAGAAGAAGTAAAGCTGTCACTGTTTGCAGATGACATGATACTATAAATAGAGAATCCTAAAGATGCTACCAGAAAACTCCTAGAGCTAATCAATGAATTTGGTAAAGTAACAGGATACAAAATTAATGCACAGAAATCTCTTGCATTTCTATACACTAATGACAAAAAATCTGAAAGTGAAATTAAGAAAACACTCCCGTTTACCATTGCAACAAAAAGAATAAAATATCTAGGAATAAACCTACCTAAGGAGACAAAAGACCTGTATGCAGAAAATTATAAGACACTGATGAAAGAAATTAAAGATGATACCAACAGATGGAGAGATATACCATGTTCTTGGATTGGAAGAATCAACACTGTGAAAATGACTCTACTACCCAAAGCAATCTACAGATTCAATGCAATCCCTATCAAATTACCAATGGCATTTTTTACAGAACTAGAACAAATCATCTTGAAATTTGTATGGTGACACAAAAGACCCCGAAGAGCCAAAGCAGTCTTGAGGGAAAAAAACGGAGCTGAAGGAATCAGACTCCCTGACTTCAGACTATACTACAAAGCTACAGTAATCAAGACAATATGGTACTGGCACAAAAACAGAAACATAGATCAATGGAACAAGATAGAAAGCCCAGAGATAAACCCACGCACCTATGGTCAACTAATCTATGACAAAGGAGGCAAAGATATACAATGGAGAAAAGACAGTCTCTTCAATAAGTGGTGCTGGGAAAACTGGACAACTACATGTAAAAGAATGAACTTAGAATACTCCCTAACACCATACACAAAAATAAACTCAAAATGGATTAGAGACCTAAATGTAAGACTGGACACTATAAAACTCTTAGAGGAAAACATAGGAAGAACACTCTTTGACATAAATCACAGCAAGATCTTTTTTGACCCACCTCCTAGAGTAATGGAAATAAAAACAAAAATAAACAAATGGGACCTAATGAAACTTCAAAGCTTTTGCACAGCAAAGGAAACCATAAACAAGACCAAAAGACAACCCTCAGAATGGGAGAAACTATTTGCAAACGAATCAACGGACAAAGGATTAATCTCCAAAATATATAAACAGCTCATTCAGCTCAATATTAAAGAAACAAACACCCCAATCCAAAAATGGGCAGAAGACCTAAATAGGCATTTCTCCAAAGAAGACATACAGATGGCCATGAAGCACATGAAAAGCTGCTCAACATCACTAATTATTAGAGAAATGCAAATCAAAACTACAATGAGGTATCACCTCACACCAGTCAGAATGGGCATCATCAGAAAATCTACAAACAACAAATGCTGGAGAGGGTGTGGAGAAAAGGGAACCCTCTTGCACTGTTGGTGGGAATATAAATTGATACAGCCACTATGGAGAACAATATGGAGGTTCCTTAAAAAACTAAAAATAGAATTACCATATGACCCAGCAATCCCATTACTGGGCATATACCCCGAGAAAACCATAATTCAAAAAGACACATGCACCCGAATGTTCATTGCAGCACTATTTACAATAGCCAGGTCATGGAAGCAACCTAAATGCCCATCAACAGACGAATGGATAAAGAAGATTTGGTACATATATACAATGGAATATTACTCAGCCATAAAAAAGAACGAAATTGAGTCATTTGTTGAGACGTGGATGGATCTAGAGACTGTCATACAGAGTGAAGTAAGTCAGAAAGAGAAAAACAAATATCGTATATTAACGCATGTATGTGGAACCTAGAAAAATGGTACAGATGTGCCGGTTTGCAGGGCAGAAGTTGAGACACAGATGTAGAGAACAGACATACGGACACCAAGGGGGGAAAACTGCGGTGGGGTGGGGATGGTGGTGTGCTGAATTGGGCGATTGGGGTTGACATGTATACACTGATGTGTGTAAGATTGATTACTGATAAGAACCTGCAGTATAAAAAAACAAACAAAACAACTAATACTAAACTTTCATTGGGTTATTTGTATGGAAATATGTTAATATAAATGTTTCAGACATTACATGAAATTTCTAAAAATCTTATATGTTCCGGTGTAATGTTATAAGTCATAATCTTAGTTATTACTTTAAAATGTGTAACTCAGAAATAACTAATTTTCTTGTCAACTGCATTATCATGAACTTTCATCAAATCTTTAACCATGGTCATTTTTAAGACTTTTGTCATTTACAGACAGTTCTGGGTGTACTCTGATGCTTTTGCAAATATTTTCCTATAAAAGGGTTTCATCTTCAAGAAATTCATGGAAAAGACTCTGACAAGTACAGGTTTCTGGTAACTGACTGTACTGCTGAACTGAATGAATAAGCATTTTCAGAACTCTAATGAAAAACTGATGAACTCATAAAAGTGCTAACAAAAGATCAAGATGAAAAAAAGAATTAATTACATGGGACTGAGTGAACTGATGAGGATGAGTATAATTTTTGTGACTTTCTGTTTGAATTAAAAAAAAAATCCCACAAGGACTCAGAGGCAAAGAATATACAAATCAATTTTCACTGCAAAGTAAAGGAGCTGCTACAGTGGAGGATTACTGGACTGAATGTCAATATTATGACATAGTATGAGTGTGTTTCATGTTTGGTATTGCAATCATTGTTGCTTTTATTGTTGTCATCCATGTACAATGCTTGGTGTCAGTCTATTTATCTCTTGGAAAAATAAAATACAGTGTGTGTGTGTGAAAAAAAAAAATTTCTATTCTTCAAATTGGTATAGATTTGGTCTCCTGACTGGACTCTGACTGATATAATTGGGAACACACTCATCACTGATTTTTGACAAAGATGCAAAAGCATTTCAATGGAGGAAAGAGCCTTTTCAAAAAATGCTGCTGGAGCAGTTAGACATCCATAGGCAAAAAACTAAAGAACCTCAGCCTATGTGACGCATCTTATCAAACAGTTAACTCAAAATAGATCATGAACTTAAGTGTAAAAGATGAAACTGTAAACCTTCAAGAAGAAAAAAATAGTAGAAAATACTCAGGACCTACAGCTAGGCAAAGAGTTCTTAGGCTTGACACCAAAGCATGATCCATAAAGAGAAATCTGATAAATCAGAGTTCACCAAAATTTTAAATGTTTACTCTGTGAAAATCCTGTTAAAAGAATGAAAACATAAGCTATAGACTAGGATAAAATATTTGCAAACCACCTATCCAACAAAGGACTAGTAACTTTGCATATTACAAAGAACACTCAAAATCAACATTAAAATAGCAAGCAATCCAATTAGAAAATGGGCAAAGGACATGAATTATAAAATTCTAAAGGCTACATTTCACCAAAGAGGTTATATAGATAGTAAATAAGCACATGGAAAGATGTTCAAAAACTTATGGCTACCAAAGGGTAAAGAGGGGGAGGGATAAATTAGGAGTTTGGGATTAAAAGATACACACTACTATATATAGAATAGATAAACAACAAGGACCTATTGTATAGCACAGGGAACTATATTCAATATCTTGTAATAATCTATAATGGAAAAGAATCTGAAAAAGAATGTGTGTGTGTGTGTGTGTGTGTGTGTATATATATATACACACACACACACACACACATATACATATGTAACTGAATCACTTTACTGTACACCTGAAACTAACACAACATTGTAAATCAACTATATGTCAATTAAAATTAATTAATTAAGATAAAATATAATAAAATAAAGATGTTCAACATCATTAGCCATTAGGGACATGCAAATTGAAACCACAGTGAAATATCACTATGTTATCACTATCAGAACTGCTTAAATATTACTCAGCTAAAATAAAAAATAATGACAACACCAAATGCTGCTGAAGATGAAGAAAAACTGGATCACTCATACATTGCAGATGGGCATGTAAAATGGAAGACGGTTGAGCAGGTTTAAAAAAAAAAGTCAACATTCAACTCCTATATGACCCAATAATTACATTCCTGGGCATTTATCCCACAGAAATGAAGATTTATCTTCACACACACACACAAAAAAAACAGCATACAAATATTCATAACAGGTTTATTCATAACAGCCCCAAACTGGAAATAACTGAGATGTTCTTCATTCAGTGGGTGAATAATTACACAAAACTGTGGCACATCCACACCATGAAACACTACTCAGAGAAAAAAGAGGAGCAAACTATTGACACACGAAACAGCCTTGAATGAACCTCCAGAGAATTATGCTGACTGAAAAGGCATATTACAAAAGGCTGCATACTGAATACATGATTCCATTTATATTACATTCCTGAAATGGCAGAATTACAGAAATGGAGAACACATTAGTGGTTGTCAGGGATTAAGAAATGGTACAAGAGTGAGAGGAAACTGCGTGTAGCTATGAAAGACAACATGGGAAATCCCTGTGGTTATGGAAATGTTCTTTGTCTTGATTGTGTCAATGTCAAGATCCTGTTTGTGAGATAATACTATGGTTTTGCAAGATATTACCTTTGGAGAAAACTGGGTAAAGGTTACATAGGACCTCTCTGTATTGTTTCTCACAACTGTATGTGAATCTACAATTATCTCAAATTTTTTTTAATTTAAAGCCTCCAGGCCAGACAGTGTCACCAATGAATTCTATCAGCCACTTAAGCAAGATATAACAATTTTACACAAACTCTTCCAGAGAAAAGAATGAAAGCACTAAAATTCCCAATTTATTTTGTGATATTAGAAGAACTCTTTTATAACAAAACCCCACAAGATCAATTCAAGACAGAAAAACTTACAAGCCTATTTTACTCATAAAATAGACACCAAAATCCTAAATAAAATATCAGCAAACTGAATCCAGCAACTTAGAAAAAGGATAATGCATTATGACCAAGTTGAATTAATCCCAGAAAAGCAAACTTGATTTAACATCAGGAAATAATAATTGATGTAATTTACAACATTGTCAGATTAAAGGAGGAAAAACACAGGAAAGATGTAGAAAAAGCATTGAAAAAAAATTCTAGATTCATTCACTTTCATGGTGTCCTCTTTGCAAAGTAGAAATAGAAGAAAACTTTCTTGATTATTAGAGATGAAAATCTACAACAAACATTCTTTATGGTAAAATATTGTAAGTGCTCCTTTTCAGATAGGGAACAAGACAAAGATCCCACTTATTGCCACTTCAATTCAGCCCTGTGCACTGTGGTCCTAGCCAGATCAATAAACCAAGAAATTGAAACAAAAAGTATAAGGGATTGAAACAAACAAAAAACAAGATTATATGATTGTGTAGGTAGAAAATTAAAATGAACATACAAGATACATTATTAAAATTAATGAGAGTTGAGTAAGTTTACTGGATTTAAAAAATAGTATGACAAAATCAATTCTATTTCTATATACTAGCACAAACAATAAAAATAAAATTTATTCTTTTGAAAGATACCATTTACAATAACATTAAAAGAGTACTGAGGAATAAAATCAGCAAAGGTATATAAGTTGTCTCTGAAGAGAACTCTAAGTGTACACATTAAAGACATTAAAAGGAAGATGTCTTTAACCATACCATGTTGATGGATTGGAAGATTTAATAATATAATGATGTTAATTTTCCCCAAACTGATTTACAAAATAATAACAATCTCAATCATAAATTCAAGAGGTGATTTTGGCAAGCTAATTCTAAAACTTATAGAAGTTTGAAAGGCCACAAATAGCTAAGAAACAAGAAAAAGCTGAGGAGACTTGCCCTATCAAATAACAAGACTTAGTATAAAAATACAGTCATTAACATAGAGAACAGACTTGTGATTGCCAAGGGGTGGGGAGGCAGGGGAGGGATGGACTGGGAGTTTGGGATTAGCAGATGCAAACTGTTATATATAGACTGGATAAACAATAGAGAACTATATTCAATATCCTATAATAAACCATAATGAAAAAGAATATGAATAAGAATATATATGTATAACTGAATCACTTTGCTGTGATTCAAAAATTAACACAACATTGTAAATTAACTATACTTCAATTTTTAAATATAGACATCTGTTTCCAGGTCAGCTGAGGGCAGGACACCAAGGAGGAGGTGGACGAGCCCCGAGTGACCAGTGGAGCCCTGACATTAGAACAGCCCTGGGGCTGAGTGGAGGGACTCTCCCCATTTCCCCTTCCAAATAGTTTAAACAATTAACAGTGAGGACAGGATCAAGATGGCAAAAGAGTAGGCTGGGGAGCCCACCTTCTCCCACAAAAACATTAAAATACATCTACAAGTGGAACAATTCACACAGAACCTCTACTGAACACCGGCAGAAGACCTCACACTCCCGAAAGGGCAAGAACACCCATGTAACCAGGTAGGACAAAAGGAAAAAAGAAAAAGGAAGGAATTAAGATGGGGCCTGTGCCCCAGGGAGTGAGCTGTGAAGGAGGAAAGGTTCTCACACCCTGGGAAGTCTCCTCACTGTCGTGGAGATCAGCCCGGATGGAGGGGGAGTTTCAGAGCTTTGGAGGAGAGCACAGCAACTGGTGTGCAGAAGGCAAAATGGACAGTAATGTGCACAGAAGGTCAGCACCACCGCCCTGTGCTCCCCAGACTGAGACGCTTGTCTGTCAGTGTGGGTGGGGGCTGGGTGCTGAAGCACAGGCTTCAGAGGTCAGACCCAGGGAGAAGACTGGGGTTGGCTGCACAGACACAGCCTGAAGAGGTTGGACTGTGGCAACTGAGGGTGCATTCAGAACAAGCCTGGGCCCACCAGAGAGGCAAGCACCTTTTTGGGGGGGCACACAAGGAGAGAGGTGGGACCACCATAAAGGTTCCTTTCCCTATGAGTGCTCCCAGAAAACAGGACACTGCCTACAGAAACTCCCCACAATGGTGGCGACGCAAGTAGCCGCCACCTTTGTGGGCTCCAGAGGTGGGCACAGGCCACCACTATGAGACCCGTGGACAGGTCGCAAGCGCTGCTCCCACTGTCCCAGGAGTGAGAGGAGAGCAGCCACAGCTAGGAGACCCCCAAGCAGGCACCAAGTGCAGCCCCCACTGCCCCAGGAGTGCACGGACAGCAGTCACCTATACGAGACCTGCAAGCAGGCATCGAGCCCTGCCCCCACCATCCAAGGGGTGTGCAGGGGCCACTGACCTGCACACCTGATATAAAAGGGACAAGGGCCAGCACACGCTGAGGAAAGAGACAGCAAGCATCCAAACTAAAAGCAGCCCCTCAATTCCAGAAAAGATGGAGTAGAAGGACTTCAGTTCACCTTCTCTCACAAAAACACCAAACTCACAACCAACTACTGAACAACCACTGACAAAAAAGACTGGAACCTACCAAAAATATATATATTTTACATTCAAAGACAAAAAAGCCACAACGAGATGATAGAAGGGGTGCTTTCATGATATAATCAAATCTTATACCCACTGGGGTGGGGGACAAAACACAAACTGGAAAATAACTATATCAGAGAGGTTCTCCAACAAGAGTGAGGTTCCTGAGCCCCACGTCATGCTACCCAGCCTGAGGGTCTGGCATCAGGAGGAGTCCCCAGCGCATTTGCCCTTGAAGGCCAGCAGGGCTGGAGTGCAGGAGCTCTACAGGACAAGGGGAAACAGATATTCCACGCTTGGAGGACATACACAAGGTTTCAAGTACACTGGGACCCAGCATAAAGCAGTAGCTCCATAGGACCCTGGGCTGGGCCTACCTATGAGTCTTGGAGGGTCTCCTGTGAAGGCAGGAGTCAGCTGTGGCTCACTGAGGAGGCAAGGACACCAGAAAGAGGAGCTATTATCATGCAACCTACAGAACGGAGACTAAAACACAGAAAGTTAGACAATATGACATGGCAGAGGAATACGTCCCAGACGAAGGAACAAGATAAAAACTCACAAGGAAAACTAAATGAAGTGGAGATAGGCAATCTACCTGAAAAAGAATTCAAAGTAATGATAGTAAAGGTGATCCGAGATCTCGGTAAAAAATGGTGGCACGGATCGAGAAGATACAAGAGATGTTTAACAAAGACTTAGAAGAACTAAAGAACAAACAAACAGAGATGAACAATACAATAATTAAAATTTTAAAATTCACTAGAAGGAATCAATAGCAGAATAAGTAAGGCAGAAAAACGGATGAGTGAGCTGGAAGACAGAATGGTGGAAATCACTGCCACAGAACAGAATAAAGAAAATAGAATGAAAAGAAATGAAGAAAGTCTCAGAGACATCTGGGACAACATTAAACACACCAACATTTGCATTATAGGGGTCCCAGAAGGAGAAGAGAGAGAGAAAGGACCTGAGAAAATATTGGAAGAGATAGCAACCGAAAACTTCCCTAACATGGGAAAGGAAATAGTCAACCAAGACCAGGAAGCGCAGAGAGTCCCAGGCAGGATAAACCCAAGGAGGAACACACCAAGACACATAAAAATCAAATTAATAAAAATTAAAGACAAAGAAAAAATATTAAAAGCAATGAGAGAAAAGCAACAAATAACATACAAGGGAACACCCATAATGTTATCAGCTGATTTCTCACCAGAAACTCTGATGGGCAGAAGGGAGTGGCACAACATATTTAAAGTGATGAAAGGGAAAAACCTACAACCAAGAACACTCTATCCAACAAGTCTCTGATTCAGATTCAATGGAGAAATCCAAAGCTTTACAGATAAGCAAAAACTAAGAGAATTCAGCACCGCAAAACCAGCTTTACAACAAACGCTTAAGGAACTTCTCTAGGTGGAAAAGAAAAGGCCACAACTAGAAACAAGAAAATTAGGAATGGGAAAGTTCACCAGTAAAGGCAAAAATACAGTAAGATAGGAAATCATCCACACATAAATATAATATCAAAACCAGCAATCATGAGAAGAGGTGAGTACAAATGCAGGATGTTGGAAATCCATTTGCAATTAAAAGACCAGCAACTTAAACAATTTTGTTTATATATAGACTGCCATATCAAAACCTCATGGGAACTGCAAACCAAAAATCTACAACAGAAACACACACAAAACAGAAAAAGCAATCCAAAAACAACACTAAAGATAGTCATAAAATCACAATAAAAGAAAACAAAAGAAGAAGGGAACACAAAAGATCTTCAAACAAAATCCAAAACAATTAAGGAAATGGCAGTAAGAACATAAATATCGATAATTGCCTTAAATGTGAATGGATTAAATGCTCCACCCAAAAGACATAGACTGGCTGAAAGAACACAAAAACCAGACGTGTATATATGCTGCCTAGAAGAGATCCATTTCAGATCTAGGGACACATACAGACTGAAAGTAAGGGGATGGAAAAAGGTATTCCATGCTAATGGAAATTAAAAGACAGCTGGACTAGCAATACTCATATCAGACAAAATAGACTTTAAAATAAAGACTGTTACAAGAGACAAAGAAGGACACTACATTATGATCACGGGATCAATCCAAGAAGAAGATACAACAACTGTAAATATATATGCACCCAACATAGGAGCACCTCAATATATAAGGCAAAAGCTAGCAGCCATAAAAGGAGAAATTGAAAGTAACACAATAATAGTGGGGGACTTTAACACCCCACTTTCATCAATGGACAGACCATCCAGACAGAAAATCAAGAAGGAAACACAGGCCTTAAATGATACATGAGACCAGATGGACTTAATTGATATTTATAGAGCATTCCATCCAAAAGCAGCAGAATACACATTCTTCTCAAGTGCACATGGAACATTCTCCAGGACTGATCACATGCTGGGCCATAAAGCGAGACTTGGTAAATTTAAGAAAACTGAAATCATATCAAGCATCTTTTCCAATGACAATGCTATGAGATTAGAAATCAACTACAAGAAAAAAACTGAAAAACACAAACACTTGGAGGCTAAACAATATGCTACTAAACAACCAATGGATCACTGAAGAAATCAAAGAGGACATCAGGAAAATACCTAGAGAAAAATGAAAATGAAAGCACAATGAACCAAAATTTATGGGATGCAGCAAAAGCAGTTCTAAGATGGAAGTTTATAGCAATATAATCTTACCTCAGGAAACAAGAAAAATCTCAAATAAACAACCTAATCTTACACCTAAAGCAACTAGAGAAAAAACAAACAAAACCCAAAGTTAGTAGAAGGAAAGAAGTCATGAGGATCAGAGCAGAAATAAATGAGACAGAGACAGAAAAAAATAGAAAAGATCAATAAAATTGAAAGCTGGTTCTTTGAAAAAATAAACAAAATTGATAAACCTTTAGCCAGACTCATCAAGAAAAAAAGGGAGAGGTCTCAAAACAATAAAATTAGAAATGAAAAAGGAGACATTACAATGGACACCACAGAAATACAAAGGATCGTAAGAGACTAGTATAAGCAATTATATTTCAATAAAATGGACAACCTACAAGAAATAGACAAATTCTTAGAAAGGTACAGTCTCCCAAGACTAAACCAAGGAGAAATAGAAAATATGAACAGACCAATCACAAGTACTGAAATTGAACCTGTGATTTTAAAATTTGCAACAAAGTCCAAGACCAGATGGCTTCACAGGTGAATTCTATCAAACATTTAGAGAAGAGTTAACACCTATCCTACTGAAATTATTCCCAAAAAAATGCAGAGGAAGGAACACCCCCAAACTCATTCTATGAGACTACCATCACCTTGATAAAAAAAAATAGACAAAGATACCACAAAAAAAGAAAATTACAGGCCAGTATCACTGATGAAGATAGACACAAAAATCCCCAACAAATACCTGCAAAATATCCAAATCCAACAACACATTCAAAGGATCAACACCATGATCAAGTGGGATTTATCCCAGGGTTGCAAGTAGTTTTCAGTATCTGCAAATCAATCAGTGTGAAACACCACATCAACCAATTGAAGAATAAAAACCTATGATCATCTCAATAGATGCAGAAAAAGCTTTCAAAAAAACTCAACACAATTTATGATAAAAACTCTCCAGAAAGTAGGCATAGAGAGAACCTACCTCAACATAATAAAGGCCTTTTATGACAAACTCACAGCTAACATCATACTCAATGGTGAAAAACTGAAAGCATTCCATCTAAGATCAGGAACAAGATGAGGATGTCCACTCTCACCACTTTTATTCAACATAATTTTGGAAGTCCTAACCATGGAAATTAGAGAGGGGGAAAAAAATAAAAGGAATCCAAATTGGAAAAGAAGAAGTAAAGTTGTAAGTGCAGATGATATGATACTATACATAGAAAATCCTACAGGTGCTACTAGAGCTCATCAATGAATTTGGTAAAGTGGCAGGATACAAAATTAATACACAGAAATCTGTTGCATTTCTATACACTAACAATGAAAGATCAGAAAGAGAAATTAAAGAAACAATCCCATTTACCATCACATCAAAAAGAATTAAAATACCTAGGAATAAACCTACTTAGGGAGGCAAAAGATCTCTACTCTGAAAACTATAAGATGCTGATGAAAGAAATCAAAGATGATACAGGCAGATGGAAACATATACCATGTTCTTGGACTGGAAGAATCAATGTTGTGAAAATGACTATACTACCCAAGGCAATCTACAAATTCAATGCAATTCCCATCAAATTACCAATGGCATTTTTCACAGAACTAGAACAAAAAAATTTTTAATTTGTATAGAGACACAAAAGACCCCGAATAGCCAAAGCACTCTTGAGAAAGAAAAACGGAGCTGGAGGGATCAGGCTCCCTGACTTCAGACTATACTACAAAGCTACAGTCATCAAAAAAGTACGGTACTGGCACAAAAACAGAAATATAGATCAATGGAACAGGATAGAAAGTCCAGAGATAAACTCACGCACCTATGGTCACCTAATGTATAACAAAGGAGGCAAGAGTATCCAATGGAGAAAAGACAGTCTCTCCAGTAAATGGTCCTGGGAAAACTAGACAGCTACATGTAAAAGAATGAAATCAGAACACTCTCTAACACCATACACAAAAATAAACTCAAAATAGATCAAAGACCTAAATTTAAGACTGGATACTATAAAACCCTTAGAGGAGAACATAGGCAGAACACTCTCTGACATAAATCTCAGCAAGATCTTTTTTGACCTACCTCCTAGAGTAATGGAAATAAAGACAAAAATAACAAATGGGACCTAATTAAACTCAAAAGCTTTTGCACAGCAAAGGAAATCATATACAAAACGAAAAGACAAGCCATACAATGGGATAAAATGTTTGCAAACGATGGAACTGACAAGAGATTAATCTCCAAAATTTACAAACAGTTCCTGCAGCTCAATCCCAAAACAAACAAACAACCCAATCAAAAAAATGGGCAGAAGACCTAAATAGACATTCCTCCAAAGAAGACATACAGATATCCAGGAGGCACATGAAAAGATGCTTAACATCACTAATTATCAGAGAAATGCATATCAAAACTACAATGAGATATCACCTCACACTGATCAGAGTTGCCATCATCAAAAAGTCTACAAACAATAAATACTGGAGAGGGTGTGGAGAAAAGGGAACCCTCCTTCACTGTTGGTGGTAATGTAAATTGATATTACTACTATGGAGGTTCCTTAAAAAACTAAAAATAGAGATACCATACGATACAGTAATTCCACTCCTAGGCATATACCCTGAGAAAACCATAATTCAAAAAGATACATGCACCCCAGTGTTCATTGCAGCACTGTTTCCAATAGCCAAGACATGGAAACAAGCTAAATGGCTATCGACAGAGGAATGGATAAAGAAGATGTGGTACATACATACAATGGAATATTACTCAGACATTTAAAAGAATGAAATAATGCCATTTGCTGCAACATGGATGGACCTGGAGATTATCATACTAAGTAATTAAGTCAGACAGAAAAACACAAATATCATATGATATCATTTATATGTGGGATCTAAAAAAAATGATACAAATAAACTTATTTACAAAATAGAAACAGACTCACTGACTTAGAGAATGAACTTATGCTTACCAGGGTAGAAAGGGGAGGGGGTGGGATAAATTGGGAGTTTGGGATTGACATGTACACATTGCTCTATTTAAAATAGATAACCTAACACAACATTGTAAAGCAATTATACTCCAATAAAGATGTTTAAAATAAAATTTGGAAAAAAAATAAAACATAAAATAGATAACCAAGGACCTACTGTATAGCACAGGGAACACTGCTCAATACTCCGTAATAACCTAAATGGGAAAATAATTTGAAAAAGAATAGATACAAGTATATATATAACTGAATCACTTTGCTGTACACCTGAAACTAACACAACATTGCTACTCAACTATACTCCAATACAGCTTGGTGTGCCGCCACAATTTCTTGCACCTTCAGTCTCTGCGCCTTTTGCAGAGCTTCCCACAGCACTATGTTGGGATAGAGCATCCAGAGGTTCACAACCTCTGTGGTCCGTAGGAGCCACTATGAGGAGGGTCCAGGGAAGAATTTACCATTTTCAGTGGAAAAGAAGTAGCAGTTACTAGCTATTATGAGTTTGTACTTTGGGTCTGGATTTGCTGTGTCTTTCTTCAGAGTTAGACAGCAACTGCTTAAAAAATAATCCATGAGACAGATATGTAAAGCAGCATTTTAAGAGGGGCAGTCTCTTTGAAAAAAGGATCAAACTCTTGAACTTAGCATCCTAGATATGTTTGTAAATAAACTTATGGCATAAACCCTTAATGCTTCTTCTCTGAGATATGGAACATGCTAATTGAGCTTGTGCTTACTTTTTATTTGGGCAATATTCCATTATTAGTTTCTTAATTAAATATTACATGATTTAGCTTGTTTCTTGGTCTTAAATTCTGAATTTTAATTTTTGTTTGCTGGTTCAGGAATTTGTCAGTAATTCACTGTGAAAGAGAAATGCAAACTTTGTCCTGTAAGCTTTTTTAATTTAAGGGGAGAAAAAAGATACACTTTTAGTCTTTTTTTACTTTGAAGTAATAAATTCATTTTTCTCCATGAGTGACAATTAGTTAACCATTAGGAAAACCAGTAGTGTATGCAGATTTCAGTTCAAGAGCTTCATTTTATTCATCTAGACCTATACCTTAAAACTGAAATTTTTCACTTGATAAATGTGCTACTGACCAACATTAGTCTTATTTAGAACGAATGAAAGAATATTTGAAATGGAATGTAATCGCATATGAGACAATATAGGAAATATTCCCATTTTATTCTGCAGCTTTGACTAGTAGAAATGGGTTACGAGATGGCTCTGGTTAGTAATTGTATCCGTGAATCAAAATTATGAGTAGTGAAATGCTGCTTACCACTTAAAATGTAATGACTTAGTTCCTAGGGTTTTATATTAGGGCAGGGGAAAAGTAATTCGCTACTGAATATTTTAACCCCAGTTTGGTCCCTAGAATACCTATCTTTCTTTAGGCTCTTCAATAACCACCTGGCAACTACTTAAATATGGATGCAATTTAGTTTAAATGACTTTGTCCAACCATTCCATGTATTTGTGTGTTGTTTTCTGATTATCCATTGATAAGTCAGATGTTATTCTGTGATTGGAGAGTTTTTCTATATAACATTAAGAATTTCTACCTTTGGGAACAGTGGAAGCAAGAGTAAGAGTTTAGGGTTCACAAAATGATTTTGAATTCTTGGTTCGAATCTTTGCTCAAACACAAATGTAACATTCTGGATTTTCTTGAAGGTAATGGGAATAGAGCCTCCTTCCTATTTTTACATTAGCTGAGCTATATAAAAATATTTTAAGTGCTGGAAAAAAAGCTATACTCCAATATAAAATAAAAAATTTTTAACTGTTCTGGTCATATTAATACCTCACAATAGACTTTAGAGTGAAGAACAAGGTTAAAGAGAGTTATTACATGATAAAAGTTGCCATTCACCAGGCAGATAAAACAAATTATAAAACCATAGCCTCAAAGTATATAAAGCAAATTTGATAGTGTTACAAGGAGGAACCAAAAATCTACCATCGTGCCAGGAGATTTTAACATAGTTCTCTCAATAATTGTCTTGAGCAAATAAAAAGTGATAGGGATAGAATATTTGAACCACACAACAAATAAGCTTGATTGAGAGATGTATGTAGAACCTTGCAATTAGAGAAAACAAAATATTTTCAAACTCACACAAAACTACACAAAAAACCATGTACTAGGCACAATGCCACAAAAAAACTTTTTCAGTACCACATAATCAAAATCATAAAACATGTTCTCTAATCATAATTCAGTAAAACAGAAATCAATAACAGAAAAGATGACCAAAGAATCTCTGTACATTTGGAGACCTAAATGTGTAATTGTTAATAATTCGTAAGTCAAAGAAGAAATTATAATGGACATTAGAAACTATTACAAATTAAGTGATTAGAGATACATCTATATATATTATCTGATATCTATTAGAGATATATATCAGAACTTGTATGATGCACGTACAACCACAGATGGAGGGAAATATGTGCATTAGAAAAAAATGTCTATATTAGAAAAGAATAAAAAGTTTAGACAGCAGAGATCTGAGAATTCAGCTCAAGAAATTACAAAAAGAACAGCAGAATAAACCTGAAGAAAATTGAAAGCATAAAAAAGAGTAAGAGGAGACATTTTTAAAATAGAAAACAAATGACAACAAGGATTAATAAAACCAAAAGCTGATTCTTTGCAAAAACTAATAAAATAGCAAACCCACAGCAAGACTGATCAGGAAAGAGAGTATAAACAACATTAGGAACAAAAAAGAAGATATAGTTTTCACAGATTTAGCAGAGATGTTTTTAAACATAACGGATTACTACAAACAACTTTATGCAATCTATATGAAAACATAAATGAAATGGACCATTTCCTAGAAAAATGGTTTGCCAAAATGAACTCAAGAAGAAATGGAAAACTTGAATAAGCTTATAAAAGAAAGCAAATCAATAGTTAATCAACTCACAAAAACAAAACCAAATCACCAGGCCCAGACACTTTAAGAGGCATCTCTATCTTACACAAAATGTTTCAGAAAATAGAAAGAAGGAAAAGCTCCTCAATTCATTTTATGATGCTGGGAAATTCTTAAAACAAATGCCAGACAAGAACAGTAAAAGAAATGAAAATTATGGGCCGATCTCACTTACGAACAATGATAGAAAAATTCCAAATAAAACTCTAGCAAATCAGATTTTTAGAAGATAATACCTCATGACCAAGAAGAGCATATCCCAGTAATACAAGCATTGATAAATTCTAAGGTACTAGTGTAATTCATTACATTAACATATTAAGGAAGAAAAATCTGTGATCCCCTCAATAAGATACAGAAAAAGCACCTGATACAATTAAACACCCATTTATGATTTTAAAAAGAAAACCTCTTAACTAATTAGTAATAGAAGGGAACTCCCTTGGGAAATAAATTAGTTTTGAGAATTATCATTAGTAATGCCCAATGGGTACAATTACTGGCACTTGAAACCGAGTGGACAGGGGGACCTCCCAGAGCCTGCCTGGCAGCATTTCATCATTACTGCTGACCAGGAAATGCTGTGTGTGTAGTCATCTTTCCTTTTCTGAAGAGAAATTCATGTAGGGCTCCTTCCTGCACTTGCTTCACCACTGGTCATTTGCTTAGGCAAGGGGAGGGCCGGGACTTGTCTTATGAGTTCACAGCTCATCGGATGACATGAAACTATATCAGGACCTAAAGGAGAGCCTGCGCATCTCCCAGAGAGCTCCTGGTATTTGATCTAGAAGGAGCAACTAGATGTGCCCTGGCTTGTATCCCTTGGGGAGAGGGCACCATGTTACATGTATGACAAAGATTGAAATAGATCTTTTGTACATGGAAGGGCAGACTGCGGCAAAAACTACGTAGCTGTTCACAAACCTCATTCCTTCTTCCTTCCAGGCACACCGGTCAACTACAGAATCCAGCCTCCATCACAGTTACGTGTGGCCACATGACTGAGCTCTGGCCACTGGAAAGTAGGCATAAGTGGTGCACACCACTTCCAGGCCTGATCCATAAAATTCTCCTATGTATGACCCTTCCATGTTCCTTCTGCTTCCATGGTGGCCTTAGAAGCCACATTTTGGAGAGAACTTGGGTCCCTTGTGTGACCATTTAGATAACTGTCCACCCACCAGAAATACATGACATGAAAGTTAACTGAGCAAAAAATAAACTCACTTTTTCATGCAGACACTGAGATTTTGAGGTCTGTTACAGCATCTAATATTATCTTAACTAATAGAGGTAACTAAATCCCACATCATATTTTAGGTGACATGTGAAACTCATTCTCTTTAGAGTCAGCAACAAATCAAGAAGGTTCAATGTCTCATGGAGATTCCTTAAAAAACTAAAAATAGAGCCACCATATGATCCAGCAATGCCACTCCTGGGCATACATCTGGAAAAGATGAAAACCCTAATTTGAAAAGATACATGCACCCCAATGTTCATAGCAGCACTATTTACATCAGCCAAGACATGGAAGCAACCCAAGTGTCCATCGAATATATGACTGGTTTAAGAATATGTGGTACATATATACATATATATATATCACACACACAATGGAATATTACTCAGCCATAAAAAAGAATGAAACATTGCCATTTGCAGCAACATGGATGAACCTAGAGATTATCATACTAAGTGAAGCCAGAGAAAGACAAATATTATATGATAACACTTATATGTAGAATCTAAAAAATAATACAAATGAATCTATGTACATAACAGAAACAGACTCACAGACATAGAAAACAAAGTTATGGTTACCAAAGGGGAAGGGGGGGATAAATTAGGAGTATGGAATTAATAGATACAAACTACTATACATAAAATAGATAAGCAACATGGATTTACTATATAACATAAGGAACAATATTCAATATCTTACAATAAACTATAATGGATAATAATCTGACTATATATACATATTTATGTAACTGAATTGCTTTGCTGTACACCTGAAACTAACACAATGTTGTAACTTCAATAAAAGAAAACAAAGAATGTTCACTGTCTCCCCTCCTTTCAGTATGGTGCCAGAGACTCCAGCAAGTATAGGTAATAAGATGGATGGACAGGAGGGACTGAGAGATAGATATGGGTGGGTGGGTTGATGGCAGACATACATAAGATTGAAACGGAAAAACAAAAAAGTTTTTATTTATGGTGTATATAAATATGTGGGAAATCAAAGAGTTTCTAAAGACATACTATTAAGAACAAATAAAAGAGTTTGGCGGGCTTCCCTGGTGGTGCAGTGGTTGAGAATCTGCCTGCCAATGCAGGGACACAGGTTCGAGCCCTGGTCTGGGAAGATCCCACATGCCATGGAGCAACTAGGCCCGTGAGCCACAACTACTGAGCCTGCACGTCTGGAGCCTGTGCTCCACAACAAGGTAGGCCACGATAGTGAGAGGCCCGCGCACCACAATGAAGAGTGGCCCCCGCTTGCCGCAACTAGAGAAAGCCCTCACACAGAAACGAAGACCCAACACAGCCAAAAATAAATATAAAAATAAATTAAAAAAAAAAGAAAAGAAAAAAAGAGTTTGGCAACTTTGACAAGAGATACAGAAAAGTCACTTGTGACTTTATACAAACAATTTGAAAATGTCATTTTTAAATGATGCATAATATATAATGGCACAAAAAATACAAGGTACCAAAGGATAAGTCTAACCAAAGTATATGCAAGTGTTTTTTTTGTTGTTGTTGTTTTTTAATTCTTTTTTATTTTATTTATTTATTTTTGGCTGTGTTGGGTCTTCGTTTCTGTGCGAGGGCTTTCTCCAGTTGCGGCAAGCGGGGGCCACTCATCATCGCGGTTATGCAAGTGTTTTATAGAGAAAATTATATGTTTATAAACAGTTAAAAGACTGATACAAATGATGATATATGTTCATGACTGGGAAGGCCCAATATCCTAAAGGTAGACGTTCTCCCCCAAGTTAACTATAAATTTTATGTACTTCCAATCAAATCTAATCAAATTCAAATAAGACCAAGAATAGCCAAGACAATCTAGGGGGTAGGGAATGGTAGATAAGATTTCTTACAAAGCTATAACCATTAAAATATAGTCGTATTGATGCAGGAATGAGTAAATACACCAACGGAACTGAGTAGAAAGGTCAGAAACAGATTAGATAGATAGATAGATAGATAGATAGATAGATAGACAGACAGACAGACAGACAGACAGACAGACAGAAAGATAGATGAGCCAGATACACAGCACAAGAAGCAGCATTTTTAAAAATCAGGGAGAAAATATATGCAATTCAATCATTGGTTCTAAGACAATTAACTATCCATATTGAGATAAGATAAATTTAGAGCAAAACTATAAAACCTTTAGAAGAAAACATAAAATATCTGGACAAATTTCCAAGATATACAAACAGCTCATACAACTCAACAACAAAAACAGAAACAACCCAATTGAAAAACGGGCAGAACACCTAAATAGACATTTCTCCAAAGAGGAAATACAGATGGCCAATAGGCACATGAAAAGACGCTCAACGTCGCTAAGAGAAATGCAAATCAAAACTACAGTAAGGTACTACCTCACACCAGTCAGAATGGCCATCATTTTAAAAAATCTACAAATAACAAACGCTAGAGAGGGTGGAGAAAAGGGAACCCCCCTACACTGTTAGTGGGAACGTAAATTGGTGCAGCCACTATGGAAAACAGCATGGAGGTTCCTCAAAAAACTAAAAATAGAGTTGCCATATGATCCAGCAATCCCACTCCTGGGCATATATCCAGACAAAACTCTAACTCAAAAAGATACGTAAACCCCTACGTTCATAGCAGCGCTATTCACAATAGCCAAGACATGGAAACGACCTAAATGTCCATCGACAGATGAATGGATAAAGAAGATGTGTTACATATAGACAATGGAATACTACTCAGCCATAAAGAAGAATGAAATAATGCCATTTGCAGCAACATGGACGGACCTAGAGATTATCATACTAAGTGAAGTAAGTCAGAAAGAGAAAGATAAGTACCATATGATATCATTTATGTGAAGAATCTAAAATACAACACAAATGAACATATCTATGAAACAGAAATGGACTCACAGACATAGAGAACAGACTTGTGGTTGCCAAGGGGGAGGGGGGCAGGGGAGGGATGGATTGGGAGTTTGAGATGAGCAGATGCAAACTATTATATATAGGATGGATAAACACACATATCACAGAAGTGAAACCTGATGGGCAACAATAAAATGAAAGGTTACTCAGTTTCATTAATAACTAGGAAAATGCTCTTTAAATTTACATTGCAGTACAATTTCACCCTCATAATAGTGGCAGTAATTAACAAGTCCAATAGCACCCAGTTCTGATGAGTTCCTGGGGAAACAGGGTCTTTATACACTTTTAGAGGAAGTACAAATTGGCACCACCACTCTGGAGAGCAATTTGGCAAAATCTAATTAAGCTAAAGATGTGTATATCCTGTAATCCAGCAGTTACATTTCTAAGTATATACCCTAGAGAGTCTAGCACATATGCACAAAGTAACATTTAAAGAATGTTCACAGTACCCACTGTTTGTAATAAAGAAAAATTGGAAACAATCTAAATGACCATTGGCAAAAAAAAAAGATAAAAAATTGTGGTCTAGGACTTCCCTGGTGGCACAGTGGTTAAGAATCCGCCTGCCAATGCAGGGGACACAGGTTCGAGCCCTGGTCCAGGAAGATCTCACATGCCGCAGAGCAACTAAGCCCGTGCACCACAACTACTGAGACTGCACTCTAGAGCCCGCGAGCCACAACTACTGAGCTCACGTGCCACAACTACTGAAGCCCGCGTGCCTAGAGACTCTGCTCTACAACAAGAGAAGCCACCACAGTGAGCAGCCTGCGTGCCACAATGAAGAGTAGTCCCCGCTCACTGCAACTAGAGAAAGCCTGCGCACAGCAACAAAGACGCAACACAGCCCAAAATAAAAATAAACAAATATATTTTTTTAAAAATCATTGTCTAATCACAGAAAGGAAATGTTAAATGAATGAATTAGAGCTACATGTATTAACATGGATAAATCTCAAAAACATAAGGTGGAGTTTAAAAATCAACTTACTTAAAGATGTGTACAATATGATGTCATTTATATAAAGTTTTTAAAACATTGAAAATATACTATACATTGCCTATTGTTACATTCACATGTAATGATCGTACAAAAACATAATAGAGACAACCAAAAGAATCCCTATCAGGGGTTAGCTCAGGAGTGGGAGTGAAGAGAATAGGATAAGGGAAGGGCATGTAAGAGACTTTAACTGTATCTGTAATATCCTATTATTTTTTAATCTAAAGAAAATATGGCAGGATACTGACATGTGACAGAGCAGATGGTGGATAATAGGTGGGCACATCAGAGTTTGCTATACACTTCCCTATATAATGAACACATTTTTAAAGTTAGACCCAGACTGTAAATAATTTAAGAATCTTGAAAGAATTGCAACATTTCTCCTTTACTCTATGTCCTATTTTTTTAAATTAATTCATTGCTATACTTATTATTTAAAGTGTAAATATACAAGTATACAATGTAAACTGTAATAATCTATTCTTAATATAAATATGGCTCTGGATGGTGGGTATAATTTTCTGATTTTTTTAATAAACAAAAATTCATTTCAAAATTCCAAAAAGGAAAGAAAAGAGAAAAAAACAATAAAGTGTCACTTTCAAGATGGTAAGCTAAATCAACGCCACAGTCTTCTCCTTTGGCAACAAATCCATAAAAGTGTTGGCAAAATCGTTAATAATAAATATATACTGTACTTATGTTTAAAACAAGAAAGGAAACTCTAGTTGATCACAAAATGTGAGGAATCCATGAAAGGCAAAAAAGAGAGAGAAAGCTGAAAACTGCAAAGGGATGCCACTGGCCAGGATACAGAACAAAAACGATTCACTTAGCAAAAAAAAGAAGAAGAAGAAGGAAAAGAAAGAGTGGGGAAAAAAAAAGTTTCGCGCTCATGGTGGAAACTCAGGGCCAGAGAAGGCCTGGGTCCATGGTGACTAACAGAGACCTGGTAACACGAACGCAGATGTAACCCTGCTCATTCCCACCACCACCCGCAATGTGCCAAGCATCATCATGAAGGTGTCTGCCTCCAGGGAGGAGCAGTGGTTGTGGATGCTTAGGTAAGAGAGATAGGTACTATCCCAAATAGAAGGGAACAATGCTAGTGGAAAGGGGGACAAGGCTCACTCATGCCCAGAAGATCAGCCCCCAAGATGTCCTTCTCAGGAAAGCAGCAATAGTGGTTCCCACCCATCCTGACAAACGCACTGTGCACAGAACAGGCAGACACTAAGGGTCGCTCAGCTAAAGATAAGTGCACAGTGATGGATCACCAAACACCAACAACCTGAGAGAGGGAAACTTGGCAAACAGGACAGCTAAGTCCAAGGAAGTAGAGTTAGGAGAGCAATTAGGACAGGATTTTTTGTCATAAGAATATTATATTTACATACTTAGAAAAATATGAGGATAACACATCCATTAAATAAAAAGAATAGGCTATGAAAAATCACCACTCTTAATAAAAATTAAACTTATGAGATTTAAAAAATTCAATAAAAGGGCTGAGTTTCAGGATGGATACATCTAAAGAAGGAATCAGAGGCCAGAAACGCTTTTAGAACAGGGCACCAAGAAATAGAAAGATAGAAACTACATAAGAAAATTAGTGAGGGGAAAGTAGAGGGAAGAAAAACAAACATTAAACATGGCCCACAACTAAAGACGTATCAATATCAATATATGCATCTGCAGGAAGAAAGGATCCAGTGAGTGCTAAAATAAATCTCACACACACCTACCAGATATGAAAACTCGACATAAAGCCTCTATGATTAAAACAGCATGATACTATGCATGACTAGACACACAGGCCAATGCAACCAAGGAGAAAATCCAGAAATATGAAAATTTAGTTTACAATAATGCACTATCTCAAATCAGCAGGGAAAAGATGGGCTTTAAGGAAAAATTAGCGTTAGTACACTAGATTGTCATAGAGAAGATAAAACTTGATCAGTTCCTTACACTAAACCCCAGGATAAATTCCAAACAAATCAGAGTTCTAGAAGTTAAAAATGAAACCATACAAGTATTAGAAAAAAAAATGGGTGAATATCCAGCATGATTGGAAAAAGTGGAGAAAACTTTCCTTACTATGTTTCAAAATCCAGAAGCAATTAAAAACAAAAACATAAATTTGACTACAAGAAAGTCAAACTTTTATACGACAAAAAATCAATAGCTCCTGTATACTAACACTAACCAATTATAATATATAGTATATAGTATATATATTATACTATATATAATATATAGTAGAAAAAGAAAGATATCAGGAGCTTCCCTGGTGGAGAATCCACCTGCCAAGGCAGGGGACATGGGTTTGAGCCCTGGTCCAGGAAGATCCCACATGCCGCGGAGCAACTAAGCCCGTGCACTGCAACTACTGAGCCTGTGCTCTAGAGCCCGTGAGCCACAACTACTGAGCCCACGTGCTGCAACTACTGAAGCCCGCGCTCCTAGAGCCCATGCTCTGAAACAAGAGAAGACACCGCAGTGAGAAGCCCGCGCACCGCAATGAAGAGTAGCCCCTGCTCACTGGAACTAGAGAAAAGCCCACGCACAGCAATGGAGACCCAGTGCAGCCAAAAATAAATTAATTAATTAATTAAACAAAACAAAACAAAAAAAAGAAAGATATCAGTACCATAATGTATCTTGGAATATACCTAATAACAAATGTGCAAGCAATAGTACAACTATAAGACTTAATTAAAGGATAATTAAAACATGACCTAACTGGAGAGGTAAACCATTTTCAAGACTGGGAAGATTTATAATAAACTTATCAATTCTCTCCCCAATAATCTATAAATCCAATGCAATCACAATTCTAATACCAACAAGATTTTTCAAGGAATTGCATAAGGTATTCTGACATGCATATGAGGGTGGGGAGGGGGAACTGGATGAGGGCAGTCAAAAGGAACAAACTTCCAGTTATAAGATAAATAAGTACTAGGAATGTAACATACAACAGGATAAATATAATTGACACTGCTGTATGTTACACATGAAAGTTGTTAAGAGAGCAAATCCTGAGAGTTATCACAATGAAAACTTTTTTTCTATTCTTTAATGTTGTATCAATATGAGATGATGAATGTGCACTAAACTTACTGTGATAATCAAATTAATTAATTAAATGCTTATGAAAATGTAAATATAAAAATGGTACAGTTACTTTGGAAGACCGTTTGGCTGTTTCTTATGAAACTAAACATACTCCTACCCATGTAATCCAGCAATTGTACTCCTTGATATCCACCCTTAGGAGTTGACAACTTATGCCCACATAAAAACTTGCTCACAAATGTTTACAGCACCTTTATTCATAATTTCTAAAACTGAAAGCAGCTAAGATGTTCTCCAGTAGGTGAATGGATAAACTGTGGTACATCCAGACAACGGAATATTATTCAGCACTAAAAAGAAATGAGCTATCCAGCCATGAAAAGATATGGAGGAACCTTAAATGCATATTACCAAGTGAAAGAAGCCAATATGAAAAGGCTACATACTGTATGATTCCAACCATATGACATTTTGAAAAGGCAAAACTATGAAGACAATAAAATATCAGTGGTTGCCAGGGTTAGGAGGAGGGAGGGATGAATAGGTAGAGCACAGAGGATTTTTAGGGGAGTGAAAATATTCTGTATGATAACCTAAGGATGGATACATGTCATTATACGTTTGTGCAAACCAATAGAATGTCAACGCCAAGCATGAACCCTAATGTAACCTATTGGACTTTGGGTAACATGTCAACATAGGCTCATCAATTGTAACGAATGTACCACTCTAGTGAGGGATGTTGATAACAGGGGAGGCTGTGTATGTGTGGGAGCAGGAAGTATGTGGGAAATCTCTATACTTTTCCCTCAATTTTGCTAAGAAGCATAAACTGCTCTAAAAATTTTGTCTTAATAGAAAAATAAATTAATTTTTTAAAATATACATACACAAATGTAGTAAAAACAAGTTTGAAAAAGAAGAGTGGAGCTTGCCCTACCGAACATCAAAACATATTATAAAACTATAGAAATTAATATTGTTTGTATTAGTGTAAGGATAAGCAAATAGACCAGAAGAATGTAATTGAGAGCTCAGAAATGGATTCATGTGTATATAGAGGCATTACAAATCAGTGGGAGGAAACTGGACCTTTTAATAATGTTATTGAGGCAATTGATTCTCCATTTGGGGAAAAAATAATTATGTCTCTACATACTATTCTCTAAAGTAAATTCTAGGGAGGCATAAATTAGGAGTATGGGATTAGCAGATACACACTACTATATATAAAATAGATAAACAAGGATTTACTGTACAGCACAGGCAACTATATTCAATATCTTGTAATAAACTATAATGGAAAATAATTTGAAAAAGAATATATATAAAATCACTTTGCTGTACCCTTGAAACTAGCGCAATATTGTAAATCAACTATACTTCAATTTAAAAAAAGGAAATTCAAGATAGAGAGATCTAAACTTCCCCGAAAAAGTCAAAGCTTTATAAGAAAATGGGAACTTAGAAAGTTCTTTGAAACAAATAATGAACAGATATGAATATAAATTAAAAATTTTAAATTTGACTAAATAAAAATGTAAAAGTATAAAAGGTAAAAACAAAATAAACAACATGAAAAGTCATGCTGTATACTGAAAAGTACATTTATCACACACCTAACAAAGTATCCAGCATATATAAAGACTCCCAGGAAAAAGGTAACCCAATAGAGAAATGGATAGATGGGCATTCATCTATGCCCTTTTTTTTTTTCCCCCATCTATGCCCTTTTATAGTGCCTGCTCATACTGACTCTGGGCTTAACAATATGACTTGCTTTGGCTAATGGGGTAATAAAAAACTTGACATAAGCAAAAGCTTAAGGTTTTGCCTTACAGACCCTCTCTGCTGAACCCAGGAATCTTAAGAACATTGCCTGACAAGACCAGAGTAACAGTGATTAGACGTAGAAAAGATGAAGCTCTTTAAAAATTATGGGTATAGCTTTTAGAAAATGGAGTTGAATAGAATCAGATACAAAGAAAATCCATAAAGTTTTTGAGGATATTGTATAAGTGCCTCCAGATTGGGCTGAAACTGTTCAAAATGTAAAAAGGCCTCTGGACAGGAAAAATGCTGAGAAATTGTCCAAAGGGCATGTTTTCTCTTCAGGAGTGGCCAAAGGAGGGCAATGGAAAATTAATGACACCTCAGAGGGTGATGTCAAGGGCCTTGGAATATAATGGACTAGAAAGCCACTCCTGGTAAGCAGAATTAGGTGCCATTCAAAGGACATTCACCATCCGGGAATTCCCTGGTGGTCCAGTGGTTAAGATTTGGCACTTTCACTGCTGTGGGCCCAGGTTCAATCCCTGGTGAGGGAACTAAGATCCCACAAGCCTCAAGGAGCAGCCAAAAAAGGACATTCGCCATCCCTGAAGTAGGAGGTACCTGGAATGAAGTCCTGCCAAAAATAGGGGAACCTGGCACTATTTTTCCACCTTGATTTTAGAATTGCTTTGAACAGTGATTCAATATGCCCTCCCCATTCTTTCCCTTTAAATGGGAGTGTCTGTTGCAGGTGTCCTGTCCTTGTCTCACCATTGTATTTGGGGGCAGAGAGCAGTAACTTGTCTTTTTAGTTCACAGGTCCCCAGATAAAGAGAAGTTGCATCCAGGGAGCCATATGCAGATCTGATGTTGATCATGAGGTCCTAGACTCCAAGCATAATGACATGATTGGAAAGTTTTTGGGGGATCCTGGAATGGGGGTGAGCATACTTTGCATATGGGAGGGATGTGATTAATCATGGCCAAAGGGTAGACTATGGTAGACTGACTGCTTCAATGGCCCCATTGTTTCATACCTCCCTGTATCTATGATTTTTAGCTGTGACCTCACAATGTCTCTGGACCTAACCACGTAATTTGCTTTAGCCAGTAGAATAGTAGCAAATGGGACACAAGCAAAGTCTTCAAAAAGTGCTTACATGTTTCCATTTCCTTTCTTGGAATCATAATGAGAACATTTCCAGAATGCCCTAATGGAAGGATAAGTGGGGAAAAGGAAAGTCATTCCACTCCAGACCATCCAGGACAACCAGACCACAGTCATCCAGCCAGCTTATAGCTAGGTCAGCCCCAATCAGTTGAACTACCCAGGCAACCTAGAGACTCATGGTGGCTGTTTTAAACTACTAAGGTTTGGGTTGATATGTTAAGGAATAGGGTGGTATTCAAAGGTAACTTTAGCCTTACTCATAATTTTCCTTTTAAAAAAAGATGATGAAGAATAAGACACAGATTATTTGTGTGATTAAACATTGATTTTTTAAAGTGGCAAAGGCTACAAACAATTAATTCTTAAAAGAGTAAATACAAATCCAAAAACCTATGAAAATACACTCAGTCTCAGACAAATGCAGCTTAAAAGAGTGGGATCTACTTTTGCTCATCCACTTGGCAAAAAATAACAAGTTTAATAAGATTAAATATTTACAAAGGTATGGGGGAAATGAGCACACGAGAAAGAGCTGGTGGAAGTACAAACTAGTATAGCCACTTTGTCCATGTCTGAATATTCTAAGGTCATAAATTTTAATTCTTAGTATCCATTTAGAACCAAAAAGCACCAAAAAATATTATGCCTCCCTACCACTCCTCCCATCAGAGTAATAAGTAACTCTCAAAACAAAAAACAATATACATGAAGAGACATTTCACTGAAAAGGATTATACAGATGGCAAACTAGCACATGAAAAGATGTTCAACATCATTAGCCATGAGAGAAATGCAAATGAAGACCACAATGAGCTATCACTACACCTATTAGAACAGTAACATAGTAGTGACATTGCCAAATGCTGACATGGATGAAAAGAAATTATATCTCACATACATTGCTGGTGGGAATATGGAATGGTACAGCTATAGCAAAATGTACAGGTACATCACAATCTCCCAAGACTGAACCAGGAAGAAATAGAAGATATGAACAGACCAACTACAAGTACTGAAATTGAACGTGTGATTAAAAAACCCTCAACAAGCAAAAGCCCAGGACCAGAGCCTTCACAGGTGAATTCTACCAAACATTTAGAGAATAGTTAACACCTAACCTTCTGAAACTATTCCAAAAAACTTCAGAGGAAGGAACACTCCCAAACTCATTCTATGAGGCCATCATCACCCTGATACCAAAACCAGACAAAGATACCACACACACACAAAAAAAAAATTACAGGCCAATATCACTGATGAACATAGACACAAAAATCCTCAACAAAATTCTAGTAAACCAAATCCAACAATACTAAAGAGGATCATACACCATGATCAAGTGAGATTTATCCAGGGAGGCAAGGATTTTCCAATGTCCATGAATCAATCAGTGTGATACACCACATTACCAAATTGAAGAATAGGCACAGGCTGAGACCACAGCCTGCATGCTCCAGGCAAGTCACAGCTCATGTTGGCAGGAGTACTTGGAATGACTCTGTTTCAGAGGGGACAAAGACTACCTGGGTTTGGGGTGATCATTTTACACCTTTTTGGGAAAAGTGACTGAAGACCCATCTTATGGACTGGAATTACAGCCTCTCCAAGTGGAAGTAGCTCATCCATTCCAGTGACCTCATTTTACAGTTCTCTCATAGGACCCCTAGAGCTGATTGATGTGGATGAGTTTTCTGCAATCGAGATGCTCACTGACAATTTGCTGCCCAGCTCTACCATATTCTTTCATTTGAATTTTAAGGGAAAAAAGTTTTTTCCTTGAGCTTGTTTGCACTCTAATGATTTTTTTCTCTGATGAAGCCTATTGGAAAAATAATTCCCTGGTTAGAATAAAGATGCACATTTTGGGAAGGAATTTGCAAGATGGTGGAGTAGAAGGACGTGAGCTCACCTCTTTTTACAAAAACACCAAAATCATAACAAACTACTGAACAACCAGTGACAAAAAAATGCTGGGAACTTCCCTGGTGGGGTAATGGTTAAGAACCCGCCTGCCAAGGCAGGGGACACGGATTCAAACCCTAGTCTGGGAAGATTCCACATGCTGCAGAGCAACTAAACCCGTGTACCAAAACCACTGAGCCTGCGCTCTCGAGCCTGAGAGCCACAACTACTGAGCCCACACACCTATATCCCGCGCTCCGCAACAAGAGAAGCCACCGCAATGAGAAGACCACACACCGCAACAAAGAGTAGCCCCACTCGCCGCAACTGGAGAAAAATTCCCGCACACAACAACGAAGACCCAGTGCAGTCAAAAACAAATAAATTTTTTTTCAAATGCTGGAACCTACCAAAAAAAGATATTCTACATCCAAACACAAAGAAGTAGCCACAGATTGGTTCAAGATGGCAGAGTAGAAGGATGTGTACTCACTCCCTCTTGTGAGAGCACCGGCATCACAACTAACTGCTGAACAATCATCGACAGGAAGACACTGGAACTCACCAAAAAAGATACCCCATATCCAAAGACAAAGGAGGAGCCGCAATGAGGTGGTAGGAGGGGTGCAATCACAATAAAATCAAATCCCATAACTGCTGGGTGGGTGACTCACAGACTGGAGAACACTTATACCACAGAAGTCCACCCACTGAAGTGAAGGTTCAGAGCCCCACGTCAGGCTTCCCAACCTGGGGGCTCCAGCAATGGGAGGAGGAATTCCTAGAGAATCAGACCTTGAAGCCTAGCAGGATTTGATTGCAGGACTTCGACAGGACTGGGGGAAACAGAGACTCCACTCTTGGAGGGCACACACAAAGTAGTGTGCATATCAGGACCCAGGGGAAAGAGCTGCAACCCCATAGGAGACTGAACCAGACCTATCTGCTAGTGTTGGAGGGTCTCCTGCAGAGGCGGGGGGTGGCTGTGGCTCACCGTGGGGACAAGGACACTGGCAGAAGAAGTTCTGGGAAGTACTCCTTGGTGTGAGCCCTCCCAGAGTCTGCCATTAGCCCCACCAAAGAGCCAAGTAGGATCCAGTGCTGGGTTGCCTCAGGCCAAACAGCAAACAGGGAGGGAACCCAGCCCCAGCCATCAGCAGACAAGCAGATTAAAGTTTTACTGAGCTCTGCCCACCAGAGCAACACCCAGCTCTACCCACCACCAGTCCCTCCAATCAGGAAGATTGCACAAGGCTCTTAGGTAGCCTCATCCACCAGAGGGCAGACAGCAGAAGCAAGAAGAACTACAATTCTGCAACCTGTGGAGCGAAAACCACATTCACAGAAAGATAGACAAGATGAAAAGGCAGAGGACTATGTACCAGATGAAGGAACAAGATAAAACCCCAGAAAAACAACTAAATGAAGTGGAGACAGGCAACCATCCAGAAAAAGAAGGCAGAATAATGATAGTGAAGATGATCCAAGACCTCAGAAAAAGAATGGAGACAAAGATCAAAAAGATGCCAGAAATGTTTAACAAAGACCTAGAAGAATTAAAGAACAAACACCTAGAAGAATTAAAGAACAAACAAGCAGAGATGAACAATAAAATAACTGAAATGAAAAATACACTAGAAGGAATAAATAGCAGGATAACTGAGGCAGAAGAACAGATAAGTGACCTGGAAGACAGAATGGTGGTATTCACTGCCATAGAACAGAATAAAGAAAAAAGAATGAAAAGAAATGAAGACAGCCTAAGAGACCTCTGGACAGCATTAAACGCAACAACATTCACATTATAGGGGCACCAGAAGGAGAAAAGAGAGAGAAAGGACCCAAGAAAATATTTGAAGACATTAGCCGAAAACTTCCCTAACATGGGAAAGGAAATAGCCACCCAAGTCCAGAAAGCACAGAGACTCCCAGGCAGGATAAACCCAAGGAGAAACACGCTGAGACACACAGTAATCAAATGGACAAAAATTAAAGACAAAGAAAAATTATTGAAAGCAACAAGAGAAAAACGACAAATAACATACAAGGGAACTCCCATAAGGTTAACAGCTGATTTCTCAGCAGAAACTCTACAAGCCGGAAGGGAGTGGCACGATATATTTAAAGTGATGAAAGGGAAGAACCTATAACGAAGATTACTCTACCCGGCAAGGATCTCATTCAGTTTGAACAGAGATATCAAAAGTCTTACAGACAAGCAAAAGCTAAGAGAATTGAGCACCACCAAACCAGTTCTACAACAAATGCTAAAGGAACTCCTCTCAGTGGGAAACACAAGAGAAGAAAAGGACCTACAAAAACAAACCCATAACAATTAAGAAAATGGTCATAGGAACATACATATCGATAATTACCTTAAACGTAAATGGATTAAATGCTCCAACCAAAAGACGCAGGCTTGCTGAACGGGTACAAAAACAAGACCCATATATATGCTGTCTACAAGAGACCCACTTCAGACCTAGGGATACATACAGACTGAAAGTAAGGGGATGGAAAAAGATATTCCATGCAAACGGAAATCAAAAGAAAGCTGGAGTAGCAATACTCATACCAGATAAAATCGACTTTAAAATAAAGAATGTTACAAGAGACAAAGAAGGACACTACATAATGATCAAGGGATCAATCCAAGAAGAAGATATAACAATTATAAATATATATGCACCCAACATAGGAGCACCTCAATACATAAGGCAACTGCAAACAGCTATAAAAGAGGAAATCGACAGTAACACAATAATAGTGGGGGACTTTAACACCTCACTTACACCAATGGACAGATCATCCAAAACAGAAAATAAATAAGGAAACGAAGCTTTAAATGACACAATAGACCAGATAGATTTAATTGATATTTATAGGACATTCCATCCAAAAACAGCAGATTACACTTTCTTCTCAAGTGCACACAGAACATTCTCCAGGATAGATCACATCTTGGGTCACAAATCAAGCCTCGGTAAATTTAAGAAAATTGAAATCATATCAAATATCTTTTCCAACCACAACGCTATGAGATTAGAAATCAGTGACAGGGAAAAAACATAAAAAACACAAACACATGGAGGCTAAACAATACGTTACTAAATAACAAAGAGATCACTGAAGAAATCAAAGAGGAAATCAAAACATATCTACAGACATATTACAACGAAAACACAAAGATCCAAAACCTATGGGATGCAGCAAAAGCAGTTCTAAGAGGGAAGTTTATAGCTATACAATCCTACCTCAAAAAACAAGAAAAATCTCAAATAAACAATCTAACCTTACACCTAAAGGAACTAGAGAGAGAAGAACAAACAAAACCCAAAGTTAGTAGAAGGAAAGAAATCATAAAGATCAGAGCAGAAATAAATGATATAGAGACAAAGAAAACAAAAGAAAAGATCAATGAAACTAAAAGCTGGCTCTTTGAGAAGATAAACAAAATGGATAAACCTTTAGCCAGACTCATCAAGAAAAAGAGGGAAAGGACTCAAATCAATAAAATTAGAAACAAAAAAGGAGAAGTTACAACGGACACTGCAGAAATGCAAAGCATCATAAGAGACTACTACAAGCAAATCTATGCCAATAAAATGGACAACTGGGAAAAAATGGACTAATTCTCAGAAAGGTATAACCTTCCAAGACTGAACCAGGAAGAAAGAGAAAATATGAACAGACCAATCACAAGTAATG
Source organism: Eschrichtius robustus (assembly GCF_028021215.1). Lineage (NCBI taxonomy): Eukaryota > Metazoa > Chordata > Mammalia > Artiodactyla > Eschrichtiidae > Eschrichtius > Eschrichtius robustus. The sequence goes on along the minus strand of NC_090825.1, from coordinate 110,917,921 downwards.
AAATTGAAACTGTGATTAAAAATCTTCCAACAAACAAAAGTCCAGGGCCAGATGGCTTCACAGGTGAATTCTATCAAATATTTAGAGAAGAGCTAACACCTATCCTTCTCAAACTCTTCCAAAAAATTGCAGAGGAAGAAACACTCCCAAACTCATTGTACGAGGCCACCATCACCCTGACACCAAAACCAGACAGAGATACTACAAAAAAAGAAAATTACAGATCTTCCCTGGTGGCTCAGTGGTTAAGAATCAACCTGCCAATTCGGGGGACAGGGTTTCGCGCCCTGTCCCGGGAAGATCCCACATACCACAGAGCAACTAAATCCGTGCATTGCAACTAAGCCTGCGCTCTAATGCCTGTGAGCCATAACTACTGAGCCCACGTGCCACAACTACTGAACCTGCATGCCACAACTACTGAAGCCCGCACTCCTAGAGCCCGTGCTCCGCAACAAGAGAAGCCACTGCGATGAGAAGCCTGTGCACCACAACAATGACTAGCCCCAAATCGCGGCAACTAGAGAAAGCCCGCACGCGGCAACGAAGACCCAACACAGCCACAAAAAAAAAATTAATTCTTTTTTTAAAAATTTAAAAAAAAATTACAAACCAATATCACTGATGAATACAGATGCAAAAATCCTCAACACAATACCAGCAAACAGAATCCAAAAACACATTAAAAGGATCATACACTGTGATCAAGTGGGATTTATCCCAGGGATGCAAGAATTCTTCAATATACACAAATCAATCAATGTGATATACCATATTAACAAATTGAAGAATAAAAACCATATGATCATCTCAATAGATGCAGAAAAATTTTCTGACACAATTCAACACCCATTTATGATAAAAACTCTCCAGAAAGTGGGCATAGAGGGAACCTACCTCAACATAATAAAGGCCATATACGACAACCCACAGCAAACATCATTCTCAATGGTGAAAAACTGAAAGCATTTCCTCTAAGATCAGGAGCAAGACAAGGATGTCCACTCTCACCACTGTTATTCAACATAGTTATGAAAGTCCTAGCCATGGCAATCAGAGAAGAAAAAGAAATAAAAGGAATACAAATTGGAAAAGAAGAAGTATAACTGTCACTGTTTGCAGATGACAAGATACTATACTTAGAGAATCCTAAAGATGCCACCAGAAAACTACTAGAGCTAATCAATGAATTTGGTAAAGTTGCAGGATACAAAATTAATACACAGAAATCTCTTGCATTCCTATACACTAACAACAAAAGATCACAAAGAGAAATTAAGGAAACAATCCCATTCACCATTGCAACAAAAAGAATAAAATACCTAAAAATAAACCTACCTAAGGAGGTAAAAGACCTGTACTCAGAAAACTATAAGACACTGATGAAAGAAATCAAAGATGACACAAACAGATGGAGAGATATACCATGTTCTTGGATTGGAAGAATCAATATTGTGAAAATGACTATACTACCCAAAGCAATCTACAGATTCAATGCAATCCCTATCAAATTACCAGTGGCATTTTTTACAGAACTAGAACAAAATGTCTTAAAATTTGTATGGAGACAAAAAAGACCCCAAATAGCCAAAGCAGTCTTGAGGGAAAATAACAGAGCTGGAGGAATCAGACTCCCTGAGTTCAGACTATACTACAAAGCTACAGTAATCAAGACAATATGGTACTGGCACAAAAACAGAAATACAGATCAATGGAACAGGATAGAAAGCCCAGAGATAAACCCATGCACCTATGGTCACCTAATCTATGACAAAGGAGACAAGACTATACATTGGAGAAAAGACAGTCTCTCCAATAAGTGGTGCTGGGAAAACTGGACAGGTACATGTAAAAGAATGAAATTAGAACACTCCCTAACACCAAACACAAAAATAAACTCAAAATGTATTAAAGACCTAAATGTAAGACCAGACACTATAAAACTCTTAGAGGAAAGCTTAGGAAGAACACTCTGAAAAAAAATCACAGCAAGATCTTTTGTGACCCATCTACTAATGGAAATAAAAACAAAACTAAACAAACGGGACCTAATGAAACTTACAAGCTTTTGCACAGCAAAGGAAACTATAAACAAGACAAAAAGACAACCCTCAGAATGGGAGAAAATATTTGCAAATGAAGCAACTGACAAAGGATTAATCTCCAAAATTTACAAGCAGCTCAACAGCTCAATATCAATAAAACAAACAACCCAATCAAAAAATGGGCAGAAGATCTAAATAGACATTTCTCCAAAGAAGATATACAGATTGCCAACAAATATATGAAAAGACATTCAACATCACTAATCATTAGAGAAATGTAAATCAAAACTACAATGAGGTATCACCTCACACCAGTCAGAACGGCCATCATCAAAAAATCTACAAACAATAAATGCTAGAGAGGGTGTGGAGAAAAGGGAACCCTCCTGCACTGTTGGTGGGAATGTAAATTGATACAGCCACTATGGAGAACAGTATGGAGGTTCCTTAAATAACTAAAAATAGAATTACCATATGACCCAGCAATCCCACTACTGGGTATATACCCAGAGAAAACCATAATTCAAAAAGAGACATGTACCCCAATGTTCACTGCAGCACTATTTACAATAGCCAGGTCATGGAAGCAACCTAAATGCCCATTGACAGACGAATGGATAAAGAAGACGTGGTACATATCTACAATGGAATATTACTCAGTCATAAAAAGGAATGAAACTGGATCATCTGTAGAGATGTGGATGGACCTAGAGACTGTCATACAGAGTGAAGTAAGTCAGAAAGAGAAAAACAAATATTGTGTATTAACGCATATTGTGGAATCTAGAAAAATAGTACAGATGAACCGGTTTGCAAGGCAGAAATAGAGACACAAATGTAGAGAACAAACGTATGGACACCAAGGGGTAACGTGGGGGTGGGGGGATGAATTGGGAGATTGGTATTGACATACATACACTCATTTGTATGAAATAGAGAACTAATAAGAACCTGCTGTATAAAAAAATAAAATAAAATAAAATTCAAATCAGAAAAAAAAAACCACTCCTTAACACCATAAACAAAAGTAAACTTAAAGTGAATCAAACACCTAAATGTAAGACTGGATACTATAAAACTCTTAGACAAAAACATAGGCAGAGAATGCTCTGACATAAATCACAGCAAGATTTTTTTTGACCAACCTCCTAAAGTAATGAAAATAAAGACAAAAATAAACAAATGGGACCTAGTTAAACTCAAAAGCTTTTGCACAGCAAAAGAATCCATAAACAAAATGAAAAGAAAACCCACAGAATGGGAGAAAATATTTGCAAATGATGCAACTGACAAGGAATTAATCTCCAAAATTTACAAACAGTTCATGCAGCTCAATACTAAAAAAACTAACAACCCAATCAAAAAATGGGCAGAAGTCCTAAACAGACATTTCTCCAAAGAAGACATACAGATATCCAGGAGGCACATGAAAAGATGCTCAACATCGTTAATTATTAGAGAACTGCATATCAGAACTACAAGGAGATATCACCTCACACCAGTCAGAATGGCCATCATCAAGAAGTCTACAAACAGGGGCTTCCCTGGTGGCACAGTGGTTAAGAATCTGCCTGCCAATGCCGGGGACACGGGTTCGAGCCCTGGTCTGGGAAGATCCCACATGCCACGGAGCAACTGGGCCCGTGAGCCACAATTACTGAGCCTGCGCATCTGGAGCCTGTGCTCCACAACAAGAGAGACCGCGATAGTGAGAAGCCCGCGCACCGCGATGAAGAGTGGTCCCCGCTTGCCGCAACTGGAGAGAGCCCTCGCACAGAAACGAAGACCCAACACAGCCATAAATAAATAAATAAATAAATTTTTTAAAAAAGAAGTCTACAAACAATAAATGCTGGAGAGGGTGTGGAGAAAAGGGAACACTCCTACATTGCTGGTGGTAATGTAAATTGGTAAAACCACTATGGAGAACAGTATGGAGGTTCCTTAAAAAACTAAAAATAGAACTACCATACAACCCAGCAATCCCACTACTGGGCATATACCCTGAGAAAACCATAATTCAAAAAGAGTCATGTACCACAATGTTCATTGCAGCTCTATTTACAATAGCCAGGACATGGAAGCAACCTAAGTGTCCATTGACAGATGAATGGATAAAGAAGATGTGGCACATATATACAATGGAATAATACTCAGCCATAAAAGGAAACAAAATTGAGTTACTTGTAGTGAGGTGGATGGACCTAGAGACTGTCATACAGAGTGAAGTAAGTCAGAAAGAGAAAAAAAAATACCATATGCTAACACATATATATGGAATCTAAAATAAATGGTTCTGAAGAACCTAGTGGCAGGACAGGAATAAAGATGCAGATGTAGAGATGGACTTGAGGACACAGGGAGGGGGAAGGGTAAGCTGGGACGAAGTGAGAGAGTGGCATGGACATATATACACTACCAAATGTAAAATAGATAGCTAGTGGGAAGCAGCTGCATAGCACAGGGAGATCAACTCAGTGCTTTGTGTCCAACTAGAGGGGTGGGATAGGGAGGGTGAGAGGGAGACGCAAGAGGGAGGGGATATGGGGATATATGTATACGTATAGCTGATTCACTTTGTTATAAAGCAGAAACTAACAAAAAAAAAAAATAGAGCTACCATATGATCCAGCAATTCCACTCCTGGGCATATATCTGGAGAAAACCATGGTTCAAAAGGATACATGAACCCCACTGTTCACTGCAGTACTATTTACAACAGCCAAGACATGGGAGCAACCTAAATGTCCATCGAAAGAGGAATGGATAAAGAAGATGTGGTACATATACACAATGGAATATTACTCAGCCATTTTAAAGAATGAAATAATGCCATCTGCTGCAACATGGATGGACCTGGAGATTATCATACTAAGTGAAGTCAGACAGAGAAAGACAAATATTACATGATATCACTTATATGCAGAATCTAAAAAAATATGATACAAACGAGATTATTTACAAAACAGAAAGAGGTCCACAGACTTGGAGAACGGACTTATGGTTACCAGGGGGAAAGCGGGGCGGCAGGGGGGCAGAAATAGATTGGGAGTTTGGGATTGGCATGTACACACTGCTATATTTAAAATAGATAACCAAGAAGGACCTACTGTATAGCACAGGGAACACTGCCCAATATTCTGTAATAACCTAAATCGGAAAAGAATTGAAAAAGAATAGATATATGTATTGTATATCTGAATCACTTTGCTGTACACCTGAAACTAACATAACATTGTTAATCAACTATACCCCAATATAAAGTAAATTTTTTAAATAAATTTTAAAATAAAACAAATTCAGAAAAAATAAAAACATCTTTTCCCCAAAATATGCACAGCAAGTGCTGCCTCACTGCGAGACAAGATGATGGAGGACAAAGCTCCCAAGTTCTGTATGGCTTTAGAGCCTCTCTCTCTGGCCCCAGGGCCTGGTCCTGACCTCAGAGGAAGGAATTTAACCACCAATGTCCTCCAGTGCCACATTCAGAGTTTTACAGGTAGAAGGGATTGCTTAACACAAAAAGGGCAGAGCTCTAGGAAGCTTAACATGAATGCACGTTGGTGGGAGCAGTCTTTCCAGGCAACGGGAGACCTTTCCTGGTGCCTTTGCAAACCCCACCACCAGGGCCTGTGTATCCCTATAGACTTGGGCCCAGGTGAAAAGGGCAAGTCCAGTGACTGGGTACAACTTTTTTCCAAGCCAACAACACTCTGTGAGCTTTGGCAAGGTTACCTGTAATGAGCCTACACTGCCGTGCTAGGCCCACTCCACACACTGAGGACCCAGACGCAGCTCCTGCACAGGAAGAAGGCTCTGACATGGGGGACTGGCAAGGCAGATGCCCACATCTACCACCAGCTCCTCAAGTCCAGGGATATTCCTGAGAGAACCAGTAAAGACAAATATAAATTTTACAGATGAACAGCCATGCTTCTGTTAGGAGAGTTACTGTGAAGACCACTGTGGGCCGTAATAGATTCCATAACCAGAATTCTATTTGTTAACCAGTCAGGTGTTATACAAAAAAAGTGTCCCTGTGGCTACTGGGCAATTGAATGTCTTGACCTTCAGTTCCACTTTACTAGAGCAAGTCACACTATGTTGATTTGATGTATGAACACACAAGGAGGAACGAGATGAAATATGGAAATATTCGTCAAGACAAATAACATTTTACAAAGCTAGATAAGCTAGACGGAGATCTCAACCTTCAATGTGTTCTCTACTTTGGCTCATTTTAATTATCTTTCTTTTTCTCACTTGTTTTTAGAAAACTAGCTTCTGAGGCTTTGGAGAAGAAATACTGTTCCAGATGCACAATGGAAAAGACAAAAGGACAAAGAATTCTCTGGCTAATCAGAAAATCCGTTTCTCTTGTCCTGCAGAGGGAACATACGTGTGGAAATGATGGGCATTCCAGCTGCATTTGCCAACCATCCTTCAGACCTCTTCTGAAGCTAGGGACAAAACACCAGCAACAGAGAGTGAGGCCCCAGAAGGCAAGACATGAGTGGAGTTTGATAAACATGGTGTCTTATTTCCACTAACAATTTCCTAACCCCAGAAGAGCTGAACCTGTGCAGCAGCCTTCTCACAGGATCTATAACCCTGGGTGTTTGGATGATGAATAGAAAACCTCTGGAGCTTAAAGAGCCTTCACCTTGGGCAATTCAGAGCTCTGCACATCAGCCATTCTTCTCCATGAACCAGAACTCCTCTACATCTGGGGGGCCTTGAAGGAACTTTTGATAACATATACCATTAACCTTTGAGCATCACAGGGATTAGGGGGGCCCACCATCTGTGCAATCAAAAATCCATCTATAACTCATAGTTGGCCTTCTGTATATGCAGTTCCTCTGCATCCGTGGATTCCATCAACCATGGATCATGTAGTACTGTAGTATTTACTACTGAAAAAAATTGTGTATAAGTGGAGCCATGCAGTTCAAACCCATGTTGTTCAAGGGTCAACTGTACAGTGAGAGTTAGTAGCATGGGTACGAGGGCAGGAAAAGAGAAAAAGTGGTCACACAGCAAAAAAAAACAGCAGAGCCCAACTTCCAGGGCTGGCTTTCCTTCTAGGTCTTCTCGCCCAGGATTTTGCTTGTGTGCTGTCGAAACCAGCAGACCTTAGACGGAGTGCCAAGGGGAGGGTACTGGTTGACACTTTAATAATCAGCTTCTGATGGATCCTTGGAGCTCAGGAAGCAACTTCAGACCTCGCAGGGCTGCCACCCAGCTGGTTCTCACACCATTATCTGATGAAGTATGTTCACTAGGTGGCAGATGACTATCTCAGGACTCTGGGTTATGTGCCCATTGAATCAGATTGCTAATAAGGAGGTTTTAATGTAGAGTATGAATCTTTGAGCAGTAACTGTTTACCTCAAGTTTTTGTACTAAATACCACAAAATGAATCCCTAAACAAAAGAACATCTGTCACAGCAGCAACTTTAGTCAACATTGGACAGCTGGGCCAATCCCAAGTCTCTACCAAACATAGAGAAGCTTTCTTAGATATATACACACACACACACACACACACACACACACAAGCACAAGCAGCCTTCTCCTGCTGAGGAGTGGACAGATGATAATACAGGGTCACCCAGACTTGCCACAAGAAGGTCTTTTTCACCTGCTCCAACCACACATAGAATCCTTAAGCACACCAAACATTTCTCTTTCTGTCATGGTCACACTGTCTATGCTATAGGCAGAGATAACCTGAAACAAAAGAGAGTCTTCCCCAAGCAGGGAAGCATAGAGCTGGCTGGAATCCCCTTCCCAAAGTCCTTTTATTGGACCACAGAGTAAATTACTCTCAGAATCAGAATCCATGTGACTCTACTCTGGGAAGAAGAAAGACTACAGACACCAGAGTCTGTCTGGTAGCATGCAAGAGGCTGAAATCTAAATTCGGTACGAGTTAGGGATTTTAAATAAGAACTGAACTAACACTATGCCTATCCTATATTTAACATTTGCGATGTGCCAGGCCTAGTGGTGAGCACTTGTCTCATTTTATTGTCACAACCACCTGTGGTTGTCATCCCCAACTTAGAGATGAGAAAACTCAGGCCCAAAGAGGAGAATGATGTGCCCAAGGTCACAGTGCTAGTATGTGATGGAATCTGGATTCAAATCTGCTGTCTCAATAACTAAGGGCCTTCTGGCAATTAAAAAATTATGCACACACGCCTTGTGAGAGGACACATTAAAGGAAAACAGATGCAAGGGCCATGACTTTCCTAAGCTATCAAAAGTCGTCACTCTGGGGCTTCCCTGGTGGTGCAGTGGTTAGGAATCTGCCTGCCAATGCAGGGGACGCGGGTTCGAGCCCTGGTCTGGGAAGATCCCACATGCCGCGGAGCAACTAGGTCCGTGCGCCACAACTACTGAGCCTGTGCTCTGGAGCCCACGAGCCACAATTACTGAGCCCGCGTGCTGCAGCTACTGAAACCCGCATGCCTAGAGCCGGTGCTCCGCGAAAAGAGAGGCCACCGCGATGAGAAGCCTGCGCACCGCAACGAAGAGTGGCCCCCACTCGCCGCAACTAGACAAAAACCCGCACGCAGCAACGAAGACCCAACACAGCCAAAAATAAATAAATTTGAATAAATAAATTTTTTAAAAAAAGTTGTCACTCTGTTAATACTGATGGACACTGTTGGCCACACTTCTTCCTCATCAAGGCCCACAGGCTTAAGACTTGATCTCTGACCTTGCAGCATCACCAAGGACTTTCCCAGGATAGCTGGCACTCTCTTGGTGCTTTGCATGGGGCTCCTCATGCAAGATCCAAGCCTAAAACACGGTATTTACGTAACGAGCATCTCGACCACCACATGAAGCACATAACAAGGCAGAAATAGGGTATCTCTGTTGGATTTCAAACTGCAACAACACTTGTGAGTTTAGGAACATGAAAATCTACTTGGCTTACAGCCCACCAGCAATGGCAACAGGGAACAAGCAGACCTGTGAAGCACACAGCCCTCAAGCACAGCCAGAAATTCGCATCAAAGAGCAAACCTCAGAACGGAACGGAAAACTGAGCCCTGACTTAAACTCACTTGAATTTCAACAAGCACCCATTTCCATACAACACATCCCCCTCTCAAGGGGTCAGGGCGGTTCCCTGGGTGGGGCGCTTCAGCAGCTGAGGCCGGGCTAGGATCTCACCTTTCTGGTGCTTCTCCACCCTCCCTCCACACGTGCCACTTCCCAGTAGTCTGTGCACTCGGCCAGCCCTTGGAGCACAGGAACCCGCGCAAACACAGGGTGGATGCCAGTGAAAGCAGACAGCAAAGGGGCCACGCACTGTGCTTCTTCCCAAGGACTGGAAGCTGTGAAGGGGCTTCATCCCACACTTGCCAAATACCTACTACACACTGGGCATAGCGCTGATGTTGAGGCTGCAGCCCAGCGAGAGCTGGACCTGCCCTCACACAACCAATGAGCTAGCGGGGCAGCTGGGCCAGTGAACGGTCGCTGACAGCCCAGTGTGATCAGAACCGTGATACAGGATGTGCAGGATACTCTGGGAGGACAGGCGGTCACTAGACCCAGCAGAGGGTGAGAGTCACGGCAGAATCAGGGAAGCTTCCTGGAGAAACCTCTAAGCTGAGGCTTGAAGGATTAGAAGTCACCTTGGCAAAGCAGAGAGGGCGGTGGGGAGGGGGGGGTAGCTAGGGGAGGTGTCCCTAAAAGAAGGACCAATATGGCCAAAGAACTAAAAGCTGCTGCTGCTGCTGCAGCTGACGTACGGCACGCGCTCACCCCGAGCACCAAAAGGATGAGGAGCCGGTCCACCAGAGCTCAGCGGCCAAGACCCAGCCTCCTCTGAGCACACCCTCCTTGTGATGCTGCAGGTGGTCCAGACTTGTCCCAGGCCAGCCTGTCTGGCTGTGCATCCCATATTTGACACATAGCAGATGCCCAATACATGATGGTTATCATTCTCACTATTATTACTGAATCCATATGGCTTCTCTTGCAATCATGTAAGTTAAGAATGAATGTTCTTTAAGCCCTGCTAGAGAGTTTCTATTACAATTAAGTATTAATTAACTTAACAACCATTGTAGAATTCCCATTATAACTCTGCATCATGGGTTTTCAAATTTAAGTTTGGCTTCTCCTTCCATTGCTTCCTCCCATCTCCCACAATAAGCTGTTTACCATTTCAATTATTTTAGTTCCAGCCACTGTGATCACTGTACTTAAAATTCAATCAGGCTTCTAATTTTAAGCATCTTTTTTGTGTATAGCGCCAACAATTGACAAGCGTCCTGAATTTAACATCTGCTCCCAGCAGTAAACGGCTTTAAATTTGAAAAGTGAAAACACACATTAGACAATTATGAGCAGTTCTCGCACTGTGATTCATGGCTGTGCATCAGCAACTTCCTCCACGACAGCCACAGTCCTGATGGATGGGACTGCAGCCAGAAGCATTACTGCAACGCAGAGACTGAACAAACCGCTTGGACACCCTGCTGCCAACAACATACCTTTTGACCAACAAAAAAACAACCTACTGTGCACCAGGAAACCTGCTGGACATTTTTCTAGGCTCTTTCTCATGTAATCCTAGAGTAAGCTGAATTTGCCCAGAAGCTGGAGTAAAGACTGGATCTCATGCACTCAGACAGCCCTCTCCAGGAGTCTTCTTGATGTCCACAGCCAAGAAACCATGCAAGGTGGCCTCACCCTGCCTTAGTGTCTCTGTGACATTATTGATGTTTGTGTCAAGGCTCTGTCTGCTGTTCAGAGGATGGTGGGGCAGGGGGAATCCAGCCAGAAACTGTCCCACTGGGCTCACAGACTCAGGTAAGAGGTTATGGAAAGAGGGGACACAATTACAGCCAAAGGTGTTTTTCATTCCGACTTGGGAGGTGACACATCAGTTGAGACAAGGGAGGAATCATTAAGCGCACAGAAAGAAAGCAGCCATTTCTTTGGCCTCAACCAAATGTTAATTATACGTAAATTGGTAAACTGTGAAGGGAAATAAGTATAAAATGCTAGAAATATACTATATTATTAAGACTGTCTAAAATTTTCAATTAGGAATTTTAATATCTGTAATTCTCTAGGACAGAGCTCCTCTAATACCTCAGCCTTCCACTAGGCTTTCTAGAACTACAGCTCCATAATTTTAAAATACTCCCATATCGAAAAGGACAGGAAATAACTGTGACTGCAATTTGGATAGTGTTTTACAGTTAATAAAGTATTCTCTCAAATCTAAAAAGAAAAATTCTCCCATATCATCAGCCTCTATTCAAAAGCCTGCCTTCTCTGAAACCTGACTTTCCATGGAAGATGCCGCTTCCCCAGGCCTTCGGGGATGGGAAGTGGAGTCCTTTCCCTCTCTGCTGTCACATCAATACTTCCCCACCTTCAATAGCCTCCTTATCGTGTCACCCATTGATTGGCAACTCATTCGTCTAAGACTTGTGCACCTGGCACCCATCTTCCCCTTCACCCCCACTCCTTCCCTCCTCCTGGGTGACCAACATCCACATGGATAACCCGTCCTGTGCCCTGACCTCCACTTCCTAGACCACCTCGTTCCGGTGACCTCCTCCTCCACTCCATCTCGGCCACCAAGAGTCACACCTTGGACCTTGTCATCTACCAACAGTACTCCCCTGTTACCATCATTAATTCAGACATCACACTCTGACCACACCCTCCTCTTCCCAAGTTGTTTTAGCCTACTACTTCTCTGGACATTCTGTGACCAGTCCAGGACCTCCAGTCTGCCATCCCTTCTTTGTCTGCCCGATCCAGCAGTGTAGTGCAGGCACATGAATAGAGAGACCAATTCAACAGGTTGGTCTTTTTCCTCGTGTAAATTTGAACGCCTTTATATTTCATCAGTAATTATAATGCTGGCTTAGACTTGGGGTGTATGTGCATATGATTTTTTTAAATCACCCTAAGAAATTATATCAATCTATAGAGGGGTGGTCAGGAAAGGTCTTTACTACATTTGAGCACAAATGTTTGTAATGACACCAATTCTTCACACAATTAAGAGACATATTCACAACTGTTGGAATTAAGTACTATGGTTTTTAGATGCCATTGAGGAAAACACAGTTGTACCTTAACATCTGTTGAGAAAATACAAATAAATACGCTAACTGGCGAACAACTGACAGATAACTCAGTAGCCACTGATACAGTCATGCAGTTGAGGAATACGTCCCGTGTAACATGACACACAAATCTGGCCTCCGGCACATGCACACCATTGTCTCTTAAAAAAAAAAAATGAAAGGAAGGAAGAGAAGGAACCACAGGGTTTTCTGGGAAGAACATTCCAAGCAGCACAAACAGTAAATCCAAAGGCCTGGAGGCAGTAGCATGCTAGGCAAGTTCAAAGAACAACAAGGATGCCAGCACAGCAGGAGCAGAGTAAACAAGGGGGAGAGTGGTGGGCGGGGTAATCAAAGAAATGGATCAGGATGGCAGCAGGAGGCAGACCACGGAGAGACTCCAAGGCCACGGCTTATATAAGCCAAGGCTATGGCTTTTACTCTGATGGGAGGGTTTTGAGCAAAGAAGTGATGTACCCCAAGTTGCATTTTGAAAGGCACGCGCTGACTTCTGGGTTCAGAATTGCCTCTAGGGCAGAGCTAGAGTGGAAGCAGGGGTTCCAGGTAGGAGGCTATGATCAAAATCCAATTAAGATACAGGAAGATAGAAGTAAGAAATGGTCAGATCCACCTTGAAGATTGTATTTTGAAGGTAGAACCAACTAGACAGATAAAGATAGATGGTTAGAGAGACTGATAACTGATAGACGGGTGATAGCTAGAGAGCTGGTAGATGATACATCAATAGAATCAAGTAGGTGCGTATACGTATCTGAAAGCACATCCCCAGTCTATGGTTGAGTGAGAAGCATATCAGAGCCGTACGTATGATCCTACTTACACTAAAAAAAGACATAATTATACATGCATAGGAAGGTATTTGGAATGACACTCAAGTGCTAACAGTGATTTCCTCTGATGAATAGATTTAGAAGGGACATGGGAGAGCTATCATCTTCTACTTTATATGCATTTTTGGTTTAAACAATGAGTATATACACTCATTACTCATGCTGAATGGGACAGGTCATTTGGTAGTAAGCACCCCTCCGCAAGAGGTGGTGGCCCTGGACTGGAGGGCCAAATGGTCAGCCCTCTGGTGACACGGGTCAGTCACCAAAGGAGTCAAACATCAGATAGCATACTGGACCCAAAGATTCTCTCCAAGCCTTAGGCTTTCTCCTCAAGGTAAACAATCTTGTAGGATCCCCTCACTTCTCTGAGCATCAGTTCCCTCACTGGTAAGACAGGGATGACAGTACCTGCTCCAGTGGAGGCTTGAGATAATGTACATAAAGTGTCCAGGACTTCCCTGGTGGCGCAGTGGTTAAAAATCCACCTGCCAATGCAGGGGACACGGATTCGAGCCCTGGTCCGGGAAGATCCCATGCCGTGGAGCAACTAAGCCCATGTGCCACAACTACTGAGCCTGCGCTCTAGAGCCCGTGCGCCACACCTACTGAAGCCCGTGTGCCACAACTACTGAAGCCCGCACGCCTAGAGCCCATGCTCCACAACAAGAGAAGCCACCGCCATGAGAAGCCCGCACACCCCAGTGAAAAGTAGCCCCCGCTCGCCACAACTAGAGAAAGCCCACACACAGCAACAAAAACCCAACACAACCAAAAATAAATTAATTAATTTTAAAAAAAAAGTGTCCAGTACAGCACCTGGCACACAGAGACTCTCGGTAAGCATCAACTCCCCTCCCCTCCCCAACAAGGATTCCAGGAAAGTCCAGGAGGTGGGGCTGCTCCCAAAGGCTCAAAACACCCTAATATTGCAGGCTCCAGTGAGACAGGAAGGGTGCTGGCCTAAAAGGGATTCCAGCACCCATCCCCTAAAAGCATGAGCGTCTCCCTCAGAGAGGAGGGCAAGGCTGCTTCCCGCTGATCCTCTCGGGAGAAAGGCAAAGAGTAATGTAGAAATACCCCCACTCTACTAGCAACAACGTGTGGCTGGACTCCCCGGAGTTCCAAGTCAAGGTCAGAAGTTCCTGACAATGTGTGATTTTCCTCTCTTGGCTTGAGAGAAGGCCATGGGGAGAGGAAAAGAAAAGATGAATGCTATTTATCTAAATTCACTAATACTTTTTGAGAAGCTATAAAATGTGCATGCTCTTGCCAAATGGATGTCGAAAGAGCTTTGATCTCCATTGTGGCTGGAAATTATCCGTTCCCTTCCTAATGCAGATATATGGTTTTCGTGTCTCAAATCTGTCCAGTCAGATGCACAGCACATTCTTAATTATTTTGAAATGATTAAAAATAGAGCCATAAATCTATGCTTTGACATGACACGGTGATTTGAGCCCCCAGACATAACGTAATGGGTTATTAACAATGCTTCCCAAATCTATTGAAATTTTTTTCCAAAGCTATTCACTAATTAATAGCTATTCAGACAATGATCATTTCTGAGTAATTATGAAACTGTGTCACATTATTTTGTGATGAGAACATAATTATGTCCATTAAAATTATTTGTATAGTTTTTAAACTTCTGCCTAAAATAAATGAGGTTGGTCAAAGAGTAACACAAACTTTGTGGTAATACCTAGAGTACTTCTCAAAGTGTGTTTTGTAGCCCAGAAACTTAGAGGTCATCCTTCAGCTTTTTCAGAGCCCCTGGAAGCAAATGGCACTGAGGAAGTGCCTGGGAGGGAGGGTCCCCGTGATCTTACAGGATTCACACCTCCCCTCTGTAGCCATCAGGCTGCTCCCCCTCAGCCTCTGGTCATCTCCTGCATGGCCCCCTTGCCCACCTCACCCCTCCAGTCTGTCCTTCTGGCCAAGCCCCAGCACTCAGTTTATATAATCCCCAGCCCGCCCAAAATATTATTTCCTGGCCCCTTGCCCCACCTCCTCTGACTGACTGGGACCTGCTGGAAGGCAAGCGCTCACCTCACTCATCCCTGTACCCAGCAGAGCCCGTGAGACAGAACTTGCATCTCCCAAAAGGCCATCACCAAGAGGAAGAAGGTGTAGAGAGCTTGCTTAGTTCACACTTGCATTTGAGGAGCAAGACTGAGTGGGATGAGTCTAATAAAGACTTCTAACAAAGGCTTCACTTTTTGCTGGGACTATCTTAGGGTGTGTTTGGGTTGGAGGGGAGGCGTGCCTTACTGCCCTCCCAATGAGTAGTCCTTCCTGGTTCTAGGAAGCCTCGTGCCTCAGAGCTGGGTAAATCAAGAGGCCTCAAATCTGTAGGGCTTATATTTTAAAAATAATTGTCATTCATCTGAAATTCTAATTTAACTGGGCATCCTGCATTTTATCCTGCATCTCTGGATGGAGATGAGATGGCTGCAGCTGTCCACCAGATGGGCACCTCCCCAGCCAGCCCAGGCAGTCTCTCTTGTTCCTAAGGCACAAGCTGCTGCATGGTCATTCCTATCCTCAACACATCAGGTATCCTGGGCTCAGGCTCAGAACTCTGCAGGGCCACAAATGAAATCTTACCTGGAGGTCTTTTTCATCAAAATAACTGTGTGCTCTTGCCTCAGCCCCTGCTCCTGTCCAGCTCCTCCATCCAGCTGACTCATCTCTTACCTAGAGTTCACCTTCGCCTTCCAGGAGACAGCCTTCTCCACACCTTCACACTCTTGCCAGCATCTCTAGCTGTGGCCACAAGCGACTTCACCACCAGAAGCCACAGGCCTAGGAGGATGGAGCTCAAAAGGACCTGGCCCCTAACACTGGCTACCACAGGTTCCAAGGGTTTCCTTTGTAATGTGTGGGGAGCCGGCTGTGGGTGGGGGAGGGAGGAGAAGCAGGAGCAAAAGCTTACTGTGCAATCAGGCCTGTGACCTGTCTCCCCCTCCTCCCCGTCCCCCAAGAGGTCTTCCCAGGACAGGAGGCTTCCGGCAGCTTCCAACCAGTTCCCTAGATTCATTCTTTCATTTGGCCAATAAATACATATTGCACCCGACTATGGGCCAGGAACTGTTGTAGATGCTTGTTCTAGATGTTCTAGATGCTTACATCACAGAGAAAAAGAACAGAGATCCCTGCCTTGTAGCTCTGATTCACACAGCAATCCAGATATGCCAAAACTCAGCAACAAAACAGTCATGGATCAAACTAGAAGTCAAACTTTCATCAGCTGTGTGAAAAACAGGTAACACTGACTTGGACTGAAAACATTAGATTATTTAAAGAAAAACAGAGAAAATTCAAACATAATAAAACAATAACATTAATAAATACATTTAAGACTGTTCTTTGGGGAAAACCAGAGTTAAAATAGTCAAATCTCTGGCAAATAACAAAAAAGATAAAATGCTAAATGATAAAAAATGAAGCAGATATAGGGAAAAAATTAAAAAGTGTAAGGCACTCATACCTATGGACAATTAATCTTCAACAAAGGAGGCAAGAACATACAACAGGAAAAAGACAGTCTCTTCAGCAAGTCGTGTTGGGAAAGCTGGACAGCCACATGTAAATCAATAAAGTTAGAACACACTCTCACACCACACCATACACAAAAATAAACTCAAAGTGGCTTAAAGATCTAAATATAAGACAGGACACTGTAAAACTCCTAGAAGAGAACATAGGCAAAACATTCTCTGACATAAATCATACCAATGTTTTCTTAGGTCAGTCTCCCAAGGCAATAGAAATAAAAACAAAAATAAACAAATGGGAGCTAATCAAACTTACAAGCTTTTGCACAGCAAAGGAAACCATAAACACAATGAAAAGACAACCTACAGACTAGGAGAAAATATTTGCAAATGATGCAAGTGACAAGGGTTAATTTCCAAAATATACCAACAGCTCATACAATTCAACAACAAAAAAAACAACCCAGGGGCTTCCCTGGTGGCGCAGTGGTTAAGAATCCGCCTGCCGATGCAGGGGACATGGGTTCGAGCCCTGGTCCGGGAAGATCCCATATGCCGCGGAGCAACTAAGCCCATGCGCCACAACTACTGAAGCCCACGTGCCTAGAACCCATGCTCCACAACAAGAGAAGCCACCGCAATAAGAAGCCCACACACCACAACGAAGAGTAGCCCCCACTCGCCACAACTAAAAGAAAGTCCGCGTGCAGCAACAAGGATCCAACACAGCCAAAAATAAATAAATAAATAATTTTTTTTAAAAAACCCAATCAAAAAATGGGCAGAAGACCTAAATAGACATCTCCAAAGAAGACATACAGATGGCCAAGAGGCACAAGAAAAGCTGCTCAACATCGCTAACTAATAGAGAAATGCAAATCAAACTTACAATGAGGTACCACCTCACACCAGTCAGAATGGCCATCATCAAAAAATCTACAAATCACAAATGCTGGAGAGGGTGTGGAGAAAAGGGAACCCTCCTACACTGTTGGTGGGAACGTAAATTGGTGCAGCCACTGTGGAAACATGTATGCATGTTTCCACAAGTATGGAGGTTCCTCAAAAAACTAAAAGTAGAGTTGCCATATGATCCAGCAATCCCATTCCTGGGCATATACCCAGACAAAACTATAATTCAAAAAGATACATACACCCCAATGTTCATAGTAGCACTATTCACAATAGCCAAGACATGGAAAAAACCTAAATGTCCATTGACAGATGAGTGGATAAAAAAGATGTGGTGTATATATATACAATGGAATATTACTCAGCCATCAAAAAGAATGAAATAATGCCATTTGCAGCAACATGGGTAGACCTAGAGATTATCATACTAAGCAAAGTAAGTCAGAAAGAGAAAGGGGACTTCCCTGGTGGCACAGTAGTTAAGAATCCACCTGCCAATGCAGGGGACACAGGTTTGATCCCTGGTCCAGGAAGATCCCACATGCCACAGAGCAACTAAGCCCATGCGCCACAACTACTGAGCCTGTGCTCTAGAGCCCACAAGCCACAACTACTGAGCCCACGTTCCACAACTACTGAAGCCCGCACACCTAGAGACTGTGCTCTGCAACTAAAGAAGCCACCGCAATGAGAAGCCTGCGCACCACAACGGAGAGTAGCCCCTGCTCACAACTAGAGAAAGCCCACATGCAGCAACAAACACCCAACACAACCAAAAATAAATAAATAAATATATCTTTAAAAAGAAAAAAAAGAAAGACAAACACCGTATGATATCACTTATATGTGGAATCTAAAATACAACACAAATCAACACACCTACAAAACAAAAACTGACTCAGAGGGATAGAGAACAGACTTGTGGTTGCCAAGGGCAGGGGAGAGGAGAGGGAAGGACTGGGAGTTTGGGATTAGCAGAGGCAAACTATTCTATTATATATAGAATGGATAAACAACAAGGTCCTATTTTATAGCACAGGGAACTGTATCAAATATCCTGTGATAAACCATAATGGAAAAAAATATGAAAGTTATATATATAACTGAGTCACTTTGCTGTACAGCAGAAAGCAACATTCTAAATCAACTATACTTCAATAAAATTTTTTTTAATTAAAAAAAAAAAACTTTCACCCTCCCCCCGCAAAAAAAACTGTAAGGCACTTAGCTATTAATATTTTTTACTAATGAATTTGAAGATCTCAACAATATGGATGATTGTTTGGGGAAAATAGAAATTATAAAAATCAATCCTTTAAGAATTCTTTAAGATTAATAATCAAGGAAAAAGTTACCAAATCTTTACTTCCATAAAAGGCTGCATGTCCACGTGTCAAATTTAACTTTTAAGAAACCTCTAATTCTTGTCATGTGAACAATTTTACTACCTGAAAAAAAGTTGAACAGCAATCTAATTTATTTTATGAATCTATCCTAACTCTGACAACAAAATCTGAGAGAAATAGTAAACAACATGGATTCTCCTCACTTAAAGAATAAGTGTAGAGGGACTTCCCCGGTGGCACAGTGGATAAGAATCCGCCTGCCAATGCAGGGGACAAGGGTTTGATCCCTGGTCTGGGAAGATCCCACATGCCGAGGAGCAGCTAAGCCTGTGCGCCACAACTACTGAGCCTGCGCTCTAGAGCCCACGAGCCACAACTACTGAGCCCGTGTGCTGCAACTACTGAAGCCCGCGCACCTAGAGCCCGTGCTCCGCAACAAGAGAAGCCACCGTGATTAGAAGCCCGCACACCGCAAAGAAGAGCAGCCCCCGCTCACCGCAACTAGAGAAAGCCTGCGCACAGCAACGAAGACCCAACACATCCAAAAATAAATAAAATTTTTAAAAAAGAAAAGAAATAAGTGTAGGGATTAGCATATATAAACTATTACATATAGAATGGATAAGCAACAAAGTCCTACTGTATTGCACAGAGAACTATATTCAACATCCTGTGATAAACCATAATGGAAAAGAATATGAAAAAGAATATATAAATATGTATAACTGAATCACTTTGCTGTATAGCAGAAATTAACACAACATTGTAAATCAACCGTACTTACTTCAATAAAATAAATTTTTTTAAAAAGTGTAATAATCCTAAATAAAATACCAGAAAATAGAATTCAATAGACTATTAAAAGAATAATGCTTAACAATAAAGTAGGATCCATCCCAGGATTGCAAAAATGATTTAGTGTTAGGAAATTACTCATATAATCTCCCAGATCAGGGCATCAATTTTTTAGTGACAGCCTTATACTTAGACTCTTGTTAAATTCAACATGTTTACCTCATGAAAATTCTAAAATCTGGGAATAGAATGATACTTGTTAAACATAATAAAGTATATATTATACAAAGAATTTATCTTCCATGAGGATCCTGGTTATATTCAAATAATTGTGTATTTAATTATATGACACTATCAATGGGAAGAAAATATACACTCTCCTTGTTTATTCTATTTCTTTCACATTGTTGAAATAATACCTTTCGATCAATGTGTAAGGTTAATATTAAGTAATTCCTTCCCCTCCCCTTCCCATCAAGTTATCATTAACTTGGTGCATCTCAGAACCAATAGCTTAAATCTGAGGAAATCAGACATATCTCAAATGAATAATTCACTTCACACCTACCAACGTAACACTCAAGTTTTGATGTTAAAATCAGGAACAAGACAGGGAGGCTTGTTATCACCATTATTAACTAAGACTGTTCAGAAAGGCCTGATCAGTACAATAAGAAGCAGCATTTAAAACTATAACTATTAAAAGTGAGACTATACTATCATTTTCATTCATTCATTAATGATAAGATTATATTCTTGTAGAATTCAAGACAATTTAATCTAAAAAAGTATCAGAAATAATAAGAGAGCTCAGTACCATGTTACTAATAAATATGCAAAACTCCTGAGTGGGCAAGGGTGTGGTAAAACTGACATACTCATATGTTGTTCATAAGAATTTAAGTTGGTACAACCCTTTTGGAAACAATTTGGCAATAGGTATTAGAAATCTTAGAATATTCATATAAAAATAAATAAATGACAGGACTTACCTGGTGGCACAGTGGTTAAGACTCCTTGCTCCCAATGCAGGGGGCCCAGTTTCGATCCCTGGTCAGGAAACTAGATCCCACATGCATGCCTCAACTAAGAGTTCACATGCCACAACTAAGGAGACGCCAGCCACAACTAAGGAGCCTGCCTGCCACAACTAAGACCCAGCACAACCAAATAAATAAATTTTTAAAATAAATCAAATAAATAAATGTTAATTCCCCTTATGACAGATACTCTTGCTTTCCCAAAATCTATTCCTGCTTCTTTCCTACTAACAGAATCTAAACTTTGGGGAGCAATGTACTCAGCCCAGATCTAAGGCAATCATGGTAGTCCTGTTACTTTTTGCCAGTGATGGGTGTAGGAGTACACATTTCACTTAGACCACATAAAGGAAAGTCTGCTCAAGACTTTAATCCTTGCAAATAGAAAGCTCTTAAGAAGAAATCCCTTTTGCTCCTACCTTCTTCCTTCCTCCTTGGGATCTATCAAATAATGATGTGATGCTTGGAGGTATGGCAGCTATTTTAGACCATGAGGGCATACGTTATCAATACACTGAAAAACAGAAAGCACCTGTGCTCTTGATGATATCACTGAGCCACTCCTCCAGCCTGTATAGTCTTTCCTCTAAATTTGCATCGGAACACATACTAGGCATCCATCATTCATGGCGGTCTGACATCTTTTTAATAACCCCATGATATTCTGGTAGTTTCACATGAGTCTTACCTGCCTGTGCTAGGAATCCAAAGATCCACTTATCAGACTTCCTTATTACTAGACTGAGGACATGGGTCCCAAGTTCTGCCAGTATGACTCACCCGCATGAGACCTGGATTCAGAAGGGAGAGGTGAAATGACAGCCATGTGCAAAGAGCTCAGTTTTCTAGTAGTGTGCTGTTGGAGGCAACTGGTCCTCCTAGAGAATATGTGGCAGAGTTTCTGGAGCCCAAAACCCAGGAGTCATTAGAGCAAAGCATCAGGAAATGGCAGCAAGAGTGTTTCACTAGAAAGTCCCACAACGGGATGGAGCAGATTCTAGCTGCACTGTTCCTGGTTGTTGTATCCAAGCCTAGTTCTCTGCATCACCACCCCAACCCCCCAGAGATACCTATTATCTCGTGTAAAGATTCCTTTCTGCTTAAATATCCCCAGTAGATTCTCTCTCATTTACAAACAAGAGTCTGAAACTTTAATTCTACCTCTAGCAATCTATTCCAAAGAAAATAATACAAAACCTAGAAAGCACCTTATACATAGAGATGACTGTTGCTGTATTATTTATAATGGTTGAAAAAAATTTTAAACAAGTTAAATGTCCCACAATGAGAAAATTATTAAGTAATTTATAATTAATCCAGTTGAAGTCTATAAAATGAATATAATAATATGGAAAACTACTAAAACAAGAATGCAATAGAACAAAATCATATATAGTTTGATCACAGCCATGTTAATAGCAATGTGTCTCATAAGCATTTGTCCCACTTTTATTTATCCAACAAGTACCTCCTATGGTAAACACCTTAGGGGTATCTGCACAGCCCATGAGTCATCCCATTTCCCTGAGAATTTGCCTTCCCACACCACAAGTGTGGGTCCTGGTAGCCCTGTTTGGGCCTCATGATCCCTGCTCCCTGACCACAGTTGACCAGACCTGGGGAGACCACTTGAGCCAAGCTGAGTCAGTGAGAATCTTCTCCAGGTATTTGAACTCAAAATGTTAGTGTTAATTTATTCATGTGACTGGAACTGAGTGCCAAGTGAGAGAGATGGGGAGAGGGGGGATGAGGGGGAGACTGAGGGAGGGGAGAGAGGAACAGGGAGAGAGTGGGCCACTTTCTAGATTCTAGTCTCAGCCCATTCCTGAGTCCCAGCTTCCTCCTTCTCTTTGGGTTGTGAAAGAAATTCCTATGTCCTTGTAATAATTTTTTGGCACTAACTAGTTTGAGTGGGCTTCTGTTCCTCAGAACCAAAGATGGTTTTACTAGCACATTTCTAACGGTGAAACCTTAGGATGCCATACACAATCTGAGGGCACCTCACCCTCAGCATCCCTGACTTCTTTTCTGTCCACCTTCACCTTCCCAGAGGCTGAACCTTGTACCTCAGCCTGCGCAGCCCGGCCAAACTCACTCCAGGCAAATTTGGCCAAACCAGCTTGGACACTGAGCTCCCTTCATTGGACTGGTCAGAGTGGGGAACCAGAGAAGGATGAGAATGAGGAGAGCCAGAAGGTAACTACATAAGAATGGATTTGTCTTATGGAATACTACTCAGCCATAAAAAGGAACAAAACTGTGCAATCTGCAGAGACGGGGATGGATCTAGAGACTGTCATACAGAGTGAAGTAAGTTAGAAAGAAAAAAAAAATATCGTATAATAACACTTATATGTGGAATCTAGAAAAATGATACAGATGAACTTATTTGCAAAGCAGACATAGAGACACAGAAGTAGAGAAAGGACATATGGATACCAGGGGGGAAGGGGGATTGGGATGAATTGGGAGATTGGGATGGACCTATAGACACTACTATTAGATAACTAATGAGACCCTACTGTACAGCACAGGGAACTCTTCTCAGTGATCTGTGGTGACCTAAATGGGAAGGTAATCCAAAAAGAGGGGATATATGT
Organism: Eschrichtius robustus; assembly: GCF_028021215.1. Taxonomy (NCBI): domain Eukaryota; kingdom Metazoa; phylum Chordata; class Mammalia; order Artiodactyla; family Eschrichtiidae; genus Eschrichtius; species Eschrichtius robustus. The sequence goes on along the minus strand of NC_090825.1, from coordinate 110,894,713 downwards.
AAACGTATAGCTGATTCATTTTGCTGTACAACAGAAACTAACACAACATTGTAAAGCAACTATAGCCCAATAAAAAATTAATTTTAAAAAAATGGACTTGGGGGGCTTCCCTGGTGGCGCAGTGGTTGAGAATCTGCCTGCTAATGCAGGGGACACGGGTTTGAGCCCTGGTCTGGGAAGATCCCACATGCTGCGGAGCAACTAGGCCCATGAGCCACAATTACTGAGCCTGCGCATCTGGAGCCTGTGCTCCGCAACAAGAGAGGCCGCGATAGTGAGAGGCCCGCGCACCACGATGAGGAGGGGCCCCCACTTGCCGCAACTAGAGAAAGCCCCCGCACAGAAACGAAGACCCAACACAGCCATAAATAAATAAATTAATTAATTAAATAAACCCAAAGTTTAAAAAAAAAAATGGACTTGTCTTTACTGGAAGGAAAATAAAAATGTTGGAGATGGGAGTTGCTTAAAAGGCCTTGGCCAGAGCCAGAAGGAATAGTGAAGGAAGAAAGACAGTCTGGAGATTGGGCGTTTTGAAAAGAAAGCAGAGATCTGAGCAGTTGCTAGAAGATCCAGTCTTCAAGGACATAAAGGGACAAAAGAGAACATTTAGGAAGTTTGCTAATAAATCCTCGTTGGTGATCCCATTAAGAAAATCTCAGTAAATCTGTTCATTATCCCCATCGAGGCTTTGAGAGACTTGTGCATTTCTTCTAGATGCTTAACTGTACTGAGACTGTCTTAATGAAAAGAGGTCCAGTTTTTTTTTTCTGATTTCACAGGGGGGAAAAAATGATCCATGCACTACTTGGATGGAGTATGGAGGATGAGATTTGGTGGTTGTGATCCTAAATATAAGAGGAAAGGGAGCACAGGAAGGTTTGTGCATTTTCTGAGGAAAGTGCCGCCGGCGAGCGCACATTCCCCCAACTTCCCAGAGTGCAGGATGAGCCGTGGTGTGCAGAAAAGCCCCATTGTCCTTCTGCACCATTTGCAACAGAACCTCTCCAGGAATCCTGCTTGAAATGTAATTCAATTAATGGTGATGAGTTGACTGCTGATCAGGATGATCAAAGCCTTTGCTGATGCAGAAAATCCGGAGCTTCGAAAGGACCAGAGCTGGCATGTCTCCCCCGATTCCCCTGGGCAGTGATGCAGTCCAACCAGGATGGAGGAGTCTGGTCTCCCCTCCACACCCGCTGGGCCCCTATCACTAGGGAGACAAAGAGCTTCCCATTCCAGCACCCATTCCTGCCACCTCCAGAGAAACAAGTCAAATCCAGAGATAGGAAGCAATCCTTTCTTCTCTCTGAGGCTCATTTTCCCCAAAGGAGACAGGCTTTCCCTGTGGCCTCCTGCGACTGCTGAGAAAGGAGATCGGGCTATCAGAGAAAGCACTTTCTGGAAGGTCCATGTCTGCATATGTGAGGACAGTCCCACATGGGTCAGGAATAATGTCCTGAAAAGAAATTTATTTCTATCTTGTCTCCCCCATCCCATTAACTCAGAATCCTTTCTCCTCCCTCTTCTCCTGTCACACTCTTGATTCCTTGATTATTTGCAAAGACCTATGAGGTTTGTATAGAAAGATGATTGACCTGTCATAAAGAATTCCCCACACAGTCTAGCAAACACATCGTCCCCTGCACCCCATGCACATCATGTCCCAGCCTGACCCCAACAACGGACAGCATGGCCCACCAGGGAGCTGACAGTTCTAATTAGGCAGAGAGACTTCACTAGCATAGCCATAGCAATGAGAACTCCGGAGAATGCAACAAAAGCCTGGAGGATCTCAAGACATGTCTGTGCAAAACAGTTAGGGGAGAGAAATGTGCCACATGCTGACCATAAGGTGTGATGTCCTCAACAGGCCCTGACCAATCCTTGTGTTGGAATGAGCCCCTCATTCATCCTCTCCATCCTCCATCAACCACCACCCAGTTATCCATCCACCTAATCATCCATCTTCCTTTTACCCACTCCATCTATTTATGCATCCATCCGTCCTCCCATCCACCCATCCTCCTTTCAGCTATCCATCCACAGATTCACCATCCTCTTTTTCATCCACCCTTTTATTCATCTATCTTTCCACCCAACCACCCATCTGTCCACCTCTCTGAGCTCCATCCAGCCAACCATTCATCCAACTGCAATGTTTTCAATCTCTAGGTTCATTTATGTCCTCAAAAAACCATCCCGCCACACATCCACTCACCCATCTATCCAACCAGCCTACTGCACGCAAGATCTACGCCAGGGTCTATGGCTACAGAAATGAATACCAGCTGCTCCCCACCCATAAAGACCTCTCGGTCCAGTGAAGAGGGTCCTTTATGAATAAAGGCCATGCAGTTAGCTCCTCTGGAGACCTGAATGTGTTCTCTGTCTGGGATCCTCAAGCAGCACATGCTGGTTTCCCACCCCATCAGCTCCATCACAGCCTGGCCCAGGGACGTTTTCTTAGCAGACCCAGAAGGCAAAAGAGGGGAGCAACGTCCCATGTGGAGCTGCCAAGAAGGGAGCTCCCAGCCGCCCAGAGCAGTGCCGCTCAAGTCCCTGACTGGGTGAGGGGGGTCTCTTTTCAATGAACGAAGGGCCCCTCATCTACACCACTTTCTCCCTTCAGCCTCTAGATCAGTGCTGTCCAGGAAAAATATAATGCAAGTCTGGGGAGGGGGAAGGGTAAGCTGGGACGAAGTGAGAGAGTGGCATGGACATATACACACTACCAAACGTCAAACAGATAGCTAGTGGGAAGCAGCCGCATGGCACAGGGAGACCAGCTCGGTGCTCTGTGACCACCTAGAGGGGTGGGATAGGGAGGCTGGGAGGGAGACGCAAGAGGGAGGAGATATGGGGGTATATGTATATGTATAGCTGATTCACTTTGTTATAAAGCAGAAACTAACACACCACTGTAAAGCAAGTATATGCCAATGAAGATGTTAATAAATAAATAAATAAGTAAATAAATAAATAAATAAATAAATAAAATGCAAGTCACATATTGAATATTAAATTTTCTAGGGGCCACATTTTAAAATGTCTTTAAAAAGGTGAAATTAATTTTAATATATTTTACTTAACACAATATATCTAAAATATTATCAGTTCCACATGTATTCAGTATAAAAATTATTGAGATAGTTCACGTATTTTGGTACTAAGTCTTCAAAACCCAGTGTGTATTTTATACTTACGGCACATCTCAATTCAGTCAAGCCACATTTCAAGTGCTCAACAGCCACACGCAGCTCGCAGCTACCATATTTTAAGGCCAGACCCAGACGTGAGGCCACCCTAATAATGTGGGGCCTTTTCAAATTGATATTTGCTAAGTGTTTGCTAAGCAGTTAAGCAGAGGACTAGCTAAGCAATGTGACGGGAAGGACAGGAAAACAAAGGGCACTGCAGATGATACTCACAGCCCCCCCTCCACTGTCCTGAGCAATTAAGGTCCAGCCCCAGACCGGCACACCCTCTCTGCAAAACTCAGGCTCTGCAGTCGCCAGACTGGCCTCCTCCAAACACAGTCTAACCACCTTGAGTTACTTAACTGTGCCTCCCGGAAGGCTGTCCCCACTTCTTAGAAGACCCTAAGGGAATTCTTCCCAACCACAGGCAGTGAGACCTGTCATCACAGTTCTGTCCACGTTCAGGGTTCTCTTAGCTCCCCTGAGAGATGGGGTTCCAGGATGTTATTCAGCCAGCCCACCTCTCAACCAGCTTTATCCCTGCTCAGATTCAATTTTCTCTGTTCAAGTGAATTCTCTCTTCTCCAGGATCAGCCGATGAGGCTGGAGAAATATAGAAATATTGGTCCCCAGGACAGAGACTGCCCAGTTCTTACATACTTGGAGATCTCATAGTTTCTCTGAGACCCCCCAGCAGCTTACGGGGTACGGAAGCCTGTCTCATTCTAGAGATGAAGAAACTGAGGCTCAGAGAGGCTGAGTGCCTTACCCAAAGTCATATAGGGTATCAATAAAAGTGATGCAGCAGATTGGACCGCAGGCTGCCCACTGTCTACGTTGCTGCCCTCTTCCCTCCCACCCTTCCCCACAGGCAGCCCCTCTAGACAGAGAGAACAAGCAGAGGAGAGGGCTCTCAGAGGGTCTCCTCCAAGGTCGCAGAGCCATTCCACTGCCAAGGCAGGCCCATGAAGAGGAGCCCTCACCAACCAGTCCCACCTTCCTCCCATCCTGTCTCCCAGAGACAGCACGCCTTGGAGAGCGTGACCTGCAGGTGCCTTCAACAAGCTCAGGGACTTCATACCTCCGTGCCTCCGCCCATGCTGCTCCTTCTGCCTGTAATGTTCTCCTTTACCTTTCCTGCTCAGAAAAGTCCTTACAGCCCTCGAGGCTTGACCAGAGCTCAGCTCAGTTAAGCCTTCCGTGACAGCCCCAAGAAGAATGACTGCTCCACCTGCATTTTTCCCTGTGAACAATACATTTGCTGGTTCAGGTGCCCCTCCATACTCTGACCCGCACAAAGAGCAGATATGGATCCTGTAACCAAAACAGTGCCCAACAAGCAGGGGACTGGCACACAGTAAGGACTCAGAAAATGTTTATAAATAATCAGGAGGGAAGCTTACGGTGCATTAATAACCTGTGTCACCAATGGGCTGTCTGAGTCCCCATTCTTTTTTTATTTTAATTTTATTGGAGTATAGTTGATTTACAATGTTGTGTTAGTTTCAGGTGTACAGCAAAGTGATTCAGTTATACATACACATATATTCATTCTTTTTTAGATTCTTTTCTCACATAGGTTATCACAGAATGCTGAATAGAGTTCCCTGTGCTACACAGTAGGTCCTTGTTGGTTATCTATCTTACATACAGTAGTATGTGTATGTTCATCCCAACCTCCCGATTTATTCTGGGTCCCCACTCTTAATCTCAGCCTCCTCCCACTTCTCCAGAAGCCCATTTGCCTGTGGGCCCCCCAGCCTTGGTGCAGCAGGGCCATTGGGAAAACCCTGAACACATGTTCACATGCAGAGCCCCTCCCGGAGTGACTCTCCTGGGGTCCCAGCTTCCATCTTTAACTGTCTGTCCCCTTGGCAGCAAAATTCCCAGGGATCTGTAGCCTCTCCCCCTCCCTACCCACCCACTGAAAGCGACATCCTCTTGGATCTAGATGGGAGACATCAAAAGTCACAGGTAATTTAGTTTGCTCAAGAGCATATCGGGAGATTATTTATCTGTGTTCTCTAGAAAATGAAGGCCATAGTAGATCTCGCTGATTATATTACCCCACTGAGAGGCAGAAATAATCCTGAAAGTGGCAAGTTAAATCACTACTTTGTAATTTACTGAAACAAAACTAATACCAAAAGAAATATTTTCTCCACCGTTTTATAGCAATTTCACCATTAAACTGTCTTTGATTGCAATTCATAACAATGAATAAAGAATAGGAAAAAGAGTATCTTCAACCCGGCCAAGAAATTTATTTTTCTGAACACTAAAAATTTTCCCCATTTTCTCCAGGCAAAAGCACTGGGTGTCATTTCCAGAGTAGCCACAGCCCACCTAAGATGATGAGTGGGAATGACGAGGGTCACACTGTGTGTGCAAACAGCTTCATCCTCCCTCCTCCCCAGAGAAAGCCACCAAGTCCTCTTGCTGGGACTGAAGGCTGGACGGCCCTCACTGGAGCAGCCCAGATGAGTCAGCACGACAGTGTTCCTCGTGCAGACTCCCAGAGAGCCTTGGACTCTGGGGGTCAGCATCTTTGGCCTTCAAGTCCAGGAGTATTTATGGTAAGGGCTCCTGGAGCGGGTGGGGACCCAGCTCCCAGGTACAGATGGACTCTGGGAGTATCTAGACATCAACCCACACAGAGGCTGGCGACGGTCACTGAGAGAGGGAGGCAGGACCCCTGGCCTTCTTCAGCCACAGCCCCGCATTGAAGGAACTTACCTCCTGCACTTTTGGGTTCCCGAATCTCAAAGAGAGCAGCTCCACAAAGCCTGGGATGGAGAGACAGGAAGGAAGTGGGGTACTGGGCACCCTGCTCAGCTGGGTGACCCTTCCTCACTTAGACACTCCACTTAGGCCATCCCCCTCACCCCTGTGGACTCTATTCCCACGTGACTCTCAGATATCTATCTCCGGCCATCTCTCTACTACGCGTGCTGGACTAAAATAGCCAACTGCCATCTTGACATTTCCTCTCAGACATTTCAACATCATTACAAAGTTACAGACATTTAAAACTCAACCATCCAAATCTGGGCTAGTGATTTTCTCCACCAAACCTGACTTTCCCTACTTAAGGGATTGGCACCTTCCTCCAGCCAGCCATCCCACAGGGCAAGCCAGACACCTGGAAGCCACCCTCAGCACCTCCCCTCTGCTCACACCACATGCCCAACCCTCCCAAGTCCTGGTGATTCCACTTCTTTATTGCCTCTTGAATAAGTGTACCTTTCTGCATCTCCACCTCCACCACCTGGTCCAAGCCACCACTGTCTCTCACCTGGACACCTGCACTCATCCCCTACCTGGCTTCCTTACTTGCATTCTGGCTCCTGGACAATCCATTCTCAATCAGGAGCCAGGGTCACTTACCCTCTGCTTAAAACCTTCAGTACTATCCCACTGCTTTTACGTAAAGACCACATTTCCTCTCCAACCTTCATGGCTCTGTGTGGTCTGGCTCCAGCCTGTCTCTCCCATTCCACCTCCCACTACAGACACTTGCTCTCTGCACTCCAGCTATCATTTGGTCTCTTGAACTCACCTTGACCATCCCATCACAGGGCCCTTACCCTCCATTCATACCCTACCTTTCTTGCTTAATTATCTCTGGTTATCCTGCAGATCTCAGCTTAAACATGCCTTCCCATGGTAGGAAGTCTTTCTTACCATGTACACATTTTCCTTACAGCACTCATCACAGTTTACGATAATGCTTTCATACGTATGATTATTAAATACCTGGCACCGCTAGAATATAAGCTCCATGAGGGCAGGGACCATAGATTTTGCTCATCACCATGCCTCCAGTGAGTAATTATTATGTAGATGAATAATGAATAAGGAAAAAATCAGGGTTCTGTCATGGCCCAAGTGCCTTTTCTCAAAGGAAGAATATACTCTCCACATGACTCAGCCCAAATGTCAGCCCCCAATGGCCCTAGATTGACCCTTGGCCCCAGTAGCAAACTGACTCTGGAGCCAGCCCCTCATTTATTCCTCCCTTGAGTGAGAGTGTGTGGATGGCTCAGGGCCACTTGTCCACATACTTGAAGACATACACCTCAGTGCTCTCCCAGGCACACCCTGTAGGCACCAGTAACACAATGGGAAAAGAAGCAATAGGCGGAGAGTGATCAAGATGGCAGAGTAGTAGGACGTGAAGCTCACCTTCTCCCACAAATGCATCAAAAATACATCTACACCTAGAGTCTGTCATACAGAGTGAAGTAAGTCAGAAAGAGAAAAACAAATACCATATGCTAACACATATATATGGAATCTAAAAAAAAAAAGTGGTCATGAAGAACCTAGGGGCAGGACAGGAATAAAGACACAGACCTACTAGAGAATGGACTTGAGGACATGGGGAGGGGGAAGGGTAAGCTGGGACAAAGTGAGAGAGTGGCATGGACATATATACACTACCAAACATAAAATAGATAGCTAGTGGGAAGCAGCCGCATAGCACAGGGAGATCAGCTCGGTGCTCTGTGACCACCTAGAGGAGTGGGATAGGGAGGGTGGGAGGGAGGGAGATGCAAGAGGGAAGGGATATGGGGATATATGTATATGTATAGCTGATTCACTTTGTTATAAAGCAGAAACTAACACACCATTGTAAAGCAATTATAATCCAATAAGATATTAAAAAAAAAAAAAAAAAACTACATGTGGAACAATTCCCACAGAATATCTACTGAACTCTGGCAGAAGACCTCAGACTGCTGAAAGGGCAAGAAAATCTCCACGTAACCAGGTAGGAAAAAAGAAAAAAGAAAAAAAAAGAAAGTGAGCAAGGAATCAGGATGGGACCTGCACTCCTGGGAGGGAGCTGTGAAAGAGGAAAGGTTCCTGCACCCTAGGAAGCCCCCTCATCAGCGGGGAGATTTGCAGGGACAGAGGGGACTTCAGAGCCTCGGAGGAGAACACAGCAGCTGGTTTGTGGCAGCCAGAGCAGACGGAGAACTACCCAGACAGTCAGTGCCGCCACCCTGCACTCTCCAGCCTTAGACACAGGACCCCCACTGTGGCTGAGGGCTGGGTGCTAGAACTCAGGCTTTGGATATCAGAACCAGAGAGAACTGGGGTTGGCTGTGTGGAAACAGCCTAAGGAGGCTGGAATCCAGTGTGACCACAACTGAGGGTATAAGCAGAGAAAGTCTGGGCTACCTTAGAGGCCAGTCGCCATTGCTTGGGGAGCGCATGAGGTGAAAGGAGGAACCTGGGTTGTAGCCTTTTTCCCTGTGTGCACACTTGCAGAGAGCAGGACACTACCTGTACGGGTTCCAAGTGCGGTCGCCCAGCCAGAGGCCAGGAGTGGTCACAGGCCCCCGATATCTCCCTCCCGGACACCAAGAGTGGTTGCAAGCCCCCACTGCCTCCATCCCGGACCCTGGGAGTGGTCGCCAGCCACCACCACTGTCCTCTCAGACTCCAGGAGTGGTCAGGAGCTACCTCTGCTCCCATCACGTGCTCCAGGGGCACGCCTGAGCTGCCACTGCTGCCAAGAACCCTAGGACTGCGAACCAGCCACCACATCTGCACACCCCCTATCAAGGGGATAATGACCAGCACATGCTGAGGAAAGGGACGACAGGCATCCGTACTAAAAACAGCCCTCACACCAAATATATTAAAGCCACGCAAGCTACACAGGGATACCCATACATATAAATAGCCCTCCAGGACCAGAGTAGATAATTGTTTCTCCTAAACTCACAGAGTAAGAGAAATACAAGTAAAATGAAGAAGCAGAGGAACCACTCCCAGTTAAAAGACCAAGAGAATTCCCCTGAAAGAACAAACAATGAAACAGAGCTCTTCAGCCTATTAGACAACAATTGCAAAAAGGAGGTAATGAAAATACTGAAAGAATTAAGAAAGGCTATAAACGGAAAGGCAGAGTACTATAACAAGGAACTAGAAACTATAAAAAGGAACAAAGAAAAATTATAAAACTCATTTGCAGAGACAAAAGCTGAGCTAAAGGCAATGAATAGCAGAATGAATAATGCAGAAGAACAAACAAGTGACCTGGAAGACAGAATAATGGAAATCACCCAATCAGAACAGCAGACAGAAAGCCAAACCAAAAATAAAAAAGAAAGCAATATAAGGAACCTATGGGATAATATATAGTGTGCCAATCTATGCATAAGAGGGATTCCAGAAGGGGAAAAAAGACAGAAGGGGCTCAAAAATGTATTTGAAGAAATTATAGCTAAAAACTTCCCAAATCTAAAGAAGGAAACAGATATCCAGGTACAGGAAGCACAGAGGGTCCCAAACAAGATAAACCCAAACAGACCTACACCAAGACATGTTATAATAAAAATGGCAAAAGTTAAAGATAAAGAGAGGATTCTAAAGGCAGCAAGAGAAAAACAAAGAGTTAATTATAAGGGAACCTCCATAAGGCTATCAGCTGATTTCTCTACAGAAACGTTGCAGTCCAGAAGGGAGTGGTAAAATATATTCGAAGTCCTGAAAGGGGAAAATCTGCAGCCTAGGAAACCCAGCAAGATTATCATTTAGAATAGAAGGAGAAATAAAGAACTTCTCAGACAAGCAAAAACTAAAAGAATACAATATTAAACCTATCCTAAAAGAAACATTGAAAGTTCTTCTCTAAATAGAAAAGAAGAATCTATAGGAAAGAGAAAATCACAATAGGAAAGTAAATCATTAAATAAGCCAGCACACAGATTAAAAAAAAAAATCAACAAAATTCTGTGAAAGTGAGGATAATGAACAGCTAAAGTATGAACATGAAGATGTAAAAGAGGACATCAAAATCATAAAATGTGGCGGAGGAGAGTAAGAAAATGTAGATTTTTTTTTTCCTAGAATGCATTTGAGCCTATATGACTACCAGTCTAAGGTAAGTAGAGATAGGAAGGAGTTAGCATACTTGAAAAACAGAGTAACCACAAATCAAAAACATACAACAGATTCACAAAAACCAAAAAGAAGAGAACATAAGTATAATACAAGAGAAAATCATCAAACAACAAAAGGAAAAACAAAAAGAAAAAGAAAGGTACAAAGAAGAAATATAAAATCACTGGGAAAACAAGGTTTAAAATGGTTATAAATACACATCTATCAATAATTACCTTAAATGTCAATGGACTAGGGACTTCCCTAGTGGTACAGTGGTTAAGAATCCTCCTGCCAATGCAGGGGACACAGGTTTGATCCCTGGTCGAGGAAGATCCCACATGCTGTGGAGCAACAAAGCCCGTGTGTCACAACTACTGAGCCTGGGCTCTAGAGCCCGAGAGCCACAACTACTGAGCCCACACACCACAACTACTGAAGCCCATGTGCCTAGAGCCCATGCTCTGCAACGAGAGAAGCCACCGCAATGAGAAGCCTGCGCAACACAATGAAGAGTAGCCCCCACTCACCACAACTAGAGAAAAGCCCACACACAGCAACAAAGACCCAAAGCAGCCAAAAATAAATTAATTAATTAATTTTTTTTTTAATGTCAATGGACTAAATGCTCCAATCAAATGACACAGAGTGGCAGATTGGATGAAAAAACAAGAGCCTACAATATGCTGCCTAGACCCACTTTAGGGCAAAGGACACACATAGATTGAAAGTGAGGTGAGGGAAAAAGATATTTCATGCTAACAGAAATGACAAGAAAGTGGGTGTTGTAATATTCATATCGGAAAAAATAACTTTAAAGCAAAGTCCATAAAGAAAGATAAAGGGGCTTCCCTGGTGGCGCAGTGGTTGAGAATCTGCCCGCCAATGCAGGGGACACGGGTTCGAGCCCTGGTCTGGGAAGATCCCACATGCCGCGGAGCAACTAGGCCCGTGAGCCACAATTGCTGAGCCTGCGCGTCTGGAGCCTGTGCTCCACAGCAAGAGAGGCCCGCATACCGCGATGAAGAGTGGCCCCCGCTTGCCGCAACTGGAGAAAGCCCTCGCACAGAAACGAAGACCCAACACAGCCATAAATAAATAAAAAAATAAATAAATAAAGTTTTAAAAAAAAGAAAGATAAAGAAGGACACTATATAATGATAAAAGGTTCAATACAAGAAGAGGATTTTACACTCATCAACATATATGCACCTAATATAGGAGCACCCAAATACATAAAACGAATAATAACAGACATAAAGGAAGAAAATGATAGGAATACAATAACAGTAGGAGACTTTAACACTCCACTCACATCAATGGACAGATCTTCTAGACAGAGAATCAATAAAGCAACAGAGATCCTAAATGAAACAATAGAACAGTTAGACTTATTGATATTTTCAGGACATTACATCCAAAAAAACCAGGATACACATTCTTTTCAAGTTCACATGGAACATTCCCTAGGATGACCACATACTAGGGCACAAAACAAGCCTCAACAAATTTAAGAGTATAGAAATTATCTCAAGCATCTTTCCTGACCACAACAGCATGAAACTAGAAATTAACCACAGAAAAAGAAATGAGAAAAAAAAAAATGGTTACATGGAGACTAAACAACATGCTACTAAAAAAAAAAAACAACCAATGGGTCAATGATGAAATCAAAGAGGAAATTAAAAAATACCTTGAGCCAAATGACAATGAAAACACAACCAAACAAAATCTATGGGATGCAGCAAAAGCAGTTCTTAGAAGGATGTTCATAGAGATACAGGCTTTTCCCAAAAAAATGAGAAAAATCTCAAATAAACAGTTTAACCTACCACTTAAAAGAATTAGAAAAAGAAGAACAAACAAAACAAAGTCAGCAGAAGGAAGGAAACAATAAAGATCAGAGAGGAAATAAATAAAATAGAGATTAAAAAAAAAGAGAGAGAAAATAAAATCAATAAAACCAAGAGCTGGTTCTTTGAAAGGATAAACAAGATTGATAAACCTCTAGCCAGGCTCACCAAGAAGAAAAGAGAGAAAACCCAAACCAAAAAAATAAGAACTGAAAAAGGAGACTTAACAAATGATACTGCAGAAATACAAAAAAAACATAAAGGAATACTATGAACAATTATATGCCAACAAATTCAACAATCTAGAAGAAACGGACAAGTTTCTAGAAACATACAGCCCACCAAAACTGAATCAAGAAGAAAGATAATTTGATCACTAAAAGAGAAATAGAGTCTGTAATTTTAAAACACCCTACAAACAAAAGTCCAGGACTAGATGGCTTCACAGGTGAACACTACCAACATACAAAGAAGAACTTATACCAGTCCTTCTCAAACTCTTCCAAAACTTGAAGAGGAGGGAACATTCTCAAAGACATTCTATGAAGCCACCAACACCCTGATACCAAAACCAGACAAAGACACCACCAAAAAAGAAAATTATAGGCCAATATCCTTGATGAATATAGATGTGAAAATTCTCAACAAAGTATTAGCAAACCAAATCCAACAATCCATAAAAAAGATCATACACCATGACCAAGTTCACAAGGATGGTTCAACATACACAAATCAATCAATGTGATACACCACATAAACAAAAGACAAAAACCACATGATCATCTCAATAGATGCAGAAAAAGCGTTTGACAAAATTCAACATCCATTCAAGACAAAACACTTACTAAAGTCAGTATAGAGGGAACCTATCTCAACATCATAAAAGCTATTTATGACGAACCCACAGCCAATATAATACTCAATGGCGAAAAGCTGAAAACCTTCCTGCTAAAATCTGGAACAAGTCAGGGATGCTCACTGTCACCTCTTCTATTCAACACAGTATTGGAAGTCCTAGTCACAGCAATCAGACAAGAAAAAGAAGTAACAGGTGTTCAAATTGGAAGGGAAGAGGTAAAATTGTCATTATATGCAGATGATATGATACTATATATAGAAAACCCTAAAGACTCCACACAAAAACTACTAGAACTGATAAAGAAATTCAGCAAGGTAGCAGGATACAAGATTAACATACAGAAATCAGTCGCATTTCTTTACACCAACAACGAAATATCAGAAAGGGAATGTAAAAAAACAATACCTTTTAAAATCATACCAAATAACAAATAAAATACTTAGGAATAACCTGACCAAGGAGATGAAAGAATTATATGCTGAGAACTATAAAACATTAATAAAGGAAACTGAAAATGATTCAAAGAAATGGAAAGATAGCCCATACTCTTGGATTGGAAGAATTAATATTGTTAAAATGACCATAGTAACCACGCAATCTACAGATTTAATGCTATCTCTATCAAATTCCCATGACATTTTTTACAGAACTAAAACAAATAATCCTAAAATTCATTTGGAGCCATAAAAGACCCAGAATTGCCAAAGCAATCCTGAAGAAAAAAGACAAAGCAAGAGGCATAACCCTCCCATATTTCCGACAATACTACAAAGCTACAGTAATCAAAACACTGTGGTATTGGCACAAAAACAGACATATGTATAATGGAACAGAATAGAGAGCCCAGAAATAAACCCACACATCTATAGTCAATTAATCTTCTACAAAGGAGGCAAGAATATACAATGGGAAAAAGTCTCTTCAGCAGGTGGTGTTGAGAAATTTGGAAGCCACATGTGAATCAGTGAAGCTAGAACACACCCTCTCACCATACACAAAAATAAACTCAAAATGGCAAACATAAGACATGATACCATAAAACACCTAGAAGAGAACATACGCAAAACATTCCCTGACATAAATTGTACCAATGTGTTCTTAGGTCAGTCTCCCAAGGCAGTAGAAATAAAAGCAAAAATAAACAAATGGGACCTAATCAAACTTACAAGCTTTTGCACAGCAAAGGAAACCATGAATAAAACAAAAAGACAACCTAAAGAATGGGAGATAAACCCACACACATATGGGCACCTAATTTACGACAAAGGAGGCAAGAACATGCAGTGAAGAAAAGACAGCCTCTTCAATAAGTGGTGCTGGGAAAACTGGACAGCTACATGGAAAAGAATGAAATTAGAACACTCCCTAACACCATATGCAAAAATAAACTCCAAATGGATTAAAGACTTAAATGTAAGACCAGACACTATAAAACTTTTGGAGGAAAACATAGGAAAACCACTCTTTGATATAAACCACAGCAAGATCTTTTCTGACCCACCTCCTAGAGTAACAGAAATAAAAACAAAAATAAACAAATGGGGCTTAATTAAACTTAAAAGCTTTTGCACAGCAAAGGAGACTGTAAACAAGACAAAAAGACACCCCTCAGAATGGGAGAAAATATTTGCAAATGAAACAACAGACAAAGGATTAATCTCCAAAATATACAAGCAGCTCATACAGCCCAATATCAAAAAAGAAAAAACAATCCAGTTAAAAAATGGGCGGAAGACCTAAGTAGACATTTCACTAAGGAAGACATACAGATGGCCAAGAGGCACATGAAAAGATGCTCAACATCACTAATTATTAGAGAAACGCAAATCAAAACTGCAATGAGGTATCACCTCATGCCAGTCAGAATGGCCATTATCAAAAAAGCTAGAAAGAATAAATGCTGGAAAGGGTGTCATGAAAAGGGAACCCTCCTACACTGTTGATGGGAATGTAAATAGATATAACCATTATGCAAAACAGTATGGAGGTTCCTTAAAAAACTAAAAATAGAATTACCATATGACCCAGCAATCCCACTACTGGGCATATACCCTGAGAAAACCATAATTCAAAAAGAGACATGCACCCCAATGTTCATTGCAGCACTAGTTACAATAGCCAGGTCATGGAAGCAACCTAAATGCCCATCGACAGATGAATGGATAAAGAGGATGTGGCACATATATACAATGGAATATTACTCAGCCATAAAAAGAAACAAAATTGAGTTATTTGTAGTTAGGTGGATGCACCTGTCATACAGAGTGAAGTCAGAAAGAGAAAAACAAATACCATATGCTAACACATATATATGGAATCTAAAAAAAAAAAAAATGGTACTGATGAACCTAGTTGCAGGGCAAGAATAAAGAGGTAGACATAGAGAATGCACTTGATGACATAGGGTGGGAGGGCGAAGCTGGGGCGACGTGAGAGTAGCATCGACATATATACACTACCGAATGTAAAATAGTTGGCTGGTGGGAAGCAGCAGCATAGCACAGGGAGATCGGAGATCGGCTCGGTGTTTTGCGATGACCTAGAGAGGTGGGATAGGGAGGGAGGGAGGGAGGCTCAAGGGGGAGGGGATATGGGGACACGTGTATGCATATGGCTTATTCGATTGTTGTGCAACAGAAACTAACACGGTATTGTGAAGCAATTATAGTCCAATAAAGATGTATTAAAAAAAAAAAGAATGGGAGAAAATATTTGCAAATGATGCAACAGACAAGGGCTTAATTTCCAAAATATTAAGCTCATACAACTCAACAACAACAACAAAAAACAAACAACCTTATCCAAAAATGGGTAGAAGACCAAAATAGACATTTCTCCAAAGAAGACATACAGATGGCCACAGGCACATGAAAGATGCCCAACATTGCAAATTATCAGAGAAATGCAAATCAAAACTATGATGAGTTACCACCTCACACCAGTCAGAACACCATGTGATCTAGCAACACCACTCCTGGGCATATATCTGGACAAAACTATAACTCAAAAAGATACATGCACCCCTATGTTCATAGCAGCACTATTCACAATAGCCAAGACATGGAAACAACCTAAATGTCCATCAATGGACGGATAAAGATGTGGTACAAATATACAATGGAATACTACTTAGCCATAAAAAAGAACAAAATAATGTCATTTGCAGCAACATGGATGCAGCTAGAGATTATCATTCTAAGTGAAGTAAGTCAAAAAGAGAAAGACAAATACCATATGATATCACTTACATGTGGAATCTAAAATATGACACAAATGTACCTATCTATGAAAGAGAATCACAGACATAGAGAACAGACTGGTGGTTGCCAAGGGGGAGGGGGTTGGGGGAGGGATGGAGTGGGAGGTTGGGGTTAGCAGATATAAGCGTTTATATATAGAATGGATAACAACAAGGTCCTACTGTATTCAATATCCTGTGATTATCCATATGGAAAAGAATATTTTTAGAAAGGAATGTGTATATATATATATATATATATATATATATATACACACACACACACACACAGATATAGATGTGTATATATATATATGTATAACCGAATCATTTTACTGTACAGCACTGATTAACACAATACTGTAAATCAACTATACCTCAATAAAAAAAATAAAGTAAAAAATAAATAAAATAAAAAGCATCAGCCCTTCCCAAAATTAATTAATTAATTAAAATTTAAATTTAAAAAGAAGAAGCAATAGGCTTCTCTCTCAGAAATTTGGGGTCCACTAAACTGGAACCACCTACTCCCCCGTGGGCAGTTCCATCTGCCCTTGTCTGTCCCCACTCCACATGCAGTCCTCATCTTGTAGGCCTCTCAACATCCTTCAGAGAAAAACATCATCCCTAAACAATCCCCAGGAAAAACCATGTGTATGGGGAGACACTTCAGGCTAAGCCAGGCTGGGCTCATAACCAGCAAGCTTGACAACAGAGTAAAATGAGCTTCCTGGGTGTCCATCTGCTAAGACATCGAAGCATCTCCCAGGAGAGGACTTGTCCTGAGAGAAAAATGACCAAGTCTGACGAACTTAACCCAGAGACCAAGCCTGATGATGTGACCAGCTCTGTCCCTGATGATTCAACCTGGGTGTAAGAGAGAAGAGGGCTGTAAATTAAAACCAACAGCCCCTCTCCTACAAACACTGCAGTGCTGCAGAATGTCAGCAGTCTGGCTGCACTACACTCCCTCCAACTGAAGAAACACGAAAGAGAAAGATGTACCTTCTCTTCACTTCTGCATAAGCTCAGGGCTATATGCATGAACCTGAAATACCCAAGAAACAGGCTCCAGGGAGAGACGGCAGCACCTTCAGAACAAGGAGGACCTAGCCAGAGTCAGGAGGGCCCAAGGGACTTACCAGAGCCCAGCTGATGGACCTGGAACAAATAAGGAGAACACAACCCAGACACACCACCACGAACGCGGACTCCACCTGTTCAAGGACATAAAGGGCAATCACAAGATACATGGGGATATCGAGTTTCCGTAGTATTGTGGTTATCACGTTTGCCTCACACAAAATACATGGGGAGACCATGATGGGAAGCGGTTCCCGATGAGCTGAGAGTCAAAGAAATGTGTGTGAAGATGGGCCAGCCAGGAGAGGGTTTAAATTCCCCAGTTACTTTACAAAATGTGTAAAATCAAAATGGTCCCCGGAGACTCAGACCTTCCAAATCTAAGTCCAGGGAGACAGGTTTATGGATCATTATTAAACTGATGAGAAAAGGTATAAACCAGGAGACTATTAGACATAAATCAGACAAACAAGCCTGCAGCCCCATCTGTGATGAGACATGGACACGGGCCAGCAGCACCTAAATCTCAGGGACACTGGTTCAGAGCAGGTGGGGGACAGGGAAGGGTCAAGGCCTGAGCTTCACTCCCCTCACCCCAACCAGACCCGCCTCAGTCCTTGGCCTTTGGACTTCAGGCTCAGGAGGCAGAAACAATCTGGTTCCTAGTGGGTGCTGAGTAAAGAGTAAGGTCTGATGCAATAGGCAGTCCTCATAGCTGCCAACTATGACGAAGACGCCCAGCCAGGCCCGGAGAGAGGGAGGATCAAGCCCCGGAAAGAGTTGTTCCTGGAGCAGGCCGATCTCCTGGGGAAGAGGAGAACATTATGTCGATGGGATTTTCCCGGGTTGGAGTTTGGATTGAGCCACAAAGCTCAGGACACCATGAAGAAAGGCCCACACATTTCAAAGAGAACAGCTCTGCCCACTTACTAAGACATGGCCAAGCAGGCCCTTATACACCCTGTCACCCCTCCTGCCCAGAAACTGTGGCGGGTCCCCTCCCAGAGGAGGAGCAGAGAGGATGCTCGGCCCCCAAGGCTGTGTGGAAACTTCGGGGGTGCCGCCAGCAGGGAGATTCCAGCTCATCCCCCTTGACGTTTCCTGAGCTGTGGAATCACAAGTCCTGGTGGCACTACAGCCCTAGAAGTGTGGCCTAGGGGAGGGGGAGAAGAAGACAGAATTCCTCTATCCACTTTACACACTAAGGCTCCCAGAAGTTACGTGAATAATCCAAGATGAGGCAGCTGGGTCGGCTCAGCCGCCTGTCTCTCCTCCTGCCTAGGTGGCAGATGTCAACATCTCCCCTAATGTCCCCCTACATGGACCAAGCACACCCTGAGGGCATGCCCCTGGGGACAACTGGACATGCGACCACTCCCCAAAGTCCCCTCCATCCTTGCCCAAGTGCCTTCTCCCCACTGTTCTTCCCCTTCCCCACTGCTCTTCCCGGACTCAAGCGCCAGGCTGGGCTGGAGTGGACACCAGAAAAAGGCCAGGCCTTTTTCAGACCCCCATGGGAATCCTAGCACCAGAGGGGCGAGGACGAGGCAGACAACACCCCACGCTCCCCAACCCGGCATCGCTGTGGGTCTTTTGTTGGGACAAATGACCGTTGTGATGAACAAAGGGAAGGGAAGGCAAGGACAAGCCTGCCCCCTGCTCCCATCTCACCCACACCACTGTGACCGAGCCACTCTCCTGCTACAGCACAGCTCCAGCCGGCAATGAAGGACACCCTTTTATTTTCCTTTACAAATTACTTTCCTGAGGGAAGGCATAAAACTGAACCAAAAGAGTTGTGTTTAAATAATTTAGAATGTTTTTACCTAGGAATGTCAGTGTAGGGTAAACAAACGGAACAAAGTTCAGGCCCTCTCCCACCTGAGGCCCGTTCCAGGGCCTGAACTCTGCCATCCACTGAGAGGGCCTTGGTACCGTTGGTTTATTCAGTGAGCATTTATGGATCACCCATGACATCCTGGGTGTGTCACAGGCACTGGAGTACAGCAATGAACAGGTGAGACGTGGTTCCTGCCTTCGTCTGAAGACTATGGCTCAGTGGTTCCTCCACTGAGCTTACAGTCTAGTGGCTATGATACCAGCAAACAAGACAAGTACAGACTGTGATAATAATCATAAAAGCTTACACTCCCTAAGCCTGACTCTACTGACAGGCACTATTTTCAGTATTTTACATGTATTAACTCATCTAATCCTATGAGGAAAGTTCTATTATTATCTCCATTTTACACAGGAGGCACAAAGGGATTAAATAACTCATCCAAGGTCACACAGGCCCAGAAGTGGAGGGTCAGGAACAACAAACACAGATGTGTCTGGTTCTAAGCCCTCTCTCTCAATCCCCTCACTCTGCTTCTCTTGTGATAAGACCATAAAGGAGACAAACAGGGTAATGGGAAAGAGCAACTCGGGGGAGACATTTTTACTTACAGGAACCCAGGACGGTCTCTCTGAGGAGGGATGGAGACCAGAGGAAGCAAGCAAGGAACAGTGGGAGCACCTGGGGAGCAGCCTGCCAGGCAGCAGAAACTGCACCACAAACTCCAGATGCAAAACCAAGGGTGGGCGTGATCAGGGAACGAAAGGAGGGCTGCTGAGGCTGGATGCAGAGCAGGAGGAGGGCAGTGGCCGCCGATGGGGCTACAGAGGAGACCAGACCCAGATCTCCTTGGCAAAGAGGGAGGCTTTGATTCAAAGCGCACGAAAAGCCAGTCCATGGTGAGCACACGCTGAGCCAGTGGAGTGAGGGCTCAGATTCCCACTGGATGGCGGGGGTGCGGGGCAGGGCCCTGACACTGAGTTCCATTTCCTCATCTGCCAGGGGGCCCTGCACGTTCTGGGGCCTTTGGGGAGATCACATAAGATAAAGCCTTATTGTTGATAGAAAACGGAGATCTCATGCACTCCCCTGGGGAGCCAAACTTCTGGAGGGTAGCATGGAGCCGCCCCAGGGTGAGTGAGGGGTGGGAAGGCAGGCTCCTTTCCTGGGTAAGGCCAGAGCCCCAGCTGCCCATGAGGGCACCTCAGAATCCAGCTGGCAGACAATGTGGCATGAGTTCCCTGCCAAGCTGGCCTCTCCTGCCACTCATTTCCCATCTAGGGCAAAAACAGTCTTTTTTTTCCCTCCCAGATCTGCAAGTACCTGAAAACTAATTACAACCACAGTCCTGTGCCATGAGATCCAAGGTTTTCTTTGATAGTTTAGAGTTAGGGTGAGAAAAATACGGATATATGCTGAACGTGGAGAAAAGCGGGGCGAATTTTTTGACCCCAGCCCATCCTGTCTGTGCCACATGCTGACAGGGTGTATCTCCTCTGTCACCACCTCCATGTACATCAGAGCCCTGAACCAGGGTGATGCGAGGAGGAAGAGCAGGGCTCAGAAAAAAAACTGTTCCCTTAATGTGAATAAACACGTTCATAACAATGAAACC
This sequence comes from Eschrichtius robustus, assembly GCF_028021215.1. Lineage (NCBI taxonomy): Eukaryota > Metazoa > Chordata > Mammalia > Artiodactyla > Eschrichtiidae > Eschrichtius > Eschrichtius robustus. Next base: position 110,874,128 of record NC_090825.1, on the reverse strand, counting down.
AACATTCACTGAGCCAGACACTTACTGAGCATGTTTCATCTAATCCTCACAACAAGTCAGTGACGTAGGCAATGTTCTTATGCCCATTTTGTGGATGAGGAAGTGGAGCCTCAGAGAGGATAGTAATGTTCCCAAGGTCACACAGGTGACAGAGACAGGATTTGAACTGGGCCCTGCCCGACTCCAGAGTCTGTATTGTTTATGCCTCACCAAGAGGATTATTTTCACAACCGAGACCCAGGTGGGCTTATCTCACACTGAATGCCTATATGATTCGTGTACCCTGAGGAATAAGATGAGTGAGCGTTTATTTAGGACTTACTAGGTGCCAGGTGCGGCGCTAAGCACTGACACACAGCATCTTGTTTAATCCCCGCAGACAGATTCTGTCCTGACCCCATTTCACAAATCAGGAGGTTAACTGCAGGCTCCAGGGCTGGGTGGCAGGGGCACGGCTTCGGGCTCAGGGCTGTGTGAGCTACGTGACCAGTCATGGGTTCGTTGCTGGGAACCCGTCACCCTGGAGTGCTCTGGAGCAGACTGAGTCAGGGACTTGCCACCACCATCACTGCCACTCCCCGGCCCGCCGCGAAGGAGGCCAGACTGGAGCTTGCAGTCATGATGAGGGAAGCTGAGCCTGTCTGCGGCCAGGCTGGGAGCAGCTATCCTGGGCTATGCCCTCCCCAGAGAAATTGCCCCAGCTCCAGCTCTTCCAGGCAGGTCAGCCAGACGAGCTGTGTCAAGGCCATTGGGTCAAAAGAGAAGCCCCAAGCCAGCCAGTCCCTCTGCTCTACAGCACCTCAAACCCTGGGGGGCAGGTCTGCAGACCTGTTAGGTCCCCATCATCCCTGTGTCCTGGGAATGCCCCACCACGTGGACACAGAGAGGAAGCTCAGCCAGAACCCCACCCCCAAACAAAGGACATTGAGGACCACCCCACCTCAGGTCCCCTACACCCAACCACAGCTCCTACTGGGCCTTGCTCGGCACCTCTGCTCCCGTAGGAGCTGAGGCAGGGTGGGTGGACCCGTAGGTGGATGAAGGGTCTGGCCAAAAGACTAGGGAGCAACGTGACAGCTAGGATGGAGGCCCAGATGAGCCAGGAAAGACCCTGCAATACAGAGACGCTGCCCACTCTCCCAGCCCAGGCGGTAGTATGTGGTCAGCACCTTCTCCCTCTCCTACACAGGCCCACACCTGCCATAAGGAAGGCAGCCATACAGAACCCACCAAACCCAGCGCCCTCAACTGCTCCTGTGGACAGCCAGCTGCCCACCCCTCCCAGCTCTTTGGCTTAGCCCTCTCCCTTCACTTCCCGGTACTAATATCCCACTTTGTGCGATCTCTCTGTGTGCCCAGAATGGTGCTGAGCCCTCACACGCAGCCCTGTTACTCCTCCTCCTCATCCTCGCAGGCAGGACTATAGCATCATCTCCATTTTATAGATGAGGAAACTTAAATGCCTTGCCAGGGTCACCCAGCTGGTGCATGGTAGAGCTGGGACTGAAGCCAGGCCTGTCCAATTCCAAAGCCTTCCACCTTTTCCCTCAGCCTCCAGCCCTATCAGATATCTCTGCACCCAAATCTCCAATGCACCAGACCCCAGAGTGCATCAGGCGGTGGGAACCACCACCACCCCCGCCCGCGCTTGCACTGCCTCTTTCCCAGGGAGCTGTACCTTCTAACTTCTCTCCCCACCTCCTGTCCTGGGGTTCCCCAGGTTAGAAGCTCTTGGGCTACCCAGGAAAGCGCTGATTGGCAGGCCCATGCTCAGATGCTTCAAACTCCCTGGCTGCAGTGTGGTAGCATCAGGCTCCCCAAATGTTGTTTACTAATAAATCCCTGAGAATGTATAATAAAGTTGACGGGGCTTAACTGACGGGTCCAGGGCAAAAGGGAGCCAATTACCCGACACTCTCTGCTATGATCTGAAAACAGATGTTGGAGTGTGTAAAATTATGGCTTGTGGTTGAGAACTGCAGATACAATTCCAACCTTCCCTTTTATTGCCACACATAAATGTTAAATGCGGCAAGATCTACATCTGAAATTCAGTTGTTGCCATTTTGTCCCATGTTTCTGAAGCCAAGGCTACATTTGGAGTTGGTGTCCTGGTAATTACTCTGAAACCCCAGGAACAACATACAGAAACAAACTGGCACAAAGTGCAGCAGAGGACAGGCCCCCAGGGCTCACCTCTGATGACCCCAGAATACAGGTCAACGGGGTCACCAGCCCCTGCCCTCTGGAGTTTATACTTTAGGTGACCCAAACCTGGTCCGGCAGACCACCCTTCCAGAACCCAAATCAGCCTGATTCTCGGCACATTTATACGGGCCAAATAGGAAGGTGAGTTCTTGCACATTTGCGTGTGATTAGCATTTAGGGTTATACCTGGTTCTCTGGAATTTCCCTGGGCCACCCACAGCAGGGACTCCAGGAAGCCAGCCCTGCAACCCGCACTGCTTACATCACGTGCCTCCTCACACAACTGCCCACAGAGGAAGTGGGAGGAGTGGATACAGGATGGACACAGAAAAAGGAGTCTGCGAAAGTGGAACTCCCTGCCCAGAATTCTCAATAGCAAAGCTTCTTGACATTTTGCTCAAACCCGGAGGCCCTTCCTGACAGACCAGCCCCTGGACCTGCTCACAGGGCAATCCCAGAAACTCAGCCAACCCACCCTCGTCTCTGAGCATGTGTGCCCTGAAGTCTCAGAGAAATCCACACATAAAGGGGCCAGTTACATGTTGATTGCATCCCCCACAAAAAGATAGGGTGAAGTCCTAAACCCCGGTACCTCAGAATGGGACCTTATTTGGAACTAGGGTCTTCACAGTGTTAATCAAGGTGAAATGAGCTCATTAGGGTAAACCCTAATTCAGTGTGACTGGTGTCCTTATGAAAATGATAAATTTGGACACAGAGGCAGACCCACACAGAGGGAAGACGATGAGAAGACACAGGAAGAACGCCATCCACAGGTAAGGAATGCCTGAGCCCATCAGAAGCCAGGAGAGAGTCAAGGGCAGATTCTCCATCACAGCCTCAGAAGGAATCAACCCTGCCCACACCTCGATTTCAGACTTCTGGCCCCCAGAACTGTGAGAGAATCATTCAGTTGTGTAAGTCCCTGGCGTGAGGGACTTGGTTACAGCAGCCCCCGCAAACGAACACCCCACTGTCAGTGGGATGCCGACGGGGCAGAGGCAGGCCCCCTAACATGAGCCTCCTCCAGGCCCCGTGAAAGGCCCTACCGAGGTGTTCACGTGGTCCCATGTTTTTGGTGAACTTGTTAACTGGGCCATTTTAACACAAATAGGGCTGAAAAGAAAGGAATTTTCATTACCGCCAGTGGGCCTATGAAATAAGAAGGAAAAGGCTCAAAAATGGCATGAAGGGGGCATCACCAGAACCTCCCCAGAAGCTCCCTCAAACACTGCCCAGCTTGTTCCCCAAGAGCCCAGTGTGAAAAGAAGGCAGGAACATCCATCTACCTTTTCGCCAGGAGATGAAAACTGCCACTGATAGTCACGTAGGTCACTACGTGAGAGAGAGAGGGCCAAACAGAAAAGACACAAATGACTGTCCCGAAAGATGACTTCCACGTGACCTCCAACTGGGAACGGCAACTGTGATGCCCGACAGCCACACGCTGGGCCGTTTTCTCCGAGATCCAGGGCAGGCGTTCCTCTTTCCCCCTCCCTTGCAAGAACAGATGAGGTCACCCAGCTGTCAGGGAGCTGGGGAATGACCTTGATCACTGCAATTATGAGTGGGGGGAGAAACCTCAGCCAAGCCCACTTTAAACGTTGAAAATTTAGGAGCCGGGTTGAACAAGGACAGCAAACGGCCAGCGTGTCCTTGAGTGAGCACTTCCAGAGACCCCTGGGGCCTGAGCCCCGCCTGCCCATCTTCACCAAGCCACCTGCATCCTCACCAAGGCCTCTCCTCCTGCAGAGCCCCCCAGCCCTCATCCTTCACCCTCAACTTCCCCCGCCGAAGGGCCAGGAGCTGGAGGAGGCGGTGGCTGGAGAGAAGACACGTCCCAAACGGATTGTCCTGCTTGTGCTCACGGGATCCCCCTCTGAACACGTGCCGTGCCTTTCTTAACGTATGGAAACTGTGTGTTTCCTAAAAAGCAGATTGATTCCCACTGATTCTGCTCGTAGCACACGTGAGCCCCCGCCTAATCACAGAAACCTGGCCAGATCTCTGGCCACCCTCCTCCACAGGGAACCACCCAGCCGTAGGATCACTATCTCCCAGAGATACAGGCCCTCTGCCATGACCCCACAGCCAACCACTCGGCCTCACACAGCACCTCACCAGCCTCCCTGCTGCCGGTCCGTCCCCTCCTCCCCCCTACCCCCAAACAGCGGGACCTCTCTACAGTGCAAATCCCACGAACTGTGTCCTTGCTTAGAAACTTACCAGGGCTTATCAACACCCTCAGGAGAAAATCAAGGCCGTTTTTGTCTCTTATGAAATATACAAAGATCCAAGCCCCAGGAATTCCCTCCCCAAGTACTTGGAACTTCCCCAGGATGCTGCTTGCATGGGTGACTTACCTGCCACGTCCTACAAGGAGTGCCAGGCAACAGCACAGGCCCAGAAGCTGTGCTTGTAGCCACAGACAGTCCCCAGACGTGAGACACCTACTAAACCACCTACCCCTTTGTCTTGCCTGTTCAAGAGAGCCACACTCAGGCAAAGGTGCCTGGGGCCGAGGCACTGCAGGCTTGGGGGCCAGCTGTCTCCACGCACACACCCAGGTGTCCTCAAGCTGCAGCGGGCAGGGTGAGGATGTGCTTCTCCTCCCTCCTCTATCACCAGGCCGGATTCCTGGTTGCTTTATAGACCCTGTGGCCTTTCCTAGAATCTGACCTTGCTCACCACCACCCCCATCTCTGGTGGTGTATATCATCTTCAATTTCAAAAGGCCCCGAATCCCCATATAAAATAATGGCTGCAAAAAGGGGTTGTGGGGAGGGGTGTTTTATGTGATTCCACCCACTGGCCCCCGGCCCCTCATCTTTGACCACTCCCTGCCCTGCCCGCACTTTCCACCCAGAGCTGTTTGTCGATCCCTGCACACCTTTGGTCACGCTCTCTCCTCTGTCTAGGGCTCCTGCACCAACCCCTCTCTCTTTACTTATGTAGCTGCCGCCCACTCACCCTTTACCTCTCAGCTCCAATCCCACCCTGGGATTGATTGTCAATTATCTGTTTATTTGTAGGCCCCAGCAAAGGAAGGGCTACAGCAAGACAGCTCTGGGCCCTGTTGTATTTACATCCCTGGGACAGGGCAGAGCCCCAGGGCTACTCAGAGAATGTTTGTGGAAAGGACCAATGAGCCAACAAATGAAGTCCAGGCTCCCCATTTGTTGCAACCTCCAGGTTTCCTGGGGTTGTTGCCATGGTTCCCAGGTGCTGTCCTCTGGTGGCCACTGCCAGCAGCCTACTCTGAGAGGTGGGCGCCATCACAGCAATGCCAGATTGTCGGGAACCATTTATTTTGTAAACTCAAATTATCAGGAAGCAATTTCATTAACAGATAGTGCTGCTTGATGAGTTCATTCCAATTCAGGGCTTATTTTTAAAGTGTCCTTAAAAGCTATATGGAGCAGGCTGAAGAGCTGAGTCTGATTTAATGGAAATCGCGTGATATTATGTCTCACCTGAGAACATCGGAACGCCGGGGCTTTTCCCTTGAACTGTGAGGACCCCTCCAAGCTACAGATATCTCCTCCAGTTTGACGAGGGGGTGGACAGGGGTGTGCATACATGAAGCTGGGCTCTGGAGCCTGTGGGCCCAATTCGAGAAAGGAACTCAACCCAGCAAATGCTTCTCCACCCTGGAGAAGCTCTTAGCACAGCCAGGAGAAAGACACACACAGAGTAAGAAATCACAGACTTACCTACCTTGTGAGGGCCAGGGAAGTAAGATGCACCGTGGAGATAGGCCGAAGGCCATTGGTCCTGGAGAAGAGAAGCCCCACACACTAGTGCCCTAGTCACGCCGGGACAAGTGTAAACTAGATGTTGTGTCCAAAGAGACACATCGCCCTGCCATCACAAGTAGTGTCAAAGTAATTCCAAACTTGACTTGGCATTTCCAGAGGAACACTGCATCTTCCTCGCCTCCTGCTCCCCACGACTCTACTCCGGTCTCTCCCTTTCCACCTCCAGCCCACAACCACCTTCACCCTCAGCTGTTGATTGTCAATCAACAGCCTCATTCATTTCCCCTTTACCCATTACCGAGGTTCTCTCTTCCCAGAACAAAAACATCAGCATCACCAGGAACTTGTTAGAAATGCAGATCTTCGGACCCCACGGCAGTCCTTCCGACACAAAAACTCTGAGTGTAGGGCCCAGTAACCTGGGTTTTAACAGGCTCTCCAAGGCTTTCAGAGGCACAGTTGAGCCACTGTTTTACCTCAGAGGAGAGCCCAGGAGCTGATCCACAGGGAGGGTCCTCCCCACCACTCTCTCCCTTGCTGTTTCAGTTCAATCTCTTGTACCCGTTCTCCTGATTTGGCATTAAAGAAATCTGGAAAACAAGTAGCCAAGAAAGAACTCACAGAGGGTGGGCAATGGCAGGAGATAATCCTCTTTAAATGGATGGGGGTGGAGGAGAAGGCCTGGGGACCCTCATATACCAGGGAACCTTGTGTCTTTCATATCACTCACACGGGGATATCTACCACGAGGCAAGGAGGGGACACTAACTAAAATACAAAATACACTAAGGAGGTGTCTGGAGGCTCACATTTACCCCAGTTCTTCTGAAGCTGGTCTTAATCCTCTGCAGCAGAGCCCAGGATTCAGAGAGTCATACAGCTGATTCCTGGGAATCTCTATGCACACCTGGAGACCCTAACCTCTACAGAGGTCAGGAGCAGCCCCCTTCTGGGGCTACCAGTGGGATCACACCGAGTCAACAGGATAGGCTCAAGTCACAAGTAGTGTCCTCTGGCACTAGGTAGGATGGATTCATGTGCAGCTCAGGGGCAGGAAGGAACACTCCCTCTCCAACCCAGGGGCTAGTGACCATGCCCCCCAGAAGGAGGTCAGTGCCTCTCGGCTCCCTAGGCTGCCCATCAACAACGTTCCTTAGGAATCTGGGCTACTGGCAGGACAAGGGCAAGAAAGAAGTTTCCTCCACAACCCTGGGACTGCTTATACCTGGGTTAGCTGCTCCTTGCACTGCTAATAGGGCTTAAAAAGGCAAATTACATGCCTGGTGCTTGCAATGCCTTTATCCCTCTTGTTTGTCTAGAATGTCTTCCACATGCATCATTTCATGTGATGGGCAGAACTGGTGTGATCACAATTACACAGATGAAGAAACTAAGGCTCCTAGAGGTTTTTTTCCAAGTCAAAATATGGTCCATGATCAGCATCACCTGGGAGCTTGTTAGAACTGTAGTCTCCCAAGCACCTATCGAATCAGAATCTGCCTTTTAGCAAGAGCCCCACCTGAATTTGAGAAGCACTGGGCTGGGTACTCAAGATCTGAGGTCAGTCCAATATTCTTTTATTTTATTTTTTTTTAATTTTTTTAATTTTATTTTATTTTTTATAAATTTATTTATTATTTAGGCTGTGTTGGGTCTTCACTGCTGTGCACAGGCTTTCTCTAGTTGCAGCGAGCAGGGGCTACTCTTTGTTGCAGTGCTCAGGTTTCTCATTGCAGTGGCTTTTCTTGTTGTGGAGCATGGGCTCTAGGGCCTGCGGGCTTCAGTAATTGTGGCACGTGGGCTCAGTAGTTGTGGCTTGCGGGCTCTAGAGCGCAGGCTCAGTAGTTGTGGCACACGGGCTTAGTTGCTCTGCGGCATGTGGGATCTTCCTGGACCAGGGCTCAAACCTGTGTCCCCTGCATTGGCAGGCGGACTCTTAACCACTGCGCCACCAGGGAAGTCCCCAATATTCTTTTACAACAAGTGATGCCACACTTTGAGTGATAAGGACCCTTTACTAGCAAAAGTCCATAAAAGTTCTCTGCTTTCTCGCCTGAGGCCTCTGTTAAACCACACTTGTTTTGCTCTTAGCTACCCTGAAGGAGAGGAGATGGAGGTCTGCATTCTCTGAACTCTGGGACTCCTCAAGGAGTAAAGCCTTTACTGGGGCTGACCCCAGGCAAAGGAAGAGCGATGCTGCCCTCAAGTGGCAGCTTCAACACTGCAGTTCACACAACACCAAATCAGAACTGACTGGAGGAGGGCCATCGGATTTTCAGGGAGCCAGATGATGTCATATGCAGAGCAATTGTTTTGGGGGACAAAAGCCCCATACTCTAGGCACACACCTTTCCAGAAGATAAACGTTTTTCAAAATAGCTGGAATAGGGATTCCTGGCTCTGCCATCCACCTGCTCTGTCAGCTTCGCCTGCTTTGACCTTTTCCTCATCCACAAAGTGGAGAGTTGAATATGTTTTCAAGAATAGTTCTCATGGGCTTCCCTGGTGGCGCAGTGGTTGAGAATCTGCCTGCCAATGCAGGGGACACGGGTTCGAGCCCTGGTCTGGGAAGATCCCACATGCCGCAGAGCAGCTAGGCCCGTGAGCCACAATTACTGAGCCTGCGCATCTGGAGCCTGTGCTCCGCAACGAGAGGCCGCGACAGTGAGAGGCCCGCGCACCGCGATGAGGAGTGGCCCCCGCTCGCCACAACTAGAGAAAGCCCTCGCACAGAAACGAAGACCCAGCACAGCCATATATAAATAAATAAATAAAAATAAATAATTAAAAAAAAAAGTGAATGGGAAAATTCCTCTTAAAAAAAAAAAAAAAAGAATAGTTCTCATGTTCTGAGTTTTTTATTCACTGAAAATACTGCACGTGTGTATTATTCAAGTATCCCGTGCTTCATGCTGGCTGCAGGGGGCAGTTGTGAACTAGGCAGAGTCCATCCTTCAGTTGAAGGATATAGAATAAACATGGACAGGACCAGTCACAGAGGAAAGGCCCCTCACCCAGCCTGGGGCTTTGTTTATGACTGCATGAGCCCTCCCAATTTTCTGAGTTCTATTACATACAACCCTCCTGGTCTTCATGGCAGTCTCACGAGTTCTAGAAGACTGCCTACCGGCATTGCTGAAAGGTACCCTATCATTTGGGTCATCCTTTTCTGGAACATCTACTGATCCAGCTCATCCTCAGAAATGCTCTGCTGGGATTTACATCGTGGAAGCTGAGGCATTGAGGCGGTTTTCCAAGTGTTTCCAGCTTTCTCTCCCCCAAGCATTTAGCCAAGTCTTGACCAAATAGTAGACCAGTCTATCCTAAATTTTAAAGTGCATGTAGAGGGAGCTTCCCTGGTGGCGCAGTGGTTAAGAATCCATCTGCTAATGCAGGGAACACGGGTTCGATCTCTGGGCCGGGAAGATCCCACATGCCGTGGAGCGACTATACTCGTGTGCCACAACTACTGAGCCTGCGCTTAGAGCCCTCGAGCCACAGCTCCTGAAGCCCGTGTGCCTAGAGCCCAGGCGCCCGTGCTCCGCAACAAGAGAAGCCACCGCAATGAGAAGCCCGTGCGCCACAACAAAGAGTAGCCCCCGCTCACCACAACTAGAGAAAGCCCGCGCACAGCAACGAAGACCCAACACAGCCAAAACTAAATTAATTAATTAAAATAAATAATGTGCAGGTGTAAAAAACAATGTATGTGGTAGGTAAGGGCCTGTTTACTTGTGATAAGAATTTTAAGTGTTCTTTCTCCCTCCATTGATCCAGGACTCCAAATCTTACCAGTCTACCTGGCCTTTGAAGGATGTACACACGGACACAACTAATGGAAATGGCCCCAAACATAGCTCCATTTTTTTTTCCTGCTTGTTGTCCTTGAACCTGGCAAATCCCAGGTTAGAAGTATTTCCCCTTTTCTCCCTCCCTGCCCTTATAGCATGTGTCAAAACTGGAGTGACAAGGTCAAGATTAGCGTGGCACTTGCTCATGGCTATTGGACTGATCTGGAAAGCAGTCTGTATTTTCACATCCTCTGAGATCTTCCCTCCCCTGATCCCCCAGAAATGTATTCCCTCCGTTACCATCCTGGAAATGTTGCTCCTATCCCAACAACATGGCCGTTTTTCCATTTTGCCTCCTACCCTGCTGCTTAAGAGGTCACCTCCTTCATTTCTACAGTTATGGCACCTGCTCCAAATTGCAGTAATCCAGCTCAGAGGACCAGGGCATTGAGGGTCATATCCCAGGGCTGCTCCAGCCAGAGGCAAGGGAGCACCACCCAGGAAAGGAATGCCATGGTCTCCGGGTAACTGGAGGAAACTATCCCCTTTTGCACACAAGACAGCAGGCCTAGGATGCTGCCAACCTCCTTCCTCCCCAAGTAGATCCCTCATTTCAACTAGGCCAAGCTTCCTGACCAGATACTCTCCTCCACCTGGGGCCTCACTGCACGCCCACAAAGCCCAGCTACCCCCCTTCTAAAGCATCCTCTCAGCATCTAACCTCACTGGCCACTGCCACCTCTCACTTCTCAAATCTCCCTCCTCCCTAACATGCCTCATGGATGATCATTCCCCTCTGGCAGCTGCTTGTTTCCTTCAAAGCTTCCGCTTCCTCTTCATGACACAGCCAAACACCATCCTTCACTCTCTAAAGCAGAAAGAACAAACCCTGACCCCCAAAGCTTCCTTCCGCATCCAACTGCAGCTTCAGGATCTCTCGATTCCATGTCTGTACAATTTCCTAATCTTATCCAGACTCTCACAAACATCTGCACTGACTCCTGCAGACCGGAAGCTCCACATGTCTATTACATCTTTTATTCCAGGTTTGAAACCTTGGAGCCATTCTTCTTGAAATATACTTTTAATTTGTTTAACATTATAAAATTCCAAAATGCTTATTACAGAAATCTTAGAAAATACAAACAAGCAAAAACTTACAGACAGAAATCACTCTCAATCCCACACCGGGAGAAAACCATTTCATTTTGAAACACCTATCCAGTTTTGATATTTATGCAAACACATTCCATGTTCTTTCCAAACACGGGAAGCTGTGCGTATTGTTCTATAACCTGTATTGTAATTTTACATAAGAAATGATCTGTTAAAGCTAAAGAAAAATGACTGAAATCAATCAAGTATACAAAGTGTACTACCAAAAGCCAGATCAATATAAAATGTCAATAGGCCCCTGAAGCCTAGCCTGAGTTGCCTTGTCATTACCCCATAAAGGTTAACTACTTCCTCTGCTTCTAACAGCATGGTTTTGTTTTAAAGTCACTTTTCCATCTTCCCCCTTCCTCCCGTACCAAGACCTACCATTTCCCCCTTCATTTGGCTCATCCCCCTAAAACGTGGATTATTTTAAAAGTTCCACTACCTCCAACCTCCCCCAGGCCCCACTCACTCTGCACATGTCACATGAGCATCCCTAAAACATTGTCACTCTCAGGTCAGGCTAAAAGCCCCAGTGCGCCACACCAGGACTCCAGTCTCTCAGCCCTACCACCTCTGACAGTGCCCCAACAAAAACCCCTCAAGATGTTTGATAGGCATCTCAAAGGCCACTGCTCTAAAGCCTCTGTGTGAATTCTCACCAACCCGATGGGAGCCATAAAAGAAGTCCTTCACATTAAGCTGAAGCTGCCCCACTGCAAAACCCTCCCACCAGCCCTGGCTTGCCTCCAACACCCTCTTCCCCAGTGACACCAGGGATGCTGGTCTCTCTCCTGGGTAAACAGGTGTGCTACTCTTTCCAGGTGATTCCAACAGCCCTATAAAGTGGCTACACTCTGGATAATCACTAGCTAGCTGGCTTCCCACTCATATTACCAGGTGCCCACTCTTCTCCCTAAGACAGAGGCCCAGAAGAAAAAAAAAGACTTTACTCCAGACACTTCTTGAAGGTGGCGGGGCACAGGCCCTGTTGGTAGGCCTGGCACCGGGACTGTTAAGTAGCAGGACTACAGGGAGGAAGGCCCCAGACCCCTCCCCATCTAGGCCCTATGCTTTGTATAGTTAGGGTCTCTTCTGGTGGCTTCAAGCCCTTTCAACACTCAGCACCACCCCACATACACACCAAGACGCACATGCATGCACACACTGTTGGAACTGTCACTGGTAACAACCGTTACTAGCACATTCTGGGCCATGTCCTGTTCTTTGAAGGGGCAGTCATCAGTCCTGGCACTGGCCTTTATAGGGCCGTAACCCACCTCCTGCTAATATCAAAACCCTCAAAGGCCCAGTCACAGGAGCAAGGTAAGGATTTCTAAGTCAGAGAACTGGGCCAGGACTCTGCATGGGAGAATAAGTATGGAAAGAGCTACTTCTTACCACCCAGTGTGCTAAGCCTCCAACGTTCTTCAGAATGGAGGTCTCTGACAAATGTTAACTACTTGGAATTTAGCTTAGAGGACTCTTACCTCTAGAGAAGAGTTTTTATTTAAAACACAAAAACATACAAACATACACACATACACACCATTATGAAATTAAGAAAACCATTCCTTTGAGTGTAAGACAGGTTTCTTTTTATTAAGTTTTCCTAAAACTTGTCTCATGTTTACTGAATGTTTTTCTTTGTGTAAGAACGTAACCTGGAGCTTTAACAAACCAATTTGGACAACACAACCTGGATAAATGCTTGTCTGCACACAAGTCATCATTTACCATTCTCTGGCCTGGCCTCCATGTAAATCCAATTGGTCTTAAAGCCTATCTAAACAGAGAGCAAGCAGACCACATCATCTTATTTCTAGTTTAAACTTTAAACCTCAAACTCACCCCCAACCCAAGACCCACACCCGCCCCCACACACAGAAGAAAATTTTTAGAAGAAATGGCCATTAGGAACTGAGTCAGTTGCCTAAGAATTGGCTTAATCCTGCAGCCAGCACTCCTAAGTAGCTCTAGGCCTCACAGCAGGCCAGCTGGAACTCTTGAAGCAGGACAAGTAGAGAATGGATAGAGGAGGCTCTAAGAACAGGGCCAAGTCCTGGTGCTGCGAGGCTTCCACACATGCTTACACTCCAACATAAATACACTTCCACCTTCCTCCTCTAAGTGATGTTTCTCTACAGCACTGTAGAGCTTGTAACACTCTAAATTTTTTAGTGCAGAGATGGACAGAAACTTATTCTAGATATGCAAGGTATAATCTTATTTCTAACAACATAGGCCAAAATTAACAGAGCAGCTCTCTGTTATACAGATTAACAATTACAAAGGTCCAAAAAGTAACCAACAAAGATTTTAACAGTTTCTAGGGCAGGTACCAGCTCTGGCCTCTAATACTACAGGTTTCCCTTAGTTTCCAAAATGCCTCACTCCTATCAACACGGCCCAAAGGGCAGTCACAGGGAATGCTTTGGTGCTCCTGACACTGGCTGCACAGTAAGAATGAGGTGTTGCTAAAGTCAGCACCACACTTCTTTAACACTTATTTCAGACTCATCCAGTACAATCCAGTGCATCTTAGTTTTTTGTATGATCTGTCCGCTGTTTAACACATACAAATTGGCAGATTCATGACAGATATTAACACAACACGTAAGTGATTGTGAATGAGCAAAAAAGAACTTTTAACTCTTGTAAGACTTCAAGCTATACCTCAAATTTACACAGAACATCTCTAACCTGAATAAGCAGGCCAGGATACAAATCTTCACACCATAATTAACAAGAATCAATCCCTCAGTTAAATTTACCATGCCTATATCCAACAGTACGTCTACCCAATTCTAACCTTCCGAAGAGAAAATTATTTAGACTTTGATACTTGGGATATTAGTGGACATACTTTCAGGAACATACATTCTCAGGAAGAGCCTCCAGGTCTAAAATCCTCAGTTAACAACTTGCTCCACGTGAAAGGATCTATTTTCCCAGGAGCAACACACGGCATTTGTAATAGGAGCTCCTTTAACTGGGGGAAGATGGGAAGACAGGAAGACGGGGTGGGAGTCCCAGCGGAGCTGACTGACACGTGAAGAAGCTCAGAGCATACCTTTGTTGTTCTCTGTTAATCCATGCCATGCTCTCTAGTCCTCAGAAACAGAGGGAGACCCCTCCCCCATCCCCACACCAAGCAGGGAGCCTTTGTGGCAATCTCCACAGCAGATGTGTGAAGCACAATTAGAGTTCCTGCCATATATGTCATCACAAAAAGTCTGCTTGATAGCTAGGTATAGCTTGTGCTATAGCTCAACTTTCTAAAACAAACTTCTCTTTGTATAAGCATGATTAAACATAAAAGGAGTGAAGCATAAGCTCAGTAAGACTAACTGGGCTTCTAAATAGTACCATTATGAAAAAGATACAATGCACTTCATTTCTGTATCTAACTATTTCGAAGTCAAAATGCTCCATACATTACCTATATCCCCCCCCCCCAATCCCCTAAAAACTAAGAAATCTCCAGTATTTAATTGCTCTAGTTGATATTTAGAACAAAGTTGACAACTTAAAGCTTTATAATAGTCTGTTTTAATATAAACAATTGTTGGAATCAATCAATGTCCATTTCAGGAAGCTTCTTGTCTGAATCCGAAGGCAGAGCTGTGTCTGTACCCTGCTCAGCAGCCTGAGGGCCTGGGCTGTCTCCTTGTCCATCCACTGGTCCATTCTGCTCTGCATTTTTTTGCTCCTCTTTTGGAGGTTCCACTTTGGGTTTTGGCTTTGAAATTATAGGGCTACAGATACTCGTCAGCTCCTAGAACAACAGGAGAGAAAACTGTGGTTTCTTGTAACAAATTTTACATGGCATACTAAAATCCAAGTCCACCCTCTCCGACCCTATCCCCAAGCCAGAAGCAAAGATGCAATAATGAAATTCTCTCCTATTAATAATAAATAATGAGACTGACTAGAAAAGACTATTAAATCTTTAAAATCATACATTACTTTAATTTTAGCTTCAATCTCTTTTGCCTTGACAACTGGATCCACGGTCAGACTCTGCTTGTTCTGCAGATTCAGCTTGTTATTCATCCACTCCATGGCCTCATTCGTGCTTTTTTCTACCCTCACCAAGTCAACAGCATCCAAGTGGTCATACTGGTCCTCCTGCAACCAGTAGCCAACCAGACAAGTGTCAAAGGATGATACTGTCCCTACTCATATATTGTCTAGTTCTTTACCATCTTTCAAAAAGTTACAATCTTTCCCAAAATGAAGCCCATCTAGCCTCACAAACTACATAGACATTCAATTCCCGAAAAATTCAGAAAAGTAACCCCAATTTTTAAAACAGAGGAAATACATTTAAAGGCCAAAATTACACAAAGTGGTAATTAAAATGCTTCAGCAGCATAAATAGCACATGCTTTACACAAAATCTTATAATTCCACAATGTAAAAAAAAAAATTACATGTCATTAGGTATGAGACCTGAGGTTTAGGCATCCTTGTTAGGAACCAAAATAATAATGAGTACAGTTTTTTAAAAGAGGCCTTTCAGAAGCAAAATTTTTTAATTGAAAGTAATTTTTTTAGAAAGCTCAATTTATCTGTCTTAAAGTTTCTTACACTGACAATACATCAAGAACCTGGAGTATAATAGTGGAGTTAACCAAACTATTTACCAAAGTTTGAGAGCAATCCAAACTTTGGAATCAGACCTCAGGCCAAATCCCAGCTCCCCCAATAGTAACCTTGGGTGAGGATTAAAGAAGTTAGAAATTATCTATAAATGTTGATACTACCACCTACTTCATAAGGGTACTGTGAAAATTTAATCAGATAATATACTTATGGAATATATATCATATAGTGCTCAAAAAAAATGAAAGTAGTTTATTGTTGAGACAGTCCTACATCTGCATAACAAACTAAATTATTTGCCTAATGTGTTCTAACACCAAAATAGAGCAAGTTAAGTCAATGATCAAACATTTCATAACAAGAAAAGGAAGCTGAATAATATTGCTCAATTCCATAGTCCCCTTATTAAAGAGAAGCAGCAAATCCCAGGGTTCTTAGTAAGATTATATAAAATATTATACATTACATTAACATCCAAAAAGAAAATACTATCATTAAACAACAGTTAAAAAGAAGACAAAGAACTGCTACGTAAATGTCTCAAAATTTAACTCTACCGAAACAACAGTGGGGAAGAGGAGAAAAAAAAAAAAAAAAAGATACCTTGTTTTTGAAAGAGCTGATTACTTTCATAAACTGTTGGATTTGTTTCCCTAGTTCGTCAAATAATTTTGGTCTTTCTTCAGATTCCTGGAATCGTATCTTAATAGGCTGACCTAGATTCTTAACAGAAGAGAGAATATACAAATTCTTCACAGGGGAGTTTAAACTGTAAGAGTAGTATCTTTCTACTAAGATTGATTATGAATTAAAATACATTTAATCTCCATGTTCTATATATAAGAAGTTGAATATTTTTCCCCAGCCAATTGAAATATATCCCTCAGTCTACATGAGAATATACCTCAATACTGTTCCAAGTGGAGCCACTTCAACTTGTCACTTGAACCCTAGTTCTCAAAATACATTAGGGAGACAACCAAAAATTAGGTGCCTCCAGACAGTGATATACAACACCATATATGAAGTACACTTGAAAAAATAAAAACAAAAATTTTTTTTAAACCTGTATCTGACAAAGCCTCCAGCTGTAACCATCAATTTACCAGATAAGATTAAACACCAGAGTTGAAAAGGAGCAAAATTCAGACCAGGAATAAATCCTCCAGCACGAATGATCAAGTTTTTTCATCAACTAAGTAAGGGAGGAGAAATGATGGAAGGAGAACTATAGACACAGATTTAAGAGACATATCAACAGAATGTATGGACCCTGTTTGGATCCTGAGTCAAACAAACTAAAAAATAATTTATGAAGCAACTGGAACCTGAAAATGGACTGAAAATATGGTGGTATTAAGGAATTTTTATGCCTGTGATAATGGTACAGCTTAAGGCTACATTTTCTTTTAAATACACATTGAAATATTTTTGGATTAAATATAACCTGAGAGACTTGCTTAAAATAACTGGGAGTGGAAAGGAGCAGAAATGAAACAAAACCGGACATAAGTTGACAACAGTTGAAGCTATTATTCTGTCTACTTTCATGTGCTGGACATCTCCCATAATAAAGAGTAAATCAAAAACCTCAATGGGAAGGATGTCACTGGAGACTCTTAATATTCTTGCCAGAATGAAAGGAAACTGCAGGCACTGTCCTTCAGCAATTCCATTTCAGAGGTCTGTCACAACGGCCCAGTTTGACAAGAAACGAAGTAATCCAGAGAAATGCAAAAAGTTCTTCTTGTGTGTTTGCATCTTTTTCCAAACAAAAGCCCTCAACTTTAAATAATTCTTTGTGCTTTTAACTCTAAGGTGTAACTATCAGCTTCTTTATATACAAAACCAGACGCTTCTGCTCTATTGAGAATCAAAGCTGTATACACGCAGCCCTGCTCCAACTGCATTGCAAATACCTTTAGGACAGGGATGCATCTTGCTAGTCTTTCAATCTCTTGACACCAAGAACATACTCAAGCTCCAATTCAGTGAAACAGTTTAGGTCTAAACTCAATTTCCAGAAAAATTCTTTTGCTATTACAAAGTTCTAAAAGAAAGATAGTGAACCTAAGTGATAAAAAGTATAGCTCTTCAGTCACTTTCAACCTGCCTTCACTTACTTAACATGAGAATTACTCTCAATTTTGAGATACTCTCCATGGAAACTACAGCATTTCTGCTTTCAAGAGTCACTCACTTTTAATTCAGCCAATTTATCAACATAAACTTGCTTTGGCTGGTCTTCTCCATCCTCATACAACCAATTTTCAGTATCTTCTAGTTTTAAGGTAAAATTGTTACGGTCCTAAAGATGAAGGAAATATTGCAATTTAGTCAGTCAAAACTCAGTTGATTCACAAATGAAGAAGCAGGCACAGACTATGATATATACGGATTTTCTTTAAAATACGGGGGAGTGGAGAGATGGGGATATGGAAAACAAGATTGACAAAATGTTATCTTGTTTTATAGGTACAAGGGGGTTTATTACACTATTTTCTCCGCTGTAGGGGACATATGGATATGTTTGAAAATTTCAGAATTAAAAACTACATTTAAAACTAAGTGAGTTACATAGTTAATAATACTGTAGTGCATATATGAAAGTTACTAAGAGAATAAATCTTAAAAGTTCTCGTCACAAGAAAAAAAATTTTTTAAGTACGTGTAGTGATGGATGTTTAACTAGACTTATTGTCGTAATCATTTCACAATGTATACAAACATCGAATCATTATGTTGTACACCTGACACTAATATAAAGTTATATGTCAATTATACTGAATTTTTTTTAAGAAGTGAGTTAAAATAAACATCAGGGAAAAGTAAGCTGATTTAAAGAAAAATACTAGGTAAAAAATAGCATGCAAAAATGTATCAAAAAGTGACACACCAAAAAAAGAGTGATGCACAAAGTCTAACCTTTGGGAAACACTCTATCAATAGAAAATAAAACGATATAAAACTTCTCCCCAAAAAAGTGCATTTTTAATCATTTTTCTGTATACCTACAGATACAAACTTCCCTTGTTAATAACTACATTTAAGGATCCTGCCGGAAGACGCACACTAAGCAGGCACACTGCAGCACATACTTACATCTTCACTCACAAACTTCTCATATTCACCACTAAGCTTGTCTCTCATTTCGTACACGTATTCTTCTACTGCATTCTTAGCATCATTCCTCTCCTTCTCTAGTTTATCCTGCATGATCATCTTACCCTGTGAACAGTACAGTCAGACATTCAGAAAACTGAGACAATTTCCCCTTAACTATTAAGTAATATAAAGGTAGAGAAGCCTTCTTCCTCAAATCCTTTTAGTTCTGTGAATCATCCACGGAAAGAGAGCTGGAAGCATCAGTCCTTAGTACATTATGAAGATCAAGTGAGAGTTCTGTGGGTGTGCTTAGAAAAAAAGAGCAATAGAAGAAATATCAAGATGTTGAAACTCAAAAGCAAAAATAAGGAAAAGAATTTAAGACAAGAGAACTTTAAGAAACTATTAGTTCAATGTCACAAGGTGAGTATACTCTGCTTGTATTACATACCCAGGAAAATCAAATTATTCATATAGTATAGATGCTAAAGGGTCTATGAAACAAAACTATTCTAAGATCCAATGTACATATGATGAGAAACCTCACAGACAATAATTAATTGAATAACTGCGCTCCAGGGTCCCAAACCTTGCATCGCTCACCATAACTACAGTTACATATTGACTGGCAACAGGGAAAGGAACTAATAAACAAAATATTAAGGCTAATGTGATTTCTCCTGCTGATCAACTTCCCTGACCCTGGCCTCAAACATCCCAATCGCTAGTGAACAACCAAACTCACACACCCAAACATGAATGATACCTCCCCTAAATGTCAAAGATCTCATAACAGAGTTTTTAGCAATAAAGACATAATATCACCATAAAAGAATTTTGATGTTATGTCTTGGGATCTATTAAACTTGTCCTCCAATACCCCAAAATCTAAAATTGTTCTCAAACCCCATACAACCTAAAACACATGAAGGTCACTAGACACAGAGTTTGAACACTAAGGTCACGTTAACTTTTTAGCTTATTGTTCTAAAAGACTTAAAATAACCACCTCATTTTCAATGTACAAGTTGAGCATCTCTCTGTCTATCTGCCATAACAGCTGATTCTCAATTGGCAGGTCCACAGTACTGGTCTTCACTTTTGCCTTCTTGGCTTGAGGGGGCTGGTCCATCTTTTTGTCTTTTGATCCAGCTTGAGAAGTCTAAAATAACAGAAATCATTAAGAACACTTATACAGACTCTTAAACTTCCAAATGAGGCATGTTTCAAAGGCTGGCTTTGCTTTTTTATTAACTTAGTTTGTGTTCTTACAATATCTGGAAAGTTAAAAATATAAATATTTTTGACTATAAATAGTCAAATCCATAGAGATAGAAAGTAATGGTGGTTGCCAGGGGACGGGGGGAGGAGGGATAGAGGAATGGGGAATTGTTGCTTAATAGGTAGTTTTAGTTTGGCAAAATGAAAAAGACTGTAGCACAATGTGATTATACTTAACACTACTGATCTGTACACACACATACACTTATTTACATACATATACACACAAAAACAACCTCCCATAATCCCACTATCAACATATAATCACTATTAAATATTCTCTAATTTACTTCCCCTCTTATCTAAACATATGAACATGCAGAGGAAATTAGTGGGGAGAGGGTATGAAATTTTTAAGGATCAGAAATCCAGTAGTAATATGACTTCCAGAGTATCTGCACCTATTTACATTCTCACAAGGAGTAACAGAATCCATTCCACTGTACGCTGGCCAAAAAAAGGAATTCATTTACCATGATCTATTATTTTCGTTGGGTCAATAACCTTTTTTCACACAGTTATAAGGCATACTTATTTCTTCAAATTGCCTAGTCATATTTCATCCAGCGTTCTCTTGGGATCTTTGTGATTTTTCCCCCTAAGTGATTGACTCTTCTAGTTTTTTTCTAATCTTCTATTATTTGTCTATGCAAGCTTTTATTGTTGAATCTATCCACCTTTTCCTTTGTGATTACTTTCATTGCTTTTATGCTTTGAAAGCTCTTGCTGATCCACAAATTAGAAAAATATCCATTCCAGTTGTTTTTTATTTGTAACTTTCAAGTAATCTAGAATACAAAGTCATTTCCCCATCTCCTGTCCAAATCTTAAATCAGGGCTGATTTATGTATCATTTGTGTTTTATTTCCCTTAGAAACAATACTATGAATGGCGTCAGTTCCCGAGCCACCTCAGGGAAGCAACATAAATAACAAACCCCATGAAACTTGCCACAGCTCCATGGCATTGGCGGGGGGGGGGGGCGGGGGGGGCGGGCAGGCAGGCGGGTCCACCTCTCTCCTTTCTCCTCCCCGACCTTCCCAAACACAGAAAAATACATACTTCTCTTGCCCACTGCTGCCCCCAACCCAGGCTATAACAGGTCTTCCACCTTGGAAAAGGCCTACAGTACACTGAAGCATCTATGAGGATGATTTCCTCTGCCATTTTTTTTTTTACAATTATTTGCACAGCTAAAGGAATAAAATTTGTTAACTGACATGAAAATGGGTACCAGACTTAAGCCTCCTAAAGGCTCTGCCAAACTTTTTTAAATGCCGCAATCAGAAATACCTTAGAAGGTGAAATTATACACTGCAATGTCATAAATAATTTTAAAGAAAAGCTGTTTTCAATGCTGATGACAAAATTTAAACATGAAAACTCGAAAGTTAAAGAACAGGTTGTAAAGGATCCAAAAATGCTACATATTCATTTAAATACTTGGGATAAATATTAACATTATTTACAAAATATATTTCAAAACATTATTATTTAAAAGTGTATTTCAACAAAAAGACAAGTTTCAGAGAGTTGACAAAATTTGAAAAAACCATCTTTCATTGTTTATTAGTAAAGAATAAATTATGGGTAGGATGACTATTAGTAACAGCCATTCAGAAACCAGCATGAACCAATCACTAGCCTAGTAAAACTAGGGCTTCTAAGTGCTTTCTTCCCACAAACCATCCAGACTAAAGTTCAAAGACCATTCTGCCAAAGATACTTTCCAACCGTACTACAAAATCTTGCTTTAAAGACTGTTCAGATAAATGAAGATTTCTAATATAATTCCCTTCCAAGACATATGTCAGCCAAAACCATTATGTAAAAAGACAGCAAATCATACTCTAAAACACAATTCATACCTCCATTTCTTCAGACTCTGCCTTATTTTCTGCTGGTGTCTGCTGCTGTTGCTCTTCAACATGTGGTTCCTCCTGATCCACTTGCATCTTCTGAAAAACAGGTCACATCAAATCCTGAAACTAGGAAATACTAGTGAAAGACTAAGCAACCTTCATGACACATTGGCAAAATCACATGATGTGCAATTCCTGCTAATTACCAACAATCAGACAACCCAGACTCAAATTCCAGCTATAACACATACGTTACACTTAGAACATGAAAGTTCTCCTCTCTGGATCTCGGTTACTACATCTGTACAACGGAAATAACTCTTGCCTTGCCCTTATATAAATAAGAGCGGCTATAGAACTACATTGTAAAACCATAGCAGTACTTATAAGCACACAGCGTGGCAATATTTAACACAATAAAATCTGAAGAAAGCATGAGTTTCTCCTAGCTTCCTCATGAATACATTTCTCTCAAAAGTCGTAACTTTTTCTAGCAGTTTTTAAATCAGCCTTTCCATCCTCAAAAGTACAACCACTGTGCACATTAGGGGAGGTGGACACCTTGAAAATTCTGTTAAAGCTGTTAAAAGAACAAAGGCTGACAGAAATGACAAAGAAGGGAGAAGTTTGTAGAGACCTTGAACCACACTGGCTTTCAATGCCTGCAGCACATTATAATGACCTCGGAGGCTTTTAAAACTGACACCTGGGCTCTAGCCCAGACCAAGTCAAACAAAATCTGTGGGGATGAGACCCCAAACATTTATAGTTTTATAAAGCCTTGATTTTTATACACAATAAGTACAAGACCCAGTGCATGATTCCAACAAATAAGTGTGAATTCTATGCTACTTGTGGAAATAATCAACTGAGACTCAGCATTCCCCAGTAATCAGAAAGAACCAAGAATAAGTCAAATTGAGAGGTGCATGGTCTGAAGGAGGAAGCCAACTATGTCCCATTTCTATACAAATTCTGTATAAAGACTTTGTGTTGGTTCACATATGATGGGGTATGCATGCAAACCTACTCTCAGCAGCTCTGTCACCCAGTCTATTTGCTAGAATTTCTAGACAAGTGTCACCTCTGAGCCATTACGAATGGCCTAAAATGGTATAAGATTGTCTAGATTACCTCTTCCTCCTTTGCATTCTGATCTGTTTCCATCGGTTCCTCATTTTCTTCAAACTTGTGCACTTCCACTAGAGATGCACTGGACACACTGAAAATGCCATGGACATTTACTCGAACCTTGACTTTCACTTTTGAACTGGAGCCATCAGACTGAGGGGTGACTTTCTGAACTGAAAACTGAGCTAAGGACATAAGAAAGACAAAAGAGAACACATAACCTAAGAGGATGAATTCAAACACAAATACATGCCCATACTGCCAGGTTATGTCCATTTCTCCGTGAAAGGTCAGTAACATGATACTTCAAATAAGCAAAGTGGGCACTCTTAGAATCTTACTAAATCATCAGATTTCTCCTTCCTCTCTCACATATAGTCAAATTCTTATTTATCTTGTCTCAATTAAGGACTCAAGTACCTCCTAACTCTTCAAACATGTCCTTCCCTCCAGTGCCTTATTCCAATTCATCTTTATAGGCTACTGCCAGATAAATTCCTAGAATAGATTTGTCCCACTTTCCTCTACTGAAAACCCCAGTGATTCCATACTGCTTGTCACTTATCAAGAAACTGTCATTTCTAGATTCAGTTACCATACCAGGGTTTTGTTTATGTGTTTTAATTCATAAAACTCTGTAAAGTATGAATTATCACACCTAGTCCTGTTTTTAAAATGAGGAAAACAGAGTAGGTTAACTTTCCAAGCTTCTACGTGCCATTCAGGATATTCCTAATACTTTACCCATGCATTCTAGTTCTGTAATTATCATGTTAACTCTAGTTTCTCTCTCCTCGACTGGTATTATATCCAGATTCTAAGTTTCTCAGAGTCAATGAAGACTCAAGCCAACATGGTTCCATAACCTGTGATACTGATTATCACAATTTCTTAATGATTTTCTGTGTACACCTAACTCTATGTTAGGGTCAGAATTGAACCTCTTCCAACTCCTTTCAGTAACTAGCACCACATTATGCACAAGGTATAACAATAATGTGCATTAACCAAGAACTACAGCCCAGGGAATTCCCTGGCGGTCCAGTGGTTAGGCCTCTGCGCTTTCACTGCCGAGGGCGTGGGTTCGATCCCTGGTCGGGGAACTAACTTCCCGCAAGCCGCACAGAGCATCAGTCAATCAATCACTCAATCAATCAATAAAAATAAAAATTAAACTAAAAAAATTTTAATTAAAAAAAAAAAAAACAAGAACTACAGCCCACAATAGGAGATCCAATTAAATAATGACCATCCTGCTGGTTCTAAACCTGGTAATACGACTGAAAGTGGTTTTTTTGTGCATGTGATCTAAAATACCTAAATTTCAGCATACTCTACTTGCTTTGCTATTCCAGTTCTCCCAAGCACACATAATTTTTCTTTTCTTTTTTTTTTAATTCTCAACTCTTTACTTACCTATAGCAGGATCTGGATAGGGTAAATCCTGAGGAGAGCTATAATAGGCCTCAAGAGTGAAAGGTTCCTTTCTATAAAATGTGAGTACTTTAGAGAAAGGAGCAGCATGATTTTTTGAAAAGACTTCACAGTCACTGAACAGAGGAAAAAGACAAAAACACAAATTTAGGACATTGCTAACACTTTTTACCCATGTATTCTAGGTTTGTAATTACTGTATAGCTCTAGTTACTCTTCTCAACTGGCACTGTTTGCAGATTTTAAGGGTTCCCAAGAAAAAAAATATGTATATGTGTGTGTGTGTGTGTCTAGTGTCAGTTTTAAACATATATATATATATACTCCAATCAGCACATAAAAGGCACCAATTATTTCAGCAGGATCAAATAAAAGAAGCTAGTAAGGACACAAACTTATTCTGATGAATGACTAAATAATCACTTTGCTTCATGCACTACAGCAAAATATTACAGATGTGTATAACTTGAAATGGAGAGTATTTTCTAAGACTTAACACTTAAGTACAAAAATGATTAAAAAACATTATTACCTTGACCCTTCTTCAGCTGGAGAATTCCATCTCAGAGATATTGGATATGGTACTACATCAGTGATAGAAAATTCTCTGACTTTGAAAGCAGGCGATAAGATTGCACACTAGAATAATAATTTTTAAAAATTCCATTTGACAAGTAGACATACGAACTAATTATTACAATACCTATAAAGAATGACTTCAGAAGACATCTATTTACATTAATAACTTAATAGTACCTAAACTAAGTGGTTTTATAAATGTCTATCATTTGTCAAACCACCCATATAATCTAGCTATTCCTTATTACTTTTCCATTAACCTCAACCTTTATTTAACTGATGTATAACACTACTTCACGCAACAAATATGCCAAATTCTAGTGGTATTTCAGGCTTACGTATGTTTCTAGTGACTTATTTCATCTTATTACATGTTATATAGTACAAACAATTCCATTTATGAACACCACTTCTGACACCAATTTTAAAACAGAAGTTTTAGAATCTTAGACCTTAAGATCACTGAGCTAATCTCAGACTAGCTGGATACATAAAACCACTGCTGTATTTACAATGACCTATATAAATGGCTACCTGTGAAAGAAAGCAAGCTCACCTGCAATGCACAGCCTCTAGTAACAGCTTCATCGGCATTTAGTGTTGTACTAAGTTCTTTACCAAAAAATTTGCTGATCTTCTCTTTCACTGCAGGGATTCGTGTTGCACCACCAACTATCTCCACTGCATAAATATCTTCTTTCTTTAACTCTATTTAAAAACAATTAGAATAGACGTTTATATTAAAAGAATCTTTTAACTAGTATTTTACAGTGAAATAAAAAGAGCAATATAACGTCTTATCACAACAAAATAATTCACAAATGCATAACAAAACCCCACCACTCCTAATCCCCTCCACAATAACACGTGAGCGTGCACACAACACACAGGTGTGTGCTCAAAATAATGAGGGCAGAGTGGCACGACAATATTGGGACTTAAGAGGTGAGAGTCAGGAATACCTAATGTCCTACAGTGCACAAGTCCTACAATCTTGGAAACAGCCTCACACAAATAAATGTTAAAACATCAATAATTAAGCTGGCCATAAGGAAAATAAAAGGGCCTCAAAATATTGGACTATCCCTGACATGGCGTGAAAAAAAAAAAGTATGCAGATGCACATCTAGCCACTCCAGCACTCCAGCCAGAGTATAAGCATAGGCCAGATTATAACACAGGTACAATCTCCTCATATCAGAAGGAGAGAAGGTACACACCAAGGCTCTGCTGTCACTCATAAAACACCTCTTAATACCACCTGGTTGGGACTTCCCTGGTGGCACAGTGGTTAAGAATCCGCCTGCCAATGCAGGCGACACGGGTTCAATCCCTGGTCCGGGAAGATCCCACATGCCGCAGAGCAACTAAGCCCGTGCGCCACAACTACTAAAGCCTGCATGCCTAGGGCCCATGCTCTGCAACAAGAGAAGCCACCACAATGAGAAGCCCACTCACTGCAACTAAAGAGTAGCCCCCACTCGCCGCAACTAGAGAAAGCCCACGCGCGGCAACAAAGACCCAACGCAGCCAAAAATAAATATTAAAAAAAGACAAAACCCACCTGGTTTCCTGGTCACATTTTGTGCAACAAACACTGACAATTTGTTGAGAAGGGCTATTTAAAGAAATGGGCTGACCCAGTATGGAAAGAACATGCCCCTCTGTGATAATCATTCTGATTTAAGAGCTGAGCCTGTGTCAAGATTAGAGTACATCTCAACACCATGAAATAGCAACCAACACAAGAGTGGACTCTAGGAAAAGGTTTGTCAAAGGTTTGCAGAACATTAGTAATGCATTCCTAAATCAAACTTCCACCTTTTAGCCCAAGATAAAATTAAAGCATCCTATTAAGTATGTGATTATCATATCCTCCCTTTACTTATTTTTCAACAAAAGATTCACTGACAGAAAAAACCTACAAGACTACCACAGCAGCACTGCTAAAGACAATTTTTACCACCATGAAATACCTGAGACTTTAAATCCATCTTTGAATCTGAATTACATTTCCTGGGAAAACTATCAGATTTCCCTAGACACTATTGGAGGTCCTCCAGGGGGACGATATTGATAAAAAGAAGTTTCATACAGCACTGAAGTAGTTCATACAGTGAAAATTTGTAAAACTGGAAAAAAAAAAAAAGTAATTAACATTTTCCAAAGAGCCCAAGATGAACAGTCACAATAATACTTACTGGCCTGTTCCAAAACACTACGGAGTGGTGGCTCCACTCTAGCTAAGAGATCATCACACATCTCCAGAAATTTGCCTCTATGGAAAAGAACAATAATAGGTTAAATCACATTCCACTTTTATGTAAAATAAATCTCTATAATCAAAAAGACAGATAACAAGTACTGGCAAGGATGGAGGGAAACTGGATCTCACATACATTCCTGGTGGGAATGTAAAATGGTGTAGCCACTTAGCAAGAGTTTGGCAATTGCTCAGCATGTTATACATGGTGCTCCCACATGACCCAGCAATTCCACTCTAGGTATCTATCCAAGACAATTGAAAACATATGACCACACAAAATTTGCACATGAATGTTCACAACAGCATTATTCACAGGCAAAATAGTGTGAAAAACCCTATTATCCATCAAGTGTATTCAGCAAAAAAGAACAAAAACAATAAAAGTGACGGATACATGCTGGAACATGGATGAACTTTGAAAACATTATGCTAGGTGAAATAAGCCGATCACAAAGAACACGTTATATATGACTGACCCCATTTATATGCAATGTTCAGAACTGCCAACTCCAAAGAGACAGAAAGTAGATTAACCACTGCCTAGGGCTTGGGGAAGGAAGAACAGATGGGGAAAGACAGCTACTGGGTACAGATATTTTTTTCTCTTTAATTAATACACTTTATTTTTTTAGACTGGTTTTAGGTTTACAGAGAAATAAACAAAAAGTACAGAGAATTCCCATACACCTCTTACCCCCACACCCAGTTCCCCTGTTAACATCTTGCATTAGTGAGATACATTTCTAACAACTGATGAGCCAATACTGATACATGATAGTATAAATTAGGGTTCTACATGATTTGACAGATGGTGTAAGTATTCACCATTACAGCATCATACTGAATAGTTTCACTACCCTAAAAATCCTCTGTACTCTACCTATTCATCCCTCCCTTCCACTGAACCCTGGCTAACCACTGATCTTTTTACTGTCTCCATAGTTTTGCCTTTTCTAGAAGGTCATATAGTTGTCATATAGAATGTCACATAGTTCTAGAATGTCATATAGTTGGAATCATACAGCCTCTTCAGGTTGACTTCTTTTGCTTAGAAATATATATTTAAGGTTCCTCCATGTCTCTTCACAGAATGATAGCTCATTTAGAGTTTCTTTATGAGGTGATGAAAATATTCTTAAATTGGGTTGTGGTAATGGCTGCACAATTCCATGAATATATTAAAACCCACTGAATTATATACTTTAAATGCGTGACTTTTATGAATTACATCTCAAAAAAAAAAAAAAGAAAAATAGTGGAGGTATAGAATGCACCCACCAGAATGGCAAAAATTCAAGATCACTAATACCAATATTTGGTGAGGATGTGTAGCAATCGAAACAGTTTAAAATGACGGTTTGGTGGTCCAATGGTTAAGACTCCACGCTCCCAATGCACGGGGCCCGGGTTCAATCCCTGGTGGGGAAACTAGATCCCACATACCGCAACTAAGACCTGGCGCAGAATGCATGAATGAATGAATGAATGAATGATTATTTTTTTAAAACTCTTAGCTTTGCCTAAATAAATAAATAAACTGATGGGTAGATAGAAGGATGGATAGATGAATAGATCAATAGGTATGTGGAAAAAACAAGTACAGTTAATATTATCAGTAGACCCTAAGTGGCAGGGTAAGGATGTTCACTGTAAAATTCTTTCAGTTTTGCTGCATATTTGAAAATGTCCAAAATAAAAACATGAAAAGCGAAGGTACAGAGAGCATTCTAGAAAGATGTCAGCAGCAGCAGTAGAGGTTGTTCCTTTTTTTAAAGTTTTATTGAAATTTAATTCACATACCATAGAATTGACACATTTAAAGTGTACAATTCAATGGCTTTTAGTATATTCAGAATTGTGCAAACATCACCACTATCAATTTTAAAACATTTTCATCACCCTATAAAAGAGTATTTTCATCACCATTAACATTATTCTCCCAACTCCCCCACCAACCCTCCAGCCCTAGGCAACCACTCATTCTGGACATTTCATATAAATAGAATTAGACAAAATATAGTCCATTTTAACTGATTTCTTTCATCTAGCATAAACTTTTCAAGGTTCATCCATGCTACAGTACGCATCTGTACAACATTTTTTTTAATTGCCAAATAATATTCCATTGTATGGACATATCACATTTTGTTTATTTTATCAGTTGATGAGCATTTGGGTTGTTTCCATTTTGGGGGTATTATAAGTAGTGCTGCTATGAATATTCATATATAAATTTTTGTGTAAATGTGCTTTCATTTCTCTTGGGTATGGAGTGGAACTGCTGAATCATCTGGTAACTCTATATTTTACTCATTTTTATGTGAAATAAGTATTTCTGAGCCTTTATTTTTTTAATAAATTTATTTATTTATTATTTATTTTTTATCTTTGGCTGCATTGGGTCTTCGTTGTTGCACACAGGCTTTCTCTAGTTGCAGGGAGCGGAGGCTACCCTTTCGCTGCAGTGCGTGGGCTTCTCATTGCAGTGGCTTTTCTTGTTGCGGAGCATGGGCTCTAAGCGCACAGCCTTCAGTAGCTGTGGCATGAGGGCTCAGTTGTGGCTCACAGGCTCTAGGGCGCAGGCTCAGTAGTTGTGGTGCATGGGCTTAGTTGCTCCGCGGCGTGTGAGATCTTCCCAGACCAGGGCTCAAACCCCTGTACCCTGCATTGGCAGGCAGATTCTTAACCACTGCATCACCAGGGAAGTCCCTTCCGAGCTTTTAGAAGGGAAGTGTGCACTGCCACTAGAGATGCACTGGACACGTTGAAAATAGCTTGGTGATTCCTCAAAAAGCTAAACATATTATTACCACGTGACCCAGCAATTCCCCTCCTAGCTATATACCCAAAAGAACTGAAAACAAGATACTCAAACAACTTGTTCATGAATGTTCATAGAAACACTCATCACAATAGCTAAAAGGTGGAAACCCAAATGTCCATCAACTGATGAATGGAAAAATAAAATGTGATATACCCACACAAATGTAGTATTATTTGCCATAAAAAGCAATGAGGTACTAATACATGAACCTAGGAAACATTAAGTTAAAGAAGCCAGACACAAAAGAAGCCAAACACATACTGTATGATTCCCCCAACACATCATAGATACACAAAAAGTTGTTTAATAAAAATGAAAACCATCACTTTCAAGTAGAAGAGAAAGGTGACTACAAATCTGGTTACTAGGCACAGTAATCTAATTCTGGCAGATTAAAAGCAATTCTGACTCCATCTCAATTTTCTGAAGATGGCTCAGGCCACCCTTCTCCAAACAAGCCATCAGTCTTGCCTGAATTCTACCAGTAGAGTTCACATACTGAAGAACATCCAAGCAACCTAACCAGATAACAGAAGCATTCTGGGTATTTCTGAGGATAGCCCTGAAATGTCAGTTACCCAGAATTCTTGTAGTATTATACAAGAAGACCCGTTGTCCTCAAGTGATACTGAACTACTCAAAAACACCAATTTCTGAATCAATGACTAAAGCAAATTCAGTTTAATCTTGCATTAAAATAAAGCACTTTGCCCTGAATTTATGGAAACTGGTAACTCACGTGTAATACATGCACAAGTAAAGGAACTGCCAATTTCCTGGAATATTCAAATAACCAGAACAAACCTAAACCTAATAGTCTACATTATTAGACTAACCAAACCCAGCCTTCACATCAAAGGCAATATCTGGACTTCCCTGGCGGTCCAGTGGTTAAGACTCTGCACTTCCAATGCAGGGGGTGCGGGTTCGAACCCAGGTCAGGGAACTAAGATCCCACGTGCCATGAGGCGCAGCCAAACATAAAAATAAATAAATATTTTTTTTTTAAATAAAATAAAGGCAAGATCCTGAATGGCCTCTCATTTTTACCTATAGAACTGAAGTTATCATATAACATCCATACGATTTCAACAATTAGCTAATTAAGGCTAATATAAGTAGAGAAACATCACAGTTCAGTTTACCATCAAAATATTAATATGATTACCTATTCATAGTTCCAGATACATCAACATCATTCATAAAACATTCGATGCTCAAAGGAAGGTCTGAAGCATTTGCACTCATCAATTTCTTGAGTTTCTCACACTCCTGAGACAGTCGTAATAATGCACGGATTTTGGACTTTATGTCTAGCTTGTATTTCTTCCCAAATTCCTCACAGAAGTGATTTACTAGCACCTCATCAAATTTTCTGCCTCCCAGTGTTGTGTCAAATGCAGTGGCCAGAACCTTTGAAAAAAGATGATAATTAATTCAAAAACTAACCAATTTAAAATTTTATCACAATATATATTTAACTGGTAAACTGTCATAAAAAGGCTGAAACAAGGCAATGTGCATGTGTCATTTAATCATGGTTACAACCACTATGGAAAGAGACATTGTAATCCCCAATTTACAGATGATACAAAGACCTAGATAGATCAGATAACATGCAGGTCACAAAGATATTAAGTGGTAGAAGTAGCATTCAAAACCCAACCTCAATTCCAAAACCTATGCCTTCTCCACTACACCAATCTGACTCCAAGCAACAATTATAATTCAAGGCCCAATAGACTAACATGTCATGTACAGTTCTAGTCTTACTGCTACCACAAAACTGTGAATAATACCAAAGGCTTATTTAGTTCTATGCAATTTACTACCAGAAAATATGCTAAAGCCCGAACTCACAGCTATCTGTTTCTATTCAACATAGAAGACTAATTAGGTTAGGTTATCCTTTTCCAAATCTCTGGCAGATTAGAAGCAAACTAGATCTAATCAGACCCAATAATAGAAGACTGGCTAAATATGTGATGAACCACACCCTTAAAACAATCTCTTCAAAGAATGTTAAATGTCCTCAGGAAGTTTTTCTTAATAAGTGAACTCATAGGAGAGGAAAAAAAAGACACAGTTCTGTGTAATTCCAATTTTGTTTTCATAAAAGACTAGAATGAAATACACCAAACTGTAATAAGATCATGAATGTCTTTTCTTTATACATAAATGTTCCAAAATTTGATTTTATAATAAGTATTTTGATAATTAAGCTTTAATTATAATTGGAAAACTGACAAGTAACAGCTGATAATGAAGCAGAAACTAATACACATCACATTGACTCAAAGACAAGGCTAAATTATGGCCAGTATCTTCTGTCCAAAAAGGTGAGAGGGCTTCCCTGGTGGCGCAGTGGTTAAGAATCCACCTGCCAATGCAGGGGAGCAACAATGCCAATGTTGCTCCCACATGCCATGGAGCAACTAAGCCCGCATGCCGCGCAACTACTGAAGCCTGCGCACCTGGAGCCCATGCTCCGTAACAAGAGAAGCCACCACCATGAGAAGCCCGTGCACTGCAACGAAGAGTAGTCCCCGCTCACCGCAACCAGAGAAAAGCCCACGCACAGCAACAAAGATCCAATGCAGCCAAAAATAAATAAATAAAATAAAAAATAAATAATTAAATTAAAGTTAAAAAGTGAGAGTACAAAATGGAATTTAGAAATAATCCTATTATGGATAAAAGGCTTAAACAGTGAGAAAAACACTTGGTCCATCATTCATATCTGTAAAAATCGTGAACCTCTTATTTCCCAACCATCCCAAAGATTTATTTGTTTGCATTAAAAAAACAAAACAAAAACATAAACCATAGAAACAAGTCAGAATATAAAGCAGAGGCAAGTCCAGTTTTCAAAGAAACAGGATTGTAACAAAGAGAAACTCAAAATGCCTTCCAAACCTAACAAGTACTTATTTTGGGATAGGTAGTCCACTCGACCAACCCCTAAATTGGAGGCAGAAAACCAGTTTAGACCTAGCACTAAGAACCTTGATACAGAACCCAAATAATTAAATACTCAAAATATCCTTGGTTCTTAAGCAAATTCTAGATAAAATCACGAAGCTAGAGAACTGATTTTATATCCCACTGAGGAACTAGCATATACCATCAAATTCGACTGTGACTCACAGACATAGAAAACAAACTTATGGTTACCAAAGGGGAAGCGGGGGGGATAAATTAGGAGGATGGGATTAACACTACTATAAATAAAATAGATAACCAACAAGGACCTACTGCATAGCACAGGGAACTATACTCAATATTTTGTAAAAACCTGTAAGGGAAAAAAGAATCTGAAAAAGAATATATATGTATAACTGAATCACTATGCTACATACCTGAAACTAACACAACACTGTAAATCAACTATACTTCAATTTAAAAAAATAAATTAAAAAAAAACCCTCACTGAACACCTAAAATCTATACCTTTCACTCTATATAAATTTTACCTTAATAAAGAGACTAGTACAGGAAATGTGTATACATATTTTTAAAAAATTTTTTCAACTGTGACCATGATCACCCTCTGGTCCATCTCTGCCATTAACACTGCTAGACTTCTCTGTGTACAAAACTGCTTTCTCCAGAGCTCTAACATCTCCAGACATCTAGAATATCACTCCTAGTCTGGTTTCTTTCAGCCACGCAAGTTCTAGTCACTCCATCCTGTTCCCAGACCACTCAAAACCTTAAGAGAATACGTTTATCATTTCCTCAATCCTCAGTGTAAGATATATGAACATGTTAAAGATTCCTCCTAGTAAGCTTGCAAGGCAAGCATTATTTTCCCCACATTATAGATAAGAAAAATAGGCTCAGGACTCTAAGAGTTTCTTCCTCAAGGTCTATGCTCTTTGCTTCATACCATGTCAACTCTTGATAAATTATTTTGCGCTTACAACTTCCACCCAACCCCTACCTACCTAATTTCTAGTTCAGATAGCTCATACCAAGTTTCCACTAGTGAAACAAAATTCTTTAACCAATTACTTTAAGTTGTCTCTCATAAATTCCTAATTACCATACACTTGTAATACAGTCTTCTGGAAAAAATATACTTACTTTAAGTTTTCCTCTATTAAACGCACATACAGAAACTTGATAAGAAGAATGCCCCATGTCTACAAAAACTACATTTCTTGGTTTCTCTTCTAAGGCAGGAAGATCTTGTTTATAGATTCCATATGCAAGAGCAACTACACAATAAGAAAAAAATTCAACATAATGTTACCATTTAAGTACTAAACTTAAAATTCATTTAAAAAGGAAAAAACAGACTCTGTATACAGATCCATGAAAGACTCAAAATCTTTATAAGCTCTGAATGATTTATTCATGAAGAACACTAACTTCAAAGAGTTAAATGCCGACATTCACTTAGGTTTCCTTACGTTTCCAATTTCCAATTCCAACAACTTTGGCAATTTTTCCCAAAACCACTTCCTCCACTTCTCCAAACATTTCTTCCCATGTTTCTACTATCCTTGTGCCATCTCAACATTCCCATATATTCCACCCCTTGAGATGCTGCTTTATACCCCACCCCTGTAACTCCACCAATCCATAAGTTGGAGAAAAACCCAATATTTAAACCAAAGCAATGCTCCAAACACACAATAAATGCGTTCCTTTCCAAACAAGCATGCAATTAAATACCAAAGCAAGTGCTATGAGGATACAGAAAAAGCACTTCTCAGGTGAACTCTTCATAGAATGTGACAGAGTATCCAAAAAAACTATGACACACAGGTGGTAAGTGCTCCAAGCAAAACAGGGAACAAGAAAACCTAGGGTTTTAAGATTTCACAACCTTCAAGATGGAGCAAGTCAAAAATTTCAGTTAATAGTCTCTTACCTGCAGTAGTTTCATTCATTAATCGAAGGCAATTGAGACCAGCAATCTGTGTTGCATCCATCACTGACCGTCTTTCTGCATCAGTATAGAAACAAGGAACCTATAAAAAAATTTGAAAGTTTACTGTATTATGGAGATCCCTCATTTAAAATATACCTGTCAAACAACAGTAAAATCCAGAAACGCCCTCAAATACTTACAGCAATTTATTCTGTATATGATCAAGGAAGTATTTCAAACCAGTAGGAGAAAGTTGGATTATTCAGTAGTCTTGGGACAAATGGACAGCCATACAGAAAAAATAATAAAGTTGTATCCTTACTATACACCTAATACCAAAATATATTTCAAATCAAAAATTTAAATGTTTTTTAAAAATCATGAGTACCATAATAAAAGGGAATCTTTACCGTCAAAGAAAAGATGGGATTTTCTAAATATAACACAAAACCCAAAAGAACCGGCAGGTCAAGGTGGGAGTCCACTGGTGGCCAGTGCTGGGTCCCAAGCCGGGGCCGGGAGATCAGTGGCACACCTGGGCCAAGGGCTGCAGCGGGCAGGGCTGCTCGCTGCCTCTCGCTCGCCTGGCAGCAACAACAGCAGACATCAGTGAGGCCCGTGGGGACTGGAGGCACAGCCCGGTGGGTGGGACGTACGGCTGTCCCTGGCTCGCTCATCCTGCGTGATGCTCTTCTCGCCAACAGTGGCTGGGCTTCACTACTTTCAAGATCTTCTAGCACCTGGCTGGCCCTGTTGGTGTTCTCTGTGCTACTGACCCTGCGTGTGGACAGCCTGGCTCCCAGCCTCTCCTGGTGAAACGTGTCTGTGCCCTTCTTCGCCGCTAACAGGCTCAGCACCTACTTCCCCACTATCATCTCCGTGCATCTCTTCCAGGGCGGAGAGAAGCAGCTGGCCATGCTCAGCCTTTTCTGCGTCCTTAGAGTTCTTAGCCTCAAGTTCATTTTCAAGATGTTGTTATGCCAGAACATACACTCAAAATAAAATGAGCTCTCCTTTGACCTGATCAAGTCTCTGGTCTTCATTCTCCTGAAGCTGCTCTTGATCTGCACCTGCTGGGTCAACCAGCCTTGCAGAGGATAAGCTATTGACAGAATGCCCAAGCTGAAGTCCCTCTTCAACCACACCACTGAAGAAGTCTGGGTCTGAAAGCCAGCTGTGCCCTGCTGAGTACCCACTTTTCTCTGTACTGATCATGTCTGAAATAGTTGCCTCAGCAGGGCTACAAAGAGCAGCCTC
Organism: Eschrichtius robustus; assembly: GCF_028021215.1. Classification (NCBI taxonomy): domain Eukaryota; kingdom Metazoa; phylum Chordata; class Mammalia; order Artiodactyla; family Eschrichtiidae; genus Eschrichtius; species Eschrichtius robustus. The sequence goes on along the minus strand of NC_090825.1, from coordinate 110,837,987 downwards.
GATCCTTAAAATGTATTCCCTCTTGGACTTCCCTGGTGGTCCAGAGGTTAAGACTCCGCACTTCCATTGCATGGGGCACAGGCTCGATCCCTGGTCAGGGAAGTTCCACATGCCACATGGTATGGCAAAAAAAAAAAAAAGTATTCCCCCTTATTTCATGCTTTGAATAACTAATCCTAAAATGAGATCCTGATAAGAGTCCCAGGCCAGACAGTCCTGAACTCCTCTGACAGTTGTAAACTGCATTTAAGTAAAATGTTCTGATGAGCTCTGAATATTTTCATGGATCCTGGGAAAGTACCCATGTGCAAAGGCTGCCAAGTTGGACTTGGGGTTTCCCCTGGGTAGCAGCACCGACCTGGGAGCGCACTGCTCCAGCCCCCAAGACAAGACTTCCTTAGATGCTTGAGCTCTAAAAAGTGTAAACCAGCTTGTGAATCCTCTCCTGTGCCACTGGGGAAAATGGTCCTTTCTTCATTCCAGCCCAGGCAGACAAGAGTATGTTGAATAAGCATAATTGGGACCCTATCTGGAGACCTGAAAAGAACTTGCTTTCAAGGCACAGCTTGGGTTCCTATCCCAGCAGATGGCAGTGCCACGACTTTTCCACCACCCTGTGGCCAGCACTGTTAGCACACCTGAGACAGATTTAGGCACCCCTAAGGGATCAGAGGGAGGGCAGGTGCTCTGATGCTCACAGGCACTGAGACTTACAAATATTAAGTTTACAAATGGTCTCAGCCCACCGAACTAAGGTCTTTGGTTTGATGTCAGGTGCCAAATGAGAACATCTGCTGAGATAAAAATAAGAGAATGTTTTGCTGGGGAAGAAAAGAAAAGAAAAAGGCGGGGAGGGGGGTTGATACATTTGACTCATTAAAAAATTCTAATGACCAAATGGGGAAAAATATTTGCAACTCACATCATAAAACAGCAAAGAGTTAATCTCTCTAATATTCGAACAACTACAAATCAAAATAAAGACCATACACTCAAAATAAAATGAGGAAAGGATAGGAACATTTCACAAAAAGCGAAATACAAAATGGTTCATAAATTTTAAAATGTTCTAGTTTACCTAAAGAGTAAAATATCAGCATTAAAATCACACACACTTTGCTACCATTATTTAGCTATCAGAATTATTTAATACACCAATAAGCTGTGCTGGTGAGGCTGTGGTCAAACAAGCCCTCTCATGCATTGCTGATATAAGTGTAAATCAGCACAAATTCTCTAAAGGGCGATTAAACAACAGCTGTTAAAGTTTAAAATACACATATCCTTTGTCCCAGCAATTGCACTTCTAGGAATTTAGCCTATAACCTACAGACTTATCACATAAGAGCAAAATGATACTTGTTCAAGTTTACTCATTGTCGTATTCTTCGCAATTAAAAAAAAAAAACAAAATCTGGAAGCAACCTGGATGTCCAACAAAAAGAGACTAGTTAAACAGATTATGGTACACATAAACTGCGACACTCTGCTGCACTAAAAGGAACGAAGCACCTCTTTACTGCTATGGAACATATATAAGGTAAATTGTCCAAAATATACTAAAAGAAAAATCAAAGTAAAAAAGGACCTATACATATTTGCCTGGGTACATAAAAACCTCTGGAAAGATCTGTAACAAAGTGGTAAAACTGGTAACCTCTAGGAAGGAAAATCTACTTACTAGGTAACAGATGTGCTAAAGCTTCCCATATACCCTTTTACACATTTGATTTGATTTGAACATGAGGGCTACTATTACCTTCCCCCAAAAATAAAGCTTATATTTTAACAATAATCAATTTATAAATAAAGCAAAATCCACCCAGGCCTTATTTACATAGCAATCAGATATACCATAGTACCAAAAGCTAGAGCAGTGACTGTGCAGAGAAGACTGTGCAGAAAAGAGTTCACACAGAGGCCAGAGACCACTATCCTTAGGCCCAATGGCAAGGTTGGCCCTTTTCTGCATCTAGGAATTTGAATGATAAATAGTTCCCTAAATCAACAGAAAAATTTCCCTAAATTATAAGAGTGGCTCACTGTGCCTAAACTGTTTGTACAATGTAGTTTATGCTTTACACTTAATTTGCTTCTGCAAGTCTGGAATTTTGGTACATGCAAGGCATAACATGCCTATGTGAATGACCTCCAATAGAAATCCTGGACTCCAAGGCTCAGGCAGAACTTCGCTGGTGTATGACATTTCATACGTGCTGTCACAACTTGCTGCTGGAGGAATTAAGCACTTCTGGTCTGACTCCAGTGGAAGGTGACTCTTGGAAGCTTGTATCTGCTTTCCTCCAGACATTGTCCATGTACTTTTCCACTTTACTGATTTTGCTTTGCATCCTTTCACTATAATAAATCTTAGCCGTGAATATGGCTTTATTCTGAGTCCTGTAAATTCTCCTATCAAATCACCAAAACTCTTGAGGACCCCCAACACATAACTTAATTCATCACCTTTTAACTTGATCCCAAAAGCTGGAAAAGCCACTCAGGCAGTCTTGCCATTTTACATAAATTTTACTTCTACATGGAGCAAAATTCAGAATCAAAGTTAGGGCAGTAAAAGGAGCTGTTACAGTGGAGGATTACTGGACTGAATGTCAATATTATGACATAGTATGAGTGTGTTTCATGTTTGGTAATTGCAATCATTGTTGCTTTTGTTGTGGTCATCCATGTACAATGCTTGGTGTCAGTCTATTTATCTCTTGTAAAAATAAAATACAGTGTGTGTGTGTAAAAAAAAAAAAAAACGAATAAATAATGAATTCCCGTGGCAACCAAAAAAAAAAAAGTTAGGGCAGTAGATGGGGGGAAATGGGGATAAATCTCAAAGTCCAACAGACATTTGGGGGAAGGCAGAAACCATCTAAGAAATACAGTGCCTGTACTGAATCTGAGCTCTTTAAGGGAAGTAGCATTCTTATTCTTTGCATCCCCAAAATGTGGGTTATGAGCCATAAGCCAATTCTTCCTGACAAATGTCAGTACTACTTTACTAGATAGCCAAGAACCAAGGAATCCATCAGTCAAAAAACTGTGAGGTGAAATAAGCCACCTAACAGTCCTTGCTTTGCCAACCAATGCACCAAAATTAAGACAAAAGATGCCAATAAACAACAAGGTCCTACTATACAGCACAGGGAACTATATCCAATATCCTGTGACAAACCATAATGGCAAAGAACATATATATGTGTAACTGAATCACTTTGCTGTAGAGAAGAAATTAACACAACATTGTAAATCAACTATAGTTCAATAAAATTTTTTAAAAATAAATAAAAATTTAAAAAGGCAAAGGAGAAAAAAAAAAAAAAAGGCAAAGGAGGCCAAAGAGCTAAAATATCAGATAACAAAGGCAGAATGAGGAGATTCATTGGAAAGGCCAATACAACCACCCAAATTTCAACAGTCCCTATGGACTTCACCATACTACAAGCACAAAGCTACAAACAGCCAGGCTTCCGTCTAAAGAGGGAAATGGAAAAGACAAGATGAAGTCTACTGCTGCCTTGCCTTTAGCGCTGGATACAAAAACAGCAAAGATACAGAGATAGAAATCAAGAAAAAAACAGCATTTCTAATTGAGAGTATTCAACTAATTCAACAAACAAGTGGCTACCATGTGCCAGGCACTATGCTAGGTGCTAGAAAGAATCCAGGAAGAAGTCGGCTTAGAGATAAGCCTTTAAACAGACAGAATAACAGAATCATGAGCAAAAACTAGGGGGCAGAAAAAAATATTCAAGAATATGAGAACTAGTTTGATAAAGTCTTAAAATAACCATTACCACCTAAGACAAAAAGCAATTTTATTTTCAATTAACAGCTTTCTTCTTTCTGTTTCTTCATGCAAGACCCCAATAATGTGTAGGGATCAAACTCACCGAAACAACACAGTCCACGACAGGCTTCTTAAGAACACTTTCTGCTGTCTCCTTCAGTTTGGACAAAAGCATGGCAGTCACTTGCTCCGTGGTAAAATTTCGCTCTTCCTCCATGTATTTCACCTGCAATAAAAAAACAAAAGGATCTAAACTTAATATTTCTTCATGTCCTAAAAACCTAAAATGAATAATCTCTAAATCATCAATGGAACATTAACTCAGGAAGGAATTAAGAAAGCTAGTTTCAGAAGCGAAAATAACTTGAAGGTCACTTTTAGCTTTTTAACATGCTTGTCAAGCATGATACCTGGAGATGAGGACCACTATGTAAACGGTATGTTGTGACCACCAACAAAACTTGAAGACAATTACCTGGGCAGAAGCAAATTGGTATAGCTCACTATGACCCACACTGTTCCTCCATAAAGGGATCTGGTGGTGGAAACTATTTTACCATCTGACGTACTGTGTGTATTTTACTTTGTTTACTGTGTTGACTTTATGATCATCGTCCCAATTAGGATCCAATCTAACGCAATGGTTTTTGTCAGATTTGTTCACTGTCATAGCCCCAACACGGAGGACAAACTTGACACAATAAATACTTGTTGAATTAAAGAATAAACGACAAACAAAGCTTCAAGATATCCTACACCGGGATAAAGGTATGCAACTTTGACAACAGTTACAAACTTTAAATGTTGAAAAGACTGCCTAAGTAAGGTAAGGTCCTATTCCACATGCCCATACTCCCCAAGTACAACCCAGACCAGAAAATGTCACTTTCTTCTTTTAGTTCCTGCTCCAACTCAACTTGAACACCACCTTCTCACTCCCCAGCCCAACCATAATTTAATCTGGTTTAGAATTTAACAGTGTCTCACTTTATTGCATGATAAAGATGGGAGAATAACCCTCCCAGTGAGCCTCTTTCAAAGCTACCCCTTCTTCCCTCATTTAAGTCTTCATCAATTCCTCCAAGCTCATACTTGGATCCACTTGTTCCCAGGTCTTCTCCCTAGTCTCTTTCTCCTTTGGCACTTGTAATGCTTCTGACTAAATCTGCCAATACCCATCCTATTTCTTTCTTGACTGTAAGTATCCCCCATTTCCTCAGCTCCCTTTCCTTTTTTCCTCCTCTGCACTCCATATTTATCCATTATTAGGCCCATTCAAACTGTTCTAAAATTATTGCTGAAAATACCATAAGTAAACCCAGTGATCATTTTTCAGTTATCAAAATTCTTCACTTCCAAATTCAAGTGAATTCTCAGCTACAACGGCACAATTAACTACCTTTTCCCCACAATTCTCATCATCTCTTGGATTTTGAACCTGTTCCCATGATCCTTATTTCTCCAAATGGGGTGTCTCAAACACCACATTTCCTCTCTCTAAACTCAGTTGCCTGAAAAGCTCAAATACCCTTCTGGATTCCTCTTATCACCTGAGTGCAAGAGAGAGATGTGTTCACCGTACCCATCCCTCAGCCTCTAATCTTTTTTGCATGATCAGTTCACTGCATGCTTCACAAAGAGACTCTCCTAGATGCTGCAGAGATAGCAAAGACTAAACTCCCTTTTCCCCAAAAGAACAACACCTTTCCAATCCTACTGTCAAGAGTATGACCACATATCTGGCAGTCACTTTAAAGCGTTGATTTCTTTGCCTGCTCTTCCGGAAGTCATTCACTAAAATCATACCAGCAAGACTGCTGCATTAGTCAACAAGACAAGTAGCAATGGCAGTTAACTTCACATCATTACCACCTATCTGTCCAACCCCTATTAACAGTGCCACCTATGGCTCCCAAATAAAATCCAGATTATTCAAAAAATGCCAATGGTCTTTACTAGCAAAAGACTTTCCAAAGCATTTGTAACCATTTTCATTACAACTTGAAAGTAGAATGGTATAATGTACAATGACCTGATAACATAAAATACTGTATTTCAATCATTAAGGTATTATCTTGAAAACCTTACCTTTATACCTGTTAACCCAGTGGGCAACTGCACAATATCATATGCAAGTTTAGATTTTTCTGCCTCCACAAATGGATCAGAGAATGCTCGGCCATGGAATCTTTTAAATCCTTGGACTGTGTTCTTTGCATTGGAAATTACCTAAGAAAAAGAGTATCAGAGTCAAAGGGTGGAAAGACTAATAGCAATTAAATTATGAAAAAAAAAATTCAACAATCTCAGGGTTAAATTAGAATCATTTTCCTTCTGAGTTAGTTTTCTTCAGCACTAAACCTTTCTGAACGATGCCTGCTAGCTTGTGAGGTGAGGAGTGAGGGACCTGTACAGGTCACATGCAGGGCTAGGACCAGAGCCCAGACTGCCTTACTTCCTCATGAAGACAGGTCATTACCCTTATAAAAGTATTCTCTGTTCTTAAACTTCTAACAAACATTTACATAAAATAATTTTCATCTTTTAAAAATTACCCGTAGTTTGTGATTCGAACTTTCCATGGGTCAATCTGGCAGTATGTATCAATTCAGTTATTCTACTGAAGAAAACTTACCATAAAGGAAAAAAAGATGACACTAAGCCCACAAAGATAATGCAAATAAACTGACAGAGCATTATTTATCACAGCAGAAAACTGCAAAGAGCCTAGAGGGTAAATGACAGGGGAATGGGTAAATAAATTATGGCATATCCATACAATGGTTAAGATTATTTTAGAAGTCTGGAGACAAGTATCTATATGATATGATGTCACTTTCTTGGGGTGGGGAGAAAAACATTTATATGCTTAGAAAGAGTACAAAAGGTTACACATTAAGATATTAACACATTAAGATTTTTGGATAATGGTAGTATGCTAACTTCCAAATTCCTTACACTTTTACATCTATATTTTCTAATTTCTCTAGAATAAAGTATTATAATTTATGGGAAAAAATGCTGGCAAAGGACATTCAAAAAATTTAAGAATGAACTTCTGCTTAAGACTTATAGGCTCCTCTTCCCAATGCAGAAGTGCAACAAGTCCCAAGGAAAAACAGCAGAGCTCCTCTGCATCAGGAATGTCAAAAGGCACAAACAGAAGTTCTTTTGTAAAACAATATGAGGGTTCCAAAGTCAGGCCCTGTTTCAGTAAGCTGCCAAGTAGAAACTCAGTATCACAATAACTACGTCAACCTAGTACTAGGCAGCCAGTTTAGTACAATAACTATTCTCAATAATGAAAGCAAGTTTAAAAACAGGAAGAATTCACTGGAATTTTAGAAGGAAAGACGTTTCAAAACAGCTCTGTACTTGCTATCTACTGTCTCCTAAAACATCTTGAACTTTCTGAAAATGAGATTATAAAACACCCAATTTAATTAAATTGGCCAAGCACCATTTTCTCGGGCTTATAAATCTTAGGTGCTGCCTGGTCCAGAAAAAGAGACAGTTATTCATTCTATACGTTGCTCCAGATTGAACTATTAAAACATCTAACATGCAACTCCTTAATTTTATAGCAACCTCAGACACTCAGGAAAATAGAACTCTTCAGGTTCTGCTGCTCTGGTTACAGAGGAACCAGCAAATATGTCAGGTTCCTGGTTTAAAAGTAAACTAATGATAAGTGTGCTTCTACAAGTATGTTTTCCTTCCTTGAAAACCTTGATCAACACTGACCTTAAATATAAGTAAGATGAAAACAGAACAAGACACTTTAACGAGCATTTAAAATACCCAGGAAAAAATTTAAAAAATAAAATACCCAGGAACAAGCAAACCTTGCTTAAACAATATCTGGATAAATACATCCTAGCACTTTGCATTAAACAGATTATATATGTTCATGCTATTTTAAAAAGCTATTTGTTTCTCACTCAAGTACATAAGAAGGATCAGGTTCATCTCTCTCAATTGTACACCCAGGGGCTCCCAGTGTTGGGCACATAATGGGCACTGAAATACTTGCTGAATGGGAAGGATAGACAAACCACAGAAAAAAGTCACTTTAGGGAAAAACAAAATTCTACCTGGCTTTTAGCTGCTGCTCCAATTGAACGATTCTTAGGACCAAAAGAAATGCAAGCCCTAGAAGACAAAACAAACATTTAAGCATCAAACCTTACTGTAATTATTACATCCAAAACCAAAGCAAGCAAGGACTTCCCTGGCGGTCCAGTGGTTAAGACTCCACGCTCCCACTGCAGCGGGGGAAAGGTTCGATCCCTGTTTAGGGAACTAAGATCCCACAAGCCTCGCAGCACAGCAAAAACAAAGCAGGCAAGATTTTTTAGTCTTAGCCGAAAAGCCCTATTATTTTTAACTGCACACAGTAAGTCTATGATTTTGACCTTTCTACTGAGTAAACTGTCCATGGAATGCACTGCTTCTTAGAATAATGGGAGTTCATCACTTAGATGTTGAAGTACAAGTTTGATGTGACCATCTGTCTGAAATACTGGAGAGAGGTGGACTAACCAGTCTCCACTATCCTCTAATTCTTCAAGTCTGGTGTTCAAAATTCCAATATAAAATAGTATACCCTATCAATACATCAATAAAATGTTCTTTGTGTTTAAGAACAGCTCATAACTTCACCAAGAGAACGGTCTATAAACCCTGAAAACAACTCTCGTCCTATTGTAAATACTGAATACGTAAAAAGTTATTTTTCTAGAACTAGTTTCCAAGGACTCAATTTCTTTTCTTTTTTTTTTTTTTAAAGACTCAATTTCTGACAAGGAACTTCATTCCCACTTCTGAACACATTCTTCCAAATCAATTCATATACTGCCTGCTGGTTTGATCTATATGCTGCTTATTTTAGAAAGCAAAATTGAAACTTGCTTAAAGGTATAAACACTTTAAAACACTGTTTAAGCTTAAAAAGTCAGTTATTTTGGAGTTGATGTTTTTGCTACCATGGCCTCTATGCTTCCCCCTGTTTTTCACTCTGGAACCTTGCATATATTTGTCACCTCCCTTTCCAGTAGCTGATTTCTCTCAAGCTAAAATAAGATCAAATTCACCCATGCCACCCCCAAAAAATCCAAAAGACAAAGCTCTTCCCAGAGTCCATTTCTCCCTCAGGTTAGTAAAGCCTTCTCTTCCTCCTACTTAATAATAATGACTGCATAAATTGCCTATATGCACTATCTCATTTAATCCTCATAAGCACCCTATCTTATTCCCACTTTATAGGAGAGGAAACTGAGTCCAAAAAGGTATTAATAAGTAAATTTGTCCCCAGTCATACAATCTGAAAGCAATGGGAGTCAGGACTATAGATCCTTTCTCCATACTTTACACTCTAGCTAGCTTTGACCCTCTCTCTATCCTCCCTGGACCCCTAATTCTTCGAACTTAGTGGAATGAGTAAGCATAAGAGCTCTGCAGCCATACTGCCTTGGTCCAAATCTGACCACATTAGATGACCTATTAATTAAGTAGAACTGTTTTACTTAGATAAACTTACCAGCCCTGTACAAACTGGCAGAATGCTCAGCCTCTCTGTGCCTCAGTGGCCCTTTCCAACCAATGGTGCAAGAATCCCTGTGAGCCAATCTCCCAGAGCAGTTACAGGCAGCTATGCCCTGTATCAATATGACACAGCCTGGGATTTCATCAGATTTCCTATGAACCCTAAGCTCTATGGGCCTAGAACATGCTGGGGGGTAGCCCCTCTAGAGCACAGGTGTCAAGCTCAGCCTTTCTGCAAATATACCACCTATCACTTTAAAAAAAAAAAAATTCCTAAGTACCACTTAAATGTCTCCCCTATTACAGCCCATACAGCCCTTTAGAAAATTGCCCACCGTAATCTTACCTACTCCATTCACCCTGTCCACTCCTTCTAGCCTATGCATGCAAACCTACATCTTTCTAAAAGCCACCAGATCTGAATTTCTAAGATGCATCCCACCAATACCTCAATCCCAACATAACTAAAAGCCAACATTATTTATCTTCCATTGTTTCCTGCAGCCCTGTTTTCAAACCTTCATCTCCTCAAAACAATACTAGCTCTAAGAACGAAAAAATTAATGTTCCCAACTTTATTGTATGTCCGTTGCAGGGTTAATTTCCTATTCTACCTTGATAACTCTGAATCTGTCTTGCTTCTAATTACCTTCCAAACAAAAACATTACCAGCAAATAGGGTCCAGATTCCTTAATGTAGAACCTAAGGCCTCTCACAATCCCAACCCCACCCCCATTTTCCAAGTGCAATCTCAAGCACACAGTGCCCCAACACAAGTCAAATAGTCTTCCAATCCTCCTGCTTTGCTCTACCACTTTTGCCACCTGAAATGCCCTGGTCCTTCTAAATCTCACTCATTCTCCAGAGATATCACACACTTGTGATGCCTTCCCAATCCCTCTCAAGTAAAAATTGTTTCTACCTCTTAAAACTTATTAGACTTGGCTTAAAACTTACTGGACTTTGGGCAATGTGAATGTAGAACATTTCCATCATCACACAATGTTCTACTGTACAGAGCTACTCTAGGTAATATTCTCTTTGAAGTCAGTTAACATTTTTACTTACTCTTAAAATCTACATCTGCCTTAGAAGTAATAGATAGGAAATGGTTCTTATATCTTGAAAAGCTAAATAAAAATTTGTCTCAGTTCAAATTATTCATCCTTTTATTCGTCTACATATGCACACACTACAAACAGTTCCCAACCTCTTACAAAGCAATCAAATGTCACTAATGGAACATCAATTTTCGCCACATAATATAGCAATTACACCTCAAACAAGGCATAACTCTTGCAAAGTATGGGCAGAATTCACACTTTTCTTATCATATTATAGAAAATCATTAATATATTATTACATAATGCTTACATTCTAAAAAAAGTTCTATAACAAGCCAACTAGTACATTAAAGAAAGGAATCCTTAGCTTTTCCACTTTATGGTCAATTTGATTGAGTTGAACACATGTACAGTAAAAAGAGCTCAGGCTCTAGAATTAGACAGTATGGGTCTGTCTGAATCCCTTCTCTACCTTTCTAGCTGTGTGACCTGTTAATTAACTGCTCTGAAATTCAATTTGTTCATCTCTGAAATGGGGGAAATTACCACACCTACCTAATATCGTTGTTATAAGGATTAAATTTGTTGATCCACTTTTAAAGGACTTTTATCAGAGACTGGCACATCATAAATAACATTAGCTATTACTAAGCCTCCAATGAAACCTTGGTCTGAGTTTCATACAAAAAAATATACCAACTAGGGAGTTCCCTGGTGGCCTAGTGGTTAGGATTCTGAGCTTTCACTGCCATAGCCTGGGTCTAATCCGTGGTTGGGGAACTGAGATCCCGCAAGACACATGGCACAGCAACAAAAAAAAAAAAAAAAAAAAAAACAAAACCAGAACCAAAAATATACCAACTAGTTTGCTATGAAAATTGTGCTTCACCTTCTCAAACTATCCACTAAAACCCACTCAGCCATCTTTAAAATCATGAGGAATAAAAAGTCCTACCATTTCCTTTTCAAAAGGACAACTGAATGAGGGTAGATATGTTAAACAGCACAAATTGAAGGGGTTTTTAAACTAAAACCTTACTTAAAGAAATCTAATACTTAAATGTGAAAAAGGCCCAAAAAGATTACGTCATTTTAGGGCCAACGCTAGAACCTATTCAGTGCTTCCCAGTGCAAGCTCATCGTAGAAAATTAGAAAAGTATAAAAAAGAAAATAGGGATTATCAGTAACTCCACAACCAACACCCTCCCACCAGAGATGGCCATTACTATTTAGGTAAATACTGTTATGCAATCCTAATAAATTAAGTAATTATTTATTTATTTATTTATTTATTTATTTATGGCTGTGTTGGGTCTTCGTTTCTGTGCGAGGGCTTTCTCCAGTTGCGGCAAGTGGGGGCCACTCTTCATCGCGGTGCGCGGGCCTCTCACTATCGCGGCCTCTCTTGTTGCGGAGCACAGGCTCCAGACGCGCAGGCTCAGTAATTGTGGCTCACGGGCTCAGTTGCTCCGCGGCATGTGGGATCTTCCCAGACCAGGGCTCGAACCCGTGTCCCCTGCATTGGCAGGCAGATTCTCAACCACTGCGCCACCAGGGAAGCCCCCCTAAATTAAGTAATTCTTTTAAAAAGAGAAGCTAAATACCCCCATTAAGTGTGTTTCTCCTCAACAAACACTCTAAAAAATCTTCAGTGGCTGAATGATTCTGTCAGGATTTGGACAGGGAACAAGATATTTAAAGGAAATATGTATTGATACTATTTGCCACTCACCAGGAAATTCCAAAATTTCACATAGCCTGCATGCAATCCCTATCTATGGCAGGAAGCCTCTCTTTCATCCAAGCAGGTCAAGCTCCCTTGTCCCACAGCTTTCATTTTTGAGCCTTCATACGCCAGGCAGTGTGCTAAGCATTCTACACTTGATTCTCCCAAATACTCTGAGACAAGAACTATTACTGACCCAATTTTGTAAATGAAGAACTGAATAAAGGCAAGTTAATGTGCCCAGAAACATAACTAGTACTAGAGTTCAGGATTCAAAATCAGGACTATCAAACTCCAAGTCCCACACATACATACTTTTTTTTTTTTTTTTTTTTTTTGGCTGCATTCTTCTTGCAGCGCGCAGGTTTCTCTCTAGTTGTGGCATGCAGGCTCCAGAGCACATGGGCTCTGTAGTTTGCAGCACGCAGCCTCTGTCGTTGAGGCGCCCAAGCTCAGTAGTTGTGGCGTGTGGGCTTAGTTGCCCCACTGCACGTGGGATCTTAGTTCCATGACCAGGGATCGAACCCGCAACCCCTGCACTGGAAGGCAGACTCTTTACCACTGGACCACCAGGTTAGTCCCCATACATACTTTTGTACTGCCTACCAAACCCTCTAGATTTATTCCTACTTCTATACCTTCACGCAGACTGTCCCAATCCTTTCTTCATGTTTTCTAATCCTGTTTGCTCAAGTCCCACTCTTGCCCTTCCTTATCACTCCATCCCCCACAGATGTGACTTGTCCTCTGAACTTGTACAATAAGGTCTATATTTAATAACCTTGCGCATAATTGTACTCTCTATTCTTATTCTATTTACTGTTGCTTTACGTCATTCATATTTCCAACTAGAATGATTACATCTCCACAGCAGGACTCTATCTTACACTTCCTCTATACTTTACACAAGGCCAAGTTAATGCTGCTAAAAACGGCAGTACTCAAGACACTTGCTACTTGACTGATATTACCTTTCCTCCATTCCAAATTACAGGCTGACATTACACAAAGTTAATTTAAATCAAGTTCAAGACTTCTCTGTTCTAATCTTTAAGTCCTATAAATAATCATCTTTTTAAACCAGAGAATAGCCTTTGTTCTCTTTCCTGGGTAAAAGATACCACTGACCAAACATTTATGCATATTCTGATAGGATGTTATAAACAGCTGCAACCAGCACAGATCCTTAAAAGGTACAGTTTCATGTTTATAAGTGTGTGTAGGACCACTCTCAGGATATTCAGACAGCTGTGACTCTAATTTCTTATACAATATAAGAAAATGAGTTTTTCAGAGAACCTACAATAGTATTTAGACTATCAAATAAGAGAAGCAGGCAAAACTGGCATGGAAATGGTTACTAGGTTAATCAGAGTACCCCATGGTCACTGCCTTAGCCCAGAACTAGAAAATACCCAAAACAGTTGATATCGAACAGATCAAACAACTCATACTAGCAAGATATGCAGTTCCTTAAGAACCACAAACTCCTGAGTCAATAAGATTTACACATTAAAAGCTACATATTTGATAAACCCTAAAGGCAAACTTCCATAGATTTCATTTTACTGTCCCAATATATGGTCCATTAATAAAGAGAATTAATAAAAAATACAAAAAGGTAATAATAGCAATATGAGCAAATAATTGGGCAGTATTTACTATGTAACAGGCACTATGCTAAATATTTTATATAATTTTAACTCATAATCCTCACAAACCCCAGTGAAACAGAGAAATCACTTACGTTCCTGGTGTAAATTAATCCCTTAAATTTTTGTAAAGTATTCTGGCAATAGGTACTGAAATTTTAAGCATATATATCCTTTCACCAATTTCACATCTTGAAATCTATCCAACAAAAATAAAAGTATTAACATGTAAACATAAAAATAAAAGACTTGTTGAAGACTATTTCTAATTGCAAAAATTTAGAAACAACCTGAACATCTGAGGAAAGCATATTAAAGCCATAATATGGACTATTATGTACTTAAGGAGGTAAATTCATATTTACTGACTCTGAAGGATGTCTAAAATATAAGTGAAAGAAAATAGTTACAAAATACAGTATGATCCTATTTGTTTATATGGGCACACACGCCCCCACATATATTTGTAGAAGTCTAGAAAAAGTTATGCAAGGATAGACAGCAAACAGCAAATAATTAGAGAGGAAACAATTTTACTTAGCACTTTATTTTTGTTGTTGTTGTTAAAGCAAACAAGTATTTCATTAAGTCAGAAAAAGTTTTAATTTAGGAAACCCAATTTAGAACCTGATGACATAAAGTTCCTGTAGATTACACCTACCAATTCTATATACAAAGTTGTATTTTAGTTCTTAAATGAGTCTAAGAAACTACTTTGATAACCTCAATTAGACATGAGAAGTGTTAGCAGTCTGAAGCTTTAGTTAACCAATCAACTTTCCTATTCACTGAACCCAAAAGATCCAGTCATCCTGACACTCTACTTAGATCTACAACGTGTAAAGATATTCACTCCATAGAGGAACACTTTTCTTGCACAAATAAGGTATCAGATATTAATCTGCCAGTTAGCCAGAACCCACCTTACTTTCAGCTTTTGCTCTCAAGGGCAGTTATTAACAGACAATTTCATCTCTTCAAATTCCTAATATACTGTTTTATGAGGAACTAAGTCCATGAAAATGATAACATAAACTATTCATACACAGAATTATCTTCTTAGGTAACTCATCTCTACCCTATAAATTTTGTACAGTACGGCCCAACTAACTCCTGTAACGTTTGGCAGTCCATTAACATTTTTATTCCAAAGAAGCTTTAAGGTTGTACTCTTTCTACGGTAATAATCCAACTAAATATAAAAATAGGCTTTCCATCTTATTCCAAAGCCTATGGTCATGAAATATCAACACGACACTCATAATTTAAAACTCCAAAGTTTATCTCTAAGCCGCCCACTTTTCTCCCATGCTTCCACACTGGTGGAGAGCAACATAAACTCCCACGTGGACCAAATGATTGCAATATCCTCCTAAGCATCATCCGGCTTCTTCTCTTGCCCTTCTCAAATAAATCCGTTCTCCACAAAAAAGCCAATCACATCTTCAAAATATCAATTGGATCACCTCCCACAGCACCTAGATAAAAATCTTTAACATGATTTACAAAGCCCTGCTATAATCTAACCTGCCTTGCCTAACTCCTCTGCAGATTCAATTCACAGCATTTTTTCAAGTGACTATAATCCTCTCAGTCTGTCAAGTATACCTCAGTTCTTCCTCACTTGCTATTCCTTCTGCCTGGAACAACTCTTCCTCGCTCCCACCACGAACCTCCATGGTAAAACCCTACTCATCCTCTGGGTTTCATCTTAAATGACACTTCTTTAAGAAGCACCTTCCATCACCACCCCATATCCAATTTAAATTAGGTCCCCATCATTGTTTTCCGTACTTTCCCATCTGGGCCTTTACCACAGTCAGCAATTACATATTTGTTTAGCATCTGGTTTTCTCCACTAGCCATGTCCATGATGGCAGGATCTTACTTGTTTATCAGAGTACCTTCAGTGCTTAGCACAACAGCTGGCATATTAGAAGCACTCATTATCTGCTAAAATGAAAGGAAGCCTAAATTTGGTGGGAAAGCAAGGGTTTCTTCTAGGTACTCAACTGGCTCCTCAAAAATGGAATTCAAATGCTGTTGCACCCACAATTTTAAATGAGTTACTTTCACCATACCCAACCCTCCAGAACCTGCATCTCATTCCACTCTCACACTAAAACAAACCTATGTCACACTCCCTGTGTACCTCTGAGATATAAATCCATTCTTCCATAATCACTACTTTAAAAAAAAAAAAAAAAAATCAACCTTTCTGCCCCCCATGTTCTACTTAGCCAAAGACTCCAACACAGAAATCTAAGCTAATCGAGATCATAGTTCAAAAACTACTTGAATGTATGGCATCCCTCTAAGTTCCCGGGAAATATAGGAACATGTAAGGAAAATTACTTTTAAGTATTTAAACAGATATTCTTATCACAATTACATGGTGTATCTGGTCACCCATCAAACAGTCTTTGGGACAAATTTAACTGTGATCTGGGAAGATTAAATTCTTTTCTGAAACAACTCTTTCAGTTCCAAATAATGAGATTCATTGTAAAACTGTTGTAGTTACTATTTGTCTAAAGGAGAAAAGGGGGCATAAGAGTCTAAAAGAAAGGACAGGAACACTTCATTCCAATATCTGGAATTCTCTTACTTTTGGAGCTAAAGTATGTTCAATTCTAGCTGGGAAAAGACCAAAAAGTTACATGCCTAACTCAGTGCTCTAGCCCTCTTAATTTGAGGAAAACTATCTCTACAGATGAAGCAAACTAGCATCCAGAGAGGAAAACAATAACAAATAGAAACTTAATGCTTAAATATTTAAAAACTTCATTGTACAATACACTTCCCTGGAAATACAAATTAGACCCACTGTTAAAAACTATGAAGATGGGAGGGTTGGGGATTGGGCTGTGACTGCTAATGAGTACAGGGTTTCTCTTGTGGGATGATGAAAATGTTTTAAAATTGTGTTGATGGTTGCACAATTTTGTGTCTACACTAAAAACAAACTGTACACTTTAAAAGGGTTAACTGTATGGTATGCGAATTATATCTCATTAGTTAAAAACTATAAATAGGGGCTTCCCTGGTGGCGCAGTGGTTGAGAATCTGCCTGCCAATGCAGGGGACACGGGTTCGAGCCCTGGTCTGGGAAGATCCCCCATGCCGCGGAGCGACTAGGCCCGTGAGCCACAATTGCTGAGCCTGCGCGTCTGGAGCCTGTGCTCCGCAACAAGAGAGGCCGCGATGGTGAGAGGCCCGCGCACCACGATGAAGAGTGGCCCCCACTTGCCACAACTGGAGAAAGCCCTCGCACAGAAACGAAGACCCAACACAGCCATAAATAAATAAATAAATTTTTAAAAAAAAAACTATAAATAAAATTGAGAAAGGAACATCAAACTGTAGTTTTGGATCTGGGATGGGTTTTGGGGGAAGCACATGGGTTAGGTCTAAAATAAGGAATAGAAATTTGATAAGTTTAAGGGAAATGTTGCCAGCCTTCTGGGTAGCAAAGATCAGTCTCGTACAGGGAGCAATCGAGTTGGCCAGAAATTGCTGAAGTGTAACAAAAGGTAGGGTGAAAAACGAGCCTTAAAACAGAGGCCCTTAATGAGACACGATGAGATCCTAGCAAATAACAGAAACTTCTTAAAAAGATTCTGGCCAAGAGGAAGACAATGGACTGAAAGGTGTCTCTATGTACAAAAGACTCTTACCCTATCCAAGGAAAGACCTGGGTAAGTCATGATTTCTTAGCGCTGTGTCTATACTGGCTCCATAACTTACCATAGGTTCTAAAAGTCAAAGTGAGCCCCTGAGTCATTCATTAACAATTGCAGCCAACACCCTGGTTGGAATGTATTACCGTGAAAGCGGAACGCTGTTAGGGATAGGTGCGCAAAGAATGACAGCAGAGAATGACCCAACATTCAGTTCAATATACTGAAGCGACGTGAAAAACCAAAGTGAATGCAAAGGTATCCAAAAGGCATCGATTTTATTAAATCCTTTTCTGTATCTTTCCGTGCCAACCCTATCTGGAGATCTCCGGTGCTCCGACTCCCTCTCTTCCGGGCGCCACCCCACCCCCCACTCACGTGGGACTCCGGCCTCTGCACTGTCTTACCGCCTGCCGGCAGACGCCAGACCGGTTCAATTAAACTTTTATTAAGCTCCTGCTGTGTGCAAAGCTCCCAACTCTGTGCTGGGCTGAAGAGACATCAGTACGCCCCGGGCCTATTATGTGCCCTCTAAAAGAGAATCTCGGTCCATCCCACATCCCGGGCCTGCCTTCGCTCCAGCTCCTACCCACAGCCTCCGCTGGTCCAAGTACCCACTCGGAGCCCTCGCTCGGCCGGCGGGCCACAGAAAAAAGGCCTCGCCCCTGCGCAGACCCACACGGGAGGTCGCGGCCCCTAGTGACCTAAAACGCAGTGGGGGTCCACTACCCACCGGAGTTTCGGCTCGGAACGGAGGTGACTGCCCGGCCCGCGTTCCCCAAGCCGCGAGGGTCACAGACCGGAGCAAGCGCTACCTCCCCACCCCACCCCCCCACCCCCAGTGCACGCGGCTACCCTGGCCCACACTCACGGCGTGCAGCGGTCGCTGTATTCATTAGCGATCGTTTCGATGCCGCCGGCGCGGGCTACAGCGACGTAGCAGCTCTGGAACCCCAGATCTATGCCCACCACCGACATGGCGCCGGCTACAGCTCAGGCTCGAGCCCGGGTCCGGCCGGCAAGACAAGACACGGACCCCGGCGGGGCTGGCGTGCGTAAAGCGGGCCGCGTGGGCCAGGGAACCGGGGCTAGTGGGAGACGTGCGGAGGGCCACGCAAGCGCCTAGGTTCTTGGAAGGAGGGCCACAGCGGAGGACACTACTCAGGCCGGCTCCGGCTCAGCGGCCGCAGCCTGGGCGCCGGTAGCGGGGGCGGAGAAGATCTCGAAAGGTCTCGTCGCGACGAGAGTAAAGAGCAGCGCGAGAACTGAGGGAGAACGTTCTCGCGAGACTCCGGCTCAGCTGCTTTTCTTCCCGAGGCCTCGCCCCCCCAGTTACGTACAAGTGTACGTCACTCCCAGGCCCAAGAACCTGGGAAGGGGTAGGGCCGCCGAAAGACAGTTGGGAGGTGGAGTTGGTCATTGAGCATGCACACCGGCCCCGCTGCCGCGCTAAGTGCGGCGGCAAAGAGCAGTGGAGCACCTCCCCTTCCAGAAGAAAGTAGGAGAGCCGGTTTAATGCAAAATACTGAGGAAGCGCTTTTGTCCTACTTCCGCTTTTTTCTTTATCTCAAAGGAAGATCCGGTTGTGGCACCTCCTACGCCACACCTTGTGTTGGGAAATGGGAGCGCAAACTAATCTTCAAAGTCCAGAGGCGTCTCTCATCTCCTCTCCTTGGGGTAGGTTGGTGGGTAGAGAAGGCCGCCGTTGGAACGCGGCCTTCAGCAGTCTTAGGTAGGTCTCTGTCAAAGTCAAAGACAGCGCCCTCTGCGGCGGAGGGGAGGATTCCACCCTCAAGCCCACCGCCTTGTTTTTTTCGTTCAGCCTCGTCGCACCGATTTCTAAACCACTCCTGTCCTTAGGTCAGACTGAGGAGCCTACGGCACTAAAGCCTTTCAAGCCCCAACCCATTCTAAGCACATGTCTTGAGCTGGATGCAAGAGACACTGAGGTAGATGACATGCTCCTCGGTACGTTCAGACCAGCTGGTAAGTGGCAGGATGAAATGAAGCTAGCGAATCATCAGGACCCCTCACTTGCATGGGCACCTGGGAGAGCAAGGGGTTGCTGAGAGTTATGGTGGCTTCCAGTTGTGGAGGGGAAGCCAGCTGTCAATCGGGAAGCAACTCTTTGTAATGAGCATTTGTGACAAATCGCTTAAAGATACCTCAGAAGACAGGGAATCTGAATCTCCATGTCTCCAGTAATTTGATGTGATGTCTTATTCTAAGTATTTACTTTGTAAATACTTCAGCATTGTATAAGCTTCAACCCCACAAAACCTGAATCCAGTACAAGAGTAGCTATACAGGTAAATGGGGTCCCCGTACGTGGTGGCAAGTTTGGTCCACACATAATGGGGGAGCGGAGGGGAAAGGGCAGAGAAAATTTTTTGTTTAAATTTTTCTAGTCTTGCCATAAAATACGAATTTTATTTCACACCTACTGCCTAAGAAGACACCTCAGTCTCCAGGAGCAATGCCCAAAGCCCACGTTGGGTGCCTTTAAACTTGCTAATCACCACATGGTTCTCACATTTTGGCTAAATCAAACCTGTTTTTGTCTTCAAAAACAAGTACTGAGTGCTCCCTGAGGCTGTAATAGGAGGTGTGGAGGCAGGAAGAAAAAGCCTTTGAAAAAGAGAACAAGGACAAACAGATGATTGTACACCCATATTCACAGCATTATTCACAATAGCCAAAAGGTGGAAACAACCCAAATGTCCACTGATGCATGAATGTGTTTTTAAGATGTGGTATACACCTATGATGGGATATTATGCAGCCTAAAAAGGAACAAAATTCTAACACAATGCAACATGGATGAACCTTGAAAACATCATGCTAAGTCAAAGAAGCTAGACACAAAAAAACAAATATTGACTAATTCCATTTACACAAGGCCCCTAGAATAGGCAAATTCATAGAAACAGAAAATAGAATAGTGGTCACTAGGGGCTGGCTGGTAGGAGGGATTGGAGAGTTACTGTTTAATGGGTACAGAGTTTCAGTCTGGGATGATGAAAAAGTTCTAGAGTTGGATAGTGGTGATGGTTGCACAACAATGTGAATGTACATAATGCCACTGATTTGTACACTTTAAAATGGTTAAAATGGTAAGTTTCCTTATGTATATTTTACCACAATTTTAAAAGTAAAGAAAAATTGTACTTGACCTTCCTTCCTCTATCTCCTATTTTTCTCCCACCTAGGAGGATATCAATAACACCAAAGATGTTACTGGCTTTACCTATGACAGAGTCCTGTCTCCATCTGTCTACTCTGGGTTATTAAGCACTGAGCAAACAAGCCAGTCTGTAAACAGATAGGGTAGGGGGTCCACGGAGAAAGAGAACCAGGCATGGCTTTCTTGACATAAGAGAAGCCATATTTGGCCGAAGCCATTTTTTGATCTAAGCCTGGCCACAATGCTTGCCGTTGAACAGGTCTCAGTAATTAATGATCGTAAGGGAAGTGAGGGAATGCAGGAACAAAGGAAAAGCAGTCAAGAAACAGTAGTTCAGCAATAAAACAGAGTCCTAGTTCCTCCTCAAGGGATGTACATAATATGATACACATCTTCAAGTTCTACAGGAGCTAAGGCCCCCACCCAGGTGGAGGATGGAATGATGTTGATCTTTTCTGACCCTTGTGGCTTTAATCACCTAAAGCTTTGTCCCAGTTCAATGTTAAAATCTCCTCAGCTCAAGCCCCTTCATGAATATGCATATACCACACAAGGCCTTTCATGGATATGCACGTACTCTTGGCTTAAAACTTCCCCAGTTTTGCTGTTCAGGGAGACACTGCTTTGGGAAAGATCCCCAGTGTTCTCCTTTCTAACTGCAAGTAATAAATCCTTCCTTCTCCCGATCTTTGGCTTGGTTGTGTCTTTTGGCTCAACACCCACCAAGAAGGGAACCCAGTTTTTGGGTAACAAGCCTGACCTATGCTGAAGTGCCTAAACTACCTAAAAGATCACTATGCCTGGGTTGTGGACTCTGTCTCTGCCTTCCATCTTGTGGGAGGCCTCCCCAGCCTTTAGCTAAACTGGCAAAAAACATCCCTATCTTTTTGTGTTCCAACTTCATACCTACCTGCCTTATTTGCCTTGGCACTGCTTTCAGTTTAAAATACCATTGGTTCTATCAATCTTTTGAACAATTTGTCCTTCTCAAAATAAAGTATAACATCAGTCACAGAGAGCACTCATCCTGCTAAAAATAGTGTCCTTGATCATCAAACTTATAGCTCAAGAGGCTATTCTGGGATATTTAAATAAATGAAGTCAGAAAAGGTTATTTAAGAATTCCAAAGAATCTAAAGGAACAAGTTTCCAAGAATCGATTGTGAAGCAGTAAAGTTGCCAGAATATTTAATGTTAAAGGCACCATGGGTGTAGCACAAGTTCTTTTCATTTAGCAGAGCATCTTGAGTATTTTAGAAGGAAGTTGTTAGATGCCTTTCTCTGATACAATGATTAAATTTAGTTGTAAGCAATTAGCAAAGTTTCTGTTTGTTTGTTTTCAGTATACAGTGTTCATAGCCTGCCTACCAAGAGACAAAAGTTTCTCAGTCAGTTGGGAATTCATAATCTTCCCTGCCAGGTGTCCAGTGGAATCCTGTCCTATATTCTGGAGCAGGTTCTGGGATCATTTGCTTCACAAGTAAGCTACAAACTCAGATAATGGTGTTTTCTGGCTTCCCTGATACCACAGTGAGTGGACCAATGCCCTTAGCTGAGCCAGCGCTCCTTTCTTAAACTCTAAAACTCTAACAACTCAATAATAATGGTAATAACTTCATCTCTAGCTCCTACAGTATGTGCCAGACATTGTGCTGAGTGATTTGGATATCATAATCCATTTAATCCTCACAGCAAACCCATTAGGTGGGTGTTATTTTCCAATTTTGAAGATGAAAAAACAGACCTGAATGAGGTTAAAGAGCTTGTCCAAGGTTGTATAACTTTTAAAACTCCGATTTCAAAGTGGCCTCCTACAATTACACCACTGCTTTCTTTAAGCTCATGTTCCTTGTGAAGGCTCATTAGAGTAAATATGGGAAACAAAAGAATAAGAGAAATTAATTCAACTACTCATTCACTGTAGACCTTTTGGAATACTTTCCTTACTTTCAGTGTTTTTGTTATGTATATATGACGGTTGAATTTGGTTGTGCCTTTTTTATTAGGTTAAACCAGCCTTTCCCAAACTGTGTTCTATGAGGTATGAATAGGTTAATAATGTCATTTTAAAGACTCTGAGAAGTCTAAAGAAAACCTGTTTAAACGTTGTTTAATTATAAGTACAAGTATAACAAGCATAAATATAAGAAGTAGTAGGGCACAATTTAGTCTCCTGTTTTTTTCCCTCAAGCATTTTTCTAATCTTAACACTCTTCTGATATAGAAACTACCATTACAGTTCACTCCTAACTCCAAATTCACTGAAATCCTAGTGTCCTTCCTCACACTACTATACCGTCTGCTTACATAGTAGCACTATGATCTCATTCTGAGGTCCTTTCCCAAAGCCTCACTCTTTTGCCTTTATTCGGGCTGATTACACTTAATACAGTGTATTAATCCTGCAGTATCATCAGTATCCCAAACCTTTCCCTCTTTGTAATCTTAAAATGCTGGGTGAACTTTGCAAAGATTTCTCCAGGCCACACAGACTGATACCATCAGGAAATTTTAACCCCTTCATCTAGGTCTCTTGATCACTGATAATTTTCCTGACCTGATTCATAGCCTCCTTACCTATAAGCTCCACCCTCTCCTCAACCAGCCCCAGACTCAGCCTTCTTCCACCTCTAGCAGCTGACATTCCAACTCCACCCCCAAAGTCCAGCCTCTTGGTCTGGTCTCCTGAGACCAGAAACGTGACTCTCACTTGCTCAGACTCTCACCTGCTCAGCCCGGTTTTGCACTGGCTTGTCCTGTTCCTGAGTACAGAGGGACCCCCCAGGGAGCTATCCTGCCATCTCATGTCTGCAAATTACAAAACTCTTGTACCATCTTTTGTTTAAAGTGTCAAATTCATCAGGACTCAGTGTATCCTGTGCTGGTTTCCCTTCAGCTAAATACAGCTTCTTTGTCTCAGGTCAGAATGCTCTTTGCTTCTTGCTCTAAGACTCAAGGGCAATGATTTTAAAAGGCCCTGTGGCCTCCGATAATAATTCACTTTTCAGGTTTCCTGATTAAAGAGGAATCCGGAGTATGAATATGTGTAATTTGATAAAGAATCAGTGTTACTATGAACAGTGTTACTATGAACAATTTCATCTGGCATTCTGCCCAGGCATGGCTTCACAACCACAGGAGGACCATTATTTTCTTGTGGACATGTAGTTAATGTTCAAATGCAAAGTGAGTTCAAAATCTAAATATATCACAGACGATTACAGTTTGACACTTGAACGCCAGCAGTGCAAGCCCTAACTCAGAGGAGAGTGACTAACATGTTTTCCTGGCAGTGGCACAGGAATCCATCCCCATGGCCAAAGGCAGCAGCAACAGCGACAGCAGGCTGAAACAACAGAGGGGATGACTTGAGCTCACTGGAAGCATTAGAGTTTCTCTTCCAGACAAGACAAAGACAAACCTGAAAAAGGTAGCCGGAAGAAACTTCCACTATGGAGATACTGTGAAACAAAAAGCATGATAGGAACTTTATGTATTCTTGAAATGCTTTGAAAGAATAAGGTACTCAGCAAAGAGTAGAAATGTGGTTAATAAGTCATTCTTCAGAAATGGATGACTGGCCCTTTAAGAATACTATTTAGTCTATTAAATATGGCTATATTTTGTGCCATTTCCACTGAAGGCAAAAGTTATTTTTGAAAAGAGCAATGAAAAGATCCCAGCTGAATATCCTTACTTGATTCAGTAGTTTGTGCCAGTGAACAGAGCTTGGGATATCTTTTTTTATTCCAATAGTACTAGCACTTGTTATGAGAAGTCAAGAAAGCGTAGTATACTTGTCTTTGGCGTGTCATCTTACTCCTAAATGAGATGAGATCCAGGGCCCCAAGAAGGCCCCATCACACTAAAAGATCTCTTCCAGTCATTTAGAATGTCAGTAGTGACGAAAATGCCTCCATTATGGCTTCTCTCTTATGTTCTTTCTTATGGCTTCTTCTCTAAAAGTAAAATCCCCTTCTAAAGCAGAGAGGACACAGTGACAATCTGGCATCTCCATGTAAATGAACAGAAAGTAAAACTACGTGATTGAGAGGAAGTTCATGAATGAGCTCCTCACCCCCCCCTCCCCCGCCCCCCACCTCTCAATCACACACACAGCACTCAGCCTTTACTTTCAGATCCCTGAGGTGGGTGCCTTTCTCTAGAATTTTCAGTGGAATTTCCTAAAGCACTGCAGTATTTGAGAGTTGCTGGTGCTTGTGAAGCAAGGCTGGGCACTTGCCCTGCCTCTGTGAGAAGTAGCTCTCTTTGACTAAAGGCGTGGTTGCTGGTAGCAGAGACATTCTGTTCCCTCTATAAGAGGCAACACAGTGTAATGAAGCAGTAATAATTACAGCTGTGATACTGGTACCAGAAAAGACAAGGACAAACAGAAATAAAATTCCAGAAACATATCCAAGTATGAGAATTCAGTATATGATACTTGGCATTTCACACTAGTGAGGGAGAGGTGGTGTTGGGACATTAGCTAACCATTTGGGAAAAAAATTTTAGATCCCTACCTCAAACTGTATGCAAGAATATATTCCTGATAAGTCAAATACTTAAAGGTTTACAAATTAAGTTTCAAAAATAAAAACATATAATTACCAGAAAATAAAGATGAATATATACATTATATATATTTATGCAAACACACACACACATAATGATCTTTTGTAAGGACAACAACAAAAGACAAAAACAGTAAAAGCAAAGATAGAAAAATGAATGCAGAAAAGACCATAAACAAAATGAAAAGCAATAAATACAAAGTTCAAAAAGATTACCGCCAGACTCTGTAAAATTAGCTGTTAACTTGTAGAAGATTGATATCACAAATGGTGTTTGTTTGGGAGAGATGCAAATGATTTCCATCTGGTAGAAAAGATACTCCCAAAGATTATGCTTTTATTGCCCTGTAGAACAATAACAGGTTTCGTATTTAACTTAGCAATCTAATTTCAGCATTCTTTCTTTCACTTCAGGATCTTGAGTTCTCCATTGAATCGGCTTTACTCTCCTGCTGGTCTCCTCACTGAGGTAAGTAAATCACTGACATAGCCTCACTATATATATTTGTATGTTTTTGTTTTTGTTTTTGTTTTTTTTATTTATGGCTGTGTTGGGTCTTCGTTTCTGTGCGAGGGCTTTCTCTAGTTCTGGCAAGTGGAGGCCACTCT
The DNA here is from genome assembly GCF_028021215.1 of Eschrichtius robustus. NCBI lineage: Eukaryota > Metazoa > Chordata > Mammalia > Artiodactyla > Eschrichtiidae > Eschrichtius > Eschrichtius robustus. The sequence continues at coordinate 110,812,153 of NC_090825.1, read as the reverse complement.
TCATCGCGGTGCGCGGGCCTCTCGCTATCGCGGCCTCTCTTGTTGCGGAGCACAGGCTCCAGACGCGCAGGCTCAGTAGTTGTGGCTCACGGGCCCAGTTGCTCCGCGGCATGTGGGATCCTCCCAGACCAGGGCTCGAACCCGTGTCCCTTGCATTGGCAGGCGGATTCTTAACCACTGCGCCACCAGGGAAGCCCTATTTGTATGTTTTTAACTTTTTAAAAATTATATACTTTGTCCTGAAAAAGTTAAACATAGAATTACCATATGATCCAGCAATTCCATTCCTAGGTATAAACCTAAAACAATTGTAAACAAAGACTCAAATAGATACACATACACCAATGTTTACAGCAGCATTATTCACAATAGCCAAAGTGTGGAAACAAGCTAAGTGTGCACCAACAGATGAATGGATAAACAAAATGTGGTATACACATGCAATGGAATATTATTCAGCCATAAAAAGGGATGAAATTCTGATATATGGTACAATATGAATAAACCTTGAGAGCATTATCCTAACTGAAATAAGCCAGGCACAAAAGGACAAATGTATGGTTCCTCATATATGAGGTACCTAGAATAAGCAAATTCATAGAATATAGAATGGAGGTTACCATAGGCTATGGGAAAGGGTGAATCAGAGTTGTTTTTTAATGGGTACACAGTTTTGGGGGTTTTTTTTGGGGGGGTAGGGTTTTTTTGTTGTTTTGTTTGTTTTTGTCCACGCCTGTGAGGCTTGCTTGATCTTTTTTTTTTTTTTTTTTTTTTTTTATTTTTGGCTGTGTTGGGTCTTCATTGCTGCGCAGGGGCTTTCTCTAGTTGTGGTGAGCGGGGACTACTCTTCCTTGTGGTGCACAGGCTTCTTATTGCGGTGGCTTCTCTTGTTGCAAGCATGGGCTCTAGGCACGTGGGCTTCAGTAGTTGTAGCATGTGGGCTCAGCAGTTGTGGCTCACGGGCTCTAGAGCACAGACTCTAGAGCACAGGCTTAGTTGCTCCACGGCATGTGGGATCTTCCCGGACCAGGGCTCGAACCCGTGTCCCCTGCATTGGCAGGTGGATTCTTAAGCATTGTGCCACCAGGGAAGTCCGAGCTTGCTGGATCTTAATTCCCTGATCAGGGATTGAACGTGCGCCCTCGGCAGTGAAAGCACCGAGTCCTAACCACTGGACTGCCAGGGAATTCCCAGGTACACAGTTTCTATTAGGGATGATAAAAAATGTTTTGGAAATAGATAGTGGTAATGATTGCCTGACATTGTGAATATACTTAATGCCATTCAATTGTACACTTAAAAATGGGTAAAATGATGAATTTTATGTTTTGTATACTTTCCCACAATAAAAAATTTATTCTTTGACAACAACTTGGGAAGAAATATCCTTAAGATATGTGACATAAGGGACTTCCCTGGTGGTCCAGTGGGTAAGACTCTGCACTCCAAATGCAGGGGACCCAGGTTCAATCCCTGGTCGGGGAACTAGATCCCACATGCATGCTGCAACTAAGAATCCCGCATGCTGCAACTATGAGCCTGCATGCCACAACTAAAAGATCCTGCATGCCACACTAAAGATCCCACGTGCTGCAACTAAGATTCAGTGCAGTCAAAATAAAATTTTTTTTAAAAAAAAGGTATGTGACATCAAATATTCTTTATATATACATATTTGTCGTAAGTCAATCATAAAAAATGGACCAAAGTTAGAAGACAAAGATTAGAAGACAAAGTTCACTAAATAATAAGAAGTAAGGTCCCACAAGCCACGTGGTGCAGCCAAAAAAATAAAATAAAATAATAAAATGGTTTAGAGGAAAGAATAAGTACAAATGACAAATAAACATAAAATGTTCAACCTCACCTGGGATTTTTTTAAATGTTAATTAAAACAACAGTGAAATTCTATTCTTTATAGCATATTGGAAAAACAATATTATATGATATAAAACAAACTGCAATACACCTTACTGGCAAAGGTATCAGGGAAAATATGATCTGGTTCTGTCGTTTTAGAGAGCATTTTGGGAAAAGTGTGCATACTCTGTGACAAGAGTTCTACTTCAAGGAATATATCCTTACAAAATGATGGGCAAGCATGCTTCCCCTGTGTATACAAGAGAGGGAGTAGACTACTTAACCCTACAGCCTGAGCTTGAATACCAGTTCCAAGTGGCTTATAGTCTACAAGCCTCAGTTTCCTCACCTACAAAATGGGGGAAATAATAGGACCTACCTCATAGGATTAATGTGACACATAAATAAGACAGTTGTTATAAAATGTACATTACCTGACACAGAGCAAATGCTCAAGAAATACTAGAGGTGGTCGTTACTGTTGTTGCTCTAATAGGATATTGTGTGAGATTTTTCCCAGTTGTCCCAGAATTGGTGATTAGGGCCCACAGGTGAGAACAAAGAAGTGAAAACTAACCTACACCCTTAAGAAAATTGCCAGTAATTGGAGCCAGGCAACTCCCCAAGAGACTAGGCAGAAACAGGCTAGACATTACCAGCCTCCTCCCTACTCCAACCACCCCACCCTTCCAGGTCTCTGTAGAAGTGAGGAGGAGTGAAGGGCACTTGGTGATTTGCTTTGCGGGGAGTGCAGAATTACCTCATGATGAGAGGGATTTTCTCTTCCCAGTAGGAGAGGGGCAGAAGGTGCTATCTCTCCAGGGAAAACAAATGAGAAGGGAGGCTCTTGTAAAGACTGGAGAGAAGTACATAGGGAGGGGAGACCTCCATTCCATGCCTTAGTTGGCCATTTGCTGAGGCAGCATGCTAGCCAGTTTCCCCCTTTGAACAAAGGAGGGGCAAATATGAACAAAAGAAAAGAAAACTGAAGACAGCAAGCTATATGAAGGGACCAAGAGAGGAAAGTAATATGGTGTGACAAGGAAATAAGTATTCCCCCTGGATCTACCACACATTAGAAGAGGTGGCTGAACTTGGACTGTTTCACCAGACCCTACCCAAGAAGCTGCTGGCTGTGGGAGACCCTTGCAACAGGAGGCAGCAGTTGAGAAGGAATGGTCAAGCTGGAGCTGGAATCCCCTCATCGGGGAACTATGGAGTAGGAGGCCCAGAGGGGCCCTCCAAGTACATCTATCCTGGACATGTGCCACACAGTGGGTATTAGCACAGAAACCCATCAGCATAGACTAGAGAAACAGGGACAGTCAACAGAGAACCTTACAGACACACTCAGGCAAGTATAAAACCTTTTGATTCCAGATTTCTATTATTTGAAGCTAAAGGTATCTTAATATACTTCTTTCTCTGTAGACCCAATTTCTCTCTCTTCATGTACTGGCTGCCTGTCAGCTCCGAATGTACATGTTTCAAGTCCAGCCCTATGCAGAGATGAAAACTGAAGACCTTCTGTTCTATTATAAAATTCCCAGATAAGAGACCCTAATTGGTCCAGCTTGGATCAGTCAAGCTGGTTCAGTCAGGTATACCTGGGAATACAGGGTCACTAATCCCAGTCTCAGAAGACTGTCATCATGAGCTGGAAAGGCACCGCACAAGATGTCTTACAGTGTTGATGCAGTGGAAGAAGATGTTGTCCCAGAATCCTAGAGCACTGAGGAATCCAGATAGTCTTGGGTGGGCTTTGAAATAAACATTATATATATAGGGGAGGGCATTTACTATACTTCACTTTCCAGAGAGCTTCACAAGGTAATGTGTAGGGACTGTGGGAGTTTGGAAGGGCAGAGGAAACTGGATCTGAGAGGAAATGAGAGAGGTCATTGATTGCCACAGAGAGAGAGAGTGGTCATGCCACAGAGAGAAAGAGTGGTCATGTCATCTACAACGTGACCACCCTTTACAGCAGCCCATAAATCTTCAGTAAAATCATGAGCCGCTTGGTGTGATGGGATTTCTGGTGGGCACATGAAAGGGGAATGCAACTTCATATCCAGGTGTGACCTGGGGCAGGCACCTAAGAGGAATTAAACCACTAAAAGTGTAGAGTAGTCTTTGAATTACCCCAGACCCTGGATATCGAAGCCAGGTTTACCCAATTCTCTAAGTGCACTGAAGCCTCTAGGTGAGAACTGGGTTACGATTTTAATGGCAAGGAAAAAGAAGGAAACCACAAAAGATTTCACCAATAGCAGCCTGATTAAATAACCTGTGATTAAATTAAATCTAGCTAACTATCAATACAAGTTAGAATCCTGATCCTTCACAGGATGGGGCTTCTGTGCTTCATCTGCAGTTGGCCTGGTGAAATGGAGCAGTGAGGAATTTCAAAACTCTTAGATGTTCTTTAGACTCAGACTTCTAGTCTATATTTGCTTCTTTGGAATCAAATTTCCCGGGAACTTTATTACAATGGGCTATTTTCTTACCATACTGATTCATATACCTTCAAGCCTTAAAGCTGTTAGATGGTGGGAGCAGGGATTTCTGTGACCTCTAGCCCACATTAAGGCAAATTTGGCTTTGAGGGAGAATGGGAGAAGTGGCAAGTACTTTGAAAAAAGTTGTTGAAAACAGAATGAAGGGACTTCCCTGGTGGCGCAGTGGTTAAGAATCCGCCTGCCAATGCATGGGACATGGGTTCGATCCCTGGTGCAGGAAGATCCCATATGCCACGGAGCAACTAACCCCAATTGCCACAATTACTGAAGCCCGCAAGCCACAACTACTGAAGCCTGCATGCCTAGAGCCCGTGCTCTGCAACAAGAGAAGCCACCGCAATGAGAAGCCCGTGCACCGCAACAAAGAGCAGTCCCCGCTGGCTGCAACTAGAGAAAGCCCTCGCGCAGCAACGAAGACCCAACGCAGCCAAAAATAAAATAAATTAATTTTTTTAAAAAAGAAGAAAATCAGAGATATAATTTAAAAACAACCCCACTTTCTAAATGCAATAAGTATCTTCATGTAAAAATTCTTGGGATTAAAATTCACTTTGAGGGAGCTCCCCGGCGGCCTAGTGGTTAGGATTTCAGGCTTTCACTGCTGTTGCCCAGGTTCAATCCCTGGTCGGGGAACTGAGATCCTGCAAGCTGCGCGGCGCAGCCAAAAAGGAAAAAAAAAATTCACTTTGAGGATTTATCAATGATAAAAAGCCCTTCATATGGATGCTCACCAGACTTACTGGGGTGATCATTTAGCACTATATAAAAATATAAATCATTATGTTGTATACCTGAAAGTAATATGTTATGTGTCAATTATACCTCCCAAAAAAAGCCCTTTATGACATCTATGGATTCATGAAACTTCACTGAAGAAATGGAGAAGAAACAGAATAGTTTTTTTGTTTGTTTGTTTGTTTGACCACGACATGTACCTTGCAGGATCTCAGTTCCCCAGCCAGGGATTGAACCCAGGCCATGGCAGTGAAAGCGCTGAATCCTAACCACTAGACCACAGGGAACTCCCAACAGTTAGTATTTTTAAAATGCAGAGACAGGGCATAAATGTTTTGTCACAAAAATAATCCTGGTTCAACATGTAATGAATGGAAAGGTATAATACCTAAAATGGAGAAGATTTACAAATGCTGGTAATACTTGGAAATTTGAAGCAACTCTTAACGATGTCTGGAGTTGATTCAAATTTTCCAAATTCTCAAAAGATTGCTAAAAACCAGATGGTGCAAAAAGAAAATCTTTATAGCAAATTTACCCATAGCAAGTACAAGAAAAGGATCTGTTGACAGCTCCAGAGCCGTCTTGAACTTGAACTGGTGCTATACAAAGTGCTTCTCACAGAAAATGTAAGTGCTCTTAGGATGTATCTGCTTTTTTTAGAAAGAGGCTATCTTGCCACTCTTATTCATAAAAAAAAGTGTAATTACTATTTTCTTTTTTGCTTTAGACACCACATAAACAGAATCTTGATTTAGTATTTTTCTGATTAGCATTCTAATGAAAAATGGTTTAGAGGTATTTATTTTTAAGTATTTTGGCCAGTTTGGGTTTTTTCACTAGTAGCACTAGTAACCTGGAAAAAAATTTTAAAAGCTTTCATCAGTTGTTTTATCTATCACAGAAAGCAGTGTTTGGTATGGTAAAATATTACTCACTTCATATTTTTTAAACCTTAAGATATACATTCATAGACGATACTAAATTTTTACAAATGTTTAATCTATATACACCTAAGGACCTAAAAGTAAATTCTGTGTTTTTCCATATTTTTTACATTTACCAGAAGTAAAACTTTTCTTTAAAAGTCAAAAACTTAAGAAATAATTGTGTCTAGAAATAATTGTGCCACAACTAAGAGTTTGTGTGCCACATCAACTAAATTCCGCAGGCTGCAGCTAAGACCTGACACAGCTAGCTAAATAAATAAATAAATAAATAAATAAATAAATAAATAAATAAATAAAAAATTCTCCAGAAACATTGTCCATGATATTTTAAAATGTGTTAGAATTAGTTAAGTTTCAGTTGTGGGACTTCCTTGGTGGTGCAGTGGTTAAGAATCTGCCTGCCAATGCAGGGGACACGGGTTCGAGCCCTGGTCCAGGAAGATCCCACATGTCGCGGAGCAGCTAAGCCCGTGTGCCACAACTACTGAGCCTGTGCTCTAGAGCCCACGAGCCGCAATTACTGAAGCCCACGCACCTAGAGCCCGTGCTCTGCAACAAAGCCACCGCAATAAGAAGCCCACGCACCGCAACGAAGAGTAGCCCCCGCTCGCCGCAACTAGAGAAAGCCTGCGCACAGCAACGAAGACCCAACACAGCCAAAAATAAACAAATAAATTTATTTTTTTAAAAAAAGAAAACCTCAAACATCTCTATCTGTAGATAGTGGAAAGCAATATGCATTGTTTTCTCTTAATCTCTATTTTAAGTTTTTCCATAATGAAAATGGATTATTTGTGTTTTAATAAAGGCAGGAGGGGTGTGGTTTCAAGACTCGAGCTCAAACCAGGATAAAGTCATTTTTGCCTCAGGAGCCACATCGCAGAAAAGGTACACTAGAGGGGGTGGGCAGCCAGAGACATTCGATGAATGAGGGTATGTCTGGAAGAAATATTAGATCATCATTCCGAATTTCATGTGAACTTTAATAAATCAACCATCATATATCTGACCTTGCAATTAAAATGTTTGGATTTAGAGCACAGAAGTTTATCATCCTCACCAGAAAAGGGAGAGAGAAAGAGAAGTGAGATGGGTATTTTCATTTCAGCTAGTTTCCTTTGCTTTTGCTATATGACATTTCTTTTTTTTTTAATATTTATTTATTTATTTTTGCTGTTCTGAGTCTTAGTTGTAGCACACAGGATCTTTTAATTGTGACATGTGAACTCTTAGTTGTGGCATGCATGCAGGATCTAGTTCCCCGACCAGGGGTCGAACCCGGGCCGCCTGCATTGGGAGCACGGAGTCTTACCCACTGGACCACAAAGGAAGTGCCTGTATGACATTTCTAAATGTTTGGCCACCTGTAGGCCTTTGTAAAACACTGTTACCTCTCCCACTGTTGTCTACTTGTGAAAAATTTTACATGGAAAGATCTTATGAAGAGGTCCTGTTATAGGATATAATGTACAGCTTTTGTTTTTTCTGCTCAGCATTCATTCCTTAAAGTATTCCTCTGATCTTCTTCATTCTGGTGGCTTGCTAACTGTGGGATCCCACTCCCCACCAGAGGGATGGGCACATCTCACTAAGAAGCCAAGCAAACTCCTATGAGGGAACTTCACTGTTGAGATGAGGCACACAGGTACCACAGCGGGTTGGACCTGATCATCTGCTGGCAATTGCCTAAAGAGGTAGCACACAAGTTCCTATGACTAAGATCTGGACTTTTCTGGTTCAAGGGCTTCTCAAGGCTGTACTTCCTCCTTCCAAATTATGAGCCAGCCAATAAAACCAATAAATTCTTTGTTTTTTTAGCCAAAGTTTTGTGTTTCTTGCAATTGAATCCTAAAAGATATAAGGGAATTCGTTTTATATTATCTCGAAATACAGTCATCCCTCAGTATCCTCAGGGGATTGGTTCCAGGACACTTCCCAATGCCCCCAAAAAAATCCGTGGATGCTCAAGTTCCTTATACAAACCAGTGCAGTATTTGCATAAAACCTACACACATCCTCCTGTGTACTTTAAATCATTTCTAGATTACTTGTAATACCTAATACAATGTAAATGCTATATAAATAGTTGTAAATACATGTAAATACTATTGCCAGTGCAAATTCAAGTTTTGCTTTTTGGAACTTTCTGGAATTTTTTTCCCAAATATCTTTGTTCTATGGTTGATTGAATCCATAGATACCCAACCTGCAGATAAGGAGGGCTGACTATAAGCAAAACTGGCTAGAGGGGAAGGAGAGTTGTGTAATGGAAAAAGCTCAGGACAGTGGGCCTTGGATAAATCACTTAACAAAGAGGTCTGAGTCTCAGTCCCTTAATTTGTAAAATGGGGATCCTCTGGGGGCAAGGTACAGAAACTTGACTTGAACCATCTTAATCACAAAAGAGATTTACTGAAAGAAGGCTGTGATAACCCAAAGAATCAAAGGAAAAGGCAATCAAGTCTAGGTAGGTCTTTTTCTGTCTCTCTTCTCTACTTCTCTCAGCATGTCAACTTCCGTTTCTCCTAAACCAGCAAATCCTGGACTCACAAGCACACAGCTTTATATCATAGCAAGGCATGTCATCAAGGCCCAAGGACCCAAGCAGCTGTGTCTGAAGATGAGAGAATACGATACAATTTTTGAGTATTTAGTATTCAAGCCCCGTTGGAAAGTGGAAATAATTGAGGAAGGCAGCTCTTAGCCCACTCCAGGGAGCTTTAGGCACCACTCTCACCCACAAGCCCAGAGGTGGATGGAAGGGCCATCCTTTTTTCATTTGGAGAACCAGAGCCTCATATCCACAGAGGCCCAAATGGCTTTCCACCAGTCCCCTTGCATGGCCACTCCCCTTTACAAAACAAATGGTCTCCCTGCTCTGAATCTCTCCCTTACTTAGACAAGTTAGTCAAATTCTCTTATCCTACTGGAAGGAGAAGAGCTCTTTTTGTGGTATGCAAAGGCATATGAAGGAAGAACCCACATTTGATTTTGCACCAGGGTCCAATTTTACAGCACTTTTTCCTGAATAGTTGCAATAACTAGTTGTAAAACATGATGAAAGGGCAAAAACCTTAAAAGTTGGTGGATCCGTTCTCTCCCCTCTTCTGATCCTGGTGGAGCTAGTTTCCATTGTGGTTAATCTCACAGTCTTATGAAAACACATTCACCAACTTCTGGTGCAGGATTGTAACAGGGAAGAACTAAATCGGACTCCATGTTGGATCTGTTTCTTTGACTTCAACCTTTGCTCTCTGTTGCTTTTGTTATTATAATCATACATAATGACCTGCCACAGGGAACCCTGCCCCTCTGTCTGAATGTTAAAGTGCCTTTGTTCAGGTCACTGGGAGACAATCTGACCCTGCCCACCTGTGAATGGCTGCAGAAAAGAAGAAATTAACACGTCCCCTTCCCGATGCTGGCCAAGCCAGATAAAACTAATGACCTTTTTACTTCACTTCCTCACCTCCTCCCCCTCTCTGTTCTATAAAAGAAACTGGCATCCAGACCCCGATAAGATGGTTTTTGGGGGACCCTAGTCCGCAGTCTTCTTGGTCTGCCGGCTTTCCGAATACAGTCCAGTCGCTGTTCCTTGCCTCAACACCTGGTCTCCCGATTTATCGGCATGCCGTGCGGCGAGCAGAGTGAGCTTGGACTCGGTAACAGGATCAGCTACATAATATATAGGGCCCAGTACAAAATTAAAGTGTGAGACTCCCTGTTCAAAAGTTATTAAGAATTTCAAGACAGCAATAGAAAAGCATTAAGCCAAGTGTGGGACTTTTCTAAGCACAGGTCCCTGTGGAGTGTATCGTTTCCCTGCTCATGAGGTGGCAAACTATGTTCTGTGCTCAGCTCTCTAACCACAGATGCTCATGAACCGGTCAGGGTCAGGGCAGGAAACAACAATCCTGACCAAAAGCAGCCCAGTTCAGAGAGATGCAAATCTCCCTCTAGCACATCCATCCTTTTACACCCACCTTTCCCCCACATCTTTTTTTTTTTTTAGTCAAAATTTCATAGCTTTATCTATAACAACCAACAACTGGGCATGCTCTATGGCACATCAACAAGTTAATGCATAAGCAAGTTGTCAAATAGCAATAAAGTTGAGTACAAGTTAGCATTAAGAATTAAACTATAATTGTAATAACTTGGGTGGATCTCAATATGATTGAGTGAAAAAAGCATTGTTAAAAAGAACACTGTATTATTCCATTCATATAAATTTTAACCCATTGCAAAGTATCTACAGTGACAAAAAGCTGATCAGTGGTTTCTGAAGGATGGTGACAGAGGGGTGGTAATCAGGAATTACAGTGTTGCATTAAGAAACTTTTGGTGGTGATAGATATGTTCATGATCATAATTGTGATAATTTCAGCCTTATAAAAAGCTTATAATATATAAAATATTTTATAAATATCAAATCTCATCTTCATACACTATAAATATATGCAAGTTATTGTATACCAAACCTCAGTAAAGCTTTAAAAAAGTGTATTGTCCCAAAATGAATATATCATGGAAAATAAATACCACATAATAAAATGTGCCTTTTGTCTGTGTCTCCTACTGTTTTCTAACATTGAGTTATGAAATAAATCAACTTTGTTTCACAGCAACATAGTGTCAATTAAAATCATTAGCTGAGGTAAGGTTTAATTCTCAAAGCCAGTCTTTCAATTTCAGTTTCTTTTTCTTTTCTTGTTTTTAAATTTTTTTTTATTGGGGTATAGTTGTTTTACAATGTTGTGTTAGTTTCTACTGTTCAGCGATGTGAAGTAGAGTTCCCTGTGCTATACAGCAAGTTCTTATTAGTTATCTGTTTTATACATATTAGTGTATATGTGTCAATCCCAATCTCCCAGTTCATCCCACCCCCCCTTTCCCCCACATCTTACATAACTATAAGACACTTGGTGGAAGGTTTCCTAGGACAAAAGAATAGTCTGCTTAAGTCTTAGTAAAGTGTTCATTTTTTTCCTTTTTTTTAATTGACATATAGTTGATATACAATATTATATGTTACAGGTGTACAGTATAGTGATTCACAAATTTTAAAGGTTATATTCCATTTATACTTATTATAAAGTATTTGCTATATTCCTCCTGTTGTACAATATATCCTTTTTTTTTTTTTTTTGGCTGCGTTGTGTCTTCGTTGCTGCACACAGGCTTTCTCTAGTTGTGGCGAGTGGGGGCTACTCTTCGTTGCGGTGCACGGGCTTCTCATTGCGGTGGCTTCTGTTGTTGTGGAGCCCAGGCTGTAGGCGCGGGCTTCAGTAGTTGCAGCACGCGGCCTCAGGAGTTGTGGTGCACGGGCTTAGTTGCTCCAAGGCATGTGGGATCTTTCCAGCCCAGGGATCGAACCCATGTCCGCTGCATTGGCAGGTGGATTCTTAACCACTGGACCACCAGGGAAGTCCCATACAATATATCCTTGTAGCAAACCTAATTGTTTGTGCCTCTCAATCCCCTACCTCTATCTTGCCCTTCCCCCCTTCCCTCCTAAAGTGTTCATTTTTTGCCAGCTAGGAATTACTTGCAGCTTTCACAAGAGTTTTAAATTTTTTTCAGCTTCTATCCATTAAGGTTTACAGTACTTAGTGTCTGAATTTTAGCCTGGGCCCTCTGGACAAAGTTGAGAGTCCCTCAAGTCCACGGGCCTCAATGGGAAAGTGCTACATTGGCTTGGTCTTGCCGTTGAAAAAAAAGATTTTTTTTTTTTTTGGCTGTGTCGGGTCTTAGTTGCGGCACACGGGCTTCTCTCTAGTTGTGGCACACGGGCTCCAGAGCGTATGGGCTCAGTAGTTGTGGCACACGGGCTTAGTTGCCCCGCATGTGGGATCTTAGTTCCCTGACCAGGGATTGAACCCTCGTCCCCTGCATTGGAAGGCGGATTCTTAACCACTGGACCACCAGGGAAGTCCCAAAAAAGCAGAATATTATTGTATTGTGTGTGTGTGTGTGTGTGTGTGTGTGTGTGTGTGTATCTGGCCCCTGTATCTAGATGCTTTCAGTTAACTCTTGTGGGTTTTCCAGGTGTGCAAACCAAATCATCACAAAAAATGTCATTTGCTTCCTCCCTTCTATTTGTTATATCTTATTCTGTCTCTTACCATTTTACATATGCTGTAGTACAATTTCTTTCTTTCTTTTTTTTTTAAAGCTCTTCCTGAGCCATTTGTTTCCTTTTTTTTTAAATTAATTAATTTATTTATTTTAGCTGATCTGGGTCTTCGTTGTGGCATGAGGGCTCTTCACTTCAGCCCACAGGCTTCTCTAGTTGTGGCACACGGGCTGTAGAGTGCAAGGGCTCAGTAGTTGCGGCATGCGTGCTTAGTTGTGGTACGTGGGATCTTAGTTCCCCGACCAGAGATTGAACCCGGGCCCCCTGCATTGGGAGTGGGGAGTCTTAACCACTGGACCACCAGGGAAGTCCCTGCAGTGCAATTTCTTTTAAAATTAGCTGACAAATGGGAATTCCCTGGCGGTCCAGGGACTCTGCGCTTTCACTGCCAAGGGTCAGGGTTTGATCCCAGGTCAGGGAACTAAGATCCTGCAAGCCGCACAGTGTGACCAAAAAAAAAAAAAAATTTTTTTTAAAGTTACCTGACAAATACATCTTAATATCGTTTTGTGGAAAACTTGAAAGTTTGTGAATAAAGTTCATCTAGAAAAGTAAATACCTAGGAGCAACAAAGAAAACTGAGGAAAAGAAGAATATTTAGGAGGGATTTGCCCTACCAGATATCAAAATATTCTATAAAATTATGCAAATTAAAGCAATACAAATCCTGGCACAAACAGATCTTTGGAAGAAAACAGAATGTCCAAACAAATTAAATTTGTACATATTTAGTTATAAGGGAGTGGCATTTCAAGTCAATAAAGAAGTGATAAATTATGTAGTAAATGGTGTTTCAAAAACTAAAAATTAGTATTAAAAATATAGCCATAGGGACTTCCCTGGTGGTCCAGTGGCTAAGACTCTGCGCTCCCAATGCAGGGGGCCTGAGTTCGATCCCTGGTCGGGGAACTAGATCCCGCATGCATGCCGCAACTAGGAAGTCCGCGTGTTGCAACTAAGCGTCCACATGCTGCATCTAAAATATCCCACATGCAGCAACTAAGACCGCGGCAACCTAAATAAATAAATAAATATTTTTTAAAAAGAGCAAAATGTATAATCTATCAAAATTAAAAATACACATATCCTTTGACCCAGCACTTTTACTTCTAGGAAGTCATGTTACAGAAACATGGGTGAGTGCTTAAAAATCTGTTCATTCCATCTTTGTGTTAAATGATCTAATTGTTCAACAACAGGATACTGGTTGGATAAATTGTGGAATATCCATGTAATCCATATAACATAATACATGAAAAGAATGAATTGTATCTGCATGTGCTGATATGGGAAAAGATGTCCATATACACAGTGAGGAATGAACAAAGCAAGCTGAGGAACAGAACAGAGAGTAAGATTCCACTTTTTAAGGAACAAGATGTGCACAAAGGTTGCATGACGTCACCTTCTCTAACTCCCATTGCTGAATCACTCTTTACCCCTTAAGCTAAATTATTTTTCTTTAGACTATTCACGCACGTTGGACATTGCGTTTGTTTATTGTCTGTAGAAAGCTCCATGTGTACAATGACTTTATTTGTTCAATGCTCTGCCTTCAGTTCCTCAAACATTTTAATTGAAAAACAAATTTTAAAAAAATGGAGACACAGAAACATACATACATATATATATTTCAAAAAGTTATCTATACGCAGACCTACTAGAGAATGGACTTGAGGACACGGGGAGGGGGAAGGGTAAGCTGGGACAAAGCGAGAGAGTGGCATGGCCATATACACACTACCAAATGTAAAACAGATAGCTGGTAGGAAGCAGCCGCATAGCACAGGGAGATCAGCTCAGTGCTTTGTGACCACCTAGAGTGGTGGGATAGGGAGGGTGGGAGGGAGACGCAAGAGGGAGGAGATATGGGGATGTATGTATATGTATAACTGATTCACTTTGTTATAAAGCAGAAACTAACACACCATTGTAAAGCAATTATACTCCAATAAAGATGTTGAAAAAAAAAAGTTATCTATATTTCAAAGACTGGATTTAAGAGAATAAATTTCCACGACTGACACTAAATACTAAAATATCCTTAAAGAATTAATATTTGTATAATCTTTTTCCAGTTGAAAAAGCAGCTTTACCTATATAGCCTTATAACATCATTATGAAAAACATAAAAATATAAACAATTAACATATATTTGCATTTTATAGTTTGCTAAAGTCATTCTTTTTCAATTGATGGTCCCAATCTTGTTGAACTCATTCCTTTTTACTTTGCTATCCAAACTACTTCTAGTGTCCTGAACACTGCAGTTTCATTCATTTATATATATATATATAAATTCATTTGTTTATAAAGATGGCTAGATGGATCCCTCATTCTAGAATGTTCTTCCCTGCCTCTCCACGCAATATACGTGGACCCATCCTTAAAATCCCTCATTCAGACCGGTCAACCTGCCTCATTCCTCTCCCTCAAACTACAGACGCACACAGGAAACACAACAGACCAGGCCCTAACCACTACTTGCCCCCAAAGCTGCCCCGTTAGCTCTCCAGGCCCGACTGGTCCCGCCCACGCCTACGGCCTCCGGAGTTCTAAGTCCCCGCCCCCTCTGAGGAGTTTCCCAAAACCCAGCGCGGCAGGCCTCAGCCGCGCTAAGATGGCGACTCCCATGCATCGCCTCATAGCCCGGAGACAAGCGTAAGTTAGGGCTGGAGTCGGGCCGCGGGGCGGGCTGGGGGCGGGGAGAAGCGCGTCAGCCGGCTAGTGAGCGGGTGCCGGTATGCGGGGTCGGTGTGGGATCCTCAGCGTGGCCCGGCGGAGGTTGGCCGTTTTTCTCACACGTCGCCTGCCCGCAAGGGGCTCGGGCCAGGGCGGTAAGTTTGATGTATGTGGATTAGCGATTTCGTGGAAGACGGCTGCGTAAGACCGCTGGGCGGGACCTAGGGGTGCCTGAAGAGAGTCTCGTGTTAAGTCTCGCTAAGAGTTTTATGCCCCTTTGCCAACCCGGCCGCCCACCCCCACGCGTGACCGGGCGAAGCCTGTAGCCCTCGTCCAACACCGCCTAGTCTCGCCGACGTAAACCTTCAGCTTCCTGTGCAACCTCCAGCCCAGCTGGCTTTTCCTGCCCCTTCCTATCGCCTTCCCTAGGAACAGCCTGACTTTTCTGCCAAGCTCTCGTCTCACTTTCTGCCATCCATTCTCCAACAAATATTAATTTATGCATTACCTATCGCTCTATGCCGGTATTTGGGTGTAAGTAAAAAGAGGTGTTCAAGACAGAATCCCTGCTTTCAGGAAGCTTACATTCTATTGGTGGAAAGAGCCGATAAACTAAACATTTTAAGTAAATACAGTTGATGACAAGAGCTTTGAAGGAAATAAGAGGTGATGGAAAGAGAAAAAGGTCCAGGTTAGGTTGGTTGGACTGGAAAGGCATCTCTGAAGAGGTGGCGTTTGAACAGAGATCGGAAATGTGAGAAAGGAACGAGTCATGAGAGGATTTGGGGAAAGAGCACCCAGACTAGCATAATTGTTTTGAGACAGCAAAGAGCTTAGTTTTTAAGAAACAAAAGATGGCCATTGTGGATAATGAGCGAGAGAGAATAGCACAAGAGGTTTGCTGTGAACAGATAATGCAGGAGTTTGTGCCAGATGCCCCTTTCTTGTGAAACCTTTTTTTTCTTCTATCAGTCTGCATACCCAAACAACGTCTGACACTTTTTCACTCTGTTAGCTTTTCACGGCATCACCATTTGCCCGTTAATAATATATCGCTCACAGTCTGCTCTAATGTGTATATTTATATTTCTTTTTTAGTAAATTTATTTAATTTTGGCTGCATTGGGTCTTCGTTGCTGCGCGCGGGCTTTCTCTAGTTGCGGCGAGTGGGGGCTACTCTTCCTTGCGGTGCGCGGGCTTCTCATTGCAGTGGCATGTCTTGTTGGAGAGCACAGGCTATAGGTGCGAGGGCTTCAGTAGTTGTGGCATGCGGGCCCAGTAGTTGTGGCTTGCGGGCTCTAGAGCGCAGGCTCAGTAGTTGTTGGTGCACGGGCTTAGTTGCTCCATGGCATGAGGGATCTTCCCGGACAAGGGCTCAAACCCGTGTCCCCTGCATTGGCAGGCGGGTTCTTAACCACTGCTCCACCAGGGAAGCCCCTGTATTTCTTTTTATATTTATATTTTGTATTCTAAGAGCCCTGATCCTTCTCTTCTCCCTTTCATCAGACTACCTCTCATGCCTGATAAGGTTCCTTGAACATAAGGATAAAGACTTAAGGAATCAGAATGAAGTAGTAGTATGCTTGGTGGAGGAAGAAGGCTTTGAAGTCATATGGTTCTGAGATCAAGAATGGAGTAACAGTAATACTTAATAGATGTGCACTAAATGATATCACCAGAGTCTAATCTCTCTCAGGTTTGCCCTTTTGGGTGTTGGTTCCATACTTGGTTAGATCACTCCTTTGGTCCTAAGATGGCTGCAGTATCTAGGGTCCTTTATATCCTCTCAGCTTCAAGTTGATAACATCTCATTGTCTAGATTGGGTTACATACCCTACCCTGAACCATGTCTATGGGATTATGAAGCTTTGATTGACTTGGATCTCATTCTCTTCCCAGCATAATTGAATGGATCCTTATAAACCAATGGGTGGGAAAAAACATAAAATAAAATAAAAATAAATGAATGGGTGGGTAGGTCAGAGGAGGTAATGATTGCTAGATTGACAAAACCAACCAATGTCCACTTAAATATGAAGTGAAAGTAAGACTTCTAGCGCTTTTAACATAAGTTTTGGAGTATCAGACAGTTAAACAGCTGGTCCATTTCTGCAGTATGCTTGTATTTGGTACATGAGCTACACAGAAGTAAAAGACAATCTTAGCTTTAGGAGCTTCTAGTCTTACTGGAAAGAAAACATGGTGTGTAATGAAACCTGTCATGGTTTGCAGACTGTCGGGACAGTTCCCAGGGAGTTGGAGAGGGAGGGCCTTTAGAGGCAAGGGGAGTCCAGGAGAATTTGGGGAATATTTTGGGGGGAAAGCAGAAGAGGAGCCTTTACTTTTCATTTTATATTCATCAAAAAGATTTAATTTTATTTATAAAGAGCATATAGCACTTCCATAAGAACAAGCTTAAACTACAAGTTATGAGAAGTGAGAAAGTACTATTGACATTGTTTTTAAAAGTCTTTGGACTAAAGGAGGAAAAGGGGGAAATTTGAACTTTTCATTCAGCAGATCTTTCAGGAACTTAACTTTGAATCAGATTTCACTCACATATAATTATATGCAGAATGAGAAGACTGGAACTGAAGCCCAAGATACTTGAGGAGTGAGTTATAGAGCCCTAATCCACTCTGAATGTGTTTAAGGCACTTGACCCAGGTGATTGCTCCCCAACATAACAGAGATTTTCCAGGTGAGACGGCTGTACTGCTGTTGGTAATCTGAGAACCCCTGGCAAACAGGAACGATGCTGAAGGACTGGATGTAGGCAAATGCTGTTTTGATTTTCAAAGTGAGAATGGTAGATTCCACACACCAGACCAGTGAACTTGATATCCATTCCAGCCAAAATCCTGGCTGGATTTATTAAATACGTTCAGAAAGAAAAGCCAAGATCATCAGGTATCAAGTCATTACAGATTGATACTCTTTTTGCCTTTTAGGTATTTGGATTTCAAAAAGGCATCTTGAAAAGTCTCTCACAATATCCTTGTGAAAACAGAACAATTAGGTACATCAATTGAACATCATGGACAAAGAGTATTGTTTAATGGGTTTAAGTAAATATATAGAGGTATCCCATGGTGGCCTGCAGAGTTTGGTCCTCAGTTTGGTCTTGTCAACATTTTTATAAATGACTTGGATGAGGACACATGTGCGTGTTTATCAAACCTGCAGTTAACACAAAGCTGAGAGGGATAACTAATACAATGGATGACGAAATCCCAATCTGGAAAGGTCTTGACAGGCTGGAACTCTATGTTGAGTCTAACAAGGGTACAAGTAAGTATTGTAATAGTATTTTTTTTATTTCAATTTCCAATTGTTTGTTCCTAGTATATTGACTTTTGTATATTGACCTTGTATCCTGTGACCTTATTAAACTCATTTATTAGTCCTAGTAGCTCCATTTTGTATTCTTAGGGATTTTCTAGATAGATAATCATCATTTATATTATATTTTTTGTTTATTTGGTATGTACATTTTTAAGATTTTTGTTGCATATTACCAAATAGCCCTTCAGAAAGTCTCTGCAACTTACATTCTTACCAGCAATTAAGAATGTGTATCTTACTATATTTAGAGTGCCCATCCTCCATCTTTGCCAACAATAGGCTTAAAAAACAGCTTTGCCAATCTGACAGAAATGGTATCAAAGAAGGTGGTTTCACCCAAAAAGGCTGTACCATTAAAACGCTTCCTTAAGCCTTAACTTAGAATATAGAAATGGAATATTATTAAATAGGGTATTCATTTGAAAAGAAATAAATGCTGATCTTGTTCATTTTGAAATTATAGGTGTGTCTCATTCAGTATTCTATATGGAAGATTTAAGTATTTTTAAGGGTGTTAATGTTTAGAACATCATAGGTGGGCTTTAGATATTGGTGAATGTTTTGTTTATAACAACAAAAAGCAAACTCCACAGTGCTGGTAGATAATATTTTTAATGGCTGGGATCCCAGGTTATAAGTTTCTTAATATTGGGAAAACAAACTATGAGTTGGAGAAGACTTTATTTCCTTGATTCTGAGAGGCTTCCACCCTCCTCCATATTTTCATTGTTAGGAATAATTGTGAAAGGCTTTGAAATGGATTTAAAAAAAAAGAAAGATTACTGACTGATTTGTCTAATTCCCTATCCTGGCTAGTGACTCTGTGAGGGCCTGTGCCTCACTGTCTTTGAGCCATATATATATATATGGCTTATATATATATATATATATATATATATATATACACACATATGGCTCATATATATATATGTTTTGTTTTTTAGTTTATTTTTGGCTGAGTTGGGTCTTTGTTGCTGCGCGCGGGCTTTCTCTAGCTGTGACGAGCGGGGGCTACTCTTCGTTGCGGTGTGCGGCCTTCTCATTGCGGTGGCTTCTCTTGTTGTGGAGCACGGGCTCTAAGCGTGCGGGCTTCAGTAGTTGAGTCTCATGGGCTCTAGAGCGGAGGCTCAGTAATTGTGGCCCACGGGCTTAGTTGCTCCGCGGCATGTGGGATCTTCCCGGACCAGGGCTCGAATCTGTGTTCCTTGCGTTGGCAGGCGGATTCTTTACCGCTCCGCCACCAGGGAAGCCCTCTTTGAGCTATTTTAAAATAACTCTGTAAATTGTAGAAAGCTGGTAGAAAAGATTCTTACCCATGAAAAGGCAGTACAACTGATTCTTGCCCTGTGTCTATTGATCAGTTTTTAACTATTTGTAAATTCGTTTCCTGCATTCCTGATTGCCCATATATGTGTGTTGTGTGGATTCTGTTTTGAACCAGTTGCAACATCTTACTGGTTCCCTTATTAATTAATGATTAAATAAAACCTTTGACATGTGTTCATTTTATATTTATATGAGAGTCATGATTTTACATTTTTTACTAATTATCCTTTAATGTTTTTGAATTTATTATTTCTGGAATGCATATTACAATTGTGTATATATTAAATGTGTTAGTGGTTCTTTTTGCCTGAAAGGTGGGTAACTTAATATTAAGTCCATAGAGTGTTTTATTATTGATAGCCTTAACAATTTGCTACATTACACATTCAGGTAAGCTCTGAAGTTATAGTCATGGTTCTGGCAGTTGCTTACTGCAATTTATGAACTATTACTAGGCAAAAAGCTGACTCTTCTTTATTATCTTTCAATACTACCACTCAGGACTTCCCTGGTGGCGCAGTGGTTAAGAATCCGCCTGCTAATGCAGGGGACACGGGTTCGAGCCCTGGTCTGGGAAGATCTCACATGCCGCGGAGCAACTAAGCCCGTGCGCCACAACTACTGAGCCTGCGTTCTAGAGCCCGCGAGCCACAACTATTGAAGCCTGTGCGCCTAGAGCCCATGCTCGCAACAAGAGAAGCCACCTCAAAGAGAAGCCCACGCACCACAACGAAGAGTAGTCCCTGCTCAGCAACAAAGACCCAACGCAGCCAAAAATAATTAAATTTATTAAAAAAAAAAAAAAACAACTACTACTGAGTAGTATTTCCTTGCTTGAAACATTAGTTCTTCACATTAGGATTGGCTTAATTTTTGAACAAATGCTAAAAATAAATGACTGTCAAAATTACAGAAGCTGGCTGACGATGTGGGAATTCATTAATGAAAAGCATACTATAAACAGTATATGTCCTCTTAAACCCTTGCCTATTTAAATAGTCATTCATTTTACAAACATTTACTGAACACCAATTACGTGTTCTCCAGGGATAAAAAGGTGACTGCTCTAGGTCGAAATTAAGAATCCAGCATCCATCCCATCATGCAACCATGTTTTGAGAAAATTTAAATTGCCATGTATCGTTAGTCCAGATAATTGATTAGCCTAATGTGTGGATTGATATTCACAACTCCCATTTATTTGTGTATTACTTTATGCCAGATTCCTTACTGCTTTCTATACAAACATCCCAGTCTGTAGAATGGGGATATTGTTCTCAAACTCATTGGGTTGTCATG
Organism: Eschrichtius robustus; assembly: GCF_028021215.1. Classification (NCBI taxonomy): domain Eukaryota; kingdom Metazoa; phylum Chordata; class Mammalia; order Artiodactyla; family Eschrichtiidae; genus Eschrichtius; species Eschrichtius robustus. The sequence goes on along the minus strand of NC_090825.1, from coordinate 110,791,301 downwards.
GGGATTAGATGTATTTATGTATAAATAGTACTTAGCTAAATTCCTGGCACACAGTAAGTATAAACCACGGTTATGGTCTTATCTAATTCTCACAATAACCTAGTGAAGTAGATATTATCCCATTTTTTAGAATAGAAACTGAAGTTCAAAAAGTGGCTTGCTAACGAGCCTAAAGCTATTGTAGTGAAAGAGCCAAGATTTTTAAAAATTTTTATTGTTGTGAACTATAACACATCTGCAAAAAAGTTCAGACAACATAAATATGTCCTTAATAGGTAATTATAAAGAGAACATCCCATGTAACTACCACCCAGATCAAGTATTTAATAAAAAATTGCCAATATACTAGATGCCACCAAGGCGCTTTCCCAATCACAACCTCCTCCCTGCTTCCTAAAGTAACCACTGTCCTAACATTTATGGTAATTACTTACTTGCTTCTGTTCTGTGCTTTTACCATCTAACTATTCACTAGAGTTTAATTTTGCCTGTCTTTAACCTTTACACAGAATCAGACAATTTAGATTCTTTTGAGTTTAGCTTCTTATATCTAAGCTCCATCTGAGCTAAATTAAGCTGGAATTTGTTCATTTTTATTACTATGAAGTATTCCAGTGTATTCTATACCACAGATCATACATTCTTCTTTGATATTATTTCCAGTTTTGAGGATTTTACAAATCTTGTTGTTAAGAATATTATTATAGCTCTTCCTCTTCCTCTTCCCTACTTGAACAAGTTAGTCCTAAAGCCGTGAGGTGGTATGGATCCATGCAGAGGACTGACCTGGCACTGGAGTATCAGAGCTGAAGGGGAGTAACTAGGGCATCCACATAGGGACGTGAACTGGCTTGCAGTGCCAGCAGGGTGCAGAGGGCATCCAGTTGAGGGAAGATCCAATGCAGGGCACCAGATCCCAAGCAGAGTGAGGGGGGTTTCCACACAGGGAGAGCCATTTAGCACAAGTTGTCACCCTAGTGGGGAGAATGTCTCCATGGGGGAGGGGAGGTATAATTTGGTATGGGGTAGCACAGTCTAAATAGAAAGAGAAATGAGTTCATGTGAGGTGGGCTGGCCCGGCAGTGGAAGTCAGAGCCCAAGCAGGGTGAGGAGCATGTTCACATGGTGCGTGTGGGAGGACAGCAAAGGGCAGAGCACCAGAGCCCAAGTGGAGTAAAGAGGGCATCTGTCAGGGGGAGGGGGCAACAATGGGCAATTGGTTTCATAAGACAAATTGACCAAATAAGTAAATCTGTTAAGGGTAATGGGAGCCAGATTTCTCACTGAAGGAGGAGGAGGTATGGGGAAGGAGAAAATAGAGTAAATTCTGTGAAGTTGGATTGGCATTAAAGGGATCGCTATGAATTCATGGTTTTCAAAATATGTAGTTAAGTGTAGCTGTAAGTGTGTGTATTTGATACATGGATAGTAATGTGTGTGTTGTTCCCTAGCTCTGTCCACTGAGGGTACCTGGGAGCAGCAACATTCCAGTTACAGTGAGCACATGTGTGCCCTGATCTTGACTCTGAATGTCATCAGGGTTCCATCAGGCTGATTTCAGGCCTGGAAAGGCCTGAAAAGGCCTGATTTCAGGACAGGGAAAGTATAAGATGAGCCTGGAATTTTTTGTTGTACCAGAAAGCAAGGAAGTGCTCAAAGAATGAAGGAAACATGTCAAAAGAACACAGAATCCAACTTGGAAGGATTCCCACTGACCAAATCTAGGGCAATCTGAGCATCAAAATAAATCATGGTAACGGATAGTAACTCATTCAATAAAATAGAAAAATAAGTTCATACTGATAGATGAATAAATGAACTAAAAATTTAATGAGCAGGATATTTATGTACTTTCAAATACCAACCCACAAAATACTTATTAATTGCTTTATTAGTTATTAATTATAGTTGTATAACAAATTACCCCAGAATTTAGTGACTTCTAACAATAAACATCTCAGTTCTGTGGTCAGGAATTCAGGAGTGACTTAGCTGAGTAGTTCTTTTTTCTTTCTTCTTCTTTTTTTTTTCTTTTGGCTGCCTCAGGTGTTAGTTGTGGCACGCGGGATCTTCATTGAGGCATGCATGATCTTTTGTTGTGGCGTGTGAGCTTCTCTCTAGTGGCATGTGGGTTTTCTCTTTTCTAGTTGTGGCACGCAGGCTCCAGGGCACATGGGCTCTGTAGTGTGGCACGTGGGTTCCAGAGCACATGGGCTATGTAGTTTGCAGCTCGCGGACTCTAGTTGAGGCGCGGGAGCTCAGTAGTTGTGGTGCGCGGGCTTAGTTGCCCTGTGGCATGTGGGATCTTAGTTCCCCAACCAGGGATCAAACCCGCGTACCCTGCGTTGTAAAGCGGCTTCTTTACCGCTGGACCACCAGGGAAGTCCCAGCTGAGTGGTTCTGACTCAGGTTCTCTCCATATGTTTGTGGTCAGGATATTGCCAGGGGCTGCAGTCATCTGAAGACTTGACCACAGCTGGAGGATCTGCTTCCAAGATAGCTATTCACAGGGCTGTTGGCAGGAAGCCTCAGTTCCTCACCACGTGGGCCTCCCTAGAGGCTGCTTGAGTGTTTTCATGACATGGCAGCTACATGAGCTAATCTTTAAAGTCACGCTCCATCACCTTGCTTTATTCTGTTAGTTAGAAGCAAGTCACTAAGTCTTAGCCACACTTACGGGGAGGGTAGTTAGGCTCCAACCCTTGAAGTAAGGATATCATCGAACTTGTGGACATAATTTAAAACCACCTCAATTACAAAAGGACAAAAAATAACTTTATATTGCAAAATCTGGTCGACCCTCCTTAATGAAGGGATCAAAACGAACATCATCAGAAACAAGACAAATTGAAGTCTTGTGTCACCTGACAGGAATACAGTGAGAAGAACACGGCACATTTCTGTTATATTCCTGCCAAAAATACATGGCTTGAATCTAATCATATAGAGATATCAGATGTTGTAGCCAGCCTCCAAGATGATCTCCAGTGATCCCTGCTTCATGTGTACTCTCCTCCAGAGAGTACCAGAGTTGGTCTGTATGACCAGTAGAATATAGCAAAAGTAATGGTATGTCATTTCCAAGATTGGGTGATAAAAGACTGACTTCTTTCTTGAGTTATCTTGGTTACTCTCCCTGGGTAAAGCCATGTTGTAAGCAGCCCTATGGAGAGGCCAGCAGGCAAGGAACTGAAGCCTCCCGTTAGCCACATGAGTGAACTTGGAAGCAAATCCTCCAACTCAAAATTGAAACACATTCTACAAAATAACTGGCTGTAATCATCAAAAAGAGTCAAGGTCATGTAAAGCAAGACACAGGACTGAGGAACTCTTCCAGACAGAAGGAGACTAAAGAGACATGACAACATGTGCAACATTGATGCAGAACTGGATTTTGCTATAGAGAACATTTTTGGGACATTTGATGAAACTTAAATGGGGTCTGAAGATTAAACTTAAATGGGATCTTGAAGGTATCAACATTAACTTCTTGATTTTGATGGTTACATTGTGTATATGAGAATGTCCTAGTTTATAGAAAACATGCAGTAAAGTATTCTGGTTTGATGAGGCATCAGGTTGGCAACTTACAAATGGCTCAGCAAAAACAGTTCACAAATGATTTAGGAAAAATAGTTCTTTGAACTGTACTTAACAGCTTTTCTATAAGATTGTGATTATTTCAAAACTTTTAAAAGCTACATAAAGGAAAGCAATATTCCAATATTATTATACATGTTATCTGGTATAGTTTTGTGTAGATTTCTATTGTGTAAGTACCTGCAGGTGGAATTGCTGGACTGTAGAGTATGCATTTCTTCAACTATAGTGGTTTTTGCTTTTTCTTAGGTTAGTAATGAGCACCTTTTCATGTGTTTATTAATTTGTTTCCCAATCCCATTTTTGTACTGCTTTTCCATCTTCCACTTTATCTTATTTTTCTATTATACATCATTTTCCTTAATGATTCATAAGAGTTCTTTGTATACTTAAGATGAAGCTGTTGGCAAAATGTGTTACAAATATCTTCTCCCACTCTTTGGCTTCTCTTTTTACTCTCTTTATAGTATATTTTGATGAACAGAAATTCTTAATTTTTGAAAATTCTTAATTTTAGTAATTCTAATTTATCAATCTTTTATGATTAGTGCTTTTTAAAAAATTAATGTATTAAAAAAAATTAATGTATTTATTTATTATTTTTGGCTGTGTTGGGTCTTCGTTGCTGCACGCAGGCTTTCTCTAGTTGTGGTGAGTGGGGGCTACTCTTCCTTGCAGTACACAGGCTTCTCATTGCGGTGGCTTCTCTTGTTGCGGAGCACGGGCTCTAGGCACGCGGGCTTCAGTAGTTGTGGCCCATGGGCTCAGTAGTTATGGCTTGCGGGCTCTAGAGCACAGGCTCAGTAGTTGTCGCACATGGGCTTAGTTGCTTCGCAGAATGTGGGATCTTGCCGGACCAGAGCTCGAACCCGTGTCCCCTGCGTTGGTAGGTGGATTCTTAACCACTGCGCCACCAGGGAAGTCTTAGTGCTTTGTTTTTGTTTCTTAAGAATTCCTAACTCAAATATGTCACTTTTTTTATACTGTCTTTTAAACCTTATTGTTTGGCCAAGTCTGTAATCATTGTTGGCTTATGGTTAAGTCTTATTTTTACCATATGCATAACCAGTTGTCCCTACATCATTTATAATCTAACCTTTCCCCCCACTGCTCTTTAATGCCATGGTTGTCATAAATTGCTCATGTATACATTAGTCTATTTCTGGACATTCTGTTCTGTTCCACTGGCATATTTGTATATATTTGCTCCAATCTCACATTCTTAGTTATTATAGCTGTATCATAAGTCACTGTCTTTTATTTTTTTCTTTCAGTTTTATTGAGATATAGTTGACGTACAGCACTGTATAAGTTTAAGCATAATGATTTGATTTACATACGTCATGAAGTCACTGTTAACAATAAGTTTAGCGAACATCCATCATCTCATAGAGATACAAAATTAAAGAAACAGAAGAAAAAAATTTTTTTTCTTGTGATGAGAACTCTTAAGATTTACTCTCTTAACAATTTTCATGTATAACGTACAGCTGTTAATTTCATTAATCATGTTGTACATTACATCCCTAGTACTTATTTATCTTATAACTAGAAGTTTGTACCTTTGACTGCCTTCATCCAGTTGCTGCTCCCCCTATCCCCCACCTCTGTTAACCACAAATCTGAACTCTTTTTTTAATAATTTTTTTGTTTGTTTTTGAAATATCATTTACCTACAACACTACGTTAGTTCCGAGTGTAAAACAAAGAGATTCAATATTTCCATACATTACAAAATGATCACCACAAGTCAATTTCTTTTAATCTAAGTCTTCCCTACTTGTTCCTTTATAAGGGTATTTTGGCTATTCTTGGCCTTTTGAATGTCCATATACATTTTAGGGAATAAGTTTAAGTTCCATACCAAACAAGCACCTGTTGAGATTCTGACTGGCATTGCTTCGAATCTATAAATCAGTTTGGGGAGAATGGACATTTTTTACAATATTGAGTCTTTCAGTCTATGAACATGGTAATGCTTTTATTTAGCTACTTATTTAGATGTTTAATTTCTCTCAGTAATGTTTGTTTTCTGCATAGAATTCTTGCACATATTTTCTTTCACTTATTTATAAGTGCTTGTTATTTTTCAGGATGTTATAAATACCACCTTTTAAAATTTTATTTTTAACTATTTTTGTTAAGTAGAAACTCAATTGATTTTTATGTGTTGACCTAATATCTAATAGAAAGTTTGGCAAATGATAGTCCACTGAATCCTGCCTGCTGCCTGTTGTAGGCTTGCAAACTAAGAATGCTTTTTACATATGTTTGTATATATATGATCAATTTGATGATAGAGAACACTAATTTTGAACCTCAATTCAGTGAAATGTTATCTTATAGAAAAGAATTCCATTCTTCTCATTAATAACCCTCTTTTATGTGAAATATTTTCGTTAATAAAATATTTGTAGAAATTTGTTTTCTCTCTTGTGATATAAATACCTTTGTAATATCTTCAATTTTGCCTCTTGGTCTGCAAAGCCTAAAATATTGACTCTCTGACACTTTATAGACAAAGTTTACTGACCCCAATATAAAACCTTTCTAAACTCACTTATGAATTCTAATTATTAAAAAATGTTTTGGGACTCCCCTGGCGATCCAGTGATTAGGACTCCACGCTCCTAATGCAAGGGGCAAGGGTTCGATCCCTGGTTGGGGAAGTAAGATCCCACATGCCGCATGGCAGGGCCAAAAAAAATTTTTTTTATCTGTAGAGTCTGTTGGATTTGCCATTTACATGATACATCATCAGTAAGGAATGACAATTTTATTTCTTCCTTTCCAATTCCTTTATCTATTTTTCTTCACTTGCCACACCTTAATTCAATTTCAGGGACTGAGATTTTTCTTAGTCTCCTAGGTGACTAGAAGCTGGGCTGCACTTGATAAGCAGTTGCTTTATTCTTAGAGTAAAGCCCTTCAGAGTCCCAACTCTGAATGCATAATTTGTCTCCCTTGCTCCTTATAACTGATGCTTGCTTACCCTCCTGAGTTGGGAAAAAACCCCAGCACAAGAGTTGACTTAAATGTAGGGCTGACCACTCTGGGTTTCCAGCTTCTTCCATATCTTGGCTTGGTTATTCTTTAATCTCTTGTTAGTTCTCTGGTACCTCGAGCACATTGTTAAAAATGTTTTGACTGTCTTTTCTAGTTTTGAGCTGAAGAGTTGGTCTGAGTTACCTAGTCTGCCATTACTGGAATGGAATTGAGGGAAGAAGATTTGAACTCAGTTCTGTCTAACTGCCAGGTCCATGCTCTTAACCACTTACTGTATTGCTTTGTGATTAAATCTAACAAATAATTTAAAGTGTAAAATGATGCTTATTTTTGAATTGTACCTTTATATAAGCATCATTTTATGCTTATATTGTTTATGCTTCTCACGACAGAAAATGTCAGGTCAAAAATTTAAGGCCTGTATTCTATTTTTTACTCTGTAGTGAAGCAAATAAACAACATGTAAGATGTCAGAAATGCTTGGAATTTGGGCATTGGACTTATGAATGCACAGGAAAAAGAAAGTACCTACATAGGCCTTCAAGAACAGCAGAACTAAAGAAAGCTTTAAAAGAAAAAGAAAACAGATTATTATTACAACAAAGGTAAGGTTACATATGGTGTCCAAAGGAATATTTATTTGTATTTATAAAATTTATTAAGGGACTAAATATCTTATGGTGGTTATCCAGATTTAGATTATATTGTAATATTAGCTAATGTTTAATGAGTGTTACTGTGTGCCAGGCACCGTACTAAGGTCTTTACAATTATTAGCTTATTTCAGCATCACATCTATGCCGTTAAGGTAAGTACTATTATAATTCCCATTTTACATATGAAGAAGCTGAGGCATGGAGAGGTTCAGTAACTTGCTCAGTGTCACACAGCAAGTAAGTGGAAAAGTTAAGTGTTAAATCAACTATCCAGTCTCCAGAGTCCATGCTCTTAATCACTTTGCTTTCTTGCCTCAACTGCCAATGAAATGACAGCAGAATACTATGAGGTAGATTATATGAACTGATATGGAAAGATATCCAAAGTAAGTACCCAAGATACTTATACTAAGTATATAAACAAGGTAGAGAACAATATATATAATCTACTATCATTTATGTTAAAAAGGGAGAAAAAAGGAATAATGGAGCTTTTTGGGGGGGGAATATAAATGGTTGATAATAGTGGTTCTTTTCTAGAAAGAGAACTGGGTAGGAGGGAAAAATTGTTATTTATCCTTTTATGCCCTTTGAATAACGCTTTTTAAATTCCCATGAAATAAGTAAGCTTATGTGTTTCAGAGAAACTGAAACAGGAAGGTGTCAGGTCTACTTAGTGCTGCATATTAGAAGTAGCACCTTCATGGGGACTGTTAGCAATATAATAGTGTCTTAAACATCTGGATTTTGCAGGCAGCAGTCTTCCAGTTTGTGGACAGGAAGGCTCTTCAAGGGTTATACAGGAATAGACAGGTAACCAGTTTGTAGATTATCAATATTCATATATGTTTCTTCCAAAAATAAATCTGTATGAGACCTTGCCTACCCTTCTCTAATTTCACAAAAGAAAGGCATACTTCTCGCCTATCTCTAATCTTACCTTGGTATATTGTGCTCATGTATAAAATCCTAGAGACTTTTCAAAATACTGGTGTTGTAAGAAAGTAAAAGGCCCAAATTATTGGGAGCAAGTTCTTTTGTAATTTTTTTTCCCAGTAAAATTGAAGGAGGATCTAATTGAGTTGTCAATTTAAAAGTATATTTTAATGATACATCGTTATGTGACTTGTGGAATATAACATGGGAGGAATTCAGAGAACTGAATGACATTGCTACAGCAAAACTCTTTCTATTCCCATCTACCTGTTCAGGTTAACAAGCTTTCTCAGAGTTAAATCTGTAAAAGTTAAATATAGGAATTAAATTGATACTGAACCCTGTCATAGTCAAGCAATAAGATCCATGGATACATAAACTAGAAAAAAAAAATCCATGTCATTAAGAGGTACAGTTCCAGTGAAATTTTTTTATGTATAATAGTTACTAAAATGTATAATATATTTTACATTGTTTTAATCAATTTGTATAGTAGTAATGATAATGGTAATTCAACTCAGAATTTTTAAACACTTTTAAAACCTTATGATCACAAGTAATTAAAAGATATAATATCAAGTTATGTCTATATTTTTATTGCAGAGAAATGTAAGTGATCACTAAAATTTTCAGGGATGAAAATATATTAGGATACATTCTGTGGGGAAAGGAGGATAAAAATTCAAGTTCCAAGAGGAAAAGGGACAGTGTAAAAGTACCAATTGTTAAAGATAAGCTTGTTCATTTTTTTTAAAAATTAATTATGATACGTATCAAATTTTGTGGTATTTACAATTACCAAAATGATGTAACGATTTTCTTTTTAAAATATCAATATTTAATATATAATATGCCAGACTTTATACCCTTTGAGGGGAAAAACATAATTCTTCAAACTTCTTTTATTAGGAATGTAAGCAAAAAATGTTTGAAGACCTCTGTCCTAAAGAATAAAATATAAGAGTTATGAATAATTTCATTTCAACATTTACTTTTGTTTTTCTAGTTGTATTACACAAGTATCTTGGTCTTAAAAATACATAGAACTACATGAATTTTAGTTTTGGCTCTGTTACATAAAGACTGCTGATTTTTTGGTTCAATGATAAAATTATGGAAGTGTGTGAATTTCAGTGATCTTGCATTCTTGTGATGTGACTTAACAAATGTACTTCTACCACTTATTTTACTGCAAAAATTATAATTCTCCAGTAAGTAATTCCATCATGTAAAACAGCTTTACATAAATACATATTTATATTTGAGGACCCAGGAAATAAGGATATAATGTTATCTAGGTAATATAGAGAAGTTCAGAATATACAAATGTTAAATTTGCAGGACAGTTTATAGTAATAGAAGTAAATCTGTAATTTTAAAGCCTGATTTAGTATGCATGTTGTTTGGCAGCTGTATAGCAGCAAGCCATTTGTGTATTTCACTCAGAAATCTCCAGACTTTGTTCTTTATAAATAATGTGAGGGAACACAGTCTTGAAGTATTAAGTCTCTGGTTCTTAAGCAGTAAATAACTGAACGTTTGGGGGACATGCAGAAAAAGAAATATTTTGTTTGTTTTTGTTTTTTAAATTTTTTTGGCCATTCCTCGCGTCATGCAGGATCTTAGTTCCCAGACCAGGGATCGAACCCGGGCTCCCTGCAGTGGAAGCACAGAGTCTTAACTACTAGACTGCCAAGGAAGTCACAAGAAATAGTTTTTTTTTTGTTTTATTTTTACTTTTTATTTTTATTGGAGTATAGTTGATTTACAATGTTGTGTTCTTTTCAGGTGTACAGCAAAGTGAATCAATTAAGAAATGTTTTTTTAAATTAAAGGTTGCTTTTCTTTTTATATGAAATGGCCATTTATAATACCATTCTAGAAACCCAAATTATAAATTACAGCTGTTGTGCTATTACTTGCTTTGTTCTGTTGTTCACTAAATAGTCGATTTAGCCATGTCAACCTAAGTTCAAAACTAAAAAAGAGGGGCTTCCCTGGTGGCACAGTGGTTGGAAGTCCACCTGCCAATGCAGGGGGCACTGGTTCGAGCCCTGGTCTGGGAGGATCCCACATGCCGCGGAGCAGCTGGGCCTGTGCGCCACAGCTGCTGAGCCTGCGCTCTGGAGCCCGTGAGCCACAACTACTGGGCCTGTGTGCTATGGCTGCTGGGGCCCACGCACCTAGAGCCCGTGCTCCGCAACAGGAGAGGCCACCATGGTGAGGGGCCTGCACTCCACAAAGAAGAGTGGCCTCTGCTCGCTGCAACTGGAGAGGGCCTGTGCACAGCAACGGAGACCCAGTGCAGCCAAGAATGAATAAATAAAATAGATGAGTTGGGAAAAAACTAAAAAACAATCAAATTGGTGTGTTTGGTCATCTTAACTACTAACTTACCTGGCTTCTAAAGTACAGTTGATAACATTTGTCTTGCTTAAGTGCTGGTTAAGTTGACTGCGTGTACCATATACACCTGCAACAGGAAACTTTCCTCTTGATTATAGCAATAAACACTGGACTCTCAGTACATGTGATAAAAGACAAAGTGTTTCTCCAATGAAAAAAGTTTTGGGGATAGCAGAAGCGTTTGTCTGAGCTGTTTATAATCACTGTATTAACAGGAGCTTTCTCCCCCCTTCACATTTGTCAGCATTGGAGAAACTAATGTAGAAAGAAAGACCAAGAAAAAAAGGTATGTGTGGCTTTAGTATTATATAAATAATATATAATACTAGTTGGAGGAATGGGGTGTGTGATTTTAAAATAATAGTTAAAGATTTGGATCTGAAGTCTCTTGTTTGCAATTCATGATTAAATATCATCCTGTTTTCTGATATGTTCCTCTGTTTACCTATCTGGAGTTTCTTCCTTCATTTATCCTTTTTCTCCAACTTTCTAGAGTCCTTGTACCTGGAAATAGTAAGTAATTTCTCTTGTCTTAGATTAGGAAATGTTATTAGAGTGGTAAGAAATTATTGACCAGCTGTATCTGGTATAAAGTAGTTAAGGTTAAGAAGCATTTACCACTCTACATGAGGTTTAAATAAACCCAGTTGTTAAACTGCAACTTTATTCTAACATCATTCACTCTGGAGCATAGTATAGTAGGTACACTTATCTCAGACTCCATCCAAGAGAGTTAAATTGCTGTAGTAAAAGACCTTGTGGTTGGGGGGAGAGGGTGGGCACAGTGGGGTTATTACAGTTAAGCAATCCTCGAAACATCAAATCTAGAGATAACATGCTAGCAAAGCTTCAGTATATATATATACATAATACTCAAGTGAAATTGCTTTTAAACATTCTATTTAATGTCAGCTTCTCATGCATATAATTGTCTAATAGGTCTAAGAGTGTAACCAGTTCCAGTAGCAACAGCAGTGACAGTTCAGCCAGTGATTCTTCATCAGAGAGTGAAGAGACCTCTACCTCATCCTCCTCAGAGGACAGTGACTCTGATGAAAGCTCCTCCAGTTCATCATCTTCAGCCTCCTCCACAAGCTCTTCCTCATCCTCTGATTCAGACTCAGATTCCAGCTCTTCCAGTAGCAGCAGCAGCAGCACAAATAGTAGCTCTGAGGATGAACCACCAAAGAAGAAGAAAAAGAAATAGAATTGTTCCATCCATGTTGGACTGATGGACTAAAAACATTAATGCGATTCTCAGAAGGGAATTTAGAATGTGTTAAGACCAAATAGGTTAACTGATCAAAATTTTTAGAGTTCAAAAGTTTCTAAATGTTTTACATTGTAAGAGCATAAAGAGTATTAATAATGGATTATATATATAAAGACTTTTTTATTTTAGGGGTGAATCTTGTTTTTTTTTTACCTTTAAAATATATCTCTAAAATTAATCAAAGCTGAAATCTAGTAAATCTTTTTGTGATGAAACCTATCTTTTCTCCCTGTGAAATAAATGCCATACTTTGTTATATGTTAGTGCTATGTATCAGACATGTTTTCAGGATAATGCATCAGAATATCTGTCTGGCAGTGAATTTCTAATGCTTTTGGCTGTATGTTATTATGTAAGATTTAATACCTCTATAAGCTTAGAGTTTTCCTACTGTTAATAAGTGTGCTCTGTTTTTATGTTTATGTTCAGAAAGTTGTTCTGACTTCTTGTCCTAAGTGAAAAGTTCAAGGAATCTATTAATAAATTTATACCTTTTGGATGGTACAAGTTTCAAGTTACTGTGTTGTATCATTCATTTTCTTCTGGTTCTTAGAGTTACCCTTTTATGACAAAAATTATTCTAGAGGAACTTAAAAAGGAACAAAATTCTGAAACTACATAGGACTCTAATCTTGGTGCCTTTTGATAAATTCAGTGTATCAGAAAAGAAAACAGTCATTTAAAAAGCTAACTTAAGTAAAAGTGATATAAATACCTTTGTGTGTTGATATGCTATAAAAGGTACCATTCAAAGGGGGAAAAAATGGTAGAAGGAAGAGAGGTAATTTTTACAGAAAATTAGAGTGATGTTGGTTGCCTTTTACTAAAATATTCTTAAGTTTTCATAAAGATTGCCTTTTACCATTTTGCAATTGTGGTATGACAGTTTATATGGTATCTGGTCGTATATGACAGTCTACTGCATAAATATGAATGACTTGGATTAATCTGGTGTGTTGACATAGCATATACACAGTTGAAATCTAGCATGAAAGTTTAAAAAGAAATACTGCACAGTATTTCTTAAAAGTAAAGTACCAGGCCATGGTGAAATTATTTGGTTTAACATCACATTATTTTGTGATGTCTTTTAAACTTTTTGGAAAGAGGTATCATTTGTAGAAAAATCTTGATTTGGGTTAAATATAGGTTTTTAAAACTACAGATGTTGTCTTTTTTATATTTTTATGAAAAAGCAGTAGAAAATTACTTTTGAAGAGAATGGACTTCTATTTAAATGTTTAAATATATGTATGTTGTGAGTTTAAAGAGATGTAATTACCTGTTTTACAGAACCGTTGGCTTTCAATGATTGTAAATAAACTCTCAAAACATCATTTTAAGGCTCCATACAGAATGTGTTAATTGACAGGCAAATTTAATAAATTACTAATGAAATACAATTTACAATGTAATCTCTGTAAGGGCAATTTTAGCAGTTAAACTTGGAAGAGAAACAAATGTGTACATAGGTTACATCACTTGCAATTAAATAAAGCTCAGTTTGTGCTGACGAGCTTATTAATAAGCTGCTTTTATCTCTTTGCTGTTTTACTTAATGCCATTTCTTATCCATTTACATGGTAAGAGCATTTAAATTCTAATTATTTTTACTATTACACATGTTAAAAGGTATACCTGGAAAAGTACAGAGGACAGGAAATTTATTCTAGTCACAGTTTACTCAAAAAAGCAGAATCAATGGCAAAGTGGAGAGTCACTTCCAAAGAGTTTCTCCCCATCCTGCCTAAAAGCAGAACTCTGGATGTTGAATCCCTGGCAAATGTAATAAATGTATTATTTCTCAACCACAACCACAAACATATCAAAAGGAGACATAATTAGATCATAGGTTTTCACTCCACAAACATTTGTTAGTATGACTATATATTATAGTAAATTTGTCTTGGTATCAAAATAACGGCATTAGGCCAAGTTAGCACTGGAAATGGAAAAAAGTACAGAGAAGGTGTACTTTATAGTCATGGTTTTATTTACTTTTTTAACTTGCTATTTTGAACTGACTGTAGATTTACAGAAAATTTATAAAAATATTACAATTTCCGTGTATACCTCACCTAGCGTCCCCTAATGTTAGCATCTTATATAACCATAGTACAATGATCAGAACCAAGAAATTAATATTTGATAAACTACTGTTAATTAAATCAAAAGCCTTACTCATATTTCATCACCCTTCCCAGTAATGTTCTATTTCTGTTCCATTACATTACCCAGAAAGTACATTTAGTTACTTCTAAGTCTGAGGCTAAGTTCCTTAGTCTTTCCTTGTCTTTCATGCCCTTGTCACTTTTGAAGTGTATTGATCAGTTATTTTGTCTAATGTCCCTCAATTTGGGTTTGCCTAGTGTTTTCTCATGACTGAACTGATGTTATGCTTTTTGGAAGAATATCACAGAAATGAAGAATTCCCAATGTCGATAAGTCATTTATTATTGGTGATGTTGACCTTGATTACTTGGTGAAGGTGGCTTCATCAGGTTTCTCCATTGCAAAGTTACTGTTTTTCCCCTTTTAGTTGATAGATATCTTGGAGGAGATACTTTGAGACTTTGCAAATTGTTTGTCCTTACAGTCAGCCACTACTTTTAGTGGATCTTGTCTCGAACAATTATTACTGTGATGTTTTGCAAATGGTGATTTTCCATTTCCTTCTTTACTTCTACACTAATTGGAATTATACTCTTAAGGAAGAGCTGCCTCTTCTCCCCCATTCATTTAATAAATGGTACTGTGGACTCCTGGATGTTTATTTTGTTCTGTGGGTTAAAATTCAATAATAGTGTTGCTTTGTTGCTCAAATTCTTCCACCTTTGGCTATTATTAGAAGAGTTCCTTCAGGTAGGCTCCTTCGTTCTTTCAACAAATCCTCATCTTTTTGTTAGGACTTCCTTACTTTCTGGGACCACAAGATGTTCCGGGTTCATCTTGTGGACTCCTTGCCCCATCTTTGGAAGCAACCACTTCTCCAAGGGGCCTACCCTGATTTTTAATTGGAGAATGGTGTTTAGAATCCATGATCTGGGTGCTGTCTTAGTAGGTTTCTCATACATTTTGTATAATAGTGTTCTAAGGTAGGTAGTTAAGACATGGAGACCTGCCATTAGCAGGAAGAAATTAGTTAATTCAACATTTCTCAGCTTAGCTTTTTTTACTTTCACAGGACTCTTCCTCAGCAGCAAAGCTCTTTGACAACAGGTGGAAGAGACAAAGTCTTTAATTAAAAATTGCCGTTAGAGACTTCCCTGGTGGTCCAGTGGTTAAGACTCTGTGGTACCAATGCAGAGGACAGAGGACGAGGTTTCGATCCCTGGTCGGGGAACTAAAATCCCACATGCTGCGCCGTGCAGTCAAAAAAAAAAAAAAAAATTGTCATTACTTCCTCCCATCCCCCACTCTGCAGTATATCTAAATTGAGACACAGGCCAAATATATATCCATATTCAGACCTTGGGTTATGGTGCCTTAATTGAAAGAAATTGGCCCAAAGTAATATTTCAAATTGTATTTTTATATGCTGTCCTGTGGGTTTATACATCCTGGGAAAATTGTGCCATAAAAAGATTTAGGTGTGGGGACTTCCCTGGTGGCGTAGTGGTTAAGAATCCGCATGCCAGTGCAGGGGACACGGGTTTGATCCCTGGTCTGGGAAGATTCCCACGTGCCGCGGAGCAACTAAGCCCATGCGCCACAACTACTGAGCCCGCACTCTAGAGCCCGCGAGCCACAACTACTGAGCCCACATGCCACAACTACTGAAGCCCACGCATCTAGAGCCCGTGCTCCGCAACAGGAGAAGCCATTTCAATGAGAAACCCGCGCACAGCAACGAAGAGTAGCCCCCACTCTCCGCAAGTGGAGAAAGCCTGCGCGCAGCAGCGAAAACCCAAGGCAGCCATAAATAAATAAATAAAAAGATGTAGGGGTGGTCTTGGTGGTGGTGGTGGTGGTGTGTGTGAAAGAGGGAGAAAGGCAGTGTGAGAGAGGAAGGGAGAAAGGCAGTGTGAGAGAGGAAGAGAGAAAGGAAAGCCAGTACAATACCTGGGTTGCAGACATTCTCAGATGAATTTTAGGAGAGGTTACAGATGGAAGTTGAGGACCTGGAAATTGCCAATGTCCTTGAAAAGTCTTTTGTGTACCCCCAAAGGCACTTGTGCATGCTATTCAAGGTAATCAGTAATAAACACAAACAGTAGTATAACTCCTATTTGGAAGGTACTGTACCATGATGTATAAATAACACTTCAACAGTGATTTCCTTGGAGTTCACTATCCGTTGGGGAGACACACACAAAAACATTGAGAACAATGGAAAGAAGACTTTCACTGAAACATAGCAAATTGAACCCATGTTTATTACCATTCCTCCCCACACCTAACTAAAATGGTAGAAAAGAAACAAAGAGCATAAACCCATAAGGCAAAGAGAAAAGGAGAGGAGATGAAACATGAGAAATTGCAACTCTTTTGGAAGCTGGAAAGTTGATAGAATCCTGAATGCCAACTTAAACAACAAAACAAGGCCAAATTATAAGTCTACAGTGATGGAAAGTCAACAGGAAGCAAACCAATTTGTGCCACAGAACTTTGCAAAGGCTCCAAACTTGATGGTACCATACACTCGTCAGCCAAGGTGCAGGGAGGGCTCGAAGACAGAAAGAGTGGTGCTAAGTTTATGTAAGAAACTGCGCCCCTGTGTACTCCTCTCCTGTTTGTGCTGTTTCAGTGGGTTTATTTTTATTATTATTATTTTTTATTACTTGAATGTGACATATTGTGAGTTAACAGTAGTATACACCTGGGTTCAACCTGCTATGATTAATGAATACTATGTTAATTTATACAAGTTGCCATATGCTACAAGCCACTTGGGTTATAGATAATAAATGCTATTAAACCTCATTGATAAATCCCCAGCACTGGATCTTACTCTCCCCAAAATTCTGGACAAAATCAAGAATGAAATACCATGGAACTATTGGGTAACATTTTTACATGGACATTGTGGTATACACTTGATAAAACAATTCCCTTCCTTAAGAAGTCCTGAGGGTACTCTGAAAAGATTGGTTCTGTACTAGGCAAATCCATAGGATCACTAAACATATAAGCCAATACAACTAGATACTTGCACAAAGAAAATCATTCCTAACTAGTTAGCTGCCTTGAGGGGAATCAGTGAGTATGTGGACAAAGGAGAAAACACTCATTCACATAAAATTTAACAGCTAGTATTAAGTACCTGTCTTTGTCCTCTGAGGATTCATAGGCTATTAATAAACACTTATAGACGTGTCTTAAGTGGTGCAAGCTTAAGTCACTAGAGAGCTTAGAGTAGACAATTGCAGGGAGAGTTTGGTAAAGCCTTTCAAGGGAGGTGTATTTGGCTGAGAAAGAGTTGTTGAGCCCATGCAAATATATATGTGTGATTAATACTCAGATATATAAAATATAGTTATTTAATTAATTGATCAGCTTGTAATCAACATTTAAATGTCCAAGGAAAATTTTTTTTCACATTTTACTAGATTTATTGGTTTAATATCTTTAGCATTAAGATAAAGGAATGAGAGATATTATTTCAATTTTTCAGAAGAAAAATGAGGGTCACTCCTGGGGACGTTGGTCCTCAGAGCCTTGATACAGCTACTCATCCCCATCACTCTCTGCAAGGCCAGAGGGAACACATCCCCTTACAGTAGAGTCTCTGTTGTATGATTTTTGTGTTCTTGTTTGTAATTTATGCAAGCCCAACACAATTATACTAACTTAACACATTAAAGATGAGAGTGCAAAGGAGGTGACAGATATGAGAGCTATTGAGAAGGTAGAAATGACAGAATTTAGTGATCGGTTGATTTTGGTGGTAAGAGAGGTATACCTAGGAAGGTTTCAAGATCTGTTGTTTGGATGACTGGGTAATAAAAGTATTCATTTCAGTATAATTATAACAATAATAGCAACTACTACCTTGGCAAATATAAACTGACGCTAGCAATGGGAGAAATGTCAAACTATTTTTAACATAATGGAATACTACAGTTTGTGAAAATTTTCAGATACCACTTGGGTATCTGAAAATGTGTCTATAGAGTTTGATAGTGACCAAATTGCTAATAGTTATCATATTTGGGTGGTAAGATTATAAATTACACTTTTTATTTCCTTACTTTCCAATTTTCTTTTCTTTCTTTCCTTCCTTCCTTCCTTCTTTCCTTCCTTCCTTCTTCCTTTCCTTCTTTCTTTCTTCCTTCCTTCCTTCCTTCCTTTCTTTCTTTCTTTCTTTCTTTCTTTCTTTCTTTCTTTCTTTCTTTCTTTCTTTCTTTCTTTCTTTCTTTCTTTCTTTCTTTCTTTCCTTCCTTCCTTCTCTCTCTTTCTTTCTTGCCTTGTGGCTTGCAGATCCCCAAAGAGGGACTGAACCCTGGTCATGGCAGTGAAAGTGCCGAGTCCTAACCACTGGACCGCCAGGAAATTCCCTCCAATTTTCTTTTTAAAACTTTATGAGATGCACTTGACCTACAATAATCTGCACATATTTAAAGTGTATAATTTGATGGATTTTGACATATGTATACACTCATGAAATCATCACCACAAGCGAGATAATTAAACCTTGCCCCACAAAGCGTCCATGTGCCTTTTTGGAATCCTTCCCACCCATTCCTCTTTGCTTACCCTATCCCCCACTGATCCCCAGACAACTACAAATATAGTTTATTTAACTATAGAATAGTTTGCATTTTTTGTATTTATATAAATAGAATTATATAGTATGTACTTTTTTGGTCTGCCTTCTTTCTCTCAGCATAATTATTTTGGGAATCATTCTTGTTCTTATGGCTGTCAACAGTTCATTCCTTTTTATTGATAGTAGTATTCCACTGTATGGATATACCAAATTTGTTTATCCATTCATGTATTGATGGACATTTAGACTGTTTCCGGTTTTTGGCTATTACAAATAAAGCTGCTATGAACATTCATGTATAAGTCTTTGTGTGGATATATGCTTTCATTTCTCTCCGGGAAAGTCCTAGTGGCGAATGATTAAATATACTCTGAACCCTATAAACCAATAAAATAACAAAAGGAAGCACTATAGCTAATAACCCAACAAAGGAAATAAATGGAATTCAAAAAAAAAGAAAGTAAAAGAGGAAAAGAAAAACTCAAATGGGACAAATAGACAATAAATATCAACGTGACAGATTTAAACCTAATCATGTCTGTAATCGCATTATATATAAATGATCTAAGCACTCCAATTAAAAGTTAGGGATTATCGGATTGGATAAAAGAGCAAGACACGCTGCCAACCAGAAATGCACCTTAAATATAAACACACACATAGGTATACTAACACTAATAAAAGGAAAACTAGAGAGACTATATTAATATCAGACCAGTAGATTTCAGAAGAAAGAATATTACCAGGGCCAAAGAAAGTCACTGTGTATGACAATGTGGTCAATTCATCAGGAGGACATAATGATCCTAAACATTTATACATAATAACAGATTTTTAAAATATGTGAAGTAAAACTGATGGAAATAATAAAATGAGAAATAGACAAATCCACAAGTATAGTCAAAGATTTCAATACCCATACTCAGTAACTGGCAGAACAAGTAGACAGAAAATCACTAAGGGTATAGAAGACTTGAGCAATTCAACCAACCAGTTTGACATAATTAACATTTATAGAACACTCCACCCAACAATAGCAGAATACACATTCTTTTGAAAGTGCATCCAGAATATTTACTAAGGTATATTTACCAAGGTAGCCCATATTCCAGATAGTAAAACAAGTCTCAATAAAGCTAAAAGGATTCAAGTCAACTGAAAGAATTTTTTTTGAATATTTATTTATTTGGCTGCGTCGGGTCTTAGTTGCAGCACGTGGCATCTTTGCTGTGGCATGTGGGATCTTTCGTTGCGGCATGAGGGCTCTCCAGTTGCTGCTCTCTAGAGCTCTTGAGCTTAGTTGCCCCACGGCATGTGGGATCCTAGTTCCCTGACAAGAGATCGAACCCACGTTCCCTGCATTGGAAGGTGGATTCTTAACCCCTGGACCACCAGGGAGGTCCCTGAAAGAAATTTTTTTTAATTAACTTTTATTGGGGTATAGTTGATTTACAATGTTGTGTTAGTTTCTGCTGTACAGTAAAGTGAGTCAGAGTTGTGAGTGTTATTCAAGGTCTTACTGAGGACTATAGCCCAGCAGACTATAGCCCAGTAGCTCTGAGTAAACTGCTCCGAAGAGGTGGGAGAGAAGCCAGTTTATATGTGATATTTTTGGCACTCAAGTATACATCTTGGTAAAAGATTACTGCTAGTCACAAAGAATAGATATCTCATGATATCTATATGATTTTAGTGCTTTCCTATGTGTGGGAAGATGCAAGAATCTGAGTTCATTAAAATTCTTCCTGAGATAAACATCTAAGGGGCCTCCTTGTCAAAAGCGCAGAGCATCCTGATATCGTCATTTCCTCTGTCTGAAGCACGGACTGCACTGTCTGTGAGTGTCTGCAGCAGGTTAATCCCTGTAGAATTGGGCGGTGAGCAAAAATGCTCTTTTGTTTTTCTTTGTTTACAGTACAGACAAGGTATATCTGACCACAGTGGAATTAAACTAGAAATCAATATCAGAAACATCTCTGGAAAATTCCCCAATATATGGAAACTGAATAACAACACTTCTATATAACTCACGGATCAAAAATGAACTCATTCGTACTTCCCTGGTGGCACAGTGGTTAAGAATCCGCCTGCCAATGCAGGGCACACGGGTTCGACCCCTGGTCTGGGAAGATCCCACATGCTGCCGAGCAGCTAAGCCCGTGCGCCACAGCTACTAAGCCTGTGCTCTAGAGCCCACAAGCCACGACTACTGAGCCCTCGTGCCGCAACTACTGAAGCCCAAGTGCCTAGAGCCCGTGCTCCGCCACAAGAGAAGCCACCGCAATGAGAAGCCTGCGTACCACAAAGAGAAGCCCGCGCACCGCCATTAAGCTAATGCACCGCAATGAAGAGCAGCCCCCGCTCGCCGCAACTAGAGAAAGTCCGTGTGCAGCAACGAAGACCCAATGCAACCAAAAATAAATAATAAATTAATTAATTTTTAAAAAAATGAACTCATGAACTCAAAAGGAATATTACAAAAAAAAAAAAAAATATATATATATATATATATATATATATATATATATTTTGGCCACACCGCACAGCTTGTGGGATACTAGTTCCCCAACCAGTGATCGAACCTGGGACCTCAGCAGTGAAAGCACAGAGTCTTAACCACTGGACCACCAGGGAAGTCCCCCAAATACTTTTTTTTTTTTCCCCACAAAATACTTTTAACTGACCAAAGATGAAAGCAGAACATTTGTGGGATGCTTCTGATGCATACTTAGGGAAAATTAATAGCACTAAATATTAGAGAAAAAGAAAGTTCTCAAAACAACGACTTCAGCTTGCACCTTAAGAAACTAGAAAAAGAAGAGCAAATAAATCCCGAAACAAACAGAAGAAAGGAAATAATAAAGATCAAGAGCAGAGATCAATGAAATAGAAAACAAACTATAGAGAAAGTCAATGAATCTAAAAGGTAGTTCTATGGGAATTCCCTGGTAGTCCAGTGGTTAGGACTCCTCGCTCTCACTGCCGAGGGCCTGGGTTCGATCCCTAGTCAGGGAAATAAGATCCCACAAGCCCCTCGGTGTGGCCAATAAATAAATAAATAAACAAATAAATAAAATGAAATAAAATAAAAGGTAGTTCTAAGAGAAGATTAATAAAATCAATAAATCTCTAGCCAGACAGCTCAGAACAAAAAGAGAGAAGAGGCAAATTACCAATATCAGAAATGAGGGAGATGCTATCACTACAGATTCCACATATATTGAAAAGACACTAAGGGAATAGTAAGACTTTACTCATTTAATAAATTAGGTAAAATGGAAAAGTTCCTTGAAACCCGAACAAGTTTCACTCAAGAATAAGCAGATGACCTAAATACTTGTATTTACTTGTATTTATAAAGGAATTGAATTTTTAGTTAAAAATCTTCCCACAAAGAGAACTCACATTTTCAAAAATGTGATTTTGTACTTTTATAAACATTTAAATTTATAAATGAAGTAGAAAATATTGTCTAATTTTTCCTTTGGAATTCTTCTTTGACCCATAGGTTATATAGAGTGTATTATTCAGTGTCCATATATTGGGGGATTTTCCAGAGATGTTTCTGTTATTGATTTCTAGTTTAATTCCACTGTGGTCAGATACAATACCTGGAAATATCTTGTATGACTTGAATCCTTTTACCTTTATTGAGACTTGTTTTACGATCTGGAATATGGACTACCTTAGTAAATACACTTTAGTAAATGTTCTGAGTGCGCTATGAAAAGAATGTATATTCTGCTATTGTTGGGTGGAGTCTTCTGTAAGTGTTAATGTACACAGGTTATGCATGTGGATAAGGACTGGAAATGAAATTGAACCAATATAAAAAAAAATGTAGACTTTACTGTTCATTAGTGAGTTTTTTTTCCTGTGTAAATTGCTTGAAATCATATGAAGGAAAACTATGGTTTGGATTGGTATAACTACCCTTCTAGATGGTTCCCAAAGATCCTATTTCCTGTTGTTTATGCCCTTGTATAGTCCCTTCCCCCACCGAATAAAGGCTAACCAAAAAAAAAAAAAGAGTAAGGGCTAACCTCTGTGACCAGTAGAACAGTACAA
This sequence comes from Eschrichtius robustus, assembly GCF_028021215.1. NCBI lineage: Eukaryota > Metazoa > Chordata > Mammalia > Artiodactyla > Eschrichtiidae > Eschrichtius > Eschrichtius robustus. Next base: position 110,768,647 of record NC_090825.1, on the reverse strand, counting down.
AAGTGACAGTGTGTGACTTCAGAGGCTAGGTCATAAAAGGCATTACAGTTTCTGCCTTGTCTCTTGAAACATTCACTCTAGGATGAACCAGCCTCTGTGGTATGAGGATACTCAAGCAACCTTGTAGAAAGACCCGTATGGAGAGGAACTGAGTCCTCCAGGCAACAACCAGCAGCAACCTGCCAGTCACATCCAGGAGCCACCTGGGAAGGAGGTCCTCCATCCGGAGTTAAGTCTTCATATGACTACAGCCTCTTAAGAGACCCAAGCCAGAACTGTCTAGCAAAGCCACACCTGAATTCCTGACCAACAGAAATTGTGAGAGATAATAAATGGTTATTGTTGTGTTAAGCCACTAAGTTTTGAGCAATCTGTTATGCAATAATTTTAAAAACCTAATGCTCATATGTTTTAAAGTAAACATTTATTCAAAGACCACATTCAAGCTTCTGCTCATCTCCTTTGAGAAGTTTTTCCTAGACAACCTAGCTGAAATAACCCCTGAACTCATTCTATCCTTTGCTCTGCTTTTTCTTCTTTACATTTATACCCAGAAATTTAGAGGTGTGTGTGTGTGTGTGTGTCTTTCTTCTCCACTAAAATGGAAGCCCCATGAGAACAAGGACTATTTGTTCACTACTGCCCCTAAGACCGAGAGTGCTTAGAATGCTACCTGGTATATCATAGGCACTCTACCAATAATTGTTGAAAGAATGAATAAATTAATAATAACAAAATCATTAATATTCTCATTTGCCTTAATAGTATACTTGGATTTTATTTCGAGGATGCAGATATGTATAGAGACTATGAGCTATGTGTGAATTTGTACTAACTACTTTTCTTAATGTTTGCATTAGGATCATTTTTACAGCAACATTTTTTGTTGATTCCCTTTTCTTAACAAGGCATTGTGGTAGGTAGCCTCTAAAATGGCTCCCAATGACTTCTGAGTCCTGGTATTCATGTCCTTGTACAGTCCCCTCTCACACTGGATAAGGCTGACTTGTGCAACCAATAGAATATTGCAGAAATGAATGGGACTTCTGATCATAAAAGACATTGGAAATTTTAAATGGAATATCTCATTACAACTGAATTTCTTCAAACAATTTAAAAAATGAAAAAGAGGCTTTAACCAAAGTTTCTGAGTGACTCATTATGCAAGCAAGGAAAGCCATTTACTGATGGCAGGTGCATTAAATCCTGTTTGATTGTAGCAGCCAAAGAAATATATCCAGAGAAAATAAACTTGTCTAAGATTATTAGCCTTTCTGTGAGAACAGTTACTCAGAGCTGAAGACATTGAGAGCAACATCAATAGTCAATTAAGACACAAGGTAAGTCATATCGACTGGTTTTCCTTGACTCTTTAACTTTTTTGTAATAGCTTCTTGAGATATAAAGAACATGCCATACAATTCAGAGTTGTACAACCAACACCAGAATCAATTTTTGAACATTTTTATCACCCTCAAAAGAGACCTTGTACCCATTAGCAGTCGTTACCCATTTCGCCCCCAAGCACCCAGCCTTAGGTAAACACTAACCTGTTTCGGTCTCTGTAGATTTGCCTATTATGAACATTTCATATAAATGGAAGCATACTGTGTATTGTCCTTTGTGCTGACTTCTTTCAGTCAGCATAAAGTTTTCAAGGTTCATCTATAGTGTAGCATATATCAGTATTTCATTTCTTTTTATTGCCAAATAATATTCTATTGTATGGACATGCCACATTGTTTATCCATTCATTAGTTGGACATTGATGTTGTTTTCCATCTTTTGGCTATTATGAATAATGTTGCCATGGACATTCATGTGCAAGTTTTCTGAGGACTTTTTAAAATTCTCTTGGGTGTATTCTTAAGACTCTGGGTTATATGGTAATTTTATGCTTAACCTTTTGAGGAAAGCCAAAAAAACACAAAACAAAACCTCTGTGCATTTTTCAAAAACCGGGTGTTTGTCTTTCCACTTTATTGATGCTGTCCTTTGAAGCACAAAACTTTTTAATTTTGTTGAAGTCCAGTTTATGTTTTTCTTTTGTTGCTTGTACTTTTGGTGTCATATCTAATGTAATAAACCATTGAAGATTTATGCCTATGTTTTCTTTTAAGAGTTTTATAGTTTTAGCTTTTACAATTAGGGCTTGGATTCATTTTGAGCTGATTTTTGTATGTTGTGAAGTAGGAGTCCAATGTCATTCTTTTGCATATGGGTATCCAGTTGTCCCAGCACGATTTGTTGAAAAGACTATTGTTTCCCCATTGAATTGTCTTAGAATCCTTGTTGAAAATCAGCTGACCATAAATATGAGGACTTACGTCTAGACTTTCAATCCTATTCTATTCATATATATGTACTTGACTCTTGATGAGTACACAGAAGTTACTGATACCAGTCAGTTGTTTATTCAAGGAATCAATGTTGAGTTTGAAGAATTACCACTAAGAGTAGTCTGTGTGGGACAACTACACATGAGAATATTTTCAAAGAAGTTGAGGAAACCCTAATTCAGTATAACCTGCAGTTGAGCTGAATAAGATGTGTTATAATTGATGGTGGTACCAATAAGTGTGGAGGAGAAAAAGCTTAGTTGGACAGATTTACAAAGCTTTTGAAAATGTAAGGTGTTTAAAGCCTGTTGCAAATATTTGAATTTATCATGTGTCTGTCATCAAACCAACAGTATCAACAGTGAATTTCATTTGCTCTTCTGGACTTAACCACCATGTGTTCCAGGAATTTTTTTAGAAATAAACCTGAATATCCTGACTTGCTGTACCACGCAGCAGTTTGATGGCTTAGTAATGGTAAAGTATTATTGTGATTATTTGAGCTCTGGACTGAGATAGAAATTTTTAAAATTGTGGTAGAATACATATAACATAAAATTTAACGTCTTAACCAATTTTTAATGTACAGTTCAGTGGTATTAAGCACATGCACATTATTGTGCAACCATCACCACTATCCATCTCCAAAACTTGTTTCATCTTGCAAAACTGAAACTCTATACCCATTAAACAATAATTCCGCATTTCCTCCACCCCAGCCCCTGACAACTGCATTCTCCTATCTGTCTCTATGAATTTAACTACTCTTGGTATCTCTTATAAGTGGAATCATACAGTGTTTGTCTTTTTGTGACTGGCTTATTTCACCTAGCATAATATCCTCAAGGTTCATTCATGTTGTAGCATGTGCAAATTTTTCTTCCTTTTTAAAGGTTGAATAATATTTTGTTAATGAATATACCACATTTTGCTTATTCATTCATCCATCAATGGACACTTGGGTTGCTTCCACCTTTTGGCTATTGGGAATAATGTTGTCAGATGGAAGTTTTTGTGAATAAGTGCCCTCAACCACTGTTGAACACTATATGGCTTGGAAATTAGCTTTAACTGAAGACTCAATAATGCTTATTAACAAGTTCAACCTAAGTTACAAGGCAAACTGTTTATATGTGAAATTTTACTGCAGACAAGTCATTTCAGCAACAACTTTTTTTGAATCACAATATCAAGTTGTTTTGTATACTTCCTGTGCTGTCCAAAGTTACAAGTAAAATGTCTATTACCATACAGATTTGCAGCATATATCTTTTCTAAGCTTGAACTACAGTGCCTATGGAGGTTTCTGGACTTTGCGGCAGTGAAAGCATGGAGTCCTAACCACTGGACCACCAGGGAATTCCCAGCAATGAATATTCTTAACTAATATCACATGCCAGTGGATTGATATCAGTATTTGGCAGTACCTATCTGTGTGAAAAGATGTTTTCAAAATGAAATACATAAAACTTTACAACAGATAAGCATTAACAGAAGAATATCTGAAATCACATTTGATGATAGGAAATATTAACTTTGAATCCCAAGTAAAATTAAAAGAAAAATTATTATTCTCATTAGTAGACTTGAATTACAAAGCTTAATTACTACATTTTGAATTTAATGAAAAATTGACAGAAAAAAATTTTAATCTATTATGTACCTACACGAAATCCTTGATTTTTGCCACTTGGCCTGTAAAGCCTAAAATATTTACTATCTGGCCTTTACAGAAAAAGTGCCAATCCCAGAAAGAAAGAGAGAGAAAAGAGCTAAAGATCAAATCTTGAGACACCTCTATTCAGAAGTCAGGGAAAGGTAAAGGATCTCCTGCAAATGAGACTGAAAAGCAGCAGCCAGGAGGGAAACTTGGAGAGTGTGGCATCTCAAAAACCAAGAGAAGAAAGTGTCTCAAACAAGAGAAAATGGTTAACTGTGTTAAACACTAGTAAGGTAAATACAAAGACTCAACTTTTGGATTTGACAGTGTGGGAACTGATGGTGATCTTGGTGAGTAGTTTCAGTGGCATGGTGGTAGCGGAAAAGATAGAGAGGAAAAGGTTAAAAAAATTAAATAATGCACCTGAAAATGTTTAGCTTTGTGCCTGGCACATAGTATGTACAGTAATTATCATTGAAGCAGACATGGATGTTGCTCGCCCATGTCCCTCACCTCTACCATTTCAGGAATATCAGTGTAACTTTGAATTATGCAGATGTTCCTGATTTTATTTGCCTGAAAAACGTCTCTGGCTGCTGTAGTTTGCTCTGCTTACATGCAACAGGCCAGAGTTGCTAGAAAGCCCTCAACAGTGATCAACAGGAGTAGTTATATAAATACTCCAGGGACTTCCCTGGTGGTCCAGTGGTTAAGACTCCGGAGTCCCAGTGCAGGGGGCCCGGGTTCAATCCCTGGTCAGGGAACTAGATCCCGCATACCGCAACTAACAGCCCGCATGCAGCAACTAAAAGATCCCGCGTGCCTCAACGAAGATGCTGCACATGGCAAGGAAGATCCCTCACACGGCAAGGAAGATCCCGCGTGCTGCAGCTAAGACCCAGTGCAGACAAATAAATGAATAAGTAAATAAATAATAATTAAAAAAATACTCCAGCTTCCTTGCCCCTCAGATGTGGTAACTGAGATATGTGTTCTCCAGTGTTCCCCAGAAGGATTACGAATGGAAAGACCTGGTACTTGTGCAATTTGAAACAACCATCCCCCAGAAATTTGATTCGTAATCATGACACCTCATGTAACAGTGAAGATTTGGACTGATCATGGCTCTAGATGTTAATGTTCTCCAACTCATGCTGAAAAATGGCTGCAAAGTCAGACACTGAGAATTGAAACTGTCTATATCCACATGGATTACTGTCAACATTAAATATCTACATGGATTACTGTCAACATTAACATAATTTTATTATTTCATTGTCATCTTCAACATTACTACTATTCCAGGAACATTTGACCAGGAACAGAAAAATTGCAACTTTTCATTTCAGAAACTTCTCAAAGTCTCATTTAAATGAACACAAAACTACTCCACTTTTCAATAGATGACTTAATTTTACTTATTTATTTGGCTGCACCACGCGGCTTGCAGAATCTTAGTTCCCCAACTAACCAGGGATCGAACCCCAGGTCTCCCGCAGTGGGAGACCAGAGTCCTAACCACTGGACTGCCAGGGAATTCCCTATTTATTTATTTTTATTGAGGTATAGTTGATTTACATTGTTGTGTAGTTTCTCCTGCACAGCAAAATGATTCAGTTATATATATATACTTGTATATGTTCTTTTTCATATTCTTTTCCATTATGGTTTATTGTGTGACACTGAATGTAGCTCCCTGTGCTATATAGTAGGACCTTGTTGTTTATCCATTCTATAGACAACAGTTTGCATCTGCTAACCCCAAACTCCCAACCCATCCCTTCCCCATTCAATAGATGACTTTAAATGACAGTTTACACTGTGTGGTGGGCAGAATAATGGTCCTTCAAAGGTGTTTATGTACTAATCCCTGGAACCTTTGAATATGCTATGTTACATGCAAAATGGAATTAAGGTGGCAGATGGAATTAAGGTTACTAATTCAGCTGACCTTAATATAGAGAGATTATCCTAAATTATTTGAGTTGGTTCACAGTAATCACAAGGGGTCTCAAAAGTAGAAGAGGAAGGCAGAACAGAAGGTCAGAGTGATGTGATTTAAGAAGGAGTCAACCAGCCCTTGCTGACTGTGAAGATGGATGAAGGGGTCACAAGCCAAGGAATGTGGGCAGCCTCTAGAAGATGGAAAAGAGCCCCTGGTAAAGAACCTCTGGAAAGGAGCAGTCTTGCCAACACTCTGATATTAACATAGGGAGACCTGTGTCAGACTTCTGATTTATAAAATTGTAAGATGATAAATTTGTGTTATTTTAGGCCTCTAAGTTTGTGGTAATTTGTTAAAGCGGCAATAAAAACTAATACACTCTCAAGACGCTTTAAAACCTTTACCTTGCTGTGTGTGCTAATCCTAACCTATTATACCATGATTCTTATCCAATCCTAATCAAGCCCCCTAAACTGAAAAACCCCCTTAGAACAGACCCCAAAACCTTATAAGTGTTCCAATTTCCCCTTGGAAATGCTACTGAAAACATCAAGGCACCGGTCTCTTTTATCAGTAAGTAATAAACTCAGCTTTGCCTTATCAACACACCATTTTTTGTTTTGTTTTTTTTTTTTTTTTTCGTTAGCATTTCTTTATTTTTTTTTATTTTTTTTTAAACATCTTTATTGAAGTATAATTGCCTTACAATAGTGTGTTAGCTTCTGCTTTATAACAAAGTGAATCAGTTATACATATACAATATGTTCCCATTTCTCTTCCCTCTTGCATCTCCCTCCCTCCTACCCTCCCCATCCCACCCCTCTAGGTGGTCACAAAGCACCGAGCTGATCTCCCTGTGCTATGCGGCTGCTTCCCACTAGTTATCTATTTTACATTTGGTAGTGTATATATGTCCATGACACTCTCTTACCCTGTCACATCTCACCCCACCCCCTCCCCATATCCTCAAGTCCATTCTCTAGTAGGTCTGTGTCTTTATTCCCGTCTTGCCGCTAGGTTCTTCATGGCCTTTTTTTTTTTTTTTTTTCCTTAGATTCCGTATATATGTGTTAGCATACTGTATTTGTTTTTCTCTTTCTGACTTACTTCACTCTGTATGACAGACTCTAACTCCATCCACCTCATTACAAATACCTCCATTTCATTTCTTTTTATGGCTGAGTAATATTCCATTGTATATATGTGCCACATCTTCTTTATCCATTCATCTGTCGATGGACATTTAGGTTGCTTCCATGTCTTGGCTATTGTAAATAGAGCTGCAATGAACATTCTGGTACATGACTCTTTTTGACCTATGGTTTTCTCAGGGTATATGCCCAGTATTGGGATTGCTGGGTCATATGGTAGTTCTATTTGTAGTTTTTTCAGGAACCTCCATACTGTTCTCCATAGTGGCTGTATCAATTTACATTCCCACCAACAGTGCAAGAGTGTTCCCTTTCCTCCACACCCTCTCCAGCATTTATTGTTTCTAGATTTTTTGATGATGGCCATTCTGACCGGAACACACCATTTTGGTGCTATTTTTTTTGGTGCCAGCATTTGACCATCGTTTTATCCATATGCCTAGAACAGTACCTGCTATATAGTAGATGTTTAATAAACATTTGATACATAATGAATAAATTATCTGAGTTTCTAAAATAACAAGGAATAATATTTATGTAGATATATTTATGACTTAGTAATTCCTATGTCTAGAAGTGACTTTCAGAAAATCATTTTAAAGCCTGAGTGAAACCTTGTACGTGGATGTTTATATGTTTTATTCATAATCATTAAAAACTGGAAGCAACCCAAATGTCCTTCAACTGATGAATGCCTAAACAGGCTATGTTATAGTAATAGAATACTACTCAGCAATAAGAAGAGATAAATTACTGAGACATGCAACAACGATAGATGGATCTCAAAGGCATTATGCTAAGTGAATAAAGGCAGACTTAAAAGGTTACATACTGTATGATTCTATTCATGTGATATTCTGGAAAAGGTAAAAGTATAGGGACAGAAAGCACATCAGTGGTTGCCAGGAACTGGGGTTGAGGTGAGGCATTCATTACAAAGGAGCAAGAGGGAATGTTTGGGGGTAAAGGAAATGTTCTATATTTTGATTGGGGTGGTGGTCACGTAGCTGTATGCATTTGTCACAACTCATAGAACCATACATTGAAAAGGATAAATTTTACTGTATGTAAATTTTATTACTTTTTAATTTTTTTTTGAACTATAGTGGATTTACAATGTTGTGTTAGTTTCTGGTGTACAGCAAAGTGACTCAGTTTTATATATATATATATATATATTCTCTGTATGTAAATTATACCTCCACAAAAATCTGACTTAAAAACACCCCAGGGGCTTCCCTGGTGGCGCAGTGGTTGAGAATCTGCCTGCCAATGCAGGGGGCACGGGTTCGAGCCCTGGTCTGGGAAGATCCCACATGCTGCGGAGCGACTAAGCCCGTGAGCCACAATTACTGAGCCTGCGCGTCTGGAGCCTGTGCTCGGCAACAAGAGAGGCCGCGATAATGAGAGGCCCGCGCACCGCGATGAAGAGTGGCCCCCACTTGCTGCAACTAGAGAAAGCCCTCGCACAGAAACGAAGACACAACACAGCCATAAATAAATAAATAAATAAATAGGTAAAAATTTTAAAAACAAACAAAAAAAAACACCCCAGAACTCTACTGAGAATTGCTGCTGTAACAATATATACTGAATACTTTGTTCAAATATTGCCTGTTAATAAAAGTCATATTTTTCTTTGAGATTTTTTTTCTCTTAAAGTTCTATGGTTGGTATTTTCTGATATTACACCAAACCGTGCAGTTGACTTACATTGTTCTAGAACATGAAGTTAGAGACAGAAAATTCACTTTGTTAAAATGGATGCATCTGATTAAATAAAATGACAGTATTAAAATGTTACGAGTTGAGAAATATATAATTAGGAATTTTTTCTCTCATTGTTAAAAGGGAAAGAAATTCCGATTTGCAGAATAATTCCAAAGGAAAGTCTATTTTTTCCACCCCAGCCTCCCCTTTTGTTTGTTTTTTGGTTTTTTTTTGTCTGTGTTGGGCCTTTGTTGATGCGCACAGGCACTCAGTAGTTGCGGTGCGTGGGCTTCTCAATGCGGTGGCTTCTCTAGCCGTGGAGCACAGGCTCTAGGCGCACGGGCTTTAGTAGTTGTGGCTCGTGGGCTCTAGAGCGCAGGCTCAGGAGTTGTGGCACACGGGCTTATTTGCTCCGCATGTGGGATTTTCCCAGACCAGGGATCGAACCCGTGTCCCCTGCACTGGCAGGCGGATTTTTAACCACTGTGCCACCAGGGAAGTCCCCTCTTTTGGTTTTTACGTAAGGTCTCATTTATATTGAAAAATTATCGTGATAATTTATGGAACAAAAAACATATTATCTTTTGGTTAGCCAAGTAACATTTACACCAAAATAAGTAAAGGAATCTTCTTGTAAAGTTCATGACATATATTCAATGTTTTAATACTTCTTTAATTGTGTAAAATGATGATCTTTCTTGTTGTCAGTCTCCATCTTCACTCCCTTCCTATACAGGCTTGTAAATCTTCCAAGGCAGAATACAAAAGAAAACACGTGAAATTGGCACTACATCTATGGAGGACAATTTGGCAATCTCTATCCAAACTGAAAATACCTTTTGATTTAAAGATTGCGGTCTAATGAGTTATTGGTATAATTATCCATTTTATGAGACTATTAGTTGCAGCTTAGTTTGTAATTTAGTAATGGCTTGGCAACAACCTAAATGTCCACCTGTAGGAGATTAGTTAAAATAAATTGATATTTGCATACAGTGGAATATTACACTGCTCCTAGGAAGAATGAGACACTTCTTTACACAGTGATATGGAAAGATATCCAGGATATTTTAAGTGAAAAAAGGAAGGAACTTAACAGTGTATATAGTACGTTATCTTTTGCATAAAAGAGGTACATATAAGTGTATTTTAATATATATTTACAACATATCTTGGGAAGGCTACATTAGAAAATGCTAAGTGATTGCCTCCGGAACTGGAGTAGTTGAAGGGCAGGGATGGGACTGCCAATTATTTTTCACTATATTTTGTCACAGTTCATTTTGAGTTTTGCATGAAATCATTTCCTAATTTATATAGATAGATAAAATCTATATAAAGAGTTTAGCTTAAAAGAATATGTGGTCACTTCAGAATTTTAAAAAGAAAAACATTATACTACTATTGCTGATGAATTACCAGCTTTTAAGCCTAATAAAAACATTTTCATATGCACACTCTTTATAGTTTATCATAAAGCTCCTCAAAATCCTTGAATTTTATTTTTAAAAATCTTTAAAATGCTTGCTTCAAAATTAGTAGAGAGTGAAAAAAACACCTTCATGAGGCTCCTTCATGGAAAGAAAACAGATAAGAAGCAGGAAATTATAAAGTGTTTTCCAAAATAATGAACCCAAAGTAGTTTCTCTGGACAGTTACCGTACTGGGTTCTATGAGACCCTTTGAAAATCCTGTCTAATCTATAACTATGGCTTTACTCTCAATTAAATTATAGCTTGCCCTGACTGGCAGGATGTTAAGAACTGAAGAAAAGTGTTCGGAATGATATCTTGAAAAAAAGTATTAACAGCAGAAGCTGTTTAGATGACCAAGAAAAAGGGCTGGCTTGGCTTCGTCTGAGAAGTTCAAGCGAGGTTCTAGACGGCCTCCTGCAGAGAAATTCCCAGCAGACTTCCTTTTCCGGCCGGACCTGTCGAGGGCCGCCGCACTGGCTCCGGGCTTCGACAGCAGCTCCGCACCACGGGCCTGGGGGCTTCGGCCACACCCTCAGGAGGGGCGGACTGCCTGACCTCCTGAGCCCCAGAACCAGTAGATCCGGCTCCACCCGGCCCCGCCCTTCTGAACCTCGCTAGCGGCTACGCGCTGGATGGTGTGCGCGCCGAAGTGTGCGCGCGCGAAGTGTGGAGGCCCGATCCCGCCTGTCCCGCCCTGTCAGACGCGGCCGCCGGGCTCAGGGGCTCGGACCTAGGCCACCTGGGCCAGTACCCGGCCAGCCCGTCGTCGTCGGACCCGACCGCCGCGCTCGTCACCCCCTCCAGCGTCACCTCCCGGCGCTGTAGGATCCGCAGCCTCCGCTTTTCTGACGGGGAGGGGCGCGGCGTCGCCACGTGACGCCTCGTCCCCGCCCTGCCCTGGTCACATGGGTGGCGTGGCCGCTGCGTCAGTCACTGTCCTGGTTGCGGGAGTCGAGCGCCGTCGCTGCCGCCGCCAGCGGATGGGGCGGGGGATCCCGGTGCCAGGTCCTCGTCAGCCCGCCCCTGCCTCCTCAGCCAGCCGTCCCGATCTGGGCTCGACAATCATGGAGCGGGGCGGAAACTCCGCCTGTGCTGTGTGAGGTGCGTCGCCACCGCCGCCGCCTGCGCTTTTCGAGACCTGCCGAACCCCCGCCGTCGCCCGGAGCTCCTCGCCCTTGGCAGTCTGTCGCCGCCCCCCGAGCGGGTTCGAATGCGCGTCCGGTGAAGGTGCAGGCCCGGCGCCGCCTCTGCCGCAGCCGGGAAATGGTTCGGGCCTAGCGGAGCCGGGACTGGAGGTGAGAAGAGCAGACAGACGGACTGAGGGCCGGGCCCGGCCGCGGGGAGGGGCTGGGGGGAGGGGAGGACAGGGTCCGTTTGGGGGCTCGGAGAGACCCTCCGGGCTAGGGCTGCTCGATCCGGCTTCCCTCGTCTTCGCGTTCCACCCCCGACCCTCAAAAATATAAATTAATTAAAAAGGCTAACCCAGTCCTAACAAAAATTCCCAGAAATCAATCTTTTCACTGTTTCTCCTTTCCCCTTTCGTCCATTAATCCATTCCTTCCCTCAGAAATTCCATCGACTGATCTGTTACTTTTTAATACCCTTCTCAATTTCAAGTTATTTCTAGTTAAAGAGAAAATAGGCCTAGGTTCTGGCTATCATTACCCAACTAGTTCTCGCTTTCCTTCTCGCGATCCTGCGTACGTCCTCCTCCACCTCCTCCACCTCCTCCTCCTCCTCCCCCCCCCCTCCTCCTCCTCCTCCCCCCCTCCTCCTCCTCCTCCCCGCCCCCCCCCCGCAAAAAAAAAAAAAAAGGAAAAAAAATTTCCGCCTTCGACTGGCGAAGGGGGCTGACTAAAAATGGGAATGTGGGGGTGTAATACTTGAATACCCCCCCATAACTTCTGAATCGGTTAGCTAGTTACCCCGATAGCTTGCATTTGGATATTGATGTGTAGGCCTTTCCTCCAGCTGCCTGTGCCCGGGGTTAATCTCGTAATTGACGTCAGTGCTTTGTTCCTTCCACTTTGCTGTTCCTTCCACTCTTTGAGGATGGATCATGGGATATAGGAGTTTGAGGAGTATCCTTATTGCCTTTTCTTTCACAAACGGTATCATTTGTAGGAATGATACAAAGGTGCAAATTTGTACAAAGATACAAATCTGAAATGCTTTTGTACGGAGTTAAACTAAGACGAAGAGTTCGATTTAGGGTTCTCATAGTCACTTGCAATTAAGAATTGTGCGATTTCTTTTCTGCTGGCCTGTTGGAGATTTTAAACTAAGGCCAGTCCCTTTTCCAGTTACCACTGTTTTTCCTTACAGAATCTAGGCTATAGTTCCTTGTGAATAGGATGTTTGTAAATGTGACGTTTAAAATGTCTTGTTTTTGAGGGTTCAAATGTTAAAAGCGCAAAGCTTTGTTTCCATATTGATTCTGCAAAGCTTTGTAAAGTGCTCCTTTTATTTAACTGTCCTTTAACTTATCAAAATTGAAATATGAGAACTTTCTTAATTTGACATTTAATAAAGAGCCTCTGTGGCCTGTGAATCTTGCCTAGAATCATCTTTGGTTTTACGTGCATGAAGAAGTGTTGGCAAGTGGCCATCTGGTTTTTAACAAAGCTGGCTTCTTTAAATTGCTCAGGTTTATTTTACTTATTCATCAATGCCTCCTTCAGTCTCCAAACATTAAAAAAAAAAATCTTAAGAAGTTATTTTAAATTATCTTTTAGCGTTAACTTACCTGAGGCAATAAAAAGAAAATTTTTTTTTTTAACACCAGCATTTTCATTCAGTTTGTGGTGGCTTGCAGGCTGATGGCTTTGGTTTTTGTTAGCTCTACAGGAACAGTAGGCAGATTTTGCTTTCAATAAAATTCTGTGTCAAGTGGAGGCAAGATAGGATGTTTGTGAGTGACCAAACTTTTACTGTTTGATTTTAAAAAAAAGAGCTTAGCTGTGATTATTGGAAAATGGTCTACAGTTTTGAGGTGTAAAGGTGATTCTACAGTGCTTTGAAGCTGTGTAATTAAGCATTCTTAAAGATAGCATATTTTCATTCAGATTCAGTTTCTGCTTGTCAGATGATGTACATTCCCTTCTCTGTGCTCTTGAGATACTGTACCCCCTTTGTGACAGTTGATGCATTCTGCTTTGTATTGTAATTTTTTTATAGATCTGTCATGTCTTTAGAGCAAGAACTATATTTATACCTCTTTGTGTCCTCCCCAATATTTTATACAATTACTAGGTTGAATTTGAATGTGATATCCAACCCAAGATTTCACAAAAGGGTACTCTTAAAAAAAAAAAGCTGGATGAGCAAGTGATCAGTATTTATTTGTAGGGGAAGAAGTAGCTATCAGCTACAGAAGATGACAGAAGGTGAAGCCTTCTAAAATTATGTATCTTACATTTTTTTAAGAGTTAAGGTAAATGTCATGGTTTTATGTGTACCTGAGAGGAACAAAGAAAACAGGTATTTCTTCTTTTGTGGCCATCTACTGGTTTAGAATGGAGTCCAAAATGTATGAGGCCTTCTCTTCACAGTATTTTTCATAAAAATCAAAGAGGTAGTCTTTTTTTTAATATAAATTTATTTATTTATTTATTTATTTATTTACGTATGTCTGTGTTGGGTCTTCGTTGCTGTGTGCGGGCTTTCTCTAGTTGCTGCTAGCGGGGGCTACCCTTTGTTGTGGTACCAGGCTTCTCATTGCCGTGGCTTCTCTTGCAGCTCTAGGCGCGCAGGTTTCAGTAGTTGTGGCACGCGGGCTCAGTAGCTGTGGCTCGCGGGCTCTAGAGCGCAGGCTCAGTAGTTGTGGCGCACGGGCTTAGTTGCTTCACGGCATGTGGGATAGTCCTGGGCCAGGGCTCGAACCCGTGTCCCGTGCATTGGCAGGCAGATTCTTAACCACTGTGCCACCAGGGAAGTCCCCAAAGAGGTAGTCTTAAATATTGAAGGCACACCTGGACGGTGACCCAGAAGTGCAGTGTGTATTATAAAAATGGATAACTTAGATTTGATTTTATTTTACTATTTTTTAAATTTATTTTTTATTGAAGGATAGTTGATTTACAGTGTTGTGTTAATTTCTGCTGTATAACAAAGCGACTCAGTTATATACATATATGCATTCTTTTTTATATTCTTTTCCATTATGGTTTATCCCAGGATATTGAATATAGTTCCCTGTGCTATGCAGTGGGACCTTGTTGTTTATCCATTCTGTATGTAATAGTTTGCATCTACTAACCCCAAACTCCCAGTCCATCCCCTGCCTCCATGTCTGTTCTCTATGTCTTTTGAGTCTGTTTCTGTTTTGTAGATAGGTTCATTTGTGCCATATTTTAGATTCCATATATAAGTGATATCATATGGTATTTGCCTTTCTCCTTCTGACTTACTTTACTTAGAATGATAATCTCTAGTTGCATCCATGTTGCTGCAAACGGCATTATTTTGTTCTTTTTTATGGCTGAGTAGTATTCCATTGTATATATGTACCACATCTTCTTTATCCATTCATCTGTCAATGGACATTTAGATTGTTTCCATGTCTTGGCTATTGTGAATAGTGCTGCTATGAACATAGGGGGTGCATGTATCTTTTTGAATTATAGTTTGGGATATATGCCCAAGAGTGGGATTGCTGGGTCATATGGTAGATTTTATTTTTTATTTCAGCTCTATTCTACAGATAACTTACTATAAAAACTTTCCTGTATAATGTAAAGGATTTCCAGCTCTATTCTACGGATAAGTTACTATAAAAACTGTCCTGTATAATGTAAAGGATTTCCAGCTTTTGAACCCCCAGTCTTCATTATGGTTTTCCTATTTCGTTTTTTATTTCCTCTGAAAAGTTGGAACAATTATATTGATTTCTGGGAGGGTGTTTGCCAGTCTCAGTTAATTGTGAAATAAGGTGTAGTCAGTGACTAAAAATTGCTTAAAGCTAACCTGACCTGTTACCTTGCTACTTTTCCCTTTGGTTTAAGGAGAGCACCCCTACTTGCAGTAACGCCCCACACCCAGAGATTGACATGAATGAATTGCTCTGGAAAGCCAGTATGGTTTGGCTACCCAGATACTGTCGTGATCTGTCCTGAGACTGGGCTTCCTCGGTCTGCTTTGGGCCTGAATGGGTCTCCCATGATTTTGTCAGCTTGGAGCTGCCTAGTGGGTTATGACATTTCACTTTGACTTTTCCTTTTCTTGTCATCACTAGGGTAGGGACAGTTTAATGGAAAGGTGAGTAGAGTCAGTACTCTTCATAGATAGGCCTTCCCACCTCTTTCCAATTGCTATCATTTCTTCTATCTGGAATATCACTTTTCCAGTCTTGTTCCCTATCTCTTAACATTTCATCATCTTTTAAGGCACAATGCAAATACCATTGCCTTAAGTTTTGCTTGATTCCCTACCCCAGTAGTGACTTATCTCCTTTGAATCCCTGTATCGCTTTGTATCTCTCTTAATATTTGTTATGCAGCTAACTATGGGACTATAGCAGGCTGGATGACTTTGAGGACAATCAGTGAAGACTCACTAGTAGAATAAAGACTGTGTTATACTATTTTATTGTATATCTCTAAGAAATAAAACAATAATCCAATTTAAGATTTTACTAAAAAAATTAACAGTAATTCCTTAATATCATCACATATTCTACTTGGTGTTGAAATTTCCCCAATTACAGTTTTTGTTTTGTTTTAACAGTTTGTCTGAATTAGGATCCAAATAAGGTTCATACATTATATTGTGTTGATGTGTGTCTCAACCCTCTTTTCTTTCTGTCTTTTTGTTCTTGTTCCTATACAATTGGTTTGTTAAAGAAACCAAGCCTTTGCCCTATGAGATTTCTCACAGTCTGGATTTTGCTGATTGCATCCCTGTGGTTTCATGTAATATGTTCTTCTGTCCACTGTTTTTCCTGTAAATTGGTAATTACATCTAGAAGCTTGCTCCGATTCAGGCTTGGATTTTTTTTTTTTTTCCAATGGGAAGAATACTTCATAGGTAGAGTTGTGTACTTCCTGTGTATTCTTAAACCCTCAGCCTGGCTTCTCATCCTAGCATGCCAGTGAAATTGCTCTTATCAGGGCCACCTGTGACTTCTGCATTGACAAATTGTATAATCATTGCTTACTCCTTTACCTCTTTCTATACTTGACATCGTTAACCATTGTCTCCTTGATACTGTTTTTTTTTTCCTTGACTTTTATGACTCTGTCCCTTTCCTGCCTTTCTTACTACTAGCTGATTCTTTGCAGACTCTTAATTCTCTGCTAATCATATTGATATTTATGAATTTCCACCTTGACCTTCTCTTTTCACTCTTCCTGGTGATTTTTTCCATTTTTGTTGTTGTAGCTACCATCTTTAAGTGTTTTAAACTCACCAGAACTCTTTGATCCAACTGAATATCCCTGTTTAGATTGTCCAATAGGTACTTTGTTTTAGTTAGGAGAGCGACACATACCTAACTGAAGCAAAAAGAAGAATTTTTTGGAAACACACGGGTATCCATGAATTCTCAGAAAGGCAATCAAGCCATAGGAGGACAGCTAGAACTCAGGAACAGCTAGATCCAGGGGCTCCATATGTGGTCAAGAGTATCTCTTTATGTCTCACAAGATACTCTTTTTTTTTTTTTCACACAAGATACTCTTTGTGTGTTCAGTTAGTTCTTTCTTGCTGCAGGTCAGTTTTTAACACTTACTAATATCTTTTGAGTTTTAAATCTTATAGCTTCTGCCATCAGAGAGACTGACCTGATTCTCAGTCTCAAATCTCAGGAAAGGGACTTGTTAGGTTATATGTCCAGCTCTGGACCACAGCTGTGGCTAGTGGGCTACATCCCAGAGAGAAGAGGAGTAAAGGACACTCTAAAACATAGTTGTCCAGTTCATTCATTCCATGGCTATTTAGCACACACACAAAGAGTCCTACTTTTCTTATATATATTAAATATTTTCTTTAACATAATCTCACTATCTCTATATACCAGCAAACACTCTCATCTCTTCTGTGGAAACAGCCCAAATTCATATCTACTTACCACATCCAGAGGTCATTGTTCTCTGAGTCCAGATTCTAAAGGTGATACTCTTTGTTAATCAGGCCTAGATATACTTTGTCACATGTTTGAAAATTGTGGACTAAATACTGAATTTAACCATCCCCAGCATAACTGATACACAGTGGTAGAAAAAAAAAATAGCTAAAACTCTCATGAGGGGAGGGGAGAGGAAGGTATCATTGTTCCGAAACTTAACACCGTATCTTGCTGGACAGGTACAGTAGAAGGTAAATGATAGAACCGGCAAATTGCATGGGCCTTCATTTGTTGACTTACTTCCTTGCAAATGGAGTGAGTTCTTTGGCAGCCAAATGAAGATTTTCAATTCTGTCCACTAGAAAGATTTTGCTTTTCTGACACTTAGAGGACATTTGAAATAGGAGAGGGCAGTTCTGTGTTGCCTTAGCACAAGGGTTGACACACTACGGTTAGTAGGCCCGATGCTGCCTGCTTTTGTATGGCCTGAGAGCTAAGAATGGTTTTTACATTTTTTTTAAATGGTGGGAAAAAGTCAAAAAAATATTTTGTGGTATGTGAGAATTATAGGAAGCTCAAAATTCAGTGTCCATGAATAAAGTTTTATTGGAGCACAGACAACACACCCATTTGTTTATGTATTGTATGTAGGTGCTTTTGCTGATACAGTGGCAGAGTTGAGTAGTCCTAACTTTATGGCCTGTGAAGCCTAAAATATTTACTGTGTGGCTTTAAAAAAGTTTGTCAACTTTTGTCTTAGCAGATCAAATGGCCCTTAGTGGATATTTGAGTCTGAGGATTGCCTTAGGGTTGAGCAGTTAGTTGCAAGGTCCTATTTACTGTGGTGGTTGTTAGGGGATTTTTTGTTTGATTGTATGTGTGTGTGTGTGTGTGTATGTATGTATAAATGTGGGTATACATATATGTGTATATACATATGTGTGTGTGTAGATACCCATTTACATATACATATAGAGATATAAATAAAACAGGTGGGGTCTGCATATTGGCCTAGCTTTAGTTAAGGATTCAGACTTTATCTGTCAACTGTACCCTGGAGGTAGGATCACACTATAGGTTACATTGTAACATGGTTGCTCTTAGTACAGCTATGTGAATGGGGGAGAGAATTTTGAGAAAAGCTGGGGGTGAGTGAGGTGAACCTAGAAGCTGATCAGATAGTCCCTATAAGTGTTGATCATGTTCAAATTAACTATTCTACTACTTCTCAATCCCCTCACCCCTAAATTCTGCTATTTTCCTTGCCTTGGAGGATGTATCACTATCATTGTTTTTTCTAGAAACCTGCAAGTTGTCCTTGATTCCTCCATTTTACATCTCACATCTGTCTGGCCCCAAGATTCTACCTCCTTAACATCTTTGAATCCAAACCCTTTATCTACATTATCAACACTCCTACTATTACTGCCTTAATCCAGGCTTTCATTTCTTACCTGGGTTACTGCAACAGTTATCTCATTTGTTTCCTTATAATCTACTTCATCCTGTACCAAAGTGATTTTTTTTTTTTCCCTCTAAACTGTGAATTCATTTCTCTTAGAACTCCTTAGTAATGTTGTATTTTCTGTAGTATTTTTCTAACTGGGCATTCTTGTACATTAATGAGTTTTATGTAACTTCTAAAGGACTGCGTTATAGCCAAGTAATCCCTTGGGAGTTTGTTGCTGTGTTTAGATTTTGTTTATTATTGTGTTTGTGCCAAGTTATAAAGCATTGTACTGATGATGCTCAGACAGGGAAAGATGGTGAGTTAAATTGGATCGTGTCATGGTATATGTTAGTATAGGCAGGCCAAACCCCGGCTTAGTAGTTAGTATCATATTTTCACTGTGAGATGTATCTGGTAGATCCCGTCTTGTAATTAATCAACGTGAAACAGTTTGTTTGCAGTGTGAGTGTTTTATTCCAAACTTCAGCAGTGATTATACTAGATACACATTTAATGTAGTTTTCATTAAGGTACTGAACCACAAATGAACAAGAAAGATTGCCAGAATTAACAAGTGGGCCTCTTTAAAACTGACATTTAAGGACCGCTAGCTGGTATGGTAGTATATATAAGGTTGTATTTCCCTAAATTAGCAAATAAACACTTGCAGTTATTAAATCTGTTTAGTTTTACATATTTATAAGCATTTTATGCACTAGTGTTATTGAAGTCAAATTACAGAAGTGGTTTAAAAATATAGAACTATGAGAATTCCCTGGTGGTCCAGTGGTTAGGACTCTGCGCTCTCACTGACAAGGGCCCGAGTTCAATCCCTTGTCGATGAACTAAGATCCCACAAGCCATGTGGCACAGCTGAAAAAAAAAAAAGTGTGTGTGTGTGTATAAAACTAGACCTAAGGCTACATATTTCCAGGATTGAATACATCATTGGTATAGTTTATGTAAAACAGCATAATCTGTTACATTAGCATTTTTTTTTTTTATTTATTTTTTTTGGCTGCACTGCGTGGAATGCAGGATCCTAGTTCCCTGACCAGGGATCGAACCCGTGCCCCCTGCAGTGGAAGCATGGAGTCTCAACCACTGGACCGCCAGGGAAGTCCCACATTAGTGTTATTTAAATTTTTGTTTTGTATTTAATTTTTAAAGTTGTTTTAGTGTTATGGTTACATAAGAGCTATATAACATAATGAGTTCATACCTAATTTTATATCCATACCAGATTCTTAATATTATAATTTTTAAGAAGTCATCACTCAAGATCTGGGAGATATTAATTTTCTCTGAAAATGTATCCTTATGTCTTTCAGATTTCAGAAACAAACCCACAGGTCTAGTCTGATCCCATGTATTTCTCCAGCCTTACCTTTCATCTTGTACTTCCCCAACCCTATTTTCCAACTACTCTTGATCTATCTCTATTCCCTCTGGGTGTATGCTATGTTCTCTCTTCAGGGCTGTTCCACATGGTATTCTTTCTGCTCAGAACTAACTTCCCTCCCTTCCTCTTCTTCCTTCCCTTCCCTCCTCCTATCCTCCTGCCACCTTTCTGTAGTTGGTCTAGCTGCAACCAAATCTTGGAGATGATGGGTAATTTTTATTTTTATATCCTTAGCCTTAGTGCAGTGTGTGACACAACATATGCCCTGGTTAACTACAGTATTAACATTGTACCGTATATATAATATTGGTCTATATTGAAGAGACAGATTTTAAAATCAGAGTTATAAAGCCTTCAGAATTCCTTCTGAGTTCTGTTTAAATATGTTACAAGTCTGAAGTAGAAAATATTTTGACAATAGGTTTACTCTTATCACTTTATAAATTGATTTTTCAAAGTAAATATTCTCTCTGCCATAATAACTCATTTAATATATAAATTTGTATTCCGTGATTAAAGAGCAATAGCCTTAAATGACCTTAACTACCTTTTAAAGCAATATTCTTATTTACATTTTAATAGGACCTTATTAATAAGAAGTTAGGGTAATTAGGATAGGGGCTGATTTAAGTTCACAAGCCTTGAGTATATGCCTTCTTCATTCAGTACGTTAGCGTTTTCTCTCTTAACCTTTTTTGTAATATTCTAAGACACTAAATATATTTTAGGAAACCCAGATACTTTATTATCACTTGTCTTCCACATATGCAGATGAAGATGAAATTAATCAGAAATAATTCCTTTTTAGTGTAAACTCTAAAGAACCTTTGCTGAGTAATGCTTTTTAACTTTTGTTTAATTTGCTATATGCATTTTTAAGTAATAAAATTGCCTTTATTTTGCCTTTTTGATGTGTGTTATTTTCTCTTGGCTTCCTCAGGTACTATAAATGAAAGCAGTCTTGCAGTACTCTTTTGAACAGATCATTTCTTTCTGGGTGTTGTTACTGAAACACTCAGTTTTTATACCATCTCAGTTTGCCAAGTATGATTATGAGATTTTACAGTCTAGCACTTGTATTTGGTGAACATTTGAGAGTGTAGGTTTTAAGTAAAAATAGAAATTGATCATTTCTGTACAAGTGTTTTTTTTTTCTTGTACATATGTTGTTTTTTTTCTTTTAGATAAACTCTTTTAGAGAAATTGCTTTAAAAACAACCGAATTCATTTAGTATCCATATTAATGCTTTATTGGGTTGATAATATATTGAATGCAGGAAATGAGATAGTAAATGAGATAACCCCTAGTAAATGAGAGACCCTCTACTTTCTAACCAAGTTGTGAAGTTCATTAGTTTACTTAAGTGATTGTCTACTAGGTTATGTTCTAGGTATGCAATGCTGAAAAACAAGCACATTCCCTGATTATTGTCTAGTGGGAGAGGAAATATTAATGAACATCAAAATAAGTATATACTTAATTGTGATCAGGTACTCTGAAGGAAACAGGAATTGTCTACATGAATTTTCTTAAGCTGGGAAGAGCGCCACAGTTCAAGAAGCCTAAAATAGGCCCTTGGTGGGAGCTGGGAGGGGAGGGCAGTGAGATATAAAATGAATCTGATGAGATAGGCAGGAGTCACATCAGTAGAAAGTCAAATCCTGGCTTTGTAGGCCATGTTAAGTACCTTAAAGTTTATCCTAAGGCAAGTGGAAAGCTTACTAAAATTTTTAAAGCAGGGGTTGAGTGAAATGATCTGGTTTGTGTTTTAAAAAGATCACTTAAAAAAAAAAAAATCACTTTAGGGCTTCCCTGGTGGTGTAGTGGTTAAGAATCCGCCTGCCAATGCAGGGGACACGGGTTCGAGCCCTGATCCGGGAAGATCCCACATGCCGCGGAGCAACTAAGCCCATGCACCACAACTACTGAAGCCCATGCGCCTAGAGCCCGTGCTCTGCAACCAGAGAAGCCACCGCAGTGAGAAGCCTGCGCACCACAACGAAGAGTAGCCCCCGCTTGCCACAACTAGAGAAAGCCCACGCGCAGCAACGAAGACCCAACGCAGCCAAAAATAAATAAATAAATAAAATAAATTAATTTTTTTAAAAAAAGATCACTTTAGCTGCTGTATGAAATATGGATTAGAGAGAGATGAGGGGAACTAGGAGTCCCAATTCGAAGGCTGTAGCATTTGTCCAAGTCTGAGGTAAAATGACGGCTTGTTTTGAACAGTGTCAGTGGAGAAGGAAATGAACTGATAAATTCAAAATATATTTTAGAGGCCATGGTTATGGAGTGGATGTGGAGAGAGGTTGAAGGGAGGGTTCAGCAAGAGCAGGTGGTTGGTAGGATGAGGATCACTGGAGCAGAAGTTGTTGGCGGTAGGGAAAAGAGATCAAGAAATCAATTTTGGATGTATTAAGATTGATATTCCTCAGTCAAAGGACATCAAACAGGCTTGATGTGGAGTATATTTTGGTATTTGTAGTATAGACATATAGATGGTATTTTAAGCCATGAGAATGTAGGGGAAGAATGTAGACTTAATCAGAGTCTGAATAAAGACTTAATCGGAGTCTGAATAAGACCCACAGCTGAGTCCAGAGGAGCACCAGTTTTTAAGAAGTCTGGTAGATAGAATGGGAGAAGCCAGAGGTGCTAGGAAAACTGGGAGGGCTGGGGTTATAGAAGCCAAAAGTATATTAAGGAGCCATTAGTGGCTAAATATGTTGAACAGTAGGTCAACTAAAATGATAGTGTCTGTTGAATTTAGCAACTTGCAAATCAGTGTGATCTTGGCAAAGGAGTGGAGTGTGGGAAGTTGGAAACAATGTTGGAAGGTTGGAAACAATGTGGAATAGTGATTGGATATATTTTGGAAAGCAGTTTGTGTATATCAATTAAAATTGAAGATGCTCATTCCCTGCAACCTAGCAATTCCGCTTGTAGGTGTCTCTTCCAGGAAAACTCTCACTCACTGGTACAAAGAGAAGTGTATGAAAATGATCATTACAGGGACTTCCCTGGTGGCGTAGTGGTTAAGAATCCGCCTGCCAATGCAGGGGACACGGGTTCGAGCCCTGGTTGGGGAAGATCCCACATGCTGTGGAGCAACTAAGCCCGTGCACCACAACTACTGAGTCTGCGCTCTAGAGCCCAGAAGCCACAACTACTGAGCCCATGTGCCACAACTACTGAAGCCCACATGCCTAGAGCCCATGCTCTGCAACAAGAGAAGCCACCATAATGAGAAGCCCATGCACTGCAATGAAGAGTAGCCCCCGCTCTCCACAACTAGAGAAAGCCCGCGCACAGCAACAAAGACCCAATGCAGCCATAAATAAATTAAATAAATAAATAAATAAATTTATTTTAAAAAATCATTACAGCATTGTTTGTAATGGCAGAGAAAGGGGAAACTACCTAAATATCCATCATCTGGAGAGTGGATAAGTAAATTGTGTGGATACACAGTAGTGAAAATAAATGAACTACAGCAACATGTATCATGATGGATTAACCTCAACATAATGCTGAGAATTTAAAAGGCTCACAGTCTTTAAAGTGTACCCTTTTTAAAGGTTGAAAAATATGCAGAACAATTCAATGTCTTATTTAGGGATACATACATATATAGTAAAAGTATAAAGAAATTTATGAGAATGATTAACACCAAAATCAGAATAGTGGCTATCTCTTGTAGGGGAAGGGAGCACAGGAGGTGTGATCCAGGAGGGGTACACAGTAGCCTTCCACTATATTGGCAATGCTTTATTTCCCAAGGCGGTTCATGGGTAACACAAGTGTTTACTATATTGCTCCTTACACCTTTTTGGGTCACTTTATCAAACAAATGGTTGCAGAGAAAGTGGGGAATCACCAAGAGTCCTTTTGGCTGTGAAGGAGAATAGAGGAGAGATAGAGGGATAACTGGAGAGATCTATGGGATCAGGGAAGACTTTTTTTTTTTTTAAAGAAGAATATGTTTGAATGATGATGGGAGGGATTCATTAAAGAGAGAAAAGTTAAAGTTGCTGGAGAGAAGGCAGTAACTGATAAAGGTCTAGGAGAAGATAGCAAAATGGGCATAATTGTTCTTTGATAGAGAGATACTTTTTCTTTTTTAGCCAGAGGAAAGAAGAGAATGGATGCAATGTTAATAGTTTGAAAGTTGATAGTTGATTTCTCTCTGGTTTTTAATCTTTGTAATCTTTGTCCAATAAGATAAGGTCGTTTGTGGAATGGAAGCTAGGAGGAAGAGTCATAGAACTCCATGAAAATACTTGTGAGGAATAGGAAAGAGCATTCGTCAGAGAAGGATAGTAAATTTCTGGGAAACTTTGAGGGCCTAGTTGAAAGTGATTCATGAAACATGATTATGAGAAATTAGATAATGTATAAAGATATGATGAAGAAAGCAAAAACGGTAGGGAATTATCTTTGCTTTCATGTTTTTTACTACCTTTTTTTTTTCTTGGTCACTCAACACAGCACGTGGGATCTTAGTTCCCCAACCGGGATCACACCCCCCCCCACCACCGCCACTGGAAGCACAGAGCCCTAACCGCTGGACTGCCAGGGAAATCCCTTTACTATGTTATTTTAAACCTGAAGGCTATAGAAATCTCATGACTAACTTTGGGTGAAAGGTCCTTTTATGCAAAGTACCATTTTGGGACCTGATGTTTTGTTATTGTTGGCTTTGATCTCCAGGTGTACAACCTCTGTTTGCCTACCTTGTAGGAACTGACCTCTTCAGACTCTCATGGGTAGAGAAATCCTGCCAAATGAGGCCAAGAGGGATTTCTCTACCTATAAGGCTTTTTGCTTTAAGATAGTGTATTTTAAAGTTACAGTTTAATAGCAGTTGTAATAAACTGGATTCTAAAATAATTGAAATCTTAGCTTAAGTCTCATTTTGACTTTTGGAGTGTAAATCATTTAATAATCTGGTAGCTGAATGGCTTCATTTTTCAGTAGGATAGTTCTAAGATACTAACTGAAAAAAAACCATTGTAACAGGTTCTGAACACTTGAAAGGGGCAAGTTAAAGGTCACATTTTACTCTTTAAACTATTTTTGAAGTTTTAAATTTTAAAAGGTTATAAAACTAATACATGTTTTTATTAAAAGGATTATAGGAGATGAATTTCTGGTTCATTGGGAATGCACACTTTTTTTTGAACTGTGAGTACTGTAATTTTTTTTATTGTAATATATGCATAACAAAATTTATCATTTCAGTCATTTTAAATGTACAGTTCAGTGGCATTATTTACATTCACAGTGTTGTGCCACCATCACCATTGTCTATTTCCGGAACTTTTTCATCATCCTAAACAGAAGTTCCATACCCATTAAACGATAATTCCCTATTCCCTCTTATGCCCAGACCCTTGCAACCACCATTCTACTTTCTATCTCTGTCAATTTGCCTTTTCTGCATACCTCTTGTAAGTGACTGCTTCATCCATGGTAGCATGTGTCAGAATTTCATTCCTTTTAAAGGCTGAATTATATTTCTTTTATGTGTATACCACATTTTGTTTGTCCATTCATCTGTTGGTGAACACTTGAGTTGCTTCCACCTCTTGACTGTTGTGGATAATGGTGCTGTGAACATGGTGTGTACAACTACCTGTTTGAGTTCCTGCTTTCATTGGTCATATATACATAAGAGTATAATAGCTGGGTCATATGGTAATTCTATGTTATACTCTTAGAGTGACCATCAAACTGTTTTCCACAGCAGCTGCACCATTTTACATTTTTACCAGCACTGCACAAGGGTTCTAATTTCTCCATATTCTTGCCAACACTTGTTTTTTGTTTGTTTTTTTAAATTTTAATTTGTTGATAATAGCCATCCTGATGGGTGTGATGTTGTATCTCTTAGTTTTGATTTGCATTTCCCTAATGACTAATGATGTTGAGCATCTTTTCATGTGTTTATCGGCCATTTGTATATTTTCCTTGGAGAAAAACTTATTCAAATCCTTTTCCCATTTTTTGACTGAGTTGTTTGTCTTGGTATTCTTGTGGAAAATCTGTTACAAATGTGAGGTATAGGGACTTCCCTGGTGGTCTAGTGGTTAAGACTCTGCTTCCACTGCAGGGGGTGTGGGTTTGACCCCTGGTCAGGGAACTACAATGCCGCATGAGGCGTGATGTGGCCAGAAAAAAAAAAAACAGTGAGGTATATTTCCGGACTCCTAGTTCTCTTTTCTTGATCTATAGGTTTGTAGTAAATTTTGAAATTGGGAAGTGTGTGTCTTCCAGCTTTGTTCTTTTGCAAGGTTGTTTTGACTGTTCTGGATCCTTTGAATTTCCATGTGAATTTTAGTATCAACTTGTCAATTTCTGTGAAGAAGTCAGCTGGGATATTGTTAGGGATTCTGTAGAAACTGTAGATAAATTAAGGGAGTATTTTCATCTTAATAAATTTTCCATTCCATGAATAGGATTGTTTCCATTTATTTAGGTCTTTAATTTCTTTCAGTAATGTTATGTAGTTTTCAGAGTGTAAGTTTTGCTGTTCTTCTGTTAAATTTTTTTCTAAGTATTTTATTCCTTTTGAAGATATTGTAAATGGAATTGTTTTCTTAATTTCATTTTTGGTTTGTTTATTGCTACTGTACAGAAATACAATCCTTTTTTGTGTGTGTATCGATCTTGTATCCTGCAACCTTGTTGAACTCGTTTATTAGCTCTAACAGATTTTCAGTGGATTCTTCATGGTTTTCTATGTACAACATCATCATTTTACTTTTCCTTTCCAGCTCAGATGCCTTTTATTTCTATTTCTTGCCTAATTGACTGACTAGAACCTCCATACAGTATTGAATAGAAGTGGTGAAAGGACATCCTTGTCTTGTTCTTGATCTTAGGGGAAAAGTATTCAGTCTCTCACCATTAAATATGATAGCTGTGTTTTCCTTGTAGATTCACTTTATTAGCTTGAGGAAATTCCCTTCTCTTTTATTCATAGTTTGTTGAGTGTTTTTGTCAAGAAGGGATGTCGCAACTTGTCAGATGCATTTTCTCCATCCGTTGAGATGGTCATTTGGTTTTTGTCCTATATTCTATTGTTATGGTGTATTACTTTAATTGATTTTTGGATGTTAAGCCAATCTTGCATTCCTCACTTAGTCATGGTGTATAATCCTTTGTAATATTGCTGGATTTGGTTTGTTAATATTTTGTTGAGGATTTTTATGTATATATAATAAGCTTTTTATTGATCTGTAGGTTTTTTTCTTGTAATGTCTGTCTGGTTTTCATATCAGGGTACTATTGCCCTTACAAAATGAATTGGAAGGAGTTTCCTCCTTTCCATTGTTTGGGAAGAGTTTGTGAAGGATTAGTGTTAATTCTTCTTTAAACGTTTGTTAGAATTCAGCAATGAAGCCATGCAGTTCTGAGCTTTTATTTATAGGCAGTTTTTGGACTACTAATTCAGTCTCTTCACTTGTTATGGGTCTATTCAGGCTTCCTGTTACTTCTTTTTTTTTTCCCTAAATAAATCTATTATTTATTTACTCATTTATGGCTGGATTGGGTCTTCGTTGCTGCGCGTGGGCTCTCTCTAGTTGCGGTGAGCAGGGGCTGTTCTTTGTTGCAGTGCACGTCATTGTGGTGGCTTCTCTTGTTGCGAAGCATAGGCTCTAGGCACGCAGGCTTCAGTAGTTGTGGCACATGGGCTTAGTTGCTCCGCGGCGTGTGGGATCTTCCCGGACCGGGGTTTGAACCCGTGTCCCCTGCTGGCGGATTCTTAACCACTGCACCACCAGGGAAGTCCCCCTGTTACTTCTTGAATTATGTAATTTGGTGTTTTTTAAGGAATTTTGTCCATTCCATCTAGGTTATCTACTTTGCATACAGTTTTTCATCATATTCCCTTATAATCCTTTTTATTTCTGTAAGGTTGGTAATATTGTTCCCTCTTCATTCTTGCTTTTAGTAATTTGAGTTCTCTCTCTTTTTTTTTTTTTTTTGGTCATTGTAACTAAAGGTTTTTCAATTTTCTTAATCTTTTCAAAGAACCAATTTTTGGCTTTGCTGGTTTTCTGTATTATTTTTCTATTTTATTTCTACTCTAATCTTCATTTATTTCCTCCCTTCTGCTCGCATTTGGTTTAGTTGACTTTTAATTTTTTTAGTTTCTTAAGACTGATTTGAGATCTTTCTCCTTGCTTAATAACAGTGTTTGTAGTTATACATTTCCCTTTAAGCACAGCTTTAGCTGCATCTCATAAGTTTTGGTATGGGGTTTTGTTTTTATTATCTTAGAGGGTTTCCTTCCTCTTGTGATTCCTTCTTTGACCAACTGGTTATTTAGGAGTGTATTGTTTAACTTCTGTATATTTGTGAATTTCTCAATTTTCCTTCTGTTATGATTTCTAATTTCATCCCATTATGATCCAAAAACATACTTGGTGTGATTTCAGTCCTTTTAGGTTTATTTAGACTTGTTTTACGGCCTTACATACAGTCTATCCTGGAGAATGTTCCGTGTGCACTTGAGAAGAATGTGTATTCTGCTTTTGTTGACTGTTCTGTATCTGTTAGATCTAGTTGAATTATTACAGTGTTGTTCAATTTAGTGTATCAAAACCTGAGAGACTGTAATATTTGTTCTACTCATATCCTTTATCTCTTGAATAACACCAGATTGTTTTAATGATATGAGACCTCAGTCGTTTCTGATAGGGATACAGGCAGTTTAAGCAGAAGGTTGGGAGCCTGAATTATTTAAAGGAATGCACTAGTCTGAAGCCCATTAATAAGGTCATGAAGATAAAGGAAAAGTTGACAAAGATAAGGTTTCTTTATTCTCTTTTCAAAAACAGCTTTATTGAGGAATAATTTGCATTCCATAAAATTCACTTGTTTTTAAGTGTACAATTCATTGATTTTTAATCAGTTTATGAGTGTGCAACTATCACCACAATGTAATTGCAGAACATTTTCATCACCCTAAAAAGATCTGTTGTGTCCATTTACAGTCACTCTTCATTCTTTGTTTTACCCTTTACTCTTTTTATGGCGGCAGGGGTGGGTGCACCACGTGGCTTGTGGGATCTTTGTTCCCTGACCAAGGATCGAACCTGGGGCCCCGGCAGTGAGAGCGCCCATTCCTAACCACTGGACCGCCCCTTTATTCATTTTATTTTATTTCATTTCATTTCATTTATTTGTTCTGTGGCATGTGGGATCTTCCTGGACCAGGGATCGAACCCGTGTCCCCTGCATTGGCAGGCAGATTCTTAACCACTGTGCCACCAGGGAAGGTCCCCCCTTTTTTCTTGTATAGTGTTGAATACTCAAGTACATTCAAATAGTTCTCTCATCTAATCCTTACCATCAGATTAGTATGGACATTTTATAAAAGAGAAAACTGAGGTTTAGGGAGATTATTTGCCTAAATCGTATGTCTAGTATGTTATATAATCACAACTAAACATCAGGTATCCCTAATTGTCCCATTTATAAAATCATGGTGCCTCAGCTGTTTACAGCTCAATTGAAGTCTGGAAGTTACGTTACTTTGTTAAGGTATTTAAGAAGTTAATAAAGAGGTAATTGTCTGTATTGGTTTTTGATTACTAGATGTTTTATGTTTGAGAGTTTTTATTAGCAAGAATACCACTCTACATCAAGATTATCCAATCGTCTTTGCTTATAACTAAACCACCTGAATCACTACGATTTGAAGAACTGTGTATTAGGAAATAGAGGGTCATCTTGCAAATTAATACCTTAGCCTTTTTGATATTGATTATGGAGAAATAAGGGAGGACATCCCTTTTTCCCCCAAATATTCTTCCAGTAGATAGTTACTGCACATGTACCATATGCTCTGAGGTATTTTTGATGCTCTTCTGAGATTGCTATTCTCTTTTTTTCTTTTCTTTTTTGGCTTCGCCACATGGCTTGTGGGGTCTTCCCGGATCAGGGATTGAGCCTGGACCCCGGCAGTGAAAGTGCCGAGTGCTAACCACTGGACTGCCAGGGAATTCCCTGAGATTGGTATTCTTAACCTCTCTCTCATTTCCTTCTGTTTTCTCCCCAGGAGGTCCTAAGGATCTTCAGAGAAAAATAAATGACTGAGAAATAACCTCTTTCAAATTTGTCCAGTTCCGCTATAAATGCAGTTTCACTTTGACAGAGTTGCTAGTAGCGGGTGGATAAGACTTAGAATAACTGCAATGGGTAGCAGAGGCTGCCTATCAAAGCCAGCCCTTTCCTTCCTTTAGTACCTCAATCCCATGTAGTCCATAGTATAATTCACTTTTAGTCTCTTCAGATACTAGGTAACTGAGAAGTAAAGATACAGATAGCACATTATCTGTAGTATAGACATTTAAAGTTATTTATTTAGATTGATTTTAGTTACACCACAGAAATAAAGAATGGAAAACTCCAGAGAGGCTAAACAGATGCAGATCAAGGTGAAATTCAAAAAGGCAGCCAAAGGGACTTCCCTCGTGGTCCAGTGGCTAAGACTCCATGGTCTCAATGCAGGGGGCCTGAGTTTGATCCCTGGTCAGGGAGCTAGATCCCACATACCGCAACTGAACATCCCGCATGCCGCAACTAAGACCCAGGTGTAGCCAAACAAATTTAAAAAAAAACAAAAAAAAAAAAACAGCCAGAAACGAATCAAGAGACTTGGAGAGAGTATTGACAAACTTTGAGAGTATTGAAAACCACGTGTGAAGTTTGCATCTTAGATTGAGGAGAGTTTAGGCATGGCCTTCCCGTAGTTTGGGAGTGGTCCTGAAAGAGGAGGCAGACGACTTGAAGGAGGTGGTCAGTAGAATTAGGATGCAGTTTAGCGTAAGATTTAATCCTAACCTTATATTCCTCAGCTAAGATATAGGGCAGGTTGGGAAAGCATAGTTATTACATAATCGAAAGACTATCACTTTAATAGAAAAATGGGCAAAAGATGTAAATAGACAGTTCAGAAGAGAAGAAATATGAATGGCTAAGTAGGACATGAAAAAGATATGTGGTTTAACTATCGGAGAAATTGACTAGAAAGCAGTTGACTATGAGCTTTATAAGGTCAAAGACCGTGAGTCATTCTCCGTTTTATCTCTGGTTCCTAGGACGGTACCTAGAAATAGTAGACAGGCTCATGTATTTGTTGAATGAATGAAATAAACAAATAACGTTGGAATAATTTTTTTTTTACTTCTTAGATTGGTGGCACGATTAAAAAAGACTCATAATGCCTGGGATTGAAAATGGCATGGTTAAAGGGCAGTTTCATACTCCATTGGGGCGCTGTCAATTAGCACAATCTTTTCGAAAAGCAGTTTAGTGATATACGCTAAAATGGTATAGCATATATCCTTTGACTCAGCAATTTCACGTGGAGAAATTTATCTGAAACTGAAATAGTGTGCGGGCGCGCACGTGCATACACACACACAATCATTATAATGTTTATCATACTAAATTCCGGATACAACCTAACTATCAGGGGCTTTCTGGTTAAATGAATACTATGCAGTCAATCAAAGAATGAAAATTCGTATGTATTGGTATGGAACTATGTTCATTACTTATTAAATAAGAACTGTATGTGTAACAGTTTTCTACACGACTAATGTGTGACTCTTTGCAATATTAAAGGGAAGTTTCACTTCCCTGAAACTATTGGTGACTTCTACTTTCTACTTTATGTTAATCATATTAGAGTTTTTGAGCAAAGAGCGAGTATTACTTGTGTAATTGGAAAAACAGACCCATCAAGGTTTATCTCTTTTAAAAAAGGAACCCTCTACACTGTTGGTGGGAACGTAAATTGGTGTAGCCACTATGAAGAACAGTATGGAGTTTCCTTAAAAAAACTAAAAATAGAGTTACTATATGATCCAGCGATCCCACTCCTAGGCATATATCTGGAGAAAATTATAATTCAAAAAGATACATACACCCCAGTGTTCATAGCAGCGCTATTTACAATAGCCAGGACATGAAAGCAACCTAAGTGTCCATCAACAGATGAATGGATAAAGATGATGTGGTATATATACACAATGAAATTATTACTCAGCCATCAGAAAGAATGAAATAATGCCATTTGCAGCAACATGGATGGACCTAGAGATTATCATACTAAGTAAAGTAAGTCATCAGAGAAAGACAAATACCATATGATATTGCTTATATGTGGAATCTAAAAAAATGATGCAGGGCTTCCCTGGTGGCGCAGTGGTTGAGAATCTGCCTGCCAAAGCAGGGGACACGGGTTCGAGCCCTGGTCTGGGAAGATCCCACATGCCGCGGAGCAACTAGGCCCGTGAGCCACAACTACTGAGCCTGCGCGTCTGGAGCCTGTGCTCTGCAACAAGAGAGGCTGCGATAGTGAGAGGCCCGCGCACCGCAATGAAGAGTGGCCCCCGCTCGCCGCAACTAGAGAAAGCCCTCACACAGAAACGAAGACCCAACACAGCCAAAAATAAATAAATTAAAAAAAAAAATGATGCAAATGAATTTATTTACAAAACAGAAATAGACTCACAGACATAGAAACAAACTTGTGGTTACCAGAGGGGAAAGGGGGGAGGGATAAATTAGGAGTTTGGGTTTAAAATATACACACTACTATAATATAAAATAGGTAACCAGCAAGGACCCACTGTATAGCACAGGGAAGTATACTCAGTATCTTGTAGTAACCCATAATGGAAAGGAATCTGAATATATACATATATATGTGTATAACTGAATCCCTTTGCTGTATACCTGAAACTAACACAATGTTGTAAATAACTATATTTCAATAAAAAATTTTTTTAGAAAGGTTTATCTCTGTTGGAAAATACAAAAGGAGAGGAAGACTGTTCCTTATTAACATTTACAGGAACAGCCAAAATATTTACTAGGGACAAGAAAGAAGATTTACCTAAATAGAGAGACATCCTTCATATTATGTGTGAAAACTGGATATTCAGATTTCAGTTTTCTTGTGTTTAGCTTATGAGAATAGTAGTTGGCATATTTTGCTATTAGTTGAGTTAGTTGTATCTCATTCTTTCTGTATACTCAACACCTAACAATTCTACTTCTGAGTTTACCCTAAAGAAATAATGAGGTCATCAGTCATATGGCATACATTGTGTTGCATCTACTTTTCCTCACAAAACAGCATTTATGGAAATTCCTCCAAGGTAACTGGCAGTGATCTACCTCATTTGTTTTAATAAACAATGGTTTATTTAAGCATTTCTTTGTTCTTGGGCATTCAGTTATTTTAAATTGTTTTACCAATAAAAACAGTGCTGCAGTAAACATCTTCATAGCTTATGGCTGTGCTTTTAATTCTGTGGAATGTAGTCCCACGAGTGAGGTTACTGGGCTGAAGGATTTGTCTTTTTTCTGGCTGAGTTTGAAATGTCTTCACCATTTTATAACTGTCATCTTAGAAAAGTACGTGGTTTTTAACTGTTGTTATTAAATAAAACATTTATTTAAAATTTTTATTTATTTATTTATTTAAAATTATTTATTTATTTATTTATTTAGGCTGGGCCGGGTCTTAGTTGTGGCATGCAGGATCTTTTAGTTGCAGCATGCTGGCTCTTAGTTGCGGCATTTATGTGGGATCTAGTTCTCTGACCAGGGATTGAACCCTGACCCCCTGCATTGGGAGCGAGGAGTCTTACCCACTGGACCACCAGGGAAGTCCCAAAACATTTTATTACTGAATTGGGTTTGTTAACTATTAAAATCCCATATATCTTTGGGTTTATTTCGTCCCTCTGTTTTACTGATCAGTTTGTTCATTTCTGTGCACTACCGTGCTATTTTGATAATGGTGATGGCTTATAGTAAGTTTTAATCTAGTGTGGCCAATTCTTCTTGTTCTCTCCCCAATGCTAAATACTTAATAGATGCTTGTTGCATATTAAGTTAATAGTACACTTAATAATAATCATTAAATCTTGCTTTAGATAAAGTTTGGATGCCCATTTACTTTAGGGAGCTGAGCTTGGCATGTGGATGTTGTCCCCTCCTAGCAGTGTAATAAATGTAATTTCTTTCTGACATGTAATAAATTGTGACACAGAGGAGGAGTTGAGGAAAATTGGATATCGGAGTGAATTTGGAGACAGGGGTGCACCTTAGTCATGAGAGAAATACTTTAAGCCCTAGAGGAGAGACAGTTTGATGGTAAATCCCAAGGCTGAAAAATGTTGGAAAGTGCCCATAGTGCTCTAATGTGTAAATTTTATCACTCTTATCCTTCCATCTTTTTTTTTTTAAATTTTCTATTTTTATCTCTTTTTTTTTTAAGCTTTTAATTAATAGTTTAATACTGTTATGGTCATAAACCGTATTCTGTAGGATTTAATTCATTTGAAATTTGTTGAAATTCTTTATAGCTCAGCATAGGTCAATTTTGGTAAATGTTCTGTGTGTAGTTGTTGAGTGCAATGTTCTGTATATTTGGTATACAACAGTTTGGTCAATTTTTTTTTTAATTAATTTATTTATTTATTTTTGGCTGCATTGGGTCTTCATTGCTGCACACAGGCTTTCTCTAGTTGTGGCGAGCGGGGGCTGCTCTTCGTTGCAGTGCGCAGGCTTCTCATTGCGGTGGCTTCTCTTGTTGGGGAGCACGGGCTCTAGACACGTGGGCTTCAGTAGTTGTGGCACGCAGGCTCAGTAGTTGTGGCTTGCGGGCTGTAGAGCACAGGCTCAGTAGTTGTGGCACACAGACTTAGTTGCACCATGGCATATGGGATCTTCCCAGACCAGGGCTCAAACCCGTGTCCCCTGCATTGGCAGGCGGATTCTTAACCACTGTGCCACCAGGGAAGTCCCAATCCTTCCATCTTTTATTTTGAAAAATCTCACACCTATAAGAAAAGTATAATATACATCTGTATATCCTTCACCTAGATTGTTAATATTTTTACTGCGAACATTTAATTGCTGCTGCTGCTACTCTTCCTTCTCCTCTTCCTGACTTTTTCCCTCCCTCACCCTCTGTCTTTCCCTCCTTCCTTTATCCATCCCTCTCTCTCTCTCTGTCTCTCCCACCCTCCGCACACATACTATCTATATACGTGCTATCTATACATAATAAATATATATTCCAGTGGTCATTGAACCATTTGAGAGTTGGCAAATATGATGACATTTCGCCTGTGTGTTGTGTATGTCCTAAGTAAGAATCAAAGATTTTCTCCTGCATAAACAAATACAGTTATCACATTGCTATGATTATCTGAAATACCATTCATGTGGAAATTTTCCCAAGTTTCCCATTAATGACCTTCACAACCGTTTTTTCCTCCTCAGATCCAGGGTCTGGGGTATGAAGGATCATGCATTGCATTTAGTTGTGTCCTCTTTCTTTCTTTCTTATTTATTTATGGCTGCGTTGGGTCTTCGTTGCTGCGTGCGGGCTTTCTCTAGTTGTGGTGAGCGGGGGCTACTCTTTGTTGCAGTGTGTAGGCTTCTCATTGTGGTGGCTTCTCTTGTTGCAGAGCACGGGCTCTAGGTGCACAGGCTTCAGTAGTTGTGGCACGTGGGCTCAGTAGTTGTGGCTCATGGGCTTAGTTGCTCCACGGCATGTGGGATCTTCCTGGACCAGGAATTGAACCCGTGTCCCTGCATTGGCAGGCGGATTCTTAAGCACTGTGCCACCAGGGAAGTCCTGTTGTGTCATCTTGAATGTAGAATATAGACATAATCTCCAGTGCCTGCCCCTGTCTGTTCGTCTCTCCTTTTGTTCTCTGACATTGTTTGAAGAGTCCAGGCCAGTTTTGAAGAATGTATCTCAGTTTAGGTTTGTATGCTTACTTGTGATTAGATTCAGGTTAAATATTTTTAGCAGGTGGAATACTGAGGTGGTGATATGTCTTTCGGGCATCACATTGGAAGGCACATGATGTCAGTTTGCCCCATTATTGATATGTTAAGTCTGATCACTTGATTATGGGTAGTGTTTACTTCTCTACTTCAAAGATTTTTTTCTTTATACTTGATATTCTGTGGGGGTGATACTGAATATTCCATTGCCTCCCAAATTTTTACCCAATGGTTTTAGCATCCATTGATGTTTTTTGCCTCAATTATTACTTTAGTGGCTGCAGAAAAGCGATTTTTTAATTCTTTCATTTCTTCTACATTTATTAGTTGGCATTCTTCTATGAAGAAGTACATTTGCTCCCTGATTTATTTGTCTTTTAATTTTATTCTTTGCTATTATTGCTGCGGATTCAGGGATTTTTCTTTTGTTTTTAAGTATAGTTGATTTACAATATTGTGTTAGTTTCAGGTGTACAGCATAGTGATTCTGGCTTTTTTGAGGATTATATTCCATTATAGGTTTTTACAAGATATTGGGTATAGTTCTCAGGGATTCTTTTTTTATTCAATTTGTTATATTCCATTGCTTGTTCATTGTGAAGCTCATGTTTTAAAATTTGACCAGTGAGAGCCCCTTCAAGCTGGTTCTCGTGTCCTTTTGATATATCTCCATCTGTTTTTGAGCATTTTCTTACTGTTACAACAAGATATTTTAGGCTAACTTTTTACCTTCCTTGCTATAGCTGTGGAATTAGCTATTTCCCCAAGAAGTCCTGTTCCATTTTAGCAGGGAATGATATTAGAAAACAAAATTTGGTTGCTGAGGGTGCTTCTTTCTACCAGATTGTCACTGCTTCTAGACTCTTACAGTGGATGGAACTAGAGACACCATATGTGTGTGTGTGTGTATATATGTATATGTGTGTATGTATACTTAGATATAATTTATTTTATTTTTAATATAAGTATGAGTTCATAGTACTACTTCCTAATCCCCAAAGTTTCTTTTTCTCCTTATTCCACTCTATATTTGTATCTGTTTTCTCATAGTAAGGTCCTTGGTTCCCTAAAAGTTTCAGGATGTTTACATTTACTTATTTGTTCAGTCTTGTAGCAATAAAATTGCTACACCATTATCTTTACCAGCAACCAGCCTAACTAAAGTTGCAGATATTTCTTTGCATTTCTTTTTGTCCCTAGGATTTCATTTAAAACTGTTTTGAATTTTACTGAATTGGGAAGAAATAGAAAATATGAGCAGACCAATTACCAGTAATGAAGTTGTATCAATAATTTAAAAAGTCCCAACGAACAAAAGTGTAGGACCAAATGGCTTCACAGGAGAATCCTACCAAACATTTAGAGAAGAGTTAACACCTATCATTCTCAAACCTTTCCAAAAGATTGCAAAGGAAGGAGTATTTCTAAACTCATTCTTTGAGGCCAGCATTACCTTGATACAGACACAGACAACACAAAAAAAGAAAATTACAGACCAGTATCACTGATGAATGTAGATACAAAAATCTTCAACAAAATGTTAGCAAACTGAATTCAATAATACATTAAAAGAATAATACACCATGATCAAGTGGGATTTATATCAGAGGTTCAAGGGGGTGGTTCCACATCTGCAAATCAATCAATGTTATACACATTAACAAATTGAAGAATAAAAATTATATGATCATTTCAATAGATGTAGAAAAAGCCTCAGACAGAATTCAATGTCCATTTATGATAAAAAGCTCTCCACAAAGTGGGTTTAGAGGGAACATACCTCAACATAATAAAGGCCGTATATGATAAGCCTGCAGCTAACAACATAATGGTGAAAAGCTGAAAGCATTTCCTCTAAGATCAGGAACAAGATAAGGATGTCTACTTTTGCCATTTTTATTCATCATAGTATTGGAAGTTCTAGCCACAGCAAACAGGTAAGAAAAAGAAATGAATCCAAATTGGAAAAGAAGAAGTAAAAACTGTCACTGTTTGCAGGTGACATGATACTATAAATAGAAAATTCTAAAGACATCACCAAAAAACTACTAGAGCTCATCAGTGAATTCGGTAAAGGTGCAGGATAAAAAATTATTATACAGAAATCTGTTGCATTTCTATACACTAACAATGAACTATGAAAATAATCCTATTTACAATTGCATCGAAAAGAATAAAATACCTAGGTGTAAACTAAGGAGGTAAAGGATCTGTATTTGGAAAACTATAAGACACTGATGAAAGAAATTGAAGATGATACAAATAGATGGAAAGAGATAACGTGTTCATGAATTAAAAGAATTAATGTTATTAAAATGACCATACCACCCAAGGCAATGTACAGATTCAATGCAATCTCTATCAAAATACAAGTGGCACTTTTCACAGAACTAGAACAAATAATTTTAAAATTTGTATGGAAATAGAAAAGACCTTGAATGGCCAAAACAGTCTTGAGAAAGAAGAACAAAGCTGTAGGTATCATGTCCCCCGATTTCAAACCATACTGCAAATCTACAGCTATCAAAACAGTATGGTACTGGCACAAAAACAGACACGTAGATCAGTGGAACAGAACAGAGAGCTCAGAAATGAACTCATACGTACATGAGCAATTAATCTATGACAAAGGAGACAAGAATATACAATGAGGGAAATACAGCCTCTTCAGTAAATGGTGTTGAGAAAACTGGACAGCTATATGCAAAAGAGTCAAACTGTACTACTCTCTAACACCATGTACAAAAATAAATTCAAAATGAATTAAAGACTTAAATGTAAGACCTGAAACCATAAAACTCCTAGAAGAAAACATAGTATGCTCTTTTTTTTTTTTTTTTAAATTATTATTTATTTATTTATTTTGGCTGTGTTGGGTCTTCGTTTCTGTGCGAGGACTTCCTCTAGTTGCGGCAAGCGGGGACCACTCTTCATCGCGGTGCGCGGGCCTCTCACTATCGCGGCCTCTCTTGTTGCGGAGCACAGGCTCCAGACGCACAGGCTCAGTAGTTGTGGCTCACGGGCCCAGTTGCTCCGCAGCACGTGGGATCTTCCCAGACCAGGGCTCGAACCTGTGTCCCCTGCATTAGCAGGCAGATTCTCAACCACTGCGCCACCAGGGAAGCCCCATAGTATGCTCTTTGACATTGGTCTTAGTAATATTTTTTGATATATTCCCTCAGGCAAGGGAAACAAAAGCAAAAATAAATGAATGGGACTGTGTCAAACTAGAAAGCTTTTGCACAGTGAAGGAAATGATCAACAAAATGAAAAGGCCGCCTACTGAGTGGGAGAAGATATTTCCAAATGCTCTGTCAGATAAGTGAAGGCAGTCAAAAGGTACAAACTTCCAATTATAAATAAGTACTAGGGAGGTACTGTACAACATTATTAATAAATATCCAAATATCCAAAATGTAAAAGAACTCATACAGCTCAACATAAAAACACAAACAGCCCAATTGAAAAATGGCCAGAGGATCTGTAGACATTTTTCCAAGGAAGACATATAGATGGCCAAGAGGCACAGGAGAGATGCTCAGCATCGTTAAATCATCGGGGAAATGCACATCAAAACCACAATGAGATGTCACCTCACACATAATAGCCATTATCAAAAGACAACAAATAAAAAGTGTTGGGGAGGATGTAGAGGAAAGAGAACCCTTGTGCACTGTTGGTGGCATTGTAAATTGGTGCAGCCACTAAGGAAAACAATATGGAGATTCCTCAAAAAATTAAAAATAGAACTACCATATGATCCAGCAATTCCACTCCTGGGTATTTACCTGAAGAAAATAAAAACACTTGAGATATGTGCACCCTTATGTTCATTGCAGCATTATTTACAATAGCCAAGATATGGAAGCA
This sequence comes from Eschrichtius robustus, assembly GCF_028021215.1. NCBI lineage: Eukaryota > Metazoa > Chordata > Mammalia > Artiodactyla > Eschrichtiidae > Eschrichtius > Eschrichtius robustus. The sequence goes on along the minus strand of NC_090825.1, from coordinate 110,728,747 downwards.
ACTGAAGTTCCCATCAGTAGATGAATGGATAAAGAAGATGTGATCTATAAATATTTATAGTGGAAAATTACTCAGCCATAACAAAGAATGAAATTGTGCCATTTGCAACAATATGGATGGACCTAGAAGGTATTATGCTAAGTGAAATAAATTAGAGAAAGACAAATACTGTATGATTTCACTTATATGTGGAATCTTAAACAAACAACAAAACAGAAACAGAGTTTTAGATACGGAGAACAAACAGGTGGTTGCCAGAGGGAAGGGATTGGGGGGGAAGGAAAGAAACAGGTGAGGGAGATTAAGAGGTACAAACTCCAGCTGCAAAGTAAATGAGTCAAGGGTTTGAAATATACAGTGTGGAGAATATGATCATAACTATGTAATATCTTTGTATGGTGACATATCTTAGATTCATTGTGGTGATCAGTTTCAAATGTATAGAAATATCAAATCACTATGTTGTGTAACAGGAACTAGCATAGTGTTGTAGGTCAATTATACTTCAAAAACAAACTCAGAAAAAGAGATCTGATTTGTGGTTACCAGAGATTGGGGGGGTTGGGGTCGGGGTCCGGGGAATTGGATGAAGGCAGTCAAAAGGTACAAACTTCCAGTTATAAATAAGTACTAGGGAGGTACTGTACAACATTATTAATAAAATTAACAGTGCTGTATGTTTTATATGAAAGTTGAGAGTAAATCATTAGTTATCACAAGAAAAATAATTTTTTTCTATTTCTTTAATTCTGTATCTATATGAGATGATGGATGTTCACTAGACTTACTGTTATGATCACTTCATGACGTATCAAATTATTATACTGTACACCTTAAACTTGTACAGTGCTGTGTATTAATTATATCTCAGTAAAACTGGAAGAAAAAATTTGTTATTAATATATCAACTTAAAATAAGTACCGGATGGGTACTTAAACAATTTACCTTAAGTAATTAAAAATCTTAGATGGAGAGCCTCCTTTCTACTTGCTAATTTTCTTTTAGAAATTATTTTATCTAGTAGTCAGATTTTGTTGTGATACAGCAATTTGTTAGTTTTTACTGAGTCCTGTTTCAGTACAGTTGCAGTTGTCCTGAGGAATATAGTTTTGCCTCTACAAACAGAGATATACTTCAAATTGAGTCATACTTAAATTTCATAATAATTTTAGGGCAGCTCAAGTGGAATTACTGGAATTACTGCTTTGGGGAAAACTTTATTTTAGGCAGAGATACTGATGTTGAAAGACACAGGAGAAAAAAATAGAACTGACGTATTAGATGTGAAAATAAGTCAAATCAGAAAAAAATTAGAGAATAAGAGCTACAACTGGAATATTAGTTCTTATAAGCAATCATTTAATTTCATTATAAGCTTCTTGGCAGCCTTGTTTAAAAGAGGAAATATTCAGTGTGATGACTTATTGTTTAAGAAAAGATTTTTTATCACTGAATTATAGGAGGAATTTTATTGTGGGAATCATCCGTTTTTGAAGTAAATGTTCACGTGTTTCTTGCATGATTATTTTAGTGCTGTTGAATACATAAAATTAAATCGTAGTTTAAATAAGGCATTTCTGTTGTTTTCTGATCTTTCAAGAATTAAATTTAGGGAAACATAAGGAAATTGGTCATTAACATAGACCCTAACAGATACAGATAAGTTTGTATGTTGCAGCACCATAGCTCTAGAGGTCTATTTGAAACTTGATTGTTGGTGATATACAGTTATTAGTTGGTTCAGGTGTGCTGGAGGATAATAAATGTTCTTTGTTTTTATTTTTGAGTACCAAAGTGTAGATGTTTTATGGTATTTATTAAAGAAAGAATCAAATACTTTTTGTGGTTCTGATGGGAGACCAAAGCAAGCACACACTATTTCCATAACCTCAAAATAGTTTATATTCTTTTATAAATTTATTAGAAAATTGTGCATATAAGAAAGAACTTGAATACACATTTGGACACTTAGAACATTTTTTTAAACACTAAATTGCTTTATTTGTATGATATTAAACTGTGCAAATCAGGATGTTTTATCTTTGAATGTTTATTTGTACTTATAAAAGTCCTCAAGAATATATTGGTTTTGCTGTCCATTCTCATTTTATGATTATAGTTTCCCCCAGTCTTGATTGACTTTAATTTTCTGATTTGATTTGATTTATGAATCATAAGGCTGGAAATACTCTACAGTATAACCTGGTTTTTCCCTTTGGCCTCCAACAGGACTTTCAAAACAAAACAAAATATAACCAGGACAGATGATTAAATCTATCTCCTGGGAAGAGTGTGTTGACAAGATTTTTCATTATCTATTTAACCAAAATTCCCGCTGCTATAAATAAACTATTTTCCTTGGTTTGTTCTTAGTGACAACAGTATGACAACATACTGTCATGATTATAGAAATGACACCCTCATTTACCCTTTCTCCCAAAAGACTTTTTCTTTTTCCATACAATTTCGACTACTGTTACTAACCCAAGTTAATTTTAGATTCTATTGCTGAAAGCCTCAGTTTTGCCATTTATTGAGGTGCTAATTGAAATATTAATGTATTTAGAGCAGAAATGTCGTTTTTTAGGGAATCTAGAGCAACAGCAAAGCTGAGGTCAAACTGCCATAAGGATGGACACCAAGGAAGCTGTGTTTGGGACAAAAAGAAATCAAGATAAGGTAGATGCAAAGTAGAGAAAAGCACTGGACCCTGGGGGGAGAGGGTGGTAGGTGGGAGTGGGTTGTATGCCTCTAATGGCAAAGAATAGCTAGATTTCTGAAGAGGAAACCACAGAATGCTTATAGGAAATATTAAGAATTATGGGTTTAAGTACTACTTTCCCTCTGAATATAGAAGTTTCAGTTGACTTTTAGCTAGCAGAACACTTAAAAATTCATAAGGTTAAGTATTTCAGTGGGGTGGATCCTAATATTCTGGGCTAGTGTTTCCTGTCTGGATAGTTGTGGAAGACACTGTCGGTTTAGTTGATAAAACCGTTGCCAAAACCCAACTTCAGTACTAATGCCTGTTGTTACTTGAAAGTTGAAAGGGAATCTCCGATTGAAGCGTTAAACTGACAAAATGAGTACAGAACATTTAATTTTTCCTTTTCTTTTTGTGATGTAAAGGTTGTGTTTCTCTTCATAGCAACATGAACCGTGAAGACCGGAATGTGCTGCGTATGAAAGAACGGGAAAGGCGGAATCAAGAAATTCAGCAGGGGGACGACGCCTTCCCACCTAGCTCTCCTCTCTTTGCTGAGCCATACAAAGTTGTAAGTTGTCCGTTGAATGTTTTTTCCCCGTAACATAACATTTTTTGCTTTTAAAATTTTTAAACTTGAGTTTTTATATTAGAAAGAGTTATTATGTTACATCTTTTAACAGTTTTTCCTTTTCTTATAATAGAATATACTTTTTTGGTGTAAACTTTTCATTGCAGTATAACATACATATAGAAAAGTACACAAAGTAAGTGTTACAAATGAAAGAATTTTCACCACATGAGCAACCTCACATAATTAGTACCCAAATCAAGAACTACAGCATTACTAGTGCCCTAAAGTCATCCTCACAACCCCCCACCCCCCACCCCCATTGCTACCCTCTACTCTTGAAATATGGTCTGGAGTAGCTCAAACATTCATATCTGTATTCCTGGCTCTACCGCTAACCCTGAGCAGGCATTTCACCTTTCTGAGCCTTGAATTAAATTAAAAGTTTGTGAATCACTATGCATTGTCTGCTGTTTCCTTGGCTATTTGGGTATAACATCAAAGACAAATATTTCATAGATTCTTTTGTTTCTCCCTATTTCTTGCCATTTGCTTACTTAGTTTACTAAGTTTCAGTGATTATTAGTAAGTTTGAATAAATGTGTCCTCAGCATCAATCTGATTCTTTTTCTGTTATCATGTACTAAATTCTCTGATTTTCTATATGTTTAATGCTTAATTAACAATATCAAATTTAGATTAAAGCATGTTATCGGACTGTTCAATAAATTAAACTAATTGCTTTTTTTTTTTTTTTTTTAACTATCATTGTACTTGATTTGGGATTACATAAACCACTGAATCTGATGACTATTGTAACTGTAGTGGCCACAAATGTCTCTCTAATACTTGATTTGGCTTTGGATTTCTTTGGAAGTATTATTATAATTTAAAGGCTTGTACTGTGTATAATAGTTGTAATACTATGTATTGCAGCACTAGTGACCATTGTTGGCTTTATAGTATGAGATTGAGAGTGTGTTAGACTTTTTTCTGATGAAATACGAATGTAACGACATATCCTGGGTTTACCCTTATAACATTTGGTGTTTGTAGAAACCGTTTGGAAGCTCTATAAAAAACCATTTATTCAGAGCTTTTAAGGATTGTCCAATGAAGGGCAGTTACACTGACATCATTTATGAGTGTAACACAAAACTTTGGGATTAAAGACATTTTGAAAAATAACGAGTTTGGTCCAGAATCTTTGAATCATACTACAATTTATTTTGTAATTACATTGTAATGAATTGGATTTGATTTCTGATCTTGATGTTGTCAATAAATTGCTGTAGATTTACCTCTCAGACTGATTTTCAAATAATCTAAAGTCATTACTGATTCCTGCCCACCTCAAAATAAATAGTGGTGGTTCAGGCTTTTCTGTTTGTTTCAAAGTCTTGATTTCCCTTTTAATGTAATCAGTCAACTTTTTTTCTTTCATGTATATGAATACAAGAGTCCTAAAGCTTGTAGACATCTTGGACCTGATTATTCAAGAATAATTCTTGAAACTTAAAGTATGTATTATTGACTTCAAAAGTTGGAGCATTTGATGGTCAGAATTAATAGCCAAGATTTAAAACTTTATTACTGGATTTTCCATGCTTAATTTGTTGTTGATTTTTATTAACTTGTTGAGTCACAGTAACAGAAGGAATTCTAAAGAGTCATTTGCGTATAACTTGTTTAACTAAGTTTTTATTTCTGCCTCTAACTATAACATTGAATTATAAGGAATATGATGTTTTCCTAGACTGCCAAAATATGCATATTGACTAATCTGTGACTTGGAACTTAATTACATAAAGGCATAATTTTCCTGCTCTTCAAAAGATTTTACTACTGTTCCAATATATTTATTGGTGAAATTCGGATTTTTAAAAAATCTCCTGTAGTCTGTTGTGTATATTCCTCAGTGTCCTCTAGGATATTTGTGTTTTAACATGAAGGTTTTTCACTTTCAGTTCATTTTTTTCACTATAAAAAATATATATATTTGGAGTTTGTTTTGAGATTTTAACCTTATGAGATGAGACTTCCTTTTGAAAAGTCCCGTTTCATTTGAAGTTTGTAAAGTTAGTTTAGAAGCATCTTTTATTTCTAGTTTTGCTAATTTTATAATTTTATTTTACAATTTTTTTTGTAGACTAGCAAAGAAGATAAGCTCTCAAGTCGTATTCAGAGTATGCTTGGAAACTACGATGAAATGAAGGATTTCATAGGAGACAGATCTATACCAAAGCTTGTTGCAATTCCCAAGCCTACAGTACCGCCGACAGCAGATGAAAAATCTAACCCAAATTTCTTTGAACAGAGACATGGGAGCTCTCATCAGAGTAGCAAATGGACTCCAGTAGGACCTGCACCCAGCACTTCTCAGTCTCAGAAACGGTCCTCAGGCTTACAGAGTGGACACAGTAGCCAGCGGGCCAGTGCAGGTGCCAGTAGTGGCGCTAATAGCAGTGGCCAGAGGCATGACCGTGACTCATACAGCAGTGGTGGGAGCAGTAGCCGGAAAAAAGGCCAGCATGGATCAGAACACTCCAAATCACGCTCTTCCAGCCCTGGAAAACCCCAGGCTGTTTCTTCATTAAGCTCCAGTCATTCCAGGTCTCATGGGAATGATCACCATAGCAAGGAACATCAGCGTTCCAAATCACCTCGGGACCCTGATGCAAACTGGGATTCTCCTTCCCGTGTACCGTTTTCAAGTGGGCAGCACTCAAATCAGTCTTTCCCACCTTCATTGATGTCAAAGTCCAGTTCAATGTTACAGAAACCCACTGCCTATGTGCGGCCTATGGATGGACAGGAATCCATGGAACCAAAACTGTCCTCTGAACACTACAGCAGCCAATCTCATGGCAACAGTATGACTGAACTAAAGCCCAGCAGCAAAGCTCATCTCACCAAGCTGAAAATACCTTCCCAACCATTGGATGTAAGTCACACATTTAGAGCTTTTTAACATTGTAACTATATGAAGCAGTTCACCCTGAAATTATGTTTGAAGTTGAACTGTCTCTTTGTCTTAATAGTAAGGAATGTAAAAGTTTAAGGAAAGACTTGTGATTGACTCCCAGGTGTATCCATAGAGCTCTTAGCTACCCCTCTTGAGCAGTAGAGAAAATGTCATTCATTGTTCTCAAATATTAAAATGACAAGTCAGTTATAGAATTAAAACATGGTCTATCAATACCTTAGGTTTCCTCGTTTTGATTTTATGGAATAATACATCTTGTGTTCTTTTGTTTTAAAAAAATTACTTCTGTTCTCATTGTGATACTCATCAATGAGATGTGGGCATGGTTCGTTGGGGTGAATGTTGGAACTTTTTTGGGTACGTGAAGATGGTAATGTTTTATGGTTTGGATGCCACGATCCTTATCTCTGGTTACACTTAAAGGTTTGAGGCAGCTGCTCCAGGCATAGTGGTGTTTTGAAATTTACAGTATTTATAACTATGTACCAAAACATGCTATTCAGAATAACCAAAGAAGTGAGCATTTGTTGTGAAATAGCTGAAATTTTATCTTTTAATCTAGTTTTTGCAATAAAAAATATTTTAAGTAATATCAGTAGCTGAAAATCATAGCTTAAAACGGTGGGGGAAGGGATCAGGAACAGGTAAAATGCTGTCTTAAGGACATTTTAAAATCTTTCTTGTGGCCTTGGGAAACTCATTGTTTGTAGCATTTGTCGTCTAATTACTCCTCTCAAGGGAACAGTAAAGTGGTAACTTTGTTCTTTCTTCAAACTATATAACATGATCCTTAGAGTTAGACTTCACTGTAGCTCTCCAGTTCCTGTTTGTACTTCAGAATAAAATTAACTTTCGAGATTTAAGAAATACTATGTAAAATGTCCAGCATGTTCTAGACAACTAATCTTTCAATAATACTGGTTTTATTCTGTTTGTTATTTATGTAAAATGATGATCTCAGTACAATGGTATATTTTGTATATAAACCAACTTTTAAATTTTTGACAAATTGTTCACCTGAAAAAAGTACATTTTAAAAATTATTTCTAATCCAAGTGTATGAAAGATAAGATTTCTTTTTCTTTTTTTGGCTGCGTTGGGTCTTTGTTGCTGCAAGCCGGGACTACTCTTCGTTGCGGTGCACGGGCTTCTCATTGTGGTGGCTTCTCTTGTTTTGGAGCGTGAGCTCTAGGCGTGTAGACTCAGTAGTTGTGGCACACGGGCTCTAGAGCGCAGGCTCAATAGTTGTGGCGCACGGGCTTAGTTGCTCTGCGGCATGTGGGATCTTCCCGGACCAGGGCTCGAACCCATGTCCCCTGCATTGTCAGGCGGACTCTTAACCACTGCGCCACCAGGGAAGTCCTTAAAATTTTTTTTTAAGAAATCTTATCTTGGGACTTTCCTGGTGGCGCAATGGTTAAGAATCCGCCTGCCAATGCAGGGGACACGGGTCGAGCCCTGGTCTTGGGAAGATCCCACATGCCACGGAGCAACTAAGCCCGTGTGCCACAACTATTGAGCCTGCGCTCTAGAGCACGTGTGCCACAGCTACTGAGCCCACCTGCCACAACTACTGAAGCCTGCGTGCCTCAAGCCCGTGCTCTGCAACAAGAGAAGCCACGACAATGAGAAGCCTGCACACCGCAATGAAGAGCAGCCCCCGCTCGCCACAACTAGAGAAAGCCTGCGCTCAGCAGCGAAGACCCAACACAGCCAAAGATAAATTAATTAATTAAAAAAAATTTTTTTAAATATAAAGTTCTTCCAGTCATGTACAGCTTGGTGATTAAAATTTTTTTAGTGCTTGAAAATCTATATTTAAGGAAATTAGTCCAAAGATTCCAATTAGTGTTCTGACTTATAGTAGTGGGATACTAAATATGCCTTTAATTTTAATCTCATTTCTAATAATGTTAAAGCCGTGCAACAAATGATAAAAATCTAATAAGAAATGACTCCAGATCTAATGTGTGTTTCTTTTCCTCTTTCTTTAGGCATCTGCTTCTGGTGATGTGAGCTGTGTGGATGAAATTCTTAAAGTAAGTTTTTTAAAAAATAGTTTTAGTCTCTTGAATTATGATGCTTTGCTACCCTCTTACCCTCCTTCCCCTTGTGTTTCACAAAGTATCTGAAACTGCAGCAGATTGCTTACATGCGTAACCTGATTATGGCCATCAAAAATAACTGACTCTGTTCTACTTATGTTCATACTTAAGTTCTAAATCACTTGGTTTGTTTACTATTTGCCCTCAAAAAGCTGGGGTTTTTTTGTTTGTTTTTTTGTTTTATAAGTAAAAACAAACTCTAGTCTTAACAGCTTGCTTTGAAAAGAGGAAGAAACCAAATATAAACTGTACCTTCTTAGGTTTATCGGTTAATAATTTGAAGTACTAAAAATCTCAGTAGTTATCAGTCAGACCATTGTGTTGAAAATAGCTTGCTTTGTAGTTCATCTGTATATACTGGTCAAATCCTACGATGAAAGATCTTCTCTGAATACTACACATTTTGAGTGTTTAATGGAATATGTTTAAACTTGACACATGACCAAAGAGTACATTCTTCTGTTGGGAAAAGAAAACGTTGTCCTTTGGAAAAAGAGAAAGTCCAGTGAAGTGAGTGACAACGACTGCTTTTGGCTCAATAGACAAAAACCATCAGTCACATATTAATTGTATTTTTTGTGTACACTCTTGAATTTTTGTGTCTGTACTTGTATTTCGCTATGGATACTTTTGAAAGACTACTTGCATTGGCTGCCTTCCACTTTATTTTCTCCTTCCTTCCTTTAGCCTGCTAAAATCTCTTTTACTTCTACCATTCTGCTGAACTTGTTTCTCCAAGGTCATTATCTTCCATGTCATCAGAGGCTTCATTTGAGTTCTTTCTGCTGTTTTAAAGAATTTTTATTTTTTTCTTCAGAAAACATCATTCTTTCTTCCTTGACTGTTGTTATGCTTCACTGTTTTTATTTTCCGCACACCTTTCTTGTGTCACATTCTCTGTCCTTTGGCAACACTTGTGTCTTCTCTTATCTCTTAAATACGGGTGCATTGTCTAGCCTCTCCTCTTTTCTTTCTCCTCTTTGATGTGATTTTCCTCCATCCTTTGGGATTTATCTGTTAGACAACTATTCAGTCTTTCCTGCTTTGGCCTCCTTTGGGTTTTGCTTTGTGTCTCTTAATTGCTTCTTAGCCGGGTCTCCATTTGGATTTCTCCCTGCTTCTTCAGACTCAACATGTCTAAAGCCGTATTTATCAGAGTTAACTTCTGTTAGTAGTATCACCATTCTCCCTTGCTTATAAGTGTAGAATCCTAGTTTTTTTCCACTTCTTTCTCTCATGTTTTATTTAATCACAAAAACTTCATGTAGACTTTGAAAATTCCTTGAAAATGTTCATTCCTTTATTTCCATTTCTGCCGCTTTGAGCTTCAGTAATTGTAATATACAGTCCTCACTCTGCCTTTCTGTCTCCAGAGTCTCCCTGCTCATCTGTCTTCTGTATTGCTGCCAGATTCTTTGCTTTAATCCTTTGTCTTCATAAAGTGATATCCTTCTTAGAAGTTTTCAGTGGCTCTCTAAGGCCCCTAGAAAGAATAGTGTGCAAATTTAACATTTTAAATGTTAGGCTGTCCACAGGCCAGTTTCACCCTCTCGCACTATTGATTGACCACTTTTGCCAAACTGGAATGTGTTTCTCCTTCCTCTTCAGTTATACATAGATTCTGTTTTTTCTTAGAATCCCACTGAAATCCTTATTCCCCCTGTGTCAGGACATCAGACCACAGTGATAACTCATATTGCATTCATTTTTCAGTTGCCATGTACAAGTTTAAGGGAGCATATATCTTTACTCCTAAATCCTCAGAAACGCATGGCACTTTAATACCTGGAAGAAATCTTAGATTTTCTTATATTTAATTGTATCTTTGATGTTACTGACCATTTATTCTACATTTTATGTATATGCAGGACTTGGCACATAGCCTTGGGTGTAATAGGTGCTCAGTCATTTGATGGTAGGGAGTTAAATAGATTTTCTATTGAGAGTATTTTGGTATTTGAGGTGTAAAAATGCCAACATTGAAAACCTGGGGCATATGAGTTTCTGTTTCTTTTCCCTTCCCTATGTACAGCGTGCAAGGAAGTTCAGGTTCACATTCCCTTCGTGTTTTCTTTTTTTTTCTTCTTTTTTTTTTTGGCTATGTTGGGTCTTTGTTGCTGTACGCAGGCTTTCTCTAGTTGTGGCGAGCAGGGGCTACTCTTCGTTGTGGTGCACGGGCTTTTCATTGTGGTGGCTTCTCTTGTTGCGGAGCACAGGCTCTAGGTGCTCAGGCTTCAGTAGTTGCAGCACGCAGGCCCTAGAGTGCATGGGCTCTAGAGCGCAGGCTCAGTAGTTGTGGTGCACGGGCTTAGTTGCTCCGCGGCATGTGGGATCTTCCCAGACCAGGGATCAAACCCGTGTCCCCTGCATTGACAGGTGGATTCTTAACCACTGTGCCACCAGGGAAATCCCTCTTCGTGTTTTCTTGATATTTGTAGTCATATTGTTTCTGGGAACCCCATCACGAACTTAAAGGAAAAAAAGTTTTTTTAATCTAAAAGTAGTATATGTTTATTGTAAAAAATGATGTATTAATTCAAAGCTTGCTAACTGAGTACCTACTGTGTGTCAAGCACTAGGGACATAATGGTGATAATAGTGATAGTGTTGCACCCTTTGAGCTGACATTCTCGAGCAGGATGTAGGAAATAATCAATTATATACAATTACTTCAGAAAGTGAAATGCTATTAAAAAATAAAGCCTTGTAAGAGGATAAAGAGCAAGTTTAGTGCAGGTGGCTGTTTCAGGAGATTCAAGTGGGAGAAGCTGCATCAAGTGCCCTTGTCTCTTCCTCCTTCAGTCATTCTGTTGTCCAGAGGTAGCCATTGTTAAATGTCTTCCAGAGATTTTTTCACCGATAAGCATTTACGAGGATATACACTATGATTTGTATTTGCCACTTAACAGTAACTGTGGATATCATTTTATTTCAGTAGGTAACTTTCTCATTTTTCTGTCTGCTTGGTGTTCCATTGTATGAATGTCTGGTAATCTGATCCTTTGTTGTTGGATATTTAGGTTGTTCTCATTTTTTAAAAGCGTGAACCCCTTGAATATGTATCTTTACATAACTGTGTGGGTATAGCTATAGGGTAAATTCCTAAAAGTTATATCACCTTTAATTTATTGTATTTTCTCAGACTACTTGATGACTTACTTTGAACTAAATGCCAGAGATAAAACACTCCCTCCTTATTCTGATACCTCTCTCTCTCCTGCTTCTCTAACATATACATTGTGATTGTATCCAAACCTCTACTTGGACATACTTGGCATATGATTAGACAGAAGGCATTGAATGAAATCAGACCTATGGCCTTTCTTGTCTGTCTTCCTCCTTGTGTGCTTTTGATAGCTCTCTTCTTATTTCCTCCACCTGACCAAAATTTCCTATCAGTGAATGGGCTCTGTAGCCAGACTACCTAGGATCAAATTCTGTGTCCGTTACTTACTAAGTGTGTGACCTGGAGTAAATAACTTAATCTCTGTGCTTCAGTTTTGTCCTACATAGAGTCAGGATAATAACGGTATCTACTTCATAATGTCATTATGACGACCAGTTGAGTAACAAACATGTAAAATAACAGTATCTGGCCCATTAAAGGTACGCAGTAAATGCTGGCTGCTTTTCTTACTGTTATTCCCTTCCTCCCACTCCCACAGCAAGCTCTTCCTCAGTAGCATTTTACTAGCCTTGTATTTGATTACAGGCTGATTTCTATAACTGTTCACAGGTCTTACCATCTTAACTCTAAGCTCCTTGAAGCCAGAGAGTGTAAACTATTTATCTTCCTATTACCTACCCCATAGTGCCTTGCACACACTGTGCTTAATTAATATTGATTGATTAAATATGTGTACTTTTGGAGGAGCAATCACGAAACCAGCATTTATAATACGAATCTGGTTTTTAGCTGTGTGATTTTTATCCTTGACCTGCTTGAAAACAAACTGTAATAATTACATTTCAGGAGATGACGCATTCATGGCCTCCCCCTCTAACGGCTATTCATACACCATGCAAAACCGAACCTTCCAAATTTCCTTTTCCAACTAAGGTAAGTAAATGAAGTGTGTCTTTATACTGTAAGAAAACTCTAAATGGCTTGACTAAAATCATGTGAATTCAGAATTATCTTGCCATTCCCATTCTAGTGGGAGATAGATAATAAATAAGTGAATAAATAGGTAAGTTTGGATAGTGATATTACTATGAAGAAAATAAAACTAGCACATAGAATCGAGATTAACTTGGATTGAGAGATACTTGGAAAATCTTTGAAGGCAACATGGGAAAGAGACTTAGAAGTCATCAATGTTTGTTGCAAACTATTATGATAGTCTAGGCCACAGACGATAAGGGCTTCCCAAACTGTTTGTATGAGGAACTCCTTTCCAGAGGACACAACAACCATACTTATGTCATATGGTAAAGGTTCCTCAGACAGCAGTTCCAAGCTCGTCTAAAATCAGCAGATTTGGTTTTTTTACATCAATTTATACTTATACAAATAATGCAAAAATATATTCTCCTTGTGAAAGTTTGGGCAGGACCCCTAATAATAGTCTTCCCCATATTCTGTCTCCTACCTCTCACCAGAGCTACTTCATACATACGTTTACAAGTCTTTTCATATGCATTTACATACACATGTAATGTAATTGTTACATACATGCATTTTCTCATATGTTTAATTTCTGTACAGATACATTCTACTGTATTTTTCATCAGTCAGCAATAGATCTTAGAGACTTTTTCATGTTATTTTATATATATCTATATAGAGAGAGATTATATATAGATAATATATTACATATAGAGGTATTTCAGTTCTTTTAACTGCATCCATTTTATAAGTATATCTTAACTTTATTTAGCCATTTCCCGTTGGTATTTAACTTGTTGCCAAGTTAAATTGTAAACATTGCTATAGTGGATAACTTTGTTCATGCCTTCTTGTGTGCATATGAGTTTCTTTTGTGTAAAGAGCAAGAAGTATAATTGTTGGATATTGAGAGTATATAGTTAATATATTCTCTCAAATCCCCTCCATAGTGATTATACTAGTCAGTACTCCCACTTGTATTCTCTATTATTCCTTACATGCACACCACTATTTGTTATTTTAAGTACCAGTCTTTTGAGTGGGAAATGGCATTCCATTTCCTAGATTGCTAGTAAGGTTCATCATCTTTAGTCCATTTAACTTCTATGTGGATGAATTGGCCTATTTCCTCTGCCTTTTGGGCTACATCTTTCACTGAATAAGTTTCAGGAGAGAATTTCTTTTTTTGTTTTGTGTTGTTTGAATTCTGGATTCAAGTAATTTATTCCACATACTGCAAATGTTTCTCCCAGTTAGAGCCCTTTTAAGTTTTATGGTCTAGAAGATTTTAATTTTGATGAATAAATTTATCTTTTTCTTCTATAAAGCTTTTGCTTTTTAATGTCTTGTTAAAGAAAGCTTTTCCTTCTCCAGGATCATAAACATATCTTCTTATTTTTCGTTTAATGTGATTGCAGTTTTTTGTGATTGTTTTCTTTGTTTATATTTAGCCCAGTTTATTTTTGTGAGTGATGTGAGGTATATCACTCACATCTGCCTATATGTGTGCCATACCACTCTTTTACTTTTTTAAGTCAACTTTGTTTACACATTAAAAATGCACATATATTTAATGTACAGCCTCAGTTTTGATAGACATATGCACCTGTGTAACCACCACATTAATCAAGAATTGGAACATTTCTGTCACCCCACAAAGTTCCCTCAAGTTCCTTTCCAGTCCCCCTCACCCCCACCACTGGCCCCACACAATTGCTGACCTGTTTTATGTTACTATAGGTAAGTTTTGCTTTTTCTAGAATTTCATATAAATGTACTCCATACAGTGTATACTTTTTTGGCATATATATTTGCATTCTTTTGCTCAGTATATACTTCTGGAATTCTTCCATGTTCTTGAATATATCAGTAATTTTTTCCTTTTTATTCATAGTTCATTTTTATTTCTGTTGGATGAAAATACCAAAATTTATTTATCCATTCACCTGTTGATGAACATTTGGGTTGTTTCTAGATTTGGGCTATTAAGAATTAAGTATTTATAAACATTCACTAACAGTCATTTGTGTGTTTATATTTTCTTTTCTTATGGGTAAATACTGAGTCATATGGAAAAAAGTAGAATTGCTGGGTCATGTGTTAAGTGTGTGTTAAATTGATTGTATCACACTCCTACCTTATCCCACTCCCATTTCCCAGCAGTGTATGATAGTTTCATTTGTTCTACATCCTTGCCTACATTTTCTATTGTCATTCTGTTTAGTTTTAGCCATTTTAGTGGGCATGTAGAGGTATCTCATATTGATTTTAATTTGTATTTCCCTTATGACTAATGATGTTGAACCTCTTTATGAGCTTATTGGCCATTCTTCTCTTTGAAATATCAGTTCAAATATTTGCCTTTGCCTTCTCTTTGAAATATCAGTTCAAACTTTGGCCTTTGTCGTGTGTGTGTGTCGTGGTGGTGGTGATGCCAGAGTTGGGTGGGTGATGATTGTAGTTTTGTTTTGTTTTTTTCTAATAATGTCTTTGGTTTGATATCAGGATAGTGCTAGCTTCTTAAAAGGAGCAAAGAAATGTTCCCTTCATCTCTATTTTCTGAAATAGTTTGTGAAATATTAGTATTAATTCTTCCCTGTATGTTTAATATAATTCATCAGTGAAGCTATCTGTACCCCTAGTATTCTATATTGGAAGGTTTTAAATTACAAATTAAATTTCTTTATTAAATATAGAGCTATTCAGATTTTCTATTTCTTCTTATGTCAGTTTTAGTAATTTTGTTCGTTTCAGTCAAATTTATTGGCACAGTTATTTATAATCTATACTTACTCTTTAATGTCTGTAAGATCTATAGTGAAGTCCTTTTTTCCCTGCTATTGGTGATTTGTAGTCTCTTTTTGTTTTCCTTGATTTGTCTAGCTAGACGTTTATCTGTTTTGTTGGTCATTTCCAAGAACCATCTTTTAGTTTTTTTCAGTTTTCTGTTTCTTTGATTTTTGCTTTTACTGTGATTATCTTCTTCTTTCTACTTATTTTGAAGATTCTTTTTTTTTAAAATTTTTATTTATTTATTTATTTTTGGCTGCATTGGGTCTTCGTTGCTGCACGTGGGCTTTCCCTAGTTGTAGTGACCGGGGGTACTCTTCACTGCAGTGCGTGGGCTTCTAATTGCAGTGGCTTCTTTTGTTGCGGAGCACAGGCTGTACGTGCATGGGCTCAGTAGTTGTGGCTCGCAGGCTCTAGAGCGCAGGCTCAGTAGTTGGGGCGCACGGGCTTAGTTGCTCCGCGGCATGTGGGATCTTCCCGGACCAGGGCTCGAACCCGTGTCCCCTGCCTTGGCAGGCAGATTCTTAACCACTGTGCCACCAGGGAAGTCCCTTTCTACTTACTTTGGGTTTCATTTGCTTTTCTCCTGATTTCTTAAGTTGGAAGCTTAGATCATAGATTGTAAACATTTCTTGTTTTAAGTATATAAAACTATCAATTTCCCTCTAAGCCCTGTTTTAAATGTACCTCACAAATGGTGATATATTGTGTTTTTATTATCATTCTGTGTAGAATATTTCCTAATTCCCTGTGTGACTTCTTTGTTTTATTTAGAAGTATGTAGTTTTATTTTCAAGTATTTGAAGATTTTCCAGATATTATTCTGTTACTGATTTCTAATTTATTTATATTCTTGTCAGAGAATATATGCTGTAGAATTTCAGTCCTTTTAAATTTATTCACATGTTTTCAGGCCTAGTAAATGATCTCTCTTGGTGACTCTTCCATGTGCACCAGACACAATATGTTCTATATGTGTCAATTAGATATGGTTGGTTGAGAGTGTTTAAGTCATCTATATTTTTACTGACTTTCTATCAACTTGTCCTCTCAGTTACTGAAAGGAGAGTGTTGACACCTGCATCTGTATTCGTGGTTCTGTATGTTTCCTTTCAGTTTTGTCCATTTTGGGCTCATGTATTTTGGAGCTTTGTCCTTAGGTACATATACATTTAGGATTTCTGTGTCTTTCTGATGAATTGATCTCTTTTTTTTTCATTATAAGATTTCCCTCTATGTATCTGGTGTTAATGCTTGTTCTGAAGTTTATTTTGTTTGATCATATGATAATTCTATTTTTAGTTTTCTGAGTAACCTCCACACTGTTTTTCATAGTGGCTGTACCAACTTACATTCCCACCAGCAGTATAGGAAGGTTCCCTTTTCTCCCCACCCTCTACAGCATTTGTTATTTGCAGACTTTTTTAAAATTAATTAATTAATTAATTAATTTATTTATTTTTTGGCTGTGTTGCGTCTTCGTTGCTGTGTATGGGCTTTCTCTGGTTGCGGCAAGCGGGGGCTACTCTTTGTTGTGGTGTGCGGGCTTCTCATTGCGGTGACTTCTCTTTGTTGCAGAGCACAGGCTCTAGGCACACGGGCTGCAGTAGTTGTGGCATGCGGGTTCAGTAGATGTGGCTCACGGGCTCTAGAGCACAGGCTCAGTAGTTGTGGCGCACGGGCTTAGTTGCTCCGCGGCATGTGGGATCTTCCCAAGACCAGGGCTCAACCCCGTGTCCCCTGCATTGGCAGGCGGATTCTTAACCACTGTGCCACCAGGGAAGTCCCTACTTGTAGACTTTTTAATGATGGCCATTTTGACCAGGGTGTGGTGGTACCTCATTGTAGTTTTGATTTGCATTTCTCTAATAATTAGCAATGTTGAGCATCTTTTCATGTGCCTGTTGGCCATCTGTATGTCTTCTTTGGAGAAATGCCTATTTAGGTCTTCTGTCCATGTTTTGATTGGGTTGTTTTTTTTTGTTATTGAGTTATATGAGCTGTTTGTATATTTTGGAAATTAAGCCCTTGTTGGTCGCATTGTTTGCAATATTTTCTCCCATTCTGTAGGTTGTCTTTTCGTTTTGTTTATGGTTCCTTTTGCTGTGCTATTTCGTTTGACAATCAACTCTCCTTTGTCTGATATTCATATAAAAGCCACTCCAGCTTTTTAAGAATTTATGGTTAACATGGTTTAACATTTTCTATTCTTTTATTTTTAATCTTTTTGTGCCTTTATATTTAAAGTGAATTTCTTATAGGTGGCATATAATTGGGTCTTGATTTTTTATTTACTCTGCCCATGTAGTGTGTAATCTTGGCACATTCAAAAGATTTCCCTTTAATGTAATCATTAGTGTTGTAGGGTTTAAGTGTTCCATTTGCTACTTGTTTTCTATTTGTCCCATCAGCTCTTTCTTTCTTTGTTCCCTTTCTTGAGATCCTTTTGGGTTAAATAATTATTTTTTAATATTCTGTCTCTTATTTAATAGGTATACCTCTTTTTTAATTGTAAGTTAAAGCTTGAGTTTATCCGAAGACTTTGGATATAAGTTCATAATTCTGGCTAATAGCTACTTTTCCTTTTTTTTGGTAACTATTTCATTGAGATGTAATATACATACCATACAGTTCATCCATTTAAAATGTACAATTCACTGGGTTTTAGTATATTTAGAGTTGTGTAACCATCGCCGCAGTTATTTTAGAACATTTTCATCACCCCAGAAAGAAACCTTGTACCCTTTAGCAGTCACCTTCCCATTTCCTCCAACCCCACTCCCCACCCCCCAGCCTCTAGGCAACCACTGATCTTACATTATATCTCTGTAGATTTGCCTATTCTGGACATTTCATATAAATAGAGTCATGCAACATGTGGTCCTTTGTGACTGGATCTTCTTGTTTTTTGTTTTTTTGGCTGCATTGGGTCTTCGTTCCCGCACACAGGCTTTCTCTGGTTGCGGCAAGCGGGAGCTGCTCTTCGTTGCGATGCGCAGGCTTCTCATTGCGGTGGCTTCTCTTGTTGCGGAGCATGGGCTCTACACACGTGGGCTCTGGTAGTTGTGGCATGCAGGCTCAGTAGTTGTGGCTCGCGGGCTCTAGAGCGCAGGCTCAGTAGTTGTGGTGTACGGGCTTAGTTGCTCAGCAGCATGTGGGATCTTCCCAGACCAGGGATCGAACCCATGTCCCCTGCATTGGCAGGCAGATTCCAGGGATCGAACCCGTGTCCCCTGCATTAACCACTGCGCCACCAGGGAAACCTGCTGTCATTTATTAAGTTGAGGAAGTTCCCTTCTATTTTTATTTACCTGAGAGTTCTTATCAGGAATGAATTTTGGATTTTTTGAATGTGTTCTTTCAATTTATTGATATAGTCAGAGGATTTTCCTTTTTTTTGTCTGTAAAATGGTGACTACATTGGTTAATTTTAAATTTTTAAATCAGCATTACATTTCCTGGTAAAAACTCCACTTAGTCATTATGTATTATCTGCTTTATATAGTGTTGAATTTGATTTTCAAAAATATTTTTTTTCAGAATTTTTGCACCTGTGATTCTGAGGGATACTGGTCTGTAATTTTCTTGTTGTCTTTGTCTGGCTTTGGTATCAGAGTAATGCTGACCTCATAGAATGAGTTGGCACATAATTCCTTCTTCTCCATTTTCTAGAATAGTTTGTGTAGAATTGGTATTATTTCTTCCTAAATGTTTGCTAGAATTAACCAGTGAAGCCCTGTGAGTATTGAGTTTCCTTTGTAGGACAGTTTTGTAAAAATTGAATTTATATAATCATGTTATCTATTTCTCCTTGTGTCTGCTTTGGCAGTTGTGTCTTTCAAGGGATTTGTCCATTTTACCTACTCATTATCAAATGTTGTCAAATCTATTGATGTAAAGTTTTTGATAATTTTCTTTTATTATACTTTTAAAAATCTGTTGTGATGCCACTTCTCTTATTCCTATTACTGGTAATGTGTTTCTTCTCTCTCTTTTTCATCTGTCTAGAGGTTTGTAAGTTTTATTGATCTTATTTTTAAAAAAACGATTTTTTTCCCTCTCTCCATTGTTTTCAATTTTGTTGCATTGATTTCTACACTGATCTTTATTACTTTTTTGTTCTACTTTGTTTTGCTTTATTTTGCTCTTCTTTTAAAAAAATTCTTAAACTGGAAGCTAAGGTTGTTGATTTGAGATCTTTCTCACTTTCTAATATAGGATTTTAATGCTATAAATTACCCTCTAAGTAATGTTTCGTTTACATCCCAGAGATTTTGATATTTTATGTTTTCATTTTTATTCAGTTCAACATAACTTTTTTGTTGTTGTTGTTGTGTTTTGTTTTGTTTTGGCCACATCATGCATGGCATTCCAGATCTTAGTTCCCTGACTAGGGATCCAACTTGTGCCCCCTGCAGTGGAAGCACGGAGTCCTAACCACTGGACTGCCAGGGAATTCCCTCAACATAAACTTCTGATTTCTTTGATTTCTTCTTTGTTCTGTGGGTTATTCTGAAGTGTCATTTAGTTTCCAAATATTTGGAGATTTTTTTCATATATCTTCTGTTATTGATTTGTGGTTTAATTCTGTTGTGGTCAGAGAACATATTTTGTGTGACTTGAATCCTTTTACATTTGTTAAGACTATTTTATGGCCCAGAATATTGTCTCTTCTGGTAAATGTTTTGTGTACCCTTGAAAAGAGTGTACCGTTGTCAAGTGGAGTGTCCTGTAAATGTCAATTAGATCAAGTTAGTTATGGTGTTATTCAAGTTTTCTGTGTTTTTATTCTTTTTAATTCTCGTTCTACCAATTATTAATTTATAGTTAATCTCCAACTATACTTTGAATTTGTCTCTTTGTCCTTACTTATTCATTCCTACTTTTTCAAGTTCTGCTTTTAGGTGCTTGAACATTTGGGATTGTTATTAGCTCTAGATGAATTGGCCCCTTATCGTTATGAAATGACCTCCCTGTAATCCTGATATTATTCTTTGCTATAAAATTTACTTTGCCTGATATTAATATAACCACTTAGCTTTCTTTTGATTAATGTTAAGTTGTATACCTTTTTCCACCCTTTACATTTAACCTGTGTTCTTACATTTAAAATGCATTTCTTACAGGTAGCATAATTTTGTCTAGAGCTTTTTTGTATTCAGTCTGACACTCTCCTCTTTTTGGGGGGTATTTAGTCCATTTATATTTAATGTGATTATTGACATGGGTGGGTTTATCTCTGCCATCTTGCTTTTTGATATCTACCTGCCCCATCTGGTCTTTTTTGCCTTCTTTTTGGATTGAGTATTTTTTATTATTACATTTCATTTTTGGCTTATTAGCTGTAATTCTTGGGTTATTGAATGTTTACTTCAGGGTTTGTAGAATGTATCTTTAACTTACTGAAATCTATCTCAAGTAATACTAAGCCATTCTTTTCTATTATATAAAAATTTCTCAACACTATGCTTGCGTTTTTCACTTCTCTGTATCCTGTTGTTGCATACATTTACTTTTCATGTAAGTTATAAACCCCACAAAATTGTTAATCATTTTAAAAGTCTATTTTTTTTAATTAATTAATTAATTAATTTACTTTTGGCTGTGTTGGGTCTTCGTTTCTGTGCGAGGGCTTTCTCTAGTTGTGGCGAGCGGGGGCCACTCTTCATCGTGGTGCGCAGGCCTCTCACTATCACGGCCTCTCCTGTTGCGGAGCACAGGCTCCAGACGCGCAGGCTCAGTAGTTGTGGCTCACGGGCCCAGTTGCTCCGTGGCATGTGGAATCTTCCCAGACCAGGGCTCGAACCCGTGTCCCCTGCATTGGCAGGCGGATTCTCAACCACTGCACCACCAGGGAAGCCCCAAAAGTCTATTATTTTTTAAAGAGATTTAAATAATAGGAAAAAAAGGCTTTTGTATTTCCCCATATAGTTACCATTTCATTTGCTCTTTCTTCCTTTGTGTTAATCCAGATTCCTCTCTGGTATCATTTTCCTCCTACCTGGAGGACTTCTTTAACTTTTCTTTATAGTGCTTATTTGCTGGTGATAAACGCTTTTAGCTTTTGTATGTCTGAAATAAATTTTTATTTCACCTTTTCTTTTTTGTTTTTAAGGTACAGTCACTAAATATAGATCTCTAGGTTGAAGATGTTGATCCATTGTCTTCTGGCTTGCATTGTTTCTGATAAGTAATTTATTGTTGCTCTTTCTTCATCTGTGTATAATGTGTCTTTTGTTTTTTCTGGCTGCTTTTAAGAGTATTCTGGTTGCAACTGATTTTAAGTTGTTCATTTATGATGTGTCTTGGTGTGATTCTCTTCATCTTTCTTGTGCTTGGGTTTGTTTGTTTTTAGCTTCTTGGAACTTTGGGTTCATAGTTTTCATCATATTTGGGAAAATTTTGCTATTACTACCTCAAAATATTTTTCTGTACTCACTTATTTCCTTTTCCCTCTTCTTTAGAGACTCCAATTACATGTACAGTGGGCCTCTTGAAGTTGTTCAACAGTGTAGTAATGTGCTCTTCATTTTTCTCAATCTTTTATCTTTTGTTGTTTCATTTTGAGTTGTTTCTATTGCTGTATCTTCAGGTTCAGTAAACTTTTGTTCTGCATTGTCTAGTTTGCTATTAATCCAGTTTGACATATTTTTAATCTCAGATATTTTAGTTTTCATCTCTGTAAACCTGATATGTTTGTGTGTTTTATCAAACAGATACTAAGTTCTTACTATGTTTCAGATACTAAATTTGACAGTGTATTTTTAAAAAATTTTTATTTATTTACAGTCTTTTTGGTCACACCATAGGGCTAGTGGGATCTTATTTCCAAGACCAGGGACTGAACCTGAGCCCTCTGCAGTGAGAGTGTGGAGTCCTAACCACTTGGATGACCAGGGAATTCCCAAGAATGTATTTTTTATTGCAATGCTTTTTCTTTCTTTCCAGCTTTAAAAAAAATTTTTTTTAATTTTATTGAAGTATAATTGATTTACAATGTTGTGTTAATTTCTGCTGTATAGCAGTGATTCAGTTATACATACATATACATTCTTTTTCATATTCTTTTCCATTATGGTTTATCATGGGATATTGAATATAGTTCCCTGTGCTGTACAGTAGGACCTTGTTGTTTATCCATTCTGTATATAATAGTTTACATCTGCTAATCCCAAACTCCCAATCCATCCCTCTCCCACCCCCTCCTCCTTGGCAACCACAAGGCTGTTCTTTATGTCTGTGAGTCTGTTTCTGTTTCATAGGTAAGTTCATTTTTGTCATATTTTAGATTCCATATACAAGTGATATTTGACAGTGTATTCTTTTTTAAAAAATATTTATTTATTTATTTGGCTACATTGGGTCTTAGCTGTGGCACGTGGGATCTTCGTAGCGGCATGTGGAATCTTTCATTGTGATGTGCGGGCTCTTTGTTGTGGCACACAGGCTTCTCTCTAGTTGTGGCACACGGGCTCTAGAGCGCAAGGGCTCAGTAGTTGTGGCACGCAGGCTTAGTTGCTCCACGGCATGTAGGATCTTAGTTCCCCAACCTGGGATCGAACCTGCGTCCCCTGCAGTGGAAGGCAGATTTTTAACCACTGGACCACCAGCAAGTCCCTGACAATGTATTCTTTATTGGTGACACTTTTAGTTAGAATGGTGAGGGCAAAAGAATGATTGCAGTGGGCTCAAAAAGTATTGGAGACAATGATTATATAAATGGAGATTTTCTTTTGAGGCATTGTCTGTAAAAGGGAGCAGAGAAATGTGGTGGTGCCAAAAGGGTATGGTGATATTACCAGGGGGGTATTTTTTATAAGATGAGGACATTTTATCGTATTTATATGCTGATGAAAATGATTTTGTAAAAAGGGAAAAACAAGTGATATATGGGAAAGAGAGAAGGTAACCTTAGGAAATCTCCACAAGAGGGATTGACGTTCATGCCCAAGTAGAGAAGATTGGCCTTAGAATAGAGCACAATTAGGTCATTCTTTTTCACAGGAGGGAAAGCAGAGTGAATGGGTGTAGTTAGAGATAGGTTGGTAGATTTTCCAGTGATAGTTTCAAGCAAACTAAAGCTTTTGACTGCCTTTACTCAGATTCACTGTATGTTCTGAACAATCCCTGGCAGTGTTCTAGGTGCTGTATATACAGCACTGAACCATTTAGATGATGTCAATGTGTAGAATAGTTCCTGGCACATAATAGCTATTCAGTAAATGTTTATTGACTGAATTTGGGTATATATACTCAGGTAACTGTGTTTAGATTTTTGATATTTATGCAACCGCTCAGTTAGCTGCTTAATGATTATTGCTTTGGTTGGGTTGCTTTTACAGGGTTTTGCTTTTTATAGCTTGTCTCATGCTGTGAATTTTCAGTGAATACAGCTTCACGTATAATGTAGCTTAAAGCTTTATATGAAGCTTTAATAGGTATTTATTCTCCTTGTGCACTAACCATATGGACTAAGTCTAATGAGCGGACAGAGAAGGGACAAAGTTTTGATACTCAGGGAGTTTGGAGATGGCATCCTAGAGAAGATGACAACAACTGGGATTAGAAGGGGACGTATAGGAGTGCCAGAAGCACGTGGGAAGATGAGGAGCACAACAGAGAGGATTTCCTACCCATTAACAGATCTGAAAGAGCAGTTCATAGTCATGGGTGAGAAGTTGAGTTTAAGAACATATTTGGAGAGCTAGTTTATTAGTGAATCACTATCATTTGCTTAACCATTCTTTATCTGTCCCATTTAAAAACAACACAACAACAACAAAAAAATCCAGTCTGTTCCATGTCGTTCTCCAGCTACTCCTCCACTTCAGAGTTAATCTTATTCAAGAGTGGTTCATATTTGCTGTCTGTATACTTTCCTCCATTTAATCCTCAGTCCAAGCTGATCTTGCTTTCACTCTCAGTGTCTCACCAAAACCATTAAGATCACCAGGGGCCCATTTTGGCAACTCCAATTAATGTTTTTCATTTTGTATCTTCGTTGAGCTTCTCATGAGCACTGAATGTTGTTTAACCTATTTCTTCCTTGTCTCCCACTATACACTGCTCATCCAGATTTACTTTGTTTCTTCAGTTGCTCATTTTTCTCTTCTATCTCTCCCTCTACCATTAAAAGTAAGTTTTCTGGGCATTGTGTTGAGTACTATAAGAGAATACAAAAGAAGAAATGTGTTCTGCCAGGGTGTCAAACATTTGGTTGTAGAAATGAAATAATACAAAAGAAAGAAAAAAGAATTACATGTTAGTGTTTAACTGGATGCACAGTTAAACATGAGGAGAAGTCATGATTCTCCCAATCAAAAAGCAAAGAGAAAAACAAGCATGGTTCTCTTCTACTGTTCCATATCTTAGTGAAGCTAGAAAACCCTATAGGAGTTATGTTTGGCACTTTCCTCTTCATCACACCTCATAGACTGTCACCAAGTCCTAATGATTTTAATTCCTTTAATGCATTTCAATTTCATTCATTTTTCTCCATCTTTATTGTTACTGCTGTGGTAAGTCAGTGGTCTCCAGAGTGGAGAACATATACCCCAGTGTTGTGTGCATTGGAGAATGGGGGGTGGGGGATGAAAAGTTTATTCTTATTTTTTAGTTCTAAAAATCCCAATTTATTTGCTTTTTAATTTTAAAAGAAAAATCAAATATGTACATTTTGCTGTCTCTTGATCCGAATGGCAGATGGTCACATTTTATGTCTGGTATGTGAGGTATCCCAAGAGAAGTTTAGGTCTTTTCAATATGGAAAATTGATAGAGTTGTTTTCATTCATTTGTTCTTCCTAGCTGTGTCATATTACAGTTTTAAGTGTGCTTGGTTAAGATGATTTACAGATTGTATTAACTGGTTTTAATTCAACTAATCTTCACTAATGCACAAATGGCTTAAAAGACATACCTGCAGTGAAACTACTGAATGAAAATAACACTAAAATGCATTTCTGACCAAACAAGAAAATGGCAGAGTTGAGATTGTCCTTCTCGTATTATGAGCTCTTCATCTGCCACTAGAAAGTAGCAACAAAGATGCCATAAGCAGAAAAAAGAAAAAAAAAGTCCAGATTATCAACAGTAGTTTGAGCATGCATGTTTATCATTAACCTTGCTTTTAGTGTATATAGCAAGTGCCTTGAGATAGGAACTGATGAAACTGAAAGCATCATAATTTATACTTAGTGATATTTTGAATTATGTGGTATTCAGTTCAGTCCTTAAACATAAATCAGGCCTAATAAAATTTTATTAAAAACTTCTTTTGATGTTTCTCCCAGTGTTCTATAACCTTTGTTTAAAAACTCGGTCTTTTTACTCCAATGAAAATGACTGAAATCCAGTACAGAGAGAACACAGAGAAAACATACTAAAATGCATTCCTTTGTCAGGAAACACTATTGAAACAGGCTTAGAAAGCAAAGCTAAAGATTCAGGAAACAAATATTAGAATAAATCGTGCATTGCACAAAGTTAGCTATATATAGATTGATGAAAGTGCAGGTGCTTCTGGTAGTATCAGTTTAAGATATTGTTAGATTCTTTTTCAGTTATAAAATACTTGAAAAGCAATTTTTTTGTGTGTGTACCACTCAAAGAAAGATATAACAGAAGTTAAATCCTAAAGTATAAATAATTTTTCCTCCTCCTTCCTTCATGGAGAACCTGTGTGGCACTCCCATATACCTTTTATACTAACGCAGAAGCTCACTGATTATTTGTTTAATGACATAAGAAGTTAGCTCACTTATAAAAAAAAAAAAAAGAAAATAATTCATCGAAAGGCAGTGCTTAATCCATAATGATTCTGAAGAATATCTGGCTCTGACCTAGTCCCCCAAACCACTACAATGTTAGTATTTTAAAATAATCACATCAAAAATAAATGTAGTATCTGTACCTCTCTATCTTGAATTATATAAATGCATAATTCAAGCTAAAAAAAAATGAATTAGACACCTCCTTCCCTTCCTTTCTCTCCCTCCCTCTTCTCTCCTTCCTCCCTCCCTCCCTCACTCCTTTCTCCCTCTCCCCTCTCCCCTCTCTTTCACACACAAGTCCCAAATACATTAGATCTTTTCATAACATATTTAAAATAATAATAATAAATTAAACCCTCTTCTTAGAATAAAAGTGATGTCTTAATGAATGAAAAAGTAACTGCCTCAAGCTAGGAAAACAAGATTTTAAAAATAATGTCATTACTATGTATTTTTTATTGTTGACAGAAACTATGATGATTGTCATATGTGCAAACTTTAAAGACTTAGAAACAGAATTTTCTAACTTCAGGGGGATTTGAACCTATTTCCTAAAAATATTAAACCACAACCTTTTAATTTATTTTCTTGAAAACCTGTTTTGTATCATTGAACATTGGAAATCTATTAGCTCAATTTCAACAGAAACCTTTGCATAATTAAGGTATAAGATTGAAATTTTGGTATCATGATTTAGTAAGTATAGCACTTCCATTTGTATAGCTGTGTCTTTGTGATGTCCAATGAAACCAAATATCAAGCCAGTTTTAGTGTCAGACCTTTGAAGCACTATATATTTTTTTGTGTGTGTAAGAAAAGTGTTGTTGTCATTGATAAATATAATTTTTAAATTACTCTAGAATATTATTTTATCTGAGCCCTTTAAAATTTCAATATTTTGGTTTTACATAATATATACTAGTTATATAATAATGCATACAATATACGTATTTGGGAGATACAAATGCAAAAATTTCTTAGTGGTGGGGGGTACATGATCAAAAAAGCGTGGCGACCAGTTTGTTTAAGCTGTTGTCATCTCCTATTTGTACCACTGCAGTTATCTCCTAACAAATATCTTTACTTCCATTCTAGATTTCTCAAAGCTGTTCTCTACTTAATAGCCAAGGTAATCATCACAATATGCAGATGTGCTTTTATAATTCTTCTGCTTAGTAAATTGCACACACACACAAATCTTTAATATGGTCTATAAACTATGTGATCTAGCCTCTCTGGTCCTGAGTCTAATTTCTTAACCCTCTTCCTTCTGTACTTTTTCCTCCCATGGGCTGCCTTTAAGTTCTTTATACTAGCTGTGCTCCTGTTCTTTCTTGCCTTTACACATGCTTTTCTCTCTACCCTAAACACTTACCTTTCCCTTCATTTCCCAGTTTACTTCCTACATAACCGTCAAATTTCATACTGAACAGTACCTACTCAGGGAAGCCTTTGTTCATTTTCCCGATCAGGGGTGTGTGTGTGTGTGTTTGTTTGTGTTTGTGCATGTATGTATGTATCTGTATGTGTCTGTTTCGCGTGCACACACACACACAATTGTAAGCTCTTTTATAATGCTGTGTAAGCATTTGCCCTTCATTGTACTTAACACAATTGCTATTTTACCTTGATTTGCATGAGTAGTTGCAAAGATATTCATTGACATTAAGCTCCATGAGGACAAGGCCCATGTCAGTTTTTGCTTAATTCTGTTTTTCCAGTACTTAGATATGTGAATGAATGTTTTATCAAGGAGTTTGGGTTTCATCCCTAGGAAAAACAAAGAGCCATTGGAGGCTCTGTGAAAAATAAGAGTAATGATGACATATACTAAGACTTGGGCTTTAGAAAGGTCAACTAGAGGCTATAGCTGAGTGAAGGAGAGAGAGACTAGAGCCAGGAAGATCCATTAGATGGCCATCGTAGATGAAGAAAGGTGAGGACCTAAAGTCTTTGCAGTGTAGATGGAGAGGAGAAGGTGTTGCATGTAGTAGATGGTCTGGAGACAGAATCCAGTCACATTGGTAACTAGCTGACTGACTATTGTCAGAGGTGAGGGGACAGAGTCAGAGATTACTTAAAAGCTTGGGCTATTCAACTTTTAGGCCATTTACTAGGTAAATGAGTATAAGACAATTAGCCTTTCAAGGGGGGGTGGAGAATTCTTTTCATTTTTAATAAGAATCACAGGAGTGACCTCTTGGCCACTGCTATATTTAAAGAGTTTTTTAGAATAGCTTTATTGAGATATAATTCGCATACCACGCAAATTATCCATTCAGAGTGTACAATTAAATGGTTTTGAGTATATTTATAGACATATGCAACCATTACAACAGTCAATTTTAGAACATTTTGGGAAATTCGTGGTGGTCCAGTGGTTAGGACTCTGCGCTTTCACTGCCAAGGGCTTGGGTTCAGTCCCTGGTCGGGGAACTAAGATCCCACAAGCTTCATGACACAGCCAAAAATAAACAAACAAATAAATAATTTTTTAGAACATAATCACCTCAAAAGGAAACTCCCTACTGTTTAGCTATCAACCTTTTCCCCTCTGTTCCCCTCCCAGTGCTACCCAACCACTAATCTGTTCTCTCTATAGATTTCCCTTTTCTGGACATTTCATGTAAA
The DNA here is from genome assembly GCF_028021215.1 of Eschrichtius robustus. Lineage (NCBI taxonomy): Eukaryota > Metazoa > Chordata > Mammalia > Artiodactyla > Eschrichtiidae > Eschrichtius > Eschrichtius robustus. Next base: position 110,700,080 of record NC_090825.1, on the reverse strand, counting down.
TGGAATCATATCATATATGGTCTTTTACAACTGGATTCTTTCACTTGGCATAATGTTCAAGGTTCTTCCAAGTTGTAGTATGTATCAGTTCCTTCATTCTTTTTTATGGCCAAATAATATTCCATTGTATAGATGTATATCATTTTGTTTCTGAATTCATCAGCTGATGGACATTTGGATTGTTTTGAGCTTTTGGCTACTATGAATAATACTTCTGTAAACCTTTGTACGCAAGTTTTTGTGTGGACATATGTTTTTGTCTCACTTAGTTATACACCTGGGGGCAGAATTGCTGGGTCATATGGTAACTCTATGTTTAATCATCTGAGGAACTGCCAGAAAGTTTTCCAAAGCAGCTAGCCGCACCATTTTGTATTTCCCATTAGGCTTTCAATTCCTCCACATTCTTGTCAACGCTTGTGATTATCTGTCTTTTTGATTCTAGTCATCCTAGTGAGTGTGAAGTGGTTATCTCATTGTGGGTTTGATTTGTATTTCCCCCCAGTGACAAATGATGTTGAACATCTTTTCATGTGCTTTCTGGCCATTTGTATATCTTTCTTGGAGAAATGTATAGTCAGATCCTTTGCCCACTTTTTCATTGGTTTACTTGACTTTTATCATTGAGTTGTAAGAGCTCTTTATATATTGTAGATACCAGTCTCTTATCAGATATATGATTTGCAAATATTTTCTCCCAATTTGTGTGTTGTCTTTTCACTTTTTTTTCTTAGAATATTTTTGTTTTTATTGGCATTATTATTATTTTATGGTAGTGTCTTTTCACTTTCTTGATGGTGTCCTTTGAAGCACAAAAGTTCTTAATATTGATGAAATCCAATTTACCTGTTTGTTTCTTTTGTGTGTTGTGCTTTTGGTGTCATGTAGGAATTCTTTGCCAAATCCAAGGTCATTAAGATTTGGGCACTACATTTTCTTCTAAGAGTTTTGTAGTTTTATCTCTTATCTCTTACATTTAGGTCTTTGATCCATTTCAAGTTAATTTTTTTTAATATTGTCTGTGGTAAGCATCCGACTTCATTCTTTTGCATATGGCTGTTCACTTGTCCCAGAACCTTTTGTTGAAAAGAGAATTCTTTCCCTGTTGGATGGTCTTCACACCCTTGTTGAAAATCAGTTGACAATTGATGTAGGTTTACAGTTTTTTTTAACACCAAAACTATATTTTAGCTTAGCTACTGTTTGGATTTCTCTTTCACAGATAATTCTGTCATGAAAGGAAGATTGTGCTTATTTTTAAGTAAGCTGTTAAGGATGTTAGGGATGTTTGTGTAATCTTAGTACTACATTGTGTACCACAGACTTAACCTAGGAAAATGCACAATTTGCACTTGTGAAACAGCTGTTCTGATCTTGAAAGTTGAGTTTGGAAAGTCATGTTTCTTTCATGGACAGTGACATTTTGGTTTTCTTTTCTTTTCTTTTTGGCTTTCTTTTTACGGATGCTTCCTGAATGCCAGGCACTGTGCTAGTATAGGGCTTACAAAGAAGTATATAAAACGAGTATGGAAAATCTCTTCCTCAGTTTGCTAACTGTAAGATATTGGGAGCAGGGAGAGGAAGTAAAATGACATGGGAATAACATAGTAGGAGTTGCTAGTTCATAAAAGTGGTATATTTTGAGTCTATATAATTTGCACAGCTATTTTCACTCTAGTATATGGTTATTAGTATTACTTTTTTAAAAATAACATTTTCTTAAGACCAAGAATTAAATTAGGATATGAGTACCATGGATGCTGCTGAATAGAAGTGAATGATAAAGAAAGACTTACATAGCTTCATGCTTTTTGTATTAAGCTCTGGGAAACTCTGTTACTGACCACAAAATTGCTGAGGCTGATCAGATGGAATCATTAAATTCTTTTGGTGTTTTTTTCTTTTATGCATTCTTAGGAACTCAACAGGATCTTTCATTGAATTAGCTGGAATTGAATAGTTTAATTTGAAGCATTTTTCTCTAATGAACCTTTTTCTCTTAATGTCACTATATAATTTTATGTCCCTTTTTCTTAGGAGTCTCAGCAGTCCAATTTTGGCCCTGGAGAACAAAGTGAGTATTTCTTTTCTTCTTGGTTTTCAAATTAAGCTGTTTGTTGCGCATTCATTTCTCATGGTCACATCATGTATTTCTTTAATAATTCTTTTGTATGTCTTACCTCAATTTAAAAAATTTTTTTGGCCACACCGCATGGCATGTAGGATCTTAGTTCCCCGACCAGTGATTGAACCTGCATCCCCTGAAGTGGGAGCGTGGAGTCTTAATCACTGGACCACCAGGGAAGTCCCGTATCCCAATATTTATGATCTGATGATCAGTAATGGATTGAACTGAATCTTGGCTTGAAAGATGAAGAATTAAAGATCATTGGAGATGAAAATTAACGATTTTTACTAAGTATTTGAACTAATAGCTCAGAGTTCATGAATTCAATTTGATGGGCACCTCATAACCCCAAGAGCCATACTTCTGTCTTTCCATCTCCTTCATGAAGATACTGGGTTCTATTATGGTAAAACTCCAGGCAAGAAGGGGTCATTGTAGCTTACCATGGCTCTTCTCTTCCTGTATCTATATTTATCTATTCTTCCTGGGTGTTTTTGGCTGGGAAGAAAGTCTGCTGTCTGCTACACAACTCTCCTCCACCTCCACTCTCTTGGCCTCTCAAAAGAACTTGAGGGGAAGATAGCCTTGGGGAATTCAAGTGTGATTTAAAGAGTTGGTGGCTGTGTGAATTGGTAGTGGTAAGGTCAGGAACCTTGCAAATATCTGGGCTTCACCATATAGCTCTCTAACAAAACAAATGTTCTTTTGCCAAGAGCATTAACTTTTCAGATAGATTTACTCTGGTAATAAGCTATTTTGGGAGATTAATATGTGGAGCATTTTAATCCTTAGTTGTCTTTAGTGATCTTAAAGCAGAGACAAAACTAGAAGAATATCCATTTTAAGGTTAACAAACTTTTTATGTATCTATTTCTTCGTTCTGCCTTAAAGCTGCAGTTACAGGAAAAAAAGGACCCAACATAGTTGATAATGCAGTAAATAGCTAGCTGTAGGCCAGAAAGTGTACATTTTCTCTTAAAATCTTTTAAGAATGTCTCATCCTTACTTCTCCCCTTCCCCCATTCTCCCTCCCCGAAGCTCCCTATTGGCAACCGGGCTCATAAGCTGCACCTACTCTTTATTACCTGTATTTTTCACTTAATTTATTTTAGAACTGTTTTTATATCAGTATAAAGCTCTAGTTCATTATTTTTAAAAACAAAATTGTGTTATATTGTTGAAAGTATCGTAATTTGTTTATCTAGTCCCCTGTAGATGGACACTGGTTTCCAGTTTTTGCTGTTGCAAACCATACTATAATAAACTGTGTGTGTCTGTGTGTTTATGTATTCCTCTAGATACACCTGTAAGGTAAATTCCTTTCCTTATAATTGCTAGGTCAGTGGATATGTGCATTTACAGTATTGGTAAGATAATATTATCAGATTGCCCTCCAGAAAGATTATATGAGTTTATAGCCCTACAAATAACATATGAATATGCCTATTTCCACCAGTATTTCATATTATTGCATTTTAAGGTGTTACCAACTTGATGGATGAAGAATTTTATCCCAGTTTTTTGATTTATATTTCTTTGAGGTTATATTGATAGATATTTTAAAATATAAGTAGCCATACTATAGTTGCTGATTTCTGCATTCCTTTTTGTTCCAGAAAGATATAATCCTTCTTCTAAAACTTCCAATGGGCACCAGTCTAAATCGTAAGTTTATTGCTTAGTAAGTTTAATGTTTGTCTTTTTTGCTAAAAGTCTAACTGTGGTATCGATATTTAGAACAACACTTAGAAATATGTACTTAATCTTTTAAGGCGGGGTAGGCAAACTTTTATGTAAAGGGCCAGATAGTGAAATAGTTTAGGCTTTAGGGGCCAAATGGTTTCTGTCTCAACTACTCAGTTCTGCAGTTGTAGCATGAAAGCAGCCATAGACTATGGGTGTGGCTATGTTCCAATAAAACTTTCTTTACAAAATAGGTCTAGATTTCGCTTGTGGACCATAGTTTGCCTACCCCTGCTCTGCAATTACACTTTTTTCTCATCTTTCAGAAGTGTGTGTGTTGATAGTTCGTTTTTAATAAAAAAAAAAAAACACATGAAAAAATATAGGATTCTTCTTAGTAAGCCCTCCATTTGACCACTAAGTGTAGAATATGAAAGCAACATAGTTCATACTGTCTAAGTTTTCCTACTTTTATTTTGTAGGTAGACCCAGGAATATATTGGGTTGGCCAAAAAGTTCATTCGGGTTTTTCCATAACATCTTATGAAAAACCTGAATGAACTTTTTGGCCAACCCAATAAATCAAAATATGATAGGGTGGTATATTGGATGATAATAAATTCCGAGCTTAAAGAATGAACTAACTACTGAATTCCTGAGACCACAAGTTAACCCAGTGATTAAAACAAAATTCTAAAGAAACTGGCCACAGTGCTAGCTTTATACCATAACCACAGTCTATACTGATAACCTCAGCCTCTTCAGCTAAACATAGTGGGAACTGAGAATGAAAATATATGAATGCAAGGAGTTTAGCCTCACTGCTGAAGAATTCAAATTATGTAAGTTCCTATTTATCGTATTTATTCATGGGCAGAAAACTGATGGGAGCTTACCATGTATGTGCATATCACTTTGGTTGCTGACAGAAAAAAAGCATGAAGGACCTTGAGCGGTCTGGTAAAAGCTTTGACATATTCACATGTGTAAACAGGTTCATTGAGCTGCCATTATTAAAGCGTAAGGGCTGAGAGAATTCAGAGTGAGTACATTTCTTTACAGGAAATCAGTCATAAAGATGCACTAAGCCCTTTTCCAAAAGAAAAAACTCTTTTTCTCTGTCCCACTTAATTGGTCATCCTTAGAACACTTTTCGTGTAATCATGTGGTTACTTTGTTTCAAGGTGATCTTTTATGTGATACTCTGAATTTGGGATCAGATTTAGAAACTCAGGTTAAGCTTTGAAGGGAGAGTATAAGTAGTTGTTGGAGTGAAAGAAGATTTCCTTTCCACTGATTGGAGACTGTCGTGAAATTTTAAGAAGAAAGGTAAATGGAGCTAGTGGTAATGAGAAATTAAACATTTTCTAGTTGTAGTTCTTCCTAAGCTTTGTATTAATTTTTCCTTTCTTGTAAAAAGGCAAGGAGTGTTTTGTGGTTCATTACTCAGTTTTTAATTTTGATTTTGATTTTATGGCCTTAAGGAAAATTTAAATCTGTAATTTTACTTTCAAACACTAATTCCAGAAACTATCAACTTAATAGTATTTATTTGTGTTTTTTTGATCAAGGAAGATTTGGAGACTGGAGTTTATTTTTAATTTATACATGGTTATTTCTCTTGTATAACCAAGGTTCTTACCCAAAATTGTTACATCTGCAAGGATCAGTCGTCTTTCATAGCAAGGCATTTATGAACTAGAACTTTGACTGTGTGTTCTGGTTTTCACAGTCGCCCAAGTGTACATATCTCTTCATGAAACACTGGGGACACTGAAAGAGAATTGCTGATGCTTTCATTTTATCTTCCTTCCTTTTAGGAGTTATATTTCTCTAGTGGACTGTTGGGTATGCGTATGGTCATTTGTTTTAATAATGAAAGAGTTTGTGTGTATGCAATTAGAGAAAAGCTAGAGATAACAGAAGTGAGTATAAGAGTTTGTGGAAGGTAGCTTTTGTTTAATTAGAAAAGAAAGATGAATATTGTACTTATGGAAAAGTGAGCTTCCAAAACTGTTAAATTCCACCTTTCTTAATTTTTTACTCTAGATGTGCACCAAACCAGATAGAGTAAGACTTACTTGTTGTTTTCTTTATTTTTCAAGTAAATCTTTGGCTACCACAGTGATTATTCCTAGAATTATTGGTAGATATTTAATACTCTGGTATGCCATGATGAAGTTCCAAAAATAATAATCCTTTCTGCCTTTTCCTTTTAGTATGTTAAAAGATGACTTAAAACTAAGCAGCAGTGAAGACAGTGATGGGGAACAGGTATGTCTACTACTATATAATTTTGCCAGTTTCATATAGTGTTTTCATTGTATTTTATAAGAATTATAATTGAATAATACATTTATGATTCAGTTATTTAAAATAAGTTCCTTCCTGCTGTCTGACACTAGAATGTTATAGTTTTCCGCTTTGTTTTTAAACCTCCATTTTTTTCTTATTTAAAAAAAACTGGCTTTTTCTTAATACTTATCATATATCAGAATATACTCGTGAAGCATGAGATTGTTGACAAGAAGAACTAGTAACACAGCTTTTAATCTTATCCTGGCAATTATTCTTTAGGTAAAAAACAGTATTTTTGTAAGTGTTAAGTGACCATTGATGCATACATTAGAGAAGCCAGTTTTTCTATTAAGATTTCAGATATTGTTCACATCAAGCAGATAGAGTACTATTTATTCATTCACAGATTTCCTCTCATGTTTTAATTTTAGGATTGTGATAAGACAGTGCCAAGGAGTACACCTGGAAGGTAGGCATCCTTTTATTTCTTGTTTTATTTAGAGTGGAAGGGTCAATCTGATAACAGTGTAGTGATAGAGTAATTGACCTTATAAAGTAAATATTATCGATTGTGATGGTGGTTTTACAACTCTGTAAATTAACTAAAAATCATTGGATTGTATACTTAAAATGGGTGAATTTTATGGTGTGTAATTTACACCACAGTAAAACTGGTTTTTAAAGGTAAGTACTAATGGCTGAGCCGCATTTCAGATATTTTTTAAGGAAGTATTTATTTCATTTATAATGAAGTTCTAGATTCATAGAATTGTAAGAGCTTAACAAATAGTAAACATTTTAAATAAAGTTCATTGTCAGATTTGAATGCTTACCTGTTGTCCCTCTTAAAAAAAAAAGCTTTTGGTCATTTATATGTTTTATCTCTTTTAGTAACTCTGAACCTTCACACCATAATAGTGAAGGGGCAGATAACTCCAGGGATGATTCTAGCAGCCACAGTGGATCTGAAAGCAGCTCTGGATCTGACTCAGAGAGTGAAAGTAGTTCCAGTGACAGTGAGGCAAATGAGCCATCCCAGAGTGCATCTCCTGAGGTGAGAAGGGGGCAAGGGGATGCCTTCCATAGGCCCTCTGAAGGCCCCTGGTGATGGCCAGTTAAGACTAGTTTCAAATATAAAACTGAAGAAAAGAAGATTACATATTCTGACAAAAAGAAACTGAACTGTGTATCTTGGAGGAAATTTAGATACTTCAGTGTCCTTGTTATGGGAACATATTTAGTCTAGATTAGGGAACATTTGCGGTCATATTTCAGATCACTAAAATATTGGATTTATTTACTTTGGGTTTTATTTTTGTTTCAACTTGGTAATTCATGTTATTTAGTTATGGTGAAAAAAAAGTCTTAAATAGTATAAATTCACTGTAGGTTGATAAAATGTTGTTAAAAATCTCTGTGGTACCTACATCATTTGTTTACTTTCTGGAATTAAATGTACTGTATGGTCATTTGGATTCCTGACAGGGATATTCAGTAATTAAAGGCTATATATAACATTAAGCTTATCTTCTCATTCAAGTGATTAAAGCTATTAATATTTTTAGCCTTTTGCTTTGGTTCAGTCAGAACAATGAAAAACAAATGCCTTTGTGGCATTAGGCATTATGTTTTTCCCTCTTCCTTGAGATTTTAAAGGAAGGAGAAAGTTTCAGTACTGAAAAAGCATACTTCTTTCTCTGTTTTTCAGCCTGAACCACCTCCCACAAACAAATGGCAACTTGATAATTGGCTGAATAAAGTGAACCCACATAAAGTGTCACCAGCTTCTTCTGTGGACAGTAATATCCCATCGTCTCAAGGCTATAAAAAGGAAGGCCGAGAACAGGGCACAGGGAATAGCTATACTGATCCAGGTGGTCCTAAAGAAACAAGTTCTGCTACTCCTGGACGAGACTCCAAAACTGTCCAAAAGGGATCAGAGAGTGGGCGTGGGAGGCAGAAGTCTCCTGCACAGAGTGACAGCACAGCACAGAGGAGAACTGTAGGCAAAAAACAACCCAAAAAGACTGAGAAGGCAGCTGCTGAAGAGCCCCGCGGAGGCCTGAAGATAGAGAGTGAAACCCCTGTAGACATGGCTACCAGCATGCCCTCCAGCAGACACAAAGCAGCTACCAAAGGCTCAAGGAAACCCAATATAAAAAAGGAGTCCAAATCTTCCCCTCGACCTTCAGCAGAGAAAAAGAAATACAAGTCAACAAGTAAATCTTCCCAGAAATCAAGGGAAATCATAGAAACAGATACCTCATCCTCAGACTCAGATGAAAGCGAGAGCCTTCCTCCTTCCTCACAAACTCCTAAGTACCCTGAGAGTAATAGGACTCCCGTTAAGCCCTCCTCAGTGGAGGAAGAAGATAGCTTTTTTCGGCAACGAATGTTCTCTCCTATGGAAGAGAAGGAACTTCTTTCACCCCTCAGTGAGCCTGATGACAGGTATCCACTTATTGTGAAGATTGACCTGAATCTCTTGACTAGAATACCAGGAAAGCCTTACAAAGAAACAGACACACCCAAGGGGGAAAAGAAAAATGTTCCAGAAAAGCACACAAGAGAGGCTCAGAAACAAGCCTCAGAAAAAGTTTCCAACAAAGGCAAAAGGAAACATAAGGTTTGTAAAGGGTTTTTGTTGTTGTTGTTGTTTTTTGAACATCAGCATCTAGAATGCAATGGAAATCTCAGTAAGCCAAAAAATAGCTAGTTGAGTCAGCTATGAGGGAAAATAGAGATGAGCCTAAAGCCTCAAAGAAGCTACAGACACAAGAGTCTCTTGAAGACCACTGTGCCTCTTCCTGTCTCCTTTAGTAAAGAATTATAGTTTCTAATCAAATAAGAAATGAGCCAGTGCTTCTGTTCATGATGTGTGCTGGCCAGTATAGAGGTGAGAGTGAAGCAGAGATTGCAAACTGGCCTTCACAACATTCTTAAAATTTTGGTTTTCAATGTCTTTAGTTGGGATTATTTACTCTTCAGGTTGTCACAGTCCCGAACACTTTTTTCTCTCGTATACCCAGACCAAGTCACACTTTTTAAATTACTAATTCCAGCTAGCGAATTGACTCACCAATTTTAACATGTCCTTAAGAATTTCACCAGTCCATTGTACATAGCTATGCCGTAGCTTTTTTACCTTTCAAACGCCCATTTCTGCAAGTTCAGAACTAAAAACATCTGCTGACACATTGCCAGCTCTCATCCCTAAATGCTTCCAAGATAATTTGGGTTTAGAGACAAAGCTTGGTATATATTTTAAGGTCAGCTTTTTTTAGACCCAGGAAATGTGAAAACTCATGGATATCTGTGATTGGAGGATAATAGACACATAATGAAAAGAGCTGAAAAACTTACCTATATAGATAGAGATTCTTTGGAAAAAACAGCTTGATCTTTCAGCTCTAGTGAGACATGTTTACAGGAGAGTATATTTTAATAATCTGTATTGAAGAATAATATAATTTCCCCTGATATATATGTGTGAATATGATTGTAGAAGACTGAAAACATGAGCAGGTGGACAGAATAGATACCAGAATGGCTGTGCCAGGTGGACTCAGAACAAAACTCCAATCCCAGTTGACCTTGAGAATCTCATGTAGGAGGATAGGAAGAATATAGCATTTTCTTAAAATGAAGTGAGCCAGAGGTTTGTCCTCTCTTTTTTTCTTAAAACCACAGTACTGTGTGCTGCTGCTGATGTGTATTTGGACAAACGAGAATAATACTTCTTTTTTATTTGCACCTTCAGAAGTTGAAGATTTTTTAAAATTTGAATTTCTAGAAAACTGAAGCTTACTACTTTCAGTGCTATAGCTAATGAGCTTCCATTATTTTAGTAAAGGGATGTTTTATTCAACTAGTAAGCTGTTTAGAGCTGCTAGACTCTAGAGCCCGCAGCCTCAGATTGCTGGACTTGGTTATGGGATTTAATTAATAGAATTACATGAATAAGAGCTTATATATGATAGTTCTGCTCTTTAAAAAACTAAGGTGTTTCTTATGGAATAAAAAAAATGGTCCTTTTATCTTTAAAAGACACTACATGTTCTTGTAAAATTTTCAAACATTTAAAATATAATATAGAAAGTGAGTCTTTTTTACTCTTTTGTTTAAAATTTTACAATATATGTAACTTACAATAAAAAATCCCCTTCCTCTAAAAGAAGTGGCCCATATCTCCTTCCCTCCCCATCTCACTGGCATATATTCCTCACAGGTTTTTTATATTAATAACTGTAAGTCAAATTTTGATTTTATAAAATGTATGTAAATCACCAGGAAACTGGGTGATGATCCCGCATCTTGTGGGATCTTAGTTCCCTGACCAGGGATTGAACCCGGGCCCCGTCAGTAAAAGCGCCGAGTCCTAACCACTAGACTGCCAGGGAATTCCCAGTGATGATTTTTGAGATTTGCTGCTTCGGTAAAATTAAGTGTCAGGGGCAGTTCCTGAAGGTAAAGCAGATAGTACTGAGAAGAGACCCAGCCAAGGATAATGAAGAATGTGGGTTCCTTTTTCTCATGTTTTCACATGTCCAACTTCAATCATTTGTGTATGGGAACAAATTCTTTTGTTATGGCAGAAAGTTTGCAATATTCGTGCCCTGATATTTAAGTCAATAGGAAATCTTAAATTCATCAAGCAAGTAGCTTGGGGATTATAGACAGGCCCATAGCTTTTGTTTCACCAAAAAAGTTTTTCAAAAATCATTAGGCTTGACTATAAGCGAAAAGATGGACAGTAACGAGTATTGATGAAGATATGGAGAACTGCAGTGCTGGTGGGAATGTAAAATGATGTAGCAACTTTGGAACATAGCTTAGCAGTTCCTCACAAAGTAAATATGTAGTATTACCTTATGACCCAGCAATTGCACTCATAGGTATATACCCAAGAACAGTGAAAACATGTCCATACAAAAACCTGTACTTGAAAAGTAGAAACAACTCAGTTGATGAATGGATAAATAAAATGTGGTATATGCATACCACCATATATTCAGCCATAAAAAGAAATAAAGTACTGACAAATCTTACAACGTAGATGAACCTTAAAAATATTATGCTAAGTGAAGGGAGCCAGACACAAAGGCCACACATATTGTATGATTACACTTTATGAAATGTGTAGAATAGGCAAATCCATAAAGACAAAATGTGTAAATTAGTGATTGCCAGATCTGGGGGTGGAAGGAATGGGGAGTGACTGCCAATGGAGAACAGGGTGCTTTTTGAGATAATGAAAATATCGTAAAATTGATTGTGGTGATGGTTGTACAACTTTGTGAATATGCTAAAAGCCATTGAATTGTATACTTTTAAAGGGAATTTTATGGTATGTGAATTATATCTTAATTACAATCTCATCCCCAGCCCTCCCCAAATCATTAGCAAGATGCCACTAAAAGACTTTTGGAGCATTTCAGCTCTTCTTATCTAAAATAGGAGGCTCCTTCTCAGACTTAAAACCTAATTTATTGAGCATCGTTTAAATGAATTCTTTCACTTCACATTTATCTTCTTTCTGAAGTTTATCAGAGATAAACTGTTTGAGGGTAACTAGTACTGGAAACTGAAATTTGATGAATAGAAATCAAACCTAGCTGCTTTTTTTCTATTTTTCATGCAGAATGAAGATGATAACAGAGCCAATGAGAGCAAGAAACCCAAAACGGAAGACAAGAATTCGGCAGGCCACAAGCCATCCAGCAACAAAGAGTACGTTTGCAAAACATGTTACATGTGTGTCAATCTGTTATTTGCTATTGGGTACTTTCTAACATGCTCTTAGAATGTTCCTTTTAGTAAGTGTATGTCATACACATCTATACACAGTCATATACCAAATAGTGGGAGGTTTTGCTTTTAGCTAATTGGGATGAAAAGCAATTAAGATTCAGTCACATCTTCCTCTCTCCTGTTTTTAGTGGAATAGGAGGTATTTATAGGATAAGAAAGTAAAGCTTTACCACTTTCAGGCTCGGTGACAAGCTTAGGTATAACTTGCAGGATGCTTATGAGCATTAATATCATCATTCACCATTCATCTTTTTGTTAATTTATTCAACCACTATTTATTGAATACTTGTGTGGCAGGCCAAGGTTTAGGCACTGGGTATACAACCATGATGGGGGGAAACACCAGACAAGATGTCTGCCCTCATGAAATTTACAGTTTTATTTTGTTTTGCAGAAATCATGTGTTCTAGTAATCAAATAGGGAAAAACAAATTTGTCTTGAAAGCAGGCAAAGTCAAGTGGAAAAAATCCATCACTCCTGTATGACCGTGTGGAGAAATGAGGGCATTTGTTTGGTTTGGCAGGTCATCTAAACAGAGTGCTGCTAAAGAAAAAGATTTGTTGCCTTCTCCTGCTGGGCCTGTTCCTTCAAAAGATCCAAAAACAGAGCATGGCTCTCGGAAGAGGACTATTAGTCAGTCTTCTTCCTTAAAGTCAAGTAATAATAGCAACAAGGAAAATAGCGGCAGCAGCAAAAACAGTTGCTCCACGTCAAAGCAGAAGAGGACTGAAGGGAAGACTTCCAGTAGCTCTAAGGAGGTCAAGGTAAGGCACCGGGGGCTTGAGCCTTTTGAAAAAAATCTCCTTGCCATGTGACTTCTCCAAGGTGACACTGTGCTTTGAAAATTTTGTAAACATCTTAATTTTATAGACCTGTGCATTTTTACTCTCAAAATGTCATAATCTTGTTAATAAACTTGTGCAGTGATCTGAGACCATGAATGGAATGAAGTCATCTGGCCAGATGCATATTAGTTAGGACAGAAACCCATAATTGGAAAAGTTGGTTATGGAAAAACAATTGATTATGATCAAATTTATAAATAGCTCCAGTTGTTCTGATTGGGTTCTTATCTATGGTTTTAAATGGACTTTGCAAGTTATACTGCTTATAAAGTGATAAAGCAACCATTTGGCTTCTTGAAGAAGAAAATATTTCTTTAGCTGAGCTACCACTGGAATTATTTCTAGAGCATGATCATAATGTAGGGGAATACTGTTAATGTTTGTGGGTGTGTAATTAGATCAAAGAAGCTTTTTCAAGGCTATACTTTAGGCTCTCACCCTGAATTTGTTTACCAGGTTATTTGTATTGCTTTCTAAAGTGTTCTGATCAGGAGCAAACTACCTGACAAAATTAAGAAAATACCTAGATTTTTAAGTATATAATTTACTGAATTATTTGTGACTTAAATAAACAAAGACTTCAGAGTTGAAAAAAATTGACTGTTAAAGGCAGTTAGTTGTGCTTATTAAATGTGGTAATTAAATCTTTTAAATTTTGAGGTAATTTAAATTGTGAACATCTCAATTGAGATATACAGAAGACTTTTTCTCCTGCTGGACCCCCGAGAGTTAGTCCTAGTGCCCTCGAGGAACCTGTTCTGTTGGCCTCTTTCACTGTCCCAGTTCTCTGTCCACCTCCTGACTGGCTCTTTCTCCATTTCCCATCCTGGAACTGTAGGATTTCAGGCCTGTGTGCTTCTTTCTTTAAATCTCTTCTCTCTCTCTCTCTCTCTGTCTCTGTCTCTCTCTCTCTCTCTCTCTTTAAGTGCACTCATTAAGTGAGCTCACCTGCTCATTTGGCTTCTGTCAGCTCATAGGTAACACTCTCTGTGTCTCCTCCTTATTGGTTTGTCAGGTTCTTGAAAGCAGGGATTTGTATCTTACTTGTTTTGTGTTTTATCCAGTGCTTAACTTACTGGATAATGAGGAAACATTTGGATCAGATGTAGTTATTTGGTATTTTGTTGTTATCAACAAAATATAAAATGTATTGGCCCTGACCCCTTTGATTTCAAGATCTTGTGGCACTTAGCAGTTGTTAAAATTGTTAATGTTAGTCTTGGCAGTTCCAGTTTAGGCAATTATATATGGGTTTATTAAAGAAAATTCTATAACTAACTTAGAAAATATGCTCTTTCCCATATCAACTAAAGAAAAATTAGATAACGTGAAAAACCAAAATTACATATAATTTTTATTTTCGGTTTTTCTAGATGTTTGCTGATATCAAATTTTTGAAATATGTTGGCATAAATTTTGTTCATTATAGTCTCTTATGTTTTTAATATCTATAATATTGCTACTTATGATCCTCTTTCATTTTTAGTATTAGTTTTCTGTGCCATCTTTCTCTTTTCCTTGATCAGTCTCATTAGAGCCTTATCACTTTTACTTGTCTTTTCAAAAAAACAACCTGTCTTTGTCTTTATTCTCTGTAGTTTATTTTTGTTTTCTGTTTCATTAACTTACACGCTTTATAATTTCCTTTTAATTTCTTTTTGTTTTGCTGCTCTGTTTATTAACTTTTTTTTTTTTTTTTAAATAAATTTATTTATTTATTTATTTTTGGCTGTGTTGGGTCTTTGTTTCTGTGTGAGGGCTTTCTCCAGTTGCGGCGAGCAGGGGCCACTCTTCATCGCGGTGCGCGGGCCTATCACTGTCGCGGCCTCTTTTGTTGCGGAGCACAGGCTCCAGACGCGCAAGCTCAGTAGTTGTGGCTCACGGGCTTAGTTGCTCCGCGGCATGTGGGATCTTCCCAGACCAGGGCTCGAACCTGTGTCCCCTGCATTGGCAGGCGGATTCTTAACCACTGCGCCACCAGGGAAGCCCTGTTTATTAACTTTTAAAGATTGATACCTAGCTCAAGTTTTTTTAAATTAATTTTAAGTCCTTTTTCTCTAATATTTTAATATAAGCAGTTAGACTATATATTTTCCTCTAAATACTGCTTTAGCTGCATCTTCAAGATTTGGTATATAATATTTTTATAACTCAGTTTAAAAGTGATTTTAATTTCCTTTCTGATTTCATCTTGGATCCAAGAGTTATTTAAACGTGTTACTCACTTTCCAAACATAGAGATTTTCTAGTTGTCTTTTGGTTAGTACTTCTACCTTAGTTGCAGTGGGGCTGGAAAGTGATCTCCGTGTAGCAATCTTTTGATATTTGTTAAGAGTTGCTTTATAAAAGAGCATAGTATATGGTAGATTTTTGTAATGTTCTATATTTGTTTGAAAAGACCGTGTCTTCCACATGAATTGGGGACAGGGAGCTATATAATTCAGTTAGATTAATCATGTTTTCACACCTTCTGTATGCTGACTGATATTTTGTCAGTTTGTCCTATTGCTCACTGAGAGAAGTTCTTCCAGTTTTTTTTAAATTGAGATATAGTTGATATATAACATTATATTAGTTTCAGGTGTACAACATGATGATTACGTATATGTATATATTGCAAAACAGTCACCGCAGTAAGACTAGTTAGCATCTCTTACCACACGTGGTAATTTTTTTTTATTTTCAGAAACTTCAGTTTTCCATCAAAACTTAAACTTAGGCACTTGTAGATCTGTTTATAAAACACAGAGGGAAAGCTGTCCAAGTAATGTTAGATTGCAACAGTATTTAGGAAGCCATTTCATAAACATGCAGACTGCATAAAGAGCTTAGCATTTTCTCAAATCTCAGGGCTTTTATTTTCATTCTTTTTTTTTTTTTTTTTAAACATCTTTATTGGAGTAGAATTGCTTTACAATGGTGTGTTAGTTTCTGCTTTATAACAAAGTGAATCAGTTATACATATACATATGTTCCCATATCTCTTCCCTCTTGCATCTCCCTCCCTCCCACCCTCCCTATCCCACCCCTCTAGGTGGTCACAAAGCACCGAGCTGATCTCCCTGTGCTATGCGGCTGCTTCCCACTAGCTATCTATTTTACATTTGGTAGTGTATATATGTCTATGCCACTCTCTCACCCTGTCACATCTTACCCCTCCCCCTCCCCATATCCTCAAGTCCATTCTCTAGTAGGTCTGTGTCTTTATTCCCGTCTTGCCACTAGGTTCTTCATGACCTTTATTTTCCCTTAGATTCCATATATATGTGTTAGCATACTGTATTTGTTTTTCTCTTTCTGACTTACTTCACTCTGTATGACAGACTCTAACTCCATCCACCTCACTACAAATACCTCCATTTCATTTCTTTTTATGGCTGAGTAATATTCCATTGTATATATGTGCCACATCTTCTTTATCCATTCATCCAATGAAGGAAGCTGTAATGGGTGGAACTGAAGGACTCTTTTACAAGAAAAGAAAAAAAAAGTGGTTACATGGTTTTTTTAAAATAGATTTTAAGCAGAAGTAATAAAATATATATTACTGTGTCATAGGGCTGGATGGGGAAGCAGTTGGGAGGACAGGGTCATAGCCATTGCATAGAGGTCTGTGTTGATAGGAGACAGGATGGACATGTTGATAGGAGGCAGAATAAAATTTAAGAAAGTGTCCAGGCTCTTTTTTTGGCTGCGCTGGGTCTTCGTCGCAGCACTCGAGCTCAGTAGTTGCAGAATGTGGGATCTTAGTTCCCTGACCAGGGATCAAACCCGGGCCCCCTGCATTGGGAGCATGGAGTCTTAGCCACTGGACCACCAGGGAAGTCCCTGTCCAGGCTTTTGAAATCTGACAGATCTGGACTTAAAGCCCAATTTCCAGGAATACTGCTTGAAAGCTGTTTGAACTTGGACGAGTTACTTAGCCTCCTTGAGACTACTTTTTATTCTATCCTAATAGCAGTACCTATTTCATAGGGTTGTTGAAGGATTAAAGATTGTGCTAAGTACTTGGTTAACTGAGTGCCTAGTAAGTAGTAGGCGCATAGTAGATGTTAGATATTATTGTTGTTTTCATCGACCAGTTATTACCAGTAAATTTTGTCTTAAGTAGTACTGCTATATTGATAATAGGTTTGTGTCTTCCTTATGTTTTTACAAGTGCCAGGGTCAGTGCCTGGCACATAGTAGACCCCTGATATTAGAAAGAATATTTTTGGTTATATAAAATGGGCTCATTCCATAAAAAGGACATTTACATTCTGAAATTTTAATATTTTATAACAAGGAAATTAATTACCAAAGACAATGGAATTTTGTTTGCTTTTTAACCACTGGCTCAAATACTTTTAGTTTAATTTTAATCTCACAATTTTCAACATAGTTATATATATTTTTTTGGTCAGGAAAAGGCTCCAAATAGCTCTTCTAACTGTCCTCCATCTACACCAACTCCTGATGCTTCTAAGCCTCGGAGAACGAAGCTTGCCTTTGACGACAGGTGAGATAAATATGATTTTTTATGCATTCAAGAAATCATTCCAGTCAGCATATAAAAAACTCATTTTAATTTCTGTCAGTAACCAGAAGAATTGATTGTGTTGTGATCACAGAATATTCAGATTTTAATTTGAAAGGCACCTAGTAGTCCAAGTATTGCTCCTTTAACTTATTAACTCCATGATTCTCACGGGGAATGTGAATAATGTACCTTCCAGTAGAATCTTACTGCTGCTGACTTTACTGTTTAAAATAAGGGCTTTCTTAAATAAGTAAGAGCAATGTTGGTTTTTTTCCCCTCCATTTTGATAAAAGGTTATTTTTCATACCCACATTTTGTTTACTCTCAATCTTTCAAACAACTTGGGTAAGTTAGCATTTAATACTAGGGAGTTTGATTTCTGTTTTCCTAGTAGAAAATTTGCCAAGTTGGCCAAAATGATTTATGCTCTTAACCCAATATAAACATTCATCAGAAAAAACTGAATTGAATGTTTAGTAATAGTTCATTTTCTTTACTTGAGGACATGAAAACTGAGGAATATTAGAGACTAAAGTGAACTAGTATTATGAAAATATTTACCATTTTACTTATAATAAAAATTTACATTGCAGAAATTATTCAGCAGACCATTATTTACAAGAAGCAAAAAAGCTAAAGCACAATGCAGATGCATTGGTATGTAAATATTCTTCTCACATTTGTATATTTAATCAAATTAACTTAAATCTTCATTTGTTCTCATAGTACATCAGTGTGGCTCTCATTTACCTTTATTCTCCTTTCTTCAGTCTGATAGGTTTGAGAAAGCTGTATACTATCTTGATGCTGTGGTATCTTTCATTGAATGTGGGAATGCATTAGAGAAAAATGCTCAGGAATCCAAATCCCCATTCCTTATGTATTCAGAGACGGTGGAGCTCATCAAGTAAGTGGGAAGACTTGCCACATCACTGGCGATAATATTTCTCTGGTCCTTCTAGGAAAAGACTAATATAATTATATACAGTAAAGCTAAAGAGGATCCTTAGTCCTTTATTGTCCTTGGATAAGGAGAACTAGACACTTCAGTGCAGCAGTCTCCAACCTTTTTGGCACCAAGGACTGGTTTTGTGGAAGACAATTTTTCCACAGACCGGGGGTGGGAGATGGTTTTGGGATGATTCAAGCGCATTACATTTATTGTGTACTTTATTATTATTACATTGTAATGTATAATGAAATAATTATGGAACTCATCATAATGCAGAATCAGTGGGAGCCCTGAGCTTGTTTTCCTGCAACTAGATGGTCCCATCTGGGGGTGATGGGAGACAGTGACACCCAAAGTGTGTTGCTTATGTCCAGTCTACTCTGTAAGATACAGCTTAATTGTCACTTGCCACTCACTGATAGGGTTTTGATATGAGTATGCAAGCAATTGATTTATTATGGTCTCTGTGCAGTCAAACCTCTCTGCTAATGAAAATCTGTATTTCCAGCCACTCCCCAGCGCTAGCATCACCGCCTCAGCTCTACCTCAGATCATTAGGCATTAGATTCTCATAAGGAGCACACAACCTAGATCCCGCATATGCGTAGTTCACAGTAGGGTTCATGATCCTATGAGAATCTAATGCCGCTGCTGATCTGACAGGAGGAGGAGCTCAGGTGGTAATGCGAATTATGGGGAGCAGCTGTAAATACAGATGAAGCTTCGCTCGCTCGCCCACTGCTCACCTCCTGCTGTGCTGCCCATTTCCTAACAGGCCACAGATCAGTACCAGTCCGTGGCCCGGGGGTTGGGGACCTCTGCTTTAGTGGGTATCTTTGCCTTTATTTAGGTTTGATTCTAATGTTTAGAGGACTAAAGAGGTCATAAGACAGATGAAGTATTACATTTTGTGTCATTTGTTTCTTATATTATCTCACAGATACACCATGAAGCTAAAGAATTACTTGGCACCAGATGCTACAGCTGCAGATAAAAGACTCACAGTACTTTGGTAAGTGTTGTGTGTTTTAGCCTCTGCTAGATGACAAAGCAGTTTCATAATGAATTGTGCTATGTTCTTCTGAAAGTTATCCTTGAATCTTCCTTCCATAACTCAGTCATAAATCTGTTCTTGATGGGTAAAGTAGAAAATAACTCAGAATTCCTACAGAAATATTTAAGTTGTTGTGAGTCTGATCCATTGCCCTCTTGGCAAAAGCCTTGGTAGAGGGGGACTGATATTAGAACTTTCTGTTGTCTTAAGTGGTCACTTTTTCAGGCTCTGGTTTTTTGGGGTTTTTTTTATATTTAACTATAGTTTATTTTTATTACTCTCAGACTTCTGTTATGTATTGAAGTAAAGGTGGACACTATAAAAAATCCAGGCTCTTCTTTTGGTAGCCTCTCTCTCCATTTACATATACATATACCTTACCTTAGGGAGCAAACATCTAGCTTGCTCAGGATAAAGAATATGGTTGGTTTGCTTGTTCCCAGAGAGATAGTTTATTTGTTGTGGGTATATACTTTACCTGGCACATGTTTAACAACTGGGAGTGCAGTCTTGGGAAAAACTGACATGGTCCTATTTGTCATGGAGTCTAGTGTCTAGTGTGAAAAAACGGAAAGTAATCAAATAACCACACAAGTATATGAATTAAGTACTTTGAAGGAAAAGTTTATGTAACTATAAGGGTAAAATGTAGGGATACTTAATCCTTAGGTAGAGGAAACATGTACACAGCTGGATAGTGGAAAGAAACTGGAAACTTTCTGTCAAGGAACTAAAAGACAGGGAGAAGTAAGTGAAAGTAACTGGAGAGGTAGGCAGTGATGATCATGCAGGGCCTTTGTAAGCCGCTTTGGGTTTATATATGTTACATCAGAATTGTAATATTCAGAGCCAGGAGTCAAGATGGCGGCATGGGAAGACGCGGAGTTAGCGTCTCCCCACAACTAGGGCGCCTGCCGGACGCTGGCGGGAGACCTTGACGCCCAAGGAGACGGGAGGAACCCCCAAGCGACCGGGTAGGACGTGGGGGGACTGAGGGGAGAGCAGAAGTGGAGGCAGGACAGGACTGTGCCGCTGAGGGGTGGCTGGGATGGGGGAGGGGTTCCCAAGCCCGGAGGGACCCTCGGGGGCTCGGATCAAGGGGGAGTGCACCTAGCGTTTCCCCTGCCCAGTTGGCCCAGGAAGCCTGCCCAGCTCTCAGGCCAGGTCCTATGCCCTCAGAGGCCCGCTCTGGGCTGTGTTGGTCCTGGGGGCGTAGGAGGGAGGGTGGGGGAGAACAGGAGAGGCAAGTGGGAGGGACCTTCCAGGACCTGAGGAGCAGGAGAGGTGAGGAGGGCATTTGCCCCGCCCACTCGGGGCAAACCAGAGGCACGCCTGGGCCCCTTCTGTTTTGTTGAGCCTAGGCCTGACCCCCGCCCCCCAGGGCCTTTTCCAGCCCTGTGGGTCCTAAACATAGGCCCTGCCCACAGCCTAAAAACCCCACCCCTGCCTAAGCCCCACCCACACAGCCAAGGCCTTTTCTCCTTTTTTTTTTCCCCTTCTCTTTTTTACTATTGTGGTTCTGTTTTACTTTCCAATTGTGGTTTCATCTATATTTTTATTTTTATATTCTTTCTAACATATCTGTTAGTTTCCTAGTCTAATTTTATTTTTCACTCTTTGTTATTGCTCTGCTATTTTTTTCTTTTTCTTTTTCTTTTTCTTTTTCTTTTTCTTTTTTTGCCACCCTGCACGGCTTGCAGGATCTTGGTTCACGAGCTGGGGATTGGGCCAAAGCTCCTACTGTGGGAGCTCCGAGTCCAAACCACTGGACTAACAGAGAACCTCAGACCCCAGGGAATATTCATCAGAGTGAGGTCTCCCAAAGGTCCTCATCTCAGCACCAAGACCCAGATCTACCCAACAGCCTACAAACTCCAGTGCTGGAAGCCTCAGGCCAAACAACCAGTAGACAGGAAAACAATCCCAACCATCAAAAGAAAAAAAAAAAAGAGAGAGACAGCAAAAAAAATATGTCACAGATGAAGGAGCAAGGTAAAAACCTACAAGACCAAATAAATGAAGAGGAAATAGGCAATCTACCTGAAAAAGAATTCAGAGTAATGATGGTAAAGATGATCCAGAATCTCGGAAATAGAATGGAGGCACAGATTGAGAAAATACAAGAAATGTTCAACAAAGATCTAGAAGACCTAAAGAACAAACAAACAGAGATGAACACCACAATAACTGAAATGAAAAATACAGAATCAATAACAGAATAGTTGAGGCAGAAGAACAAATAAGTGAGCTGGAAGACAGAATGGTGAAAGTAACTGCCAAGGAGCAGAATAAAGAAAAAAGAATGAAAAGAATTGAAGACAATCTCAGAGACCTCTGGGACAACACTAAATGCACCAACATTTGAATTATAGGGATCCCAGAAGCAGAAGAGAAAAAGAAAGAGTCTGAGAAAATATTTGAAGAGATTATAGTGGAAAACTTCCCTAACATGGGAAAGGAAATAGTAACCCAAGTTCAGGGAGCACAGAGAGTCCCATACAGGATAGACCCTAGGAGAAACACACCAAGACACATATTAATCAAACTAAGAAAAATTAAATTCAAAGAAAAAATACTAAAAACAGCAATGGAAAAGCAAAAAATAACATACAAAGGAATCCCCATAAGGTTATCAGCTGATTTTTCAGCAGAAACTCTGCAGGCCAGAAGGGAGTGGCAGGATATACTTAAGTGATGAAAGAGAATAACTTACAACCAAGATTACTCTACCTACCAAGGGTCTCATTCAGATTCAACGGAGAAATCAAAAGCTTTTCAGACAAGCAAAAGCTAAGAGAATTCAGCACCACCAAACCAGCTTTACAACAAATGGTAAAGGAACTTCTCTAAGTGGGAAACACAGAGAAGAAAAAGACCCACAAAAACAAACCCAAAACAATTAAGAAAATGGTAATAGGAACATACATATCAATAATAACCTTGAATGTAAATGGATTAAATGCTCCAACCAAAAGACACAGACTGGCTGAATGGATACAAAAACAAGACCCATATGTATGCTGTCTACAAGAGACCCACTTCAGACCTAGGGACACATACAGACAAAGTGAAGGGATGGAAAAAGATATTCCATGCAAATGGAAATCAAAAGAAAACTGGAGTAGCAATACTCATATCAGATAAAATAGACTTTAAAATAAAGACTGTTACAAGAGATAAGGAAGGACACTACATGATGATCAAGGGATCAATCCAAGAAGAAGATACAACAATTATAAATGTTTATGTACCCAACATAGGAGCACCTCAATACATAAGGCAAATGCTAACAACCATGAAAGGGGAAATCAACAGTAACACAATAATTGTAGGGGACTTTAACACCCCACTTACATCAATGGACAGCTCATCCAAACAGAAAATAAATAAGGAAACAAAATAAATAAGGAAACACAAGCTTTAAATGACACAATAGACCAGATAGGTTTGATTGATATTTATAGAACATTCCACCCTAAAGTGGCAGAATACACTTTCTTCTCAAGTGGATATGGAACATTCTCCAGGATAGATCACATCTTGGGTCACAAATCAAGCCTGGGAAAATTTAAGAAAATTGCAATCATATCAAGCATTTTTCTGACCACAATGCTATGAGATTGGAAGTCAGTTACAGGAAAAAAAACTGTAAAAAACACAAATACATGGAGGGTAAACAGTGTGCTACTCAGTAACCGAGAGATCACTGAAGAAATCAAATAAGAAATAAAAAAATACATGGAAACAAATAACAATGAAAACGTGACAACCCAAAACCTATGGGACTCAGCAAAAGCAGTTCTAAGAGGGAAGTTTATAGCAATTCAGTCTCACCTCAAGTAACAAGAAGAATCTCAAATAAACAATCTAACTCTATACCTAAAGCAACTGGAGAAAGAAGAACAAAGAAAACCCAAAGTCAGTAGAAGGAAAGAAATCATAAAGATCAGAGCAGAAATAAGTGAAATAGAAATGAAGAAAACAGTAGCAAAGATCAGTAAAACTAGAAGTTGGGGACTTCCCTGGTGGCGCGGTGGTTAAGAATCCGCCTGCCAATGCAGGAGACATGGGTTTGATCCCTGATCCAGGAAGATCCCATGTGCTGTGGAGCAACTAAGCCCTGTGCGCCACAACTACTGAGCCTATGCTCTAGAGCCTGCGAGCTACAACTACAGAGCCCACGCACCTAGAGCCCATGCTCCGCAACAGGAGAAGCCACCACGATGAGAAGCCCACATACCACAATGAAGAGTAGCCCCCGCTCACCACAACTAAAGAAAGCCTGCACACAGCAACAAAGACCCAATGCAGCCCATAAATAAATAAACAAATAAACAAAACTTAAAAGTTGGTTCTTTGAGAAGATAAACAAAATTGATAAACCCTTAGCCAGACTCATCAAGAAAAAAAGGGAGAGGATGCAAATCAATAAAATTAGAAATGAGAAAGAAGTCACAACTGACACTGCAGAAATACAAAGGATTATAAGAGACTACTACAAACAACTATATGCCAATAAAAATGGACAACCACGAAGAAATGGACAAATTCTTGGAAAGGTACTATTTTCCAAGACTGAACTAGGAAGAATTAGAAAATATAAACAGACCTATCACAAGTAATGAAATTGAAACTGAAATTAAAAATCTTCCAACAAACAAAAGTCCAGGACCAGATGGCTTCACAGGCGAGTTGTATCAAACATTTAGAGAAGAGCTAACGTCGATCCTTCTCAAACTCTTCCAAAAAATTGCAGAGGGAGGAACACTCCCAAATTCGTTCTATGAAGCCACCATCACCCTGATACCAAAACCAGAAAAAGATATCACAAGAAAAGAAAATGATAGACCAATATCACTGATGAACATAGATACAAAAACCCTGAACAAAATACTAGCAAACAGAATCCAACAACATATTAAAAGGATCATACACCATGATCAAGTGGGATGTATCCCAGGAATGCAAGGATTCTTCAATATACGCAAATCAATCAATGTGATACACCATATTAACAAACTGAAGAATAAAAACCATATGATCATCTCAATAGATGCAGAAAAAGCTTTTGACAAAATTCAACGCCCATTTATGATAAAAACTCTCCTGAAAGTGGGCATAGAGGGAACCTACCTCAACATAATAAAGGCCATATATGACAAACCCATAGCAAACATCATACTCAATGGTGAAAAACTGAAAGCATTTCCACTAAGATCAGGAAGAAGACAAGGGTGTCCACTCTCGCCACTCTTATTCAATATAGTTTTGGAAGTTCTAGCCACGGAAATCAGAAGAAAAAGAAATAAAAAGAATACAAATTGGAAAGGAAGTAAAACTGTCACTGTTTGCAGATACTATACATAGAAAATCCTAAAGATGCCACCAGAAAACTACTAGAACTATTCAGTGACTTTGGTAAGGTTGCAGGATACAAAATTAATGCACAGAAATCTCTGGCATTCCTATACACCAACAACGAAAAATCAGAGAAATTAAGGAAACACTCCCATTTACCATTGCAACAAAAAGAATAAAATACCTAGGAATAAACCTGGCTAAGGAGGCAAAAGACTTGTACTCAGAAAACTATAAAACACTGATGTAAGATATCAAAGATGACATAAGCAGATGCAGGAATATACCATGTTCTTGGATTGGAAGAATCAATATTGTGAAAATGATTATACTACCCAAAGCAATCTACGATTTAGTGCAGTCCCTATCAAACTACCAATGGCATTCTTCACAGAATTAGAACAAAAAATCTTACAATTCCTATGGAAACACAAAAGACCCTGAATAGCCAAAGCAGTCTTGAGAAAGAAAAACGGAGCTGGAGGAATCAGGCTCCCCGACTTCAAACTATACCATAAAGCTACAGTAATCAAGACAGTATGGTACTGGCACAAAAACAGAAGTATAGATCAATGGTACAGGATAGAAAGCCCAGAGATAAACCGACGCACATATGGTCACCTAATTTACGACAAAGGAGGCAAGAACGTATAATGGAGAAAAGACAGCCTCTTCAATAAGTGGTGCTGGGAAAACTGGACAGCTACATGTAAAAGGATGAAATTAGTACACTCCCTAACACCATACACAAAAATAAACTCCAGATGGATTAAAGACCTAAATGAAAGACCAGACACTATAAAACTCTTACAGGAAAAACACTCTTTGACATAAACCACAGATCTTTTTTGACCCACCTCCTATAGTAATGAAAATAAAAACAAAAATAAACAAATGGGACCTAATTAAACTTAAAAGCTTTTGCACACCAAAGGAAACCATAAACAAGACGAAAAGACAACCCTCAGAATGGGAGAAAGTATTTGCAAACAAAACAACGGACAAAGGATTAATCTCCAAAATGTACAAACAGCTCATGTAGCCCAATATTAAAAGAACAAACAACCCAATTAAAAAATGGGCAGAAGACCCAAACAGACATTTTACCAAAGAAGATGGATGGCCAAGAGGCACATAAAAAGATGCTCAACATCACTAATTATTAGAGAAATGTAAATCAAAACTACAATGATGTATCACCTCTCACCGGTCAGAATGACCATTGTCAAAAAATCTAGAAGCAGTAAATGCTGGAGAGGGTGTGGCGAAGAGGGAACCCTCCTGCACTGGTGGTGGGAATGTAAATTAATACAGCCACTATGGAGAACAGTATGGAGGTTCCTTTAAAAACTAAAAATAGTACTACCATATGACCCAGCAATCCGACCACTGGGCATGTACACTGAGGAAAGCATAATTCAAAAAGAGACATGTATCCCAATGTTCATTGCAGCACTATTTACAATAGCCAGGACATGGAAGGAACCTAAATGTCCATCGACAGGTGAATGGATAAAAAAGATGTGGCACATATATACAATGGAATATTACTCCGCCATAAAAATAAATGAAATTGAGTTATCTGTAGTGAGGTGGATGGACCTAGAGTCTGTCACACAGAGTGAAGTAAGTCAGAGAAAAACAAACACTGTATGCTAATGCATATATATGGAATCTAAAAAAAATGGTACTGATGAGCCTAGTGGCAGGGCAGGAATAAAGAGGCAGACAAGGAGAATGGACTTGAGGACATGGGGCGGGGGAGAGGGGAAGCTGAGGCAAAGTGAGAGTAGCATTGCCATATATACAGTACCGAATAAAATATTTAGCTAGTGGGAAGCAGCAGCATAGCACAGGGAGATCAGCTCGATGCTTTGTGAGGACCTAGAGGGGTGGGATAGGGAGGGTAGGAGGGAGGCTCAAGAGGGAGGGGACATGGGGAATATATGTATGCATATGGCTGATTCACTTTGTTGTACGACAGAAGCTAACACATCATTATGAAGCAATTATACTCCAATAAAGATGTATAAAAAAGAAAGAATTGTGATATTCATAGTTGAGTCCCTAGTTTTACTGTTTTACATTATTTATATTGTAATTTGATGTAGAGATTCTGCCCTGAAGAGATTTTTTTTTTTTTTTTTGCCACGCCATGTGGCCTGCGTGATCTTAGTTTCCTGACCAGGGATTGAACCCAGACGGTGGCCGTGAAAGCACTGAGTCCTAACCACTGGGCTGCCAGGCAATTCCCCCGCAGGGATTTTTTTAGTCCATATGTTATAATAACATGTTGGTGTCCTGTGGGTGAGGTTTTGATTTTTGAATGTCAACAAATAGGAGGCTAGTCCTAGGTCTCTTCCCCTTCCTTCCTCTCCCTAGGGTACCATATGTACCATAAGAAGATCACATCTTTTGGTTTTGCCTAAGAGTTAGTGTTGTCCTTATGCCATGGTCTGCTTCCATGAGCCAGTCATGTAGTCTGGCACGACGCAAAGGTTGTCTATACAGATGTGGCCAGAGTCTGTTGTCCTGGTGGTAAATAAGCTGCCCTTTTCCATTGGCTAGCCTGCGATGCCAGTCTTTGCTGTACCTGAGGCTATTCAAACTGAAGAAAGAAACTGCTCTGAAGTATTCAAAGACATTAACAGAGCACCTGAAGGTAAGTGTGCAAAAGAGGAGTATCTGTTTCCCAGGGGACAAAATTTATAAAGTCTCCTATCTCCACCCCAGAAGTGCCCTCGTGTTTTCCCTACCAGAGCAGGGGAGAAGCTACTATTTGGGAACTTTCAAATAGTTTGATGTTTAAACTGCACCCCTATCTGATTGTAGAACCTATGTAGCCATATTCAGTAACTCTTAATAATATTTCAGTAGATGTAGCCTATTTTTATCACAAAACCTAATTTATACTTTTTAAATGGTCTTTTGTTTTCACTACCATCCTTCCTTAAACTATTCTCTTAGTTTCCTAAAATATCTTCTTACGTTTTTTCATGATAGCACTACATAAGTCTTCCTAAAATTCTGCCCTGATTATGACTTGGAAACCTTTCGTAGCTTATCATTCCCTGCAGGGTCAAGTCAAGTCAAAGATTCTTACCCTGACCTGCAAGGCCCTCAAGATCTCTCTCTCTCTCTCTGTGTCGTTCTCTCGTTCCTTTTCTAAACCTTTGCGGTAGATAAACTATATGGGTCATATACATTCTCTTTTCTGCAGCCTTTGTACGTAGTATGACTTACCTCTCTTTGCCTTCTCCCCTGTTCTTTATCCATCTGAATGTTACTCTTTCTTTGTCTCTCCTTTTCAGTCTTCCAGAACACCCCAGCTCCCATCTAAATAACTTCCTTCTGTTGCACATTTACACACACACACACGTTTTGGTTTCTTAAGTTTGTAAACTTTCTTAAGATCACTACTAGCCCAATGCTTTTGAATATATTTAGTACTTCATAAGTAGGGTGTTTTTGTTTTTGTTTTTTATTAAGTACATTCTCTTTTCTCCACAGAATTCTTATAATAATTCTCAAGCACCATCACCAGGCTTGGGAAGGTGGGTAAATTTTATTCTATAAAATATTATATGACAAGTTTATTTATTTTTATGTAAAAGTGGAATGGGTTTGGCCACTTTCCAAAAATGGAAAGATGACAACTTTAAAAAAAAATTAAGGCCATGTCTAATAATGTATTTTTTAAAGTATTTTTTTCTGGTTTTTTTTTTTTAAGTTGAAAATATCATGAACATGATCTTAGATTAAAGAGGGGACATTTCACCTGCAGAAGTCTAAGTTTTTTACAGCACCTCAACCCTTCTTACAGTTTGATTTCTATGGCTAGCTGGGTTTTTATCACCTTGAGCTTATCTTTACTCATGTTTTGACACAAATCTAATAACAGTGGCATGATTATGGTTTCTCCTCCATTCCCACATCACTCCCAGCCCACCCACCCACAAAAAGGAGGAAAAACACCATGAAATCTTTTTTTTTCTAAGTTTATTTGTTCAATTATTGTGTTTATGCTAATCGACAGTCTGCCTTTTGCCTTTATGTATTTTCTTAAGCACATTTAAAGTGCTAAAAGTGCAGATAAAAATATTCTTAACAAATAGCTTTTCTCCCCTCAACTACTGTTTGATTTTCCTTTTTTTATGGTCTTGGGCTTTTTCAGAAATTTTAGTACTGCTGAAATGAACCTGCCAGATTTCAACATGTGTTTTCTAGGAAATGCTTAATTGACAGGAAGCTTGAGATGATTGCAGTTGATTGAGAAAGCTGTTCTTCTTTGTCAGCTCTGAATAAGTTGGTTAAACTAGGAAAGTACCAGAAATTATGGAGTTCAAAATAAGATGTTTCCATCTACTACCACATATTTTGTGTGTTAATTGTTAATACACCCAGCTTTCTATGAAACAGTTGGAAAGTACCTAATTATTTGCCCAAATAGGTGGAAAGTGTGTTGAGCTGGGAGTGAGATGATGTAGCTTCTAGGTCTTGGAACCGCTACTACTAAGGTGTATGACTTCCTCACTTCTTTCCCATCTTTTGTTCTGTTCCCGTTTGTTAAAGGAAAGAGTCTAGATAAAATGATAATTCACAGTGGTCTTCAGGGAGCTAAGTATTTATTTAAAAGAAATTGCACTTCTCTGGAAACTCTTCTAGTTTAAAAGAATCTTTAAATTTTAAAAGTCTTCATGTAGGAAGAGCCAGTAGTACATCGATTTCCTCACATTCACCATATTCATATGAATAAACTTCCTGTTTCTCTGTGTGTAGCAAAGCTGCTGGGATGCCTTCCCCTGTTTCTCCAAAGCTGTCACCAGGCAATTCGGGAAATTATTCTTCTGGGGCCAGTAGTGCTTCAGCAAGTGGTTCTTCAGTGACCATTCCACAGAGGATCCACCACATGGCAGCCAGCTATGTTCAGGTTACATCCAACTTCCTCTATGCCACCGAAATTTGGGACCAAGCTGAACAGCTTTCCAAAGAGCAAAAAGGTAGGGAGGTCTCTGAAGAGACTCTGAATGATGGAATTGTTAAAAAGAGCTTTTATGATATAGTTAAGTAAGTCTCTGGTATGCATTTAGTTTATTATCTAGTCTAGAGTTAATGACAATCAGTTTGCTGATTGCCATTGCTTATCAATCATGTGAATATACTGAATTCAGTCAAAAAATACCTTGCACTATAGTGGGGACACAAACTAAACAAAAAATAGTTTTTGGTCTAAGACAAAATATGCCTTTGTTCAGGCAAATTTAATTACAGCTTATACTGTAAAAGTAATAAAATGTATATTCTACTCTGGGATGGTTAACAGTAAATTTGGCTATGGGCATAGGATTACATCCAGACATCTTGTACATGTGAGATGTTTAATATATAAGAAAGCATGTTCATATTGGATTTTTAGGTATATTGGAAGAAACTTATATGATAAAAGAGACTACAAAATGAATAGACTTATAGCATTCTTTAATATTAGGTCATTTGAGGCCTTGCACCCTGTTTGTTATCTCCAAAACTAAGAACACTGAGAATTAGAAAGTATTAAGATCTTGGGAAAAGTACAAGATAAACACCATCTTATTTTAATAGATGCTTTTTTAGTAAATATGTGTGTGTAGCATCTATTCAGGCAGTTCCTTTGTAGAGAGACACTTGAAGTAGCCAATCAATCAAGTGTCCTTTTGTCACAGAGTATATTTAAATACTTATAGCATGAACAGGTAATCAGATGAAAATGAAAAACTCCTATCCCTAAAGAGGGATAATGGTGGGAGAAATGTAGAAGGGGAACCCCAACATGCAATAAAAAGTTGTGTTTTTGAAAACCTAATTTGTTTCTAAAATTTTAAATATTGTCAGTGCTACTCAGGAAAGGTTACAAGGCTGGAATTCTTCTTAAGTCATCCCTACTTTACATTCTTCTCCCTGATGCCAGTTTTCTAGCATCATTCTTCCTTTCCTTTCCCTCCCTCCCTCCATCCCTTCCCCCCTCACTTCCTTTCTTCTCTCCCCAGCTCCTTGCTTACACACTTACTTGCCTGCCTGCCTGCCTGCCCACCTACCTATTGTATGGCAGTTTGCAAACATTGACTAAAGGAAAGAGAATGGTATAATGAACCCCATGTACCTTTTACTCAAGTTCAGCTTCAACATGTTTTGCTAATCCTGTTTTATCTTTCCCCCCGACTGCCCCCCACCGCCCCTCGTCCTACTTTTCTTTACCTGGTGTATTTTAAAGCATGTATCAGATAACGACGTTTCACCTGAACATACTTTGGTATGCATCCTTAGGTGATAAGGAGTTTTCAAAAACATGACCGCCATGCCTTTATCACAGCCACCAAAATTAACAGTAACTCCTTTATGTCATCTAAGACATAGTCTCCCATCAGATTTCCCTATTGTCTCAAATATGCCTTTTTTTTTTAACAGTTGGGTTTGTTTCAAACAGGATCCAAACATTCATTAATCAGCCTCAAGTATCTCCCTCTCCTCCTCTTTTTTTTTGGGGGGTGGGGGGGCAGGCATGCCATTGATGTCAAGGAGAAACTGCAGCATAGAATGTGTCATAGTCTAGATTTGGCTCATTACTTCTTCATTGTACATTTAGCTTGCTCTTCTGTCCCCCTCATTTCGTTCATGCTGATAGTTATATCTTGAGACTTGATTAGATTCAAGTTCATTATTTTAGATAAGAACTTTTCATAGGTGTTACTCTGTATTTCCTATTACATCATATTACGAGGCATGTTAATGGTTATCCCTTTTTTAGTGTCAGTAAGATTTGACCATTGATTCATTCAGATGGTGTCGGCCTGACTCAGTTTGATGTAAGATTCCCTATTAAACTTTAACTTAGGCTTTTAGCATCCATTGATGGTCATCACCTACATGTGCTATTCCATTAGGAAACAGAAAATTCATCAGGAACTTATTAACTGGAATTCTATAAAGAAGATTCTTTTCTCCTCAACTGTTTGATTACTTCTTATCTTGTTTAAGTATACTGAGGTCTTTGTCATCACTGCACATGTAAAAATTCTCCTTACTGAGTCCTACATCCGTCTTCTTCCAAAATTGCTTTGGGTTCAAATGTCAGGATATTATCATTCCTTCCTCCTCTCTGTACCCTGCCTTACATGCACATCAGTCTGTATTTGTTCACATAGGAAGAATCCTTTCATTTCAGTCTCTTACATTTTTAAACTACTGTCTAAAACATGAGATTTAATGTATCAAAGTTGCATGACATGTGATTATAGCAGAAAGGTTGTCTAACCTCACAGTGGCTCTTATGGGGAAACATGCAGATAACATCCGCCTTTTTTGTACCACTTGCTTCTTATACAAAAACAGTACACAGAGAATGTTTTGAGTAATAGTACATTGTAGAATTAGGTCTCCATTTTAATAGTGTTTGCTGCATACTAGCAATTTCCATCAGTGACATTTTGTTTATATGTATAACTCTTAATTCCTGACCATATGGTCTTTTAAAAATGTTTTGTGACTTAGGGAAAAAATATAACTTGAGAGACTATGGGATGATTTGTTTTAAAACACGAAGAGTTATTTTAGTGCAGGAGGGAGTGCTTTTTACTTTATATGAATAGTATTTTCCAGTCTAGACTAAAAACTTTATAAAGCACTGATTCAAAAGAGTGTGCATCATTTAATAAGTGTTTTTGGTTTTCTAGAATTCTTTGCTGAACTGGATAAAGTAATGGGTCCTCTCATCTTTAACGCAAGCATCATGACAGACCTAGTTCGTTATACCCGGCAGGGACTGCACTGGCTTCGCCAGGATGCCAAGTTGATATCCTGAACTGAACACATTCTTGTTGCCTCTGATTTTCTCCACAACACTGTGTCACATCACGAAGGAAAACTGCCGTAACATACCACCTAGTCGACACTAAGAATGAGGAATGGTTTTCTCCTCCCTAGTTCATGTGTTGTTTTTTATAACCCAAAGCCATCATGTAGTTTGACCCCTTCAATATTCCCAATATGAAAAATTATTTAAATTCTTTTAAATCTGCAGCACGTTGATAAGCTGGTTTCAATGATCTGTAATAAGATTGAAGTTTCGGTTGCAATTCATAACTAATCAGTTGAAATTCTATTTATTTTAATTTTTTTAAGTGCCCAGATTGGGGCTAGTTTAAAACTTAGTTATTTCTGCCTATAAATTTACTCTGTTGAATATTTTGTGTAAATTTAATGTAGGCATTTTTATTTATATACTTTGGGAGCTTTGTTACCTAAAAATAATGTCTTTTTGTGGTAACTCTTCTAAGAGTAAGAGTTGGTTCATCTAGAATGTGGACATGTTCTTCCTACACCTACTACCTGATATTACTTCAGATCTTAAGTACAATTTTATTATTGCAGAATTTATACTTAGTATTAAGGATATTCTTCTACACATGAAAAATCACTTAACTATGAGAAGATGGCGTTCTACATGGATGTAAAATGAAATGTGTCTGATTTGGTATGCATTATTTCAAGAACTGTGAACATGTGTTAATAACACTATAGCAATCACAAGGTGACTATAACTTGCATTTAATGCATTACAAAAGAGGGCAGGCAAACTTTCTAGGAGAAGCATATCATGTGAAGGGTTTCATAAAAGGACAATCTTGAACCTTATGGATTTTATTAAAACCATGTTTTTTGTTTTTTGGGGTTTTTTGTTACTAATAATTTGACACTTAACTGAAACAGAATAAGTTACTGTTGAACAAAGGATGATCTAACTCCTGAGCGTTGCTGCCTATATCTCTTGCATTGATGATGTTTGTAGGGTAAAATCTCTCTTCAGAATTCTAACTTAAAACTTTTTTCCCACACTAGATTGTGATGCTCTGATAGGAGCATTCAGTGACTGATGTAGGAATGGGCTGGAGCTTTGGTGTGTGTGCTCTTGCTATACAACTGAGAGTTCTAATGCCTGATGTAGAGATGATCAGTTTCTCCTTTTAAACCTGTCTTGTGTTTACTGCCTTTGTATTATGAAGGCCCTCATCAATGATGTATGTTTCTGATGGGATCAGAAAATTCACACTAGAAAAGTACCTAACTTGGTTCAGTATGAGTTCTCTTGGGAAGGGGAGGGAAGCAGGGGTAGAGCTTGAGAAGCCAGCTCTGTAAGAGTTGTATATCAAAGTACCTTTCCCTATAAGGTGCATATAGGAGTCAAAAGTGAGAAATATACCTTCTATCTTTTGTTTTTAGTGCCCCTATCATGTCTGGTGTGCCTTAAATCTTACCTTTAAATGAAGAGTCTATGGATTGTTTACAGATGAAGTTTTACACTAGTTGCAGCTCACCCATATGGTTGGTATTCTGTAGTAATAATGTTAAATTCTCTTTCCTTTTCAATCGTCCTTTAGGGTCACATAAAGATTAATTCTTTCAGAAAAGCTAATGCTTTGGTACATGACTTAGTCTAACCTATTGGGTAATGCTGCTTTAAAAAATAGTTTGTCCTTCTCCCAGTTCCAAAAATGAATCCATCCAATCAGAAAAAAGGATTGCCCTGCTATTTATAGATGATTGCTAAGGCTTGAAATGGGAAAGAAGGGATAGAAAATCTCCAAGCCCAGTGGTATAGTGACTCCTCTGTGTCTGAGTCTACACTTATTTATGAAGCTAGTGAACTTTCATTGTCCTGTGGCCTCATATAGAGCTTCTTAATGGTTTTGTACCTCAAGTTGTTTTTGCATATCACTGAAGATTCAGATCTCCAAATTATGCTGAATTTAACAATTTTCCCTTGGAGAAATTGCCTCTGATACCTTGCTAACTTAATCTTAGTGTGTTTTAGGAACAGTTTTCCTTAAGAGGACAGCTTCTCAGTGATCGTTATTCAGTAAGAAACTTGCCACAGTTAATCAAGTAGATGTTTGTCCTGTTCTTCTCTGATTTCTCTGACTCTGATTCCTTAATTTTCCGTGATTTCTTAGAAATGGATAAAGGATCCTCTGAGCTTTTAGACTTCCAGCAACAGCAGCCAGTGGGGCACTTCTGAGTTCCAGTGTGTTCTAGTCTCTTGTGGGTCCTGAGAGGTAGCAGGAGCACTTCCCAGATCACAGTGATAATTTGTTAAAGCAGAATTTCCTGCATGTTTTTTGGTGCTGTGCTAAAGTACTCTCTCTCTAAAACTGTGTTAATTCTTGGAAAATGAATTTTTACAAGCTTTTCATTGTTGAGGGTTTTTCCCACCAGGTGGTAATGGGCAGTGGATCAAAATCCTTTTCTAAATAATTGAATTTTCAGTGTAATAGTCTCTGGAAACACCACTCCCTCTCCTCTGTGTCCATCTCCTCAGAAGTTCTGTCTGTCTTCATCTGTTCCAGCACATACTTTGCACTCCTTCACAGGCGACCATTCCTTCTTCCTCAGTAGGTGTCTTCAGTGTTCTCTAACTATTTACAACTGATTTTGACAAATAGCTAAAAACTTACTTAGTCTGAGACTTGTATTTAATATAGTTAATTATAAAAATAGCAGCTATTTAAAAAATTACTCTGTTGACTGCTCTAAGACCACACTTGTATGCCAGGAGGCAGCAGCCTACCCCACTGGACTCTTTACAGGCAACCAACGAACATATTACGGTGGATGAAGTTGTCACATGGTATAGTCTTGCCCGGCCTAGGCTGGGCTGTGGGGAGCACTCCCCTCCAGGTGATTCAAGCTTCCTCAGTCCAGCCCAGGTCCAGTCTGGCTGGGGAGCATTCAGCCCATTTCTTGCCTCAGTGCCACCTTTTTCTGGGCAAGTAGTTAAGAATTGACTTTATAAGCAACAAGTACTTCAGATAAATTTACAGCTGTAGTTGCTGAAGAGTAGAGAAGGTTGAGCATCACTAGTGTAACTCTCCAGTGTAAAAGCTGTCTAGAGTAACGTGTGCACGTGCCCACACATGCCTGTGCTCTGTGGGGCTCTCACGCTGGTGGATCCACAGGCATCTGGGTTGCACTTTGAACGACACACTTATGGCTTTATTAGGTTCGCTGCTGTTGTTGTTGTTTAATCGTTGTTTGTTTCTTTTCATTAAAGAAAGGTTTAATCAGCTAGATCAGACAGCACCATTTTTATATTTAATGACAGTAACCTCGAGAAATTACCTTATTGAATAAGCTTGCATTGTGAAGCAAGAGCCTGCAAAACACACCTGTTCTAAGTGAAATTTCTGGCTCTGGAGGCCAGCAGCACTCTGCGGAGTTTCAGCACAGCCCGTGATCGCTCCAGCCAGTGATGCCTAGTTGTGCAGGGGAGAGGTACGCTGTGCACTCTTGTAAGTGTGAGGGTATGCAACTTTGGATTTTAAAATTATGTACACGTACACACTTTATATATATGTATGTATGTATGTATGAAAACATGAAGTTAGTTTGTCAAAAATGTGTGTGTTTAGTATTTTAGCTTAGTGCAACTATTTCCACATTATTTATTAAATTGATCTAAGACACTTTCTTGTTGACACCTTGAATATTAATGTTCAAGGGTGCAATGTATATTCCTTTTAGATTGTTAAAGCTTAATTACTATGATTTGTAGTAAATTAACTTTTAAAATATATTTGAGCCCTTCCGTAGTGTAGTAGGGCTCTTACAGGGTGGGAAGGATTTTAATTTTCCAGTTGCTAATTGAACAAAAGGGCCTCATAATGTATTTTGAATTATAGAAGTTTGCCTCTGGGTCCCACGAACATCTACTGGGAATGATGTTTTAGGCAGATTGTGATGATTTTTTATTTTTCCTAAATAAATTGGGAAGCAAAACATTTCAAATCCATATAGATTCCTATAACTCATATTCCCTAATTATGTGGAACACAGATTTCATTTCAATTTCATGTATCTATGTGTTGGAGAGGCAGACTTTTTTCCAATAATAAATAATATTGCACATCTAAGGTTGCTCTTCAGTAAAATAAACAGAAAAGTATTGAATGACTTAGAATACGTAGTGACAAGAGGCCAAATTGTTCATGTTTGTGAGCATATCTTTCACATATTTACTAATAGAGAAATTCATTTTAGACCCCTAGACCCTGTAACTAAGCCGGCAAGTGATAGGAAGTAAGTTATTAACAGTTGGTAAAGCGGATACAGATTCTATTTACTCGAACCATATGGTTAATTAAAAAGAACTTACAGTCTCCACAAAAGCGAATAGAAAGAATATCTCAGTCTCTTCTGTTTGATGGAATTTGGTCACAGAATAAGGCATTAGAGTTAAGTCTAAACCAAGTCTTATAATCTTTAAGCAACCTAAAATAGCAACCTAAGTAATTGTCATATAATGAAGTTGACTTTCAGGAATGTCAGCTTGGACCTCTCCTTGCCACCATTGCTCAGCTAAGCATAAATTCCCATTTTTAAAAAGAAACAGCTAAAAAGCTCTCTAAATGAGCATGGGGGAAAAAGCTCTCACCCAGAAATTCTAGTAATATTCAGTTTTGACCTCTTACTGCTTCCACATAGGGTTTCTTTTCAGCTTTTATCCATTGGAATTTTCTACCTGCTGTGTTCCTCTCTGGAAAATATCTATTTGGAAATGCTGCCTTTCAAATCAATGCCATGATTATCCATACTGTTGAGTTTGTTGTTGCTGTTCAAGAAGTGTCCCCATTTTACAACTTTATGCACACACCTGGCAAATCATTGACATGAGCATTCAGCAGTACTGGGGTCGGGGCGGGGTGGGGCGGGACGGGGCTCACCAACAGAGCTGGCCCAGGTGGTAGTGCCTAAAAAGGCATCACCCTTGAAGACCAGATGTAGGGTTGGTAAGCACAGTTATGAAAATTTCTATCTAGCCTCCGTTTTGAATGGTTTTAGGAAATTTTGTATATGGAGGATGGAAATACTTATATATTTATTGAAAATTCTTTTATTTGAAATTAAAATTATTTGGTGAATAATGGTTTGATATTTGGGGAGGGTTTTGGAGGGGAGGTAATGCCGCTGATAAAAGCCTTGTTGATTCTGCAGAAAGGTACTGTTAGTGTCTGATAGAATGCCTTTGTTTTGTACATGATCCAAATCTTTGTTTTACATTTCTTTTATCCAAAATAGTTTAGGCATCTGACATTTTCAACCAAAATTTCAGTTATATACTGTGATTTTTATTTGTTGTAATAAAATTTCAGAGGTACTTTGGGGCTCAAAAGCTAGGATTTCTAAGTCAGTATGTGCATTTCACATAACAAAGCTGTTAATGGTGAGCAAAGTATTATATACTAACTAGATTTTTCCACATCTGTATAGTATATTATATGTATTTTGTGGTATTGAGATTATAGAAAGTTTAGAGTGTCAAACATGCGTTTAATGTGTATTTTTAAACAAATTTATGGCAATTAAAATATTTGGAGACAAGGGTATCACATTTCAATTTGTAAAGATCTTTTTAACTCTACTGTGTCATTAAGATGCTTTGTATAATGCCAAACCATAGCTGGAGAAACGAAGTTTAATAAATATCAAATAGATTTTCCGTATTAAAGTTTATAAACACTGCTCTCTACACTTCTTCAACTCCTACTTTGCCCTTTCCGTGTAACTTCTGTTTCGTATTTTAGGGTCCAGTGCTACTCTTCTTTAAAAGTCTGGTCCCATCAGTCCAGGTCTTAATTTCTGATTATAGAAATTCTGAACTGGCTGGCCATGGGTCCTTCTGCATAGATCAGAATTCACCCTGCTCCAGCAGAAATCTCATACACATCCTTTTTGTTATTCTTGGTGGCTTGGGCTTTTATCGTTTCATTTTCTTCCAGTTCTCTGTTCATAGACAAACTAGGGCACATCGTCAGGTACTGAGTGCCAATATCGCCTATCTTTTGACACCTCACTGAAATGTTCTTTACATGGAGTGAAGGGTTAGGATCCAGGGCCATAGTTTATGAACTTGCCGAGGTTAGTCACTAGCTATTAGTAAACTTTTGCCTTTAGCCTGCCATTGTGTTATTTCTTCAAGAAATGTTAACTCTCACTGCGCTTTCCGGATTGAGAAGTTAACACGTTATTATTAGGCAATGCTGGGTTTTCTATAGTATACAAAATAAATCCTTCTTCCCCTCAAAAGCATGAATTCCAGGCTGCCAGAATCTCAGTTTGAGACATTTAATAGTATACATAGAAAAATAAACTCTTAAGTTGACAAGTTTAGTTATGCTTATCTGCATATCAACATTCCAAGAAGAAACGGAGACCAATTTAAAGCATACACCTGTCTTTAAACATTTAAAAACACAACATTGCTTCACTTAAGTGCCTCCAACCAAATGCAGTTAATCAATATTCCATAGAACGGAGCATTGTTGTAGGTAAGTGCTGTCCTCTTTTCCCCTGGTGTATACATCATTCCTGGGCCACACTTAGGGAACAGCGTCTTTTTCTAAGGGAAAAGAAAAGGTGATTTTTAAGACAGAGGTCTAGCAGTGCCCAGAGCCACCTCTACTGCATTTCCTTCCTCTGCTTGATATCCAGTCTCAGGGTAGAGCAAAGAAAGGAAAGGCACTACTCTTTTCATGGTACCTGTGTGGAGCCGTTCTTGGCTCTTTTAACTCTTGAGGGATTCTCCCCCGTGGAGCTCCCACCTCAACCCAGGCACTCTTCCACCCCAACTTTATTTTCAGGTCTGTGTATGTGCTGATCTCTCCTTTGCGCAGCTTCCCAGGCCTCTTGGGCCCAGGTTTGTGGAGTACCTGCATAGCCTTGTGATACATTCAGAATCATCCCGACAGGAGGCTCCAATGGGCCTGAGGGAAACCCCTCTCCAAAATGGGGTCATTCTCCTCAGCCTTCTCTTTGCTGAACTCAGTTCTGGTACTGGGGAGTCATGTACCTGTAGGACAAAGACAGATTCACCTCAGGTACGGAAGAGTTGAAACCTTGCTGTACAACTTGGAATAATGATCACCTCCCCCAGATGCTGTAGACTCAGAGCAGAGGGCCCATTCCTCAGGACTGAGGCTGGCGCTCAAGGTCTGCTTACAGTTCTTCCACCACCACTACCATCCCCAGCTACCCGCGTATGTATCCTTCTCTTCTTACCTGGCCTAACAGAAACAGGCAGACCAGGAGTACTGCAAAGAGTTTGAGGTGCCACATCTCAGTAGATGGGATATTGGATCCTGAAGGCTGGGGACAGTTCCCACTTCCTTTTATAGATAGATCTGCCTCTTCTATGGTTGCCAAGTGAGATGGGGGCAAAGTTTATATTTGCAGTCAGGGTCAATTTAATAAGTTAATGTCTACCAGAGAGGAATGTGCTCAAGGCCTGCCTTTCAGGCACGTAGTATTTACTGATCCCTCATCTGGACTTTGAGTGATCGTGTTGCTGGCATGGACCTTTTCACCCATTTTGCCAAAAGTCAGCACTACCTCCTCCCCTTTGAATAGCCACGTGAAGCCATTGAGGGAGACCAGGCACCTGGCCACGTTTTGATTCCAAAATAGCTCAGTGAGATCACTCTAGTCAAAACAGAATTCTAATAATGAGGTCTTCAGAAATAGTGTTGACCCCTTTCAGCCTTGTCTAGGAAAGAAGCACTCATCTATTTTGTTACAGGCACTTGGATAAGGCCCTTATCTCCCTTCTGTGGGAGGATACTTCAGCAAGCATGGTCTACAAGTGCCCCAGATCCCCATTTGTATAGATGGACTATCACCCTAATTATTTGTTCCACATCATCTCTGTAAAGAATGGAAACCCAGCTGCAGGAAGTTCAAAGTCTGGCCTACCTGCCATCTCCCAGGGGAAGGGCGATCAGGACTGACTGGTGGTGTTTCAGTCATGGGTGAACTGAATGAATAAGTATAGGTTGACTTTGTTTCCTTTTTTAAAATGTGAATGAGGAGATAGCAGGGGCCCCTAAATCAGTGAGAGAGCTTGATGGTGGTGATAAACATTGTCAACCTTGAATTACTAGCTTTCTTGCCAGTAGCTGACTGGGCCTTTTACAGAGCACATCCTTCCAGCAGCCTCAGGGAAGCAGGCACAGGGCTGAGATCTCTCCAAAGCCCAAAACATTGTCACCTTAAGTAGGAACCGACACAAGTTTCTAGACCAAGAAAGAGCATGTACCTAAACCATGAGTAGTTATGGGTACTCGTAATGACATAGACATTTTAATAAATTTGTGGGGAAAGGTGTGAATTCTGAGTAAGGAGATATATAGGACTTCAGATTTTCCTATAACCTGGAAGGAAAAGCCAAGAAGACAAATGCAACAAGATTTTTTTTTCTGCCTTGTGTCTCCCTGAACACCTGGCTGATACCTCTTCCCAAAGCCCTTCTCATCTTCACAGGTTGGATATGTGGTGAGGGCCTGCCTGTTCCCCAAGGAAAAGTGGAGGAGGTGTGGCACAGCTGAAGGTGGGACAGGACAGTCACGAATCCTCTTGCCAAGGGAGAAGAGGGTGGTATGGTGGGCCTCAGAGCTGGGATTGGGCGGGGTGTGACTCCACAGATGTGTCTGCCTGGTTCCAGTCCTCTCAGGACCAGGCAAGGCCTGGAGGGAGATACCACTGCTTGCACTTAAGGAACATGGAGAAGCAGAACTATGCCAAACTCACCTAAGCAATCCTGCAATTTTGAGACTAGTTAGCTGTTCCTTGCCTTTACTCCTGAGCTTTGATACAGAATGACCCCAAGTAGGGGCTTAACTAGAACTTTTGTGGGGTGGGGAAGAGGCTGTGTGGTGACCTAGTGAACACTGGGTAAGAACACAAATCTGATTACGTAAGTGAAAGACTGAACAGCATGATATCCTAGAGCCAGTTGGGTCTGTGGACTGAGTGCCAGCCTCCCGTTAATGAGCCTAGACTGATGTGCCAAATGGGATTTGGAAAGTGCTGATTCCAAAGATGGATACTTTCTCCTAATCCTCCATTTCTGCCTTCCTGTATTTCAAGGAAAATCAAAGTAGCCTTTTGTATTAACTTATAAAGCCAATACCACAGCCAAGGATAAGGGCCTGAGGCTCTGGGCCCTCTCTGTGCATGGGGAGAAGAAGGACTATTCATCGTCATGGGTGTGACAACACTGCAGAAGCCTTTGTAGCTCAAGCCTCTCTCTCTCTCTCTCTTTTTTTTTTTTTTTTTTGGCCTCACCGCAAGGTTTGCAGGATCTTAGTTCCTCGACCAGGGATGGAGCTCGCGCCCCCTGCGGTGGAAGCGCAGAGTCTCAACGACTGGACCGTCCGGGAAGTCCCTTAAGCCTCTATCTTGTATGCCATCCCTCCTCCCAAAAGAAAAGATCCATTAGTTACTGCCTGTGGAAGGAATCACTGTGAGGGAGAGTATTTCATGTGTCTACAAACTCTGTAGTTGTTTTGTTTAAATATGGAGCAAAATCAAACTTTTAAAAGCAAAGCAGCATCCAAACAGCATTAAACTGAAGTGACAGAAGTTGCCCACAGCCATCCCACATCCCTTGAGTAGCTGTGAAGGCCTATTCCTAACATTAAAAAATAAAAATTGTAAAAGTCCAGGGGCTCTCTACAATCAAGTATTTTGCTGAATGAGTCAACCCAAAGTACATGTTCCTTCCTCCAGCAGAAAGGTCTAGGCGGCCATAAGGAGAAATGCTTGGTTGGGAGGCAGGAGCCGGGGGCCCAGGTAGGGTAGCTGACCAGATGCCAGCCCTGCCCCTCTTTGGGCTTTAGTTTCTTGTTCTGTCAATGAGATGGGAGCATATCTCTGAGGCCCCTCAGGCACTGACATTTGGGGGTTCAAATAATTAATTTAGAAGAAGAAAGTGAGACTGAAGCATGTTTGATAGCTTACAGCTTGGAAACTCTGAATACAACTCTGAGGGATTTTCTGTTTCTGAGGTAAGTGCCTAGGGTGAAATGGGAGACAGAGTGTGTAGCTACATGAGCAGCTATTTGAAACAGGTAGAGGGGAGATCTTGAAGGGCTTGACAGTAATTGGAAACTTTTTTGCCGTCCCTGAGCAGGAGATGCCTAATGAAAAATGAAAGTCTCTGAAATGGAAAGACTTTTCCAGGTAAAACTTCAACGAAGGGTCAAAGTGTATTTGCTCAATCGCTGGCTAGAACTGGCACGGACTTCTGGGCCTGCATCTCTGGGACTGTATTGGCCGACGGAAGAATCCCCTTTGCTGCATTCTGCAGACCAGAGATAAAAGTCCTTGTGGGAGCAGGTGCACTGCCGGGGAAAAGAAGGGCCAAATGAACACGTGATTGTGCCCCAGCAGCAGGTGAAGGAGCCACACCCTGGCTGGAGGCTCCAGGTGGGTGGGTTATAGGCATAGAGGCCCACAACAGTGATCCCTCTTAAGAGACTTCACCCATTTTCCTTTTCTTTATGGATTTCTACAGATAAACCATAAAATGATCCCAGATCCCATATCATGTACAGGAGCACTGAGCTATAACTCACATTCCACACCATCCACCAGCCCCATGCCACCCCCCCACAGGACCCTGCTACACAGAGCTCTGGGTCTCCAAGCGTAGAGAGGGGAGCCCCTTGGTGAGGGACAGGCTTAAAGCAGCCTTTACCAATTTTATCTAAAAGCAGAAGCTTAGCACGTGCAAGGGCTTATAGGACAGTCTTCTCAGTAGAGCACTCCTGGGATAAAAGGTTTCAGACCAAGAGGCTCAGTGCCTGGTCTGGGCTAAGAAAGGGTCAGTTTGATTTCGGGCTGGTATCTCCAAAGGACTCAAAAGAACCAGAATAAAAGTCTAAGGGTAACATGAAGCCAAGATATGGGACAAGGAAGGGTGGCCATAGTCCCTAGGAAGCTTGGGGCTAAAAGTGGAGGGAAAAAAAAACAGATATCAATGGCCTGTCAAGGCAGTGATCGATCCTCCCCTGGCAGGTGAACCTGTTCAAACTATGGAAGGTTAAGGATGCATTTACACCTTCTTCAGGTCCACAGCTTTCACCAGATTCTCAAAGGAATCTATAACCCATATACGTTGCAGATCAGGCAGCAAGCTCTGGGAATAAACTTGGACAAAAAGCCAAACAGGAAAATTAGACTATGTTTGGTGAGACAAGAGTTTTCATCACACCGCTGTCCTTTGTTAAGCCTGTACCACCCTGCCAGACTCTTACATGCCACTCATTTCACTGTTACCTCAGGCCTATGGCTTTGTCTTAATACATCTATTTTACGGATGTGAAGCTCACAGCTAAGGAATGAGGGTTTCTTGCCTTTATCACACATTGAGGAAGCAAGAGTTAAAGGATATGGGCCCAAGTCTGTCAGTCTCAGCTGTACCTCCTTCTCCTGCCTCACAATCAGTGCCATCTTACTGATTTTTGTTTTGCTTTAAGGTAGTTTTGGTTCCTGAAAGGCAGGAACAATCATTAGAATAAGAAGGAAAGACACATCCTGGGCCAGATGCTGAGCTGCCCTGTGAAAGTTGCTGCTCTGGACCAGCAGGAAATCTCCTTAGAAGAGAGGAAGTTTCTAGAAATGGAGCAGGGGAACCAGAAGCATAAAACTGCCAACACCTACCTGCACCATCTCCTGGTGAAGGGAAAAGGGTCTTTTCCACTAGAAAGATAATTCAGAGGCTCTAAGACAGGGGTAAACATTTTCTATAAAGGGTCAGAGAGTAAATATTTTAGGCTTCATGGGCCACACACGGCTAAAAAGCACTGTTAGCAACCTGGTACAAACACAGCCAGCTTGCTGACCCCAGCTCTAGAGGCAAAGGGGTCATCTCACTCTTTCCTTTCATAGCTGACTTCCTATCATGTGGTACAGCACAGCTTTAAGAGCACAAACTTTAGTGCTCTACCACTCACTAGCTGTATAATTTGAGGCAAATTACTTGACCTCTCTGTGCCTGTGTCCTCATCTGCAAAATGAGTGTAATAGTGATACTTCAAAGGTAGTTTTGAAGGAAAAAACCCCGAAAAACCAAAGGTAGTTGTGAGGTTTAAAAGAACTTATTTGTGTAAAGGGCTAAGAAGAGTACCTGACACACTGTAATTACCAGATTTTATTGTCCGTATGGAAGCAGTGGAAGCATGGAAGCAGGGAGCCAACATTACCCACAGTCGACGCCATCCACAACTGTTCAACTACAGGAGTAGCTGCAGCTACATTCTTGTAGGTTATAGAACAAGGAGCGAGCTACAATCCTTCACCAAACTCAAACTAGCCAAAACGGTTCAGGACTCATGCTGGGAAGGGGAATTCATGAACTTG
Organism: Eschrichtius robustus; assembly: GCF_028021215.1. Classification (NCBI taxonomy): domain Eukaryota; kingdom Metazoa; phylum Chordata; class Mammalia; order Artiodactyla; family Eschrichtiidae; genus Eschrichtius; species Eschrichtius robustus. Next base: position 110,655,205 of record NC_090825.1, on the reverse strand, counting down.
AAAAGTAGCAGTCACATCCAAGGACTCTGCTCACACAAAACGCAAAATCACAACAGTGCAGCCTATAATAAGTTTATTGTGTCTTCAAGACACTAAATGTAGACTCCTCTCCCAGAGAAGGGTCTTTCAGAGACAAGAAACTATTATCCAGATGAGTTGCTCATTTGTCATTTTCATACGCAGCTGGATTCTTCCTCTTGGATTTCTCAAACTCCTGTGTTCCCCATGTGTAGACAAGATAAAACACTACGAATGCTATAAAAATAATAAATGAAAATAAGCAGTGAGCACTTACAAGACACATGGATCTCAGTCCTCTTTTCTGACTCAACATATTCTGCCTTCCTGTCTCTAGATTTTAAGAAACCACTCTTAAACGAGACGATCAAGAAAGGTTACATTACAAACCCATTTTTACAGGTGTGTAAAAGAAAGGGGTTTACCCAGGAAAATTTGTGACCAACTCTTCCCTATTGCTCCCCTGTTGCACATTTTAAAGTATTTTAATGAGATAACTGAGATCAAATTCACATAAGCTTCATCATTTAACCATTTTGAAACGTACACTTCTGTGGGTTTTAGCAAAGTCACAATGTTGTGCAACTATCATCACTATCTGCTGCACCTTTAACACAAGACAGTTCATCGCTAAGAAGTGGGTAAAGATGACCTCAGAGGGAGACGCTGGAGTCACACAACTGACCTTGGGCCAGTCATTTAAGCTGTGACTCACCTCCCTCATCTATAAGATGGGGAGGATATGACCAGTTCAACGGCATTCAGGACTATTCAATGAGAAAACGTGTATGGCGAGCTGTGGAGTGCTCAGTGAGGGACCCGCAGTGCCCACTGTGGATGGGAGTCCAGCCCCCCGCCCGGCCAGAGCACTCACGCGGCGCGACGCGAAGGATGCGCGCCCGAGTGCGGCGCAGCATGTTGGGGATGCCCTTGCTGAAGTAGTGCGGGAAGGCGCGCTGCTCGAAGGGTGACAAGCTGTAGGTGATCACATGCCGCATCCGCATCAGATGCCCAAACTCGCGGCCCATGGTCGCGGCGGCGCCTGCAGGACGGAGGGTGGAAAGGCGCTGGGCTCAGGCCTCGTACATGCCGCCCCCAACCCGAGGCTCTCCCCGGCGCTCCTCACTCCTTCCAGCCTAGACGGCGCCCCCACCCCCCCGGGGCCACCGAGACCGCACTACCGGACCCCACTCCCGCACCGAGGTCACCTCGCCCTCCGCAGCGCAGAATCCACCGGCCTCCGTCTGCCACTTCCGGTAGGATCGGACGCCGCGGTAGGAGGCAGTGAGGTCACTTCCGGGAGGATCAGTTCCCGGCTGTCTCCGGGGGAAGGCGCCATCCTCCCCTGGGCCGGGGAGGAGCGCCCCGGTCGAGTGACGTAAGGTGGGCGGTGCCTGCTTGGGGGTCGGGCCAAGCGCGACTGAGTGGGCGTTGGGGCACGGCGGCTTCCCCGCGAGCCTCTCAGGCTTCTCCTCGGTTCCCGCCTTTCCCGGGAGCCGCACGGACTAAGAGTTGAAGAGCCGGGGGCCCGCCGACCTCGAGGGCCGCGCTGGCCGCGCGCTTAGGGTCGGGTGTTCTCCCGCGGTGGAGAGCGCCCCTGAGGCCGGCGCCCGGCAGCCGACGCGAGGTTTTGTAGGGTCTTGTCCAGTAGCTGGAACAGGAATCGGTTATGTTCAAGCCCTCAGCGACCCCAGACCCCGAATCAGGGACACGGATCTGGGACTTCTCTTGGCACCCACCGGATTAGAATCCACTGGCAGGGTGTAGACTTTCCCAAGAGAGAATAAAAATGTTTCCTCAAATTTAGCCACAGGAGTCCTCAAGTAATAGTCCAGCAACTGATGAGCAGCTGTTAGTGGTGGTAGGAGGGAAGAAAGAGGCGACCTCCACAGCAGCCGGCTTCCCTCGGACGGGGTTCTGCCTGGGGCGGGATGTCACGTTGCCCACAGTTCACTCCACTTCCCAGGAGGGAGGCGATTCCATTTTCGGAAAAGTGCTGTCTGCTTAAGGATGCCGCTGTCCTGTACAGCTGACTGACTTTTCCACTTGATGCAGCACGTCTGTAAATGTTTTGTTCATGGAATTGCGGGCCATGTGTAATCTAGGACTAAGTTCTCGTTCAACAGTTTGGCTGTGTTTTATAACCCTGCTTACCAGCCACGGGCCAGGGAGGCTTGGCCGACAGTGAACTTAAAATTTACAAATAGGGACTTCCCTGGTGGCGCAGTGGCTAAGAATCCACCTGCCAATGCAGGGGACACGGGTTCGAGCCCTGGTCCAGGAAGATCCCACATGCCACAGAGCAACTAAGCTCATGTGCCACAACTACTGAGCCTGCGCTCTAGAGCCCGCGAGCCACAACTACTGACCCCACGTGCCACAACTACTGAAGCCAGCACGCCTAGAGCCCGTGCTCTGTAACAAGAGAAGCCAGTGCACCACAAGGAAAAGCAGCCCCCGCTCGCGGCAACTAGAGAAAGCTCGCGTGCAGCAATGAAGACCCAATGCAGCCAAAAATAAACAATAAATAAATACATTTATTTAAAAAATATTTACAACTATACCTCGGTTTTATCAGCCTGGGTACTGCATAGACTGGTCTGTATCTTATACCATGAGTATATTCAGCTCTTCATTGTGCACCCGTCTCATTTTTTCTAACACATCATCTCTAACCTGATTTTAGCTCAGAGGCAAGAACATAAATACTTACAACAGTTAAGAACAAAAATATCCTAGCAAATTCTACCACCATTTGAGTGATTAATAAAAAATAAAACTTTCGTTTATTTTCTAGCACCTGAAAACATCTCTAAACCTTTCAACTAAAGTATGTATAGATGAATGTGCAGACCAAAGTAAAGGCATCAAGATAATTATATTTAAAAATGAGCCAGGATTAAAGGCGATGTCCCCCTTTTTAAAAGCATATTGCAGTATTCCAAGTACATATCCTTACTAAGCTACCTGAGAGAACTAGGCAACTTAATAGTTCTCTGCTCTCTGGAATTTCAATGCCAATTGTGACTTTCTCTCACCCTCCAAATCAACATGCAGTAAATAAATATTCTAAGCACCTGGAAGTGGGAGATGTGATGAGGATGGAGAGGGGGAGTAACCTGAATACCATAAGTTGCATACCAACAGATCTGCGTATCATCATGAATAATTAGTTAGCCTTTCCATGTCCCTTGGAAGTTTCAGCAAGCACCTAAGGAACACTTTAAGAATACTAATCTCTCTCAAAAAATGGGTGGTTTTGTTTTAAGATCATTCCTCAATTCCTCTTAGCCTTTCAGCTACATAGCTAGTCCATTAACTTAAGAGATTTTAAATAAATGCCAGGGAAAAGGAAAAGGAAAGCTACATAACCAAGTAAATCTGTATCTAATTAGGAGAAATTGGATAAATAGGGTGTTATCAGCTGTTTGACATACAGCTGATAAAAATTACCTTCAGCTAGGCATCCTTGATGTCTGATTACGGAAGTGAACCTAGCCCACGCACACACCTAAAATTTATTTAAGAGACCAACAGAGGCTCTTCCTGGCTTTTAGGAAGAAGACTGGTATGGGGAAACGTGTTTCTTGATAATTCTTCCAAGCCATGGCACTTCCCAGCAAATTCTTCCTTTGTTTTTGCTGCTTTGCCTGGCTCTGTTTTCCTATTAGCCTTGGTTCTCAGGCTTCTAGGGGAGAAGCTCAGATTGCAGCTAGTGCTCCACTGGAATCTGAGGCTAAGCCTCGGTCCTTTCTGCAGCCTCTAGATGGGAGACACAGACCTGGCCTCCTTTCCCCTCTCTTTAAGGTTCTGTACGACGGGCAAACGGAGGCCCCCAGGCTGCAGCCAGATGACAGAGCTTTGCACTACATGAAGAGGCTCTATAAGGCCTGTGCTACCAAGGAGGGGATCCCGAAATCCAACAGAAGTCACCTCTACAACACTGTTCGGCTCTTCGCCCCCTGTGCCCAGCACAAGCAGGCTTCTGGGGACCAGGTGACAGGTGTGTAGGAGCAGACTGGTTAATGGGTGGAGGGAAGAAGATAGACCTTCTGCATTTCAGTTACAGAAAGGATCTGGCCCTTGCTCCTTGACTTACATTTTACTTTGCATGATACTCAATATCAAATTCCAAACAAATCTGGTACTTGATCTTACTGTTTCTTCCTAATGCCCTCATGGGTTAAGCTGGCCTGGTATGATAGAAGAGACTTAATGGCCCTAAAGGCTGGGAAAGTGCTGCTGGAAGTTAGCGTCTTGTCCAAGGTCACAAAATCAAGACTGGAAAAGAGGTATTTTGACTTCCAGTTGCATATTCTTCTCATGCTACCAATTCTGGCCTGGATATGTGCCTAAAGAATCTCTTTCAGCTGTTGGTGTGTTTTATTAAACAGGATATTTCCCCATGTTTGTTGCTTTCTGTGAGAGGAAAGCTTAAGTACCTATGTGGAACAGTAGATCCTTATAAGAACAAAGCATTAGTCAACAATCTTGTGTGTGTGAGAGAAGGAAGCAGCACTATTAACAGAATCTATATTCACTAGCTCATAACTTACAGAAAACCCTTCTAACTCAGCAGGTCCTTTGTGGCTATTTAAAACCTTTCCTCCTTCCTTGATGTCCTGTTTTGTTTATAGTGGGTTTAGAGCCTCCATTTGCTGTCGGTCTCAAGTGTTCCAAATTAACTTAGACAATTATGTTTTCTTTATTGAGTCTGTCCATAAGGACTTGAATGTTTTCTTAACAAGCCTGGCAAGTGTCTTTATTATATTTTTCCCCTTAGAGACTCTTCAAGAGAAAAATACTGCTCTCCTTCTTAGCTTCCTCTATGTTTGAAGCAAGTTATTAAGATTCTGAAACTTCAGAATGTAGTGATTCCCCGTTTTAATTCACCACCAGAGCTGTTCTGAATTGCTGGTGATTAAGTATCCAGCTGTAAGTGCTGGGACTTAGTCATGGTACTGGTTACCTGCTTTTTTTTTTTTTTTATAACCCGCATCCCACCCCAACTTCTGTTTTGAGACTTGAGAAAGTGGGAAAAGAAGGGTGGAAGCACATCCTGAGGTACTAATTCCTTGATCTGACTTTACGTTGCTTTCGATTTGTATTGAGCATTACTGGTGGCTTGTTTTTCTCCTCAGGTACCCTTCCATCATCAGTGGACCTGCTGTTTAACCTGGATCGTGTTGCTGCTGTTGAACATTTACTCAAGTCAGTCTTGCTATACACTTTCAACAACTCCGTTTCTTTTCCCTCTCCTGTTAAATGTGTGTGCAACCTGGTGATAAAAGAGCCAGAGTTTTCTAGCAAGACTCTCCCAAGAGTTCCATACTCATTTACCTTTCACTCACAGTTTGAACTTAGAAAGAAATACAGATGGATTGAGATTGATGTGACGGCTCTCCTTCAGCCTCTAGTGGCCTCCAACAAGAGGAGTATTCACATGTCTGTAAGCGTCACGTGTGTGAAAGACCAGCTGCAGCATCCTTCAGTGCAGGACAGTCCACTTAACGTGACTCTTCTGGCAGCCCCCTCACTGCTTTTATATCTGAATGACACAAGTGCTCAGGCTTATCACAGGTGGTATTCCCTCCGCTATAAAACGAGGCCTTCACAGGGTCCTGACCACAAGAGAGAGCTGTCTGCCTATCCCATGGGAGAAGAGGCTGCTGAGGGTGTGTCCCGTCACCGGAGAGATCAGGAAACTGTCGGCTCTGAATTGAAGAAGCCTCTGGTTCCAGCTTCATTCAATCTGAGTGAATACTTCAAACAGTTTCTTTTTCCCCAAAATGAGTGTGAGCTCCATGACTTCAGACTTAGCTTTAGTCAGCTGAAGTGGGACAACTGGATTGTGGCTCCACGCAAATACAACCCTCGATACTGTAAAGGGGACTGTCCCAGGGCGCTCGGACATCGGTATGGCTCTCCGGTTCACACCATGGTGCAGAACATCATCCATGAGAAGCTCGACTCCTCAGTGCCGAGACCATCCTGTGTACCTGCCAAGTACAGCCCTCTGAGTGTTTTGGCAATTGAGCCTGATGGCTCAATCGCTTATAAAGAATATGAAGATATGATAGCCACTAAGTGCACCTGTCGTTAACATAGGCTCCTCTCAAGTAAAACCGTGAGTCTCCTGGCCAAAGTAAACGCCGTGCGCCTGTCTGTGCCTTTGGGAGCAAGTTTCATGTATCAAGTCTCTAAATGTAATGCAGTGTGTTGTGTGAGGAGGAGCCTGGGTAGAGGAGCACATTCTGTGGCCTCTGTCACGGTAAAGGGATAACAGCTGCCTTTCTCATTGCCAAATGTAAATGAAATGTACTTCTTTTGGAAAGCTTTAAATTTTTTTCCCCTGAGTGGTTATTTTTTTCTTTTGCAGGAGTCTTGTTTTTGATGTAAGAGAAAAAAGCTTAATTAGCATAAACCTTGGATGGAACTGCAGCTCTAAATAGACAATTCAGATTGCTGTAGTCTTATTTAATGGAACAATAAATTCCTGTGAGTGGCATAAATTTTCTGTGTGTGGTTTTAATTAAAGATTTGCTTTTAAATGGTCATTTGAGAGGGAGAGGGAAATGGGTCTAAAAGATAGTCTCAGCTCCACTTACTATCCCTTTTTCGGAGTGAGAGAGACTACTCCACATCCTGACGAAGTGAGAGTCATTACACTAGAGAGTATGCAATATAACCCATTTCTGTTGTATTAGTGATTGGTACTAACTCTGCTCCTTAGATGGCTTATATAGATTGGTTGACTCATGTCCAACAATAGCATTTGTCCCATTCATTTAAAGGAAATAGCCTTGCAAATTTTCCCAAGAAAATGCAGAGTTCAAGGTTTTTAAAATGTATTTTCTCCTTTATATATTTTAAAACTCTGACCCGTTGCAAGGAGGTCAAGAAGCGTTTTTTCTTGGCTGGTTGGTTTGTTTTACGCTGCTTTCACTCAGCTCCTATCACTCCACCCGCACAGGTTTTTTTTTCCAGGTGGATATAGCACTGTTTGCACTAAATTAAGCTGGCAGTGACTAGGTTATATTACAGAGCGGGCCTTGTTTGCATATGAGGGCTTTTATGGGGGTTTTCAGTAAACCTACCTTGAGAAAGCCCTGGAGGCGCAGAGTCCGGGGCTGATGCAGTGATTTTTTGTTTCAGAGTTTGTAAAAACCCTCATCTACAAACCAAAAGTAACTCCAAGGTGCAAGTACTTCTCATTCTTTCAATGATTTTTGCTTGGTGCTTAGTGTCTAAAGAAGTCAGCTGGGATTTTGATAGGGATTGTGTTGAATCTATAGATTAGTTTGGGGTGTACCGCCATCCTAACGTTAAGTCTTCCAATCCACAGGTGTGAGAAGTTTTTCCATTTATTTAGATCTTTCATTTCTTTAGAAAATACTTTGTAGTTTTCGAGTATGTTTTGCACTTTACATTGTTAAATTTATTTCTAAGTATTCTCTTTTGATGCTGTTGGGAATTAAATTGTTTTCTTAGCTTTATTTTTGAATTGTTTCCTGGTGCTATCTTGCATACACCTTACAAACCTGCACACACTGTCCTAAATGCTCTATTTATCTGCTCACGATTTTTTTCCCTCTAAAAAACGTTTTTTCCAAAAAATAGGACTGCAAAGTTTTAGGTGGCCTAGTTTCCAAATAACTTTGCCATCTTGTTTTGTAACTTGAAGGAGTCATCACTCTTGGGGAAATGAAGCTGCAAATATAAGAGATAAATGGTGTTTCAGGGTTTTCTATCATTCTCTGTCATTCTTAGGAGTAAAAAAATATTTGGAATGGCCAAGGCACTAGTGATGGTGGCAAGGTACAACTGACCTTATTTAAAGGTAAATCTCCCTTAAATATGGCTGTTTTCAAATGGACCACATGAAATCCACATCAACTTTAAGGATTCCTCATAGTTCCCCAAATGCCCTAAACTGACATTTTTTTCCCTTAAGAAGGGGAATTTGTTTTGCTTTATTGTTTTGGGGTGGTTTTTTTTTTTTCATGGCCTAGTTCTGTGGCTGAGTATGGAATATGGTCTGCAATCAGAGGTTTTGAAAAGAAGAAAATGGTGGGGTAGTTTTGATGGAAGTTAAGTATTAGGGTCAATGCCAAAATTAGGAGTAGATAAATATTATAGTTCATCCGTATAGGTAAGTTCTAAAATTGACTGACTTAAAACACTTTTGCACAGTGTTTTGATGCTATAGCTGAGTAACGATAGCTTGAAAACCGTAAGCTTGGCTTCCCCCATCCCTTTCGGCTTTATTTGTAAATCTAGTCAATTTCATTCAGAGGACAGCGTTAATATGCAGGGCTTCTATATCTGCTAAATTTAAACTTCAAAGATTCTCTTCTACACAATCGAGGAGGATACACTAGTCTCCCAACTGCCGCCTCCGTACGAAACCTGTGTTTCTTCAGTTACTCTTATAAAAGCAGCCGATTTAGAAAATAAATAAGAAAGGACCACAGTGATTTAGATCTGGAAATTCAAGGATGAGCCTTCATCTGCCTTAAATAGGTGCATTCAGCTTTGGTATTTAGTCCAGATGAGATACGGGGTCACCTAACGTGATGAGTGCCTTAGTGTACCAAGGAACAATGGGCCATGTCAGGAGCTGGGCTCTCCTTCAGCTCTGAGTTTCCTGCTCTTTATCGGTTTAAATCAACTCCTGTGTTACGCTGAATACTTTGTTTTACTAATCAGCTTCAGGAGCAGCAGCTGCTCGAGTTGGTTTAGAACTCAATTTAGACAGCCTGTGGGAAAAATTAAGTTGCTCTTTCACGAGGTAAAGGAGGAAGTATTCCTGACTACGTAAGTGATAAAAGAAAAATGCTCAGAAGAACTTGGTTTATATCAATTTTAAGTAGTTGATTTCAATTTGCAACTTTGGAGAGATTGTAACTTATAAAATGATAATTGAAATGAAATTAAAACACTTAAAATACTCTTTAGAATATTTAGAGGATGTAAGTCCCCAAAACATTTCTTAAGTATAGAGATTGGCTGAATGGATTATGATAGAGTAGAAAAGTATGCTATTTTATACATTAACTGTTCTCTAAATAGATGGAAAAATAAACACAACCTGGAGATTTAGACACTTCATCCTTTACCAGAATTGACAAGCCAAGTAGGTTCTCTTCATGTGGTTAATTACTTCCTGATGGAGATGTCCTTCCCAAACTCCATTTATACTAGTCAATTTTTGGAAAGGGCCTTGATTTGTCAGTAAGACTAGGACTATTTCAATATCCATTTAAAGAATAGGATTTTATAGATGGCCTGACAGTAATTTCTTCGTTCTACCTTACTACGTAATACAACTTGTATGGAAGAATTGAGTAACTAGATAAATGTGGATAAGAGTCAGCTGTACATTTTGGACATCTTATTAAGAATAAGTGCTTTGTGAACAGTTCAGAGTCATTTACAGACTTGTCTGTGGTGCTGGTGTCTTTCCACATTGAAGTGCTGTGACAGGCAGTGTTAGGAGTTCATAGCCTGTGCCTGGATGTCATTTTGGCATTCTCAGAAATAATTAGCTCACTGAATAAATATTTATTGAACACTGACTATGGGCAGGTGCTGTGTGTGCTTAAGAACAGAGTCTGATGTCCTCAGCTCCGGGAAAAATATATCACCTACCAGAAATGGAGACTTCCTTTATTACCCTAAGTTCCATCAGTGAGCGTTCAGCACCACAGAACGTTCTGTGGACGAATACATTTTGGGGTGGTACTACATAAGCAGGCTGAATGAATACTAAATTATCTTACCTTTAGAATTTTTTAATTAAACTTTTTAAAGATAATTATAGATTCACATGTTATTGTAAGAAATAATAGAGAGATCACATGTATCCTTTATCCAGATCCCTCAATAACATCTTGCAAAACTATAGCATAGTGTCACAACTAGGATATTGACATTGATACACTAGGTTAGAATTTTTCACACTTTGAAACCTACTTTGGTCAAGAGAAATGTTGACCCTAACATCAGTAAAGTTTTGATATCTCTGGGTGGAAATAATGGTTCGATATTTTTTTGTCTTACACCATTTCATATCTACCTTTGAAACTTTGAGCTTTTTTTAATTGAAGTATAGTTGATGTACAATATTATGTAAGTTACAGGTGTACAATATAGTAGGCTACAGTTTTTAAGTTATACTCCATTTCTAGTTACTATAAAATATTGGCTATATTCTGTGTTGTACAGTACATCCTTGTAGCTTATTTTATACATATTTGTTTGTACCTCTTAATCCCCTACCCCTATCTTGCCCCTCCCCATTTCCCTCTCCCCACTGGTAACCACTAGTTTATTCTCTATAACTGTGAGTCTGTTTCTTTTTTTTTTTTTTATTCACTAGTTTGTTGCATTTTTTGATTCCACATGTGAATGATATGCAGTATTTGTCTTTGTCTGACTTATTTCACTTAGCATAATACCCTCCAAGCTCATCCATGTTATGGCAAATGGCAAAATTTCATTCTTTTTTTATGACTGAGTAGTATTCCATTGTGTGTGTATGTGTGTATATATATGCATGTGTATATATATATATATATATATATATATGCCACATTTTCTTTATCCACTCATCTGTTGATGGGCACTTACTTTACTTTCTTGGCAATTGTAAATAATGCTGCTATGAACACTGGGGTGCATTTATCTTTTCAAATTAGTGTTTTTGTTTCTTGTGGATATATACCCAGGAGCAGAATCATTGGGTCATATGGTAAGTCTATGTTTAGTTTTTTTAAAACCTCCATACTGTTTTCCACAGTGGCTGCACCAGTTTACATTCCCACCAACAGTGTATGAGGGTTCTCTTTTCTCCACATCCTCAACATTTGTTATTTGTATTCTTTTTGATGATAGCCATTCTGACAGGTGTGAGGTGATACGTCATTTTGGTTTTAATTTGCATTTCCCTGATGATTAGCGATGTTGAGCATCTTTTCATGTACCAGTTGGCCATCTGTGTGTCCTCTTTTGAAAAATGTCTAGTCAAGTCTTCTGCCCATTTTTTAATTGAGTTTGTTTCTTTGAGTTGTATGAGCTGTTTATATGTTTTGGATATTAACTCCTTATTGGCCATATCATTTGCAATTATTTTTTCCCATTCCATAGGTTGTCTTTTTATTTTCTCAATGATTTCCTTTGCTCTGCAGAAGCTTTTAAGTTTAATCAGGTCCCATTTGTTTATTTTTGCTTTTATTTCCTTTGCTTTAGGAGACAGATCCAAAAAAATATTGCAAAGATTTATGGCAAAGAGTGTTCTGCCTATGTTTGCCTCTTGGAATTTTATGGTATCTGGTCTTACATTTAGGTCTTTAATCCATTTTGAGTTTACTTTTGTATATGGTGTTAGAGAATGTTCTAATTTCATTCTTTTACATGTAGCTGTCCAGTTTTCCCAGCACCACTTTTTGAGGAGACTGTTTTCTCTCCATTGTATATGCTTGCCTCCTTTGTCATAGGTTAATTGACTATACATGCGTGGTTTCATTTATGGGCTCTCTGTTCTGTTCCAAAGATTTGATTACTGTAGCTTTGTAGTATAGTTTGAAGTCAAGAAGTGTGATTGCTCCAGCTCTGTCCTTCTTTATCAAGGTTGTATTGGCTATTCATGGTCTTTTGTGTTTCCACACAAATTTTTAAATTATTTGTTCTAGTTCTGTGAAAAATGCCATTGGTAGTTTAATAGGGATTGCAGTAAATCTGTAGATTGCCTTGGGTAGTATGGTCATCTTAATAATATTAATTCTTCCAATCCAAGAACATGGTACATATTTCCATCTGTTTATGTTGTCTTCAATTTCTTTCATCTGTGTCTTACGGTTTTCTGAGTACAGATGTTTTACCTCCTTAGGTAAGTTTATCCCTAGGTATTTTACTCTTTTTGATGCAATGGTAAATGGGATTGTTCCCTTAATTTCCTTTTCTGATCTTTCGTTGTTAGTGTATAGGAATGCAAGGGATTTCTGTGCATTAATTTTGTGTCCTGCAACTTTACTGAATTCTTGGATGAGCTCTAGTAGTTTTCTGGTGGCATCTTTAGGATTTTCTATGTATCGTATGTTTACTTTCCATGTATAGTATGTATATTTTCTATGTATGTCATCTGCAAACAGTGACAGTTTTACTTCTTCCATTCCAATTTGGATTCCTTTTATTTCTTTTTCTTCTCTGATTGCTGTGGCTAGGACTTCCAAAACTATGTTCAATAAGAGTGGTGAGATTGGACATCCTTGTCTTGTTCCTGATCTTAGTGGAAATGCTTTCAGCTTTTCACTGTTGAGAATGATGGTAGCTTTGGGTTTGTCATATATGGCCTTTATTATATTTTGAGGTATGTTTCTCTATACCTACTTTCTAGAGAGCTTTTTTTATTTATCATAAATGGATACTGAGTTTTGTCAAAAGCTTTTCCTGCATTTAATGAGATGATCATATGGGGTTTTTTTTAACATCTTTATTGAGGTATAATTGCTTTACATTGTTATGTTAGTTTCTGCTGTATAACAAAGTGAATCAGCTATACGCGTGCATATATCCCTATATCCCCTACCTCTTGCATCTCCCTCCCACCCTCCCTGTCCCACCCTTCTAGGTGGTCACAAAGCACCAAGCTGATCTCCCTGTGCTATGCAGCTGCTTCCCACTAGCTATCTGTTTTACATTTGGTAGCGTATATATGTCAATGCCACTCTCTCACTTCGTCTCAGCTTACCCTTCCCACTCCCCGTGTCCTCAAGTCCATTCTCTACGTCCGCATCTTTATTCCTGTCCTGCCCCTAGGTTCTTCAGAACGATTTTTTTTTTTTAGATTCCATATATATGTGTTAGCATATGGTATTTGTTTTTCTCTTTCTGACTTACTTCACTCTGTATAACAGACTCTAGGTCCATCCACCTCACTACAGACAACTCAATTTCATTTCTTTTAATGGCTGAGTAATTTTCCATTGTATATATGTGCCACATCTTTATCCATTCATCTGTAGATGGACTTAGGTTGCTTCCATGTCCTGGCTATTGTAAATAGAGCTGCAATGAACATTGTGGTACATGACTCTTTTTGAATTATGATTCTCTCAGGGTATATGCCCAGTAGTGGGATTGCTGGGCCGTATGGTAGTTCAATTTTCAGTTTTTTAAGGAACCTCCATACTGTTCTCCATAGTGGCTGTATCAATTTACATTCCCACCAACAGTGCAAGAGGGTTCCCTTTTCTCCATACCCTCTCCAGCATTTTTTGTTTGTAGATTTTTTGATGATGGCCATTCTGACGGGTGTGAGGTGATACCTCATTGTAGTTTTGATTTGCATTTCTCTAATGATTAGTGATGTTGAGCCATCCTTTCATGTGTTTGTTGGCAGTCTGTATATCTTCTTTGGAGAAATGTCTATTTAGGTCTTCTGCCCATTTTTGGATTGGGTTGTTTGTTTTTTTGATATTGAGCTGCATGAGCTGCTTGTAAATTTTGAAGATTAATCCTTTGTCAGTTGCTTCATTTGCAAATACTTTCTCCCATTCTGAGGGTTGTCTTTTCATCTTGTTTATGGTTTCCTTTGCTGTGCAAAAGTATTTAAGTTTCATTAGGTCCCATTTGTTTATTTGTGTTTTTATTTCCATTTCTCTAGGAGATGGGTCAAAAAAGATCTTGCTGTGATTTATGTCATAGAGTGTTTTGCCTATGTTTTCCTCTAAGAGTTTTATAGTGTCTGGCCTTACATTTAGGTCTTTAATCCGTTTTGAGTTTATTTTCGTGTATGGTGTTAGGGAGGGTTCTAATTTCATTCTTTTACATGTAGCTGTCCAGTTTTCCCGGCACCACTTATTGAAGAGGCTGTCTTTTCTCCATTATATGTTCTTGCCTCCTTTGTCGTAAATTAGGTGACCATATGTGCATGGGTTTATCTCTGGGCTTTCTATCCTGTACCATTGATCTATACTTCTGTTTTTGTGCCAGTTCCATACTGTCTTGATTACTGTAGCTTTATGGTATAGTTTGAAGTCGGGCAGCTTGATTCCTCCAACTCCGTTTTTCTTTCTCAAGATTGCTTTGGCTATTCAGGGTCTTTTGTGTTTCCATAGGAATTGTAAGATTTTTTGTTCTAATTCTGTGAAGAATGCCATTGGTAGTTTGATAGGGACTGCACTGAATCTGTAGATTGCTTTGGGTAGTATAATCATTTTCACAATATTGATTCTTCCAATCCAAGAACATGGTATATTCCTGCATCTGTTTATGTCATCTTTGATTTCTTACATCAGTGTTTTATAGTTTTCTGAGTACAAGTCTTTTGCCTCCTTAGCCAGGTTTATTCCTAGGTATTTTATTCTTTTTGTTGCAATGGTAAATGGGAGTGTTTCCTTAATTTCTCTTTCAGATTTTTCATCATTAGTGTATAGGAATGCAAGAGATTCCTGTGTATTAATTTTGTACCCTGCTACTTTACCAAATTCATTGATTAGCTCCAGTAGTTTTCTGGTAGCATCTTTAGGATACTCTATGTATAGAATCGATCATATGGTTTTTATTCAATTTGTTAATGTGGTGTATCACATTGATTTGCAGGTACTGAAAAATCCTTGCATCCCTGGATAGATCCCACTTGATCATGATGTTTGATCCTTTTAATGTATAGCTGGATTTGGTTTGCTAATATTTTGTTGAAGATTTTTGTGTCTATATTCATCAGAAACTTGGAGAATTTTAAACTACAATTTTATTTATTCAATATTTATTGGGCATATACTACACGTAAGGGACTCTTCTAGATACTGATATGAGAGTGGTAAACAATATAGTCGTGGCACTTGATCTCATGGAGCGTCTATTACAGTGGGGAGGAGACAGACAAAACAAACAACACAAGTAGCCATATACAGGAACCTCTAGGCAGAGCAAATGGATGTGAGAAGAAACTTGTGTTCAAAGAACAGGAAGAACTGCGCGTGATTGCAAGTGGGAAAGGAGAAAGAATGGGTGGAAGGGCAAGTGGAGTGGGAGGAGATGAGACTGAAGAAGCAGACAGACCAGATGATACAAGACCTTGTTGGCCAGCACAAGGGGATTGGATTTTTATGCTAGGTTCAATAGGAAGCCCTTGAGAGTGTTTAATTGGGGATCTGAAATGGTTAGGTTCATTTTTTTAAATATCATCTCAGTGTTCTATGTAGTGCTGTTTGGCAGAGATGAGTCTGAAGCAGAGAGAACTTCTGGGTTTTAGGGGGCTATTATCATGGTCCAGGGGGGAGATTATGCTGCCTTGGAGTATGGCAGTGGAGATGGGGATGCAGAGACGTGAAGAAACTTGGAATTTATTTTTGTGGCTTCTCCGTTTGTTACTTGGCTTATTTCTCTAAGGTTGTAGGATGGCAACCTTCTACTAAGAGAAGACACTTAGGTTCTTATGGTGAAATCAGAGGATAAAACTTATCCCATTCCCTGGCTTCACATTCCCATCCACATGAGCTGCCTCTTAACTATAGCTTTTCTTTGTTCTGTTTGTTCTTGCATTATTTCTTGAGTTTTGTTTTGTTTCTGTTTGGTTCAGTCTTTGCCTTTCATGTTGGAGGCTTTTCTCAAGTGTCTTTTGTTGTCCATTTATAAGTGTAAGGCTTTAGAAAGCTGTTGGAAGCTCTGTATGAGAGGGTGGGGTGTGTTAATTAATGGGCTCTTTAGTTTGAGGCTCCTCTGTTTCTTTAAGTTTTTCCACAAAAGAATTATCCAGTCTTCTTGTGGGAGGAAGATGGGGCAAAGATGTACACTTAGCTGCTGGTCTTCTTAGAGCCCAGCAGTGCAAAGGGCTATAAGATTTTACCTAATCCCTTTTTATCCCAATATTGCATCTCTTCCCCCAACCTCCACCATGCCTCTTTGCTTCAACTCTTCTGTATGGAGAAGCATCTTTGATTCAACTCTTCCACAAAGTCAACCCCTAGTCTCCTGCTGGGTGGCAGGTGATCCCCTAGCTGCTTGGGGTGGGGGAGTACACACTGGGTCCAACTGTTCCATCTACAGACTCGGGCAATACCCACTTAGTTGTATCTGGCACGGCTGCCTTCCATAGCCCATGGCATCTTCATTTCCTGAGCTTCCCAGCATTCTCTGCTGTGACTCACCTAGCTTCTCAATGACATCCCCACCCCCTGCAGGTTTAGGTTTCTTTTTTAATTAGTTCTGCTCACTCTTCCAGACAATTTTCATTCCAAAACTTTTTTCACACACCTGCTGTGCTCTCCTTACCTGTTCTTTGCCCTATGGGTATATTTGATAATCACTTCTAATGTTAGTGGGAGGGACTAGAGACCAGTGCATGTGCTCAGCTCTCCAAATCAAAAATGGGTACATCTTTAAGCAGCATGTAAAGTCCTTGTTCAAACCTCTGCTTAGAGAAAGTGGGTAAGAAAAAGTCTATTGCAAATTGTAATCCCTTTGTGACCTGAAAAGAACTTTCCACATGTTCTCTATTTGGTGGTTTCTGTAAACTTCACCATCTAATCCTGGTCTAGTCAGTTTTGGTTAAGGAAAGTGGAAGTATGTCTTAAACAGGAGAACATCCAGTATTTGGGATGCATACCATATTTAACATAAAAAGTACTTCATTAGATACTATTGACTAGCAGGACTAGTATTAACTGCCTGCCAATAAATAATCTGAAGTTTTGTCTAAATGTAGGAAAACTGAGTTCAATTGTACCTGTAGAAAACGGAAAAACAAGCTTAAGAGTTTATTAAAGTTGAAATAAAGGTGAATGTGCCTAGCTTCCATTGCATCATTTGCCAGGAAAATTTGTACTTCAAACCTTGCAAATCATTGCATGATTGGAGAAGAAAGTAATCAGGATCATAAGTTTTCGCTGTGTTCATACCCTTGACCATTACCAGTTTGTGAAATATTTGTAAAGGGCTAAAGCAGGGTTGTGGAGATTAAGGAATCCGGGGGATTTTCTGAGTTGATGTCACACATTGAGCACTTCCTGGAATTCATGGCTTCATCTTATCCAGCTCCTTCTCCATCAAAACTATAGGCAGATGAGGTAAAAAGAATCCCCAAGAGAGCAGTACTTGGTTTATTACTACTCATCAGATCATATTCCAGAGAGGATAGTAGGCACGCCCCAGGGAACAGAGTAACTAAAAGCATGAGTTCTGGAACCACCCTGGCTGTAACTTCAGGCAAGTGAGTTAACCTCTGTGAACCCAGTTTCCTCACTTGTAAAACAGGGAAAAAATAGTACCTATTTCATAGGGTTGTCGTGTGGATTAACTAAGTTAATACATCTAAAGGGCTTAGAACAATGTCATGCAAATAGATTCTCACTAAGTGCTGCTTTTATTAATACCACCATAACTAAGATGCTCCGAAGCTGTGCTGTCCAATACAGTAGTCCCTTGCTACGTGTGGCTATTGAGCATTTAAAATGTGGCTTATCAAAACTGAGGTGAGCTGTGAAGGTAAAATACACACCAGATCTCAAAGACTTAGTATGAAAAAATGTAAAACACCTAATTTTGTTATATTAGTTACATGTTGAATATATTTGCATATATTAAATATGTATATATATTTAATATATATTAACATTTATTTTACCTGTTTCTCTTTTACTTTTTAATGTGGCTATTAGATAACTTAAGACTACGTTTGTGGCTCATTCTGTTTCTCTTGGACTTCACAACAGCCTCTTCCTCATGTGATTTCACTCTAAACTCCACCCTGCTATTGCCCCCACCCCAAGGTAGAGTTCCTGACACTTATACACACATTATTCAGTCAACCCTTAGTATGGACGGCGTTCTGCACCTGGATTCAACCCACCTCAGGACGTGCAAACTGTGGATAGGGAGGGCTGACTGTACTACACTGCTTTGTATAAGGGACTTGAACATCATGGAGTTTGGTATCCGCAGGGGGTCCTGGAACCAATCCCCTCGATACCAAGGGATGACTATATATTTATCACTTAATCTGATACAGTTACTCCTCCTAGCTGTCTTTCGAATAATGATACTCCAATGTACTTCTTTCCCACTATGGAACTGCCCAAGCCTGGTAGAATCACTGTTGGTAAAAGATGAGTCACAGCTCTCACTGATGAGAACAGTGACAACAACTTGAGGAGAGAGGAACAGATTAATATGTATGGAAGTTTGCATTAATTTTCTGTAGCTACCTTTGGAGTATAGTTCTCAGGGGCTGTCTGATTATCTGCCCCATCCAAGTCAGAGGAACTGATAAACTCTGTCCACCAGAAAGACCCTGGACCTAGTTCTGCTGACGTTCTTTTTCTTTGAAGAAACCACATGTGTGAAGCTGAGAACTACCATGTAGATACACATATGGTGTCAGGATTGGAATATGCCTTCACTTAATAGGTCCTGACAATAATTTAGGTATTCTGATTAGATTTTCACGTCCGATCAAAATTTGTTAACAGGTAGCACTAGGCTATATACTTTTTAAAAAATATATTTATTTATTTATTTTGGCTGCCCCAGGTCTTAGTTGTGGCATGCGGGATCTTTAGCTTCACATGTGGACTTCTTAGCTGCAGCATGCAAACTCTTAGTTGAGGTATGTGGGATCTAGTTCCCCGACCAGAGATTGAACCTGGGTCCCCTGCATTGGGAGCATGGAGTCTTACCCACTGGACCACCAGGGAAGTCCCTAGGCTATATACTTTTGATCAGACTCCTTTTGTATTGCTGCTAAAGACTCTTTTTTTAAAAAAATAACTAGCAGACTTTAATTCATCCTCAATAGTAATTTAAGTCATGTGACATCCATGCATGTGAATATTGAGACTTGTGGCCCACAGATAAACCCGAGATCTCCTGGTATGCAAGATGGTTTTAGGTCTGTGAGCAGATAGTGCTCTGAGCTAGTGAGTAAATTAGTGCAAGAATACACGAGCTTTCTTTCTGCATTTAGGGACACACACTTAAAATGTCAGAGAGGTTACAGCCCTTAGTAAAGACCATTTCTTGCTTATAGATGAAGATCTTGAGCAAGAACGGGCCAATGTCAGTAACAACTGTTAACTCTATGCGTACCTTGTGCAGCCGTAGTACATACACATTCAGAGAAAAATTCACATACCCTAAAATTCATCACTTCAAAGCGTACACTTTAGTGATTTTTAGTATACTCACAAGGTGGCGCAACTATCACCGATATCTATAATAATACCAGAATATTTTCATGGTCCCCAAACAGAACTTCATACCAATTAATACACGCTCCCTACACCCACTCCTCCTCTAGCAGCCACCAATCTGTTTTCTGTCTCTATGGATTTGCCTCTTCTAGACATCTTGTGGTTTTTTGTTTTTTTAATTTGGCTGCCCCGGGTCTTAGTTGTGGCATGTGAGATCTTTAGTTGCAGCACGTGAACTCTTAGTTGTGGCATGTGGGATCTAGTTCCCTGACCAGGGATAGAACCCAGGCCCCCTGCATTGGGAGCACAGAGTCTTAGCCACTGAACCACCAGGGAAGTCCCAATACATGGTCTTTTTGTCTGGTTTCTTCCCCTTAGCATAATGTTTTCAAGGTCCATGCTTCTTGTAGCATGCATCAGTACTTAATTTCTTCTTATGGCTAAAGAATATGCCATAGTATGGATATGCAACATTTTGTTTATCCGTTCGTCTGTTGATGGCCATTTGGGTTGTTACCACTTTCTGGCTATTACGAATAATGCTGCTATAAACATTCATGTACACGTTTTTTGCATGAAACATATGTTTTCAATTCTCTTGGTTATATACCTAAGAGTGGACTTGCTGGCTCATATGGTAACTATGTTCAATTGTTTGATGAACTGACAAAATGTTTCCAAAGCAGCTGCACCATTTTACATTCCCAGCAGCAGCGCATGAAGATTCTGATTTCTCTACATCCTTGCCAACACTTAATGTCTGTCTTTTTGATTATAGCCATTCTAGTGGATGTGAAGTGGTACGTCGTGGTTTTGATTTGTATTTGATGTTGAGTATCTTTTCATGTGCTTGTTGGCCATTTGTATACCTTCTTGGGGGAGATGTCTTTTCAAATCCTTTACCCATTAAAAAAATTGGATTATTTGTCTTTTTATTGTTGAATTGTAAGCTGTTTAGCATGCTAAGGTGAATCTAATTTAGATAAAGCCCTCACTGCTCCAGGAAGACCAGAGGGTTGCAGTTTGGCTTCATTTTTAATTCTTTTCAGGCACTTACTACATTTTCCAAAAGAACCTCTGTTCACAGACTGTGAACTAGGACTTATTGGCATCACTAGTAAAGATTATTAATCTACTTCTAAGAGCCAGTGCAAAGGATTTGAAAACCCAGATGAACTCTTAGAAATCCTTGCTTCCATCCATGGCAGCAGCTCCCAGACCTCTGTTTGCTGTGCTCAAGTGAGTGACTGAAGCAGTCTACTCTGAAAAGAAAGTAGCCCCTTCTAGTATGGTAAGTGACATCGTTTTGTTAAAACCACCAACAGGAGAAAGTGAAAGAAGAATTGTAGGTAAACTTTAAAGCGTGCACACACACGCTAATCACTGAGTCCTGGGGACCAAGGCCATCCTTAGGATGTTGCTACCAGCTGTGAATTCACAGAATAGAGGAGTGACCCAGATGTTCACGTGGGGTCAGGTCTCCCACTTGCATTCATTCAACAATCACTGATAGTAGTTCTGAGCCTGGTACTGCCAGGCATGGTCATTTCCTTCAAGAGTTCACAATCTGTTTTATGGGGCAGACACACAAGTAAATGGGTATATATTCTACAATATAATGTTAGGTGCAGCAGGGAACAATGAACTCTGCCTAGGGATAACAAGGATGTTTCACCGAGGAGGCGGCACTTGGCTCAAGGGTTGTATAACTCAGCGTCACGATGGGTCCTTCCCACGGACGTTTGCTAGTAGGAAAGGGAAGGAAAGAAGAAGCTTCAGCATATGCCTAACCCTCTATGGGGGGGCAGCTATGGGACGGGAGCCTATGCTTCAGGGTCTCCAGCCAGGCCTACCTTGGCCTGACATCAGCTTAGTCTTTTGGTTCATGCTGGTGTTTAAAAAAAAACAAAAAAAACCCCAGGTAGAATCCAGGTCAACCCTCTTTAGAGTAGAAATAGGAAAAAGCAACCAACCTCTAAATTTTCTTGTCTTTGATTTTATGTTTATCAAGGGAAATCTTGTTTTCATTTTCATAGCAAATGTTTATGACTTTGAACCAGGAACTTGCCTGCCTTGTATTTCTCCTGAGCTGCTTTATCCTGTTTCCTGAGTTGCTAGTTTTGAGCTTGTGTAAGCCTTGTTAGAGGATCTCCAGACACATCAAAGGGCAGGGACTGCATCCCCTTAGCCCCAGAGCAGCTATGGGAGGTCTCTCTTGCCCTCTTGCCTAGCAGTTGCTTCTTCCAAGGAAAGAGTACCTCTGAACACCCAAGTCTGCCCAGATTTTCCTCCAGTCTAACACTGGCATCCCAGTAGTAAAAGGTGTCTTGGCTCTATATCAGAAACTTCTTAGGTTCAGGTGGCAGCAACCAGCTCTTGCAACTCAAAAAAGGGATGCATTGGAAGGAGGTCTGGTGGCCCACAGAACTGACTAAAAGGCAGGAGGACCAGCCTATGAAAATAGACAGGAACCAAAGGAGGCTGGATAGCAAGATGAGGAGACAGGTTAGGACCACCACCATACACACCCCCAACTCCTGATGGTTTCTCACCTGTCCCTGCATCACTATGTCACTCACATGAGAGTCCCAGTCCCTGGCAGGAGCATCACATCGGTCAAGCCAGGTGTGAAGGCTTGCACTGTGGCAAGCTGGCTTTCAAGTGGGAGGAGGGGCTCTGTCTCCCCAAGACCTACACAATGTGGGTTCCCCCAGGAAGGAAGAGTTCAGATGCCCACCGCGGCCCTGTCTGGGGGAGCAGTAAGCAAAGCCTAGGAGAGGACCAACACTCATTGGAGACCTCTGGTGTATAAACCAATCCTTAGAGATAAAATTGAGGCTGGGATTTAGTCAAGATTGTCTTCCCTACAAGAGAAGCTGAAGTGAGGAATTATAAGTAACACCACTTATTGATGGTCTCCTGTGAGCCCACTGCTGAGTATATTTGATGAAATCTCATTTAATCTTTACCTGCCAAACATATAGTAGTATCCATTTTACAGATGAGGAAATGAAGGTTCAGGAAGGTTGGGATATCTCCAGGGTCATACTGGCATTCATACTTAGGTCTGCCAGGCTGTGGACTCACGCTCGCTTTCTCACTGCTGGTTTTCTTATACCTGGGATACAGTGAACTGGAGAATAGCTCCCTGTCCTCCTTTTTTAAACTTCTCGTAACGCTTCCCTTGAAGCACAAAAAGCTGCCAACTAGACTGTGTGTGTGTGTTGTCACATTCACTCCTGGCAGGGTCCCAAAAACTCATGAACCATGATGGATGGCACATACGCACCCTCAGGTTTTAGAACAAAGTCTCTTCCATGTGAGTAACTGACCAGACATATCAGTTAAAATCAGCAAGATTTTCTCGGTGAATGTTAAGAACATGCATTATCTGCTTCCATAGCCAATGGCCAAAATCCATCCCACGTACATGTGGCATGCTGTGACCCAATCCTGCACTAACGCTTCCGTGTACAGCCCGAGGCCCAAAGCTCTAGAGTTGGAGTGGCCTCCTGTTGCAAATGCTGATCAGATGACTCCTTGGTGAGCAGAGACCTGGTGGATTTAGCTCAAACAGAAGGCAGTTTTAGGAGAGGGGCCTTTGGAGACCATTTCATCCCTTTGTTAGTGCCTGAACACAAAAGGGGCAGTTTGGCCATTCCTGGGCTTGAGCCAGCTGTTGCCCTCCCTGGGGATGCTACTGGGGGTCTTGTTCATAGTCTTGAGTTTATTTCTATTCTTGGGGACCAAAATGAAGCGTAAGAGACATTTTTCATCTGGGTCCTGGGAGGCCAGCAAAGCAAAGTGGAAAAGCTCACTTGGTTACACTTACGTGTCTTCAGTCCACTGCAGTAGGTAGAAGAGGAGAGAGGCCTGCATCCAGCTATCTCCTTGAATGTCTCTTGGCCAGGGATGTGTCGGTAACATCTGAATGAGGGAAGACCAGGAGGATGGAATGGTCCCAGACCTGGAGCTTGGGGCCAGGCTAGAGAAGAAAAGCTGAGTTCTTATGGCCAAATCAAACAGAAGCTGAGGAGTCACCCAGTGTCTGTAGGGAAAAGGTGATATATGTGTACTCAGTAGGAATGTGACAGACCAGCATTCCTTCCCAGAAACTGCTGATCTCAAAGGGAACTTTGGTTCAATCCCTGGGACATCCAGTCCCTACCCAGGCTCGCCCAGAGGCCTTCCTGCAAGATGCCCCCATAGAAGAGGGCGTACGCCATTCTCCCCGTACTTTTTCTTGCGGCTGCCTTCCTATTTATAGGAACAAGTGTGGTGAATTCAGTGCATAATTAAAAAGCAAAAAAACTTGCTCTAAGGGAACACTTACAATTTAAGTAGACATTTGTGTAAAAACAATGATTCATGCTTTGTTGGATCTCCAAAAATAGACAACATGATTCGTTGAATGATTTCTGGCCTTTAGTGTATTTTAACCTATACATGACAGTCTCTGAATTATCAAGACAGCTATGTAGTTACTGTCTACAAGAAAGAAACATCTTTTGCCTCAACCACAGGTTATAAATTCACTGCTACCACAAACAAGATCAAAAGACACAAACTTGGGAAAATATTTGCCACATACTAAAAAAAAAAGTTAATTGCCTTAATATATAAAGAGATCTTACAAGTCAATAAAAAAGACCAATAATTTGATAGAAAAATGGGCAAAGAAAGTTGACAGTTCACAGAAGTTAATACAAATGGCTTCTAAATGTACAAAATGATATGCAATTTTATATATAAAAAAGAAATGTAAATTAAAACATTATTTTCACCTTTCATATTTCAGAGGTCAAAAGTGTGATAATGTACTGTGTTAGTGAGGATGTAGGAAAATGGGCACTCTCATATATATTAATGGGAATACAAATTGGTACAAACTCTTTGTAAGAAATTTGAGATTAACCAAATTTGAAAATTTACATACCCTCTTACAGTTATCTATTACTGTTTAACAAACTACCCCAAAACTTAGTGGCTTTCCCATTTACAATTATTTTGCCTGTGAAATTGAGGAAGGGCTAGGTTGGGTGGTGGTTCTCTGACCCGTATAATGTCAGCTGAACTCTCCCAGGCCTGGGAAAGTACTGAGATACTGAGGGGCACAGGCATGTCTTTTTATGTAGTCAAAAAACATGATTAATATGTGCATGTGTCCACCTTCTCCATGGCCCCTGCTCCCCAACTACTGCCACCACTAAAGGAGACTCCAACTTCGCAGCAGCTTCGTCCCCTTCCTCCCCTCTAAGGTTCTTTGGGCTTTTGCAATAATGAAATGTCCTCTAGTCAAAGACCCTGAGGAACACACCTATAGTTGAAAAAAATGGAGTGTATTACTTGTTACAGTGAGGGGAACACACAGGATGGGGAACCATGGAGCATCTTGGTAAGAGGGCATTCGAGAGGACTTACAGGATTTGGGCTTGTATTAGTGATTTTGGAGAGAATTAAAGAAGCAGGACTTTTCTCAGTGTTTGATGCTGTCGGGAAGCAAGAGTAATTCTATGATTGGGTACCTTAAATCTTATCTAGAAGAAGGAATAACTAAAGCAAAGTTAAAGCTGCAATTGGCAAGGAAGCAGCACTCGCGTATTATCCAGGATAGAAAGACATTTGGTCATTTTTGGGACTTGGACAACGTTCATGGTTTGTCTGTGTTTGGATATGATTACAGAATGGTCTTGTTTTTGTCTTGACCCATCATGGTTACAGATGGCCTTGTCCGATGTTGATGTCCTGTGAAATTGTTTATGTGCAACAGGAGAACTCCAAGGCCTTGGCTGTGAATGTCAGATCAACTTCTACAACACCAAGGTCTAGCTGATAGTCCCAGGCCAACATCCAGATGTCAGGGGCTGCTTTCTCTTTCTCAGACGAGAAGAAGAGGCAAGCAGAGAAGTGGGTGGGCAGGATTTCAGTTTTGGAGGAGTTAGGCAGGGAGTTTCTGTAGCGTGTGCAAGAGAAATAAGGGGGCGGGAGGAGGAGCGGGTTAACAAGAATTGCTGTGGACACTGTGTCCACTTCATGGTTGTCAAGATACATACTTTTTAAAAATATAAATTAAAATCTTGAACAATTTTGAATTGGCTTTTGGTTGCTGGATTGTGTTCCCTCTATTGTAATACTGCTCTGAGACCAACCATGCAGATCGGGATCTTAAAAGGGCAGGTGTTCAAAGCCAAGAAGTTCTGAGCCATTGTCTTAGAGTCCAGAGCTCCAGCTGAAGCTGATGCCTGGGTCAGGATGGTGTTTGAAGAAGAAGCAGAGCCAGGAGGGCGCCAATCAGAAGCCAGGCTCAGGTGCCTGCTGCCTCCATCCCCTAGAAGACCCAAGCATTCAGAGTTCCCCAGGCTCTTAGTGCCCCCAGAAAGTGGCAGCCTTGACCCCCGGTCTGGGTTTCTGGGTCCTGATTATTACCACAACAAACCTTGTCAGCCGAGGATGCCAAGATAGGGGGATATGGTCCCTGCCCCCAGGCATGCTGATTCTGTGGGAGAGTGAGGGCAGCCACAGCAATAGCTGGGGCTCAAGACAGATGAGCACTGAAGGCCCAGCAAAAGGCCCCCAGCCCCTTCCAGGGAGGGAGCATTTCTTGGCAGAGCCAGTATCCATAGGATAAAGGTTTGGAAAGCGGGGGCAAGGAAGGCTGAGAACAGAGCAGTGAGGAATGCACAGTGGCAGATGAATTCAGAGCATTCTTTGGAGCCTGGAGATCCCCAAAGGTGAAAACCTCAAGAGCCAGACTCTGTGGCTGGTGTAAACCCTATCGAGGCCACAGGGGATATGCATAGTCCAGCACCTAAAGGACCCACTGAGGGTAGCAGGAGTGAACACACACGTCAGCAGAGCCTCCCCTCTCCTTCCCATCCTCTCCCTCCCCTTTCAGGTGGCTGCCCGGAAGGGCCCAGACTATGTGGGGTAGTGGGAGAAATGAAAAGAAAACGGGCAAACGTGGGAGAAAAAGAGCCCACACTGGGAATCAAAGAGCTGGAAGAGTTTTGGAAATGGAGTATCTGGAGGGACAGTTGGTCAAGGGATGATGCATTAGCATCCGAACTGTACTCAGAGGGACAAGGACAGTGGCGGGTCTGCTTACTTAGCCAAACTTTCTGAAAGGAATGGGGGGCCCGTGTGGGCACCCGGCCTGGGCTTTCCCACAGAGGGGTGGTCTGGACCCTCGGGGCTCGGGCCCGCGCGCTACCGGCGGTAAGAACGCGCTGGGCGGAGGCGGGCGGGCGAGCGCCTTGGTGGCCCTTCCCCTACTTTCCAGCTTCTTCAGCTGGAGCAAGAGGTCTGTGCCCGGCGGGGGAACGAGCGTCCAACTCCTGGACCCAGGTATAGGCCGGCAAGCGGACACTACGAAGGGGCGGGCGGCTCCCGGGGCAGCGCCGCCGCTCCGCGCTCCCGCCCCCGGGAGCCGGACGTGGCGCCTCCCCCGCTGCAGCCGGAGCCTGGAGGTGGGGTCGGGAGCCCGAGGCCGGGACTCTGATGTCACCGCGCGGCCGCGGGCGCCCAGGAGCGCGTCTCGGGTTGGAGCGCAGGTAAACGGTGAGGCCGGGGGCCGGACGGCCGGGAGTGGGCGGCGGAATCGCCCTTCCCGGGGGCGGCAGGGCGAGCCCCGCCGCTAGGAGTGGGTGGGGTGGCTGGGGCGCCGCGGAGCAGCCCGCGCGTCGTTGGGTCTGGAGGGGTTGGGTTCCGCGCGGAGTCTGGTCTGCGCGAGTCAAGGCCCTGCGCGCTTGGCCCCTTCGCAGAGGTGTAGGGGGCGCAGAGCCGGCAACAGCGGGAGCTGCTGGGGAGCGCGCCCGGGGGACCCGAGCACGCAGTGGGGTCTCACCCTGCAACCTCCGGCTCTCGCCTTTCGACCGCGCAGCCACTGGGGAATCCTGGCCTCTCCGGTCCACGATCGCGCTGTCCCCTGCGCGCGTTCTGAGCCCTCCTTCCCCGACGGTGAACCCAACCAACAGGAAAGGCCGAGAAATGCGCCGGCCAGGGGCCATCCGCTCTCCCAGCGTCCCCGAGGCCTCGCTCTCCAGCCGCACCGCGTGACTTTGTCGCCCCCTGTGGCCGCCAGGCCTGCGCCTCTTTCCTCCCTGGAGCGCCTCGACTCAGCTTGAAGCCCCAGGTATGTGGTACGATCTCGACCGCGGCTTCCTCTCCCCAAGTGCCGCCAGCATCCCGCGTTTCCTGACCGTGGCACAGAGCTAGAGTCTACGGAGACTCTACGTGTGGGCGGGAGCGAGCTGAGAGCAGACGCTTCGCGACGTGAGCTGTGGTGCTGACAGGCCGGGAGAATGGGGTGCCGGAGGGAACTGGGAGAGCCACGGAACTTACCAAAATGCCTGCCCTTCTAGACCTGGTCTGGAGTGGTGGAATTCAAGACACGGCCCAGGACCTAGAAACTCAGTCCGGCAGGGAGACTGCCGTGCAGGCAGCGCGGCAGTCTCCCTGCCGGACCATCCAGGAGGGGTGGCCTGGACAACCTCTCCATAAGAGAGGTCAGACGTGAGGTGGCCTTTGGGAAAGATATTATTTAATTCCTGATCATTGTTGATCATTTGAGGTTGTCTGCCTTTCTGGTCACCTTACCTGGATCTGCTTCCATTGCCTTTGTGTGATTTTACCCACTGGAAGCTGTCTTCATGGATTTCCCTAAGAACCTCTAATTAAAAACCTGGGTCTGCTTTCTTGCCTGGTCCAACCTCTCTCCTGAGGTCCAGACACACATCTCAACTTACCACCTGCTTGCCAGACTTGCCACAAACACTGCAAAGCCCACAGGCCCCAGACTGAGCACTGGATCCCTTGGCTAGTCCCCGTCTCAGCTTCCTCATTCCTGGGACCGGCACCTCCACCTCCCCAGCCCCTAGCTCTGAACACGGAAGTCATCCTTGTCTCCTTTTCCTCTCTTTCTCTTTGATTCAGGTGATAAGTTTATCGCAAATGACCCCAATACCGCATGACCTCAATCTGGTGGTTTTCTAGCAGGGATTCCACGCTGCTCCCCCTGCCCTGACGGGGCTTGGCAAAAGGTTCTTTGAGTTCTAGCCTCTGGACTTACATTCAATGCAGGCACTGGCTCTGCAGCCCAGCCCACAGCTGACACTAATGCTGATGCTAGGGCTCCTGGCGTGTGGCTACTCCCAGCCACAAGGCCTGGCTGAACTGCAAGAGGCTCCCTGCAGCCAGACAAGTGTGAAAACTCTTTGCTCTTTGGGCTGAGGCCCCAAAACACACTAAAGGAGCTGGACCCTCCTGGCATAACAGGTTCTACAAAGGGCACAGTGTGAGCATCCTGCATGGGTATCAGGTGCTTGGGTTACCACTGCAAAAGCATCCTCGAGACAAGTTAAGGTCAATAAGAAAATGTACACACATTTTAGTTATCCATTTGAGCTGTTTTTATTTGGCGAACTCAGAATCCTTTAGCAGTCAGTAACTCACAAATAAGATAGAATTTTCAAGGCCTTTTTTGAGGAAACATCTTTGTATTAGAACAGTTACCCATGCCTATAGATGCAGCGAAAGTCAAGAATGGGTGGCATGAGCCAGGGTAAACAGTGCTCCCAAGCAGGGCTCAGAAGGATAGGAAGAGAGAGAGCTATTGTCTGGGTGGCTGGGGGGGGTTACCAAGAGGAGGTGACTGTCCTCCCAGGGGCTGCTACTCAGAGCAGCTTCTTGTCTTTCTGAAGTTCAGGGAGTATAAACTACTTTGCAAAAATGGTCCCCAAGCCTGAGTGAAGACCAACCTGCAGGGCTGGCCTTAGTGGGCACAAAGATGCCTCCAGGTGTGTGATGTCAAGATGTTCTGGTACCAGGTCAGCTGAGATCCCCTCCTGGGAATGTTGGAGGTACTGCTTCGCCCTTTTAGGAAACATCATATTCTCCCACCACTAACCTCCCTACCTGCCCTATCCAGCAATCTGTAGCATCTGGGGTCTCAGGGAATGGGGTAGAGGGTGATCCTGAGCTCCAAAAAGTGTCTGGAGGCTCACATAAGTCTGTTTTTCAGTTTCCACCCAACTGTGGGCCACCCTCCTCTGCAATTCCAACCAAGCAGCTCAGGGAAGGCAAGCCCGCCCCCCACCCCACCCCCAAAGTCCCTATAGCCCATAGAGAGCCCTCAGTTCTCAAGACTCAAAGCTGCTTTCACCCCTGACCCAGGCACACCCACCTAGCTCCTCCCCTTGCTCCCCCTCCTGCCACTGGGGAAGTATTGATTTCTGGCCATTCCTGTTCCAAGCTGTGCTTGCCTGCTCTTTGATTCCTAATAACCTGAGTAACCCTGGTCAGTGTCCATGGGTGGCAACTGCCTCACCCATTCTGTCCCCTTTCTCAAAAAGACTAATAGGGAGAGAAAAGTGGGTAGAAGCAAAGAAGCCCTCAACCTTCTCCACCCAAAGCCACCCCCATCTACTCCCTGAAAGGCTGCTCCTTTCCTTGTCATTCAACAAATACTTAACATCGACTACGTGCCAGGCACCGAGGGTACAGAGATGAGTAAGTGCAGGGCCTGTCCTCAGGAAGCTCAGGGGTGGGAATGGGGAGAGGGAATCAAAGCAAGCCAACAATCACAATGCAGGGCGATGAGTGCTGTGATGCAGGAAGCTCAGGACACTGCAGGGATCCCAAAGGGTCAGGCGACCTCTAAGCTGAGCCCTATAGGAGGAGCAAGAGTGGCAGGACAAAGAGGGGGTGAGCCTGTCATTCCTAGACAAAAGGCAGAGAGTCTCCCAAGCAGGGGCCGTATTATCCTGGAATCTGCCAGTATTTTGAAGAGGTGGGGGCGATTGTTTCCCATAGTGGAGGCTGGGCTTTGTTGGAGGCTCAGGCCCCTGGGGGCTGGGGGTGAACTGGCTTTCAGCGGGGTTTGCTTCTAGGAAATTGATTCTGGCTGCAGTAAGCTTGGAGGCAGGCCCAGATTCCAGGCAGGGCTCTCTGCCTCTTACCAGCTGTGTGCCTCTGGGCAAATCATTCCCCCTTCAGAACTTCAGTGTCCTCATCTGTGAAATGCAGACAGCAGTTGTGCGGTTCAAGATAAATATTTATTCAAAGCACCCGGAACATAACTGGCCCAGAGGGAGGGAGGAAGGCTGTGAAGCTGCCCCTGCCACCTGACCTGGGTCTTTCCCCCTCCTTTCTTGTCTCCCCTGTGATCTCAGATCGTTCTTGACCATTGTTTATCAGGGAAAGATCACATGGAGAAGCTAACAAAGCAGCCAGGAAGCAGCCAGGGTGGGACAGGGTTGGGGAGGGCAGGAGCATGGGTACATTCTCAGAGCTCCAGGAGGTGCCAGGGTAGAGGCCGGGGGCTGCGGGCCAGAAGAGCCCCAGCGGGGGATGTGCTAGTCGCCAGTTCCTTCCCCTGAGCTAAGGCCCTCAATCTCCAGAGTTGTTCCCCTGGTCCTACTGCCCTTGCCATTCCAGACTAGGGAGGTGGGGGGGGCGGTGCCAGCGCTAATAAGGGTCGTGCGACTAGGGAGGGGATGTGTAAGCATGTCTGTGTTGAAGGTGCCAGAAGGTTGTCCTAACCCTAACCCGGAGCGCCTCACCCACCACCCCGTCTATGCTTTTCCAGGCCCCACAGAGCTGGCCAGCCTCCGCCCGCGTCCGCGCAGCCATGGAGGCTCTGGGTCCTGGAGGCGACTGCGCTTCGCCGGCCTCGTCCACTCGCAGCCTGGACCTGCGGCGGCTGTCCGCGCGCGCCGACTCGGCCTACAGCTCTTTCTCCGCCGCCTCCGGCGGTCCTGAGCCGCGCACGCCGTCGCCGGGGACCCACCAACTTCCCTACCTGGACTGGGACTACGTGCGCGTGGTGTGGGGCGGCCCGGCCCCCGCCGCCGGGCTTCGCACCTCCCCGCAGCCCCGGCCCGCGGCCGCCGCACGCAGTAGGCCTCGTCCCCCCGAGATCCGGGGGACCCCGGGGCCGCTCAGCCGCCAGACCACCCCGCTGCTGTACGCGCTGGCGGCCGAGGCGGAGGCCGCGGCGCGGGCAGCCGAGCCGCCCAGTCCGCCCGCGTCGCGGGCCGCCTACCGCCAGCGGCTGCAGGGCGCGCAGCGGCGAGTGCTCCGGGAGACGTCCTTCCAGCGCAAGGAGCTCCGCATGAGCCTGCCCGCCCGCCTGCGGCCCGCGGCCCCCGCGCGGCCCTCCGCCGCGCACCCGCGCTCCGCCTTGCTCAGCCACCCCGGCGGGGAAGCGGAGCCGGCGCGCCCCGGTGCTCCCGCGCCGGGAACCGCCGGCAGGGGACGCCTCGCCAACCAGCAGCGGAAGTGGTGCTTCTCAGAGCCGGGAAAGCTGGATCGCGTGGGTCGGGGCGGTGGACTGGCGGGGGAATGCTCGGGGGAGGCCTGCCCCAGCTCTGGCCTCGCCAGGCCGGAGACCCGGGAATGGCAGCAGCGGACGCTGGCAGAGTTCGAAGGTCACCAGATCAGATGGCTGCCTGCGACCCAGCCCCGAAGCATAGAGGACCCGAAACCCCGGGCCTTGAGGCTCAGCAATGCCTATAGGCCTGCCGGTCGGAGTCGGAGCGCTTCGGGGGAAGTCTTGTCCCCCTGGGGAAGTCCAGGAGGGGTCATGCCCATTGCCCAGGTATGGAAGATAGGGGCTGCAAGCTTGGCTTGGGGGCATCCAGAAGATTGAAAATTTGAGCAACATTTCATCCAACTGCTTGCCTTTCCAGGCTGTTCCCCAAGGAGCAGAAACCCCCAGACCATTGTTTCAGACCAAACTTTCCAGGTGAGAGACATGGACCACTCTGGGGACTGAAAGCTGGGGGGAGGCAGCTTTCATAGCTCTTGCTCAAGAAGGAAGAGGGCCTCCCACTCACCCTCACTTTGAGCCTTCTGTCTTTTGCAAACCACATCCCCTAATCCCACCCCCAACACCCTACTGTCCCTCTGGTGCAGAACCAGAATCTTCCTTCCTGGTCCCTGTGGTCAGTGTGGGGTCCCTGCTTCCAGGTTCCTGACTCAGAAGGAAGTTGCAGTGGTGTGTTCTGCAGAGGGCCTCCAGAGAAGTCCCTCTGACTGTGAGCAGAGGGCCTCAGAGAACTGCATCGTGTCTGCCCGGCTCCCATCCCTTCCTGATGATGAAGTTTTCCTGGAAGAAGCCCCGCTGGTCAGAATGAGATCACCTGCAGACTCCCATGCTCCCCTGGGGCTCCCAAACAGGTGAATTCCCTCAGGCTTTCAAGCAGTGAGATACCCCCTTCCTACACACATCTACAAAATGCTGGAGGGGCAGGGAACCCTCTCCTGGCTGGTGGCTGGGAGCCAGGGGGGTGAGGTGGGGGAGGTGGATGGCCCTTGGAGGCCACCACTTATCTTTGGCCAGAGCTTTTTCTGATTTAGTGTCTCTTCCACTTCCAGTGTCCATGCCTCTGACCAGCAGTACGGAGCTAGCTTGGGTCAGAGGGCTGACCAGGCTATAATCCCCTCAGAGCAGCCCCTCCATGAGCACCCAGAGACTGCAGGGGCGGATGACTGTTGGCAGGGGGTAAACGGTTCTGTGAGTGTCTCCAGGCCTACATGCTGTAGTCCCCCTGGGACTGCAAATGATGACATCGCAACCTTTGACCCCACTGGACTGCTGACCACTGATCCCCCCACAGCTGCAGAGACTGACCCCCTCAAACCTCTCCCAGGTGATGCCCTGAGACCTCCAGGCAATGATACCCCGGGGCCTTCTGACCACACTGCCCAGGCTTGGGGCACTGGCCAGACTGGCTCCAGGTCAACATGGCCCAGTCCACGCCTCGAGGAGCTGGTTCAGGAGCTGGCCAGATTGGATCCCTCTCTGAGTGACACTCTCACCTCCTATCCCAGCCCAGAGCCATCCCTGGGCCTGCTGGATGGGCTGATTCCTTTAGCCGAGGTCTGGGCTGCAATGAGGCCAGCCTGTGGAGAGGCTGGAGAGGAAGCAGCTGGTACTTCTGAGTCAGGGTGAGTGAGGGGTACCAGGGACTCAGGGGATTCTAAGCCCCTGCAGCCTGGGGCAGGACGACCCAAGGAACTCTGGTTTTGTCCCCAGCTCTTACCTACTTAACTCCACCCAGCGCCTGCCAGCTTCTCAGGAGGAGACAAGGCCTGAAAACCTTACCACCCACGCTGTGCCTGACGAGCCATGCGGCCCGGGTCTCCCCGAGCCAAATTACAGCATCCAAGCCAAGAAAGTGAGTGTGGAGGGGCTATTAGAGGCTGGGCTAAGTCAGGGCTCTGCCTCCAGACTTAAGTACCCACGCCCTCCCTGCAGGTGGAGCTGGCGGACCTTCTCCAAAAGACGCTAAGGGAGCTTCAGGCCGAGCAGGAGCAGCTGCAGGCAGCGGCCCAGGCTTGGGCCAGGCGCGGGGCTGCCCTGGAGGCCGCGGTCGGCCAGGCCTGTGCACCCCACGAGCTCGAGCGGTTCAGCCGGTTCATGGCCGACCTAGAGCGCGTGCTTGGCCTCCTGCTGCTGCTGGGCAGTCGCCTGGACCGCGTGCACCGCGCCCTGGCCCGGGCGGGCGCAGACGGCGACCCTGACGAGCAGGTAACGGGCTTGGGCTGGGGGAGGGCGGGGCGGTGAGGGGCCTGCGGGCTCCGGCTGGAAGCTTCCCGGGAGCGGCGGCGCCCTCGCCCCGCTCACGGCGCCCTCGCCCCGCGGCTCCAGGCCTCTCTGCTGCAGCGACTGGGGCTCCTGCAGCGGCAGCAGGAAGACGCCAAGGAGTTGAAGCAGCATGTGGCGCGGCGCGAGCGGGCCCTGCGCGAGGTGCTGGCGCGCGCACTGCCCGCCGACGAGCTGCGCGCCTATCGCGCCCTGTTGGTCGGCAAGGCCGCTGTTCTGGCCCAGCAGCGCAGCCTGGACGAGCGGGTCCGCCTCCTTCAGGACCAACTGGACACAGTCAGGACCGACCTTGGCCGTCGTCCTCCGACTCCCAGGCCGGCCTGGCCCCCAGGGACCCGTCCTCCGGATAAACCGCCCTTCCCCCCTCCCCTCATCTAGTTACAGGGGGTGGGGGTGAGGAGCATTGCCCCTGCCTCTCACCCACGTGAGTGGGATGACGCTGGTTTATTCGGTGCTTTTCCCTTGGGGTGGGGAAGACCCAGGCCCGGCCTTCCTGGGGTACTTTTTCCAAGTGTTCTCATGTGGCCTTACCGAAGTCTTGCGGATTATTTGGTAATTAACTTACGAATTTTAAAGTCTGCAGTATTTCCCCTTTTCCGTCAGGGTTGGTTGGAGGGAGAGGAGACAAGTCAGAGGAGCACTTCAATTTAAGATGCAAAATGGCCATTTTTTTCCCTCTCAATAAAAAGTTGATATGAGAAGTGTGCCTATCGCCTGGAGCCTGGCTTGGAGGAGGGATCTTGTTTGCAAACTACAGACGCCTGCCAGACTAGAGCAGAAGAGAGATTTGTTGGAGGACATCACTCAGGCCTGGGGATCCCTAGAAAGACTGAAGAAACAGGCTTGAAAACTGGAGGGGCCAAGCAGATGCTGTCACCAGTAGTCCCTAACTATTCTGGTGACTGCATTATTACCACGAAAGCCTAGGCCTGATTGGCTGAGGCCAGGTCTCTTTTGCTGGTTTTTACCCAAGCCTCCGACATGAGTAGTATAGTGGAAGTGGGGGACTGCCTCCCTTCAAGACTCAAGGGATAGGGAACTTCCCCAAATGGAAAATGGATTCAGATGCTTTGCTGCCTAAAAACCCTGATGAATGTCAAGTACACTTGGACATTTGGGGACATTCATTCCAAGACCCAGAAAGAACTTTCTTCCTCTTCCAATTATGTTGGATAATTGGATAAACTGAATTTATCTGCCTTTCCTTTAGAGTCCCCACTAGGTCACCCAGGCTTAAGGAGGGCAGTTGGGGGGATGGGAGCTGAAGGCGAGTCATGGGGGACCTGGAGACCTATTATTGTGGGATGGTGCTGAGGACTTGCAGAGGCAGCTTTTCTTGTGTTCTGGAGATGCCAGTTTGGGGAGGGGCTAAGGTTGGGAGTTAAGGGCTAGAGTGGTATGAAACAGGACACACACTCCCCTCTGTTTGTGTGTCAGTCCTGTGTACATAGAATCAATGTTCAGTTCTCAAATATACATTGAAAATCTGCCTTAGTATTTGTAGCTGCTAAGGCCAGGGACAAGAACATTCTTCATGTAAATGTTCAGTGTATTTTTGGAAGCTGGGCACATTAATAGGCATGTGTATGTGTATCTAAGGCCAACAGACCTCAAAGTGAGAAATCTCTGCTTCTGGGCTCGTTTTCTGATGCATATTGTCACTAAGTGCAACTGGTTGGGAATTTTAAATGGTCGTATTCATACCAAAAGCATTAGTTATAACAGTCGCGCTATTGAGCACAGAACAATGCTCACATTGTGCCTTTTTATAAAAAACATATGGGGCTCCTGCTGATTCTAACATTATGCTTTGCTTTTCTCCTTTGAACGCTGTGGGCGGGGCCTCCGCTCCAATATCCTCTGCCTAGCAGGGCAGCTTGCTTCGAGACGCGTTCTGGATGGAATCTACTTATTTCTGGCTTTTGCCCTGTACAGTCCCCATTGCATTCTCCCATTGTGATATACTTAGAAACACACTTAACGTCGTCCATTAGGCCAGTGGAAATGGTGTATTTCAGACAAAACACTCCCAGCCCGGGATGGGCATGAGAAGCAGCGTCTGCCATTGTCTGGTTAAACTGCACTTTGGTTCTTTGCTGGTTTTTGCCATGGGGAAATATGAGGCTTCTGTGCTTGTCTCTACCAGATGGAGAGGGCCCACAAAAGTAGGGCCACAACCCCTGCGCCTGTCCTTGCATTTTGCCTCCGTCTCCTTCCTGCCCCAGTTTATCTCCCTTCCACACCCCGTTATTCCTTCAGAGGGCAAGAATGAGCTCAGCATACGCGTTCGATATTGGCACCACAGACTAAGACTAGGGGTGGGGTGGGGGCCAGTACCAGAAGTCCGGTGAATTCCACCTTCCTGGACACTGCCAGCAGAGGGCACTGTTTTCCTCATGATGAAAGCTTCTAGCCACGCTTTACCACCCGCAGCCTCCCCAGCTACCAGGCCCTCTGGGCCAGCCACAGGGACGTTGCCTTGTCCTGAGCAGTGTCCCTGTTGGACGTGAAGGCTGGGGCTAAGCCTTTGTGTCTGTCGGAAAGAAATCCCGGCCCGCCAGTTATGGGAAGGTTGGCTCCCTTTCCTTTGCCACTAGGCCTTCGTTCGAAAGTCGTTGGCTAATGAGGAGTGGGAAGGGGGAGGCTGGGGGTGTTGATCTCGAGGATCAGTGTCAAAAAGAGCCTTACGTAGTTCCCCACGGTGGAAAACAGGGTTTCTTGGGTCTCTGTGGGGGTTTCTGTCCGCACCTCCCCAAGCCGCCCGCGCCCGCCGCCGCCGCCTGCTGGTCCCGCCCCCAGCCCTGAGGCCTGCAGCGCCCCGCCCCGATTGAGCAGAGCGCGGTTGTTGCCTGGCAACTGGCAGCCCCGGGACCTCCCTCCTCTCCTACTCGCCTCATCCCGCCCCACGCCGTTCCTAATATGGATGTAATTAGTGCACTTTTTACCTTCTGACTGTAAATTGGAAACAGTAGGGAAGCAAGGTTCCGTGGTGCCCAGACCGACGCGCAGTCTGGCTGGAGCAGCCTGCTCCTCACACCACGTACCTCGGCGAGCGGCTGGCGTGAACCTCAGGCATCCTCACGGGAACAAATTACCTTGCTGTTCAGTCACGTGTAATTCAGAAGCTTACGAGGACATTTAGGTCAAATGTGGTTGAGGACCGCAGAGAGAAGAGGTGAAATGCTGTAAAGCAATCCTCCCAACGACCCCGTAGCGTTACTGTCACAGCCTAGCTACAGTTTAGACGGACAGTCATGATGGGTGTTTACCTGTTGTCTTTGAAACTTAAGTCAGCACTGACTTCTCACTAGGAGGACTTTTTCCTCCCCTTCTTGAGGAGAGGTCCAGACATCTCTCTCTCTCTCCTCCTCCTCTTCCCCCTCTCCCTCTCTCTCCCTCTCTCACTATCTCTTCCTTATTTCCTCTTTCCTGTAGTAATATCTGAGGCCACCTCTGCTCCACAGGTTCAAGTCCAGGGGTGTGGCAGTTCTGGAAAGGTGACTCCAGCCACAGAGGTTCAAGGCAAAAAGCTATCTGGAGAGAGACAGAGTCTATTAAACCATTTTAAAAGGTCAAATAATTTCTTCCAGGAAAAGGCAAAGAAAAGGGGGGAAATATGGGTCCGGGGTAGGCCCAGCTTTAAAACCGTGTGTGGAGGGGTGCTTCCAGTCCAGAAGGCTGAATGACTGCTTGTTTAGGACTGGAAGTTGGGGGCAGGGATGCTAGAGGAATGTGCATTAAGAAAGGCATTGTGATATTTTAAATAAAGCGATATTTCCCTTTTGTGGGGAAACATTTTTCCTAGTAGAGTCAATGTTGTTGTTTATATATACAAATACTAACATGGTAAAAGAATGGTGATCATGTAGAACAATGTCACGAATCAGAGATATTTGGTTTTGGAATGCAGCCAGATATCCCTTTGGGACCAACTCGGCACTCCTGGTAATATTTCAGGATGGTGTTGCAGTTCACAGACGACTTTACCTACTCATTCCCTGTGTTCCTTCCTCCCCACAGCCTGTAGGATATGTACTGCCAGTTCCACAGAGAGGGAGATGGAGCTTGGAGACTTGGGTGACTTGCCTAAGGTCACTAAATGAATAAAGAGCTGAGATGAGACCACCTTGCTTTTCTGCAACTGGATACTGTAATGGAAAAGAGCAACAGGATGCCATCCTGACTGTGAGAGTTACTAGCTGTGAGGCCTGTACAAGTTACTTACAGTTTCTCTAAGCTTCAGTTTCCTCACTTTAAAAATCAAGATACTAACAGTGCATACCTTGTAAGGTGGTAGTTAATACCTGCAAAGTGTTTACAACTGTGCCTGGGACTTAGTAAACACAGGTCATATATGTGTTACCCATACCCTGGTCTCTATTAGGTTAGTAACATGTGCTCAAGAACAACCTCCAGGGACTTCCCTGGTGGTCCAGTGGGTAAGACTCCACGCTCCCAATGCAGGGGGCCCAGGTTCAATCCCTGGTCGGGGAGCTAGATCCCACATGCAGGCTGCAACTGAGAGTCTGCATGCCGCAACTAAAGATCCCGCGTGCCACAACTAAGACCCAGTGCAGCCAAAATAAATATTTTTTAAAAAAGAAAAAAGAACAGCTTCCATCCTCCTTAGAGGAAATGTACAATTGTATTAAAAAGCTTGCTGGGGCTTCCCTGGTGGCGCAGTGGTTGAGAATCTGCCTGCCAATGCAGGGGACACAGGTTCGAGCCCTGGTCTGGGAAGATCCCACATGCCACGGAGCAACTAGGCCCGTGAGCCACAACTACTGAGCCTGTGCGTCTGGAGCCTGTGCTCTGCAACAAGAGAGGCCGCGATAGTGAGAGGCCCGTGCACCGCAATGAAGAGTGGCCCCCGCTGGCCGCAACTAGAGAAAGCCCTCGCACAGAAACGAAGACCCAACACAGCCAAAAAAAAAAAAAAAATTAAAAAAAAAAAAAAAAAAGCTTGCTGTGGGGGCTTCCCTGGTGGTGCAGTGGTTAAGAATCCGCTGGCCAATGCAGGGGACACGGGTTCGAGCCCTGGTCCAGGAAGATCCCACATGCCCCGGAGCAGCTAAGCCCGTACGCCACAACTACGGAAGCCTGCGTGCCTAGAGCCCACGAGCCACAACTACCGAAGCCCGCACGCCTAGAGCCCGTGCTCCTCAACAAGAGAAGCCACCACAATGAGAAGCCCACGCACCGCAATGAAAAAGTAGCCCCCACTCACTGCAACTAGAGAAAGCCCGCGCGCAGCAACAAAGACCTGGTGCAGCCAAAGAATAAAAATAAAAATAAAAAGCTTGCTGTGGACATGACTCATACACATCTACATCAGCGATTAACTCTTGCCCCATTAAGAGGAGTGATTCTGTTCCCTGTGATAATTTTAACCAGGTAAATTACCTTAACCAATGAACAACTATTTTTTTGTCAGTTGTTGGAAATATCCTTCCACAGGTGTACCTCCTGTTAGTCAGATATTGTTCTTGAAAACTTCCCATATGCATATCAACTGTAATTTCCTACTGACTTACAGTTTCAGAAAGTTTTAGCCTGCAAGGAAAAAGCAGTGGTTTCTAACACCTGAATTTTAGGCTTATTGATCCTAAACTCTTGCCAAATGTTTTTATTTCACTGGGCAGGCTTGCAGCACACCCTCCTGAAACACAAAGATTCTTCTGGCGGTTCAAGAACCCTCCTCTGATTTAAGTGTGCCATAAACATTAGTTATTGTTATTACCACTTTGCGGGTTTACATTTTGTCTTTCTCAAAGCTGGTCATCCCTGTGTGTGTGACCTTTGTTACCCGTCTCAGTCAAGCCTCTCTTTTACCATGAAAAATCTCTAATATTTTATCCTGTCCTAGACCTTCAGCTACTGAGATTGCTTTAATTATTACTTCCTGTCTTTTTTTTTTTTTTTTTGCAGAGGGAGAAGACTTAATTTTCACTTTGAAATAATTTATGTAGCTTAGCTAGAGTTCCAAGCAAGGAAGGTGGGAGAGGTCAGATCCGGGCCTACATTTACCTACAGTTTTTGGCTACCATATCCATGTTTGGTTGACTCCTTTATTTTGCAGAGAAATCCAAATTCTTTCAATAGTAGAATGCTTGAAAGAGGCAGAAGGATGAGGAGAAAAGAAGTGAAAAGAAAAGCAAAATACAGTAGCAAGTGCTGTAGAATGTTTAAGGGAAGTACATCATCACACAAGCAGGAACAAAATGGGAGACTATTTCATTGCTTAAATCAGAACATTCCATGAAAGACTGCCTTAAATAATTTCAGAGGCCTCACTGATACATATATGGGACGGGAGCCCCAGTACCCTGTGCCACAAAAACTATTTGGTATAACTAATGACATGCAAACCCAATTTGCAAAAGCAGAGCATTATTACAATATGATATAAAAAGGTTGGTTGAGCAAATAGATTCCACATCTTTAAAATGGCAAAAGAGCCATTTTAATTACACTGTGTTGAACCTGAGAAATCTTGGCAATACTTAAAACCTTCTCAATTACAAATAGGAGCAAAGATACAGATGAATCAAGCCACCCCTCTCTAAGGTCACTGAGCAAGGAGATTCTGCATTTGCTATTTTGGAATAAGTTGTTTGCTTTCAGATGGCTTCTTAAAATGGATATCACATACCTTTTGCTTGTACGGAACTTTCATATAAAATAGTTGCTCCTTAATTGTATCTGTTACTATTTAACCAGTGATTTTTCTAGTGTTATGCTATGACATTTTTTTCTTTGAATGTTCACCTACTGCACTGAAAGGCTCAGCCGGATTTGAAAGCCACAGATTCAGAAATATGGCACAATGGTGCATTTCACAAATAAATCACACTTTAAAAAATTAAATATTCATGCCATATCAAAGTAGCCAGCCACCAGTGCCAAAGACACACGTTTATATTTCACCATAAAGACAACCACAAATTAAAAGTATTTGCCAAAGTATC
Organism: Eschrichtius robustus; assembly: GCF_028021215.1. NCBI lineage: Eukaryota > Metazoa > Chordata > Mammalia > Artiodactyla > Eschrichtiidae > Eschrichtius > Eschrichtius robustus. Next base: position 110,614,421 of record NC_090825.1, on the reverse strand, counting down.
TCTTTTCTCTCATTGTTAAATCACTTTTACTCCCAAGATGTACTTGTTTTCTAATATTTAGCATTCTCAGTACAACTGAAATTAATTACATTCACAATGGTCACATTCTGTGTTCAAGAGTCTCTGGAATCTTGATTGCCTAAAATGAGGTAGATAACCATTCAAGGGTTTTGTTGGTTGGGACTAATTTCCTTTAGATCTTGATCATCTTTTTTTTTTTTTTAGAATTCCAAAATATTTAGCAAAAGATTGAAAATGTCTGAGCATTTTGGAAAAATATACTTTCAAAAGGTTTTTTTATGAAAGTTGTTTTACCTCATTTCAATTTAAAAACAGGATAAAAGCATCAAATTACAAAAGCACTACATATCTTAAAGCTGACAATCCATCATCACACAAAGCTCTAATTCTGGCTTGGGAGTATATAGATGCAGAGGCATCGGGTTAAATCATTCAGGGGCCAGACCAGCTGCTGCCCCTTAACCTTTGATACTATATTTCAAATTTCCTCTAAAGTTCAATCCTGACTTCTGTAGTTCTTCATAGGAGGCTCTCACTGAGATCTTGAACCCCATCTCTGGAGAAAGATCAAGCTTCAGACAGAAGCTGGAGGCGTAGGCCCACTTGGGTAAAACAGGCTGCAGTGGACAAAGTTGGAAACAAGATGGAGCCGAAGGTGTCGGACCGCCGTCTTGCGCAGGCTTAGACTGTGAGAGGCAGGCCCGATTAGAGCAACTAAGCCGTAGCCTCGGGAACCGTCAGGTTGCTGGGGGTAGGCTGGGCACTAGACCAGCCAAGGGCCCCGGAGTGGGTCGACGGGAGATTTCTGAAAAGACCTGCAGACTACTGCGGGTTTTTGTCTTTTTACGAGGAGCCATGGGCGAGGCACCCAAGAATTTGCTTAAGGAGCCCGACTTCCTCATGCCTCGAGCCAGATCCTGGAGCATCAGGTCGTCGGCCAGGACGCCCAGAAACGCGCTGGTGGTGGAACTGAGGATGGTGGCGGCCACCTGCACCGGGCGCCGGGCCGCAGAACTGCCACTACCACCACCGGTCGCATCGGGCTCGGTAGAGCTTCGCAGGCCGGGGTCGCCAAGTAGGCGGCGCAGAGCATACGAGGCGCCGGACGGCAGGTACTGGTAAGCGCGCCTCCCGCTGTGGTCACGCACGTGCACCTGCGCACCTAATCGGACCACCAGCAGCACCGCTGCATCCTCGTGGCCATGCAGAGCCGCCAGGTGCAGCGGCGTGTAGCCACCGTGTGAGCGCGCGTTCACGTCGACCCGCGCGCCTCCACGCCGCGCGATCTCCACCAGCTGCTGCACCATCTCGAGGTCGCCACTCTTGGCGGCCCAATGCAGGGCCGTGAAACCAGACATGAAGTCGCGTTTGGCCGCCAGGCCGAGGTCGCGCAGCAGCAGCCCGTGCAGCTGGTGGGTCCAACGGCCCCCGGCAGCCCGCACTAGCCACTCGTGTTCGGCCGGCTCCAGAGGTACGGCGGACGGCGGCGGTGCGGCGGGCACCTCCTCGGTGTCGGGGCTCAGCAGGCGAGGGCCGGCGCGCGACAGGCGCCTCAGGTGCGGGGAGCGGCCGGGGCCCAGGCTGAGGCCCAGGCCGGACTCCTCTACTGAGAGCCGCCGCAGCAGCAGAGGGGAGCTCCGTGGGCTGGGCTCCTCCGACAGCTGCCGACGCAGGCCCTGCTCCTCCGCCCGGATCCGGAGCGCCGCGGGGCCCGGGACGCAGCGCACCGGCAGCATGCAGGGCTTTTGCGGCAGCGCGCGCGGAGGGGGTGGTGGCGGCCCTTTTGAAAGCCCAGGCGCAGGTTCCGGGTCTGGCGGTTCTGCATGGGGCAAAGCTGCCTCCGACGGTGCCATGGACGGTGGGGCCACGTCTGCAGAGAGTCCCTCGGAGGGCTGGGCCAGCTCAAAGGCTGTAATCTGGGGGTCCGAGGGCAACCCTGACTGCCGGGCTGGGGCTAACAGCAGCCCCTTAGTCAGCTGAGTGGGCTCAGAGGCCGGAGTCCCGGGGGTGTCCTGTGGCACTGATGGCGGAGCCGGGTCCTCAGGTGGTTCCACCGCCCTCTGCGCCGAGGCCAAGGATGGAGCCCCCGAAGCAGCGGTTTCCCCCTGTGAGACGGTGGTGATCTTCGACGGCGGGGCTGATGCCCCCGGGGTGCTCGGGAAGCAGGAGGGAAGGGGCTCTGGTCCCTCCCGGGGCCGCGGCTTCTTCCTCAGCACCACAAATTTGACGCCGTCGAGCTCCTTCACCACGGCCACGTCGTTGACAAACTGCTTGAAACGGTCCCTGCGGGCGGCGCGGCCGCGTGGGTCGCCGGCATCCAGCAGCGGCTTGAAGCGGCTCAGCAGCTCAGAGTTGCGCACCTTTCCGCCGTTCTCCTGCAGAAAGCCCAGCACTGCCGCCTGGCTCACCCCGGCGGCCGCAGCGGCCGCGGCCGCGGCCAGCGCCATGGTCGGTCCGGTCCCGCAGGGGAGGCGGGGCCTCCCCCTCCCACCGACCAGCTGCTCCCGGTTGCTGGGCAGGTGGACGTCGCGGCGCCAGCTGGGACGCACTGGAGCTGGGGTTCCAGGAGTCACGTCCGCCTCGGCCAGGCTCACCTGATCGTTTTCAGCGAGGCGTAACGGGCGTGTCCCTGACGCTGGACCTCGGTCATGCCTGCGCCGCGGGGCCCGGCAGTCTCCTGGAAAAAGGAGCTGGGGGCCGCGGCGCGCGCTCCCCGCCGCCGCCCCGCGGGGCTCCCAGTCTTCGGGGGTAGGTTTCTGCCTTTATATTCTGTCCAATGGGCGCTGGGCTCCATCCCCCGTGCGCGGTGCTCGCCTTACCGGTGACAGCTGCCACCAGGGACGCGGTGGGAGTGGGGGAGCGGAAATTCTCCACCGCCCCTCCCAACTCGGGAATTAAAGGCGCAGTGCCAGGCTCGGCTCCGGGTTGCTAGGTGGGTGTGTTCCCCAGGGATGCCGCGGTCGACCGGCGAGGCAAGGATTTTTATTCCTTTCAGAAATATTTAACCACCACAAAATACCGGGCGATTGCTTAAAAGCAATAATTTATTTAAAGATCATCAATACCTCTTGAATTGTTGATTGCGTTTCACATAGGAAAACGGCTTCATGCAACTTGCAGTAAAGACAATTTGCTGTGCGTGGCAATGCATGTCACCCGAGGTTTAGCATTTTCTTATGATAAAATAATACATTTTCACATTGAGTTTGGGGAATAAAACCACAGGAAAACGTAAAGAAGGAAAAATATCACTTGAAATCACCATTAACATTGTGACTATTTTTCTTCTCCCTCCCCCATACACATGCATATACATGTTTATGCTTTAAAATATGAAAGTAAAATTGGAATCATGCTATGTTTTTAAAAGTTCACTTACTCCACAAGTATTTGTTGCTCACCTAGTTTGTGCCAGTACTTTTTCAGACTGTGATACATCGATTAGCAAGACAGATAAAAACCCCTGACCTAATGGAGCTCCCATAGCGGGCTGGGGGGAAGGTGGGGAGGGACAAAGAGAAGTGATATGGTAATCTGAAAATTGTATAATATGCTAGAGAAATACTATGGAAAAAATAAAGCAGAGTAAAATAGAGGGGCAGGTTGCAAGTTTGAACCCTGTGTTTAGGGGGTAGGACTCACTGTGAAGGCCACAATTAAGCAAGGACTTGAAGAGATCAGGGACTTAAGTAGCTACGTAGGAGAAGAAGCTTTTTCAGCAGAGAGACCAGCCAGGGCAAAGGTGGGATCAATTTCTTAATTTACAAACACAGTACTACAAATATATAATCAGAGGCACCGTAGTACTTAAAGAGAGCAAGACTCTGGAATCTTGCTCTCTTGCACTTTTTTTTTTAATTAATTTTTATTGGCGTATGGTTGCTTCACAATGTTGTGTTAGTTTCTACTGTACAGCAAAGTGAATCAGCTATACGTACACATATATCCCCTCTTTTCTGAATTTCCTTCCCATTTAGGTCACCACAGAGCACTGAGTAGAGTTCTCTGTGCTATACAATAGGTTCTCATTAGTTATCTAGTTTATGCATAGTATCAGGAGTGTATATATGTCAATCCCAATCTCCCAATTCATTCCACCCAAAATGCCACACTTGAGTGTTAGCTCTACATTGAGCTACTTGCTTGACCTCTCCGTGCCTCAATTTTCTTATCTGTGAAGGGGGAGAATGACAATAATTACACTTACCTCAACAAGTTGTTGTGAGGATTCTGTGAGAAAGTAAACATAAAGCACTTAGAACAATGCTTGGCCCACAGTAAACATTCAAATTATTGGTAGTAGTATAGCCACTACTATTATTCTTACTCATTGAAAAAAAAAAAGAGAGAGAACGGTCTTCCCACGTGACGCAGTGGTTAAGAATCTGCCTGCCAATGCAGGGGACACGGGTTTGAGCCCTGCTCGGGGAAGATCCCACAAGCCGTGGAGCAACTAAGCCCGTGTGCCACAACTACTGAGCCTGCGCTCTAGAGCCTGCGAGCCACAACTACTGAAGCCCGCGCGCCTAGAGCCCGTGCTCTGCAACAAGAGAAGCCACCCAATGAGAAGTCCGCACACCACAACGAAGAGTAGCCCCCGCTCGCCGCAACTAGAGAAAAGCCCCCGCGCAGCAACAAAGACCAAAAGCAGTGAGCGGGGGCTACTCTTCGTTGTGGTGTGCAGGCTTCTCATTGTGGTGGCTTCTCTGGTTGCAGAGCACAGGCTCTAGGCGCGTGGGTTTCGGTAGATGTGGTGTGGGCTCAGTAGTTGTGGCTCATGGGCTGTAGAGCGCAGGCTCAGTAGTTGTGGCACCCGGGCTTTGTTGCTTAGCGGCATGTGGGATCTTCCTGGACCAGGGCTCGAACCCTTGTGCCCTGCATTGGCAGGCGGATTCTTAACCACTGCGCCAGCAGGGAAGCCCAATTTCTGTCTTCAGTTCTGTTTCCAGAATGCATTCAATTTAATCTTCTTTGCAACCTCGTTTTATACTATATTGTGAGCATTTGCCCTAATGACAGTAACTATTCTTTAAAAAATATATGATTTTTTTAATGACAGCATCACGTATATATACTAATACACTTTAATTGTTTTCTTACATTTAATAGTCTACATTGTTTCTGGTTTTTAATTCTTATGGATGATGTTGCTTATATATAAAACTTTGTGCACATTTCTGATTATTTCCTTAGGATAGAATCCTACAAGTAGAATTACTAGGTCAAAGGGAATTAATTATTTTTAAAACTCTTGGAAACTTTTCACTAAGTTGTTTTCCAGAAAAGTTACAGCCCCATGAAATTCCCTTGTCTTTCCCTCACTGGCATTGAGTAGTATCTTTTCGTTTGTCATTTTGAAAGTCAAAAAATTTGTATCTCATTCTAATTTCCATTTATTTTATTACTAATGAAGTTAAACTTTTCCCCTCGTATTTATTGTCTTTGATTTGTTCTTTTGTGACTTGCCCTTTTCCCCATTTACCCATATTTTCTTGTTGATATGTAGTTATTAACCCTTTATTATATATGTTGTAAATATTTTCCCATTTTGTCGTTTGTCCTTTAATTTTGTTTTCTGATGACACTTTCATTTTTAGACAACTAGTTTTTAATTGCAAATATTGTATCCTTTTAGCTTAAGACTATAAGTGAAAAATACGAAGGTACATCTCCCTTTTAAAGAACTTTTAGCACCAGTTTACCCTGTAGCATCAAGCAGTCTACAACAGAATGACAACAGTATCCTTGGGGAAAGTCCTTGTGTTTTTACCATAGAATTATAAATGTAATCAGCTATCATTTCTCTTTAAATATTACCCCTTCTTTAAACCCAGCTCAAATCCCACCTCGGTCAGGTCTTCTGCAACTGCCCCAGGTGTATCATCCTCTTCACTCTTCTGTAATTTATTTCAATGAACATCTATTGGCTATCTTTGGGTGCAAGGCAGTGAGCCAAGTCTTCTGGGAAGAAGACACAACCTTCCTTTGAACAGCTTACTGCTTAGTGGAGAGAAAAACATAACTAATTGTGTTACATGTCCAAATGAAATGAATGCTCTTTGTGCTTTCTAGCAGGTAGATTCTAAGAGAGGCACCTGAGAAAACCTTCAAGAGACAGGCTGTGAGAACAAGATGGGGAGGGCTTGGAAGTTGGACTGTGAAGGCTGAATTCAGGGTAAAGAGTGTCTAGTGTGTTTTCTATTTAGGGTATGTGTCAGAGACACAGAAGAAGATAATGTTTGAAAAGTAATCTGGGGTCATAGATGGAGGACCTTATATGCTAGTTTGGACTTTATCCTGTTTGCAGTAGAATGCCATGGAAACCTTTCTTCTTTTTTCTTTTTAAAAAGTAGCTTTAATTATTTCCTGATTATAACATTAATAATGATGTTTTCCCAATTCTCAGTAGTTTCCAAAATATGGAAAGAACAGATCACATGTTAGAGAGAACCACTCTTAATATTTTTTGGTTTATTCTCTGAGGTTTTCTATTTACATCCATAGATATATAAACAGCCATATATACTGTTCTACACAGATAGAATTAGACCACTAATTGTTCCATAACCAATGCTCCCTTAGCCTGTTGTAACCAGTGCTGATGTGGTGAATGGGTGGAGGAGGGGGCTCTGGAGAGGTGATGACAGGGTCCCTGTGAGAGATGGTGAGGGCCATCCAGCTAGGGCAGAAAGACAGGGATGGGTGACAAAGGAGTTTCAGGAGGAGAACTTGCATTATATTGCCTGTTTTCATTTTTAAAGTCACATTTCCTTCGTTGCCATTTTCATGTCAATAGCTACTTTTTATATTTTATTTTCTTAGCTTTTTCAGGACAAATTGTTGGGTCCCTTGGAAAAATCATTTCCATGATCTCATAGGTAGTGGAGCCTCAATGAACTTGGAATTTGTTACTGCCCCCTCTCCCCAAGGGGAGGAGGGAGAAGATTCCCCTGTTAAAGATCATTATTGATTTTTGTGGTTTGAGCTCCTTCTGACTATGATCACTAAGAATAGGCAAGAGATTAAATACTTTGCTTGTACTGAATTGCTGGTACAAGCAAAGTTTACTGACAATGCTTAACAGGCTTCAGGCTCTGAGCTATACAAAGAAATGTGCCCAAGGTCACAGTTAATAATTGGCTGAGCCCAAACTCAGACCCCAACCTGTCTGATTCCAAAGCTCATGCTCATTCACTGTGCAAAATTGGATCACCAGTACTTAAGACTGATGTTCTGTATGTTTAATAAATAAAGTAGGGAAGAAGTCGTCAAATAAAAATCTAGCTTAAACCTTTATACTTGTGCATCTGAACGTACTCTGCTTTAATATTTTAAATGATTAGTTTATAGTTTGAGGAGACATTAGGATGAGGATGCCAATGACATCCAGTTCCCCAGGCTGCTTTTAAATTTTGGTGCCTTGCTGCCAGTGAGGCCATCGAATCAATTCTTCCAGTGACCCAGAAGTTTGCCAGTAAACATTAGGAAAATCAAACATAAAATGTATATTTATAGCAAGGGTAAAATTCTATAATGTGTTTTGAACATGGGAGAAAGCAACAAGGACATTTTTTTCCTATCTCAGTAACTTAAATTTGGAGGAGGTCAGGGAAGACGGCCCTTTGCATTTTTAAAGGCACATTTAAAAAAATATATAAAATTAAAACCCTTCATAACTGTATTATATTGTGTTATGTTACATTGTTATATTATGTTATATTGCATTGCCTCTTCCAACCCACAATCTGCTCTGAACCCCATGCCTGAGCCCCATAGAGAGCCGTAGTGGAGGCTTTATGTTTCCAACTGTCTTGTCCCTGTCATGGTGGTGTGAATAGGCCCCTTCCATTAGGCTTAGTCCACCACAGCCTGTCTCTTCTGCCCCCGGCAGGCTCACCAATGCCTGTAAGGAAGAGGAGTGTCTGGGTCCCCACCAGGCAGGAGCACCAGGGACAGAGGGGGATGGGCTACCCAGAATGGCTGTAAAGGGACTTTGTCCGGATATCAAGCTTTTGCAGTCCTGACTTCAGGAACAAATCATGTTTTGTTCTTGCTTACCAGCCCAGGGGAAGCAAGAGGGCCTCTTTTTTCTCATGCCTGTGACTTGTTAAGCCAGTCCTCTCTGAGGTCAAAGGGACTTTTTTTATGTCTAAATCTTGGTGACAAGTGTCAGATCCTTTGCCTCTGCTATAAACTGAGTTTTCATATCTGTGATTCATTTTTCAGGCTTCTTATCTGACTCCTCAGACTGTTGCTTGGTTGCTTGATAGGGAATGGGAGACTTGGTCCGTGAAGACTTGGAGAGCTGTGTCCTGGTCAGGTGTAGCACAAGAGGATGCCCTTTGCTGCCTTTAGTCATCCCTTCTTGGCCTGTTTTATTCTCATAGACAAGTTTTGACTTAAAAAATTATATATATTTTTAAACCCCCGGAGAGACCTTTTGGGGCTTTCACCTGGGTCAATGTCTACATTAGGACGGCTTAGTTTGAGAGGCCTGCAAAATGTTGTTTTAAACATTTCCTTAATTGTAAAGTAGAGTCCCTGCTTGGGTCAGGGTGGACAAATCAGCAACCCAGAGGCCGGCCTTCCATTCTATTATGGTTACCCATTCAGATGGGCTTGGAGATGACAGCACCAAATGTTTGGATATGTGAAATCTACCAAGAGCATCTGGCTTTAGAGATGGACAGGTGGAAATAGCTCAACTCTTCCCTAAACTCTTGTTGCACTAGCATACCGTGTTTATCTTGCCTTCCATGTGGCAACATGGGTAAAGGGAGAAAGAATCCTTAGATATCAACTTATCCAACTTCCTATTCAACGTTTCTAAGAGCTCATTACCAGAGAGCTCAAAATACAATAATTTGAAGTAAGTTATACGAAAAGACTGAGAGTTATATGTTGATGGAGACCCTCCCTTCTAGAGGGAATGTGTTGGGGGGAGGAGTCTAGCTGAGGTCTGTGTAACAGAGGGAACAGCAAGAGGTGATGTGGGCAGGCAGTAAAGGGCTAGTTCCAGGTCCTCAGAAGATCTGCTTGCTTGCCACTTTGAGACTATCAGCTAAGTAAATATTGAACAGTTTTATTAACAGCCCTCAGAGTAATAATTAGTGACACTGACTGAACAACGAGCAAGAAACAGGAAGATGAACTGTACCTCTGAGGCTGTGTGGTCTGGGGAAGAAGTCATTAGCAGTACTGGTTTTACCTATTTGATTAAGCGTCAATAAAATACTAGCAGCGCTAACTGAAAACAAGGATGATATAGGTCTCTTTTCATCTACCTATTCCCACAATGGCTCAAGCTCCCAGGAGCAAGATGCTGTGTCCTCATCAGTTAGGATATAGCTCTATGTTCAATTAATATTGATAATGATAAAATGTCAGCAGTTTGTCACTAATAGTGACTTTCATTGCTTTGATTTTTCTTTTTCAGAATGGGCTAGAGGGCACTGTCTACAGTAACTATTCAGTAGTTATTCGATATGTTCAATAACTACTGATAATGACAAAACAGTAACAATTTGTCATGTGGTAGTGACTCTCATCACTTTGTTCCTTCTCAAAAATGGTGTCAGTAAACAGCTTGGATATGTTACAACAGGTTACCGTGGTTCAATAGCCCCACAATTTCAGGAGCTAAGAGTGAGGCCATGGAGAGGTCTGCCTTCCTGGACTTTTCTAAATGTACACTTCTGGTTACCTTCTCAGATGTTGATCAAATGGAGGTGAGCACAGCATAGTAAGCAACAGAAACATCTATGCTGACCCTGCAGGACTTCAATTCCACATAGAATGGCTGGAGCAAAAGCAAGGAACAAAAATACAGAGGAGCGTGGGGCGCTCAGCCAGAGGAAAGCTTCTGCTTTCCCAACCAGTCTCTGAAACACAAACTATTGAGAGTTTCTCTCTCAGTGGAAAAAGGATGGAGTCTGCAACTTGGCTCTTCATACATGGCGCCGTGTTCCTTCCTCTCTTCTTCCTCTTCCATCTTCTCTTCTTTGGCAGAGATGATAGAATTTCCTGGACAAAATAATCCTTTCCTTTTTAAGTGGAAAATTTTTGGCAAAATGTCACAATGTCCTAATGTCCTCAGAGCTCAACATACTGGGCCTTAGAAAGTTTCCAGGGCAGAGACAATAAGACCACAGTCTGCACAGAGCCTTCTGTGTGGCTGCGACAGCGAAGACAAAAACAGTCATGTTCATGTTGTTGTTTAGGATTGGGCTTTTTTGCTGCTGCTTCTCCGTGGTAGTGTTTCACTATTCAGTCTAAATTTTTAAAGAACATTGTGTATGTCTCCATTAAGACAAATTGTTTACATCTCAAAGTTGACAAATTCTATGTCCCCTTTGTTATTTTCCATTCAGAAGATGTAGTGGGTTGAATAGTGGACCCCACCCCCGCCCCAAAGATATGTCTACATCCCAGAACCCGTGAATGTGACTGTATTTGGAAAAAGTGTCTTCGCAGATGTAATTAAATTAAGGATCCCAAGATGAGAACATCCTGGATTATCCAGGTAGGTGTTAAATCCAGTGACAAGTGTCCTTATAAGAGACAGAAGTCACAGAAGAGGAGAAGGCTATGTGAAGACCGAAGCAGAGATTGGAGTGATGCAGCCAAGGAAGCCAAGGAATGCCTGCAGCCCCCAGAAGCTGGAAGAGTCAAGGAAGGATTGTCAAGTCAAGGCTCCCCTAGAGCCTTTGGGGGGCTACAGACTAATGACACCTTGATTTTATTTATTTTTTTATTTTTTATTTTATTTGGCCACGCCACACAGCTTGTGGGATCTTAGTTCCCCGACCAGAGACTGAACCTGTGCCCTCAGCAGTGAAAGCGTGGAGGCCTAACCGCTGGACCAGACCACTGGAGAATTCCCGACACCTTGATTTTTAGACTTCTGGTCTCCAGAGCTGTGAGAGAACAAACTTCTGCAGTTTTAAGCTACCCAGTTCGTGATAATTTGTTATGGCAGCTCCAGAAAACTAATACAGAAGGATAGGAGGACATGGGACATTTATCCAAATATTACTGGAATGGAAGATTCCATCCTGAAGTAGCATTCCTCAGGTCCCTAGGTCTCAGATAACCCAAGGCTATGACAAGATCTGGCCTAGGCACGTCTCAACTAAAACCCATGGCTGTAGCTGCGTGTTGGAGAGTCCTGATGTGTACATCAAATTTTGGGAGCAAAAACTCCTTGACAGTATAAACGTATCCAGACCCAGAGGAAGGCTCCTCATTCTGTGAGGTATTTTATGTGGCAAGATGGTAGACCAGCAGGGTATTTTCACTCTGCTGGGGAGGTGTGTTTCTTGTTAGTTCATTCACTGAACTCCTGGTTTCTGTCTCCTCCACCCATGACAGACTTTCACTTTCCCAGAACCCGCCACCACCTTGCAGTGCCTGCATCCCTTTGGAGTCATCTGCAGTGTGGCATTCCATGTCGTTATCACCAAGCTAAGAGTGCTGGCAAACAAGACGAAATATCTTCATACTTCTAGTTTAAGAGATAAAAATATAAAGATAATAAGTGACAGTTCCTCTCTACTATAAACTGTAGCCTGGTGGGGAAGATAGACATATAAACAGACATATAAACGGAGATCTATGGGAGGATGTGCTTAGGGCCAGACAGAGATCTCCTAGCCTCCTGGGGCACCCAGGGGAGGGAGCACTTCTCCTTGGGAGAAGCTAAAACCTTTCTGAGAAGACAAGATATTTGAGCTAATGACCAGGAACTCTGCAGGCTGAGAAGGGAGAGGTAGGCATTCTCAGAGGAGGCATCAGCATAAGCAAAGGCATATAGTATGTTTGTGAAATAGCAGGAAGCTCAGGGTGTCCAGAGAATGGGGCCGGTGGTGGTGAGAATGGAGGTGAATGAGCGCAGACACAGACTGGAGAAGGTGATTGGGGCCAGACTATTAAGGGCCTCACACAACCCCAATAACTCAAACCAATATGTCTAAGCTGAACTGGTTATCTTCTTCCCTAACCCTCCTGTCCCTCCCCCATAAAAGGGACCATCAACCACCCCGCCGGGCATGCAGCGTGATTCTTCCTCACCCTCTTTAGTACTTCTTCAATCCATCCAGCTTTCTCCATTCCTATGCCAGGCTGCCACCATCTCCAGCCTAGATGTCTGCAACGGTCCTCTCATCCCCTTGCACTCAATGTCCTTGCTCCCAGTCGGCCTCATCTCCATTCCATTCTCTATCTGCAGCCAGAGCAAGCCATTTAGAACACGGATCTAATCACATCACTTGGCTGTCTTTGTAAAACGCTAAACTATTTTAAATGGCTTGCAAGACCCTCTACGATATAGCTTCTAATCAATGCAACACATGCACAGAGGAGCTTATAATGGGAAGCACTTGTACCCTGACAAGGCATTCCCCATCCCCAGGCCCTCTCCCTACAGAAACTCTTTCGGCTAGTTCTGGGTTTTGGTACTTCTGATGGTTACATCCACATCCCAAGTATTATGCTTGTACTGAAGTCTCCTGATTTATCAGTCTTGAATGTCTTAATATAATAAATAAGGGTTTAATTGACTTCTATTACTTTTTTTCTCCCTTCTCCATCCCCAGATTATTCCTAGTTCCTTCTCAGGTCTGTTCTGAAACCTCAAAAAATATACTTAAGCCCTAATTTCTTTCTTTATCAATCTAGGGCAGATTTACCCCTAACTTACCACTTTTTGTAAGATGGGAACATTAGCGCTCCCACCCTACCATCCGCCTTCCATTGCCCAGCCATTCCTTGCCTATACCTTGACTTATACATTTGCACTTTGATGACATTTATATTCCATTTAACCATAGTGAAATCTTCCATAAGTGCTTTCTAAGTTGATTCTAAAAGGCAAAACACTTTTTATTTTATAATAACCCTGAAAACCCATTCACTGCAACTCACCTCTGTGCTATGTTTTATTTTGCTTCATATTTGAGTCCTGCCTTTTTGTCTATTTTTATTTGTTTGTTTGTTTTCCTGGGAGTATAATTGCCTTTCTTCTTCTTCTTTTTTTTTTTTTTTTAATTTTGCATTCTGTGGGTTTCCCAGGGCATCAGTCATACTCTCTATCCTATTGGATCACTCCCCGCAAACTCTCTCTGAGAGCCCTCTGATCAGCCTGGCTGGTGGCTCCAGGCTTGCTGCACAGCTGTCAGCCCGTATCCTGGGACTCTCCTCGACTGCTGTCCTGGCTTGGATGCACTGTTTCTGACTGTCATATCTTTCTCTTTCTCTTGGTACCTGCTGAAGCATGCTATCAAGTAACTTTCTAAGAAAAGATGCTTAAGCAGTAATTTTTTCTTACCTTTTTGTTGTGGAAAACTTCAAACACGTATAAAAGGAGAGAAAATAAAATAATGAACCCTCATATACCCATCAACCAGCTCCAGTAATTGTCAACTGATGGTCAATCTTATTTCACCTATATTCTTAGTTACTTCCTACCACTCCCAGATTATTTTGAAGCAAATTCCAGGTATCATATCACCAGTAAATATTTAAGTATATATCTTGAAAGGTAAGGGTTCTTTTTTTTTTTTTTTCCCAGCCATGTCACGCGGCTTGTGGGATCCTAGTTCCCTGACCAGGGATGAAACCCGGGCCCTCAGCAGTCAGAGTGCGGAGTCCTAACCACTGGACTGCCAGGTAATTCCCAGGTAAGGGCTCTTTTAAAAACCATAATCACTATACCATTAACACACCTAAAAATTAGCTATAATTTCTTAGCATCATCAAATAATCAGTCAGTGTTCAAATTTCCCTGATGTTTGCTGGTTTGAATTGAATCCAATTACAGTTGTTTGATATGTCTGTCTCTTGAGTCTTGTTTAATCTACAGTTCCCCTGTCTCTTTTTTCCTTACAATTTATTTGTTGAAACAGAACTTTTTTTGTTTTTCTTGTAAAGTTTCCCACAATCTGGATTTTGCTCCTTGCATTCCTGTTGTGACATTCGACATAGTCCTTTACCTCCTGTACTTCCTGTGGATTAGTAATTAAATCTAGAGTCTTGAGCAGATTCAAGCTTGATTATTGTGGATGCACCTTCATGGGTGGTAGCCTGTGCTTCCGAAAGGAGGCACATCATGTCTGCCTTTCTCTCTTTTATAGCATGAGTGAGCAGCCATTAATGATCCTTGCCTAGATCCATTATTTTATTGGGGATTACAACATGGTGATATTTTGTCACTCCTTCATTTACTAGCTGGAAGGTTTCTATATTAGAGAGAAATTTCCCCCCATTTACTATTTAGTTACCCTGAGGTTTCTATGGGAAAGGTTGAATAAATTCCCTTTCTTTACCATTTGTCAAAATAATGGGTCCCTAGCATCTTCCAAAGACAACCTGTGAGCTTTACAATTTTTACTCATGAATTTAAATGTATTTGATGAGTTTCAATTCATTCCAGTTATTATAGTTAACAATGCTCACATTGTCTCTTATTTGCCAGTGGAAACTTTGTTCAGTTGGCTCCTAACCCTCTTGACTTCATTCTTCCTTGATATCTGAAATAAGATGTTTCAGTTTCATCTTGTATATTTCCTATCCTAGACCTGGAGTAAACAATTTCTCATTGTTACTGGATTGGTCATTTTTCTAGCTCTTTTCAGTAGACAGGGCTGGAAATACATTTTTTAAAGAGAAAAAATACTTCATAAATTCATACTAAAACTTCTAAATCAAATTGAAGACTGAGGAATTTTACTTAACCTCATGGATCTTATATCTCCTTTCTCTCACACTCAACACGAGGTAAACATTATACCTTTTAAAATGTCTGAACACTTCTTTATTCTCCCTTTCATTGAATTGACAGCTTCGCTTGTTATAGAATTCTGGGTTGAAAATAGTTCTCCCTGAGAACTATTGTTCCATTTTGTTCTAAGCAACCAATGTTGCTAATGAGATGTCTAATACCATTCTGACATTTTTCTTGTGTGTGGTCTCCTCCTCCTCCCCCCTCCTCCTCAAGGAGAAATCCTTTCTTTGCAGATATCTTCTCCTCTTCTTTTCTGTAATGTAGCAGAAAGAAATATACATAAAAAATTTCCTTACAATTATTGTAAATTGGAAAGAGATGGTAAACACGGAGTGGGAGGCTCGGCATTGTCCCTCAGCACTCTTCTTCCGAGCTTTAGCTCCTCTCAGTTCCTGGAATGGGTCTCTCTTTCTCTAAATTCTCTTTCATAATCTTGGGATATTCTCCTTCCCCACCTCACAGTCCACACGGACTTTGTGCCTGGTTAACTCCTGTTCATCTTCCATCTCGACCCCTTCCTCGACATGGTCTCCTCGGATCCTTTGCTAGATCAGGTGCCCTCTTACTTGTTCCCCTCACAGTCTGTACTTTCCCCATCACCACACATCCCTATCTACAGTCATTGCTTGTTCAGTGCCTGTCTTCAGACTCTGAGCCCCTTGAAGGCAGGAGCTCATCTGCCTTGTTCAGGGTTGTAATGCTGTTTCAGAGAAGTTCTCTGTGGGCAGCCAGGAGTCAATGTGTGGCCAACGTGGCTCCTAGCAAGCTATCTGGTGGCAATGTGGGTGATGAGCTGGAGAGAGCCGGGTCAGGGAGACCAACGAGGAAGCCACTGCGAGAGCCCACAGGAGATGAAAAGCTCTGGACTAGGGCAGTGACAGAAGGGTGGAGAAGAGAGCTTGGTTGAGGAGATGTTTCTAAGGCAAAATCAGGATTTGGTGACCCTACAAACAGAGATGAAGGAATATGAGTATTCAAAGATCATTCCACAGTTTCTGTCTTGTGAGAAGAGGAAAACAGTGTCACTGTTTGTTGCGACAGGAAGATTAAAGAAGGGGAAGGTGCAAGTTGAGTTTGGACAAGTTGAGGTTTTAAGTTAAGAAGTGTTTGTGTGTCACTTGGAAGGTAGCTGCGAATGAGGATCTGGAGCTCAAGAGGATGTCTGGGCTGGAGACACAGGAGTGAGTCATGAGCTTCTAGATGATGGATGACGTGAGGGTGTGGGTGAGCCCATCTAGGGAGAAGGTGTAGAAGAGCAGGAACGAGCGGGTGGAACCCTGGGGAATCTCAGTCCTGAAGGGGCAGGTAAAGAGCAATCCATGGAGGGGAAGAGGAAAGAATGGACAGAGAGGCAGGAGGAGAGGCAGGAAAGCCAAGAGAGGAAAGGGTTTCAAGAAATAAGGACATAAGGAAATGGCTAAATTGTAGTGTGGCCATCCCTTTGGAACACGAATGAAGAAGAGATGTATGCACTGACCAGGAGCAAACTGCATGCGTGATATTTGTTAAATGAACCCAGCCACTTTGTTCATTCAACCAACATTTATTGAGGAACTACTAAGTGTCCAGGGACTGTTCCAGGCACTGGGGATTCATTAGTGAGCAAAACAGTCAAAAATCCCTGTCCTCGGGCTTCCCTGGTGGCGCAGTGGTTGAGAATCTGCCTGCCAATGCAGGGGACACGGGTTCAAGCCCTGGTCTGGGAAGATCCCACATGCCGCGGAGCAAATGGGCCCGTGAGCCACAGCTACTGAGCCTGCGCGTCTGGAGCCTGTACTCCGCAACATGAGGCCGTGACAGTGAGAGGCCCGCGCACCGCGATGAAGAGTGGCCCCTGCTTGCCGCAACTAGAGAAAGCCCTCGCACAGAGACGAAGACCCAACACACCCAAAAATAAAATAAATAAATAAATTAATTAATTAAAAAAAAATCCCTGTCCTCATGGAGCTCACAGTATATGGGGAATACAGATGACAAATAAGAAAAATGAAATACATGGTATATTAGGAGGTGGCAAAAGAGAGAGGAGAAAAAACAAAGCAGGGAAGAGAGATATGAAATATAGGAAGTGCTGAGATTTCACATAAGGTGGCCAGGGAAGCATCACTGAGAAAAGACTCAAAGAATAAGGAAACAAGCCACATAGGTATCTGGGGGAGGAGCATACCAGGTAGGGAAAGGAATGGGCTAGGCGTGCTCTAGGGATGATGAGGAGTCTAGTGTGAATGGCGCACAGAGAGCAAGAGAAGAGGGCAGAAAAGTAGTGGGGGGCTTATATCACATACAACCTTGCAGGCCATGATAAGGACTTGGGCTTTTACTCTGAGGGAGGTGGGAGCCATTGCAGGTTGATGAGCATAGCAGTGACAGGATCTAACTTGTGCTTCAACAGGATCACCCATTAAGCAAGAGAACTTGCATGGAGAGTTCATGCTTTGAAGCCCAACGCAATGATAGATAAGGTGCAGGAGGAGAAAATTCAGAAGTTGGAGCTGCACTGAAACAAGATAAACCTTTCCATGGACCAGAAACAGAACATAAACCCAGAGACTCAAGCCACAGACCTGATGGATTCAAAGTCCAGATGCAGGGGAGATACCCAGGAGCTTGGCTCTTGTGAAGTGCCAAGGGGTAAAAATAAAACTTCTTACAAGTTTGTGGGGCTAGAGCCAGGCCCACTGTGGGAAATCAGTGCTGGGATGGAGCTTGTAGACTGAGACATAACAGTTTCTCATGGGTTTTTTTGTTGTTTGTCTTTTTTAAAATCCAAACTCTAAATGTGCATGAATTCTACTTTTGTTTATACCTGGGCAAATATTTGGAAAGCCGTGAGTCAACCCAGGGAGTGGAGTGGGAGGCTGGGACAGGGGCCTCCCACTCTTTCCTTTTTATGTACTTCTGATATATTTGGCTCTTTTTCTCCATGAGAATATACAATATCACAGAGAAAGTAACAGGAGCCCAGCGCAGTGGGGGAAGAGTAAGATCAGAATTGAAAAGAAGCCACTGGGTTTGGCCATTAAGAGGTCAGTGGTGGCCTCGACAAGAACAGTTTCCTTGGAGATGTGGAGACGAAACACAGACTGACAGGAGACAAAAGACACAAGAGTGAGTTGAAAAGTAGACTGTTCCTTCAAGATGTTGGTCAGGAAAGGGAAGGAGAGAGTAAGCAGGGGGCACGAGGCGGGAGGGGGGTCAAGACAGGCGTTTTTATTTTATTTTATTTTTTTATAAATTTATTTATTTGTTTTTATATTTGGCTGCGTTGGGTCTTCGTTGCTGCACGTGAGCTTTCTCTAGTTGCGGTGAGCGGGGCTATTCTTCATTGTGGTGTGCAGGCTTCTCACTGTGGTGGCTTCTCTTGTCGTGGAGCACGGGCTCTAGAGCACACGGGCTTCAGTAGTTGTGGCTCGCGGGCTCTAGAGCGCAGGCTCAGTAGTTGTGGCCCACGGGCTTAGTTGCTCCGCGGCATGTGGGATCTTCCCGGCCCAGGGCTTGAACCCTTGTCCCCTGCATTGGCAGGCGGATTCTTAACCACTGTGCCACCAGGGAAGCCCCAAGACAGGCTTTTTTAGATGAGGAGACTTCTGGGTGTTGGCCGGAAAAGAGGGTAGGAGAAGGGAGGGAGGAGAGATTTAAGATGTGAGAAAAAGAAGGAATAGCTGACACTATAAAAGGGAATGCCCCACGGAAGAGTTGGGGCCCTACTTTCTTGGATCCCAGAGGGAAGGTGGTCCAGGCATGACTGGCAGATGTGTGTGTTGGGCTGGGTGAGTGCTGGAGGCTGGGGCTGCGGTAGGGCCTTGGAACTGGCCAGTAGCCTCCCTTGCGTGGTAGCCTGTCGTCTGCCCCTGTGTTTCTCTGACTCCACTGTCCTGAGAGGGCAGGAACCACACCTGATTAGTCCCCATGGCTCTAGCACACTGTAGACCTTTAGTTAATGTTTGTTGACTGAATAAATGGTTTTGCTTTGTAAAGAAAAGGTCACAGTGTCAGCTGAGTGTGAAGGGGGATGGAGTGGGGAAGAGTGATTGCTATTTGGAGCAGCTGCCATGGGGAATGGGCCAGGGTGGTGACTAGGTACAAGCACAGGATTTCTAAGCAACTCTGGGCGGTCTGCTGAGCATGGAACCATCAGGAGCTAGTGCTGTCAGGCAGCGAGGCTTGCGATACTTTTTTCCTCTTGTACAATTCCAAGCAGTGCAGGAGCATGCCGAGCAAGCAGATGGGTGTTTTGCTGTCATCCTCTCAGTGGAGACCTGGAAGAGCTAATGTAGCTCCCCAAGGCCCTAGCTTCATTCCTAGAGAGTGTGCTTGTCTAGGGTGGGCTCATTCTTTGTGTTAGTAGCTGCCGTGACCAGAGCAAATTCGTGTGTCTGAATGTCATCCCTGGAAGACTTCTCCTTCCCTCTTCGTCCTCGCATCCTCCTCTGGATCCCTGGCTTGGGGTACCGCGAGTCCCACTAGGAAGCCTGGGCTGAGGGTGCAGTATCTGCCCAGGCAGAGAGCATGCTGGGAGGGCAGGAGCCAGACTGAGGCATCAGGTGTCCACTAGCAGGCCTTCAGTAGGATTGTCAAGCCAAGGAGAGCAGGAACAATGGCGTTAGCCAGGACACAGTGTTCTGGAGGACAACAGAAAACTAACGCGCACGTCACAACGGGCAAGCCAGGTGAGTGAGACAAATGTAAATGGGAACAAGGCGGAGGTTGGCAGTGAGAAACTGGAGCATGTTGCTGGCACGAGGTGGCACAGGCTTTGGGCTTCATGATGCTGGTGCTTGTGCCATTTATTGGACTCCCAACACGTTTTGCTTTGCTGAGGGCAGATTCTTAAAGGGGTGGCCAAGTTCGGCTGTATATTATTTTCATAAACACTTTTTATGTTTGCTTTCCTATTGAACTCTGAACTCCGGGAGGCAGTAATTGTGCCTTATTATCCTCATGCCCATGGCACACAGGAAGTGCTCAGGGAATCTTTATTGTGTGAATGATGAAATGACCTCAGTATTTAGCCAGTCTAGGAACTTATAAAATCGTAATAGCCTGGACCAGCAGGACCCTGAGAAGTAAACCAGTCCTTCCCTCCAAGAGGATTTCATAGATGACAATAAATTATAAAGGCCCCGTATCTGCAATTTATCAGAAAAATGGACTCTATCTCAAATGAACTCAGTGTATCTGACCTGGAGTCAGAAGGCCAGACTAAGTGAACTCTTGTGACTTCAGACACCTGACTTTAGCCATTCTCCCCTTCTTTCTAACAGGACTACAATTTTGTTTAGATAGCAATGCACCCAGCACTAGGGGATGAATCATTATTGTTTGTCACATGGGAAATTATCTTGACTCTGTGTAGCTTCCAAGTGCTCTATTGGGCAAGCTGTCCAGAGGTCATGAACAGAAGAGCTCATAGACCGATTTAAGATGGTCAAATTACCCAGCTTAAGGATGCAATTTAAAGCTTGCAGTAATAAACAAGGGGAAAGAAGTGGGGTAGGTGAAGTCACTTAGGGTACGGTGTATGCGGAGTGGAAGGAGCACACTGTCTGAATCCTGTGTTCCACAGTGTTCACATCTTCTCTCTCTCTCTCTCTCTCTCCCCCAGCATCCTTCCCCACTGACAGTGTGGTTATGAGAACCAGAGTTGAGATTGGACAAAGGTGCCTGGAGCCAACACATGCTCTACCAGAGAAACACAGGCAAGTACCCCTGGCTACAACCATAGCACGTGGATGACCCTCTGGGCAGCCGGGGAAGAGCACACGGGGAGCCAGAATGGGATCATAATGGGCGTCACCAAGGGGGCTAATTTGGGGATGACAGCTGTCAATCTGGAATTAACATGATCCTTACCTTATAACTGGCTTTTTCCATCCCTTTCTATCTACAAATAACACTCTTGTGTTCTTGTATCCTTCTTATCTATGTTCAACATCCATGTTTCATTTATTCTATGTCTAGCATGTCTCACAAGTTACCAACTTACTATCTGTACTTAACAGATCTTATGAATTTTGCATGGTTTTTTTTGTTGTTGTTGTTTTTCTTGCCTTCTACTGCAGATTTAAATATTCTCAACAATACAGCCAACACATATTACATTAGTGTGAGCCAACCTTTGGCAATCTCAAAACCTCTGTGTGGCTATGTGACTCATTTCTGGGGTCAATGAGACCCCAGGGGGAGTTTTTAGGGGGCCATCTGGGAAAGATTTTCTTCCTGATGAAAGACAAGAGCAATGGAATGGATTGGAGGAGTATCCCCTTAAACCTTTGCCTGCTTTCTTAAAATCTTGTCTTGTCTCCTCCCCCCACCCCCACCTGCCCCGCCCCCCGCAAGCAGGGTATGAATACCTAGTAAAACAGCAGTGGAACCAAACAGCTGAGTTATGGGGCCTTGGCCTCTTGGTCATCGGTTCATCTGGATTAGGTTCTATGCATTAATCAAGTCCTTTGTCCTCTCTATTTTCATTCCTCAGTCAGCTGGCCCCATCCTTCTGTGTGTGTTTTGTTTATTGCTAATTTACTCTTATTTCTACTCCTAATTCAAGTTATAGTAATTTCTCTCAGCTCCTTTGGATTCATTTTTCCAATCTCCCTGGCCAACCCCTTGGTTCCAGGTAAAACTCTACTTCTCAGCTATCTTAACTCATACTCAATTGTTTCCTTGGATCCCACCACCAGCAGCCTTTTCTAGACCCATTTTGTCTGTCTGAATAAATTCCCCCCAGAGATGTGGTTTTCAGACTTATTTTTAGCTGCAGAAGAATCCTTTGTTGAATCGAAAACCCAATATATAAACCAGATAGAATGGAGCCATTTAGGGGAGGGGCTAGAGCCCTTCTCTTCCCCACTTTCCTCATGGTCCCTCTGGGCCCAGTTTGAAAACTATTGCTCTGCAGACCTCTCCCACTTTAAGCCATGCCCTGCCATTTGCTTCTCCTGAGTTAACTGTCTCCTTTCCTGAAGGCTTCCTTTGGCACCTTGGCCAGAGTGAAGCATTCGTTCTCTCTCCACTTCCCACATGGTCTTTGAATGTCATATTTTTCCAAAACAGCAAAACATTTTAACTTCCTCATCTCTGCCTAGCTTGTCACCATGTGGAGCTGCCTCTCACCTGCTTGTATCCAGCCTGTTCATGGCTGCAGGGATGGAGGACATGCTGAAATGGTCTGGCCACCAGCTGCACATCACCTGGCCTCTCCATCTGTGAGCATCTTAAGTCTTCCATTTGTATAGATTGTACCTCTCTAGTTACTGGACAGTCCACATATTTTTTCCCCAGAGAATTCTTTTTGATCACAACCACCTGGGAGGAGCTGAAATCCTACCACCGTAGGGCGACCTGTGCCTATTGGGGGAATGGGGTGGGCTGGGGGCAGAGCCAAGGGCAGGATCTTCTGACAAGTCACATGGAGTCCCTTGTAAAGTTGGTATCAACCCCTTTCCTTGGGCCCTCCAGGCCAGGTTTGGAGTGGGGTTTCCTCTGCATTGGGCAGCTCTGGGCCATGGGGGTTGCTTCAGAAGTCCCTGTAGACTCAGGGACTAGGCACCCATGGGTGTCTCTGTGGCCCATTTACTAAGGACACCCTGGACCTCCTGAAACACATGAAGCTTAAGATTCCAGGCCTCTCACTTGCATGGGTACCTTACAAGTCCTGTTCTTTTCTCATTCTAAATAAATAATTACTTCCATACCCAGTCTTGTATTTATAATTGTGTATTCTTTTTCTCAAAGAAAGCCTTCCAAATTCTATAAGCTTCAGGCTCTACAAAACCTCCCAGGATGTGTTCCTGGGAGCCATGGTCTTGGGGCTCTCTCAGGGGACACAGGGACTCATGTGCTGCGGGAGGCTCTTCTGTTTTAAAAGGCAGAGAGTCCCATCTCCAGGGCTATCCAAGGCATTCCTAGTACTTTGTGTATGAGACATCCATGCCACATGCTCTGGTGGAAGGCAGGGAGGCCTAAGTTTTGACCTGCTTCCTGTCCCATCTGCAGCATGCAGTCTCCACTGTGGAACTTGAGGCAGGGGACAGCCGGAAGCCCATGAGGCCAGGGAAGGGCTGCTTTCTGCTGGGTGTTCTCCCTGCGCCACACAGCTCCTGCATCCAGCCTCGGTGCAAACTCTGACCGGTCTCCTAGGAGAAATTGGAACATGGTTCCTTCTCTCTGGGACAGCTTTTCCATCAGGCCAGGACTCCTGGTCTAGGCCTCAACCTGGCAGTACTGCCATTTGACTATAATTCCTAAATCTGGCTTTTAAGAGTCATGTTTTGCAAAATGGGAGAGTTTGCCTGCCTGATTAGGACACCTTGGGACTTGTGAACTCAGTGCCTAGGACCCAGGAGGCTCCTCGGATGCTCTTGCTTTGGATCATTTCACAGACCTTGATAACAAGTCAGATATGAAAGCCAGAGATGGCCAATGCTGCTTTAAAAATGTGTAGGGGCACTTCTAGATGCAGACAGTGAATGAAATCTTCCCTACAGGATTTCTCTTTCTCAATTCCTAACAAAATAAAATAAAGTAGATAAAAATCACAGGGGAAATTTACTATCAGCATCCATACAGTAAACTTCAAATTTGGCATCCAAAGAAAAATACAGAAGTTTTTGGAGTGGCAAGGAGTGGCACAGCACACCTCTGCTCTCTACCCTGTCCTCAACGCTCAGAGATTGACAAAATCTTGAACATCCTCCCCAGTGCTCCTGAATCTGAAAAGAAACAGATATGAGTCATGTGCTTATATTCTTCCTTTTTTGAATGAGCAGTATTACAAAATGTGCTGGGGAGAAATGAGGGAAACTTAGAGCATGATCCATGGAGCTGACTCAGCCAGTGGAAATAAAGTCTCCAGAATAACACTCCAACTTGAGAAATTGATCCAAAGCCTGAGTTATCTTCCTTCCTTGTAAAAGGTGTATGGTGTCCCCCTCTCCATCCCCAATCAGGTGACATGAGCCTTGTGCTGGACATTAATCAGAACCTCAGGACAGGAGCATGCACAGCTATTCCAGCAAAGACTGCGCCCTGCTTTGGCTGAGTGCTCCTCTTTCCCCTCCTCCCATTCAGACTGCCAAAAAGTGTACAAGCTCTAAATCCCCAGCTTAGGTCAGAGGGAAAAACAGACTGGTCTCAAACCTGGGTAGATGGTCAGTAAGCACCCCTCTCCAGACATCATGTTATAGCAGCATAAAGAAGTTCTGGACAGAGCCAGCACACCAAGATGAAAAGAAATGGATGCAAACACACGGCAGCAAATTATAAATGATAAATAGAGGGAAAACAGTGGGCAAAAGACAAGGGCTCCTCCCCTCCCCCACAAAAGGTAATTTCTTACAACTGCTTCATATATAAAGCAACTTAATAAGAACATGAATTTATTAAATTGGAGGCTCAAAGATGGGATGATAAAACAAGAGAATTGATGGAAAGGAAACAAACTGAGGACAAAAACAACATCATTATAGAACAAATAAATAAATAAGAACTAACAAGAAAGAGAACTGACCCCACTGAAGCTCAAATTACTGAATTGGGGCAGCTAAACAAGGTAAAGAGATTTAAGAAATAGAATTAATAGAAATGGAATACAGACAAAGATGATCCAATATAAGGATTAATTGATATCCCTGAAGAAGAGATACCAAAAATAGAGCTAAGAAAGATGTTTAATGCAGAAAAAGCAAAACTAAAACTGCAGGTTGAAAGACATTATGTTCCAGAAAAGCTTTGTTCAGAATGCTTATTACTAAGCTATGTTTTAGTTAAGTTATTGAACTGAAAAAAAAAAAAAAAAAAGATGAAGAGTGACTTCTTTAGACATACAAGTACGAAAAAAGGCCACCCACAATGGGGAAAATTTAGGCTGGCCTCAGACTTCTTCCCAGAAGAAAAAGGAGCAAAACCTACTACATTCTATGGGAAAGAAGGTGAGACCCAAGTATATTTTATCCAGCCAAGATATGGTTCCAGTGTAAAAGCAACAGACAGACGTGCTTAAACATCCAAAACGCTTCTTGAGAAAACAGCTTAACAATGAAATTCAGCCCATTAGAGAAGAATTGAAATAAAGACCTCGCAAAGGGAGAATCCTTGATAGAAGGACCAGAGATGAGCATCGAATTTATTAAGCCTAGAATGTATACCAAGAAACTAGAACAGAATATGATTATTTTCTTTTTCTTTTAACATTTATTTTATTTATTTTTGGCTGTGTTGGGTCTTCGTTGCTGCGCATGGGCCCTCTCTAGTTGTGGTGAGTGGGGGGCCACTCCCTGCTGCAGTGTGCGGATCTCTCATTGCGGTGGCTTCTCTTGTTGTGGAGCACGGGCTCTAGGGACACGGGCTTCAGTAGTTGTGGCGCCGACTCTAGAACACAGGCTCTGTAGTTGTGGCACACGGGCTTAGTTGCTCTGCGGAACGTGGGATCCTCCCGGACCAGGGATTGAACCTGTGTCCCCTGAACTGGCAGACACATTCTCAACCACTGCGCCACAGGGGAAGCCCCTGATTATTTTCTTTTAATGTTTATTTATTTATTTGGCTGAGCTGAGTCTTAGTTGCGGTGTGCAGGACCTTCATTGCGGCATGTGGGACCTTTAGTTGCGGCATGCGGGATCTAGGTCCCTGACCAGGGATGGAACCCGGGCCCCCTGCATTGGGAGTGCGGAGTCTTAACTGCTGAACCACCAGGGAACTCCCCCAGAATATGATTATCATAAATTTGGACAATGTAACAGTAATAAGTAACAAAAGTGAGGAGGCAGGGTCAAGGCGGGTGGAAAGATGGAAGGAATCATGAGAGCTAATGCACACACACATACCCAAACATGCAATTAAAATGCATAATTTTAAAAAATTTACTCCAACTTCATGTTTTTCACAATTTTTGTTTACCCTCAGAGGTATCTTTTAGGAAGTAATATCTCTTGTGGTCAAGAAGCATTACTTGAAGTTCAACTATTCCTTCAGTTTCACTTCAACTTTTAAATTCAAGTAAAATTAAATTTAATACTTTTAATTAAAATGGCACCTGTATTATTGTCCAATTCTTACAAAATATCTCTATGATATTTTCTCCTGTCTATAAATATGCATAGAGAGCTTTCTGGAATGATGTAATGTAATGGTCATTTCTGTGGTTGATTCTGAAAGGTGTATATAGCTGATTATTTTCTTGCTTGTCATTTTTTAATATTTTAATTTTCTAGTAAATAAATTAAAAAATTAAAGCATTAGAAAAAAAATTTCCGGCATCTTACTGAACAGAATAAATTGTTCAAAAACAGACTATAGCAGAGATTGCTACTATCTCCCAATGTCTACTCTTCTAACATTTTATGGAATTTTTAGCTTTTCACATGATGGCCAAAATAAAGACCCCATTTCTCAGCTGTGGCCAATAGGATATAAGCAGACGTGCCATGTGGCAGTTTCTGGAACCATCTGAGAGTGTTTGCTCATTTTCTCTTTATTACCTTCATTCCCTCCTGCTGTCTGGAATGCTGATTTCACCACATGGGACCATGAGGTCAGGGCTTTTCAAAGCAAAGCAACATAGGAGGTGTGGACACAATGTCACATCACCGAGACTGCCTATCTGGATAATGTGCGAAAGAAAGAAGCTTCTATCTTGTTGAAGCAACTAAATCTTATCCTAACTGAGCCACAGGCCTACACACACACACATAGAAATTTAGCCTCTGATACTATTTGCATTGTATATCAGTGTTGATGAAACAATTGTTTGGCATGCACATAAACAAATCACTGATGGGCCTAAACGTGAAAAAAATTTTTCAACGTTTTATAAGAAGATACAAAGAGAATATCTTTATGAATCTGAGACAGGGAAGGATTTTTTTAAAGGAGATTTTATGGTGAAAACCATAAAGGAAATAACAGGTAAACTTTACAACATCAACATTTTGAACTTTTGCATGACAAAAGAAACTATAAACAAAAGTAGAAGACAAGCAACAGTGAGGCCTGTCAAGTTCAGTTTCGGTGTGATGCTAGGTGTGTATGTGGGGTGCGGGCAGGGGGGTGGTCAACTAAGTTTGAGGAAGGCTGCATATTCCCTTTACCTCTCAGACAGTGACAATGCGTATTACCTTATCAAAAGCTCTGAGAACTTCTACAGAAACCTTTTCCTGTATGGAACTAAGTCTTCCATAATACAGTTATCTAACTACGGGACCACTGTGTGTGTGTGTAACAGCTATGAAGTCCTCCTAAGTGTATAAGGAACACTAGGAAATGCTGCCATGAGAAATAACACTTTGCCTCCTGTGAGAAATGATTGTTGTATGCACCTTTGTGTCCCCACAGGTAACTCTCCCTACTTCAGTAATTCTGACCAGCAGCAGCATTGGAGAAGATGGGGGCAGAGAGGAGGAGAAGAGGAAGAAGAAGGAGAGGGAGAGGGAGAAAAAGAGAAGAAGGGGGGAGGAGAAGAAGGAGGAGCAGAAGAGGAAGAGGAAGAAGAGGAGGAGGAAGGAGAAGAAGAGGAACAGGAAGGAGATGGAGATGGAGAAGAGGAAGAAAGAAAAAGAAATTTGGGGTTTCAGGAGTAGATGTAAATTTTCCTAGTAGAGTGAACATATCCAAAGAGAAGGAAGTCCGCTGTAATCTGGGCTTTTCCTTCTCACAGCCAGCAGCTGGGGCTGCTAGAAGTAGATCATTTTGAAATATGTCCAACTAGGGGGGAAAAGACCATTTTAAAGATAATTTAGGGCAGATCCCAGAGAGTTGTGATGCAGAAAATGGTAGTTGGGACAGATTTCTTGCCAGTTACAGGAAAGAAAAAGGAAACAGCAGATCTGGTCTAGGACAATCAACTCAACATTGATTGACCACACACATACACCCTCTCTCCCTCTCTCTGGGTTCTGACATTGGGGCCTTTGTAGTCTAGAGAGGGAGATTTTATTAAGCATTTTATTTCAAGTATAGTTTAAAGCCTTTTGCTTATTTTATTGTGTTTAATCCTGTGGCAGAGGTACTATAATTATTCTCAATTTTAGGATGAAGAAAGGGAGGCACAGGTAAGTAAATTGCCTAAGGTTAAAAAGCTAGCAAGGGATGGAGGCAGGGTTCTAACCCAGGTGGTCTGCAGTAGGCTCAGCTCCATTAACCACAGCTTTGCCCATTTCTTGTAGATAACCACAGTACAACGTGTGAAACACCACGATAGGGAGGAACAAAGTGAACACACTGAGTCAGAAAGGACCAGTGGGACGTCAGTTCACCTTAGTGAGTGTTTGCCCTGGAGAGAAGGGAGGGGAAAGCCACTTCAGGGTGAAAAGCCAGGTGTGCCAAGTCCAGATATGGTCTATGGGCACCTTCAGCCAGGACAATTTCCTGAGTCAGAGGGATAGGCTGGGTTGTTTCAGAGAGAAAGGCAGAGGGAAGGGAAAGAAAAAGAGGGTTTCAGAGGATTTGGGGCTGGATTTGATATAGTCAGTGAAAAGGACTAGAGCCCCCTGAGGCCTTTGGCTTGGGCAGAGGTATTCGTTTTCTAAGTTTTGTGCACGTTTTGAGTAGTGAGATTAGCAGAGAGAATGTGCATGCATTGGGAGCCGTAGTCTTCTATGCACAGTGCCCAGACTCCGTTAAGACATCGCCCCAAACCCTTGGGGGCAGGCAGGGTGACGGTCACTTGCAATCTGATGTCTTGACTGCCGAGCTCGGCTTTTATTGCACGAATCCCGAGTCTGAACTTCGCATCCTGAGCATTTGTTGCGCAAGAATCCGAAGGCTGGTCCCTGGCCCGGGAAGGTCGCCCGGCCGGACGCGCGGGTCCCGCCTTGGGTGCCGCCCTGGCTCGGACCAGAGCATCAGGTGGGGCCCGGGGTACGGTCACCCGAGGCTGAGGCGGCCTCTCCTGGACCCGACGGGCCGCATGCAGTCCGTCGACACTCTGGCGGGTGGTCCCAGTGCATTTACAGGCTCCGACCGGGTGGAGGCGGCTTGGTGGGGGAGACCCCTAGGGCGCACGCAGCACTCCAATCTCCTCCGCACGGAGCAGACTTCCTAGCGCGCGGGAGCGGGACACTCCCTCCTGAGCTTGGCTCCAGCCTCCCAGGGACACGCGGCAGGCCGGCAGGCACCGGCCCCGGCTCCCCGGGCACTGCCCTCCCGGTCCCCCAACTCGGGGACTACAAGTCCCAGCAGTCCCCGCAGCCGGCACCTCCCGCCTCGCAGCGGAGACCCCCGGTCATCCCAGCGGAGGGGCTCGGGCTGCGCTCGTGGCCGGGCCGGGCGGAGAGGCCGGTCCCGCGGGCGGGGGCGGGGGCGGCTCCGCGGCTTCTCCCGCCGCCGCCGCCGCCAAGGGGAGTTTCCAGGAAGTGGCCATATTGGATCCATTCAGCCGCAGCCGCCCGGGCGGAGCGCGTCCCGCAGCCGGCTTGTCCCCATCGCGGCCCGGGTGCTCGCCCTGGCTCGCCCGCCCGGTGCGGAGCTCGTCATGGCGGCCACTGACCTGGAACGCTTCTCGGTGAGGGCCCTGCTGGGCCGCGGCGCGCGCGGGAGGCGCTGGACGCGGGGAGGGGGCCGCCCTGCAGCTGGCTGGGGTCGCGAGCCGGACTGTCAGCGCCGCGCGGCCAGGCCTTGACGCCGGGCGGGACGGGGGACACCGGAGCGGGCTCTTCGCAGCGCTAGACCCGGGTCCCAGGGCGTCGGGCGGGGGCGCCTTGCCGGGAGGCTGGCGGGGTCGCCCCCCTTGGGCGAAGAAGAGCAGACCTCTTTCGCGGAAAGGAGCAGATAAACACCCGCCTGGTCCTGGCCAGGTCTGAGGACAGACTGGGGCCCCGCGGGCCAGAGGGGAGGATCCAGGATACTCCGGACCCGCTTCTCCCTAGTGTTTCTGCACGGCTGGGGAGATTCCTAGCCGCGCAGGTGCTGTTGGATGGGTACAGCCGGTGAGGATGAAGCCCTAGGGATCCTAGGAGTCCCTCAAATGAGCCCAGGGCAGTTGCAGACCTGGGTCCTGAAGACCACGGCCTTCTTCTTCCCGCTCCACTCCCCACCCCCCCACCCAAGCTCCCGGATCCTGGGTGCGATTCCAGGCAGGTCTGGCCTCAGTGGTCGGGTCTGAAGCAGCCATTCCCCAGGAACTGGAGGGATTCCAGATTCAGCCCAGTGGATGTTTGGGCCCCAATCCAGGTATGCCTTCTGCAGGGCTAACGTCTCTGGTGGTCCCTGTAGAGGTCTCTCTGGGCCTAAGCCAGCCAATAGCCAACTTCCCAAAGGCTTTAATAATTCACCCGGGGGAGAGGGGCCTTTTGGGGATTGTGTCTGCATGTCCCCTGATGTCTAAGGCTGGATTTGGGTGTGTCTGGGAGGTTGGGCTGTGACAGTGAAGGAAGCTGTGTCCTCTTGCCGGCATGTGAGGCCCTGATCAGTGGTAAGGGGGAAGGAGGGCCCAGGGACGTTGGGGGTAGGGGGGAAATGAATGCTAAATATGTGACTGATAAGGAATTGGTTCTGGGGCTAAATAAGGGACTCTGGACTTATGTAATTAATGCTATAAATATTGTCATCTGAACTTATATATGTAAATTTTCTCTTTAATCTAAAAATGTTGGTCTACTTTGGAAATATGCGTAATTAAAGCAGGAACTCTTGGTTTCATAATTTTTAGACTTGGGTGTTTTATTCCCATTGGAGAGGGGCCTGCGAGTCAGTTCAGTAAGTTTAAATACAGGAGGAGCAGATTCAGAGGTTGGGCAAATCAGAGATTCACCCTACCCCTGCACTGTAAATGGGAATGTATGTACCCCAGGAGGGCTGTGCATGAATCCCAACAGATCTGCTGGTTAGCTGGAGGCCGAGAGAGCTGTGTGTGTTTGTACATCTCTGCCTGCGTGCCTGTGTGCATTTTCTGTGCCCAGCTGACCAGAAAGTTATGTCTGGGTCTTGTCTGTCTGTGGCCAGAGGTTACTCTAACAGTTGGTCTTGCAGGTGGGAGCAGTATGTAGAGTAACTAGAATCAGACTGCCTGATGTGAATCCTAGATTACTGCTTGTTGGCCTTGTGACCCTGGGCAAGTTGTTTAACCCCTCAATGTTCTCATCTGTATAATGGAATAAAAATACTACCTCCCTCATAGGGTTATTGGAAGGATTTAATGAGTATCCAGGCGAGGTGCTTAGAGCAGTGTCTGGCACATGGTAAAGACACAATAAATAATACATGTTACTTAGTGCCCATGTGGATGTGAAGACTGGCCCTGTGTGTAAGAAGGCAGCAGAGAATGAGCTTGCTCCATTACACGATACCCTCCCTAGGGGCTCCCATCACTACACTCGTCCAGAGATTATCCTCAGAGGCTGAGCTGAGAGGCCTAGCTGCAGTGCCAGGCATTGGGCTGGAAAGGCTCTTCCCCTCAGATTCCTGTGTTTGCTCTTAAACCACATCTGCAAGGATTTCAGGTATTATCGCCATGGTGGGCTGAGGCACAGAGAGAGGATTGACTCAAATAAGGATGTACAGCCTGAGCTCAGGGGCCTTGGTTACTGTGCCAGGTTAAGCTGGATGGATGGACACCTTCCACACCCTTCACACTCTGAGCTGTCAGCCTATTGGGAGGACATGGACACGGTTGAATTTGGGTGGAGACCTTGGGTTGGGTTTGGCCTGAATTTAGGAGTTTGGACTCCATTCTCCTCTCCTGCCTCGTCATCCTGGGAAAATCATTTCTTCCTTTATCTTGCTATAAAGTGGCAATAACCATGCTGATATTCTTCAAAGAGTTTGTGGAAGATAATTGCAGTCTATGGCATGTTTGGAGATATGTTTATGTGTCTCACTTGCTGCAGGGTTGAACTGGGTGATGAGCAGTGGCGATGAGGCTATAATCTGGTTGAGCTGTGATAGGTTGACACTACCCCTCAGGCTAGCTCGGTGGTCAGACCAGCCCAGGAGGGCCTGGGAACTGTCCCAACCTGGAGCTTAGATGAGCATATGGAATGGTACTTTGAGGTCAGTGTGTGCTGGGTTCCTATTCTCCATGTAGCATGATATAAAGACTGCAGGCTCAGCAACCTTTACATTTCGGCTGGGCCTCGCTCAATCCTAGATCAGCCATGGGGTTATGGTCGAAATCTCCTAGGATGTGCATGTCTGGGACAGCCCTCTGGGGAGTCTGTTGCCTCTTGCCCTCCTTGGGCAGCCAGACTCCTGTCCATTCTTGCTCTGCCCCTCCTCCTTAATTGGTCCCAGACTCTGGGCCTTACTCTTTGTCTGCCCCAGGGACCATCTCCTGTGTTTTTCCTGTCCGAATCTCATGGGGCAGGGTTCAAACTCTATAGCAAGGGAGGATTGAGGGCCCAGGGAAAGTGGAGATCTGAGGGGGAGAGGGAAGAAGCATGCAGCATGGCAGCCTCGTGCCTGGCACTCCTCCCAGCCCATCACTCCCCCCACCCCCATCTCCGCTTTATCCCCAGCACCATCTGTCACTTCCGTTGTCACCCCTGTAATCTTGACACTTCCCCAAGAAGCAGGCTATCCAGAGAGTGCCTACTCTGTCCCTGAGGCAAGAGCTGGTGGGAAGGAATGTGGGAGGCATCCCAGTGGGCCTGTCACAGAGTGGTGTCTCCCTGTCCTGTAAAAATGACCAGTAACCTCCTTGTTGAGCTGTTCTGAAGGAGAAGTAGGAGCTGAGCAAGGCACATCTGTGCAGCTCTCAGTGCCTGGTGGTGTGGAGGGGTCATAAGCGAGCGCCAACCTGCAAAGCTGCAGCTCCACCCCCTCCCCTTGGGAGGTGGGTCTGCCCTGCCCTGCCCCCCTCATGGGCATCATACCATTGCTATGGGTGCTCACTTTAGAAAGGTCTGCCTGGGATCTGGACTGGAATGGGTCAGAGCAGGGAGACTGATGGGGAGGCATTGGTGATCCAGGGGAGCACATGAAAAGGGACTGACCAGAGCAGGAACAGAGAATGTGGCAAAAAGGAGACTGACCACAATGCCAACGATGCAGGAGAAATGATGGAGGCTTGGAGCACAGGGCCAGATATTTGTCAAAAGCTTTGGATGGCAGGGAGGGCACTGGATGCTGTGTCCATCATCTTGTTGATGCCAGCAGCCCACGGTTGGGTGAGATGCAGACTCTGGTCATTGGCAGGTTTGGGCCTGAGACCCAGCCTCAGCCCCCAGTACCCCTTGAGATGACAGAGAGGGTGGAGCCCTCTGAGTTTTGAACCCTAAGATGCGCTAGGTGGAGGTACATATTTGGGGCAGTAACTAGCACGAACGTTTCTGTGGCTCCGGTCCAGCTACCAGAAGGAAGCCACTGCAGGATGACAGAGCAAAGGGCCTGAGGACTGGCTGGTCTCTATGTGTCCCCTGCAGCCTCTCCAGTCTTCCTGCCTCTGTGCTGCTAGGTTGGGTCTCAGAATCCCCAGTCATGGCCCCCAAGGCACAAGCTTTGCCAGACAACTAGATATGGAGCTATGCAGGCAGGAGGGAGACACATCTGCCAGGGGAAAGGATGCCTCCCAAGGTCAACATGCCCTCGTGATAGAGGTGTTCTTTGCTAGAGCCATCTGCATCCTCAGGGCTCACGTGAGGAACCATGGCTGGGAAGAGGTGGTGGAGGACAGGGCAAGGGGCATCTAGGCTGTAACATCAGTTGCCCTGGGTGGTATTGGGGCAAATTAGATATTCTCCTCCTCAGAACACATGGCTTCTAGATAGTTCTTGACCCTTATCTTGGAAGCCACATCAGAGGGACAGACCAGGGGAGGAAGGAATAAGAGCCTATTTCAGATCATAGGTGCTGGCCACTCTCTGAGGGACCTCCTGGCCTTGGGCCACCTGAGGGCCGGGGTTCAGGAGGGGCTGTGGGCCATGGACCTAAGTCCACTCACCAGACCTGGCTGTGGGGCCTGGGTACGAGTCTGACACTCTGCCTGGTGCTGGGGTGAATGGTGCAAGCAACAGAGAAGTACAGCAGTGCTGCCCCGAGCCTCTGCTGGCCCATGTTGGTGCCCATGTATTTCTCTGCCCCTTCCCAGTACCGGCATCCATTCTGGGGTAGGAGGGGGCCATGACCACCTTTGCTGCCCACATTCTTCTTTCCAAAGGTGGGGTCTCACTCACTGTGGAAAATAGATTGCCTCCATCCTGCGGTGTCCAGACAGCTGTGGCTTTCCCTGCTGTGGGGAAGTAGGGGGCTGCTGCTGGAGCCCCTGAGCCAAGTGGGAAAGTATGAACACCTGGGGTTCCAGTACCTTCTGTGGCCCAGAGTGCCTTCCCTATCTGCTCTCTGGTGGGATGGACCGTTCCCTCCCACGGGAGGGATGACATGACATCCCTGTGTCCTAGGCCTGGGGCAAGGTGGGTGGGCCAGGAGACCAGTAACTGTGCTCTTGGCTTCTTGGAAACCTGATTTTGACATGAGAAGTGTGAGATAAATCATCCCAAATTACTGAGTGGCAGTCCTGCTGTTTGTGTGCAGAAAGAGGCAGAAAAGTGCCTCTTAGTGAGACAGGGAAGCAGAGAGACTGGAGTATTGAGGTCAGGGCATGGGGTGGCCTCAGTCTCCTCGGGGTACTTTTGCTCCCAAAGTCCCTTCGCTTCCCAGGATGGGGGAGAGGATGACTGGCCTTGAGAGAGTGACAGGTGGTCTCCTCCTGGGGCCCAACTGCCATCTTGCCATTATTACCTCATCTGCCACCATGCTGGCACCATGAAGGCTGATCCTGGCTTGCGTCTTCTCCCCAAGTTTGTTGCCACCTTAGGAGAGAGACACTTTGGTTGTCAGGTGCCCTCTTGATTGGGGACAGGTATATTCTGCCTCTGTTCTTCCCTCCTGGCCCAGGGTAGCAGCATTCCCACCCCCACCCTCCCATGTACATCCCTGTAGTTATTTCCCGTAACCTTTGACCTGGGCTTAGAGGCTTGCTGTGGAATCCTGGGACCAGAGCCTAAGCCTTTCCTGGGAAAATTCCTAGGATTCCTCTCGGACTCAAGGACAGTTGTGCTATGACCATGGGTTCTGGCCAGGGGCCTCTGCTCTGGCTATTTAAGGCCCAGGCTGCTGAGAGTAGCTAGAGCCAGGGGTAGGGTGGTTTGTGCCAGGAACACAGGCGGAGAAGGCTCCCAGTGGCGCAATGACTCCTGGGTCCACTGCACAAGGACTTTATAGGGCCCCCCAGAGCTGGAGCTCTCCTGGGGTAAAGGCTTCCTGTCTGCCTGCTGGGTGCTCAGGACAGTGGGTACTAGGCATGGGAGCCTGGGGGGAGAAAAGCATCTGAAGTCCAAGGCACTTGGAGAGGACTCTGTGGAAGACCTGGGGTAGGGGCTGCTCTTTGCCTGGGATTCAGGAGCCAAGTACACTAATGGTGGGGTGCCACCTCTACTCCCACCCCAACAGCCAACCTCGTTTGGGAGGTTTGATCTCGGGGGCTTTTTTCACCCATAGCTTCCTTGGCTCTATTGGTACAGACGTTCAGCAGATTTCCACTTTCTTTTGGATAAAATCCTGTTTTTGTGGGCAAGTGCGAGACATGGTTTCCCCCCAAATCCCACCTCTCTTCTTGGTAAAAGGGGCAGCTCCTTTTGTCTGGTGTTTGGGGCTGCTCCAGAAGGCTCAGACAGCATTTCCTGGTCAGGAAAAGGATGTCCTATTTATCCACTGGGCTGCATAACAAAATGCCATTCTCTACTTTGTTCTGGACGACTGGGCATGGAGGAACGCAGTCAGCCTGAGCAGTTATTATTTTGGTTGTTGTCTTTGATGTGCCAAAGAAATGATGACATAGAAGCCCAGAGCCTGGCTTAGGAGCCAAAGGCTTGTTAGTGATTAGAGAGGGGCCCTGTGGAGTTTCCCATTGTGTGTGTAGAGCTCAGAGCGGCCAACTCTCTATCCTGGAGATTTGAGGACACTTTGAGCCTCCTGAGCTGGCACCCCTGGGAGCTGGGTATGTGGAAAGGGCCAGAAGCAGCTGGGTCTGCCTCTCACCAGGGTCCGAGTTAAGTTGTCCAGCCTGAAGGCTCCTCCCGCAGAGCAGTCTCCTGTGGGGCTCCATGCCCAAGAGTGCAGACTGGGTGTTTTGTCCTTCCAGGTCACCATTCTGCCAGACCCGGGGTTGCAGACTGTCAGGCCATTGGTCAGGTCCAACCCCCAGAGACATTGAGTTGGACCCTCATGGTATTCTCCGTTGGTAGTTGTTGTCAACCTTTGAAAACTAGTGGGTTTCGCAAAAAAATCTGGATTTCTAGATTCTCTTTAAAAAATTGGAAGATTTAGTAATGCTAGGTCTGCATTCCCACAGTTGGCTGGCGTCACAAAACCATAGCCATCATGGACCGAGCACAGCCTCTGCAGTTCCCCACTCTTCCTGCCTCTCCCTGAGGGACCCCACACTCAGCCAAGTCACCGGGTCTTTCATCCAATAGGCGGCAAAGTGATGTGGCTGGAAGTGTGGGTTTTACAGTCACATCATCTCCATTTAGATCCTGGCTTCACCCTCCTGAGCAGTGTCATCTTGGGAAGATTACTTAGTCTCTTGGTGCCTCCATTGTCTATTTCTGTACAGTGGGGATGATACACAGCCTACCTCATAGGGCTGATGTGTGGACTAAATGAGATTAAATTAGAGTCACATCTGGTAAGCCCTTGATAACTGTTAGGTGTGGTGGTTATTATTGTTGTTACTATCCTGCTCCCCTTCATCCATTTACGTTGCCTGCCTGGCCGTCACAGCCGTTTGAGTTTAGACTGAATTAGACTGAGCCCCTGAGGTTAAGAATCTGGTGTCTTCATCTTTTCATTAGCGGCTGTCCCAATGCCTGGCACACAGTAGATGTGCCCAGCAAGCCTGTGCTGAGTGGCTGAATGAATGAGTTGGGAGCATAGTAAGAGTAGGGGGTGCAGTGCAGCTGAGTGGTTTGGGGCATGGGCTTGGCTGCTCTCAAATCCCTACTCTACCCTGATTAATTCTTTAGCTTCTGTGCACCTCAGTTTCCTTACCTGTAAAATGGGCATAATGTCTCTGCCACACAGCGTGGGAAAGGGCTGCGTAGGAGACTGTGTAAATCACTTGGTTTAGTCTGCACAGGTGGACCTTGGTGAGGTGTTGGTGTCATCATTTGACATCCATTCCTTCCTGTGGTTGTAACACCACTTTTTCCTTCCCTGTCCTTACTCTCCTTGCTTTCTCCCTGTTCCTCTGCATTCAGAGTTTCACTTTGGGGACTGTAGCAGTCAAGATGCTTTCAGTTGCAGGTAATAGATAGCCCCATTCAGCTAGCTTAAACAGTAAAGGGGAGATGTGGCCGGGGTAAAGGGAAAAGCTCAGAGGTAGGGCAGACACTGGCTCTCTCTCCTCTGTGATTTTCTTGGCTCAGCCATCCTCTGTGAGTGGGCTTCAGTCTTAGGCTGGCTCCCCTAATGGTTACAAGATGGTCATAAAGGCTCAGTCTGGGTCGCTTGCCTGTGCCTGCACCAATCGTGCGATCATGCTGATTGGCTCAGGACTATTAGGACCCAGCCCTGGAACTGGAGCTGAGGTCTTACCTGACAAATTGCAAGTAACCAGTGAGAGACCTGAAGTTCCTTTCTGAGTTGTGGTAGCTGAGATATGCCAGTGGTGCTTTGTAGGCTGCTGGCTCCTCCTAGGCTGAGACCCAACACAGGTCAACGGAGACACCTGGGCGGGCACCTTGGAGGGAGTGTCTCACCTTGGATCACATGTTGTTGATGCCAAATATAGGATCGGGGAGGTTGGCATTAGTAACAGTCACACCTCAATAGAGCTGGGAGGTCAGGTCAGTCTCCTGAGACCAGGGAACAACACTCTGTCCCCGTGAGGACCAGCGGCCATTCTTCTGTGTGTGGATGTGTGTGCGTGCACGCGTGCTCTGGAGATTGACACTCCTGTGGCCCCCGAGGCTCCTGAGCAGGATCCATTGCCCCAGGTCTGTGGCCCTTGGAGTGACAGAGTGTAGCCTGGGCAACAACTTGGGGACGAAGACCTCCCTGTATGTACACACTTCTCCAGAGAGAGCCCAGCTGTGTGAGTGAAGGCAGGCAGGGCTCGCTGAGCGCGGGTTGGGTGGGCTTGTGTGAGACCCCTGAGCGCTGCTCTTAGCCTTTGGAGCCTGGGACTGTAAGAGAGTTGGGGAAAATCAGGAATAGGATGGCCTCTGATTCTGTGTAAGGACTCTGAAGCCAAGTGTGTGTGTGCGCGTGCGTGGCTTCCAGACAGCTGACTGGGTGGGTTTTGGCGGCAGACTACAGGATGTTGGATTGCATCCTGATTGTGTCACCCTTGGAAGAAGAGGATGAATAAACACATAGCCTTCTCTGCAGGCACAGCACGCCTTAAATTTTGGAGATTTTCGTTCTCGCCTGAAAAAAAAGCCCTAGACTGACTGTTCTGTCCTCCATTTGATCCTCAAGCTGCCACGAGCAGGTGGAACAGAGACCGAATAATGAAGCTCTGTGTAAGGTGGGCAGATACCCCTGATGCTGTGGCAGTGAAGACAGTGTTCAGTAATTTATAAGTGGTAGTGTTGTCTAGCACATTGGACATAGTGGTGGGAGGGTGGGAAGTGGGAAAGCCGACCTCCCGCAGCCTGCAGCCCACTTCAAGGGGCTCATGGAACAGTTGGAGAATCACGATGCATAGAAAAAGGACAACTAATAGTGCAAGGAAATGGGGTCACAGCCAAGTGAGGGGTATGGAATGTGAGTACTTAGGGGCCAGGTCAAAGCAGGTGCCAGGGAAATGTAGAGTGAGCTCTGGAGCCTGGGGAAGGTGTCAAGTTTGAAAAGTATATCCAGAGATAACCAACTGGGCAGGAACCAAGCCTGTGAAAAAGGCCTCAGATGGTAAAGGGCCTGGAATGCCATGCTAGGGGGTTTGAACCAGACCCAGCACTTCCTATGCTCCATTTACTGGTTTTGATGTGGCTACCAGTGAGAGGAAACTGCCTTGGGGCCTCTTTGTTGTTATGTTTGCAGCCCTGGGGGGACCTGGGCTTGACTGGGAAGGTTGTGACTCAGTCCCCTGGGGATGGGGGCAGGGAGAAAGGGTCAGCTATAAGAGCAGAGGCTCTGTTGAAAGAGGGTCATTGGAGGGAACCGCTTAGGGGTAACTCTGACTTGTTCAAGGGGATAGTACAGCTGCCCGGAGGGGCCACGTGGGGTCTAGGCTGCCCACACACACACTTGGGAGTCTTTGATGCAGGGATGCCGTGACTGAGCTGGGGGAGGGGCCTGGGGGAAGGGGCAGGTAGGCATAATTAATGAAGAAGAGAGGGTTGGGTTTGAGTGCCAAGGGGCTCACTGTGGTTGGGAGGAAAGAATGGTCAGAGAGTTCAGGCTGAGGCAACAGGCTGCGGCTGCAGAGAGGTCAGGGGGAGCGCAGATGCTCGGGAGATCCCTGTGCTGGAGGGCAGGGAGCCAGGGCCCTACTCTCTGGTCCTCAGCCCCCTCTGCTCACTGTGCCTGTACCCACACAAGGGCTGCCACTGTCCTAATCAGTGCTTCTGGGACTGTCTTCAATTGGGCCTGTTTCCTCCCCTCTGGAGCTGTGAGCTGGATGGCAGGATGAGACTCAGACCCACTGTCCTGTCCTGTCCTGTCCTTGCTCTGTCTAGCTGGCAGTCAGGGCAGAGGGGCTTGGGAACAGAGGAGGCATGCTTCTGCCCTACACGGAGCTGTCTGAGGCCTGCCCTTGAGAGGACCCAAACCTGGGAAGGATGAGCCTGGGAACCTTCCGTCAGAGGACAGCATTCCACCCCCATTCCCAGGAAAGCAAAGAATCCACACAAATTGGAGCCTGACCTTGACCCTCTGCTTTGGGTCCCGGTGGGTTCTTTTTATAGTGCTGTGGGCCAGCTCACTGGCCCCTGCCTGCTCAGGACCTGCTGCCCGCCTCTCTGGGCAGGCCTCCACATTCTCATCCAGAATCCTCTGTCTAAGCAACTAGGACTGGGGTGGGGCTGGGAGGATGGCAGGAGCCAGAGCCTGGGAGTCCCTACAGAGTACCACTGAGGCCTCAAAGTCACAATGCCCCAGAGACCGGTCCTGAGACCCAGCGGTGGGTCCGAGTGAGCGCCGGCCCCTTCAGCAGGGCCCACGTGTGCATTCCATGCTTGGGTGTGTGAGGAGCAAGGGGTGCCCCTGGAGGACTGTGAGCCCAGCCTGATGGGAGAGGCCCCCCCGATGGCGAGTGTGAGGGGGTCAGGCCAGACCTGCCTCTGCTTGAGTCCTGCTTCAGTAGGAAGGGGCCGCAGGAACATACACACCCTCTAATCTTGGCCTTTTGAAATCTTTGTTTAAGATCCAGGGACCATCCGGGGCCTCCTCCTGGGCAGGAGGGCAGGTGAACCCTCAGGTAGCAGCCATAGGTCTTGGGGCCACCTGCCAGGAGACACCTCAGGCCCTCAGGTAGACATTCCTCGCCAGCCCAGGAGGAGCAAAGCCACAGGTGAAAGGGCCTTTTCCCAGATAGAGTCATGGGTCCTGAGGCCCTGGGGCTCCCTCTGTGGAAACTTGGCCTGGAATTGGAGCTCTGATGCACTCACGATGCGTCCTGAGATGTGCTGAGAATTGAGACAAGGTTGGCGGCGGTGGCGGGGGGGGGGGTGGCGATGACTCAGGTTTAGCCTCCCCGCTACTTGGCCCCTCTTCCCTAGTGGGCTCACTGCCTCTCTCCTCTCTCTTGGCAGAATGCAGAGCCAGAGCCCCGGAGCCTCTCCCTGGGTGGCCATGTGGGTTTCGACAGCCTCCCCGACCAGCTGGTCAGCAAGTCGGTCACTCAGGGCTTCAGCTTCAACATCCTCTGTGTGGGTGAGTGTCATGCCTGGCCAGGGGGCAGCCTCAGACAGAGGACGGACGCGGGTCTTCTGGGAGATGGGGCGCTGCTGCCCTGACCACCTGTTGAGCTGCAAGGGGACCTCCCAGGCAGAGTGACACTTTGGGGGGTCAGGACGAGGCTTTGGTGGGTGTCTCCGCCAGGGTCAAAGATAGAGGTGGAGCCAGGGCCTGATTCAGGGTTGCCATGAAGAGTAAACTTGGAAAGAGTAAAAAGCTTGGAAGTGCTTTGAGTGTTTATCACAGTGGTTGGGATCCATTTGTTCGTTTGTTTATTTAAAAAACAGTCGTTGTTCCTACTATGTGTCAAGGACACTATGGTAAACCAGACTGTCCCTGCATTACAGTGTTATGTAGTAAGAGCTCCAGTACACATCTAAACAAATACAGCCCCCAACAGGGAGGCTCTGTAAGGTTCCATGAGCCTCAGGGCCTGGGGCTCCCAGAGGGGGACAAAAAGCTCTGCCAGACCCTCTACAAGTGCCCAAGCCCTGGCATCTGCCAGGCTGTGGGTGCCCCTTGGAAAGTAGCATTTCCTGAACCTCCCCCCTCCCATTAAAGCTTCATGAAGTTGGGGCCACCCGCAGCAGGTGGGCTGAGCCACTGGTGGCTTCAGACCGTGACCCTGCTGGCCCCATGACCTTCCTGGGCCCAGGAGGGATGGCGTGCAGAGCAGGTGACCGGGTCCCGTTGGTGCCAGCAGAAGCCATTGTCTAGTGGTATCTCACAGCTGCCTGGCTTTGTCTCTTCCCCACGCTCTGAGGAAACACCTACACACCCCACGTAGCCA
This sequence comes from Eschrichtius robustus, assembly GCF_028021215.1. Taxonomy (NCBI): domain Eukaryota; kingdom Metazoa; phylum Chordata; class Mammalia; order Artiodactyla; family Eschrichtiidae; genus Eschrichtius; species Eschrichtius robustus. The sequence goes on along the minus strand of NC_090825.1, from coordinate 110,572,998 downwards.
CGTCTTATGTCCAAGTCAGCCTTTTGGGTCTTCCTTCCACGTATTATTTCTGAGGCCACTGAGAAGGGATGGTTCATGGGGTTGGGGACAGTGGGGGATGGAGTGGGAGACCTGCCCCCCTCTCTTGTACGGAGGCCGAGGGTGCCTGAGCCCCACCTGGCTTACCCAACAGCCAGGGACAGCCCCAGTTCCAGCCTTTGACATCCCCTCCGCCCACTCCTTGCCCCCCAGGGGAGACCGGCATTGGCAAGTCCACACTGATGAACACGCTCTTCAACACCACCTTTGAGACCGAGGAAGCTAGTCACCATGAGGAGTGTGTGCGCCTGCGGCCCCAGACCTACGACCTCCAGGAGAGCAACGTGCAGCTCAAGCTGACCATCGTGGATGCCGTGGGCTTCGGGGATCAGATCAATAAGGATGAGAGGCAAGCAGCGGGAAGGGCGGCCCGCCTGGTCTCTTCCCTGTCCCTCCACGTTGGCCGTGGTTCTAACTCTCTGCCCGAGTGCTCTGCACTCCCCGCTGCCCCAGACAAGTGACCAAGCCCGCACTCCATGGGGGCCAGGGGAGGCCCGTTAGGAGAATATCTAAGGTCCTGAGGACCCCTTGGGGGACCAGGAGAAGGGGTCAGCCACCTGTACCCAGACAGGGATCCCCAGGTAGAAGCTGTTCATCCCCACAGAGAGGAGGCTGGTGGGCAGCCTGGCTGGGCTCCAGGCCTTGCACCGCGGCTCTGCTGCCTGCCTTCCAGTGACGGAGCCGTCTGTAGTTACAGGCCCATAGTCGACTACATCGACGCGCAGTTTGAAAACTACCTGCAGGAGGAGCTGAAGATCCGCCGTTCGCTCTTCGACTACCATGACACGAGGATCCACGTCTGCCTCTACTTCATCACGCCCACGGGGCACTCCCTCAAGTCCCTGGATCTGGTGACCATGAAGAAACTAGACAGCAAGGTCTGGCCCCCCTCCAGCTGATTCCGTGGGCTCCCCATCTTCCACAGAGGCAGGGTGTGGTTGGGGGCTTGCAGACAGCCCCCTGGGCTTGGTCCTCTCTGTATCTTCTCTTGCATCTGTCCCTACGGCTCCAGCCAGCCCCCATTGCTCTGGGCTCTTTCTCCAGATCTCTGTCCCCTGCGTCTGGCCCTGAGCCCATTCCTTCCAGCTGAGTTGATTCTTATTCTCAGCCTGCTAGCTCCTGGCATCCTCCCCATCCCCCTAGAGTTACCTCCCCACCTCGCCCCTGTCCCTCTGCCCCTCTGACCCCACCTCCCCAGAGCATCCCAATTCTCTGCTCGTTTTCTCTCTCTCAATTCCTAGTTCCTCTGCTGCCTTCACTTCCCCTGTCCTTCCTGCCGTGGCTTTCCCTTGGGGTCCTCCCGAGCACAGTAGAGACAGGAGAGTTAAGCCCCAGAATTAGAGTAGGAATGAGGAGTGGGTATTAAAAGGGCAGCTTCATGGGAATGACAGGAATGGCATGGGGTCCTGGAGGGTGTGCAGCCCCAGAGTCACCTGTCAGCTCTCACGTGACTGCTCCCCCCTCTCAGGAGTTAATTTTCACTGTGAACAATGGGATGACCTTGGCCTGGGAGATTTTGAGGTCTTCCTGTGGCTACTGCTAATGGGTCATCTAACCTGCTTTGGGGGCGCTCAGCCCCCTACTGCTGGTCCTGTCAGGCCCCACGCCGGTTAAGACCTTCAGAGCACTCTGGGTCAAAGCTGGGTATGCCCAAGGGACTAATTTGGGGCTGGGTGGAGGTTTGGGGCAGCCAGGGCTGTAAGAAACACTGTAGCCAATTGTTACAACCCATCAGAATGGCCCCAGCTGGCTGGGTTCAGGCCAGGACACCCCTTAGGAGCAGCTCCATCTCTCTGGCTTCCTGCCCGCCTGCCCAGGGGTGTGGCCTGACCAGGGCTCTCCACAGTCAAGGAGCAACTCACCTGCTGACCCCTTTCCTCGATCCCGGCAGGTGAACATTATTCCCATCATCGCCAAAGCGGACACCATTTCCAAGAGTGAGCTCCACAAGTTCAAGATCAAGATCATGGGTGAGCTGGTCAGCAATGGGGTCCAGATCTACCAGTTTCCCACGGATGATGAAGCTGTTGCAGAGATTAATGCGGTCATGAATGTGAGTGTTGGGCAAAGGGCCTTGGGGCTCTGGGGCCAGAGGGCTTGGAGCCGGCCCCAGGCCACTCTCTTTTCCTTGGGTTTCAACCTTAGCTCTCCAGGAAAGATGGGTGGGCATCTGGGAGCTGGCCAGTCCTGCATCCTCTGGACAGGGGATGGGAAGAATTGGGTATTGGGTTGGTACCGGGGCTTCCCCAGGTTTAAGTTTCCCAAGGTACGAACTCAGGGCTGGGATCTGAAACCTGCAGGAGCAAGCAGGCGGGATGCCAGGGCTTGGGAACTTGGAAGAGAGCCAGGCCCACAGGTCGTTTGAGGGAGCTTCTAGTGGCCCCTGGGCTGAAAGAACACCCTAGAACAAGAGGAAAGGGGTTGCGGGTTCAGCCCACTCCCTTGTGTAGAGGTTCCAGGATACTTCTCCAAAGGAAAGCCGGCAAGTGAGCATCTGGCCAGGCCTTGTTCAGGTCTGGGCAACCCCTCCCTGGGGCCCAGGGGCAGTGAGGGTGGGTCTGTCCATTAGCCTGTGTCAGCTCAGTGCTCATGCACACTTGGGCCCCTTTCCAGGCACACCTGCCCTTTGCCGTGGTGGGCAGCACCGAGGAGGTGAAGGTGGGGAACAAGCTGGTGCGAGCGCGGCAGTACCCTTGGGGCGTGGTGCAGGGTGAGTGTGGTGGTGAGAGCACAGCCCCGGCTGGGGACACGGACTCAGTCCCCTGTCCTGTGTCCTCCCCGTGACCATCTGCTGCCTGTCCTCCCTCTGGAGTCTACCTCTAACACCCTAACCACTGTCCTGTGCCCCGTCCTTCCTGTGCTGGTGGCTGGGTGCCTGCCTGATGCCCACGTGCCCTCTGCTTTCAGTGGAGAACGAAAATCACTGCGACTTCGTGAAGCTCCGGGAGATGTTGATCCGGGTGAACATGGAGGACCTCCGCGAGCAGACCCACAGTCGGCACTACGAGCTCTACCGGCGCTGCAAGTTGGAGGAGATGGGCTTCCAGGACAGCGATGGTGACAGCCAGCCTTTCAGGTGAACAGCCTGTCTCCCCAGCCACAGCCAGACTTACCACGTCAGCATCTGTTCTGGGGGCTTGTGAGCTGGGGAGAGAGGCTGTTGGGACCCCAGCATCCTCTCCCCCCGACCCCCCATGCCCACGTGATTTCGCTTCTCTGGCTCTGCCCACTCCGTTCCACCATAATCCCCGCCTTGGCCTCTTTTCTCTGGGTCTCCACAGCCTACAGGAGACATACGAGGCCAAGAGGAAAGAATTCCTGAGCGAGCTGCAGAGGAAGGAGGAGGAGATGAGGCAGATGTTCGTCAACAAAGTGAAGGAGACGGAGCTGGAGTTGAAGGAGAAGGAGAGAGAGGTGTGTGTGGGGCTTGAGGGCTGTGGTGAGGCCAGGCCAGGGAGGGCCCGGGCTCCTTCTGGGCCCACATGAAGCCCGGCCTCCCCGCCTTCTGCTCCCAGCTCCACGAGAAGTTCGAACACCTCAAGCGGGTCCACCAGGAAGAGAAGCGCAAGGTGGAGGAGAAGCGCCGGGAACTGGAGGAGGAGACCAACGCCTTCAACCGCAGGAAGGCGGCGGTGGAGGCCCTGCAGTCTCAGGCCCTGCACGCCACCTCGCAGCAGCCTCTGAGGAAGGACAAGGACAAGAAGAAGTAGGTGGCGGGCTCCCTGCCCTGCGCTGGCTCACTCTCTCTCGCTCTCGCTGGTTCACCATTTTGCTCTCTCCTTTCACTTGCTCTCCCACCTCATTCTTGCTCACCTTTCTTCTTCTTTCACTAGTGATCTTCATATCTCAAGATATCAAGCATTCATGCCCACTCTTGTGTTTGTGCATGAGTGGCCCCTCTCTCCCTCTTCTACCCCACACCCCATTTCTCTCTCTCTCTCTCTGTGTCTTTCTCTCTATCTTTCTCCTGCAGCCCCCTCAAGAGCTGGGTGGAGAAGGCTGGGCCACACAGGCAGGGAGTGGCCCCTGAGAGGGTGTAGGGTCTCAGGGAAAGTCTTTCAGGCCAGGAGACGGTCAGGGCCTGGGAATGTTAGCATTTCTGGGCAGATTCCAAAAGCTCCTGTGGTTTCTGCTTGGACAGCCATGGTGCCTCCCCCTCAGTCCTGAAGCTGTGGACGTGGGCCCCATGTTGGCAGGCAGGTGGTGACTGAGGACAGTGGAGACTTGAGCCCAGCCGGCACTGACCCCCTGGACACTATGATCTTGACCTGCTAAAGGAAGGACAGCAGCTCCCTGTAGGGGCCGTGTGAGTCCTACTGGAGAGGGGGCTGCCCCTCAAGTAGAGGCTGGAGTTGTTCCTCCGAGAGTCCTCAGAGGAGAGAGAATTATGGGGGATGGGGAGGAGGCTTTTCCCAGCCTCGAGGAGTGCAGTCAACTTTTGGTCAGGTGGGGGCCACTCTAAGTCCCTTCTCCTTGGTGTTTTTCATAGCCTGTTTCCACACGCACATCTGGAGTCCAGATGCCCTGGCTCCCGGGGAGTCTCCCTCTCCCGCCCCACTTCATTCAGTGTCCCACACAGCATCACACCGTGGGGATCTCGTCTGTCCTGCTTCTCCCTGCCCCTGGTCTGTGTCAGGTACCTTCCTTCTCTTGCCAGGTGTACCCATCTTGGTCCTCATTCTTGTTCTTCTTGGAATTCCATTTCCTCCTGGAGTGTTTGGGAATGTGTGTGTCCAGGCACTTCCTTCCTTGGTGGCAGTGGAGCCTTGTGGTTAGGGCCATGCAGCGCATGGCTAGCTGTGGCCCTGGGATGCTGCTGGTGGCCTTAGCCCTCCACCTGCCCCCCAATATTGTGCTCCCTAACACACACACACGCATGACACATGTACACTGTCTTACTGTCTCCTGCCCCATCACATACATAGACTCAGACACATATCTACTAAACACACAGTCCCCAAGGCACACAGCACAGAGGCACAGACACATCTAAGGAAAATAAACTTAACGAGCTTCTGGGGAAGACCAGGGGGACAAACCCAGGCGTTTAGGAACTGGATGCCAGTTCTCATTCCCGAGGCCTGTCTTCTGCTTTGGAATAGACCCTGTAGTTTCCCCCATCCTGCTGACTGGTGGCTCCACCCCAGCTGCTGGCACGGCTGCGACAGATAAGCCCCTGCTCATCCCCAGGGAGGACCCCAGCCCCACAGTCCCCTCAGCCATGTAAATTTCCCTTCTGATTTGCATTTGCTTCCAGCCCTGGTCCCATGTCCGGGTCTTGGTGAGCTCGGTGAGTGTGGTGGGGGCTCTGTGAATTGGAACCTGTGTGGATTTCAAGCTAATGGCTCAGAAATCTGGTTTTTCCTGGGAGGGGGTATGCCACTCTATGAACCACCTGCTGGCTCCTGAATTGACTTTGCCGTGCTCCCTGCCAGCTTATCCCAGGCCATCTCGTTAAAAAAAAGGCAGGCAGAATCCCCTAGGAAATAAGCTATGGAGAAACCCCTCAAAAACAGAAGATCAAGGACCCGTGGCCGGGTCAGGGGATGAGGGCCAATGGGGTGGGGTGCAGGCTGGCTGCAAGGGCACCAGCACAGCTCAGGGTGGGGCTCATCACTGGTGTCAGGTCTCCCTGCTTTTTTCATGTGACCTGGGCCTGGAAAACAGGTCTTTTCTGTTTGCTGGACATTCGAGAAAGCTTCAGTCAGTTTGGCCTCTGGGAGAGAGCCCTCTCCTCCAATGCTGGCCTTGTGGAGGCCAGGAGTGGGGTAGGTGGGGTGGCTGGGAGCACCCCTTCCCCCTGCCCTGGTCAGGGGAATGGGATGAGTCAGGAGTGCATTTGGGGGGACATTTGTTTGGTGACCATTTAGTTGAATGGCTTTGATTGACTGTACTTATTCTTCAAATTTTAATTCATCTTTGCAAAATTACTTCCCTATCAGACCCTCAGCCTGGGATGCCATAAACTGAAGCGAATTCTCTGCTTTGCTTGTTACAAATGCCAAACTGACAGTCCTTTCCCAGTGTTCATCTTGCTGTCTTTTGCTTCTGTTTGATTTGGTCGTCTGTGTACCTTTTAATGTGTCTGTTTTTGTTCTGTTTGTTTTATTTTTATTTTTCAGTTAACGCACGCACAGACTTACATGTCAAGAGTGGACTTTAGACTTTCATGTGTTAAGTTGCTTGAGTTACACCTTGTGACCCTTCTCCCATAACATGGTGTGAGGACGGACTGGGAGCTGGTACAGACTCCAGTGTTTACAGCCTTGCTTTGTCCCCCCACCCCACCCCGCCATCCCCCAGGCTGCCTGGGCCTGGCGGGCCGCCCTCTCTATGCAAACTCGTTAAAGCCATGAATGCTGGAATCCAAAACTGATGAGGTTTATTTTTTTCAGAGCCAGTGGCTGGTCTTCCATTTACAGTGTCACTATTCCTTGACGGAGCAGTTATGTGCCACTCTAGCGAAGGCCCCAGCCAGCGATGCTCGGCCTAATTGTTCAGCGTCAAGATGGCAACTCATGCAGTGCCCTAGATGTGGCCACGTGGTGTGGTATACATGCTGCAAATTCGCCTGATTCCCCTTCATTTTAATTTTTCTAACCTAGAGCTTAATTTCAATAATAACTTTTAAAGCACTTCTAAATTTTTATTTTGGCACGGGCATAAAGACAAATAATACCCTCTCCCGTTATTTTCATAAGTAACAGATTCCCTGATTTTTAAAAACTAAAAATATCTCTAAACCTTTCTTATGTATAAAGTATCCCTATAAACTATAGGGAGAGGTGGGTAATAAACATCCTGTAATGACAGTGTTTGGAATTTCTTTATGGATGAAAGTGGATCATGAACAAGACCACATCCAGTGTTTTTACTGTGAATGTAAATGGAACAGCAGCCCAAAGCCATTGTCTCTGTGCCCCAGAGGTGCTACCTGTAAACAGGGACCAACCCCATGTGTGCGTGTTAAGTGTTTGACTCTAACTAAGACCCCCAAACCAATCCTGCATATTCCAAATGCAAAGAGTGTTCAGCGGGAACAGATTTTTCTCCAGGTCATTGTTTCCTTTTTCTTGGCTGAGTCACAGGGAAAGAGGTGACAGTGTCTGATGTATGTGAACAATTTAAGAAAAAATACCAGCAGAGGAGCTTTTCCCCTTTACCAGCATTCTTAAAAAGAACATTCTAAGAAAGTACAAGCATTCTTCTATGTTCCTGTTGGTTTGCAAGCCATTGAGAATATCAGGGTTGAAAATATGGGCTGATAATATGGTACACAAGAAATGAATGGATGAGAGGAAGGATTTCATTTAATGTTGATGAAGCACTGTGCTGGGCATTGGCTACCCAGAGTAACGCGCAGCTCTGTCCTCAAGGAGCTTACAGTCTAGTGCACTCCCTAGTTGGAAGACTTAGGAAGCTGCGCTAATATATTGTTGGATTGGCATTTTGTTTTTTACGTCCTTCATCTTCCCTCCCATCATTGTTTCCCTCTTTCTGCCTTGGCCTGCTTTACTGATTTCCAGGACCAGGTCCTGGCTCCTTCTTGCCCTTCTGAGACCATGTTCCATTCAGAGAGGGGTGGAGGGTGAGCTGTGTGTATCCACTGAGGCGTGACCAGGAAAAGGTGGTCTTTTTCTCCTCGCCAGGAGCAGAGCAGGTTTTATTGATGCTCAAAGTGAAAATTCTCCAAAGTTATGCCATGACCAGGGGTGGATACAGGTTTTTGAGGGGCTCGAAGCTTGAACTACTTGAGAAACCTTCTTTAAAAAAAAAAAAAAGGAAGGATATGAGTATAAAATTAGGTACAGGGCCTTGGAAAGGGCACTGAGAATTAAGCTTCATTAGCTTCAGAGTAAATCCACCTCTGGCTATAACTGATGCTTCATTGTGGGTGTCCAAAAAGGTAAATCAGCATATCTAAGGCAGATGTGGACTGCGAGTGGCTTAACTTTAGGGTAATTATGTCTGAAAGTGTATTTAGTTGGGTGGAAGTATGACCTTTAAGATAGCCTCTGTCAGCTAATGTACTTCTGAAGACGAGGCTCAATGACCCAGCAGGTTCACTGGTTATATAAGAGATGAGGACTCCTGATTCATGGGCTAATCTGGGGACTCTTGGAGTGGGCAGATTCTGCCACCCATCCACTGCCGCCTGCGGGCTGCACCCAGGGCATACTTGGGAGGCCAGAATTATGGCTGGTTATCTGCCTGCGGGCCCAAGCCTTCCCAGAATCTCGGGGAGACCTGTCATTGTTACATTTTCTGGGGTCTGAGCTGCCTCCACAGGACCCATTGACTTTAGTGAGCCTTACTGCACTTTTCTCCCATGCTGTTTATGTTTGGAATTTTGTCATTTTTAGCTGAGACCAAATTAATCCTTGGTGCCCAAGGTGGGCTTAGAACTTGCCATTATTTAACAAGCTCCCCATCACAGAATGTGCCCCCTGTCTGCAGGATCTGATTACCCCTCCTTTTCTGTCTCAGTATCATCCGTTGGCATTATTACGACAGTCAGTGGGATCATGCTGGCATTTACTATCATGTCTTTCATGAACCAAGTTGGTTTTGGGTAGAATCACCGTATAATTTATTGACCAAACTGAGACTTTTGAGAGTGAAAGGAAATGCTGTTAATAATTATGCCAAGTCAACAAGCATAAGCCATGACTGTCTCAGGCAAACTGGGATGTATGGTCACCCAAGTTATGGGTAACCTGAGTCTAGGTGGTCTGCACTTGTGCAGACTAACTCCATGTATGTTTGTGTGTATGTCTTTGTGTGGGTTCCCTGTTAAGTGGGGCTCGTATTACTGGATAAGAGGCCCGAGGGAAGTGTGGCTTGCTAGTCTGTTATATTAACATGCTTTTCTAAAACTGCTTCACTTGTTAATTCATTTACTCCTTCATTCATTGACAATTTTTGTTCCTTTCCATTCACTTTGTACTCATTTTTTTTTCATTAAATTTTGCATTTATTTTGAGTTTTTGTGGTGTCTTTTTTGGCCAGTGGCTTTTCTGATTTAATGTTTCCTAGCCTATTAATCTGCTACACCTGTGGTAAAATACAGCTTGTCTTTTCCATGAACTTTGTGGGGTTGATCAGCTTCTATAGGAGTTGTGTTTTAATAGTGAATCCTGCCATGGGCATCTGTGAAAGGCTCTTGAATGGGTGTGGGATGGAGGAAACATAGTTAGGAAGGAGAAGATGCAGCCTGTGGTTAATGAATCTTTATCAGGTGACTTTATCCAGCAGGACATGAGAGAAGGAAGACCCTGCCCTTGAAAAGTTTACCTCCTTGTTGAGGAGGCTTGACATATGACAACTAACATTTGAGTTCTTATTGTGTGCTAAATTGGTCTAAAGTGCATTACATGTATTAATTCCTCTAATCTTCACAATAATCCTATGGTTAGGTACCATTTCCCCCATTTTATAGGCAAGGCACAGAGAGGTTAAGTAATTACCCAAGGTCACACAGCTCGTAAGTGGAGGAATTGAGGTTTCAATATTGGTATCCTGGACCCTTAATTCCTGCGCAGCTTGACAGTGTAGGTTGGTGGACCTGAGATGGTTTTGTAGAGATGGGATGCCCTGGTAAGTAGGCAAATATTTGGTTGAGGAAGGGCAGACTGGTAGTTGAAGGAAGTGATGGCAATCTCCTGGGCCCATTGTTGAGGTGCTTTCTCTGTTGGACACTAGGCTAATTTCTGGGAAGACCAAAATGAGGAGATGGGGGACTAAGGTGGGGAAGCTGACAGCCCAGCAGGGAGACTGGCATGCAGGCATCCCTAGTGAAGGTACAGCACTACTCTCCCCACAGGGAGGCAGGTAGCAGGGAGGCAAAGTCTTCTTCAAGCTTTGAAGGACAGAGACTCTCTAGGAAGCCATGGGTAATAGGGCCACACTGATGGAAGGACCTTGGCTCACCCAATTGGGGGAGGTAATATTCGGACGAATTTAGGACAGGTCTATGATGCTCATCCACTGTGCTCCTCTCTTAGCCCATCTGCCTCTGAGCTCTCTCCCATCTCTGTTTTCTGCAGCCACAGTCCTTTACCAATCCCTGCCCTCTGCCGATGGGGACAAATGGAAGATGGATGTGTCTTTATTTCTCCCACCACAGTGATCCCCAATCTCTAATCTGAGGTGGGATATGAGTTGCTAACTGCAGGAAAAAAATGTTAAAGGAGAGTAGGATAGGACCTAGGATTCCAAGGCAAGCTTGAACAGCATAAAACTTTAAAAACAAAAAACAAAAAATCTCACAAGTGGTATTTTGGCAATACAGAAGTTTGCGTCCCCAAAGAAGGGGAATATTATTTACAGAAAGATGAAGCAGCAAGGCTGTCCCTTACCCCCATACTGTGGCTCACAGGTCTACCTTCTCCTTTTTCCAAGAGACTGAGAGTTGGTTTAGCTCTGGGGATGCAGCTTACTTGGTTAAGGGGGTCCAGATACCTCTCAGCAGTTTCCTGAAGTCAGAGACAGCGTGAGCTGGTGTGGGCTCTCAGGATGAGCCCCTGCCCCACCAGTGACAGTGCCCACTCCCCATGGAAGGAAGGAGGCAGAGGGAGCTGTGGCCATGAGCAGCAGGCTGCCCCTCAGCATGCCCCTCTGTGCTGGACTAGAGGACAGTTACTGACGGGGCTCGAGAGATGTATTTCAAGTGTATTTGACTCTATCAACTCTAAATGCAAGGTATGTAATACATATAAAATAAGACTCAGACAGGGTTGAAAGGAATTAAAGTGTATTTTAACAAAAGCTCCAACAAGCAAATTTGTTTCAACAAGAGGTAGAGATTTGTGCTGACTGCAGTACAGACACTATTATAGTATATCTGGTCCTCGGCTATTTTGCAGCTGGTAGCAGATCACACTCCGCATAGCTTAGCACGTTTACACAAAACTGTTCACAGTGGAAGGACTTCACAAATTACCTCTAAATGTGTGGCTCAGTCATTCATAGCCCCAACACTACTTACACAGCCCCAGTGGGCATCGCTGCCAGCTGGACTCCACTGCCTAGAGAATGGCTCTATAGTGTCACCTCCCTCAGCCACGCTAGCGATCTCTCCCTCCTCCTGGCAGTGGTGGAGGCAGCCTCAGCCTCAGCACCTGCTCACCTCACCCAAAAGCTCTGGGAGCTGTCTCTCCCCATCACAAGGGTCACCTTGAAGTGTTCTGCTTTAACACAAGAATCCCTCTAGTTAAGCTAATAAACTACTTTGCTTAAGAGTAACAAAGGAGAAATATGCCTAAAGCTTGATCAAGTTGCTATACATTAAATAAAGCATACTTTATAAATTGAGTCCTTATGAAGAAAAGACTTAAATCCTGGCCAAGTCAAGGTAAATCTATCTGGAGAGACTATCCCATTTCTGCAGGGGTGGGCAGAGTACTTGGGACTTGAAACCTGCACATGTTCTTGGTACAAGCCTGGGAAGCTGGAAGGACCTGGCCAGCTCTGGCAGGTGGAGCAGCAAGAACTTGTCTGTCAGCACCAGCCCAGCCCTTCGGCCCTGAGCAAGGCCTGCCTCTGGCCTCATGGTCCAGCTGCCTTAGGGGCTGATACAGCCCTTGCTGGAGAAGGAAGAAAAAGCAAGCTGCAGTATGAGCATTTACTCCTTCTCCCTGGTCTCGGGCCCAGGGTTCAGAGGGAGGCAGGGGTTCAGTTTGTCAGATTGCCCTTCCCTTTAGGGACCCTGACCTGTCTTTTATGCCCCCTTATTTTTTTCTGAAGACAGGAATGTTTTCTCAGTTGCTCTTTCAGGGCCTTCTTCCTTTCTTGTTATAGGATCCATAAAGCCTACAATATAGAGGAGTCCAAGCAAGGAGGGATTGCCATTATGCTCTAAAGGGCACCGGGATAGGGGCACAGAGGCTGGCAGGTGAACCAGATAGTTGTCTGTGCGGGAGGATGACTAAAAACTTGTCAGCTGCTGCTTTACAAGTTCTTTGCAGTGGTTCCACTGCCTAATACCAACCTGTAATTAAAACAGAGTGGTCATCTTTGAGGCAGAATCATTTTACATTCTAAAGAATGAGCAATTCAGTGCCGAAATATTAGCACGGAGCAATTTCAGGAAGGTCCAACCACCCAACTTAAGAACATTAACCCCACCATCTCAGGAACACCCGTCTTCAACCTCAGCAAAAACTGTCATTATTCTAACTGCATTCCATCTTACCCTGTCCATCCTGAGTGATTCTGACCTCCCAGTGCCTACTCAGGGTATCCTGGTGCCTGGTACCATATAGAGGGTGAGGGGTCTGAAATTTACACTCCCCAATACTAAGCTCAGGTTTGCTTCCTCCTGAGCTAGACATGTCCCCACATCCTCTTGACTACAAGGGCTGCTACTGAGATAAAGCTTCACTGTCTGTCAGAGAAACCCACTCTGGTGAAGGGAATGTGTATCTAATACTCAAGTCCAGAGGATATGCCATGTGTGGAAAGCCTAGCCCTTAGGAAGACTCTTCAGAGTCATCATGGCCAGAGCATCTTCTGGAGCCCACAAGGGCCAAGAAGGGCCACAGGTACCCTTTTGGGGGCAGAGTGCATTAGCTGAAGGGGCAAAACTGAGAGCCTGGTCTGGGGCAAAGTTGATGTCTACCTGTGCTTTCTTTAGCAGATCAGATATAGGAGTACAGCAGTCGGGCATGAGCCTCTCCAACTCTAAGGTGATGATGACCAAGGCCAGTGTGGAGCCCTTGAACTGCAGCAGCTGGTGGCCCGCCATACAGTGCTGCAGCTGCCTGGTCAGGGACGCGACGTGGAGGGAAGGATTCCTCTGAGGCGGCAGCTCCTTCACGTGGGGCCAGCCCAGGACCACCAGGGCGTGGAACTGGAGACCGTGGTTTTTAATGTTAGAACAGAAAACCCCATACTTTTCATATATCAATGACCAAAAGTGCAAACAATTTAAATTTTCATCAGGGAATATCAAATGTTGCCCAACCCTTTTCATTCCCATTCATGGCCCCCCAAGGGGCTTGAGGCTTAAAACCCACTCTGTGGCCAAGCTCAGCTTCAACCCTGGAGAGAAAAAGACAGTCTGCTTTGTGACATGCTCATTAAGAGCCTAAAGTACCCAGATGACAGTGTTTCAATTCTGAAAAACAGAAGCATATGATTCAAGATTAAAGTAGCAGAAAAGTTACTTGTATCTGCTTGACATGAGAGGAGACTCTGCAGCTTGGCAACAGTGGCCAGTTTTCATACTGATAACAGCCCTTAGTGATTTAATCTTCATGCTTCATAACAGACCAAAACCCCATGACATTTCCACATTGCATAATTTTGCCTTACTAACAGAATCATATTCTAAAGGATGACCATCATTCTCTAACTAAAACAAATACAAACAAATACGACATTTTTAAGTGCCAGATCAATATGGTCTAAAGCCTCAATAAGGATAGTGTGTAGGTGAATAAAGACAGCTAAGTGAATGTGTGTAAAGTGTAGCAAAAGCAGACAGATTTTTATGTACAGTATTCATAGAATGGAAAGTTAAATATTTTTGCAGTGTGTATTTAAAAGAGAAACTCACCATAATAGTGCCGTCTAAATATCTTTGTAAAGTTAATTTAATGTCCTTTAGAAGTGGGAGTCTGGTGGAACTGTGTTGGATTTAAGACAACATTTCACTCTTCCGTATGTTGTGAGCCTTGTGGGTCACCTCACTGTGCTGCATGTGCAAGGACGTGTGCTTTGCCATCCTACGTTGTGAACAGCTGTTCTAAAGGCACAATGAGTCCAGGGTAGACTCGTACTTACTATGGTCAAGAAGTCCAGCGGTGTCCCACTGTAGAGGTCCCAGTGAAGTTTGTCCAAAATAGCCAGCTCCATCCTCAGCAGCTCATTCGGGGAATAGCCAGAGCCGTAGTGCTTTATGAAGTCTTTTATGCGTGGAATTAACTGTAAAAAGAAAATAAAGAGGCCAAAGCCCTACACCATGTCATGGTAGCTTTTGTTTTCTTATCCCTGGGGGCTGGGCATCCATGACCCTAGTAGAGTTGTCTTCCAGTGACCCACCACAGAAAATGCTTCTGAAAGAAAAACCAAACCAGATCTTGGCTATCTGTCAAGTCCCCAGGTATTGTGACAATATGTAGTGAATGTCACATGGTCACCTGCTGCCAACAGGTCTTGATCCCCAACTGCACTCCAGCTCATACCTGAAGGTGCTTTGGAGGCTGGGGCTGTGCCGTCTCCCCCATTCAGCTGTAAGAACGCACTCAAAGCTTTCCAGCTGTGGGCTCTACCCATTCCCTGTTCCCAATCCCTACCATGATTCCTTGTCATAGAGAGGAGTATGCCTTTGAGCTTCCTGGTCTGCATCAGACAGATTCATTGATAAAACCTCCCATGGTTTTGTCAACACCATAGCTGCAAACACATTCCTTTCAGCCCTTATTGAAGGCAGTTCAGTTCTGGAAAAATTATGACTTTTCCCCAGAGAAACTAATAAGGCTTGTCTATGAGTAAACATGCAAGTACCAAGTGCACTGAAGACTTGGTCCTACTTTTTTAGATAAACAAAGTATTACTATATAAGTATGTAACTGTATAGTAGTATTACTACTATAACCTCTAGAAATATTTCTTTTAAGGGTTATTTACTTGATTTTTAGTTGGACAAAAGCATCTTTGGGGGCACAAATTATATTCTCATAAACAGAGTTAAAATAAATTTTATTGAAGGTTTGGAACTGGACACACAAGTGACTTTTTCTGCCCCCATGGACCCTGAGATCAGCCAAGGGAGACCCTGTAGAAATGGCAGTGGTTCCACTATTCCCAAAGGGGGAGAGGTTGAAGGGAGGGAGGAAGGAAGGGAGGTCCGGGAAGGATATTGGGAGAGGATCTTCTGAACAGAAGCCACAGTGAAACTGAGAAGTTCAAGCAAGCCTGAAGCACTTATGGGGGGCTTCTCTTCCACCCACTGCACATGGCCCTCCTGCCCCTCTTGGAGAAGGGTCCCAGAGTCCCTGAACACCAGTTTCTTTGACACAGCCAAGTCCTTAAGTCTCAAGCAGCTTTCTTAGATGTAGTTTCTGGGGGTGGTCATTAGGCCATATGGTTTGGGAGGCCTTTTTCTTCTGCTTAATGGGAGGTGGCATGTGGCATCAACCAATGAGGCAAGATATATCTGCTAGGAAGTCAGACCTCTGGGTTTGCTGGGCCAGGACAATTCTGCTGTTCTAAGTACCCATTTGTGGGGTCCCAAAGTCTGACAAGCCTAAGGAAGGGACAGCAGAAATCCTGGAAGGTATGACTTTTCCAAAATGCCCATTCCCAAGGCCACAGACCTTTCAGGAAACTTGAGTGTTTCCAGTGTTACACACCCCTATACCTCAAAAGCAGCCCTGAATGAGCTTCCAGGGATGCATACCTCCTCTTCTTCATTAACTTTTGCAGCAAGTCTCAAGGAAGTAATTGTAACACAATGGAGTGAACACTTTTTTATCTGCAGTATGGAAGAAACACATATGAGCAGAATATGAATGCCAGAAACTAACTGTAAAGCGTCTGTGGGTTTTTTTTTTTTTAAGAAATTAAGTTTTGCCTTTTTAACTTTTTTTAAAAGACGGATTGTATTTATCCACAAGGAAGTTACCCCCAATTTTAGATGTGACCCGTAAAAACCTCCTGGTTTCAGAACCACAGATGACTAGTCAATAGTCCTTTGTTAGAGGACTGACTGGAGGTGGGAAATATGGCACCATCTCAGGGAACACACAGTCCCATCCTGACCTCAGGCTGCATTGTACTGGTCCAGACAAGCACACCCCACCTCATCACAAAGGGAGTCCTTTCCCAGCTAGGTCCTCTCATGCTCCCCAAGTCGACCCCTGACGGCCACACAACACAGAGCCAGACAGGCACGATGGTAAGATGTTCCAATTCCAGTTCTACCACTTAGAGCCACTTACTGAATTGATGAGGCTCAGTTTGAGCACCTGGGATGGCTCACCTCTTAGGCAGCAATGGGAAATAGAGGTCAGTTTGCGCCCCCAACATCTGTCACCATCCCTCATAGACTTCCCTACCTTTACTGAAACTATGAGGCGTCTGAAGATAGTGAGAGCCAGGTTAAAAGTGGTCTGGGAGAAGTCAAAGATGTTCTCAACTCTCAGGAGCCCCAACACGACTTCCTGGAAAGCTTCGCAAATCTCCACCTGCTGGAAGGAGGAGGTGGGGCAGAGGAGGGAAGGTCGCTGGTGGCCAGTCTCGGTCCATCAGTGGCTGGACGGTCTGCTTAAGGTGACCAGAGGGGCTGTAAGAAGCCTCTTCACCTTAAATCGCTGTCGGATAAAGGGCCTCTCTTACTCAGCGCCTCCCCCATTCAGACCCTCTCCTTCCTGTGCCCGTTTTTCGGTCTTCAGCAGAGTTCCCCAACTCAAACAAGCCCTCCTCCAAAACACCTACTAGAGAAGCACCGTCTCAGTGAGAAGCTGGCGAATCTCGACTCTTGCCTCGTGCGGGGGACGCACCTGGGGAAGGTGCGTGCTCCAGGGTGCGGCTCACCTGATCGCGGGTGCAGGTGGAACCCGGCCGCGTCCCGTGCGCGCGTGAGGAAGAGGATGAACGTGCTCTCGGGAGGGGCCCCCGCGGGAACCGGTACCTGGAGTCGGCCCCCCAGCCACAGGCGCGCCTCGCGGCCCTGGGCCTGGGTCAGGTGGGCATCCAGCTGCAGCTCGTCCAGGACGCCTCCCCACTCGCTCGGCACCAGCCCGGGCCGGCTGGGAACTGGGGGCGGCGGGGGCGGTGGCCCCAGAGCGGCGCCGGGGGCGGGGTGCGCAGCTGGCCGAGGCCGCATTGCCCCCCGCATGGGTCTGGTCCACGACGGCTCCGGGAGACTGACCGCTCCGCGCAGGCAAGCCTCCGGGAAACTTCTCCGGATCGCCGCGGGGAGAGAGACGTTCCACGGAGGCGGCGGGAGAAGACAGCGAAGGACTGTTTCGCCCAGACTTTCGTCCGGACTCTCACCTGGACGCCGGATGGATCTTATCTCCGAGGCGGACGTCTCCGGCGCGGGCCGCCCGCCGGAAGCCATGGCAACGCCAGATCCCGGGTCTGGGTCCCGGCTTAGCCCGGCTTTTTCTAACCCAGCGCCCGGGACTTGCAGCTGGGGCTGCCACGGGACCGGGCGGGGCGGGGCGGGCTCTTACTCCACCCCCACGTCCCTCCACTGGGTGCCTCTTTCCCCACCCAAGGCCCGCGCCCCAGGCGCAGAGTCCCGAGCGGAGTCCCTAGCCCGGGATGAAGCAGCTGGTGACCACGCCACCCTGGAGAAGGGAATTTATTGAAGCCCTGCAATGCGTTAGGCGCTGGGACATAACAGTGAATAGAATAGACGTGGAACTTATATTCTAGTCAGGAAACAGACAATAAACACGAGTAGAATATATGGAAATCCCAGCAAATCCACTCCTAAGTAAATGTCCAACAGAAATGCATGTGTGTGCGCCAAAAGGCATGATGTTCACAGCAGCACTATTTGTAATAGCCCCAAACTGGATACAACCCAAATGTCCATCAACAGTTGAATGGGATAAACAAATTGTGGTATATTCACACAATGGGATACTACACCACACTGAAAAAGAATGAACTGCTATACCCGATAAGGAAGAATCTCACAAACAATATTGAGTGTAGGGAGACAGATACAAAGGATTCATACTGTATGATTCTATTTATACAAAGTATAAAGAAGGGAACTATAATGTTAGAGTCAAGGTAGTGGTTACCCTTGGGGGCATACTTCTATGTTGAAAACTACAGAACATCACGGAAAGAAATTAAAGAAGACTTAAATATAATACATGGAGAGACATTCCGTGTTTATGAATTGGAAGATTTAAATTGTTAAAATGGCAATACTTCCTGAATTGATCTATAAATTGAACATAATCCCTGTTAAGTTTCCAGCTGTCTTTTTTGCAGAAATTGGCAAGGTGTTTCTAAAATTTCTATGAACATGCAAAGAATTCAAAATGGCCAAAACTATCCTGAAAAAGCAGAATAAGATGGAGGCTTCACAGTATCTGATTTTAAAACTTACTACAAGCCTATAGTAATCAAGACAGTATAGAGACTTCCCTGGTGGTCCAGTGGCTAAATCTCCGGGCTCCCAATGCAGGGAGCCTGGGTTTGATCCCTGGTCAGGGAACTAGATCCCACATACCGCAACTAAGAGTTCACATGCTGCAACTAGGAGTTTGCATGTCACAACTAAAAGATCCGGCATGCTGCAACTAAGATCCGGTGCAGCCAAATAAATAAATAGATAAAATAAAATTAAAAATAAAAAAATAAAATGCCCAATCCTTAAAAAAAAAAAAAAGGACTGTATAGTATTGGATAGACATATAGACCAATGGAATTAAATTGAGAGTCTGGAAAACAGCCCTCATATTTATGACCAATTGATATTTGACAAGGTTGCCACAATAATTCAGTGGGGGGAAAAACAGTCTTTTCAGCAAATGGTGATGGGACAGATGAATATTCACATGTGGAAAAATGAAGCTGGATCCCTATACCATATCATATACAAAAATAACTCAAAATAGATCATAGATCTAAATGTAAGAGCACACAGAACAGCATCCAGAAATTAAAAAGACAACACACATAATAGAAAGCATGTGTATATCATATATCTGAAAAGAGACTTGTATTTAGAATATATAAAGAATTCTTAACAACTTAATAATGAAAAGACAGATGAAAAGGGCAAAGGGGGACTAGACATTTCTCTGAAGAAGATATTCAAATGGTCAATAGCACATGAAGTGATGTCCAACACCATTAGTCATCAAGGAAGTACAAATAGAAACCACAATGAGATGCTATTTTATACCAGTAGCATGGCTGTAATAAGAAAGGTAAGACAATAGCAAGTGTTGGTGAGGATGTGGAGAAATTATAAACCTCATACATTGCTGGTGGTACAGCCACTGTGGAAAACAACTTGGCAATTCCTCAAAATGTTATTTAGAGTTACCAAATGATCCATCAGTTCCACTTGTAGTATATACTCAAGGGAAATGAAACGTTCACACAAAAACTTGTAGCAGCATTATCCATAGTACCAAAAAGTGGAAACAACCCAAATGTCCATCAACTGACAAATAGATAAATATGTGGTATATCCATACAATGGAACATTATTTAGCCATAAAATGTAAAGGATTACTGATATGTGTTACAAAAGGGATGAAGCTTGAAAACATTATTCTAAGTGATAGACGTCATTTCACAGAAGGTCACATATTATATAATTCCATTTATATGAAATGTCCAAAATAGGCAAATCTATAGATACAGAAAGTAGATTGGTGGTTGCCTAGGGCTGGGATGTTGCCGGGGGGTGGGGGGTGGGGAAGGAGGAATGATGGCTATGAGTGTAGTGTTTCTTTTTGGGGGGATGAAAATGTTTAAAATTGATTGTGGTTTTGGTTGCACAACTCTGTATATAGTAAAAATCATTGAATTGTACAATTTAAATTGGTGAATTGTATGATGTATGATTATATCTCAATAAAGCTGATATCATATTTACAGTATATCAGAGAGTGATAAGTACTATGAAGAAATATAAAGTAGGGAGGGGAGATAAGAAGACTGGGGCTGAAGGTTGGAATTTTAAATAGAAAGATCATTGGTAGGGTTCACTGAGAAGGTGATGTGTGAACAAAGATATTCTGAAGGAGGTGAGGGAGTCAAGCAGATATCTACAGGGGGAGCTTTCCAGGGCCTGGATTTGGATCTGGGCTTTGTCATTGCCTGTAGGTATGACCTTGGACAAGTTACTTAATGGCTCTATGCTTCAGTTTTTTAGATCTGTGAAATAGTTACTCCTGTTTTCTATTAAAATGACTAATAGTACCTATTTCAAAAGGTTATAATGTAAATTAAATTAATAATTTAAAAAGGAATTAAAGCACTTAAAACAGTATGCTGACACTAAGTATTTTTATTAGCTCCTGCTGCAAGCATAAAAGCCTTTGTATTCTAACAGGAAACCATGCCTGCAATGTCAGATGAATCAAGGAGGCCAGGTGGAGCTGGTGCAAGGGGGATAGCTTGCAATAATGAGTAAGAGAGAAGATTGCAGGAAACCCGGAGAGGGCCTGTGACTTTTATTCTGTGAGATGAGAAATCATTGGCAGGTTTTGAACGGAGAAAAGACAGTATCGGATTCATGTTTTAACACCAGCCCTCTGGCTCCTGTGTTGAAAGTAGACTAGGATGGCAAGGATGAAGTGCAAGGAAACCAGTTCTGAGCTGTTTAGTAACACAGGTGAGAGATGGTGGTGGTAGAAGTGGTCGGATTCTGGTTCTATTCTGAAGATGGAGACAACTAATTCTATAGGAAGATTGGGTATTGAGTATGAGAGAAAAAGACTGTGGTTTTGACCTCATAAATTGTCAGAATTCAGCTTACATTTATTGCGATTAGCCTTTTAAATTACTTATTTATTTATTTTATGTTTGACAGGGGTGATGTGGGTACTGCCAGGGATGGGAAGCGGGAATCAACGTTTCAATTCTGGACACGGTAAACTTGAAATGTCTATTACACATCCAAGCAGAGTGGTGTTCAGAGACAGGTTCGGACAAGAAAGAGGATAGATCATTCTTTCTTTCACGAATATTTATTGAAAACTTACTCTGTGCCAGGTCGTATTCTAGGCTCTGGAGGTAATTGTGAGAATACCAACAAAGTCCCTCACGACCTCACCTAATGGTGAGACAGGTCATAAACAAGTTGGCAATCAAGCGCAATAATGTATGTAAAGTTTTTGGCTCTTCAGAGGGGACACAATGTAAAATTGCTATCGTTGTTTTTAATGTTCGGAGTATTGCAAGTGCTAGAAGATGAGCGTTGCCGGTCTAGGATTGCCTCCTCCTCCCCCTCCCCCCCGACCCCCGGTGGTAGGCAGGTCTCCCAGCCCCAAATCAGGCCAAATTTCCAACACAGTGGAATGGGGGCATTGCGCAGGCGCAGCCTCGTCTGGCGTCCTAGGAGACGGACTCGGAAAGTCTCGGCGCAGGCGCAATGCAAGAGACCGAAGACGCCTCGGGCAAGGGGATGGGGCGGGGCGAGCTCGGGGTGCGCCTGCGCACAGCGCGCTCTCGCCAGAGGAGCCGCAGTCTCGGGAGCGCCCAGGCAGTGTTTCGATAATCTCTGACTCGCCTCTCCTGCGAACCCGGCGTCATTGGACTGCACCCCGGGCGGGGACGTCCGCCGAGCACGGGAGGAAGCAACGATGCCGGTGAGTGGGGTCACTCAGCCGCTGGGGTTCCTCCTCATCCCTGCGGCCTGGCCGGGTGGCGCGGCCGTTACCATGGAGGCGCAGAGCAGGCGGGCGGCCGGGGTGGGGCGGGGCAGGGCAGGGCAGGGCAGGGCAGGGCAGTGCCGGGCGGGCCAAGCGGTTGGGGAGCCAGGCGGGTGGGCCCTGGACTGGGGGGGGGGGGGTCCAGCCGACCCGACCCTGGGAGGGGCCCGCGGCAGGCCTTGCGGTCTTCGTTGCTGCTGCATCCCGCAAGGCCTGGGCTGCTTGACATAAAGGCACTGTGCCAGAGGATGCGCTCTCGCTCCCAGCCCTGTCCGCTGGGTAGGGCCTCTAGGAGCAACCGCGGAGGGTCGGGTTTGGATGCCTCTCACCCTGTGGGGTCTCTACGCCGAGGAGCCAAGCTCTGGAAGGCAGTAAAGCACGGGCTGTCTGCCTCTACCCCAGGCTGCTGACTCGAGCTGTCATTCCTCTTCGTGGTGCTCTAGCTTACAGTGCAGAATGTAACCCGTAGGTGTCTTTGTGTGTGAGGGGAGTGAGTGGTGGGTGGCGGTATGTTTGTCTTGTAGGATTTCACAGACTGTTAACTTGCACTTAATAAGGGGCCGTCGTAAGTCCAGTATAGGGTCATGGAGAACACTTGAGCTGTGGCCGGCTATTTACGTGAGGGGGGTGAGTGGTTTGGTGGTGGTATGTTTGTCTTGTAGGATTTCACAGATTGTTATCGTGCACCTAATAAGGAGGCGTCCTAAGTCCATTATAGGGTAATGGAGAACACTTGAGCAGTGGCTGGCTATTTACTGGTTGCGAGGCCTTGGATAATTATTTAATCTTTCTGGGCCCTTCGTTCCTACGTAATTAAACTTTTCTTTCTGGGGTTATCAGGATGAGATAAGAATGCGCAGGAGACTTGAAGGACAGTGCTTGACTTTTAGCATTAAATGCTTAATATTTGTTACTTGTTGCTTGCTATTTATTTATCAATTCATTCAACAGTTATTGGGCACCAACCCCATGCTAGGACTGGAGATACAATATTGAGGAAAACCAGGCAGGTTCTTGAACTTGAGAAGAGAGACGCTTGCCTTCTAGGGCGGAGGTGAAAACCATACATACATACAGGGACAAAGACACTTAACATTAATGAGTGAAGTGGATGGGTGGCATACGATAGATAGAAATAGATTCTGGTGAATTAAGTGTTGCCGTGTAGGAATGCTGACCTACAGATGTCAGATCATCTATTTTTTTCCAGGAGAATCTAGAAATTGTTATTTTTGTGAAATTTCTCAATTTTTAATTTTTAGCAACTAATTCAAAAGATTTTAAAATAATATAAGCCAAGCAAAAGACATTTGTGGGCTGAATTCAGCCCCTTGACTGACTACCAGTTTGGAACTTCTGGGTTAAATAGAGACACAGACATTAATCAAATAAGGAGCCAAAAAAAAAAAAGTAAAATTGTAACCGATGGAGAAGGAGAGAGAAAGGTGCTATCAGGGCCTATACAAGGATTTGACCTAATCAGGGAAGTCTTCCCAGATGAAGGGGCTGTTGAGCTGAGGTCTGCAGGGTAAGTGAAGAGGAGGGTGGGGGATGTTCTAGGCATAAGGAACAGCACTTGGGAAGGAGTGTGGTGAGAGGGATCATGGTGACAAGAAAAGGCCTGAAAGAAAGCCAGTGTGGCTGTGGCTAAGAAAGCCAAGCTTGTGAAATAAAACTGGAGAAGTAGACATGGGCCAGAATCAGATCTTACACACCACCTGAAGGATTTCGATCTTCATCCCAGGATCTGTGGGAAACCATTGAAGAGTTTTAAGTAGGAGAGTGACATAATTAGATTTGTGTTGAAACTGACTGCCAAGTAGAGAACAGACTATAGGGGAACCTAATTAGATGCAGTAGTACAGGTAGGAGTCTCTTATAATTCGGGGCGAGATAATGGTGACCTAGAATAAGGTGGTGAAAGTAGAGATGGAAAGAAGTGTGTTGAATTGATATAATCTGTTCCTTGTCAATGACAGTGGCTCACGTTTGTTTCTCTAATGCTTAGAAGAGTATCTGAAACAGTAGGAATTTAATATCTGTTCAACCAAACTGTTGAACTTCTTCACTTTAATAATTGTATTTTAATATAGATTCTTAATCATAAAATTTCAAAATTTGAAACTTTACATATACAAATGTTCATAAGGTTAGAGTCAAGCTAAAACATTTTTCTGCCATCAGGCTTTCTTTTCTGTCTTTCACTTGTCTTCTATAGAAAAAGTAGACTATATGAGGATATATTATTTGATAAAAAATTTTTTTACTAATGCATTGTAGAAAATATCAATAAAACTAAAAGTCTCAGGGGGAGCAGAGGACCTATTACTAGATTCTTGATTAAAGTTATTAACCATATTCGCACGTGTTTTCCTACAGGCAGGAAACTCAGAGCAAGTCAGGGAGTTTGTGCAGAAAGACAAGTCTCTAATATACTCTCTCATTTTCTGCCTGAATAACATTAACTGTAAATGTAAATTAGATTTCCTCTCCCCTCATTTGTATTGTAAAAGAAACTATTTTCATATCTTTTTTAATAAGCTTTTTCTATATATCTGTAAGATCTTTAATTGCATTTAACAACTATTTATGGAGCGCTTAATGTGTGCAAGGCACTAGGATGCCAAAGTAGCCTTTTTCAAATTTTAAATTTAATCTGTTGAAGGTAAAAGTAAATGTTCTTTTCGTTGTTTGTAAATATTTTCTCCACCAGATCAGTAAATCAGAGAAGCCGGAAAGCTGTGATACTGTGAAGGTGGTGGTTAGGTGCCGGCCCCTCAATGACAGAGAGAAATCAATGTGCTACAGACAGGCTGTCGGTGTGGATGAGATGAGGGGAACTATCACTGTACATAAGACTGATTCTTCCAATGAACCTCCAAAGACGTTTACTTTTGATACTGTTTTTGGACCAGAGAGTAAACAACTAGATGTTTATAACTTAACTGCCAGACCTATTATTGATTCTGTTCTTGAAGGCTACAATGGTGAGTACTTTATATAGTTTACTCCTTTTTTAAATAGATCTTTATTGGAGTATAATTGCTTCACAGTACCGTGTTAGCTTCTGTTGCACAAGAAAGGGAATCTGCCATATGCATACACATGTCCCCGTATACCCTCCCTCTTGAGCCTCCCTCCCATCCTCCCTGCCTCACCCCTCTAGGTCATTGCCAAGCACAGAGCTGATCTCCCTGTGCTATGCTGCTACTTCCCACCAGCCAACTGTTTTACATTCGGTGGTGTATATACGTTGATGCCACTCTCACTTCGCCCCAGCTTCACCCTCCCACCCCACGTCATCAAGTCCATTCTCTACGTCTACCTCTTTATTCCTGCCTTTCAACTAGGTTCATCACTAACATTTTATTTATTTTTTTTAGATTCCATGTATATGCGTTAGTATACTGTATTTGTTTTTCTCTTTCTGACTTACTTCACTCTGTATGACAGACTCTAGGTCCATCCACCTCACTACAAATAACTAAGTTTCATTTCTTTTTATAGCTGAGCAATATTCCATTGTATATATGTGCCACATCATCTTTTTCCATTCATTGGTCGATGGACATTTAGGTTGATTCCATGTCCTGGATATTGTAAATAGTGCTGCACTGAACATTGTGGTCCATGTCTCTTTTTGAATTATGGTTCTCTCAGGGTATATGCCCAGTAGTGGGATTGCTGGGTCATATGGTAGTTCTATTTTTAGTTTTTTAAGGAACCTCCATACTGTTGTCCATAGTGGTTGTATCCATTTACATTCCCACCAACAGTGTAGGAGGGTTCCCTTTTCACCACACCCTTTCCAGCATTTATTGTTTCTAGCTTTTTTGATAATGGCCATTCTGACCAGCGTGAGGTGATACCTCATTGTAGTTTTGATTTGCATTTCTCTAATAATTAGTGATGTTGAGCATCTTTTAATGTGCCTCTTGGCCATCTGTATGTCTTCCTTGGTGAAATGTCTATTTGGTCTTCTGCCCATTTTTTAACTGGATTGTTTGTTTTCTTGATATTGAGCTCCATGAGTTGTTTGTATATTTTGGAGATTAATTTGTCGTTTCTTTTGTCGTTTGTCGTTTCATTTGCAAATATTTTCTCCCATTCTGAGGGTTGTCTTTTTGTCTTGTTTATGGTTTCCTTTGCTGTGCAAAAGCTTTTAAGTTTAATTAAGTTCCATTTGTTTATTTTTGTTTTTATTTGTTACTCTAGGAAGTGGGTCAAAAAAGATCTTGCTGTGGTTTATGTCAAAGAGTGGTTTTCCTATGTTTTCCTCTAAAAGTTTTATAGTGTCTGTTCTTACATTTAAGTCTTTAATCCATTTGGAGTTTATTTTTGTGTATGGTGTTACGTAGTGTTCTAATTTCATCCTGTTACACGTAGCTGTCCAGTTTTCCCAGCACCACTTATTGAAGCGGCTGTCTTTTCTCCGTTGTATGTTCTTGCCACCTTTGTCGTAAATTAGGTGACCATATGTGTGTGGGTTTAACTCTGGGCATTCTATCCTGTACCACTGATCTATATTTCTGTTTTTGTGCCAGTACCATACTGTCTTGATTACTGTAACTTTATGGTATAGTTTGAAGTCGGGGAGCCTGATTCCTCCAACTCCATTTTTCTTTCTCAAGATTGCTTTGGCTATTTGGGGTCTTTTGTGTTTCCATACAAATTGTAAGATTTTTTTGTTCTAATTCTGTGAAGAATGCCGTTGGTAGTTTGATAGGGATTGCACTGAATCTGTAGATTGCTTTGGGTAGTATAGTCATTTTGACAATATTGATTCTTCCAATCCAAGAACATGGTATATCTCTCCATCAGTTTGTGTCATCTTTGATTTCTTTCATCAGTATCTATAGTTTTCTGAGTACAGGTCTTTTGGCTCCTTAGGTAGGTTTATTCCTAGGTATTTTATTCTTTTTGATGTGATGGTAAATGGGATTGTTTCCTTAATTTCTCTTTCTGATCTTTCATTGTTAGTGTATAGAAATGCAACAGATTTCCGCGTATTAGTTTTGTATCCTGCAACTTTACCGAATTCATTGATGAGCTCTAGTAGTTTTCTGGTAGCATCTTTAGGATTTTGTATGTATAGTATCATGTCATCTGCAAACGGTGACAGTTTTACTTCTTCTTTTCCAATTTGTATTCCTTTTATTTCTTTTTCTTCTCTGATTGCTGTGGCTAGGACTTCCAAAACTGTGTTGGGTAAGAGTGGTGAGAGTGGACATCCTTGTCTTCTTCCTGATCCTAGTGGAAATGCTTTCAGTTTTTCACCATTGAGTATGATGCTTACTGTGGGTTTGTCATATATGGCCTTTATTATGTTGAGGTAGTTTCCCTCTATGCCCATTTTCTGGAGAGTTTTTATCATAAATGGGTGTTGAATTTTGTCAAAAGCTTTTTCTGCATCTATTGAGATGACCATATGGTTTTTATTCCTTAATGTGTTAACGTGGTGTATCACATTGATTGATTTGCATATATTGAAGAATCTTTACATCCCTGGGATAAATCCCACTTGATCATGGTGTATGATCCTTTTAATGTGCTGTTGGATTATATTTGCTAGTATTTTGTTCAGGATTTTTGCATCTATGTTCATCAGTGATACTGGTCTATAATTTTCTTTTTTTGTGATATCTTTTTCTGGTTTTGGTATCAGGGTGATGGTGGCTTTGTAGAATGAATTTGGGAGTGTTTCTCCCTCTGCAATTTTTTGGAAGAGTTTGAGAAGGATTGGTGTTAGCTCGTCTCTAAATGTTTGATAGAATTCGCCTGTGAAACCATCTGGTCCTGGACTTTTGTTTGTTGGAAGCTTTTTAATTACAGTTTCAGTTTCATAACTTGTGATACATCTGTTTATATTTTCTAATTCTTCCTGGTTCAGTCTTGGAAAATTGTACCTTTCCAAGAATTTGTTCATTTCTTCGTGGTTGTCCATTTTATTGGCATATAGTTGTTTGTAGTAGTCTCTTATAATCCTTTAGTATTTCTGCAGTGTCAGTTGTGATTTCTCCTTTTTCATTTCTAATTTTATTGACTTGCGTCCTCTCCCTTTTTTTCTTGACGAGTCTGGCTAAGGGTTTATCAATTTTGTTTATCTTCTCAAAGAACCAGCTTTTAGTTTTATTGATCTTTGCTATTGTTTTCTTCATTTCTGTTTCATTTATTTCTGCTCTGATCTTTATTTCTTTCTTTCTTTCTACTGACTTTGGGTTTTCTTTGTTCTTCTTTCTCTAGTTGATTTACATGTAGGGTTAGATTGTTTATTTGAGGTTTTTCTTGTTTCTTGAGGTGAGATTGAATTGCTATAAACTTCCCTCTTAGAGCTGCTTTTGCTGCGTCCCGTAGGTTTTGGGTTGTCATGTTTTCGTTGTTATTTGTTTCTATGTATTTTTTAATTTCTTCTTTGATTTCTTCAGTGATCTCTTGGTTATTTAGTAGTGCACTGTTTAGCCTGCATATATTTGTTTTTTTTACAGTTTTTTTCTTGTAATTGATTTCCAGTCTCATAGCATTGTGGTCAGAAAAGATGCTTGATACGATTTCAATTTTCTTAAATTTTCCAAGGCTTGATTTGTGACCCAAGATGTGATCTGTCCTGGAGAATATTCCATGTGCACTTGAGAAGAAAGTGTATTCAGCCACTTTTGGGTGGAATGTTCTATAAATATCAATTAAATCTATCTGGTCTACTGTGTCATTTAAAGCTTGTGTTTCCATATTTATTTTCTGTTTGGATGATCCGTCCATTGGTGTAAGTGAGGTGTTAAAGGCCCCTACAATATTGTGTTACTGTCGATTTCTCCTTTCATGGTTGTTAGCATTTGCCTTATGTATTGAGGTGCTCCTATGTTGGATGCATAAACATTTATAATTGTTATATCTTCTTCTTGAATTGATCCTTTGATCATTATGTAGCGTCCCTCCTTATCTCTTGTAACAGTCTTTATTTTAAAGTCTATTTTATCTGATATGAGTATTGCTACTCTAGCTTTCTTTTGATTTCCATTTGCATGGAATATCTTTTTCCATCCCTTCACTTTCAGTCTGTACGTGTCCCTAGGTCTGAAGTGGGTCTCTTGTAGACAGCGTATATATGGGTCTTGTTTTTGTATCCATTCAGCCAGTCTGTGTCTTTTGGTTGGGGCATTTAATCCATTTACATTCAAGATTATTATTGATATGTATGTTCCTATTACCATTTTCTTAACTGTTTTGGGTTTGTTTTTGTTGGTCTTTTTCTTCTCTTGTGTTTCCCACGTAGAGAATTTTTTTTAGCATTTGTTGTAAAGTTGGTTTGGTGGTGCTGAATTCTCTTAGCTTTTGTTTGTCTGAAAAGCTTTTGACTTCTGCATCAAATCTGAATGAGATCCTTGCTGGGTAGAGTAATCTTGGTTGTAGGTTTTTCTCTTTCATCACTTTAAGTATATCCTGCCACTCCCTTCTGGCCTGCAGAGTTTCTGCTGAAAAATCAGCTGATAACCTTTTGGGGATTCCTTTGTATGTTATTTTTTGTTTTTCCCTTGCTGCTTTTAATACTTTTTCTTTGAATTTAATTTTTATTAGTTTGATTAGTATGTGTCTTGGTGTGTTTCTCCTAGGGTTTATCCTGTGTGGGACTTTCTGTGCTTCCTGGACTTGGGTGACTATTTCCTTTCCCATGTTAGGGAAGTTTTCCACTATAATATCTTCAAATATTTTCTCAGACCGTTTCTTTTTCTCTTCTTCTTCTGGGACCCCTATAATTCGAATGTTGGTGTGTTTAGTGTTGTCCCAGAGGTCTCTGAGATTGTCTTCAATTCTTTTCATTCTTTTTTCTTTATTCTGCTCCTTGGCAGTTATTTCTTCCAGCTCCCTTATTCGTTCTTCTGCCTCCGTTATTCTGTTATTGATTCCTTCTAGTGTATTTTTCATTTCAGTTATTGTGTTGTTCATCTCTGTTTGTTTGTTCTTTAGTTCTTCTAGATCTTTGTTGAACATTTCTTGTATTTTCTCAATCTGTGCCTCCATTCTATTTCTGAGATCTGGATCATCTTTACTATCATTACTCTGAATTCTTTTTCAGGTAGATTGCCTATTTCCTTTTCATTTATTTGGTCTTGTAGGTTTTTACCTTGCTCCTTAATCTGTGACATATTTTTTGCCATCTCATTTTTTTTTTTTTTTTTAAAGAGTGGGATTGTGTTCCTGTTTTACCGGTTGTTTGGCCTGAGGCTTCCAACACTGTAGTTTGTAGGCTATTGGGTAGAGCTGGGTCTTGGTGCTGAGACGAGGAACTCTGTGAGACCTCACTCTGATGAATATTCCCTGGGGTCTGAGGTTCTCTGTTAGTCCATTGGTTCTGACTTGGAGCTCCTACCGCAGGAGCTTCCCCCTGACCCCAGGCTCGCAAATCAAGATCCTGCAAGCCACGTGGGTGGCAAAAAAAAATTTTTTTTAAAGAGAAAAATAACAAAGTAAAAAATAAAATTAGACTAGGAAATTAACAGGTATGTTAGACAGAATATAAAAATAAAAATATAGATGAATCAACAACCAGAAGGTAACTCAGTACCACAATAGTGAAAAAGGAGGAAGGAAAGAAAAAAAAAGGAGGAGGGGGAAGGCCTTGGCTGTGGAGAGTGGGGCCTATCAAGGGTGAGGTTTGGGTGGTGGGCAGGGCCAGTGCTCAGGACCTATGGGGCTGGAAAAGGCCCTGGGGGCTGTGTGGGGGTGGGGCTTAGGCTCAAGGAACAGAAGGGGCCCAGGCGTGCCCCCGACCCTGGTCTTAGAGGGCAGGGGACCTCACCTGGGAGCCTAGCAGGCTTCCTGGGCTCAAGTCGGCGGGGCAAACACCCTCCTCTCCTCTCCTGCTTCTCAGTGTGGGGTCTGGGAGGGCCCCACCCGCCTGCCTCTCCTGATCTCCCTGGCCTCCCTCCTATGCCACCAGGACCCACGCAGCCTGGAGGGGGCTTTGGATTGGAGGGGACTGGCCTGGGAGCTCAGCAGGCTCCCCATGCCCAATTGGGTGGGGCAGTTGACTTCTGCTCCTCTTCCGTTCCTCCCGGAGGGCGCCTCCCACTTGCCTCTCCTGATCTCCCTGGCCTCAGGGGTGCTGATGTTGTCTGGCCTCCACTTCTCCTCCCCCTTTGGTCCCCGTATGTCCTACCTGTTCACTTTGGGGTTCCTCCTGTCTCCTTGGGGGTCAGAGCCCTCCACCAGCGGCCCGCAGGCGCATTAGTTGTGGGGAGATGCTAACTCTATGTCTTCCCACACCGCCATCTTGACTCCTCCCCCCTGTAGTTTACTTTTAAACAACTTTTATCAAGCTATTAATAACACCCAGTGAATTCAACCATTGTAATTGTGCAATCGAATTGTACAGTTTAAGTTTTAGTAAATACATACAGTTGTGAAACCATCAGTTTTATCACCTCCATAAGTTCTTTCATGTCCATGTGCAGTCCCACCCCCAGGCAACCATGGACCTGCTTTCTGTCTACAGTTTTGCCTTTCCTCAAAATTTCGTATAAATCAAATCAGACACTATTTTGTCTTTATCTGTTTTCTTTGACTTAGTGTAATATTTTTGAGGGCCATCCATGTTGTTGCATTTATCAGTAGTTCCTTTTTATTGTTAAGTTGTATTCTGTGGTATGAATATACCACTTTTTATGGTCTTTGATGAGAATTTGAATGATTGCAGTTTTTTGACTATTAAGAATAATGCTGTTAGGAACATTCTTTTCTTTAAAATATTTATTTATTTTTTGGCTGTGTCGGGTCTTAGTTGCAGCACACGGGCTCTTTGTGGTGCATGGGCTTCTCTCTAGTTGTGGCGTGTGGGCTCCAGAGCGCATGGGCTCATTAGTTGTGGTGCACAGGCTCTCTGATTGTGGCACGTGGGCTCAGTAGTTGTGGCGCATTGGGCTTAGTTGCCCCGCAGCTTGAGGGATCTTACTTCTCTGACCAGGGATCGAACCAGCATCCCCTGCATTGCAAGACCAATTCTTAACCACTGGACCACCAGGGAAGTCCCAGGAACATTCTTTTGTAAGTCATTGTGCAGATACGTTTCAAAGTTTCTCTTGGGTAGATACCTAGGAGTGAAATTGCTGGGTCTTATGGTTAACGTATGTTTATCTTTTGAAGAAACTGCAAAACCGTTTTCCACAGTGGTGATTGTACTACTTTTTTCCCAGCAGTATGGTATGAGAGTTCCAGTTTCTTCACATCTTCACCAACATTTAGACTCTCGTTCTTTTTAATTATAGCTATTATAGAGGATCTATAGTGGTAGCTCATTGTTTTAACTTGTATTTCCCTAATGATTAACAACATTGAACATCTGTTTGTGTACTTATTGGACATTTGTATGTCTTCTTGGTAAAATATCTCTTAAAATATCTTACCCATTTTAAAAATTGGTTGCCTGTGTTCTTATTATTGAGTCATGCTCTTTATATATTCTGGATTCATATCTGTGATCAGATATGTGATTTGAAAATATTTTTCCCAGTCTGTGGCTTGTCTTTTCATTTTCTTAGTGATGTTTTTTTGAAGAGAAAAGTTTTGTATTTTACTTAAGTTCAGCTATTAAGTTTTCTTTTATCACATGCTTTTGGTGACATAGCTCAGAAATTTTTTCCAAACCCAAGACCACAAAGATTTTCTCTTATGTTTTTATCTAGAAGTTGTAAACATTTTAGGTCTTACATTTAAGTCTCTGGTCCATTTTGAGTTAATTTTTATATATGGTGTGAGGTGAGGGTCTGAGTTTTTTTCTTTCTTTCTCCCCCCTGCCCCCTTTTTTTCCCTTGTTGCCTATGGATATCCAGTTGTTACAGCACCATTTGTTGAGAAGACTATTCTTTCCCTATTGAATTAACTTGGTGCTTTTGTCAAAATTCAACTGACCACAAATGTGTGGGCTTATTTCTGGATTGTTTGTTCTATTCCATATTTGTTTGTTTGTTTATTTATTTGGCTGTGCTGTGCGGCACATGGGATATTAGTTCCCTGACCAGGGATCAAATCCGTGCCCCCTGCATTGGGAGCATGGGATCTTAACCACTGGACCACCAGGGAAGTCCCATAGAATTCTGTAATATAGAATGCAGTTTACTGTGCATTATTCAAATGTAGCTTAGCTGTAACTGTTTGGACTCTCAATAACAAGTACGTAATCCTTCTACCATTTAAAAAAGTTTTATATAATTAATAAACTATTTTTGGCGCAATTTTATGTTCACAGTAAAATTGAGCAAAGTACAGAGTTCCCGTATATCCCTAGTCCCCCAGAATGCACACCTCCTCCACTGTCAACATCCTGCACCGTAATGGTTACATTTGTTAAAATTGATGACCCTGTATTGACACATCATTATCATCCAGAGCCCATAGTTTACATTAGGGTTCACTCTAGGTTTTGTACATTCTGTGGGTTTGGACAAATATATAATGACGTGTATCCACCATTGTAGTATCATACAAAATTGTTTCACTCTATATAGTATGTTGCCTTTTCAGATTGGTAACTTTCACTTAGTAACATGCACTTAGGTTTCCTCCATGCCTTTTCGTGGCTTGTTAACTCATCTCTTTTTATCAGTGAATAATATTCCATTGTCCTTATGTACTGTTTATCTGTTAACCTGCCTACTGAAGGACATCTTGGTTGCTTCCAAGTTTTGGCAGTTATGAATAAAGCTGCTATAAATATGTAGGTTTTTTGGTGGACCTTCTGCCATTTTAAATATATAGTTTGGAAACGAGGAGACTGGGTAAAATCTCAGGTAATTTTTAGTTTTTAAAAACTAACATTTTAAGAAAAGTTCATATTGAACAAAATGATAGCATTAGATTTGTTAAGTTTGGCATTTAAAAATTAGAAATTTGGACTCTCATCTCTGAAAATAAGATGAGATTCTTTAATTTTAGGGGATTCCTGGTCCTCCTTTCTCAGCTCTAATATTGTAAATTAGTAACCTTTTTATTTAAAAAAATTTTTAATTTAATTTTTTTATTTTATTTGATTTATTTATTTATGGCTGTGTTGGGTCTTCGTTTCTGTGCGAGGGCTTTCTCTAGTTGCGGCAAGTGGGGGCCACTCTTCATCGCGGTGCGCAGGCCTCTCACTATCGTGGCCTCTCCCGTTGCGGAGCACAGGCTCCAGACGCGCAGGCTCAGCAATTGTGGCTCACGGGCTTAGTCGCTCCGCGGCATGTGGGATCCTCCCAGACCAGGGCTCGAACCCGTGTCCCCTGCATTGGCAGGCAGATTCTCAACCACTGTGCCACCAGGGAAGCCCTAATTTAATTTTTATTTTATATTGGAGTATAGTTGATTTACAATGTTGTGTTAGTTTCAGGTGTACAGCAAAGTGATTCAGTTATACGTATACATATATCCATTCTTTTTCAGATTCTTTTCCCATATAGATTATTACGGAATATTGCGTAGAGCTCCCTGTGCTATACAGTATGTCCTTGTTGATTATCTATTTTATATATATAGTATATGTATATGTTAATCCCAAACTCCTAATTTATCCCTCCTCACCACGTTTCCCCTCTGGTAACCATAAGTTTGTTTCTGAAGTCTGTGACTCTGTTCCTGTTTTGTAAATAAGTTCATTTGTATAATTTTTTTTTTTAGATTCCACATATAAGTGATATCATATGATATTTGTCTTTCTCTGGCTGACTTCACTTAGTATGATAATCTCTAGGTCCATCTATGTTGCTGCAAATGGCATTGTTTCATTCTTTTTTATGGCTGAGTAATATTCCATTGTGTATATGTACCCCATTTTTTTATCCATTCCTCTGTTGATGGACATTTAGGTTGCTTCCATGTCTTGACTATTGTAAATAGCGCTGCAGTTAACATTGGGGTGCATATATCTTTTCGAATGATGGTTTTCTCTGGATATATGCCCAGGAATGGGATCACTGGATTGTATGGTAGTTCTATTTTTAGGTTTTTTTTTTTTTTTTTTTTTGATGTGGACCCTTTTTAAAGTCTTTATTGAATTTGTTACAATATTGCTTCTGTTTTGGTTTTTTGGCCATGAGGCATGTGGGATCCCAGCTCCCTGACCAGGGATCGAACCCGCACCCCCTGCATTGGAAGGTGAAGTCCTAGCCACTGGACTGCCAGGAAAGTTCCTATTTTTAGTTTTTTAAGGAATCTCCATACTGTTTTCCATAGTGCCTGTACCAATTTACATTCCCACCAACAGTGAAGGAGGGTTCCTTTTTCTGCACACCCTCTCCAGCATCTACTGTTTGTAGACTTTCTGATGATAGCCATTCTGACCGGTGTGGGGTGATACTTCATTGTAGTTTTGATATCCAATTCTCTAATAATTAGCGATATTGAGTACCTTTTCATGTGCTTTTTGGCCATCTGTATGTCTTCTTTGGAGAACTGTCTATTTAGGTCTTCTGCCCATTTTTTGGTTGGGTTGTTTGTTTTTTTGATACAGAACTGCATGAACTGTTTGTATATTTTGGAGAGTAATCCCTTGTCAGTCACTTCATTTGCAAATATTTTCTCCCATTCTGTAAGTTGTCTTTTCATTTTGTTTATGGTTTCCTTTGCTGTGCAAAAGTTTTTAAGTTTCATTAGGTCCCACTTGTTTATTTTTGTTTTTATTTTCATTGGGAGGTGGATCCAAACAAATCTTGCTGCAATTTATGTCAAAGAGTGTTCTGCCTATGTTTTCCTCTAAGAGTTTTATAATATTCAGCTTTGTATTTAGGTCTTTAATCCATTTTGAGTTTATTTTTGTGTATGGTGTTGAAGAATGTTCTAATTTCATTCTTTTACATGTAGCTGTCCAGTTTTTCCCAGCACCACTTTTTGAAGAGACTGTCTTGTCTCCATTGTATAGTCTTGCCTCCTTTGTCATAGATTAATTGACCACAGGTGCATGGATTTATCTCTGGCCTTTGTATCCTGTTCCATTGATCTGTATTTCTGTTTTTGTGCCAGTACCATACTGTTTTGATGACTGTAGGTTTGTAGTATAGTCTGAAGTCAAGGAGCCCGATTCCTCCAGCTCATTTATTTTTCTCAGGATTGCTTTGTCTATTCGGGGTCTTTTGTGTTTCCATACAAATTAAAAAATATTTTGTTCTAGTTCTGTGAAAAATGCCATTGGTAATTTGATAGGGATTGCAATGAATCTGTAGATTGCTTTGGGTAGTATAGTCATTTTGACAATATTGATTCTTCCAATCCAAGAACATGGTATATCTCTCCATCAGTTTGTGTCATCTTTGATTTCTTTCATCAGTATCTATAGTTTTCTGAGTACAGGTCTTTTGGCTCCTTAGGTAGGTTTATTCCTAGGTATTTTATTCTTTTTGATGTGATGGTAAATGGGATTGTTTCCTTAATTTCTCTTTCTGATCTTTCATTGTTAGTGTATAGAAATGCAACAGATTTCCGCGTATTAGTTTTGTATCCTGCAACTTTACCGAATTCATTGATGAGCTCTAGTAGTTTTCTGGTAGCATCTTTAGGATTTTGTATGTATAGTATCATGTCATCTGCAAACAGTGACAGTTTTACTTCTTCTTTTCCAATTTGTATTCCTTTTATTTCTTTTTCTTCTCTGATTGCCGTGGCTAAGAATTCCAAAACTATGTTGAAAAAAGTGGTCACAGTGGACATCCTTGTCTTGTTCCTGATTTTAGAGGAAATTCTTTTAGCTTTTCACTGTTGAGAATGATGTTAGCTGTGGGTTTGTTATACATGGCCTTTATTATGTTGAGGTAAGTTCTCTCTGTGCCGACTTCTGGAGAGTTTTTATCATAAATGGGTGTTGAATTTTGTCAAAAGCTTTTTCTGCATCTATTGAGATGATCATATGTTTTTTTTTAACTGATAAAATTTTTTATTTCACTTTTGAGTTTTTACACTTTTCCTGATTATTCCATGTAAGGTGGAAACTAGAACTGTTTAAAAGACATACACAGATCGAGTACATCAATAACCAGGGTTTTTTCTTTTTTGCTATACTATTTTCACAACCACAGGTGTGCTTGCTAGGCAATATAACCATCACAGAAGCAAACGTGAGGCAGAATACTGGTGAGGAAAAACAAAGCGAGAGAGAGCTACCAGGTATACAGACAGGCTCGTTCTACATTCACTACTGCGTTTTCAAGTGTCAAGTATAACTGCACATTTTTGTTCAGCTAGAAAGAAGAGGGATTTTTTCTTTTTCTTTTTTTTCCCTTTTGGTTTGTTTGAAATCAGTGCATGAATGTTTCTCATTTCAGCAGATGGACAAACAGATGGACACTACGGCTACGGGGAATGTTCAGGGGAGGGAGGGGGAGACTGTGAGACTGCTAGGCCTGGCTATTCCCAACTCTCCCCATCACAGTGTTCATGCAACTTCCCTGCATTATAGGGTCTTGTTGAAATGTGTCTGTGAACTTGATGGGATGGGTACACTTGGGAGAGCTGGTGACAGGTGCTAACAAGCATTATCAGGGCTGGCTGCAATATAAGGAGAAACCATGGATATTTAAAAATACGTTTTTGAGTCAGATCTTGGTGTGACTGAAGAGCAATCACCGTTCTGAGAACTGGAAGAAGACAGAGCTGAGATGCAGGAAGCTCTTTTCAACTCTCTGAAACAAGGCTGGCTCACCGAAGTGCTCACCAACATCCCTCACCCCCTCCAGACCCCCTGTCCCTGCTCATCTAGTACTAAACCGTGAACAAAAGGCAAAGAGAATGCACAAAGAAGAAAATGTAAGGAAGAAGAAGGACAAATTTAGAGAGAGAAGAGAAAACCAAAATCAATTGTCAAAAAAGGACAGTGGGAAAGAATGTTTAGATTTCAAAATTTCAAAGCCCCAAGCTAGGAAGAACCCAAAGACTGAGTACTTGCTCCTCAAGTGAAAGTCAATCTCTGCAGAACATTATTCTTAGAGGTGTTACCCAGGAAACAGATAAGGCCATTCATTCATAAGATACATGGCTCTTTTTTTCCTTCTTGAGCTCGTGGTTACAGGGAAAACAGATTCCACTATGGAAGCGCAAGCTGCCAGTCAGTAACATGCTGCTGTAGGAAAGGGGTTGGAGTCACATGTGGTCTGTGAGCACTGGACCTTTGCATGGTGTCATAACCCAGTTATCTGCCACCAAGAATGTTAATTTCTTGCTTCGACTTTCCTCAGAGGAAGACACTGTGGCCATCCGCAGTCATGAACTTTTGAGTGGCAACAGCCCCAACAGGTCAAGTGTCTACAAGCCCTGAACAGAACAGGCAGAATCACTGTGAATTACCATGAAACTCGAATGCCAAACTAGAGGTGTCTCACTCCAAGTCCCAGTGTCACAATATAATCTCTATAACTTTCTGTACAACTTTACAATGGAACTGTATTTCAGTGACTGTTTTGTATTGAATTAAACTTTCCGAAAAGTTACACATAATTCAGGTCTATTTTGTTTTCTACCAGTAAGAGTTCTGCTAAATTACAAAACCCCATAATCACAGTGTTGTTTTTTAAAAAAATTAAACACACAGTACTCCTGTCAATGTTAATCAAAATCAAAACTTCAGAATGCTGTGGCATTTATGTGACCAATCTGAGTTTCAGATACAAATACCAGCTGCTTATCCCATGGACCATTTTTGCTAGACTGAGGCTGTGAAAAACTGAAAGTTGACGTACGATTCTTTTTTTTTTTAATTGCACAAAGGGATATACATGGAGGGTACAGAGTGACACTGAAGAGATCACAGGGCATGACAGACATTAGTTCTCTCCCTCCCCAGCATCTCCTTTGTCTCCCTGGTTTTCCAACGTCCACAGAGTGAGATTGTCCCTAAGCAACTGCATGATCAGGATGCTGTTTTTGTAAGACTCTTCATTCAGTGTGTCCAATTCAGCAATCGCTTCATCAAATGCCGTTTTTGCCAGGCTGCAAGCCTTTTCAGGAGAGTTTAGAATCTCATAGTAAAAGACGGAGAAATTAAATGCCAAGCCCAGTTGAATTGGGTGTGTAGGCTGCATTTCTTTCTTACTAATTCCAAATGCTTCCGGGTAAGACTGCTGGGAGTTTGACACAGTGGTTTGTTTATTATCTCTAGATGCCACCTCAGGAAGATATCTAAAATAATCGCCTTTCATTTTCAAGTAGAACACCTTACTTTCTGGTTGTGTAGCATTGGGAATAAGGTATTTGTCCAACAGGTCCAGAACATCGTTGCAGATGTCCTGCAGCTCTGCCTTGATCTTCTCACGGTACTCTTTGCCCATCTGCTGCTGCGTCTCGTTCCTCTCTGTTTTCTGTTTGATGCTGGCGATGACACGCCAGGAAGAACGGCGGGCACTGACCATGTTCTTGTAGACAACAGACAGCAGTTTTCTCTCCTCATTGGAGAGCTCGTGCCCCTGCTCCATGACTGCCTTCACGGCCGCAGCCATGTCATCGTAGCGCTCCACCTGCTCGGCGAGTTTGGCTTTCTGTACCAGCTCACTTTTATCCATGGTCATTCCCGTGGGAGGACTGCAGGGGGCAAAGACACTTACTAGCGGAGCTCCGGGCGTGGTGTCCGCTTCCTTCCCAAGCCCACTCCTCCAGCGGCGGCTGCAGTGGCGACCTTGGCTCCAGAATTGGCGGCTGATCATATGGTTTTTATTCTTCAGTTTGTTAATGTGTGTATCACGCTGATTTGTGGATGTTGAAAAATCCT
This sequence comes from Eschrichtius robustus, assembly GCF_028021215.1. NCBI lineage: Eukaryota > Metazoa > Chordata > Mammalia > Artiodactyla > Eschrichtiidae > Eschrichtius > Eschrichtius robustus. The sequence continues at coordinate 110,533,845 of NC_090825.1, read as the reverse complement.
TGCATCCCGGGGATAAATCCCACTTGATCGTGGCGTATGATCTTTTTAATGTATTGTTGGATTCAGTTTGCTAGTATTTTGTTGAGGATTTTTGCATCTATGTTCATCAGTGATATTGGCCTATTTCTTTTTTGTGTGGTATCTTTGCTTGGTTTTTGGTGTCAGGGTGATGGTGGCCTCATAGAATGAGTTTGGGAGTGTTCCTTCCTCTGCGATTTTTGGGAAGAGTTTCAGAAGGATAGGTGTTAACTTTTCTCTAAATGTTTGGTAGAATTCGCCTGTGAAGCCATCTGGTCCTGGACTTCTGTTTGTTGGCAGTTTTAAAATCAGTTTTGATTTCAGTACTTCTGATTGGTCTGTTCATATTTTCTGTTTCTTCCTGTTTCAGTCTTGGAAGGTTATATGTTTATCCATTTCTTCTAGATTGACCATTTATTGACATATAGTTGCTTATAGTAGTCTCTTATAATCCTTTATATTTTTGTGGTGTCCGTTGTAACTTCTTTTTTTTCATTTCTAATTTTATTGATTTGAGCCCTCTCCCTTTTTTTCTGTTGAGTCTGGCTACAGGTTTATCAATTTTGTTTATCTTTTCAGAGGAACCAGCTTTTAGTTTGATTGATCTTTTCTCTTGTTTTGTTCCTCTCTGTTTCATTTATATCTGCTTTGATCTTTATCATTTTTTCCTTCTACCAACTTTGGGTTTTGTTTGTTCTTCTTTCTCTAGTTACTTAATATCCTTTTTAAATTAGTAATCTTCATATATTTAATGCATTCATAGAAATTGCATTAGGTATTAATTTTGAGCCTAAATTTTTTTTTGGTCATTACATACTGGTAAAAAACATGGGCTGTGGAGCCAACTGGAGTGTGTTCAGATCTTGTTTCTACCACTTACTATGTCATTGAGCAAGTAACTCAACCTCTCTAAGCCTTTGTTTCCTCAACTAAACTGTGGGAATATAAACATTGCCTAGCCCTTAGGATTGGGGTGAAAATTAAATAGGAATGCATGTAAAGTACATGACATAGCACATAGCAAATGATCAGTAAATGGTAGCTGTGGTGTCTTTTCTAAAATGCAGTATATGAGTTCATGATATTTTCAGCTCCTTGGAATGCAGTAAGTTATATTCTTAACGCAAGAGTTTGAAATATTTAGTGAGTTAGAAAAAATTAAGACTTTTAAATTATTCCCATGTATAAAAATGGTTTCTGTTGTGATTAATTTATTTTCATAGAAAGTCCAAAAATGACAACAAGTTGCTGTTAACTGAATAGAGTGGTAGTAGTTGAGAAACCTTTTTCATTTATGCTGACACTTTCTAGGCTATCTTCTCATACTATACTGTCTCCTGAGGAAATCTCATCCACCTCCATGGCTTCAGTGGCAAATGAATCTCATCCATCCTCCTGCTTGCTTGACACATCCATTTTGGTGTATCGTAGACTTAAAGCTCAGTACCCACAAACTAAATTCATGATCTTCCCTTTCAAACTGTTATTTCTTCTAGTGTTGTTCACCATCTCAGTACATGGCATAGCCATACATCCCTTTGGTCAAGCCAGAAATTGAAAGTCACCCTCAATTCTTCCTTTTCCCTGGTCCCCTTACGACTAGTTATTTTCCAGGTCCTCTTGATTCTAACTGTTAAATATCTCTGACATCCGACTGTTAAATATCTCTGAAATCCTTCTACCTTTCTAGTCCCCTTCTATTTATTGTCAGCACCATCTCTCACCTGGCTAACTACTTCAGCCCTCTAACTTATTTCTTCACGTCTCCCCTTGTTTTCTTCCAATTCTTTGTATACAGTATAGCCAAAGTGACTATGATGTCACTCCTCTGATTGAAAAATCATTCTATGACTTCACTTTGTTTTTAGCATAAGCTCTAAAAGCCTTAAGATGTTCATCATCCTGTGTGATTAGGTCCCTGTCAATTTCTTTAGCTGTATCTGCATCCACTGTCCTTTTCCATCTCTGTTTCTTCCATTCTGGTCTCATTACATTTCTTCAAAATCTCCATTCTCTTTTTTGCCTCTTGCTGTCCACTGTGTTCCTATCTAACTCTTGCTCATATATCAGATTGTATCTTAAACCTTACCTCTTCTGGAAAGCCTTCCTTGACCTCTTCCCCTTTCCTCCTGCATCAGTTCTCCTGCCCAGATTATGTCCCTTACTCTCATCTAGAACTCCGTGTTTCTCATTTCCCAACACTCATCCTGCTTATGATTATTTGGCTAGTATGTCCTCCCCAAGATGACATATCATAAGATTAAAGATTGTGTTTGTCTTGTTTGTCATTGTGTCCCCGGTGCCTAGCACAATGCCAGACACAGGTGTGTAGTAAGTATTTGTTGAATGAATGAATTTGGGTATTTAGAAAATTTTAAGTTGTATCTGTAATTACTTGTAATAATTGTATTGTCACCTTTTTTTGTTAATTCCCCCTATTCCTTACAACTGTTACTTAAAACATTTTATTTCGAAATAATGTACTTATTTTAGGAATAAGAAGAAAAAAACTACCATTTGCCAGGCGTAATGTTGGTCACTTGAAGTAAATTGTTTCATTGGGTTCTTACTATCAATGTAGAGTATTCATTCTTATCCCCATTTTGCCATTGAGGAGATAATCTCTGGGTATATACTTTCTAAGGTCAAGTCTCTGAAAAATGGCAGATGTGTGGATTCACGTTGAGGTCTTTCTATTCTAGAACCTGTGTTCTCTTGCTGTAATTATACTACCTTCTCCAATTTAATGTCCACATTAAGTAATTAATATACACATTTTAAGAAATTTCTTATGATTAGCTAAAGTGTCAGATTTTGTATTTATTTCATTGACTCTAGTTCTTTAACAGTGCTGTGCTCATGTGGCATACAGTACATCTTGTGATTGCTGATAATAAAGGTGAAATTTGTACTAGAATGAACTTTAAATCCAGGCTAGAAATTGCATCACAGTGTCAAAGGAATTAATTTTAAGAGCTATTGGTCTGTAGCATTAGACTCTGCAAAGTGATTGATTCTCTTCATCATTTTCAGGGACTATTTTTGCATATGGACAAACTGGAACAGGTAAAACTTTTACCATGGAAGGTGTTCGAGCTGTTCCTGAACTTAGAGGAATCATTCCAAATTCATTTGCTCACATATTTGGTCATATTGCAAAAGCAGAGGGTGATACAAGGTAAAAGAGAATTAATATTTTCTAATATTGAGAAGTACAAGCATAAGAAAGATGTATAAATTTTATAAACACATTTAAAAAACTGTTCTAATATTTCACTGTTTTTTTTTAAATGCTGTTTTATTTACAGATTTTTGGTTCGAGTGTCTTATTTGGAAATATATAATGAAGAAGTTCGTGACCTTTTGGGCAAGGATCAGACGCAGAGGTTAGAGGTATGGATGATTGAAATTGGAGCATTTTCCAAAGCAATAGAATGTGTACTAAATTAAGCTCTTTTTTGAACAAAAGGTACTTTCAATATTTTACTTATTTTTTGACCAGGTAATATGATAACATAGTTCAAAAATAAAAGTATTTTAAACATTTATACATTGAAAAGTCTTGTTCCTACCTCATTTCTCCCCACCCTAAGATAACCACTTTCAGTATCCTTTCAGTGTTCTTTATGTAAATACAAACAAATACAATTTTATTTTTACTCCAAAAGTAGGACACTGTATACATTGATCTGCACCTTTTTTTAATTAAAATTTTTATTGAGACAAGTGTAAATTCATATGCAGTTGTAAGAAATAATACAGAGAGATTACCCTTCACACAGTTTTCCCCAGTGGTAACATTTTACAAAGCTATAATGCAATATCACAACCATGATATTGACCTTGATGCAATCCATAGATCTTATTCAAATGCCCCTAGTTTTTCCTGTAGTCATTTGTGTTGTATACTGTTTTATCATGTGTAGATTGGTATATCCACTACCACAGCAAGGTACTAAACATCTCAGATATGCCTTATGTTGCCCTTTTATAACCACGTCTACCTCTCCTGTGACCACTCCCCTCTGTCCCCATCCCTAACCCCTGACAACCCCTGATCTGCTTTCCATTTCTACAGTTTTGTCATTTCAAAATGTTATGTAAATATAAACATACAATATGTAACCTTTTGGAATTGTCTTTTTTCACTTGGCATAACTCCCTAGAGATTCATCCAAGTTGTTGCATGTATCGATCGTTCATTTTTTTTTAAAATTTATTTATTTATTTTTTTAGCTGTGTTGGGTCTTTGTTTCTGTGCAAGGGCTTTCTCTAGTTGCGGCGAGTGGGGGCCACTCTTCATCGCGGTGCGCAGGCCTATCACTGTCGCGGCCTCTCTCGTTGCGGAGCACAGGCTCCAGACGCGCAGGCTCAGTAGTTGTGGCTCACGGGCCTAGTTGCTCTGTGGCATGTGGGATCTTCCCAGACCAGGGCTCGAACCCGTGTCCCCTGCATTGGCAGGCAGATTCTCAACCACTGCGCCACCAGGGAAGCCCGTTCATTCATTTTTATTACTGAGTAATACTGCATGGCGTATTTAACCATTCACCTGTTGAAGGACATCTGGGCTGTGTACAGTTTTGGGCTATTATGAGTAAAGCCACTATGAACATCACACACAGATTTTTTTGCAAACGTAAGTTTTCATTCTCTGGTATGAATGCCCAAGGGTACTACGGAATTTATTTTAAGTCAGAAGTTTTAAAGTGTCAAAAATATAGTTATTAAGACTAATCATGAATGTAGTCATGAATACTTGTGTTTTCAGTCTTTCTTTTACCTGAAGGAAAAACCAAACTTTCTGATTGAGAAACTCTAGTTTGTATACTTTTGGGTAATAGATTGACACTAAAGACTACTTTCATCCAGCCTCTTAGAAAAGGCAACTGTGAGATTATATGCATAAATGTCAGATAATCACAAAATTTGTGAATTGGTACATTATGGTTTTAACTGACAAGTATAGCTGATTCACATTCATTATTTTTTAATTGAGATATAATTTACATAGCATAATATTCATCCTTTTAAAGTGTACAATTTAGTGATTCTTAGTATATTCAGAAAGTTATGCAACCATCACCACTATCTAATTCTAGAACATTTTCATTACTCCAGAAAGAAACTCCATGGCCATTAGGAGCCACTCACCATTCCCCCTCTCCCTCCTGGTAACCCATAGTTTACTTTTTGTCTCTATGGACTTGCCTATTCTGGACATTTCATTTAAATGGAATCATACAATTGTGGTCTTTTATGTCTGGCTTCTTTCACTTAGTATAATGTTTTCAAGATTCACCCATGTTGTAGTATGAATCAGTATTTCATGTTTTTGTTTTAACAGTCTGTACACGTTTTTATATGAATACACACATACCTCGTTTTATGGTGCTTCACTTTATTATGCTTTGCAGATACTGTGTTTTTTACAAAATGAAGGTTTGTGGCAACCTGCATCAAACAAGTCTGTTCAGCTCCATTTTCCAGCAGCATTTACTTACTTCATGTCTCTGTGCCACATTTTGGTAATTCTTGCAATATTTTAAACTCTCCACCAGCAAAAAAAATTATGACTCACTGAAGTCTCAGGTGATGTTAGCATTTTTTAGCAATAAAATATTTTGAAATTAAGGTACATACATTTTTAAAAACATAATGCTGTTGCACACTTAATAGACTACAGTATAGTGTAAACATAACTTTTATATGTAATGAGTAACCAAAAAATTCATGGTACTAAGTTTATTACGGTGGTCTGGAACTGAACCTGCAATATCTTTGAACTGTATATTTTTTCAGTTCTCTTGGTTATATATCAGTGAATGTAATTGTTAGATAATGTGGTAACTGTATTTTTAGGAACTGCCAGACTGTTTCCCACAGTGGCTGTACCATTTTACATTCCTATCAGCAATGTACGAGGAGTCCAGTTTCTCTACATCCTCATCAACACTCGTTATTATCTGTCTTTTTTATAGCCATTTTAGTGGGTGTAAAGTGGTATCTCATTTGCGGGCTTGATTTCCATTTCCCTGATGGCTAATGATGATGAATATCTTTTCACGCCATTTGTGTATCTTCGTTGGATAAATTTCAGTTCGAATCCATTGCTCGTTTTTAATTGGGTCTTTGTCTTTTTGTTATTGAGTTGTAATAATTCTTTATATATTCTAGATACAAGTTTGTTAACAGATATATGGATTTACAAAAATATTCTCCCATCTGTGGGATTGTCTTTTCACTATCTTGATGGTGTCCTTTGGAGCATAAAAATTTTTAATTTTCATCATGTCTGGTTTATCTATATTTAGTTTTGTTGCTTGTGCTTTTTGGTGTAGTATCTAAGAAATCATTGCTTCATCCAGGGTCATGAAGATTTATGCCTTTGTTTTCTTCTAAGAATTTTTTAGTTTTAGATCTTATATTTATGTCTTTGATTCATTTTGAGTTAATTTTTTATGTACCATGTGAGATAGAGGACCAACTTCACTTTTGCCTATGGATATCCAGTTGTCTCAGCACCATTTATTGAAAAGACTATTTTCCCCTCATTGCACTTTGCTTTTTTCACTGAACAATGGATTGTGGCAATTTTTCCACATCAGTACAGAGAAAGCTTCCTCATTCCTTTTTTTTTTTTTTTTTAAAGCTTCATAATATCCTTTGTATGCACATAATTTTAATTTATTTAGCCAGCCCTCTGTTGATGAACACTTGGTTTGTTTAAGATCTTTTGCTGTTACACACAATTCTGTGCTAAATAGCCTTGTACATACAACATTTCATACGTGTGCAGGCATATCTGAGGATAAATTCCTGAAGCAGTGTTGCTGAGTCACGTGGTAAATGATTAGTAACTATTGCCATATATATTAATATAGTGTATGAGACACTGGATTTAGTGTATGAGACAAAAGATTAGCCTTAAATATTAATATTGCAATTTTGATAGAAATTGCATTGTCAGTAAAATAATTAGAGAATAATGGTAACAGTAGTCACCCTTGAAGAATGGTGTAGAATACACTTGGAATAACAGCAGCTCCTATTACTAAGCTTTTATAATGTGGCAGTAGGCATTCAGTACAGTAAATTGTGGTAGTAGCACATACTTTATTTCATTTAATCTTTCAGCAGTTCAGTTTTGTTATTGTAAAAAAATGAAACCTAGAAGGGTTTCCTGACTTGCTCGTGTCGCAGGTAAGTGGATTAAGGATTAAAGGGTGATTTCTGAGGTTTTACCATCTTAGCTTGAACTCTGGCTCTGAGTTCTTAAGCAAGTTACTTACCCTGTATGAGCCTTAGCTTTGCCACATGAAAATGGAAATCATAAAAGTATCTACTTTATAGGATTATTGCCAACATTAACAAATTAATACGAAGTTTTAAAATCATTGATTGACACGTAATAAAGTATTCAATAAATTTTAGCTTTTTTTTCTTTTTAAGTTTACTATATAAGCTGAGCTTTTGGAGCAGTATATTACAGGCTTAGGTACTATTTGTGTTTGTTGGACCTTCATGAAGACTTAATCTATAATGATAATGTGTGGACAGCAAATATAGAGATAAGTTTCATTTTTGCTAGTTGTCATCTTTGGTTTTGATGGATACTTTAATTCTGTGCTTTTTACCTTTTAAAAGTTTGTTTTATTGCATAGATTATTAGAATAAAAATCATTTGGACAGATTTTCCATTTTTGTAACAGTAATTATAGATCAGATTTATTCTCAGGAACAGTCTTGTCAATGGTTCTCAACCACATTAGACCCAATGCCCCTTTTTTATAACATATATCTTGTAATGCCCCTTTGACTCTCCTGAAATAAATTTCATAGATTATGAAATCTATTTACACACATAATTTAAATATTATCAATATACTGCCCTATTATAATATAAAAGAGAATAAAATTAATTTAAAAATAAAGTGGTTGTATTTCAATATGTAAATGCTTAGATGTGATCATACTCAGTGACATAATGAAGGAGTCAGAAGCATATATAATCATTATGATTGTAGCAGCTACAAATGCAGACTATTATAAGTATGTTGTATTGGTGATTTAAACACCTTGATTGGTGTTACTGTCAATGACATGGTCTTTTAAAATAGTAACTAGCTCTTGGTAGAGTTCTGAGGAAAATAAAGTAGTTCTTTCCTCAGTTTTCCTGCATTCCTATATTATTATTATTACCATGGGAAAGCACTTTGTCTTCATATGTACAATAGAGTTAGGGTTTAGATTCAGGTAATTATAAATTGTTTTTTCACCCATGTTAATATCTGGTAGGACATTCAGAGTTGCATGGGACAATTCATTGACTGTGACCATCCCACCCATTTCAAGGTGTTTAGTATCCCAGGCCCCTGCCTATGAATACTAATAGCGTCCTCAAGTGAACCAGAAACTCCCCCACAAACTTCTAAAACATTCTGGGCAGGGGAGTAACTGCTGCCATGGAGATTCATTGTTTTGGCGTTATAAACTGTTTGTTATACAAATTAAATTTCTGTGTTTTTATGATAAAAATTCTTTGCTAGCATTACCATCCAATTTTTTAAAATTTTCATAAACAAATAACAGTAATAGACAGTAATACATACCACTCACTCACATTCACGTGCCTCATTTCTAGGTGAACTTGCTGGCGCTGACTCAGACTCATGACTGAATTTAAGCTATTAGTTTTTAGGAGTGTCTGGACCACATTTAAGTTACCAGGAGTCTCTAACAAAGGTAAACACCAGGGCCCTCTAATGGGAGTCAATGTCAGGGGTGTCTCTGAGAACGATTAATCCTTTGATTTCCTTTCTTTCCTCCTGGTGGGATCTCCTCCGAAACCAGGGCCAGAATCCCCTAATGAGGGTCAAAACCAGAGATAAAACAGGATTCAAACTCATGTACTAAGACACCCGAGATAAAAGTCAAACTAATTCCAGAAGGCTCACTTTGATACAATATCATAAAAGCCTATACTTAAGGAATTTTATCCCATGTTCTTTCCCTTTTAAAAAACAGTTCTAGTTGAATGTAGGTGTTATAGTCTAAAGACCACTGAGGGGCCATTGTTCATCAGAGCCTAAGGAATATTGGGGCCATGTGGTGTTACAGTAAAATATCATTCTCTTTCTTTTCATGGGAGCATAGCTGCAGTTCTTCCAGTTTTGCAAAATCCACCCTAGGGGACTACAAGATGGAACAGAGCTCTCTTTACCCATTATTCTTTCACACGGCTGCTGTTACCAGAAACAGACAGACTGGCAGATCAGTATCCAGAGTCTTCTCAGGGTCACAGTTTCCTAGCATGAGAATGGAAAGTTTCCTACCTACCATTCCAGACAGGGGTGCAGATGAGCCTTGGTCTAACAGGGAGTTTCTCAATTACTGCTCAGGCAGTGCTGGATGGCCAAGGGACTCCTTGACGCAGAAGGGAAAGTCCAATTAAAGTGGTACTCTGCTCAAAACAAGATGACCACATCATACACCTTCCCCCGCAAAAAAGTAAAATTCCAATCAAGGCAACCCAGTAGGAAAGAATGCCCTGGTGTTGTCATACACGAGGTTACACCACTTACCAGAGACGTCTTACACCAGGACCGGAGCCTTGTTTCCTTTACCAGGGAATCGAAAACACCATGGGCCAGTGCTGCCTGGTTAGTGGCAAGCACTTGGGGCTGTCCCTGAGACAAAAGCACTCAGGCACCTGCTGGACAAGAGCTGAGTGCCACTGTCAGCCCAGGGCTGATGTGCCATGAGTGAGATGCCACTCAAGGTGGCTGTCCCTTCATGGTCACCAAAACTGTTACTGAACCAAACTTGGGTCTGCTTGCCTGCCACACAGCAAGGCAAATTTACTGACACTGGGTTGTGTTGAAGGAAATACACTGTTTTATTGCAGGGCACAAGCAAGCTCATGCTCAGAAGGCTCAAACTCCCTAATGGCTTTTTTCAGGGATGGGTTTTTAAAGGCAACATTTGCGGTGAGGGTTGCAGGGTGCGTGACTTCTGATTGGTTGGTGGTGAGGTAACAGGGTGATATTTCGGGAATCTGAATCAGCAGCCTCCTGGTTTAGTCCAGTCTGAGGTCTGGTGCTTGTGGTCAGCATGTAGTCATCATCCTCAACCTGGATGGGGGTCTTGGTTTCTACAGAACAACTCCAAGATACACATCAGATTGTTTTACATACTCCTTGAGGAGGAACTAGGACTCTGTTTTATACCTGAACTATTGTTTCAGCTATAAAAAGCAGTTTTTTGACTGCTTTTCTTTTGTTTCTGCATTCCTTCACTTCCTTAGTAACTGCTTGCCTCTGCTTTTTGGAATTCAGGAAAAGCCTGGGAGACTAAATCCTTTTTCTACAAACAAGAAATGGGGGACATGGAGGGGCTTTTTTACCTGGGAGGGTCCCGCAAGGTCCTGCCTTTTTAAATTTTATTTTATTTTTATTGGAGTATAGTCGATTTACAATGTTGTATTAGTTTCAGGTGTACAGCAAAGTGATTCAGTTGTACATATATCTATTCTTTTTCAAATCCTTTTCCCATTTAGCTTATTACAGAATATTGAGTAGAGTTCCCTGTGCTATACAGTAGGTCCTGGTTGGTTATCTATTTTAAATATATTAGTGTGTATATGTCAATCCCAAACTCCCAATTTATCCTTCCCCCCAACCTTTACCCTTTGGTAACCATAAGTTTGATTTCTAAGTCTGTGAGACTGTTTCTATTTTGTAAATAAGTTAGTTTGTATCATATTTTATAGATTCTGCCTAGAAGCGATATATGATATTTGTCTTTCTCTGACTTACTTCACTTAGTATGATAATCTCTAGGTTCATCCGTGTTGCTGCTAGTGGCATTATTTCATTCTTTTTAATGGCTGAATCATATTCCATTGTATAAATGTACCACATCTTCTTTATCCATTCTTCTGTCGATGGACATTTTGGTTGCTTCCATGTCCTGGCTATTGTAAATAGTGCTCCAATGAACATTGGGGTGCGCATATCTTTTCAAATTATGGTTTTCTCTGGATATATACCCAGGAGTGGGATTGCTGGATCATATGGTAGTTATGTTTTAGTTTTTTAAGGAAGCTTCATACTGTTCTCCATAGTGGCTGTACCAATTTACATTCCCACCAACAGTGTAGGAGAGTTCCCTTTTCTCCACACCCTCTCCAGCATTAATTGGTTGTAGAATTTTTGATGATGGCCATTCTGACTGGTGTGAGGTGATACTGTGTAGCTCTGATTTGCATTTCTCTAATAATTAGTGTTTATCTAATAATTGGTGCTTTTTTTTTTTTTTAAACTTTTGGGTTTTACTTATTTATTTATTTATTTATGGCTGTGTTGGGTCTTCGTTTCTGTGCGAGGGCTTTCTCTAGTTGCAGCAAATGGGGGCCACTCTTCATCGCGGTGCGCAGGCCTCTCATTATTGCGGCCTCTCTTGTTGCGGAGCACAGGCTCCAGACGCGCAGGCTCAGTAATTGTGGCTCACGGGCCTAGTTGCTCCGCGGCATGTGGGATCTTCCCAGACCAGGGCTTGAACCCGTGTCCCCTGCATTGGCAGGCAGATTCTCAACCACTGCGCCACCAGGGAAGCCCATAATTTGTGCTTTTTAGCCATCTGTATGTCTTCTTTGGAGACATGTCTATTTAGATCTTCTACCCATTTTTTGATTGGGTTGTTTGTTTTTTGGTACAGAACTGCATGAGCTGTTTGTATATTTTGGAGATCCCTTGCCGGTCACTTCGTTTGCAAATATTTTCTCTCATTTTGTAAGTTGTCTTTTCATTTTGTTTATGGTTTCCTTTGCTGTGCAAAAGCTTTTAAGTTTAATTTGGTCCCATTTGTTTATTTTTCTTTTCATTACTCTAGGAGGTAGATTGAAAAAGATCTTGCTGCAATTTATGTCAAAGAGTGTTCTGCTTCTGTTTTCCTCTAAGAGTTTTATTGTATTCGGCCTTACATTTAGGCTTTTAATCCATTTGAGTTTATTTTTGTGTATGGTGTTAGGGAGTGTTCTAATTTCATTCATTTACATGTAGCTGTCCAGTTTTCCCAGCACCACTTATTGAAGAGACTGTCTTTTCTCCATTGTATATTCTTGCTTCCTTTGTCATAGATTAGGTGACCATAGGTGCGTGGGTTTGGTCTCTTTGTATTTTCTATTTCTTCCTGGTTCAGTCTTGGAAGGTTGTACCTTTCTAAGAATTTGTGCATTTCTTCCAGGTTGTCCAGTTTATTGTCATATAGTTGCTTGTAGTAGTCTTTTATGATCCTTTGTATTTCTTTGGTGTCCATTGTAACTTCTCCTTTTTCATTTCTAATTTTATTGATTTGAGCCCTCTCCTTTTTTTTCTTGATGAGTCTGGCTAAAGGTTTATCAATTTTGTTTATCTTTTCAAAGAACCAGCTTTTAATTTGATTGATCTTTTCTATTGTTTTCTTCATCTCTATTTCATTTATTTCTGCTCTGATCTTTATGATTTCTTTCCTTCTATTAACTTTGGTTTTGTTTGTTCTTCTTTCTCTAATTGCTTTAGGTGTAAGGTTAAGTTTATTTGAGATTTTTCTTGTTTCCTGAGGTAAGATTGTATTGCTATAACCTTCCCTCTGAGAACTGCTTTCGCTGTATCCCATAGGTTTTGGATAGTTGTGCTTTCATTTTCATTTGTCTCTAGGTCTTTTTTATTTCCTCTTTGATTTCTTCAGTTATCCATTGGTTGTGTAGTAGCATATTGTTTAGCCTCCACGTGTTTGTGTTTTTTACAGTTTTTTTCCTTATAATTGATTTGTAATCTCAGAGCATTGTGGTTGGAAAAGATGCTTGATATGACTTTTTAAAATAAATTTATTTATTTATTTTTGGCTGTGTTGGGTCTTTGTTGCTGTGTGTGGCCTTTCTCTAGTTGCGGTGAGCGGGGGCTACTCTTCGTTGTGGTGAGCGGGCTTCTCACTGCGGTGGCTTCTCTTGTTGCGGAGCACAGGTTCTAGGCACATGGGCTTCAGTAGTTGCGGCACGTGGGCACAGTAGTTGTGGCTCTTGGGCTCTAGAGTGCAGGATCAGTTGTGGTGCATGGGCTTAGTTGCTCTGTGGCATGTGGGATCTTTGTGGACCAGGGCTCGAACCCGTGTTCCCTGTATTGGCAGGCAGATTCTTAACCACCGCACCACCAGGGAAGTCCTGATATGATTTTAATTTTCTTAAATTTACCAAGTCTTGCTTTGTGGCCCAGCATGTGGTTAATCCTGGAGGACGTTCCATGTGCAATTGGGAAGAATGGGTATTCTGCTGCTTTTGGATGGAATGTTCTATAAATATCAATTAAGTCCATCTGTTCTAATGTGTCATTTAAGGCCTGTTTTTCCTTATTGATTTTCTGTCTGGATGATCTGTCCATTGTTGAAAGTGGGGTGTTCAAGTCCCTCACAATTACTGTGTTACTGTCACTTTCTCCTTTTATGGGTCTTAACATTTGCCTTATATATTGAGGTGCTCCTATGTTGGGTGCATATATTTAGAATTGTTATCTTCTTCTTGGATTGGTCCCTTGATCACTATGTAGTGTCCTTCTTTGTCTCTTGTAACAGTCTTTATTTTAAAATCTATTTTGTCTGAAATGAGTATTGCTACTCCAGCTTTCTTTTGATTTCCATTTGCATGGAAGACGTTTTTCCATCCCCTCACTTTCAGTCTGTATGTGTCCCTAGATCTCAAGCGGGTCCCTTGTAGACAGCATATATACAGGTCTTGTTTTTGTATCCATTCAGCAGTCTCTGTCTTTTGGTTGGAGCATTTAATCCATTTACATTTAAGGTAAATATTGATATGTATGTTCTTATTGCCATTTTGTTAATTGTTTTGGATATTGTTTTTGTAGGTCTTATTTCTCCCCTTCCTCTTTTGTTCTCTTCCTTTGTGATTTGATGACTAACTTTAGAGTTGTGTTTGAATTCCTTTTTCTTTTTTGTGTGTGTATCTATTGCAGATTTTTGTTTTGCCATTACCATGAAGTTTTGATATAGTATTCTATATATAAACAAGATTGATTTAAGTTGCTGGTCTTTTAATTTCAAATGCATTTCCAATAGCCTGCATTTGTACTCTCCTCATGATTGCTGGTTTTGATATCGTATTTGTGTGTGGATGAATTCCTACCTTTAACATATGTTTGCCTTTACTGGTGAGCTTTTCCATTCATAATTTTATTGTGTGTATTTACGTCCTTTTTTTTCTGCCTAGAGAAGTTCCTTTAGCATTTGTTGCAAAGCTGGTTTGGTGGTGCTGAATTCTCTTAGGTTTTGCTTGTCTGGCAAGCTTTAGATTTCTCTGTCAAATCTAAATGAGAGCCTTGCTGGATAGAGTATTCTTGGTTGTAGGTTCTTCCCTTTCATCACTTTATTTTTGTTTGTTTGTTTGTTTTTTTAACATCTTTATTGGAGTATAATTGCTTTACAATGGTGTGTTAGTTTCTGCTTTATATCAAAGTGAATCAGCTATACATATACATATATCCCCATATCCCCTCCCTCTTGCGTCTCCCTTCCACCCTCTCTATCCCACCCCTCTAGGTGGTCACAAAGCACTGATTTCACTTTAAATATATCATGCCACTCCCTTCTGGCCTGCAGAGTCTCTGCTGAAAAATCAGCTGATAACCTTATGCGGATTCCCTTTTAAGTTATTTGTTGCTTTTCCTTTGTTACTTTTAATATTTTTCTCTTTGTCTTTAATTTTTGTCAATTTGATTACTACATGTTTCGGTATGGTCCTCCTTGGGTTTACCTGGCCTGGGACTCTCTGCACTTCCTGGACTTGGGTGACTGTTTCCTTTACCATGTTGGGGAAGTTTTCAGCTATTATCTCTTCAAATATTTTCTCAGGTCGTTTCTCTCGCTCTTCTCCTTCTGGGATCTCTATAATGTGAATGTCAGTGTGTTTAACATTGTCCCAGAGGTGTCTGAGACTGTTCTCATTTCTTTTCATTCTTTTTTTTTTTTACTGTGTTCCACAGCAGTGATTTCCAGCGTTCTGTCTTCCAGCTTACTTATCCATTTTTCTGCCTCATTTACTCTGCTGTTGATTCCTTCTAGCGTATTTTTCATTTCAGTTATTGTGTTGTTCATCTCTGTTTGTTTGTTCTTTAGATCTTCTAGCTCTTTGTTAAACATTTCCTGTATCTTCTCAGTCTGTGCCTCCTTTCTTTTTCTGAGATCTTGGATCATCTTTACTATCATTACTCTGAATTCTTTTTCATGTAGATTGCCTATCTCCATTTCACTTAGTTGTTCTTCTGGGGTTTTATCTTGTTCCTTCGTCTGGGACATAGTCATCTGCCATCTCATTTTGTCTACCTTTCTGTGATCGTGGTTTCCATTCCTCCAGCTGCAAGGTTGTAGTTCTTGTTGCTTCTGCTGTCTGCCCCCTGGTGGATGAGACTGGTCTAAGAGGCTTGTGCAGGCTTCCTGGTGGGGGGAACTGGTTCCTGCCCACTGGTGAGTCGAGCTGCGTATTGTCCCTCTGGTGGGCAGAGCCGTGTCAAGGGGGCTGTTTAGCAGGCAGCTGTGGGCTCAGGAAGACTTTGAGCAGCCTGTCTTCTGATGGGTGGGGCTGTGTTACTTCCCTGTTGGTTGTTTGGCCTGAGGAGTGCCAGCACTGGAGCCTGCAGGCTGTTGGGTGGCGCCAGGTCTTGGTGAGAAAATGGCAGCCTCCAGGAGGACTCATGCCAGTGAGTACTCCCTAGAACTACTGCCACCAGTGTCTTTGTCCCTGCAGTGATTCATAGCCCCTGCCTCCCCAGGAGACTCTTCAAGACCAGCAGGTAGGTCTGGCCCAGGCTCCCATGAGGTCACTGCTTTTTCCCCTGGGCACTGGTGTGCACGAGACCTTGTGTGTGCCCTCCAAGAGTAGAGTTCCTCTTTCCCCCAGTCCTGTGGAATTCCTGCAATCAAACCCCACTGGCCTTCAAAGCCAGATGCTCTGGGGGCTTCTCCTCTCGATGCCAGACCCCAGGATAGGGAGCCTGATGTGGGGCTCAGAACTTTCACCCCTGTGGGAGAACATCTGCGATATAATTATTTTCCAGTTTGTGGGTCACCTACCCAGCAGATACGGGATTTGATTTCATCGCGATTGTGCACCTTCTAATGTCTTGTTGTGGCTTCTCCTTTGTCTTTGGATGTAGGATATCATTTTTGGTAGGTTGTAGTGTGTTTTTTTTCGATGGTTGTTCAACAGTTAGTTGTGATTTTGGTGTTTTCTTGGTACAGGGTGAGCTCATGTCTTTCTATCTGCCGTCTTGTCTCAGGGTCCTGCTTTATTTCAGAATCATATTCAGTTTCTTCATCTTTCATGTCTAATTAGTTTATCTACAATTAATAATTGAATATAGAATTAATATCTTGTGATTGGAAATGACCGTAGACTTTGCAGACTGATGCCAGTTTGAAGAGTGTTTGTTTTCAGTCTGCAATGAGATGAGAATAGTAAATGAAAGTACATGCTTAAAAACTTTCATAGCAATTTGACATTGTCATGGCATCCAAGTACATGATTTTTGTATTTTTCAGAGATATCACTTTCCACATTAGAAATATACGTATAATTCTTTACCATAGATTTTTCTGAGAAGCATTGATATAAATCAGTAATATTCAAACATTTAAAAAGATTTAAAGCCATTAAACAGTTGAATCAAACCAAACCTTATGTGGAAGCCCAATCTATAAAATACATGAAAGTAAAGCTCTCTTTAGAACTTGTGTCTGGGTCTGAGAACCCCCAAACTCACACAATGGCCCTCTCATTGCCACCATGGACCCTCTAGTGCTTGTCAGAGCACAGTTTGAAACCCACTGGTTTATAGAGACCAACACATTTCTTTACTACTAGTAAAATTAGGGCTTAATGTATATCTCATGACAGACAAAAGGTAATTTTTCCTAATGTATAAATATATCATAAAAGAGACTAAAAAAACTGAAAACCTCTAACTAGATTTAAAATCAACACCTAGAATTTAGAGTATTTGCCTTTGTGACTTTTGTTTCTGATATAAACTTTTGTTTGTCGTCTTTGTCTGTGTGGTCTTACTACCTTTGGAATGGCTCGCCCCACTGGCAGCCACAGGCCTCTGCCTCAGTTTCACTTTATTCTGTTGATTTGTGGATGTGACTTCTAGGGCCTTGAAAAGTGAATTTTGTATTTCTATTTGTATTTTACAGATAGTATTAAAATACTATCTGTATTTTAAATAAATATATCCCAAATACAGCCTTCAAGTTGGGTAAAAGTTCTCACAAAGTTACTCATGGAAAGGTAATATTTTTACATGGATACCATAGATCTGATAATTTCATTCAGCTGTGTGAAATACTCCAGTGGCTTCAAATTGCTGTTAAGATAAAGACCAATAAGTAGAGAAGTGCAAATCAAAATTACAATGAGGTACCACCTCACACTGGTCAGAATGGCCATCATCAAAAGGTCTACAAATAACAAATTCTGGAGAGGCTGTGGAGAAAAGGGAACCCTCCTACACTGTTGGTGGGCATGTAAATTGGTGCAGCCACTGTGGAAAACAGTATGGAGACTCCTCAGAAAACTTAAAATAGTTACTATGTGATCTAGCAATCCCATTCCTGGGTATATATCCAAACAAAACTATAATTTGAAAAGCTACATGCACCCCAGTGTTCATAGCAGCACTACTTACAATAGCAAAGACACAGAAGCAACCTAAATGTCCATCGACAGATGAATGGATAAAGAAGATGTGGTATATATATATATATATATATATATATATACATATATATATATATATATACACACACACACACACATATACACATACATACACACACACACAATGGAATACTATTCAGCCATAAAAAGGAATGAAATAATGCCATTTGCAGCAATGTGGATCAACCTAGAGATTATCATTCTAAATGAAGTAAGTCAGTAAGACAAATATCACACGATGTCACTTATGTGTGGAATCTAAACTATGACTCAAATGAACTTATTTATGAAACAGACTCACAGACATAGAGAACAGACTTGTGGTTGCCAAGGCAGAGGGGGGATAGGGGAGGGCTGGATTGGGGGTCTGGGATTAGCAGATGCAAACTATTATGTATAGAATGGATAAACAACAAGGTCCTACTGTATAGCACAGGGGACTATATTCAATATCCTATAATAAACCATAATGGAAAAGAATATATATGTATATGTGTGTGTGTGTGCGTATATATATGTATATACATATACATATATATAACTGAGTCACCTTGCTGTACACCAGAAACCAACATATTGTATATCAACTACAGTTCAATAATAAAAAAATAGACCAATTACTATTCTTTTTTTTTTTTTTTTTTAATTTCCTCTTTGATTTCTTCAGTGATCTCTTGGTTATTTAGTAACGTATTGTTTAGCCTCCATGTGTTTGTCTTTTTTACGTTTTTTTCCCTGTAATTCATTTCTAATCTCATAGCGTTGTGGTCAGAAAAGATGCTTGATATGATTTCAATTTTCTTAAATTTACCAAGGCTTGATTTGTGACCCAAGATGTGATCTATCCTGGAGAATGTTCCGTGCGCACTTGAGAAGAACGTGTAATCTGCTGTTTTTGGATGGAATGTCCTATATATATCAGTTAAATCTATCTGGTCTATTGTGTCATTTAAAGCTTCTGTTTCCTTATTTATTTTCATTTTGGATGATCTGTCCATTGGTGTAAGTGAAGTGTTAAAGTCCCCCACTATTATTGTGTTACTGTCGATTTCCTCTTTTATAGCTGTTAGCAGTTGCCTTATGTATTGAGGTGCTCCTATGTTGGGTGCATATATATTTATAATTGTTATATCTTCTTCTTGGATTGATCCCTGGATCATTATGTAGTGTCCTTCCTTGTCTCTTGTAACATTCTTTATTTTAAAGTCTATTTTATCTGATATGAGTATAGCTACTCCAGCTTTCTTTTGATTTCCATTTGCATGGAATATCTTTTTCCATCCCCTCACTTTCAGTCTGTATGTGTCCCTAGGTCTAAAGTGGGTCTCTTGTAGACAGCATATATATGGGTCTTGTTTTTGTATCCATTCAGCCAGTCTATGTCTTTTGGTTGGAGCATTTAATCCATTCACGTTTAAGGTAATTATCGATATGTATGTTCCTATGACCATTTTCTTAATTGTTTTGGGTTTGTTTTTGTAGGTCCTTTTCTTCTCTTGTGTTTCCCACTTAGAGAAGTTCCTTTAGCATTTGTTGTAGAGCTGGTTTGGTGGTGCTGAATTCTCTTAGCTTTTGCTTGTCTGTAAAGCTTTTGATTTCTCCATCAAATCTAAATGAGATCCTTGCCGGGTAGAGTAATCTTGGTTGTAGGTTCTTCCCTTTCATCACTTTAAGTATATCATGCCACTCGCTTCTGGCTTGCAGAGTTTCTGCTGAGAAATCAGCTGTTAACCTTATGGGAGTTCCCTTGTATGTTATTTGTCGTTTTTCCCTTGCTGCTTTCAATAATTTTTCTTTGTCTTTAATTTTTGCCACTTTGATTACTATGTGTCTCGGCATGTTTCTCCTTGGGTTTATTCTGTATGGGACTCTCTGCGCTTCCTGGACTTGGGTGGCTATTTCCTTTCCCATGTTAGGGAAGTTTTCGACTATAATCTCTTCAAATATTTTCTCTGGTCCTTTCTCTCTCTCTTCTTCTGGGACCCCTATAATGCGAATGTTGTTGCGTTTAATGTTGTCCCAGAGGTCTCTTAGGCTGTCTTCATTTCTTTTCATTCTTTTTTCTTTAGTCTGTTCCGCAGCAGTGAATTCCACCATTCTGTCTTCCAGGTCACTTATCCGTTCTTCTGCCTCAGTTATTCTGCTATTGATTCCTTCTAGTGTAGTTTTCATTTCAGTTATTGTATTGGTCATCTCTGTTTGTTTGTTCTTTAATTCTTCTAGGTCTTTGTTAATCATTTCTTGCATCTTCTCAATCTTTGCCTCCATTCTTATTCCGAGGTCCTGGATCATCTTCACTATCATTATTCTGAATTCTTTTTCTGGAAGGTTGCCTATCTCCACTTCATTTAGTTGTTTTTCTGGGGTTTTTTCTTGTTCCTTCATCTGGTACATAGCCCTCTGCCTTTTCATCTTGTCTATCTTTCTGTAACTGTGGTTTTTGGTCCACAGGCTGCAGGATTGTAGTTTTTCTTGCTTCTGCTGTCTGCCCTCTGGTGGTTGAGGCTATCTAAGAGGCTTGATGGGAGGCTCTCGACCAATTACTATTCTTAATCTTATCTCTGCCTCTTAATCTTATCTGGCTACCTCTGTAGCCAGATATCCCACCTATTTCCCCCCCTGCCACCTAGTCTTTCCCTGGCTTTTGTTTGTTTCGTTGGTTTTTATTTTTTAAAATACCTAGTTTTTAGGTCGAGAGCTGTTGTTGGGACCAGAGCTCACATCTCCTGGAACGCAGCCCCTGCACTACTTGCCTCCCCAGGTCATGTTCATAGAGCTCCCAAGCCAGGCTGGCCTTACTTCCAAGTGATTGATTAAGAGGAGGCAACCTCTGTCTTCGTTTAGACAACTTCCTGGTTTTCACTTCCTAAGTCATCCTGTTATGTCATGCCTCTGAGCTTCACATTGGTTTTGAGTTTGAAGATTCCCAGTTCACAAACTGTTCTTTTGTGCACAATAAACTCTTACTGAATACTAAAAAAAAAAAAAAAAACCTAGTTTTTTTCTCATTTCAGGATTCTTGCACATACTGTTTTCCTCTTGTTCTAACACAGATTGTCTACCTCCTATTTCTTTAAGTCTTAGCTTAAACATCATCTTGGGGAACTTATCCTGTCCCTGCTTCACTAGCTTAAGTCTGTCTATAATGTATTCTTTTTTTTATTCATAAATCTATTTATTTTTGACTGCGTTGGGTCTTCATTGCTGCTCACAGGCTTTCTCTAGTTGCAGCGAGCGGGGGCTACTCTTTGTTGCAGTGCGTGGGCTTCTCATTGCAGTGGCTTCTCTTGTTGTGGAGCATGAGCTCTAGGTGCTCCAGTAGTTGTGGCACACGGGCTCAGTAGTTGTGGCTCGCGGGCTCTAGAGCGCAGGCTCAGTAGTTGTGGCACACAGGCTTAGTTGCTCCGTGGCATGTGGGATCTTCCTGAACCAGGGCACGAACCCGTGTCCCCTGCATTGGCAGGTGGATTCTTAACCACTTCGCCACCAGGGAAGTCCCTATATTGTATTCTTATACTTCCCTGTATTTTTTTTTCTTCATGGCATTATCACAATTGAAATAAAATAAAATAAAATAAAATAATTTGTGTGTGTAATTATTCATTTGTATGTTCTCCCTGTAGATTGTTACCTCCACTAGTGTAGAAACTGTCTACCTTGTTCATCACTGTATCCTCACTCTCTAGCGCAGTGTCCAACATGTAGTAGATATTCAGTAAATAACTGTGGAAGAATTACGGATATATGTGTAAAGTCTGTATGATTTTTTTTTTTTAGGTTAAAGAAAGACCTGATGTGGGAGTTTATATCAAGGATTTATCAGCTTATGTGGTAAATAATGCTGATGATATGGATAGAATTATGACACTGGGCCACAAAAATCGTAAGTATAGCGCTTAATTGTGATTAAACATTTATGTGTGGAGTAGGCTGTTTTAGAAGCAAAGCTGGTATGGCATTTTGTGCCGTAAAGATTGGATTTTTAGGTTTCTTGAAAACCCTTCCTCTTTGACTGTTTACTATGTGGAAAGCATATATGAATGAAAGATATCACAGATTGCTTTCCATGCTGACCAAAATTTTGTTACTTAGCAATAGTGCTATATCTTTGAGACTCTCATATCGCTGTCTCTTGTTAGTAATAATAATATTGGTAACATTTATTGAGTACTTACTGTGTGGCAAGTGCTTGTGCAAATGCCTTATAAGAATGTTCTCTTTTAATCCTCAAAATGGACTATGAAGGTATTAAATTCCTATGTTATGAATGAATGAGGAAACTGAGACTTAAAGTAAATTGTCCAAGGTCATATACTACTTAATAAGTAGCAGAGTGAGTATTTGAATCTACACCATTAGTCAGCATTAACCAGGCACTATAATGCCTCCTTTTGTTGACAAGAAAAGCAAACAAAATTAAATAAAGTGACATTCTTTTAAGTAATCGTTTCAAGTTTTTTCTAAAGAATAAAAAGTTTCAGCAATATTGCTGATGCCCCAGGCCCAGTACTAATGATGTTGCTAACAGCAATTAGAGATTAGAGGTAAAAGAAAAGAACATAGGAAATAACCTTTTTTTTTTTTTAGATTTTTGTGACTAGACTAAAAATCTAGCAAACTCAAGGAAGCAAAGCAAAAATTTAAAAAATTCAATTGTATTCTTATAAACCAAATAATAGAAAAATACCAAAATTTTAACAGGAAAATGAGCAAAAGATGTTTATGACTATGTTGTTCGCAGAAGAACTATACACAGCAGTAAGTATATGAAAGGATGTTTGACTTCACAAGTAATCAGGAAAATGCATATTAAAACAACAATGAGAGATGTTTTACCCATCAGTTTGGATGAAAGGATATCCAGGTTGGTGAGGCTCTAAGGAAATGGGCAATGGTGATGGGAATATACAGCCTTTTTGAAGGGCAGTATAACTGTATCTGTTGAAATTTTTAAGAATGCATTCCTTTGACCCACTGTTCCTATTTGTAGATATATATTCTAGAAAAATATTTTTTGGTGTAAACAAAAATATACCTTATTACAGCATTACTTGTAATAGCAAAAAGTTTGACACAACCTAAATAACTGTCAGTAAAACATTGGTTATATAAATTATGGTGCAAAAATATTATGGACTATAATGAAGCTGTAAAAAAAAAAAACAGTGAGTTAAATCTACATGTAGAGACCCAAAAGACTTTCCAGATATATATTAAGGGAAAAAGAAAGCTAACTAGCACAGTATGTAATGAATCATCCCATGTGTAAAAAAAGCCAAATTATCAAACTACATATTTGGGTATTTTGTGTGTGTGTGTGTATGTGTGTGTGTGTTCACATGTATGTGTGTGAAATACAAAATGAAAGGACATTTAATAGTGGTTTCCTTTAGTGAAGGGGAAATAAGATTGGGGGAAAGGGATATAGGGAGCTTTCACTTTATGTTTTTGTATGTTTGTATTTTTGAATTTTTTATACCAGGAATATGTTCATGTATTGCTTATTTAACTTAAGAAATTTTTAACATAAGATTCCATTCACAATAGTGACCAAAACCTTCCATTAACTACCTGAGAATTAATTTAACTTGGTATGTGAGATTTGTCTAAGGAAAAATGAAAAAATTCTAATGAGAGAAATAAAATGAAAGGAAGGTAAAGAGATTTGAACACCTAAGATAGCAGAGAGGAAAATAGTCTTCCTTAATAAATAGATTGAGTTCAAGAATTAAAGGTTTAGCTGCAGGGGGGGCCCCTCCTGCACTGCTGGTGGGAATGTAAATTGGTGCAGCCACTATGGAGCACAGTATGGAGGTTCCTCAGAAAACTAAAAATAAGAGTTGCCAGATGATCCAGCAATCCCACTCCTGGACATATATCCAGACAAAACTATAATTTGAAAAGATACATGCACCCCTATGTTCATAGCAGCACTATTCACAATAGCCAAGACATAGAAACAACCTAAATGTCCATTGACAGATGAATGGATAAAGAAGATGTGGTGTGTGTTTGTGTGTGTGTGTGTGTGTATACACACACACACACACACACACAATGGAATATTACTCAGACATAAAAAAGAATGAAATAATACCATTTGCGGCAACAAGGATGGACCTAGAGGTTATCATATTAAGAAAGAAAAAGACAAATACTATATAATATCACTTATATGTGGAATCTAAAATATAACACAAGTGGACATATTTATGAAATGGAAACAGATTCATAGGTACAGAGAACAGACTTGTGGTTGCCAAGGAGGAGGGGGGTGAGGAAGAGAAGGATTGGGATAAGTTTTTCTGTACCTCCTTGAAAAACATAAAATTTTAATTTTTTATTCCAAAATAAATATTTTGACAAAAATTACAGCTGTGGAAATGTTTTATTTCCATTATGCAGTGTGTTAGGTTGGATCATTTAGTCTACTTGATTGCTGCAAGCTGTTCTCTCCTAGGGATTGTAAAGTTCAGTATAGGTCACTTTTGACATAACGTCTGTTGCATTGCTTTGTTTTCATAACCGGAAATACAGAAAAATCACAATCATAAATAGCATGCTTTACTTATATTGCAAAAACAATGGGTATTAAAATATTTAATATGACTTTTTCAAATTACACTTGCTCTCCCACTCCAAACTGAAAAACACTGCTATAGCTTGTTTTGATAATCACATAGCTATAAAACTATTCCTATCGTTTCATAAGGTAGTTCCAGTTTGGAAAATACATCCCATGGATATAATTCTAAAGAGAAAGAAAGGTATCTGCTCAAAGATGCTCTATTAGTGTCCCTTATGAAGAACTAAAATAGGAAGCAACCCCAAATATCTCCCAGTAAGATAATAACAAAATCAATTTTACTAAAAATTTCAAGTTGGTTTTTACATGGAAATATATATAGGAGATAATGTTAAGTGGAAAAAAAACAAGATAAAATAAGACCTACTACTCTGTGGAAATATGTATAGTGTGTTACTTCTGATTAGATGATTTGAAGTGGTGTCAGATTTATTAGTTTTTTATATTTTTGGAGAAAAATCATAAATTTGATTTTAAAAATTCATAACTTGATTTAAAAGAAAACAGAAAAGTATAGTATGGAATCACAGATCCTTGCATTTTCCCTCACTGATTTTCCATTTACCTTCTTTCATTGGGCTTTACTTTTCTTTATCAGTGCAATTTACTTTCTAGTTATCTGACTTATAATATAACCATTTGCTAATAAAGAGTACCCTTTTAATGTTTAAATTGTAAAATCACAGCTCACATGGAGAAGCTCTACATGAATATATAGTAGGAAAATAATTTTGGCATTGGGTGAAATTAACACATTGCTTTTAAAATACTTCGGAATTTAAGGAAAAAAACCCCAATACATGCCTATTGTGAAAAACAAAACATCTTTTTCTTTGTTTGCACAATATATTCATGTAAAATATTTATACACACTCAAATTTTTAGCGTATTTTGAATGGATGCTTTTGTTATACAGAAATGTGATTATACTCTATATTCCTCTCTTTTTTTCATATGTTATGGGTATCTTTCCATGTCATTCAGATCTACCTTATTTTTTTAAAGAAAGACTGCTTAGTAATTCATAGTGTGACTATTCTATAATTGATTAACCACGTCATATTGGTTGTTTCTGATCTCTCGCTGTTGCAGACAGTTCTTCCCTGAATATCTTTGTATCATCTAATGTATATATGCAAGTATTTCTGTGGTTGCTTCCCAGAACATATCAATAATACTTTTTAGAGACAGCTGAAACAGCAGTTAATTTTTTGAATTATTTAACATGTATTTTTATGTAAATTAGTTAATTTTTTAAGCCAGCAATACTTGAAATTAAGTATTTTGTCCTCAAATCCCCTCTTTCATGTGAAAAAAATACAGTTTTTTGTTATCAACATAAATTGTCAGAAATTTCTAATAATGGCTAAGTATACCTAAGTTTTTATGTTTTAGCCATGCTCTCTGGCTTTTGGCTCTGGTGAAATTCAGTATTATGGATATTTAATTATTTTTAAAGGCATTCCATGTTGTTATAGTTTTAAATAATTTCCTCCCTTTATTCAAGGTTCTGTTGGTGCAACTAATATGAATGAACATAGTTCCCGTTCCCATGCCATCTTTACAATTACTATAGAATGCAGTGAAAAAGGCGTTGATGGTAACATGCATGTCAGGATGGGGAAGCTCCATCTTGTAGATCTTGCTGTAAGTAACAGGATGCTACTTAAGAATAACTCTTGTGATTTCTTTTTATTTTATAAATAAATAATAATTCAAGTGAAAGGGAGTGATTATATAATTTTTAAGTTTTACTTGTGTATGTGTTTAACTTATTATTCTTTTTTTAATATTCATTTACTTGGCTGCGCCAGGTCTTAATTGCGGCACGTGGGATCTTCGATCTTTGTTGTGGCATGCGGATCTTTCGTTGCGGCACACGAACTCTTAGTTGCGGCACGCGAACTCTTAGTTGCGGCATGTGGGATCTAGTTCCCCGACCAGGGATTGAACCCGGGCTCCCTGCATTGGGAGTGCGGAGTCTTAAGCCACTGGGCCACTAGGGAAGTCCCCTTAACTTACTATTAATTATGGACTATTTCAAACCTGTACAACGTAGATAGGATAGTATAATGATTTCCCATGTACCCATCGCCCAACTTCAGCAATTACCAGTTCATGGCCAGTCCTATTTCATCTCTACCCTCAGCCACTTCTTCCCTTCCAGTATTATTTTGAAGTGAATTCCAGATATCATATTAGATTTTTTACTTTTAAAATACTTTTTTTAACTTTGGGAAGAATTCTGTATTTTTAATTTTAGCTTTACTTCTGTCTCTGTTTATTGTAAGGGTTCAGAAAGACAAGGAAAAACTGGAGCTACTGGGCAGCGCCTGAAAGAAGCTACAAAAATCAATCTTTCACTTTCTACCCTTGGTAATGTTATTTCTGCCTTGGTTGATGGAAAAAGCACTCATGTGCCTTATCGTAACTCTAAATTGACTCGTCTTCTTCAGGATTCCTTAGGAGGAAATTCAAAAACCATGATGGTAAGACTTAATTGATGGTATAGTTATCATCAGGAAAATTTAAGATTCCTGTTTATGCCAGTAGTTAATATTCATAACATTTTTAGAACTATTGATTATTTTACTTCTTAAAATTTTTGGTTATTTTTTCTAGCACACCATGTGTGCGAGTCTATAATTGTATTGTTTGGAAACCTATGTGGTGGTGCCCTCTTTTTCAGGAAGACTGGAATGGAAATATGTTCCAAAATTCTTTTTGATATGTTCATAATGGTAGTATTAATTTTAACTGTGTCAAGTGTAAAACGTTTTGTATTCCTAATTCAACAGTGTGCAAATATTGGACCAGCAGATTACAATTACGATGAAACCATCAGTACATTGCGGTATGCTAATCGTGCTAAGAATATTAAAAATAAAGCTAGAATTAATGAAGATCCAAAGGATGCTTTGCTTCGTCAGTTTCAGAAAGAAATAGAAGAACTGAAAAAAAAGCTTGAAGAAGGTAACATTTTGTCAAAATATTAATCTTAATGTTGGCTAAAAACGTGTTGTTTAACCAGTAAGTGTTCTAATAAAAAGCCACATATTAAAAATTCTCTGAACGTCTAACATTGATATTTAAGGGGATATTTCTGCAAGGTAAATTGATACTTATATACTTTAACATTTCCATATTAAGCTCAAGTAAAATTATATAATATTTGTGTATTGATTTTTTTTTAAAAATTCATTTAATTTAAACCTCCATCTCAGTCCCCATGATCTTTTGTAAAGATTTCATATGTCCACTTATTAAATAATGAATTTTCATTTGTCTCTATATAAGAGCAAGTTCTACCATACATGTATTTAGCGAAAATGACCACAGAGTTCTTTGTGATAGGTATCAGTCACTATTCTTTGAAGTAAACAAAGCAATCAGAGAGTCATGGGTAAACCTAGTTTACTGTAAGTAAAAATTCATTGCATGGCCTTGAAAATATGCTTTCATGTTTAAATTTGAACATGAGATTCTATTTTGGAAATTCTTTTCTAACAAGATATAATGTCAGAAGGTTAGAAAATTTGAAGACCTCATTCATTAGGGGGAGAAATTTACCAACCATCATCAGGCAGTCAGTGACTCCCTGAATCTTCGTGCTAAGAACTAACTGGCATAGGGCTCCTTTGCATACCAGGTGAATAAAGGGGTTTGAAATTGCCTCTTTTCAGTCTGTGGGGAAACTGGTTAGATCAGATATGAAATCCAGAGATGCCAACATCATAAACATTTGGAGAAGGTGTTGATTCAATAAATTTGAGTAAGATTATTGAGGAAAAGCAGTAATTGAGCTGCCTCTTAGATAATGGAATTTGGTATTTTAAATGTGACCACTAGGTGGTATTTATAGTCAATATGTTTTAAAGATGTAAAATTTCTTAGATTTCTTAATATTGAGTTCATATCTTTATTTTGCTGACCCTTTTTTTTACATTTTTTTTATTGTGGTAAAATATACATAACATAAAAATTACCGTTTTAACTATTTTTGTGTACAGTTCTGTGGCATTAAGTACATTCACGTTATTCTGCAACCATCACCACCATCCATCTCCAGGACTTTTTAATCATCCCACAATGAACCTCTGTACCCATTAAACACTAGCTCCCCATCCCTCTCTCCCTGGTAACCCACTGTTCTACTTTCTATTTCTATGAATTTGACTATTCTAGGTACCCCATGTAAGTAGAATCATATAATATGTCTCCTTTTGTGTCTGGCTTATTTTACTTAACATAATGTCCTCAGTGTTCATTCATATTGTTGCATGTGTCAGAATTTCCTTCCTTTTTAAGACTGAATAATATTCCATTGTGTGTATATACCATGTTTTGCTTATACCTTCATCTGTTGATGGACACTTGGGTTGCTTCTACCTTTTGACTATTGTGAATAATGCTACTATGAATGTGGGTGTACAAATTCCTGTTTGAGTCCTCACTTTCAATTCTTTTGTTCTTTTGGGTATATACCCAGAGGTAGAATTGCTGGATAATATGGTAATGCTGACTTTATTTTTAATAAATTTCATTTTATTTATGCTCTTAGGACATATTGTTTTTATAATCCAGTTAATAGAGTTAATCATAAAAACAATTAAAAAATAGGCAGAAACATTAAAAGAATAATTTTTTAACTTTTTATTTTGAAATAGTTTTAGGCTTATAGAAAACTCACAAGTATAGCAAGGAGAGTTCTTATATACCTATTAGCCAGCTTCCCCTAATTTTAGCATCTTACATAACCATGGTACAATTATTGACACCAGGAAATTCACAGTGATACAAACTTATTAACTAATCCACAGACCTTACTAGACTTTTGACAGTTTTCTCTCTAATGCCCTTTTCCTCTAGTCCAAGATCCAGTTGTGGATCACATATTGCATTTAGTTGTCATGTCTGTTTAGTTTCCACCAGTCTCCAATTCCTCAGTCTTTATTTGTTGTTCATGATCTTGATGCTTTTGAAGAGTACTGGTCATGTATTTGTAGAATGTTCCTCAATTTGTATTTATTTATAGTTTTCTCATAATTATTCTGCAAATTTTCTCCACTATAAATCTACTATTTTATTATTTCCCTTGTAATTAATGTGTGTCTTGTGGAGAGATATTGGGTTGGCCAAAAAGTGCCTTCGGTTTTTAAGTAAATATAAAAGACAGATTTTTCGTCTTCACCAAGAACTTTATTGAACAACGTATTCACCCTTTTGTTCCACTACCTTCTGCCGTTGTTCAGGCAACTTCATAATTCCATCTTACCAAAACTTTTTATCTTTTTGAGCAAAGAACTGTTCCAGGTGTCTTTTATAGTCTTCCAGGGAATTGAAATTTTTTCCATTAAGAGAATTTTGTAAAGACCAAAATAAATGGAAACCCAAAGGTACAATGTTAGGTGAATATGGCAGATGAATCAGAACTTCCCAGACAAGATATAACAGTTTTTGCCTGGTCATCAAAGAAACACGCGGTCTTGCGTTATCCTGATGGAAGATTATGCATTTTCTGTTGACTAATTCTGGATGCTTTTCATCAAGTGCTGCTTTCAGTTGGTCTAACTGGGAGCAGTACATGTTGGAATTAATCGTTTGGTTTTCCGGAAGGAGCTCATAATAGAGGACTCCCTTCCAGTCCCACCATATACACAACATCACCTTCTTTGGATGAAGACAGGCCTTTGGTGTGGTTGGTGGTGGTTCATTTAGCTTGCCCCACGATCTCTTCCATTCCACGTATTGTACAGTATCCGCTTTTCATCGCCCATCACGATTTGTTTTAAAAATGGAATGTTTTCATTACGTTTATGTAGAGAATCGCATTAGGATATAGTGTCAAGAAGTTGTTTTTTTTCCGCTTAACTTATGTGGAACCCAAACATCAAAGCAATTAACATAACCAAGCTGAGGCAAATGATTTTCAACGCTTGATTTGCATATTTTGAGTATGTCGGCTATCTCCTGCGTGGTATAACGTTGATCGTTCTCAGTTACTGTCTCGATTTGATTGCTGTCAACTTCAACTGGTCTACCAGACTGTGGAGCATCATCCAGTTAGAAATCTCCAGCACGACCCTTCGCAAACCACTTTTGACACATTTGATCAGTCACAGCACCTCCTCCATACGCTGCACAAATCTTTTTTTGCATTTCGATTGTGTTTTTACCTTTCTCGAGATGATAAAGCATAATATGCCAAAAATGTTCCTTTTTTCTTCCATCTTCCATATTAAAATGGGTACACAAAAATTCACCAGCTTTGATGAGTCTTTTTTTAAATACACGTTGATGTGACAGCTGTCACATACAATCTAACAAAATTGTTTAGAATGAAGTTAAATACAGCTAAGTGCTACTAGAGCCATCTTATGGAAAAAAACGGAATGAACCTTTTTTAAAATTTTTTTTTTTTTTTTTTTACTTTTTACATTTTATTTTTTTATACAGAAGTTTCTTATTAGTTATCTATTTTATACATATTAGTGTATATATGTCTATCCCAGTCTCCCAGTTCATCCCACCACCACCCCACCCCCCGCTTGGTGTCCATACGTTTGCTCTCTACATCTGTGTCTATTTCTGCCTTGCAAACCCGCCGAACGAACCTTTTTTCCAACCCAATACTTTGAGACTATACAAAGGTCCTGTTTCTCATCATACTTTCTTCCACCAATGTTAGCATCCAGCAGTAGTTTGTGCATTTGCTCAATGGTGGCATTCTCTTCCCATTGTTCCTTCTAATGTTTAGTGTTTAGAGTGTTTGGAATTCTACTGTAAGGAAAAGCAGTCTCTTCTCCCCCACTTGTTTATTTATTTGAGTATATTTCATGTCAGTATGGACTCATGGATAATTATTTTAGTCTGTGGGTTTATAATACAATAATATTATTTATTTTATTGTTCAGATTGTTCCAGCTTTGGCCATTAAGAGTTCCTTCAGAGTAGTTCATATATTCCTGTCAGCATGCTCCCACCAGTTTGTTTGTTTACTTGTTTTTTGAGCACTTCCTCACTTTCTGGCACCACAGATGCTTAGAGCTCATTTTTTTTTTTTTTTTTTTTAGAGCTCATTTTTTAATTTTCCCTACCCTGGCCTTAAAATCATCTATTTCTCCCTGGCTCCTTTCATTGGAGAATGGTATTTAGAAACGAAGATTTAGGCATTAGGTGTGCTCATTGCTACCAGGGTGTCATTGTTTCTAGGCCTAAAGAACAAAATATGTTTAATGAATTTCTTCTCCCAAGACTCTGTGATTTCTTTCCATCTTTTATTTGCAGGTTCAAATATTATATTATGATTAGTGTATATTTTACTCCTCCCCCAGTTACCTTTATTTTCTTAGACATTTCATATATGGACAGTAGTAATTTTAAATAACTACTTTGAAGGTATTATAGCACTGATTTGCATTAATATTAGCTTAATCCCTTTTTTTGATTTTTTAAGTTAACATATTTGTGTACAAATAAGCCCTTTTTCTTTTGAATTACTTCATGTGATATAGTCCTAAAAGTGGGATCATTGTGTTCGATAACAGTTTTATGGCCCTTAAAAAAAATAAACAGGTTGAATGAATTTAAAATCTTAAACAGAAAACTAAGAAAATGCTCCCCAAGAGTGATCATATTTTTTAAAGACTGAAATAATAACTCTAACATGTAACATTTAGAACTGTACTAAAGCTAATCATTTGAAATTTTAAATGGATCAGAATCTAACTTCTCTTTAGGAACTTTAAAAATAAAACCTCTGTGTACATCGTATCTGTTTCTGAGGTTAGCATATCTGATATACTGTCTAGAAATATTAAAATAAGGTTTGTTTAGGGCACAAAAACTTAATGAAGAAAGTTTATATAGGCATTTCCTAAATAGCCAGTGACCTGGCACAGAATAAACATCATTGTATTAAATTTCTGTTTAAGGGGAAGAAATATCAGGCTCTGATATCAGTGGGTCAGAGGAGGATGATGATGAAGAGGGTGAGGTTGGAGAAGATGGAGAGAAAAGGAAAAGAAGAAGGGGTAAGTTCATCTTAATGTTGTGGAAATTAAATGAGATTGCTGCCTAATGATGGTTTAACATTCCTAAGGCTGTCGAGTGCATGCCTTTTATTTTGCCATTTTTAATTATGGTAACAATTAGAACAGAGGAAGTATGCCATATACCTGGTTAACTTTGCATTATTTTTTCGTCCTATACTGATCTCCTATTTCTAGATGAATCAACATATAATATGTTCTGGTTTTGGTTTTTTTACAATTTAGAATTATAAAAATCTGTGATAGTGGATATACCATTTTAAAATTTCACATGGGGTTTTAATTTAATGTGAGGACTTTTGTCTATGTTAGGAATCTAAATTTTTAGGAAATTAGGATAATGTGGAATTTTTTTTTCAAACATGATTACGCTTTAATCATTGAATTTTTAAGTAATAAATTTGTAGAAGGATTGTATTTTTAATAGAATGTAAAATGTATTCTCTTTATAAAATGTACCCTCATTCTCACCTGTTACACTGGGCACTTGTTGCCAAGTATGAATTAAGACTGTGTTCATTGTGATAAAGATATAGATGACATGCAAAAGAGAGAGACATATTATAATGGCCTACATTTCAGATCCTTTAACCCTGAATATTTATTTCAGAACTCTCTTCCATTAATGTGGATCATTGTTTTCAAGCTGGTGCATATTTTGCTTGTCTTATTAAAATGTTCTTGCTGAAAATAAACCCATCACTGTTTGATCAGGAGTCCCAAATTTAAAAGCCATAAAGAGTCCTTCAAAAGACAGGAAAAACATAATTTAGAGCAAGAGTTGGCAAGTAGTGTGCTGGCCAAATTCAGCCCACCACCTGTGTTTGTAAATAAAAGTTTATGAAACAGCCATGCTCATTTGTTTACATATGGTCTACAGCTGCCTTCACATGCGTCAGTATGGCCTACAAAGCCTAAAGCACTTATCATCTGTCCCTTTACAGAAAATGTTTGCTGACCCCTGATTTAGAGAAGTGGTTTTGTGTTCACACCTATTTTTTCAGAGTAAAGTATTCAAAGCTAAAGCAGATGATAGATTTGTTAAAAATAAAGTTTTAAATAGAAAAAAATGCCACTGCTTAATATGTTAAAATATTTAAGAGTAACATATCTTCCTTCCAGGCTTAGAAATTTAAAAAATTTCAGTAAGCCTTTCAAAGTTTTGCTGTGAAACCTTAAACATATATAATCACATCTGATAGTTTGATGTTTTGGAGGTGAAAGAGTGAAATTGAAGACAAACCAAACTGTCTGTATTAAAGGGTAATTTATCATTCCTGTAATTTTAATTGTTCGTGACTTTAAAATTTAAAACTCAATTCCTTTAGCTTATCAACCTAAATGGTTTAAATAGACTTAAATGTCACCAAATGATTTGTTTATTTTTATTCTTTTCATTCCAACCCTCTGAATTACTATATTTTAAGTGAATAGTGGGGTTTGCCCACTGTGGATACTTAAAGGAATAGAGTTTCTAATTCCCCTGTATGGCTTTGTAATGAGAGAATACTGCATAGACTACCAAGACTGGTTTTAAGGGAAAGTAAGTTTTGGTTCTTTATTACAAAGCTTGATTGTCCTTTAAAATTCTTTCTCTGGAATTGAATTTTTCTCTGTGTCTGTGTTCATTTTCTTGTTTCCTCTTTCTCTGGTTCCCGTTGGGCTCATTTCTTTGTCTTCCAGGCAGTAGCAGCAGCAGTAGTTCAGACTCCACATGTTCTGTCATAGAGAAACCTCTGGATAAGTTCTTGCCTAGTGAGTGGTAGCTCTTAAATTCTCTAACAGAGCTTTGGCTTTTCCATAACCCATGGGCTTCATTTGAGAAATGCTGCACCGCTCCCTGTCATTACTTAAAGAATACCTGTTGGACTTCTCAGTAAAATAAAGCATGTGATGACTTTAGCTCCCCTCTTCATTGCTTCCAGTTAACCATAATTGTTAAAACATACGCTTACGCTTATGTTTGAGACAATGGAAGAGAGAGTCATGCTTTTGCAGTTGAGATAATGTAAAGAGAGCTAGTAAGCTGTATAAGAGAATAACTCTTGGTTCCTTTTTATGTTTCATGATACATCCTAGTCAGTGTAAGGGACCTGTAATAACAAAATCCTGAATTTCTTAAGGTACACCTTATATTTGGAAGTACACCAGTGCCCTTTATAACATGTCTCATAGTTACAAAGATTTTACGCCTTGGTGTCCTGTTCTTAGGGGTAGCTTAAGATTGAAAACTCCCAAATAAAGAAAAATGTAAAGTTTGAAGCAAGTAAAGATAAATTGAATGGTATTTTATTTCAAATGGCCATTTATCCTTATTTCTGAATTACCTGATTGATTTTAGGAAACTTTCTAAGGTATGATTAGAGAATTCAGATCCACATGAAATTGTTATGCAGGATCTATCTAGACTTATTTCAAACCTAAAGGCTTTTTCTTAAACTGTAATTTAATAAATTAAGTTGAAAAGTATTATTAATTTTATTTATATTTTAGTTTTCAGAAGAAAAGAGAATTGATGCTTTCTTGTACTAGTTTGCAGCTTACTGCTTTTTAAAGCATTATCTGTATACCTACCTTTCCAAAATTAATAACAAAAACATTTGGTTATTGTTCTTAATGCTTTTAGCTTGCTAGAGGAAGACTTCCAAGAATATTAGGAATTATTTTCTCTATTGCAATTCTTACATTTTACCAAGACAATTAATTTCGTAGGCTAACCTATAAAATACATGAAATTGCTTTAGAAACCATGTAGAAGTCTCATTTTGTATTATAAACTGCAAAGTATAGAAAATATCTGAGTGGGAGGCATTATAATTTAATTTTCTGTTTTAAAATTTTACTTTAATCCTTAGAAAGTAGTTACATCAAAGTATATTTTGAAATGAGTTGTACCTTGTTCAGTTCAAGCAGTTTTAGTTACTCTTTATATACCTGGCATATAACATTGAATTCTTTTGTTGCACTGTGGATGTGTTGGTGAAGTGGAGACATGGTTGCCCCAGCATGTGGTTGCTGTGCGTACCTTTCCCTTTTAAAAATATGAATGGCCTTTTTTTTTAAGGTGTTCTTTGTTTGAATCATCAGTTGATCATTTACTTCTATAGAATCATTATTATAATTACCCTTAACAGTCTACTAATAGGTTGAATGCAAGTTTGTTATTATACAGGTGTACTTCACTTTATGCAATAAATGTTTTTTTCTGAAAAAATTGCTTATAAATCAAGTTGGGAAATCAATTGTATTGGGAGAACTTGCTGTCTTTAAAAATTCTTTATTAAATGCTTTTGTTAATCACATAATCACTACAGATTACTCTAAACTCTGTTTAGTTGGTTGAAGTTTTTGTGTTGGATTTTCTTAAAGGGGGGCACACCTGTAATGTATCCTTCTATTAGAAGGTCATTGAATTGGGACATTTTGAAAATGAACAATGTGACTTTTGCTACTTTTAACTTATTAATATTTAAAATTCGCTTAATTTTCTGTTTGCCCTTTTAGATTACTTCCCAGGTCTTAGCAAGTTCCCAATTCCATGTCCACCATTTGTTGCTGAACTGCTAGATTTGCAGGAGTTTGGGAGTCAGTGTGAGCTCTTAAGATTGATTTGAATTGTAATCTTACACTAAATCTTATTATCTTGCTTAAATTATTATCTCTGATTATGTTGAATATACTTTTCTTTTTGCATACAACTGCTCTATTTCAGTTTTTATAATGATTTATTCCTATACTTATACTATAAATAAACGCTGTTATACATTTTTCTTTGTTTTACAAAAGAAATAATGTTTTTTCTTTTTTTCCTCCTCATCTCTGTGCATATGCTTCCTGTCTACGGTTTGCTTACTACTTCTTATTGAAAGATCAAGCAGGTTGGTGTGATTGATTTGCACTCCATGTGGTACAATTATTTAAACTATAAAGAACTTTGTTGTTTAACCACATTACATTTTTTTTTATTTAATGATTTTTTTCCTACAAGGTAAGTATCTGTCTTTGTATTTTAAAATATCTTTCAACTTTAGCTTTTTAAAAAAAAAAAAAACTTCCTTTTTTACTAAATTCTATTTTTAAAAATTTATTTCAGTTTTTATTGAGGAAGGTATTACGAACATTTTTTTTTCAATTTTATTTTATTTATTTTTTTATACAGCAGGTTCTTATTAGTTATCCATTTTATACATATTAGTGTATACATGTCAATCCCAATCTCCCAATTCATCCCACCTCCCTGCCCCACCACCCCCCTGCCACTTTCCCCGCTTGGTGTCCATACGTTTGTTCTCTACATCTGTGTCTCAATTTCTGCCCTGCAAACCAGTTCATCTGTACCATTTTTCTAGGTTCCACATATATGCGTTAATATACAATATTTGTTTTTCTCTTTCTGACTTACTTCACTCTGTATGACAGTCTCTAGATTCATCCACGTCTCAACAAATGACCCAATTTCGTTCCTTTTTATAGCTGAGTAATATTCCATTGTATATATGTACCACAACTTCTTTATCCATTCGTCTGTCGATGGGCATTTAGGTTGCTTCCATGACCTGGCTATTGTAAATAGTGCTGCAGTGAACATTGGGGTGCATGTGTCTTTTTGAATTACGGTTTTCTCGGGGTATATGCCCAGTAATGGGATTGCTGGGTCATATGGTAATTCTATTTTTAGTTTTTTAAGGAACCTCCATATTGTTCTCCATAGTGGCTGTATCAATTTACATTCCCACCAACAGTGCAAGAGGGTTCCCTTTTCTCGCCACCCTCTCCAGCATTTGTTGTTTGTAGATTTTCTGATGATGCCCATTCTGACTGGTGTGAGGTGATACCTCATTGTAGTTTTGACTTGCATTTTTCTAATAATTAGTGATGTTGAGCAGCATTTCATGTGCTTCTTGCCCATCTGTATGTCTTCTTTGGAGAAATGTCTATTTAGGTCTTCTGCCCATTTTTAGATTGGGTGGTTTGTTTTTTTAATATTGAGCTGCATGAGCTGTTTATATATTTTGGAGATTAAGCCTTTGTTGATTCGTTTGCAAATATTTTCTCCCATTCTGAGGGTTGTCTTTTAGTCTTGTTTGTAGTTTCCTTTGCTGTGCAAAAGCTTTTAAGTTTCATTAGGTCCCATTTGTTTATTTTTGTTTTTATTTCCATTACTCTAGGAGGTGGATCAAAAAAGATCTTGCTGTGATTTACGTCAAAGAGTGTTCTTCCTATGTTTTCCTCTAAGAGTATTATAGTGTCCAGTCTTACATTTAGGTCTCGAATCCATTTTGAGTTTATTTTTGTGTATGGTGTTAGGGAGTGTTCTAATTTCATTCTTTTACATGTAGCTGTCCCGTTTTCCCAGCACCACTTATTGAAGAGACTGTCTTTTCTCCATTGTATATCCTTACCTCCTTTGTCATAGATTAGTTGACCATAGGTGTGTGGGTTTATCTCTGGGCTTTCTGTCCTGTTCCATTGATCTGTATCTCTGTTTTTGTGCCAGTACCATATTGTCTTGATTACTGTAGCTTTGTAGTATAGTCTGAAGTCAGGGAGTATGATTCCTGCAGCTCCGTTTTTTTCCCTCAAAACTGCTTTGGCTATTCGGGGTCTTTTGTGTCTCCATACAAATTTTAAGATGTTTTGTTCTAGTTCCGTAAAAAATGCCATTGGTAATTTGATAGAGATTGCATTGAATCTGTAGATTGCTTTGGGTAGTAGAGTCATTTTCACAATATTGATTCTTCCAATCCAAGAACATGGTATATCTCTCCATCTGTTGGTATCATCTTTAATTTCTTTCATCAGTGTCTTATAGTTTTCTGCCTACAGGTCTTTTGTCTCCCTAGGTAGGTTTATTCCTAGGTATTTTATTCTTTTTGTTGCAGTGGTAAATGGGAGTGTTTCCTTAATTTCTCTTTCAGATTTTTCGTCATTAGTGTATAGGAATGCAAGAGATTTCTGTGCGTTAATTTTGTATCCTGCAACTTTACCAAATTCATTGATTAGCTCTAGTAGCTTTCTAGTGGCATCTTTAGGATTCTCTATGTATAGTATCATGTCATCTGCAAACAGTGACAGCTTTACTTCTTCTTTTCCAATTTGCATTCCTTTTATTTCTTTGATTGCCGTGACTAGGACTTCCAAAACTATGTTGAATAACAGTGGTGAGAGTGGACATCCTTGTCTTGTTCCTGATCTTAGAGAAAATGCTTTCAGGTTTTCACCATTGAGAATGATGTTTGCTGTGGGTGTGTCATATATGGCCTTTATTATGTTGAGGTATCTATTTCTGCATCTATTGAGATGATCATATGGTTTTTATTCTTCAATTTGTTAATATGTTGTATCACATTGATTGATTTGCGTATATTGAAGAATCCTCGCATCCCTGGTATAAATCCCACTTGACCATGGTGTATGATCCTTTTAAGGTGTTGTTGGAGTCTGTTTGCTAGTATTTTGTTGAGGATTTTTGCATCTATATTCATCAGTGATATTGGTCTGTAACTTTCTTTTTTTGTAGTATCTTTGGTTTTGGTATCAGAGTGATGGTGGCCTCATAGAATGCGTTTGGGAGTGTTCCTTCCTCTGCAGTTTTTTGGAAGAGTTTGAGAAGGGTGGGTGTTAGCTGATCTCTAAATGTTTGATAGAATTCACCTGTGAAGCCATCTGGTCCTGGACTTTTGTTTGTTGGAAGATTTTTAATCACAGTTTCAATTTCATTACTTGTGATTGGTCTGTTCATATTTTCTATTTCTTCCTGGTTCAGCCTTGGAAGTTTATACCTTTCTAAGAATTTGTCCGTTTCTTCCAGGTTGTCCATTTTTTTTTTTTTTTTTTTTTTTATTTATTATTTTTATTTTTGGCTGTGTTGGGTCTTCGTTTCTGTGTGAGGGCTTTCTCCAGTTGCGGCGAGTGGGGGCCACTCTTCATCGCGGTGTGCGGGCCTCTCACTATCGCGGCCTCTCTTGTTGCGCAGCACAGGCTCCAGACGTGCAGGCTCAGTAATTGTGGCTCACGGGCCCAGTTGCTCCGCGGCATGTGGGATCTTCCCAGACCAGGGCTCGAACCCGTGTCCCCTGCATTGGCAGGCGGATTCTCAACCACTGCGCCACCAGGGAAGCCCCCAGGTTGTCCATTTTATTGGCACAGAGTTGCTTGTAGTAGTCTCTTAGGGATGCTTTGTCTTTCTGCGGTGTCCATTGTAACTTCTCCTTTTTCATTTCTAATTTTGTTGATTTGAGTCCTCTCCCTCTTTTTCTTGATGGGTCTGGCTAATGGTTTATCAATTTTGTTTATCTTCTCAAAGAACTAGCTTTTAGTTTTATTGATCTTTGCTATTTCTTTCTTTGTTTCCATTTCATTTATTTCTGCTCTGATCTTTATGATTTCTTTCCTTCTACTAACTTTGGGTTTTGTTTGTTCTTCTTTCTCTAGTTCCTTTAGGTGTAAGGTTAGATTGTTTATTTGAGATTTTTCTTGTTTCTTGAGGTAGGCTTGTATTGCTATAAACTTCCCTCTTAGAACTGCTTTTGCTACATCCCATAGGTTTTGGATCGTCGTGTTTTCATTGTCATTTGTCTCTAGGTATTTTTGGATTTCCTCTTTGATTTCTTCAGTGATCTCTTGGTTATTTAGTAATGTATTGTTTAGCCTCCATGTGTTTGTGTTTTTTACGTTTTTTTCCCTGTAATTGATTTCTAATGTCATAGCATTGTGGTTAGAAAAGATGCTTGATATGATTTCAATTTTCTTAAATTTACTGAGGCTTGATTTGTGACCCAAGATGTGATCTGTCCTGGAGAATGTTCCACGCGCACTTGAGAAGAAAGTGTAATCTGCTGTTTTTGGATGGAAAGTCCTATAAATATCAATTAAATCTATCTGGTCTATTGTGTCATTTAAAGCTTCTGTTTCCTTAGTAATTTTCTGTTTGGATGATCTGTCCATTGGTGTAAGTGAGGTGCTAAAGTACCCCACTGTTATTGTGTTACTGTCGATTTCCTCTTTTATAGCTGTTAGCAGTTGCCTTATGTATTGAGGTGCTCCTATGTTGGGTGCATATATATTTATAATTGTTATATCTTCTTCTTGGATTGATCCCTTGATCACTATGTAGTGTCCTTCCTTGTCTCTTGTAACATTCTTTACTTTAAAGTCTATTTTATCTGATATGAGTATTGCTACTCCAGCTTTCTTTTGATTTCCATTTGCATGGGATATCTTTTTTCCATCCCCTCACTTTCGGTCTGTATGTGTCCCTAGGTCTGAAGTGGGTCTCTTGTAGACAGCATATACATGGGTCTTGTTTTTGTATCCATTCAGCAAGCCTGCGTCTTTTGGTTGGAGCATTTAATCCATTCACATTTAAGGTAATTATCAATATGTATGTTCCTATGACCATTCTCTTAATTGTTTTGGGTTTGTTTTTGTAGGTCCCTTTCTTCTCTTGTGTTTCCCACTTAGAGAAGTTCCTTTAGCATTTGTTGTAGAGCTGGTTTGGTGGTGCTGGATTCTCTTAGCTTTTGCTTGTCTGTAAAGCTTTTGATTTCTCTGTTGAATCTGAATGAGATTCTTGTTGGGTAGAGTAATCTTGGTTGTAGATTCTTCCCTTTCATCATCATTTTAAGTATATCATGCCAGTCCCTTCTTTCTTGTACAGTTTCTGCTGAGAAATCAGCTGTTAACCTTATGCGAGTTCCCTTGTTTGTTATTTGTCGTTTTTCCCTTGTTGCTTTCAATAATTTTTCTTTGTCTTTAATTTTTGCCAATTTGATTACTATGTGTCTCGGCGTGTTTCTCCTGTATGGGACTCTCTGTGCTTCCTGGACTTGGGTGGCTATCTCCTTTCCCATGTTAGGGAAGTTTTCGACTATAATCTCTTCAAATATTTTCTCTGGTCCTTTCTCTCTCTCTTCTCCTTCTGGGACCCCTATAATGCGAATGTTGCTGTGTTTAATGTTGTCCCAGAGGTCTCTTAGGCTGTCTTCATTTCTTTTCATTCTTTTTTCTTTATTCTGTCCTGCAGCAGTGAATTCCACCATTCTGTCTTCCAGGTCACTTATCCGTTCTTCTGCCTCAGTTATTCTGCTATTTATTCCTTCTAGTGTATTTTTCATTTCAGTTATTGTATTGTTCATCTCTGTTTGTTCTTTAATTCTTCTAGGTCTTTGTTAAACATTTTTTGCATCTTTTCGATCTTTGCCTCCATTCTTTTTCCGAGGTCCTGGATCATCTTCACTATCATTATTCTGAGTTCTTTTTCTGGAAGGTTGCCTATCTCCACTTCATTTAGTTGTTTTTCTGGGGTTTTATCTTGTTCCTTCATCTGGTGCATAGTCCTCTGCCTTTTCATCTTGTCTGTCTTTCTGTGAATGTGGGTTTTTTCCCACAGGCTGCAGGATTGTAGTTCTTCTTGCTTCTGCTGTCTGCCCTCTAGGAACATTTTTGTTTCCAAATAATCTTCTTAAGGGAACAGTTCAGAAATAATTAGATTGGTAGTGACAAACACATTGGATATTCTAGACCTAATTAACAAAATAGACAACAAAACCACATGGCATAATCATTTTTCTAAATTCTTAAAGACCCATTAAGCCAAATTTTAGAAATACAAATATAAGTGATTTCATATTCGAGCATTTTTCTCCTTTTTTAAAAAAAAAATACATTTATTTTTTTTTAAAAAAGAGTGTTGCTCTGAGTGGGAATGAGTGTCCCTTCATTCATACATAGAAAGTAAAATGTGTATGAATATAGAGGTGTGACATGACACACCTGACATCACTGTGTCAAAGCAGTCCCTCCTGCCCTAACTCAGAGCAGCTCCCTTTCCAACTCTCCAATCAGCATTCATGGCATCACTGCTCTTTCCTTCACCAGAGCTCACAACACTTGCTCTGAATCTTCCCTTTTCTTGCCAGTCTCTTCCCATTTACTATCAATTTTTCATACAAGGTGCCTCCCAGGAATGTTGCTTCTTCTTCATAAGCCCAGCCACTTCTCAAGGGTAATACCTCAACCCCTGTACAAGTGTCCATTCTGGTCTTCCTGCTTCCACTCAAATCTCCTGGGCTCAGAAGTGCTGGCGTGCTCTTCTTCATCTTTAATTTTTATCACACAGTTCTCCTGCTTGAGAAGTAGCACTCCAAGGCCCTCATTTTCTGACTTACCCTCTGCAAACTCATAGCTCATTACTTTAAAATAGATATTCTGTTACAGGTCCCTTTAAGGCTGTGTTGTTTACCATACCTAATGCTAAGTTTTGATGGAAATCCATCGACATGGTATTATACTCATCCCTGCCTTCTTACCAGAAAATAATGACCATAATTTCACCATTAACCTTTCACTTAACCTTTTACTTTTTTTTAAAGCGAGGAATCAAACGTCTGGTTATGTATGCTCATGGGTGCTCGTGTAATGAAAATGAAATTAATTCAGTTAACACTTCCTGAAATTCTTCTCTTTAACTTTACCTTGCCAAAGTTCACCTTCACAGTTTTGGTTAGAGCACGTGGTAGAGGAGAAGTTAAAATATTACAACTCTGGTTTGGCTCAGTTAAATACTCTATGACATTAAAATTCTTGTTAGATTTTTTTACCTGAAATTTTGTGCTGAATTTTTACACTTTTAGAAAAAGAAAGATTTTTTTTTTTTGGTTGGTTTGTTGGTTTGGTTCATTAATATTTTTTTTAAATCTTAAAAAAAAACCAGTGTAAAAGTAACATCTCATGATACCATGTTTTTAAGTGCCTGGTTAGGAGAGTTGGTACCTATTCACATTTAGCTTAAAATATTATTTGGGGAGAAATATGATTTATCATACTGATTCTGGCTAAAATAATATGTTACTTGAATATCAGAGTTTTGAAACTGAACCTAGCTATTATATATGCATGGTCATCTTTATGAAAATGGTATAAGAGCACAATGAGATTTTTGCTGCTAAAACATCAGTTTGAAAATATTACCTGAATGATTTTGAATAACTAATGCAATTCAGGCATAGTGGTAGTTCATCAGTATGCATGTGCTTTTGTATTTCTACCTATAAATTTTTTTTTTATTTTACTGCTTCTTAATGGGTTTGGAAACTGTATGTTTTTAACTAACAAAACAGTTGCAACCCTAGGAACCTAAAAAATTAATGTACACGTGTCAATCAGACCATTTACTCTATACCCTATGGTTTTCACACAT
This sequence comes from Eschrichtius robustus, assembly GCF_028021215.1. Classification (NCBI taxonomy): domain Eukaryota; kingdom Metazoa; phylum Chordata; class Mammalia; order Artiodactyla; family Eschrichtiidae; genus Eschrichtius; species Eschrichtius robustus. Next base: position 110,490,229 of record NC_090825.1, on the reverse strand, counting down.
ACATTTTTTAATCTTAACATATTTGCCATTTTTTCTTTAAATATTTATAATTTTGAAGTGGAAAGGAAGTTATAATTTTTTAGTGCATACACTTACTTTATACCTGAACTTATACTTTCCCCCCTCAAATTTCTAAGAAATAGTATTACTGATGGGAAATCCTTTCTAGGAATTCGTTGAGAATAGGAGTTAGATTACTTTTTAAAATTATTTCTTAACAGTGTAATTCAGAATGTTCAGTATAGGTGATTGTGCCAAAGAAGCCAACAGAGTCAGGTCTACGGCCTGACTTTGGGATTGCAGTGAATCACACCACACCAAAGCGTGAATTTGGATCAGTGCTTTTGTTTACTCTTTTATTTAACTTATTTGTTTTGTGGCTTTAGTTTGCTTTGGACTTTCTTGTATTTCTATAGAAGTGAAGGGGAACGTATTTTAAACCTTTGGGAGTTTTATATGATTTTAACCCAAAGAATTAAAGCCTGTGAATGATTCATCGTCTCATGGTTCCTGAAAGAGTTTATTCAGATATATATCTCCATCATCTTTATTTTTCAGTTCTCTTTCCTTGTTAGCATGAGGGCTTAGCTTTTGGTGGAGACATTAACAGTTTATAAAAAAACTCTTCTTCTTTACACTCTTCTGTGGTCCTCTGGGAAGGAAGTTAAGAATGACAGAAAGCTTTCAGGAGAGCCTCAGACCAATTCTACGAAAAACTTGATTGTTTTTCTGAAGGAAAGTATGTTTCAAAGAAATTGTATTACCAGAAATGAATTATCTTTGATTCAGTTTCATAACCAGTTTAATAAGCTAGTTTTTCTTTTCTCTTTTTTGGTTTTTCATTTTAATTTCATGATTTTGAAATTCATTCAGTAAACTTTTATTGAACGTCTATTATATGTACATAAAACACTCTACTAGACATTATAATCAAAATAATCATTTTGAAGCTGTATTTCTAGCTGCATTATTTGGTAGTATTTCTACTTATATTTGACACTTGGAATGTTTAATCTGACTTAGGGAGATTTAAGATCCTGAGTTTGACATCATAACAAGCTATTTTAGTTCATTTAAGATATGATGATATATTGTGACAGCAACTGTAAAATGCCTGGTTAATTCATATGTAACTGTTATATAATTAGTATAGAGTTACTTCCTTTAAAAGTATACTATGAAATAAAATACTTTCAAGTAATTTTATCAAACACAATTTTAGAAAACCTCTGAAAATATATGTTAAAAACTACTTATAAATTCTGCCTGATATTTTTATCTGTACATTTTATACCTATATGGGGCTTTTATTTTTTTAATAAATTTATTTATTTATTTATTTATTTATTTATTTATTTATTTTTGGCTGCATTGTGTCTTCGTTCCTGTGCGCAGGCTTTCTCTAGTTGCGGCGAGCAGGGGCTATTCTTCTTTGTGGTGTGAGGGCTTTTTTTTTTTTAAGAATCAATTCTGTTTATTTATTTTTGGTTGTGTTGGGTCTTCGTTGCTGCACGTGGGCTTTCTCTAGTTGCGGAGAGTAGGGGCTACTCTTCATTGCGGTGCGAGGGCTTCTCATTGTGGTGGCTTCTCTTGTCACGGAGCACCGGCTCTAGGCGCGCGGGCTTCAGTAGCCGTGGCATGCGGTCTCAGTAGTTGTGGCTCGCGGGCTCTAGAGCGCAGGCTCAGTAGTTGTGGCACGCGGGCTTAGTTGCTCCGCGGCATGTGGGATCTTCCCAGCCCAGGGCACAAACCCATGTCCCCTGCATTGGCAGGCGTATTCTTAACCACTGCACCACCAGGGAAGTCCCTTTGTGGCTTTTATTTATTCATTTATTTTAATAAATTTTGTGGGGAGGTGTTTTGAGAAGCCACTTGATTTTGTACCTGGTTATCAGAAAAAAGTAACTAAATAATCATATTGCTTTTTTGACAATATGTGTTATTTGGGGACAAACAAAGATCTTTGCTTTTTTAATTTATTTAGTTTTCCTGTTTATCTTTCTCTTTTTTTTCCCTGCTAATCTCTTATGCTTCTTTTTCACTTACTTCTGTTCTTAGTTATCATTGCACAGTTGGACAACAGTTTGAATTTAGCAGTTAGTTAAAAAGATCTTCTAGGGGCATAATAAATAGAAATAAAATATATTATTCAGTTGATTTCCTTAAAATGTTGACATTTGATTTTCTCTTCATGAGGAATGTATCTTTTATATTGAAGATAATTTATGTGTCTGAAGTATTGACTCTGAAGTGACTGTTGGAATTAAATGACTCAAATAGGTAAAAAGAAAGTTTCCCCAGATAAAATGGTTGAAATGCAAGCAAAAATTGATGAGGAGAGAAAAGCACTTGAAACAAAGCTTGACATGGAAGAAGAAGAAAGAAACAAGGCTAGAGCTGAGTTAGAGAAACGGGAAAAAGACCTTCTTAAGGCTCAGTGAGTATTACTGAATTGAGATGGATTTGTGATTTAAATTTCCTGGTTTTTCTCATAGGATGTATAAGCAAGAAAATTGAATAGTAATTAAAAGCAATACTACACAGTTGTGTAGTTTGATAGAGGTGTTACATAATTATATTTCTATTTTGAAACTTTACATCCAAATCCTTGTTAAATTTGGGGAAATTTAGTAGAATAGTAGATAATTGATGGATACAGAGTGTTCTTATTTTAATTAACAGACAAGAGCATCAGTCTTTGCTAGAGAAACTATCTGCACTGGAGAAGAAGGTAATTGTTGGTGGTGTTGATTTGTTGGCAAAAGCTGAGGAACAAGAGAAACTTCTTGAAGAATCCAACATGGAACTGGAAGAAAGGAGGAAAAGAGCAGAGCAACTTCGCAGAGAACTTGAGGAAAAAGAGGTAATGTAAATTTTTGTTTTTGGTTGTTGCTTCACCTAAGGTATTTAACTTTTCTAGTGAAAAGCTTAATATCTATAATCTTAATAAAAATTTTTAAAAATAAATTTATTTATTTATTTTTAGCTGCGTTGGGTCTTCGTTGCTGCGCGTGGGCTTTCTCTAGTTGCGGAGAGCGGGGGATACTCTTTGTTGCAGTGCACAGGCTTCTCATTGCAGTGGCTTCTCTTGTTGCAGAGCACGGGCTCTAGGCACACAGGCTCAGTAGTTGTGGCATGCGGGCTTAGTTGCTCTGTGGCAGGTGGGATCTTCCCGGATCAGGGCTCGAACCCATGTCCCCTGCATTGGCAGGTGGATTCTTAACCACTGCGCCACCAGGGAAGTCCCAGGTGTGCAGGCTTAACATTGCGGTGGCCTCTCTTGTTGTGGAGCATGGGTTCTAGGCATGTGGGCTTCAGTAGTTGTGGCACGTGGGCTCAGTAGTTGTGGCTTGTGGGCTCTAGAACGCAGGCTCAGTAGTTGTGGTGCACGGGCTTAGTTCGTCTGCAGCATGTGGGATCTTCCCGGACCAGGGGTAGAACCCATGTCCCCTGCATTGGCAGGTGGATTCTTAACCACTGTGCCACGAGGGAAGTCCCTTAATAAAATTTTAAAGCATATCTGTGGATTGCTTTGAATGATAATAGTTGCTAAACATTTATGTCATTTGTTAAATAATTAAACTTGTGATTTAATGAAGAAAATTATTCTGAAGTTTATCACTTTATGTCATAGCAAGAACGCTTGGATATTGAAGAAAAGTATACCAGTTTGCAAGAAGAAGCGCAAGGAAAGACCAAGAAATTAAAGAAAGTTTGGACTATGCTGATGGCTGCGAAGTCAGAGGTTGGTCTTTTAGAAGTTACCTATTATTGTAGTTTGAATTTTTTAGAAAAGAATTTCTTTGATTAAGTATGATTAAGAATCCTAAAGGAATCATAACGTGTGCTTACAGTTTTAAAGAAATAAAATTTTTGCCTTTATTTGCAATTTTTTTTTTTTAATTTATTTTTGGTTGTGTTGGGTCTTCGTTTTTGTGCAAGGGCTTTCTCTAGTTGCGGCGAGCGGGGGCCTCTCACTATCGCTGCCTCTCTTATTGTGGAGCACAGGCTCCAGACGCGCAGGCTCAGTAGTTGTGGCTCACGGGCCCAGTTGCTCCGTGGCATGTGGGATCTTCCCAGGCAAGGGCTCGAACCCGTGTCCCCTGCATTGCCAGGCGGGTTCTCAACCACTGCACCACCAGGGAAGCCCTATTTGCAATTTTTAATTTCAGCTGTTAAGCTCAATTGTTTATTTCCAACCTTAACTAATAACATGGAGTAGACAATGATAGATAGTGTTATTCTGTCCATTGTTTTTGTGAAAGAACTGGATAAGCTCTTACAAGGTTTCCTAGACCCCTGCCCTATGTCAGATGGAATTGTTTTGTATTTAAAATCTTGTTTGTCCTTAGTATTTTCATTGATTTTCTGTTAGATGGCCGATCTCCAACAGGAACATCAGAGGGAAATTGAAGGCCTTTTGGAGAACATTCGACAACTTAGCCGGGAGCTTCGACTTCAGATGCTTATTATTGATAACTTTATACCTCAGGATTATCAGGTAAGTGGGAAGTTTTCTGTCCTAGGTATTAGGTCACTTGGCTGGGGTTAAGGACTAAAGAAATATAATTTCTAATTTAATTAATGGTAAATATTTACATTTCAGTCGCTGATGATAAAATTTTCTTGAACTAATGGCCATCACATTTCACTTCAGCTGTTAACTGTTCTTAATACATAATTCTCTGTTTGAGTAACTAAGTATCTGAATAAGAATTTCTTAGTCCTGGGAGGAAGGCCAAATTCATGTAATTCATGTAAAGGTATAGGTCCTGTTTATTCTTTCAACATTCTTTATCCTATAATTAGAATAAACAAAACTCCTGTGCTAACCTTTTCTCCTTGTTTATGGATGCTAATTCTGTGTGTGTGTGGGTGGGGGAATGGTAAAACATACATAAAATTTACCATTTTAACTATTTTTTTTTTTTACATCTTTACTGGAGTATAATTGCTTTACAATGGTGTGTTAGTTTCTGCTGTACAACAAAGTGAATCAGCTATAAGTATACATATATCCCCATATCCCCTCCCTCTTGCATCTTCCTCCCACCCTCCCTATCCCACCCCTCTAGGTGGTCACAAAGCACCCAGCTCATCTCCTTGTGCTATGCGGCTGCTTCCCACTAGCTATCTGTTTTACATTTGGTAGTGTATATATGTCCATGCCACTCTCTCACTTCGTCCCAGCTTCCCCTTCCCCCACTGTGTCCTCAAGTCTGTTCTTTACGTCTGCATCTTTATTCCTGCCCTGCCACTAGGTTCATCAGTACCGTGTTTTTAGATTCCATATATGTGCGTTAGCATACGGTATTTGTTTTTCTCTTTCTGACTTACTTCACTCTGTATGACAGAGTCTGGGTCCATCCACCTCACTACAAATTACTCAATTTCGTTCCTTTTTATGGCTGAGTAATATTCCACTGTATATATGTGCCACATCTTCTTTAACCATTCATCTCTTGATGGACATTTAGGTTGCTTCCATGTCCTGGCTATTGTAAATAGTGCTGCAGTGAACTATTTTTAAGTGTACAGTTCATTGACATTAAGTACATTCACAGTGTTGTGCAGTGATCACTACCATCCATCTCTAGAAAAATGCTAACTCTAAATACTACTATAATTTAAAAATCTCAGCCTCTATTATTCTTTTCCCCAAATTTCTATCTTTCCAGTATATTTTAGTAAACTTTAACATTGATTTTTTTCTTAACATCTTTATTAGAGTATAATTGCTTTACAATGGTTTGTTAGTTTCTGCTTTATAACAAAGTGAATCATTTATACATATACATATGTCCCCATATCTCTTCCCTCTTGCATCTCCCTCCCTCCCACCCTCCCTATCCCACCCCTCTAGGTGGTCACAAAGCACCGAGCTGATCTCCCACTGCTATGCGGCTGCTTCCCACTAGCTATCTATTTTACGTTTGGTAGTGTATGTATGTCCATGCCACTCTCTCACTTTGTCCCAGCTTACCCTTCCCCCTCCCCATATCCTCAAGTCCATTCTCTAGTAGGTCTGCATCTTTATTCCCGTCTTGCCCCTAGGTTTTTCTGACCATTTGTTTTTCGATTCCGTATATATGTGTTAGCATACGGTATTTGTTTTTCTCTTTCTGACTTACTTCACTCTGTATGACAGCCTCTAGGTCCATCCACCTCACTACAGATAACTCAGTTTCGTTCCTTTTTATGGCTGAGTAATATTCCATTGTATATATGTGCCACATCTTCTTTATCCATTCATCTGTTGATGGACACTTAGGTTGCTTCCATGTCCTGGCTATTGTAAATAGAGCTGCACTGAACATTTTGGTACATGACTCTTTTTGAATTATGGTTCTCTCAGGGTATATGCCCAGTAGTGGGATTGCTGGGTCGTATGGTAGTTCTATTTTTAGTTTTTTAAGGAACCTCCATACTGTTCTCCATAGTGGCTGTATCAATTTACATTCCCACCAACAGTGCAAGAGAGTTCCCTTTTCTCCACACCCTCTCCAGCATTTATTGTTTCTAGATTTTTTGATGATGGCCATTCTGACCGGTTTGAGATGATACCTCATTGTAGTTTTGATTTGCATTTCTCTAATGATTAATGATGTTGAGCATTCTTTCATGTGTTTGTTTGCAATCTGTATATCTTCTTTGGAGAAATGTCTATTTAGGTCTTCTGCCCATTTTTGGATTGGGTTGTTTGTTTTTCTGATATTGAGCTGCATGAGTTGCTTGTATGTTTTGGAGATTAATCCTTTGTCAGTTGCTTCATTTACAAATATTTTCCCCCATTCTGAGGGTTGTCTTTTCGTCTTGTTTATGGTTTCCTTTGCTGTGCAAAAGCTTTGAAGTTTCATTAGGTCCCATTTGTTTATTTTTTTTTACTTGTTTTTATTTCCATTTCTCTAGGAGGTGGGTCAAAAATGATCTTGCTGTGATTTATGTCATAGAGTGTTCTGCCTATGTTTTCCTCTAAGAGTTTGATGGTGTCTGGCCTTACATTTAGGTCTTTAATCCATTTTGAGTTTATTTTTGTGTATGGTGTTAGGGAGTGTTCTAATTTCGTTCTTTTACATGTAGCTGTCCAGTTTTCCCATCACCACTTATTGAAGAGGCTGTCTTTTCTCCACTGTCTATTCTTGCCTCTTTTATCAAAGATAAGGTGACCATATGTGCGTGGGTTTATCTCTGGGCTTTCTATCCTGTTCCACTGATCTATATTTCTGTTTTTGTGCCAGTAGCATACTGTCTTGATTACTGTAGCTTTGTAGTATGATCTGAAGTCAGGGAGCCTGATTCCTCCAGCTCCATTTTTCTTTCTCAAGATTGCTTTGGCTATTCGGGGTCTTTTGTGTTTCCACACAAATTGTGAAATTTTTTGTTCTAGTTCTGTGAAACATGCCAGTGGTAGTTTGATAGGGATTGCCTTGAATCTGTAGATTGCTTTGGGTAGTAGAGTCATTTTCACAATGTTGATTCTTCCAATGCAAGAACATGGTATATCTCTCCATCTATTTGTATCATCTTTAATTTCTAACATTGATTTTTTAAAATTTATTTTGAATCTATATACAGCTTTAAGAATTTTGTCTGAATATAAGCCTTAGTATTTTTTTTCCTTTGGACCTCAGCTGCACAGAATTAATATTTGGTTCACAATATACTGTCCTTGATGGTCCTTGGATGGCCTACTTTTGTTTAGTTAGTTAGTTATTTTGTAGTGAACTTGTCACCCAAAACAAAAGCTAGGACCATGGTAGTGACCTGTTTCTAACCAAATGGTTTCCCTCTCGCCTCTTCTATCCCTTTACCTCTTCAAACTCAAGGTAACCACCATCCTGAATGCCATGTTCTTTATTTCTTTGCTTTTTATTTTTATATAGTTTAATTGTATCTACATGTATTCCTTGAAAGTATATATTTTAAAATATATAAAAGGGGCATCATGCAGTATATAATGTTTTGAGACTTAAATTTTTTCACTTACTATATTAAGATTTTAGTTCCATGAATATTTTTCAGTATTTTAAATGTTATTAAATATTAAAAGTAGATCATCTCTGACTCTTTTAAAAGGAAATGATTGAAAACTATGTCCATTGGAATGAAGACATAGGGGAATGGCAACTAGTGAGTATTAACCTTCATCCTTTCATGAAATACTTACGGAATACTTCCTGTAGACTGGAGTTTTACTGGCTACAATGTGGAGAAAGGTGGTCCAGAGGATGAATCAAATGAGAAGCCATTGGGGTGGATAAGATGTTTTAATAATTATGTTATAACACACAGAATATTCTGTGTGTTATACATAGTAGAGATGGTGTAGTTTGGTGTATAGGACTGAATGACCTCTGGGGTCCCTTTCTATTCCAGCATTCAAGTCATGTTTTATGAGTGTACCATCAGTATATCTCATAGTAATTTGCCTCATTCATAGTATTAATTGCTAATTAAGATAATTCTCCTCCCCTTCTTTTTTCCTTTTTGGAGAAATGTGTTGCCTACACAGGAAATAACATGAGAAAGCAGACTCCAGTTCCTGATAAAAAGGAGAAAGACGTAAGAGTGCTTTTTTAAAAAAAAAACAAAAAAAACTACAGTTGGTTCTTTATAGGAATGTGGGTCACTAAATTGTGTTATCATCATGATATCTATTAATCAGCTCAGCTGAAAACTAGGCTACTATTTTGAGAATAGAGGCTCTAGGATGGGGTGATTATTAGGGCAGTTCTGTTCACCTTCAGTCGTGATGGCAGGCTTATCATTTCTATGACAGGAGTGGCATGTAGTTCTCTTTGGAGACTTTTCACCATCTCTCTGGGCATTGGGGATTTGGTTAGAGACTAGAATAAGTCTGTCCTTTTCAAAGCTGGTCCTAGTCTTAGGTCAACAAGAGGAAGTAGCAGCTTTAGGGAAAACAGCAACAGTTTTTCTTTACTACTAAGGAATTTATAGTGTGTCAGGGCTTCTTCACCAACACTTGGTGAATACATTTGAGATAAATGGCATTAGAAAAAGATATCTTTAGATATTTATTTGGTTTTGTCTTTGGCTTTTTTTTCCTAAGAGTTTATTTAGTATTTTAAATCTTCCCCCAAATCTGGTTTGAATTCTTCTGTAAGAATGTCTTGTGTTTATTTCCTTTACATATAGCCCTTTGAAGTGGACCTTTCCCATGTATATCTTGCCTATACCGAGGAGAGCCTACGGCAGTCCTTGATGAAATTAGAGAGGCCACGTACTTCAAAGGGGAAAGCAAGGCCAAAGACAGGGAGAAGGTAAGAACTGTCTTTGAGTCCCATGAGCCAAAGGCAATGAGATTTTCAAATTAAGTACATTTAAAGGAAATTTAGTTAACATGATAAGTATTTTGTCTGATATATTTAACTAAATATTGAAGTCCTATGTAGTTACGATTTGAGTAAATAAAATCTGGCTAAAGAATTAAGGTCTTCCAACTCTTTAGCCCTCCTGAGTAGTAGAATTTATTGTTAATTTACTTTGTTCTTTCCAAATGTATAATAAGTCATTACTATTTTAATTCCTTAATCCTTACACTAATTATTCTAGTGAGATGCTAATTAATTTGCCTCATTAGACTCCCAAGGTATTGTATTCAGCTGATTCATTTTTCTGTCATGAATACTGCCCCAAGAACCTTGATTTCCTCAGTCACCAGTTAAATAAAACTTCTCTGTCTTTCCCTCTCCTTTGACTATTGAGTAGTCTATATGTATTGTAACATAGCCCAGAGAAATGAGGATGTGAAAGCCCTGGGCTGGAGCTTATTTCTTCTCTCCCTTCCCTACATTAAGTACTGTTCAGCTTATTTAAACTGACTAACAGACTTTGGGGCTCCTGAAATGATAGGAAATAATAAGCTTATATTTTTCCCTACTTTGAGTACCTAGACTTTTGAGTTACATGTAGGGTGAAGTCTAAGTTTTAATATTTTTGTGTTACATAATCTCATAGACATAACCTAAGTTTTATAAATTTGGGGAGGAGGAATCAGTAGCATATTAAAAGTGTACAAATTTTTACATTCTTCAGCATTTAGATGTCAGACATTAAAAGCATTTCATATGCCCGCAGAAGCCATGCATGTAATATTAATGAATGAAGCAAATCAATTCAAAGAAACACCAATTCCTCTCTGTCTTTGACTTTTCCACTTTTAATGGAGGTATTTTCCTCTTAACTCTGCAGTTAGTAAGAAAAGTAACAGTGCAAGTATGATGATAAATGGTAAGACAGTTGCCCTCAGTGTGGGAGAAAAATAGGCTGTGGTGTGAGCTGGGGCAAAACGGAGTGTGTTCTGTCTGGAGTGAGTGGCCTCTTAACCCTGCTTCTAGTTAGTTTGGGGAAAGAGGGCCCATGGTTTCTGGATCTTCTTGTTTCAAAGGAGAAGCCAGAAATCAGGATTATTTACATGAGATCTCCGTCTTTAGTCACTTTTTAAAAGCTATGTGGACCTAAAACAAACAAGCAAATAATTTGATAAGGTATTTGGATACAGTTTTCAGAATGCTTATTTTAAAATATATACTTTTTCGGTTTAATCTAAAAAAAAAAAAAGAAAATGTGAGCTAACATTCGACGAGCCAAACCCAGCATCTCTGTGTACCAGAATTAGCCTGCTGTATTATGAAAACAGTAAATGGCCATAATTATAGACAAATATACACGATAAATGGTTTATTGATACTACATTACATTGCTTGACAATGTTCAATGTGATATTCCTCATTAAAAGCACATATTTCAGTGTGCTAATAAGTAAAACTGCAATAAACATGATGGATTAGTGGAACATTTCCATCATTTCCTACACAGTCATCTGTGAGTTGTTGCTTCAGATGATTTGTGACTCTGATTTTCACTGAATAAGCCGGCATCTTTAGCATACCCCAGAAGAGATAATCAGGGGGTTCAAATCTGGCAAGCATGCAGACCGCTTGGCCTGTCCACATTGTCTAGTCCAGTTTATCGTTCACTCACTCCTTCATCACTGTGGGTGGTGGAGTGGAGGGCCATGCTCTTGTGCTCACTCTAGGTGACCTTTCCCTAGCCTGAAAAGGCAGACATTAATTGATCTCATGGTCAAGCATGTCAAACCTTGGCCTGTTTCTAGACTCTATGGCTGCCTGGTATTGTCTACTACATTATGTAAAGTGTTTGCATTTCAGTCTTTTAGGAAAGCATTCATGTTTTCTTTTTCTCTTCTCCAAACAGAAAGCGTTCTGCAAAGCCTGAAACTGTAATTGACTCTTTACTTCAGTAAATGTTACAGACTTAAAGTCAGAATAAAAATTAGTGATATCCTCATGCCTGGACAAAACCTTTAATTAAAACACTGAAGACTTTTGTGTTATTTCAAATAATGGAAGCTGTAGATCATGCATTAAGACTGGAACTAATAATTTGCCTAATAACTTTTAGTCTATATATATTAAGTTAATATAACATTAAAATTGTACAACTGGTAATTGTTCAAATTGTCATATTAGTTTTCAACTTATACTGTGCAGGGAAGTTGAGAGAGCAGCTTATACTATAGAGAGTTGCAGTTTAAATGTATACATAAATCTGCTAGTGATTTACTCAACTACTGTATATTTAGATAACCAGATATTCAAAATAGAAAAAAAAATGTAAGTCCTGTTTTGCACATAGAAAGTTGCAGGTCTAATGGTCCTATGTTTTCCTGTTATATATGAATGTATGGGCTGCAAATCTAAGAAATGATTCTATCCTAACTCCCACCTGGCCTTTTAAATTATGTTCTAATTTTTATACTAACATTCATTGCATTTAAAATATGAGATGGGTGATCTTATTGATCTATAGAAAATTTTATAATTCGATAGTCAATCTTTAGAAGTATACATGTTTAAAAAACAAAAGTTGAAGATATGTTTCATCTGGACCTCTCTTGATTTTTTTTTGCCACTTTGACTTCAAGTCAAATTTTTTGTTTGTTTGTTTTGGTTTCATGTTTCTTGAAACATTGAATCTGTACCTACATATAAAGGAGTCACAGCTGCAGAAAATTAAGAAGCTAAATACTGGTCACTAATATTTGCCTCTATGGGTATTATTTTTTTAAATTCACTTTGAAACATGATTAACTGATGCTTTCCTGTGTCTGAGTTCTAAATTTTGATGAAAATTGCTCTGTTTCTCCCAACTGAGAAAGGTCTCCGTTTTCTAGAAAATACAGACAAAGCAAGAAAAATATCTTTTAATTCTTTGCCTTTAAAACACTTTGTTTTGTCTTTCTTCTTATTTTATAAAGAAAATATTCTTCCCTGAATTTCTTCCATTGACAAATCCAGTTAGACCGTACCTCTAAAATAAAAATTATTTTTATTTAATAGTAAAAAAAAAAAAGTCATAGAATTGTTTGTTCTTTTGTTGACTGCTTACAGAATTTTTATTTTTTTAAAGTTATGCTACTACAAAACCACTATATATATATATATATATATATATATATATATATATATATATTTTATGAGTTTTAAAATTATGTAATCAGCCCTGAAACACATTGGCTACAAGTTTTAAGACTTCATAAATGAGTATGTATTAAGTTAACATTATTTTAGTAAGTTTGGTTAAATTTTGGTTTATAATTACAAAGATGTATATAGAATGGGAGTGAGTGAATGTAGCGTTATTTGTGAGGTGGTGGTAAAAATGTGCCCATAAATTTAAAGTACATTCCAAAGGTGATGTACTAAATATCCTGTGTATGGTGAATATTTTCTAGGTAATAAGAATTGCAGTTAACTGGCAGCATTTTCTTTGTAACGTGTAAGATAGTTAGACATTTATAACTTTGTGGGGCATTGTTTAGGTACCATGAAGACTTGAGGTGAATTTATGTCTTGTAAAAGCTTTGTGTAAGCAGAATATCTTGGCAATTGTAGATGCATATTTAACTCTGTTAATAATAACTCTAGAGAAATCTTAATTTTACCAGTAGGAAAAAAATATGACTACTTCTTCTTTTTAAAAATGCACGTGTCTACCCTTTAACCATCCAGTCAATAGAAAAGGAATAACTTTAGAATTAAGCTTTAAAACATTATAGAAAATTTAAGCCAGTATGTTAGGGTTTTTTTCTTTTCCACACCACAGCAGTAACAAAACGAAATCTATAAAAAGTCAAAACATTGAGGGATTTTAAAAACAGGCTACTTTAGCAGTTTTTTTTTTTCTAAAGCATTTACATTAGAACTGATTATACCAGATGGGCATTAAATATTCATCTTATTTAATACGAAGATTAGATATTGGAGCCAGGCCTGAGTATCCATGTGAAAACATGGGAACCTGACTTCAGAGCTCTTCACTTAGCTCTAATCATAGTATTTCTATGGTTTCTTCACAGTTACTTTGTGTCGTTGTCCACAAATGAAATATTTTGTAACTTCGGTGTTCATTTCATGAAAGTCTATAGATGAACAAACTTGCTCATTATTTGATATAAGAAGCAGATTTAAAATGAGTGTCACATATAAGTAGGTTATTGAATGGCTATTTTTCTCTTTAATTTAAAAAAGTAATATTTATTAAAAGGAGCCTTGGTAGAATGTTGTTTGTGGTATGTTCTTTAGTAAACCTTGCAATTACATGTAGTAATAAGGATATTAAAATATAATAGTATTCCCCATTTTTGTCTAGATTCTTGTGAAGTATAAGAGTAATCAAGGTGGGGGTTCTACATCTATGTGTTCGTCCCACAAGTAGAATCCATTTGACATGCTGTGGCATCTACTTTCTGGGAAAAGGGGACTTTTTTTTGCTGCAAGAAATTTAAGGTTACTTTGGGGGAGAGGGTGGTGCTACTTCAACTGTAACATGTTTTTAAAATTATGATTATAGGTTTAGGTTGTTTTGTTTTGTTTCTTTCTAGTCTTTTAAAAATATTTTTTCCCTTAACTCTTATCTTAAGGAAAGTCCCTCCCTTTCCTACAGGGCTGTGAATTAAAGAACGGGTAGAGTTTACATTTAAGTATGCCAGTGTCTGCCCAGTTTCTTAATGTATGCATTTGTTTTCCTTTTTAGTTATTCTTTGATCTAAAATGCTAGAAGAAAACATAGATCTTCCTAGTGCCTTTGAACTTATACTGTAGTCTAATTTAAATGATTAATAACTTCAATAACATTACTACAATACTGTATACTGGCCAAAATTACAAATCATATGATGAGTTTGTCGTATTAATTTCAAAAGCCAACTTTCATTGTATTTTATGTATATATTGTATTTGTTCAAGTTGTATATATTGATATTGTATGTATACATACAGCATGGTTAAATAAGAAATAAAAATCTTTACCTAGTGCCTGTAATAGTGGTCTGCTTCTTTACTGAGCTATTTTTGTGTTTATGTCCATCCTGATCTTAATAGGCAGGTTCTTTGTGCTTGGCTCTCAGTTTCATGAGGTTAAGAGAGACCTGTGTAATTTCACACCAGAAACTCTTAACGTTGTGGATCTTTTTTTTTTTTTTATTTTTTTTATTTATTTATTTTTGGCTGTGTTGGGTCTTCGTTTCTGTGCGAGGGCTTTCTCCACTTGCGGCGAGCGGGGGCCACTCTTCATCGCGGTGCGCGGGCCTCTCACTATCGCAGCCTCTCTTGTTGCGGAGTACAGGCTCCAGACGCGCAGGCTCAGTAGTTGTGGCTCACGGGCCCAGTTGCTCCACGGCATGTGGGATCTTCCCAGACCAGGGCTCGAACCCGTGTCCCCTGCATTGGCAGGCAGATTCTTAACCACTGCACCACCAGGGAAGCCCCCAATGTTGTGGATCTTTAAACAGAAATCATCATGATACAGAAACCTGGGAGAGATGTTTTTTAAAATGCCCGTTCTCATTGATAAAATTTATTTTCACCAAAAATATTTTAATCCAAGTTTTGTTATCCTTGTCATTAGGTGTTTGAGAACAGAAACCTAAAGAAGTCTGTATGGAAAATGTATCTCACTGAAAGGTAAAAAGAGACGTTTCTTATTGGTAACGATATCATGATCTCTTTCAAAAACTTTTAATGAGCTTAAAATATCTCCAAAACAATAACATTGCTTGGATTATTGTTAATCATGTGTTCTTTGGACAAACATTTATTGATTACCAGGCACTGTGCTAGGCAGCCTCAAGAAGTTCACAGAGGACATTGAGAAGTTTTGATCTGTCAGCAAGTTTCAAAGGATTTCAGTGTGCTTTTTGTGTAGAGAGGAGACGCTTCTGGCCATTTCAGGTCTTGCTCTCTTCCTCTTCCCAACTGCTAGCTGGTGTAAAACTCCTACACATGTTTGTAGAATATGGAAATAAAATTAGAGGCCTGCCATAGTGTAAGCAAGATAAGCAATAGTGCACCTTCCCACCCGCTGCCCCTCCTCCCCAGTTGAGTTCTGGAGCTGTACTATCACCAAGCGACACCACTAAGGTGCACCCTCAGGGAACCTATTACTGCCTGTTTGTCAGGATGCTGCTGAGAGGTCGTTGTCCATCCCGCCTTCTTATGAAGACCCTCAAGAATCTCTTTTTAAAACCAAATACAAAAAACCACAAAATAAAAACCCCAAGTACCAGCCTAAGGTACCACGGTTAGTATGTGCCTGCAGGAACTGTTCACACGATTCTGAAGCTGCAGCCTAAACTTAAGGCAAGCTTGGAGGAGCCTTCTAAGCACATGTTATAACATTATCTGAATGTCTCATTCTTAAGCTTTTTCATTTGCAAAGCAAATGAAGTATTCAGTCCTCCTTCAGAAGTTGAACAAATGTGTGGGAAAATGATTATGAAGAGGCTACTTCAAAAAGAACCTGTTTCCTCTCAGCATTTATCTTGGGCTTCCTGTGACCCAGTCTTCAAGTTACTTTTATCAACGTTATCAGAACATCACTTTGTCTTACCCAAACACGTTTATGGCTCTGACTAAAGAATATGACAGATCAGACATTCTTCTACACCTGCTCCCCTCCCCTACCCCTTTTGAGAGGGCTGGGGAAATTTTAGTTTTTAATCAAAGACTTTATTTCTCCAGTTTTACAAAGGAATTTAACTGGGACTTTACAACTGAATAAAATATTTCTCAGAGTTGATACCAATCTTCACAAGAGGATATTGCCTAACCCAACCTACCAGAGTCATTACAGAAATATTATGTTTGCCTTGATTTCTACTCCATCATGAGTTATGCCACTCAGTCACCAGGTGTCTTCTGTACTTACTGTGGACCCATGCTGTGCTGAGTAGAAGGTCCTTGCAAAGCTCATGACCATGAAAGTGGAGAATGACAGTGCAGCATGTTGAGGGCTGTAGTGAAGGAGAGTGAATGGTGAGCTACCAGGCACAGCATTCCTCCCTAGCAGCTGACACGGTGTTAGAGACTGAACGTTGAACTAGGAAGAAGTTGACACAAAGGATGGATTAGAAGAGAAACACTAGAGAGCTGAGGAGAGAATGTCTGAGTGCTCGGGGCAAAGACAGCTAACTAGGAGGTTTTAGTACTCCACCTGGGAATGGAGCTCCAATTGAACTGATGACTTGAACCAGGAAATTGGCTCCGAGACTAGAGAAAAGTGCTTGCCTTGCCCTCAGTGGAAGGTGGTAGGAACTGCGAGGCTAACCTTGTATGCTGGGAGGCCAGGCCATGAGAAAGCTGTACCTTGCACTCTGCCCTGAAATTCCCCCTTCTCAGATGATTTGGGCACCCCGAGAAGCTGACCAAGATGACATGCAGACGAGGGTGGGAAACCTGGACAGGGCACTGGCTAATAGCAACAAGAGAGCCCCTGGGGCATTTTTATCAGAGGCCGGCATTTCTAACTTGCCCAAGAATGTTTCAATGAAAGACGTTCAGCCATAGATCTGAGCAAAATGTTTTTTTCTTTCATTCGTTTATTCAATAAGTATTTATTACCTACAAATACCAGTTAAGAGATAGAATATATTCATAGGTAAAAGGTGGAAGTAGCTGATAGCAGGGAGGGAGGGGATCAGCCTTTGCTCTCAGTGTCACACATTCCATGCACAGATAAGAGACACGTCCCATGAAGTAGGTATGGGCTGTAACTAAGTTTCCTAAGTGAATGTGCTTAAGCGACAAGCATCTCAACTTTCACTTAATCCTGAAGTTTCTTCACTCATTCTTCTTATGTATGTCCTCCTTGATTCATGTTCTCTCACTCCCTTGGTAAACTCCAGGGCTTACTGTTGGGTATTTCCGTCCGTGGCAGACCTGCCTGGAGCCTGCATATGTCCCTTCTATGGCCTGCTCTAAATCTTTCTTCCGACTGCCTTTCCTTTTACCATTCTGGCCTCATACACAAACTATAACCCACAAGTCATATCCTGTGGCAGACTACAGCTCACATTAGCCATTGAATGCAAATGAGTCTCAATCAAAGAAGAAAGGAAATTAAAATTTTCATTGTGGCCTTAGAAGGCTCCATGACTCTCTTAGTTACTTGTTGCCCTTGGCATGCTGGTATTTTATGTGGGCAGGGTGAAACTGGCTGTGGTCAGGGTGAGACTTTAAGCTTTTGATTTGTTCCCTTATTTTGAAAGGGTTAAAAAGATGTTGCATGTTTTGGTATAATTTTAGTACTAGTATTAATTTTTGTCATATGTGTGTGAGCAAGAATGAAAAGAGAATGCTCATTCACTGTTACTAGATCCATATTCTTGCAGAGAACATGTCTTTAAAAGGCAAATTTCAATGACTTGACACTTCTTTTTCTCCTTTAATTTTTTAAAATAACAGCTTTACTGAGATATGTCACATACTATAAAATTCATCCTTTTAAGTATATAATTCAGTGGTTTTTAGTATTTTCACAGAGTTGTACAACCATTATTGACTATCTCATATCATAACATTTTCCTTGCTCCCAAAAGAAACCCCATGTCTATTAGCAGTCATTCCCTCTTCCTTCATCCCCGCAGCCCCTAGCAACCAATATTCTACTTTTTGCCTCTATGGATTTGCCTCTTCTGGGCATTTCATATAAATAGAATCATACCGTATGTGACTTTTGTGTCTGGCTTCCTTGATTTAGCATAGTGTTCCCAAGGTTCATCCATACTGTAGCATGTGTCGGTACCTTTCTTTTTATTGCCAAATAATATTTCATTGTATGGCTATACCACGTTTTGTTTATCCATTTATCAGTTGATTGACATCTGGGTTGTCTCTACTTTTTTGCTATAAGTGAATAATGCTGCTATGAACATTTGTATAGAGGTTTTTGTGTGGACATATGTTTTCAGTTCTCTTGGTGTAGATACCTAGGATTAGAATTACTGGATCATATAGTAACTATGTTTAATCTTTTGAGGAACTACCCCACTGTTTTCCAAAATGGCTACCATTTTCCAATCGTACCAGCAATGTATGACAGTTCTAGTTTTTCCACATCTTCACCAACATTTGTTATTGTCTGTCTTTTTAATTTTAGTACTTTAACTTTTAAAAACATTTTATCACTTATGCACATGGTCACACACACAGACTTTAAATAGAAAGCCAAAAATCTCCTGCCCTGCTTTCACTGTTTCTTATCCCAAGTCCCATTCCCAACAGTCCACCCTCCCTTTTTTGTTTTTAGTTTTTCTGGTGGTTACCATTATAATTCCAAAGATTTCTTGATTTACTTACTATTGGTTTTACTTTATTGGTTTTTTCACTTTTTATTATAAAAACTTTCAAACACGTGTAAAAGCAGAGTAGTGTAATCAACCGTCATGTACCCATCCCCAACTACAACATTCATCAGTTACTGACCACCTTGCCAACTATTTTTTTAATCAACTTTAGATATTTTGTATTGATTTCCCCATTGAAAAGTGAGAGTTTACCTTATTTATACTGCCCCTTCCAAATTTTTTATAGTAAGTTATTTTTAGATCTTCTGTCACGTTTCCAAGTTTGAATAAATACTTAAGTCTCTTGTTCTTATTCCATCAACCTTAGACAGTGTTGGTGCCCCCCCTCTCTTTCTTTCCTTTTGCTTTTACCTCTCAATCATTTTGAGCTATTCCTTTTCTGTTGTCAGTTTGATAGAATTTAGTCTGTTCTGTAACCATAATTAAGTCTTCCATGCTTTGTCTATTGGTTGGTTCGAAGGCTTGAGAATCAAAAGAATTTACATTATTAGGACATTAAATATTGTTCACTGCAGTGCCAGATAGTGTGCTAGAATTATTTCCCCACCGTGGACTCAATATAGCAACCCTTGTGCCAATGGGAAAAGAATGTTCTAAGCATTCAGTTGACACTTTTTAAATTCAGAATTACTTGATAGTCAGTGGGACTTATGGACCCACTCTGCAAGCTCTTTTAATTATCATTTACATCTTGTGTGGCCTTGTATTCCTTAATCATTTCATGCATTATGTCCCCAATGAGAGAGGGAACTCCTTGAGAGGGAAGTGGTCTTTCCTTTTTAATTCCCACACCCATTTTAGTCTCTCAGTAAATTAAGTTGGTTTCCCCAAAAGTTGGCAAGTAAATATAGTCTATGCCATTAAAATGACATCATGCTGTCAGATTCTGCAAATACTTTATTTTATGATGAGTTATAAATATATAAATATTTTTAAAATAAGGCTATTAAAAATTCATAAATTAAAATATTCAGCTTCAACACTTTGAGTATTTCTCCTTCATAATCGTCTTTAGCCTTTCCAAGAAGTCTTTCAACGTACTCTTCTTGGCTTCATTCACAGAACAAGTCTACAAAAGAAACATTTCATTAGTTTGCATTGCTAAGTATTTGAGTCTTGCTCATGCCTGTCTACCTGGGTCAAGCCTATGCTGCCACTTGCCACCTGAACAATGATCCAACCAGGCCCTCCAGTCTGGCTTGACTCTGCCACTAGGCCAACAGGGTTTGCCTGTTTTCGGTGCATGCTACTTACACTCCTAGAAATGGCCACTGTACCATCACTAACTGTCTGCCTTCAGGGTGTGGCCATCCCTGGAGAGGTGTGTCACAGCTAGGTTCTGCTCAGGGGCGTAACATGAAGGTGGAGGCTCAGACCTGCCTGCTGCCATCTTGAGCCCGTGGCCATCTGGACTGCTGAGAGAGAGATTCAGTCCATTTGCCCCCCTGCCCATTAACCAGAAACATCATAGCTTGGCAGCCCTTCAGGTGGAAAGGATTCCTGGTACCTACCACCAGGCCACTGCTTCAGTTTGAATCTCAGCTCTACCAAATTATTAATTGCATTGCTTAAGACAAACTACTTCGTTTATAAAAACTTCAGTTTCCTCCTTTGTAAAAGGGGAACAATAGTGCCTACTTCCTAAGATAATTAAGAGGCTCAAAAGAGACAATGAGTGTAGTGTCATCTCCCTGTTCTATTACCTTGTAAATAAGGCAGCAGGGAGGGGATGAATGTCCCCAATTCCTCTACTTGGCATTAGATAACATCTACTCTTGGCTCTGCCTCTTTCCTACCATCAGTTCTCCCCTCTTACTGGATCATTCCCACTGGTATACTGACATGCTCCATATAGACCTCACCTTAAAAGAACTTCCTTCACGCCATACCTGCCCTTCAGCTATTGTACTATTTCTCTGTGACGTTATAGGAAAGCACCTCGAAGGAGTTTTTATACTCAGTGCCCCTTTCTTTTCACTCCTCCCCACCCCCATTCTCTATGGAATCCACTCTAGTCAGGCTTTCATTCCCGAATCTCCATTTATATCAGCATCACCGGTAACCTCCCTCATGACAAATCCAGTGGCCATTCTCAGTGTTCATCGTTCTTGACCTTTTAGTACATTTGACACAGTTGATCACTCCCTTCTTCTTAAAAGAATTTCTTCACTTGCCTTCTGGGGTGCCACGCATTCTTTGACTTCTCCTACTTCACTGGCTACTTCTCAGTCTCTTGCTGGACCCTCCTCTTCCTGACCTCTATATGTTAGAGTGCCTCTGGGCTCAGTCCTTGGATTTTGTTCTTTCTCTATGTGACTTTATTTTTTTTAAAAAAGCCTCCCTGCTTCTTTTTTTTTTTTTTAATTTATTTATATATTTTTGGCTGCATTGGGGCTGCGTTGGTTCTTCGTTGCTACATGTGGGCTTTCTCTGGTTGCGGTGAGCAGGGGCTACTCTTCCTCGCGGTGCGCGGGCTTCTCATTGCCGTGTCTTCTCTCGTTGCGGAGCACGGGCTCTAGGCGTGTGGACTTTAGTAGTTGTGGCTCGCGGGCTCTAGAGTGCAGGCTCAGTAGTCGTGGCACACAGGCCTAGTTGCTCAGTGGCATGTGGGATCTTCCCGGACCAGGGCTCGAACCCATGTCCCCTGCATTGGCAGGCGGATTCCCAACCACTGCGCCACCAGGGAAGTCCAGGCCTGTGGCTTTAAACAACATCTTTCTAAGAACTCTTCACTTAATATCGCAAGTTCTGACATCTCCCTTAAGCTTCAGACTTTTTCAACAAGCTTATCAACATCTTCACGTGACTATTCAGTAGGTACCTCAGACTTACTATGTATAAAATTCAACTCCTGACCTTAAGCTCAGCCTCCAGCCCTGATCACCCCCAGTCTTCCATATCTGTTAACAGCACCAACCATTTCCCAAGGGGCCCAGGCTAGGAACCAGGAGGCCACCTTTTACTGTTTCCCTCACCCCCACAATAGATGTGTCAGCAAGTTCTTCTGGCTCTATTTGTGGTTACATCCCAAATCTAACGATGTCTGCCACTTCCACCCTGTCACACCCACCATCATCTCCAGGCTGGAATACTGTGGTAGCCTCTCAGCAGGCCATCTTGCTTCTATGCTTACCCCTACTCAGTCTATTTACTGCACAGTAGCCAGAATGGTCATTTTAAAAATTACATAAATCAGATCGTGGTCTCTGCCTTGCTTAAAACCCTGTGGGAGTTTCCCACCATGCTTGGGGCAGAATCCATAGGCCCTGTGTGATCTCCTATTAAAATCCTCCTCCCTCACTCTGATCCAGGCCCTCCTGTTGATCTTTGAACACATGAAGCTCATTTCTACCTTAGGGCCTTTGCACAGCTGTTCCCTCTGCCTGGAATGTTCCTTCCAAATTAGTAACATGGCCGGCTCTGTCACTTAATTCAAATATCCGCTCAGATGATGTCACCAACTACTAAGTCAGCCCTCTCCCTCATGACCCCTGTATGTTCTTTATATGTTCTGTATTTTTCTTCATGGCACTTACCACTACTGGAATCATATGCTTGTTTGCTTTTCTCACTCACCCATTACAACATTCTGTAAGAGCAAGAACTGTATCCCCAGTGCCTAGAACAGCACCTGTAAGCAACACTCACAGAGCCTCAACAAATATTTGTCGAATGAATGAATGGGTTGATTAACCAAGTGTACTACTATTCATAAGGAGAAATATCTTAGAAGTAAGGCTGCCATCCATTGGAAGGCAAGCTGTTGGCATAATGCAGCTTACCATGTTTGCCATGCTACTGAGGTTCCTGTGAAGTCCATTCAGGGGTTTGTTCAAGCACTTGTGGTATCCGTAGATATGCCGAAGCACAGTCGCGGCCCTGCAGAAAGTTTCCTTCTCAGTTGTGTTCTAGAAAGAGAAATTCCACAGATAGCCACTACTAGCTCGATTTTGAACATTGGAGAGAGATGTTTCCTTCTGATTTCTTCTTTCCAGAAGGACAAGTGGAAAAGGTGAATGTGCTCAACTGTGAATCAGGTATTCAAGTATTCCTGCCATGTGAATGGAGGCTGCCCATCACAGTAAACAACCTCTTCCAGTTACTTGCAAATGCAGCAGCCTTTTCCTGAAACCTCCCAATTTCTTTTCCCTTGGAGGGTTTTGCTGAAGGGGTACCTGAATCAAGTCACTCAACTAAGTAAATGGGAGAGTGGGGATTTGCATGCGGGGCCATCTGTCTACAACCCATGTCTGTTTCTTTACCCCATGCAAGCTCTTCTTTCTGTGGATGCAGTTGTATGTACATCAGCTCGTAATCAGAGTCTGCTCTCTCTTATTCCTGTAATTTATAGTTTTTGAATCCAGGTTCCCTGGAAATTCCACATGTTTGTTGAATAAATGAATGCCCATCCTTTGGCCTGGACAGTGCCACTTTGGCCAGCACTCTCCATTTAACCCTCCCCCTGGGAAGTAGCAGTGTGAGGAGATAAGACATGTCCCCACACAGCTAGAGGTGAGTGCCAGGATCAGAGCTAGGTGCCCCAGGAGTCTGGCCTGGGGAGATGAGGGGCAGCTTCTCAGAAAGGGTGCTGGGCCTTGGACAGAGTTTATGTTAGGGGCTTCTAGGCTCGAATGTGCAGGGTCAGAACCTCCTTGGAATACTGGCAGCCCTGGTGTGAGTCTGGCCACATGGCTCTTCCTGGGGACCTTTGAGCCTCAGAAGAGGGCTGGTACAAGTGGGAAACCAGCTCTTTTTGAGGACCTGGGAGAGGGAATGTGTCTTGGCCTGGTCAGGCCTGGTGTGTCCTATCTTTCTCCACTGAAGAACAAAGGCCCGGAGCCTGGAGGGTGTCTTAGCTTGAGCCCAATCCAGCTCAGATAAACCTGTCTCCAGCCTCTGCCAGGACCTGCTCTTGTTCCTTGCCACTCAAAATGTGGCCCATGAAGCAGCAGCGTGGGCGTCACCTGGGAACTTGTTAGAAATGCAGAATCTCAGACCTCCCTCTGGACCCACTGAGTCACAATGTGCATTAACAGGATCTCCAGGGGATTTATATGAAAAGCACTGTCCAAGCAGCTTTTTAGGTTCTTCCATATTTTTTCTGATTACCAAACTTTTTACTATAAAAGTAATATACATTCAACAAAAGTGAATTCACTCATTATCCCATTAGCCAGAGAGAACTACTGTTAAGATTTTGGTAAATATCTCTCCAGATTTTTTTAATATATATATATATATATATATATATATTTTTTTTTTTGCAATAGGGACCAACTACTGATACTCTTTTATAACCTTTTTACACTTAGCATATAGTACTAGCAATTTCTTAAATCATTCAGTAATGTTTAAGAACGTGATTGAGAGCTGTGTACGAACCTAGGGCATATTTGTGCCATAGTTGATCAATCCCCTATCACTGCAGTTTTTTGCTTCTGTAAATTAAGTGGCAGCAATTCATCTGTATAAATCTTTGCGTTCATCTCTTATTTCTTTAGGCTAAATTCTAGGAGTGCAGTTCATATTTTAGGGTTTTTCCAGGAAGATCTTGACCCAGACCGAGGCGCCAGAATCCTAGACTACGAAAGCTTCTCCTTTCCGCTCTGGAGCTTGATGGCCCGTGGGCAGGGCCTTTGGAAGGACATGTATGTACTTAATGAAGTACATGTCCTTCCAAAGGGCATATACTCTGGCTGGAAATTTAAGAGCAGCACCAGTATCTCTGGGCTCTGGGAGTCAAGAAACTTCCCATAAATCACCATACCTCTGGGGGGCTTTGTGGGTGAGCAGAGGTGGCGAGGCCAAGGAGAAGGCAGACACTAGCTGAGTATGCAGATGGAGGCAGACGCCTGTGTTGCTGGAGAGAGAACAATGAGGTTCAAGAATGCCAAAAGGAGAAGAGATCCTTTGCTTATTTTTCCATCAAAATCTGATGAGCCTTTTCTAAAACGTTGGCTAGGAGCTTAGAAATTATACTGTCTCAGTTTTGAGTATGTAGCCATTTAAGGTAGGAAAACACCCTCTAAAGATATTTTTCAGGGACTTCCCTGGCGGTCCAGCGGTTAAGACTTCGCCTTCCAGTGCAGGGGGTTGCGGGTTCGATCCGTGGTCGGGGAGCTAAGATCCCACATGCCTTGCAGCCAAAGAACCAAAACATAAAACAGAAGCAATATTGTAACAAATTCAATAAAGACTTTAAAAATGGTCCACGTGAAAAAATCTTTAAAAATAACTAAAAAGATATTTTTCAAAAGACTTTCTAAAGGTGATTAGGATAAGTATAGAAAAGAGTTTGAATCAAATGGAAAACTTGTAAAAGAAGGAATTCTAAAGGCAGTTTTAGTTAAAGGCCTTAATGTTTTAGTTCCATTGGCATTGCGGCAACAGGATGACACTCTGACCGCCCACTTTTTTGACAGCTTGTCCAGCTTTCGCTGCCTGAATGTGCCTTGCTTAGCTCAGAGAGCACACTTTGAGGAGCCACACGGACTCTGCAGTTCAGAACTGCTCAGGAAAGAGGCTCAAAAGGGAGGCCTGGTCTCCTGCCAGATAGAAGCCCACCCCTCATGGGAATACAGCAGTGGTGGCACACCACTTGGGAGACTTCTTCTGTGCAGGGATTCTACTAGAGTTCTAACTTGGGTCTTGACTAGCTTCACTTAAGGACATACAGATCCATCCTGTATGTATTGTATTCATTATCTCCACTTATGCCCAAATTTAGTCAGCGAATGTGATATATGAAAAAATCCTCTACTTTCACTTTTAAAAAAAAGATTTGAGGGTTGGCATAGAGCTCTCTGAAAAATTATGGACTTTTGCTCCCTTTGGTAGTAGGAAATACTTCCAACTAATGGTCCACCCAAGAAGTCTTTCCTAGGCCAGCCAGCTTGCTTGCTTTCCACCTTGCTCTTCCTCAGACCACCTAACTTCAGAGACACTCGGGAGGCATTGCATGTGGAACCCAGGATTTAGATCAGCACATTCTTCCAGCATTTGCCAAGAGCAGGATGCCACCCAATTTGGGCATAATGGAACTCTTGATCCCCAAAAGCACTAAAATGAATATGCTGGATTTTGGAAAGATGTTCTTCTTGAGAACACAAAGAAGTAACTTTTCCTCCCACATAGCACCTTTGTGGGTGTTGAAAATAACAACCTTTCTTTGTTCTGAAGTATCTTAATAGATAAGTAAGCAGTGCTGAGTCTTTGAGGAAAAGAGAAGAATGGAAAAATGAGATTGTTAATCCAGGAGGAATAGAAGCAGTTCGGGAGAAGGCGTGAGATAGGTAAGAGTGAAGGAAGGCAGCGGGGACTGGCCTGCACCTTGGCGGGGGTGAGGGCTGGCTGGGTCTTCTAGAGCAGCCCAGGGTGGGGTTGCACTGGGCTCGCAGTCATGGAGGGTTTGATCATTTCCTACCGCTGGCCCCTTTCTTAGAATGATTGCTTCTCTACAACCAGTTTTTGCCTTTAATCAAGAGTTATATCATACAATAACATTTTCCACTAACTCGAGAGTTGGATTCCAACCAACTTTCAAAATTGCTTTCAAATCTTCAGATGTAGAAACTGAGGCACAAAGAGGTGTGGAGACTTGCCAAAGGCCACATAGTTAGTTAATGGCAGAACTGGGGCTAAAGCCACAGACTGTCTCACTTCCAAACCCTCGGCACTTCTGCTGGGGCCCTGCCCTTGGCTTTGGTAGCACCCTCCCAGCAGTGCAGCCAACCTCTGGAGAGCCCAGAGCACAGCTCAGTGGACTCTTGGCTATTTTATTTCTATATATATACAATATTAATATATGAGATATATAAAGTATTAATACATTATATATATATATAATATATAAATTTATATATATATATATAAAATCTCCAAGTCCTTCCAACCTGCTGATGGACAGATACAGTCTGATACGGGATGAGATTCTGAAGGATAAAATTATGTAATATGTATTATATAATATTATATATTATCTGTTTATATTATATACTATTATATAATTATATTACAGTATTATATATCATTGTATATCAGACTCCTGGAATAATCTTTAATGAAGTGAGATAGTCCAGATAAAGGCCTGAAGACCAGCTTTGCTCACGAGCAGGACAGGCCTGCCCTGTGGCCTGGGTGCTGGGGTGTGGCCCTGCCCAACCCATAGGGCTTCACTCCTGGCCACGTTACCCTGTAGTACATGTGGAAAGCAGGTGGTTAGGAGACCACTGGTAAATTGAAGCTTTGGGTTTTTCATTCTCAGTTGTGTGTTTCCATGAAAACAGGAACTGATGTGCAGAAAGCTATTGATATGGCTGTAGTCATGTGTTTGTCAGAGAAAAATGCACTATCAGCTGTCAAATCTATCTCCTCCCACTGCAGATCGGGGGGCGGGGGTGAGATGCAGCAGGAGGAGGAAAGGTGAGATGCTCTGGCAGGAGCAGCCGGAGGCAGGGATATGTTGGCCCCTGTCCAGCAGGACGGTTCTGGACAGGCCAGAGGGGAGTTGGCAGGACAGAGCAAGCTGAGGGTCTCTGGACAGCCATGCCCGGAGCCGGTGGGCTGTTAGGTGACCAGGCTGCGGAAGAGGAGGGGCTCTGGCGATACCTTTTCTGTTGCCATAGGAAGTCTCTTAGACAAAATGAAAGCTCTCTCAACCTGTAATCTCAATATCTGTTTTTGTGCGAGTATTTGGTTTTTCAGAAATGTATGGGCCAGAAAAATTCTCTCCTTCAACAGCATTTATTGAGTGCCTCCTATATTCCAGGTACTCGACCTGGGTTGGGTAAAATCCTAAAGAGCTTTTCCTGGACTGGGATCTGAGTTATGACTACAAAACCCAAGCTTTCTATTACACATCTTCTAAATCAAGTGAAACCAGAAACACCAAAATGTATTTGAGAGTAAAGATCAGAATTCTCAGTCTTTGAAAACGTTTCACCCATTATAGTTAATTTGGGCCTGTTCCCTTTATGTTAAAAAAAATTTCTTGTTCGAACACTTGTGGATGGCTCTCCTCACCAAGTCACCCATCTGCCAA
This sequence comes from Eschrichtius robustus, assembly GCF_028021215.1. Lineage (NCBI taxonomy): Eukaryota > Metazoa > Chordata > Mammalia > Artiodactyla > Eschrichtiidae > Eschrichtius > Eschrichtius robustus. The sequence continues at coordinate 110,462,501 of NC_090825.1, read as the reverse complement.
AGCAGACCCGGGACAGCTCTTACCTTTGGGGCGGCAAAGACGTCTGCTACAGGCAGCTCCATGCACGAGTTCTTGGCCCAAGCAGGAACGAGAGAGCAAGAGACAAGAGTTACCTCCAACTGCACAGGGTAAGCCTTGCTGAGCAGCTCTGACTCCCTCAAACCGAGAAAACTTCCTGTGGTCCCTCGGGGAAAAAAAGTGCCAGGAGAAAAGTCTCCACACTGCTCCCCATCCTATCACCAACCACCAACTACCAACTCTCTAGAAGCTGTTATGTTCTTTTCACAGTCTAAGAAATATGCACAGCATCACCAGAACATCTGGAGAGATGGTGCCAGATAGCTTACTCACCTTTCTTGCTGTGAGGATGTTCAGCGTTTTGATGATCTCTTGTAAGGTAATATCGCACTTGTGTCCATGGACGAAGTTGCTGGTACATGCCAGTAAGCAGACTAGCATTGGGATCAGTTGGGAGGTGAGACCCATTAATAGATCTCTATTTGCACTGACAGCGAGAGACAATCAGTTTACCGGGAGAAGCTAACAATGCAATTCTGACAAAGATATCTCTATATATAGATTTAAAATTGCTGAAACTGAGGGAAAATAAGTTTACATTGGAAATTTTCATTACACCAGGTTGTCAGTCATGTGAGACCAATCAGCGCCTCTCTTCCAGGAGAAAAAATGCCTCACAAAAACAGGTAAAATGTTCCTGTGAAATCAGACCAGTAGGAAAATGAAACCTTTTTTTTAAAATTAACTACAAAGTATCAGCATAGGAAATTACACCATAATTTGCTCTTTAGGTTAGTCTTATCAGCTTGGGGTTGCTGCTGGCTTTTTGCTTTGCATAGAAGGAAGAGGCCACAGGTGTCCGAATTTGTTTTAGTGCAGCCCTCCTGGGGAAAGATAGAGTAATATTAAGAAAGTTTGACTTGATTAGTATTTCAACCTGGCTTCTTCCAAGTACGGGTGGCATCTGGGAAACTCTCCTTTTGTGGAAAAGCTGATCTGGGGTTCTTTCTCTGGGTAGAAGGAAAGTAATAGGCACAGATTCTCTCCTGTCCTAGCACTCAGGCATGCCGTTCTTCCAAATTTAGGATTTTGGCCAAGGACTTGTAATATGAGGTGGGGCTTAGTTAGGGTCACATCAGGTCCATAGGTCTTTACCAATAAGGAGGCTCTAGGCAAAGTATGCCTATCCGGAGTTTTCAGGAATGACCACTTTGAGGGACTTCCCCTGGTGGTCCAGTGGTTAAGACTCAGCACTTCCACTGCAGGGGGCGAGGGTTCGATCCCTGGTCAGGGAACTATGATCCCATGTGCCATGTGGCAAAAAAATAAAAATAAAAAATAAAAGATAAAAGAGTAATTAAAAAAAAAAAAGGAATGACCACTTTGAAAATGGAATTTAATTTAAATACAACCTCAGCTAATTAGGGAAAAAGAGCCATAATTTCTCAGATTTACCAATCAGTTGTCCTGACCAAGGTGCCACCACTTGCCCCGGTGCTTCAGTCTAATTTCTATGGACCTGGTGAGGCGCTGCACGCCCCCATTGTTCACTCAGATGCCTGCGCCCCAGCACGCGACTGCTTATTCCTCCCTGAGCCTTTCCTTCTCTTTCCTCTCCACTTCCCTTCTCTTGGTTTCTGACCTTCCTCTCCCTACTGATTTCCTCTGGAAGGTCACACAGAAAAGGTGACTGCTTAGGTCGTTCCTACGTTTTGGCTCTTATTGCAGTGATTTGTACTCCGTGAAAGAAAGGATCTGGATAGTTGTATCAAAAAGGTCCTTGGACCATATTTAGGATCCTTCCACTGGGACTGTGCAGGGGATTTGCCGGACTCAGTGCAGTGACTTCTGACACCAACTGTGTGGAGTTGGGCCAAACCTCCCAGGTTAAGGGCACAGCCTCCACAAGACTGCCCTCACTTCATACACTGGCTGAAAATTTGGGAGTCCCCAGTCCACCTTCACTTCTGTCCAACTGGCTACCAGTTTGAGTTCCCACTATCCTCTCAGGTTCAATAATTTGCTAGAATGACTCACGGAACTCAGGGGAGCATTATACCTAAGGTTATAGTTTTATTACAGCAAAAGGATACAAACCAGACCCAGCCAAAAGAAGAGACACAGAGGGTGAGGTCTAGGAGGGCCCCAGACATGAAGCCTCCTCTGTCTTCTCTCCCTGGAGTCACAAGCGTGTCGCTTCCGCAGCACCTTGATGTGTGACTCCACACAGAGCATGCCAACCAGGGCAGCTCATCGGAGCTTCGGTGTCTAGTTTTACTGGGGTGTCATTCAGTAGGCATAACTGATGGAATCCTTGGCCACTTGACTGACCTCATCTTCCAGCCCCCTCCCTGGAGGTCGGGCTGATATCACAGCAGCTTAATGGTGTGACCAGTCTCCACCTTGAGTGGCCTCATTAGCATAAACTATTAGGTCCTGCCACAAATAGCAAAGATACTCCTATAACTTGGAAAATCCCAAAGATTTAGGGGCTACCTCCCAGGAACTGGTGACAAAGACCTGTCAAATTCTTTGTTCAAGGGGTTTGGAGGTTACCTCCCAAGAGCCAGGACAAAGATCAGAGACCTCTCTGGGTAAGTTAATTCTTTTTTTTTTTTAATAGCTATTTCTTTTTTCCCCCAGTTTTATTGAGATATAACTGACATACAGCACTGTATGTTTAAGGTGTACGGCATAATGATTTATCTTATATATCGTGAAATGATTACAATAAGTTCAGTTAACATCCATCATCTCATATAGGTACAATAAGAAAAAAAAAGAAAAAAATGTTTTTCCTTGTGATGAGAACTCTTAGGATTTACTCTCTCAACAACTTTAAAATACACCACACTGCAGTGTTAACTACAGTCACCATGCTGTATGTTACATCCCCAGTTCTTATTTACAACTGGAAGTTTGTACCTTTTGACTGCCTTCATCCAGTTGCCCCTCCTTCCACCCCCCCACCTTTGGTAACTGCAAATCTGATCCCTTTTTCTATGAGTTTTGTTTTTTTAGATTCATATGTGAGATTATACGGTATTCGTCTATCTGAGTTTTCACTTCAGGTTCTACGTTGTCACAAATAGCAGGATTCCCTTTTTTATGGCTGAATAATATTCCATTGTACACATATACCACAACTTTTTTATCCATTTATCCATGATGGACACTTAGGATGTTTCCATATCTTGGCTATTGTAAATAATGCTGCTATGAACATGGGAGTGCAGATATCTCTTTGAGTTAGTGGTTTTCTTTCCTTTGGGTATATTCCTGGAAGTGAAATTGCTGGTTTGTATGGTAGTTGTATCGTTTAATTTTTTGAGGAAGCTCCATAACTGTTTTCCACAGTGGCTGCACCAATTTCCATTCCCACAAACAGTGCACGAGGGTGCCCTTTTCTCCACATCCTTGCCAACATTCTTGTCTTTTTTTTTTTTTTTAAACTTTTTAATTTATTATTTATTTATTATTTTTATTTTTGGCTGTGTTGGGTCTTCGTTTCTGTGCGAGGGCTTTCTCCAGTTGCGGCGAGTGGGGGCCACTCTTCATCGCGGTGCGTGGGCCTCTCACTATCGCGGCCTCTCTTGTTGCGGAGCAGAGGCTCCAGACGCTCAGGCTCAGTAGTTGTGGCTCACGGGCCCAGTTGCTCCGCGGCATGTGGGATCTTCCCAGACCAGGGCTCGAACCCGCGTCCCCTGCATTGGCAGGCAGATTCTCAACCACTGCGCCACCAGGGAAGCCCCATTCTTGTCTTTTTGATGATAGTTATGCTAACAGGTGTGATGTGATATCTCATTGTGGTTTTGATTTCCATTTCCCTGATGATTAGTGATGTTGAGTACTTTTTCATGCATTTGTTGGCCATTTGTTTATCTTCTTTGGAAAAATGTCTATACAAGTTCTTTGCCCATTTTAAAATTGGAGTATTTGTGTTTTTTGCTAGGGTAAGTTTATTCTTCGCTACACAAATGGGGGGGAATTAATAAGAAAGGGCAGCCTTCCTTCCAGGATAACTAGAGACTTCAAATCCATGTTAAATATTATTTGGAGTAAAATGGTGCATAGTCCTTTTTTAAGGAAATGTTCAAGTTAAAACGGGAGTAGCCTTGCAAGTGCAGACACACGGGACAAGGGTCTGGGGTGCAGAGCACACCCCTCAAAGCCTTGAGGTTTGAGGTGGAGCTGGAGAGGAGGAGAGGTCAGCAGAATCCCAGCATGCGTGGGAGGCAATAGAAAAGCTATCTACGTGTTCAACAGTTGTCTTTTGAGCCTTTGCTGAGGGCCGAACGGTGGGATTGGGGTTCTGGGGGCAAAGATGTGAGTCAGAAAAGGAATATAATTTGGGATCCATAGCTCAGAAGCAGAATACAGCTTCTTTTTAATAAATTTTATTTATTTATTTATTATTATTATTATTAATTTTTGGCCGTGTTGGGTCTTCGTTTCTGCGCAAGGGCTTCCTCTAGTTGCGGCAAGCGGGGGCCGCTCTTCATCGCGGTGCGCGGGCCTCTCACTATCGTGGCCTCTCTTGTTGCGGAGCACAGGCTCCAGACGCGCAGGCTCAGTAGTCGTGGCTCACGGGCCCAGCCGCTCCGCGGCATGTGGGATCCTCCCAGACCAGGGCTTGAACCCGTGTCCCCTGCATTGGCAGGCAGATTCTCAACCACTGCGCCACCAGGGAAGCCCCAGCTTCTTTTTTGCTTTGTTTCAACGGTTGGATGAGGCCAGGGAAAAAAGGATAAACTCTCCAGACTGTCAGGAGTGACCAGAAGGTCCCCACCCTTCCTGCAGGCCGACATCATGGCAGCTGTGCATGTGGCTGGGTGTTCAGAGGCCAGGGAGGTGGGGGCCTGCGTGTCAGGGACGGCAGCCAGCACCCAGCCACACGAGGACAGAGGCGAAGGAGCCTGTCTCAGCCTGCAGGAGTCGCGGGCCAGGATGGCGAAGCAGGTGGGGCGGCACTAAAGCACAGAGGGAAGTTGAAGACTGCTGGGCCCCGGCTGGGTCAGTCAGAGACTCCCTGAGCCCTGCTCCTCTTGTGTCAGCTGTGCCAGACAACACCCAGCAGAGCCCTTTCCAACTCCTCATGGGCTTCTTCATGAAAACAGTAATACTCCTCCGAGGGAGTGATACTTAGCAGGGATTGGAATAGGTAGGGGATGGCGGGGGGGTCGGTGCTAGGGCAGGGGGTTGGTGCTAGGGCAGTGGGAGGCCTAAAGGGGGGAGCTCCCCGAGGAACCAAAGAAAGCCACTGGGCCTGGGAAGGGAACCAGGTAGAACACTGTGGCCGCCCTGTGAAGGAGGGAGCTGGTGTGGAGGGGAAGGCAGTGAGTGCTGTGGGTCTGGTGTTACTTAGCAGCAGTAGAGGGACCTGGAGTCAGTGGGAGCTGGCTGTTCTGAATCCCAGCTATGCCACTTACTCTCTGGGTGACTTGGAAAAGGGTGACCCTGTCCAGGCTTCTGCGTCAAATTAGGCTAATAATAGGGGAAGATGATCGGAGGTAATACATATAAAGTGTTCGGTGTGCCTGCCATGTAGGAAGTCCATAAATGCCAACTGTCATTATCACCATTATCATTGTTATCATCATCATCATCATTATTATTAATAGCACTTAGGATTGGCTGAATATAGGGGTGAGGAAGAGGACCTCAGTTTTCTGGCCTGGGGAACCACCATTCACAGAGATGGCCTTTGAGGAGGGAAGGAGGGTGGCGGAGGTGGGGCATGAACTGAGGCGCCTGCAGCTCTGAGCTGAGGAGGGTCTGCGTTGTAGACAGAGGACGAGGGGAAGCTAAGGGAACAGTGTTGCCCTGGATGGGAGGGCGAGGGAAGAGAGGGAACAGGAAATGACTGCGGCACTGGAAACACAGAAGGAGGGAGAGGAGGCAGGCAGCCAAGAGCCCGAGAGGGAACCCAGGCGTGAGCCTCCGAGGACAAGTGAGTGGTCAGCAGCATCACATGTTCCTCGGGGTCAGGCGAGATAGGGGCAGAAGGGCTTCTGCTGGATTTAGTGATGGGAGAAAATTGGCGACATCACTGAGGTGGCTTCTGGAGCGCAGTAGGCTCACGAAATGGAAGCAGTGGTGTAGATGCATTTCGGAAGGCCAGCTATGTTGGGGTGCTAGTTGCGAGGGGGGGGGATCACACATGATCAATAGTTATTTTTTAAATGGGACACACTTGAGCACAGGCTTCCTCAGCTCTGTAAATGGCAACTCCATCCTTCAGGGTGCTCACACCATGGTGCAAACCTCCCGTGCCCCACACCCAATCTGCTGCCAAAGCCTCTGCCTTCAAACTGCAGCCCTGCTCAGAAGCAGGGCAGATGGGGCAGAGATGAGTTGCTAACTGTTGAAGTTGGGCAGTGGATACCTGGGAGTTACCAAGACTTACATGGATAGAAAAATTAAATATATGTTTAATATTTATATTTACGTATTATATAATATACATATATTTACAATGATTATACATCATATATAATGTTGATGTAAATAATGTATACAAATAAGTGTATATTATATAGATGACCCAGGTATCTCCAGAATCTGACCACATCCCACCCTCCACTGCCACGTCCACCGTCATTTCCCACCTGGTTTCCACAGGAGCCTCCTGACTAGTCGTTCCGCCCCACCCTTGTCTCCACGGTCTGTTCTTCACACAGCAGCCCGTGTCGCTCCATCACACCTAGAGCTGGAGCAAAGCCCAGTCCTGCCCGTGCTCTGCTCAGCCACACGAGTGCTTGCTATTGCTAAGACTTTGACACTCGCTGTCCCCTCTTCCTAGACGTTTCCCTCTGTTGTGTGAACAGCTTTCTCCCCACTCCTCCCACTTCATCCAGATCTTGGTTCTATCCTGTCTCACCAGGGGGACTTCTCTGACCTCCTCTCACAACATGGCAGCAGCCTCTACCTGCCCCCACCTGCTCCGTTGCCCTCTGCAGCGCTCACCGCCCCCTGCATACCCTGCATTCTCTAGTTTGTGCATCCTGCCCCCCGACTAGAAGTAATCTTGTTTTTTTCACGATGTGTCCCCAACACCTAGAACAGTGTCTGGCACCTAATAAAAGCCTCAGGAGATCCTTGTTGCATGAATGCATGGAGCTCCATTTCACAGAGGGGCAGCTGAGACTCTGCCTAAGTCACAACAGGGGAAGTCAAGGGGACAGCTGGGACTTGAAGCCAGGGTGGTTTGGACCCTGAAGTCCTTGCCCCAAGCCCCCGTAGAAGGCAGGGGGAATGGGATTCTGGGCATAGACGCAGGGAGGACCGCCGACACAGGGACGAGGGGACAAGGGAAGGAGGGAGCTGAGACGGGCACGGCTGTGGACTCGGGCTTTGCCAAGCGGATGGTAAAGTAGCTTCTTCTCCTGAAAGAGAGGGAAGCTGGCTGAGGAGTCTGCAGGAGCTGTCCATCTACCCGCAGGGCATCCATGTCTCTTCAGCTTCAGAGCTGGGCTGGCGGCCCACCCTTTCCCATCTCCTCCCCCTCTGATCCCCCTGCCCCCACCTCCAGGCAGGCCAGGCGAGATAAAGACCCCCAAGCATGGAACATCTTCTTCTCTCTTCAGAAACACTGGATCTGATTGGCCCAAGGAGGTCCAACCCATGAGAGGAATAGTGCAGGACCTCCTGCGCCCCAGCCCCCTACAGAGGCCCACCTCCTCTCCTGAGGCAGCTGATCCCAGGGAACAGTTAGACCTGAGATGAGGGGTCCCGGGCTCATGCCTCCCAGGTGCGCTGCTGGCCCTTCCCAACCCCAGTTTTGATCAGCTCCCTCCTGCCTCATGGACCAGGCGTCAATTCCATGTTCTGTTGCTTTATTTTTTTCAATTAAATTTGTCTTTGTCCCCCAGTGGGAAATGAATGTATGCTCATTATTCATAGAAAATGTGGGAAGACAGAGATTAGAAGAAAGAAGACAATGAATGAGAAACTGCTTTTCTAGTGAGGTGACTCCTTCTGGCTTAGGCCCCTCTGGTCCGCCAGAGGCCATCAGCTCGGGTCTATAGGGGTTGCCACAGCCAGCTCGGGCCTTCCCACCTTCGTGGGTTTCAGGAAGAGCCCTCGGGCCCCACGCTTGTCCAAGTGATGCAGAGAGCGGCGCTGACGGGAGTTGCTATATTTAATTATGGCGTCTGCGTCACTGGCGACCACACAGCAGCATCTGCCCAGGCAGCACGCGGGCTGGGGGTGTTTCTGAACGACGCTTTGAGAGAATCACTTTCCACAAGAGAAGGCACTCAGGAGGGGAAGGGAGAGAGCGCAACAGAAAGTGAGGTTGTAAGTAGAAAATCGCTTCTGGGATTTCAAATGGCTTCGTCATGGGGCCCTCCCTTGCTGCTGAGAAATCAGTTGATCTGGGAAAGTTTGTTGCAAACCCTGTGCTCTGTTGCTTTTGGGTGGAGCCGAGAAATGAGTGAAGATAATGAGGCTTTGTGACTTTTATTTTTCAGAGTAGGAGTGGGCAGCATGTGTGGGAGGGGTGATAACAGCCACCAGTTCCGACACCGGCTTGGACCTCTGGAAAGGCTGGGTGCCCCTGGCCTGTGTGTCCCAGGCCAGGCTGCCCGTCTGGACACGGTCAGCCTAGACTCGTCTGGCTCTTCTAAGACTCCCTTAGAAGGGAGTCAGCTCAAGGGAGGAGCAGGATTTGAGTTTGTTCAAACTGACCAGCTAAATTAAGATCATAAGCAGAAGGCACCGCCCCGTTGATCATAACGAAAAAGCGATAAGCTGATGCATTCGATAAACCCCAGCCTTCAAGCTGCTCGGTCACAAGGAAACAAGATGCAGGCCCTTGTCCTCTTGGGTCCTGAGCAGTTCAGACGACCAGCCTCAGAGAAATCCCTGAGGTGACTCGGAGTGTTTTCTGACACCTCATCTGAGCGGCAAACAGAGGTGTTTGGCGCCAAGTTCACTGGAAACCTGAGTGTGTGTCTCACTTCTCACTTGAGCCCAAGCCCCTCCCTCTTCCAGTGAAACCTCCTAGGCCTGGGGTTCCCGGGGTGCCAAGGGGCTCCCCACCCTGGGCCCCATGACGAGTATCTCCCTCCCACTCACCAAGCCTTCTGTCTCTTCCTGACGCCCCTTCTCCCTGGGCCCTGTTTGGGGTTTGCCTTGCGCATGAAAGAAGTGAGACCACATGGCTAGAGAAAACTTCCAGCATATACCCGGAGGGTCAGTCCCCAGGTGGTGATGTTCCCAGCCACAAGAGCTGACACATACCTTTTTTTTTCCTCTCCCTTCCTTATCTCTCATTCCTGACTGGCCCCCTTTCCCATTGCCAGCAACAGCGGCTTGGTTCTGTGGCTCTGTGAGGTCTGTCATCCCTGGAAGGCCCCCCAGCCCCCTCCGGCTCACTGCACGCGCCCCCGTGACCACAGGCTCCTCTCTGGAGACAGTGTTGGGTGAGGCGGAGGCGCAGACAGGGAGCTGCCGGCGGCTGAGGATGTGGTGCACTGCAGACCCCTAGTGGCGGGGTCCAGGCGGCACTGTGCCCCCAGCAGCAGGGCCCTCCTGACTGTGGCTTGGGAAATCCTAAGGGGTCCTCCCCCAGGCCAACCTCGATTCCAGTCTTTGTTCTTGAGAAATTCACAGGGAATTTCACTGGAAGCCTTTCCATCTTCCTTTTGGACAGACAGGCCAATGCCCTGCTTGGGCAGAGAGCACATGGGTCAAAGGTGATGCTACCAGAGAATGGATAGCAAAGTTTTGTGTTAAAGAAGAAGAAAAATCAATCTTCCATAAATATTCTTCTGACCTTAAAATCCCCGAATCTCTGGCTGGAGGAGGATAGCGGAGATCTCACTCCTGCCCTCACCCCTGACATTCGAGCTTCCCACCCTCCCAGGGTAGAGCACCCTTCTCCAGACCCCCACTGTTTAAAGACTTCTTTCTGCTGCTAAACTTTGAGTGCATGTGGTGTCTTGGTCACCACTAGCCCAGGCAGCTGGTGCAGTGCAGGTCTCAGGCAGTCCTCAGCAAATGTAGTGGGACTTAACAGGTTCTGAGACCGTCACTTCCCACGCTGGACAGCCCATGGGACACTCAGCTCCCGTGCCCCCTCCCAGGACTTCCCTCCCTGGGCTGAGCATCCCCAGATCCCTGCACAGTTGACTGTGGCTTCTTCCCTCACCTCTGCCTGGGTGGAAATGAGGGGTTCACTCCATTTGAGAGTGGTCCCTGGAGCAGTCTGCCGCAGTCATCTGCACCCTGGACAGGTCCTGCCATGGCCTCTGTTGCCTGAATCACACACGGCCTGAGCTCTCACGGCTCCTGAGTGGCTGCCTCCACTGACTGGTGAGCATCGCTACAGATGTTCCCATAGGGCTCTGTGCTCCCCAGGGAGGGTGCCTGCCTCCCGCTCAGCATTTGAGGCTGGTCTCTGATGACACACCACCCATTGCAAGAGTCATCCTGTCCTTCCGAATATCCACAGTGTAAACCGTGGCTGATGGGCGTGCCCATTAGCTGTGGCTTGCTGAGGCTTGCTGCTTTCTGCCCTCCATGTGCTGGCCTTGACTGAAGGAGAAGCAAAAGCACCTGGTTGGAGGAGCAGTCTGATCAGGGCCCTGTGACCTTGGCTCTCCACCCCAGTCACTCCGCGGTCCAGGGGCCACAAGTCACTGGTGCGTCTTTGTTCACAGAGGTGGCGAGTGTGCACTCTCTAGTGATGAGAGGTGTCCAGACATTGAATGGGCTGTCCCTAGAGAGCCAAGTAGTGAGCTCCCCGTCAGGGGAGGTGCCCACACAGGCTGGTGACAGTATTACAAAGGTCGTGCTTTCAGGACAGATGGCATTTGGACAGAGGGAGGCAAGGTGGTTAAGTGTGTGAGCTTTGGAGTTGGAGTGAGTTTGGGGTTCAAATCCTGGCTTTGCTCCATACCAGCTGTGGGACCTTGGGCAAGCCACCTTCTCTTCCCTGAGCTTCATATGGGCGACACCAGCAGGTGTGTGGGTGGTGCCAGACACAGGCTGGCCACTCATCCAGGGCTGTGGTCCTGAGACCACTTCTGAGGTCTCTGCCTGCTCCAGACACCTTCCTTGAACCCCGACACCCTGGCCCATGCTTCTCCCACCTCCCTGCAGGTGGTGGTGGGGAACTCCTCCTGGCCAGGTCCCCTCTCCCCAGGCACTGGCTTGCTTCTTTTCAGCCTAGGTCTTGTACTTCACTCCCCCTCCACTCCATCCTAGGCCCCCCTCCAACTGCCCTGCCTCCCAAAGTGCTCCTCAGAGTCTTCAGAACCCGGGCCAGCGTCCCCAGAGGCCAACATAAAAGGCAAACACCATCAGGTCTCTTGTCACCATCTTTATTTCTGGCTTCCAGCTTGACAAAGTCAATGAAACAACTTGTCCAATGACCCCTCCCCACAATCCACACCATATGCGGTGTTCTAGGCTGCTCTTCTATATATTATTAACTCTTTGATAACATATTTTAATACTTAACTTTAAATACAAGGAAAAACAATAAATTACTCAGCTGAGGGCCGACTGCTGGCCGTCAGACAAGAGTGGCTACTCTGGCCCTGTGACCTGTCCCCTGCCTCGGCCCCAGGACCCCAGTGAGGTAGCAGAAGTTTGCATACAGTACTTATTGCCAGGGATTCCTAATGCTCGCTGCTTTAGTGCTGGAGCCCCAAGTCTCCGGGCCCTTGGCTCCAAGTTCTGGCAGTAACAGTCCCTCCCTATCCCCAGTACAGACAAAAACACTTGTTTAAATAACACACAATAATAAATAAGGCCAAGAAGAAATGTGCCTGGGCTGCTCTCTGCCTCAGGTACCCCCGTGTAAAGCAGGTGGCTCCTCCACTGGCTGGCTGGCGAGGGTGGCACCCATTGTAACGCTAGTTTGTTCTGAGGAGGGGGAGGTCAAGTGGGGCAATGTCCACCCTTGTCCAGCCAGCTCGGAGCCCCAGATGGAGGAGGCCCACCAGGCTGAGCCCCAGGCACCAAGGCACGGGGCAGGTGGGATTGGCTGGGCTCAAGGCAGGCAGCACAGGCTCAGGTCTAAGCTAAGGAAATCTTACCCCCCTCCCTAACCCTCCTCCAGTCTCCCCAATAAATTTCTGACATCTGAAAGAAAAAGAAATCTGCAACTTAGATGGTCAGGGTCTGCCTCTGCAAATAATAATGCTAGCTCTTCATGCTTCAGCTGAATTTTCCGTAGTGAAAAATGATCCTTGAATGTTTGAGCAGGTCTTTTAAGAAGTGGGCCACTTCAATTTTGGTGTCTCTGATGTGCTCGCTGGAAACCTGCTGCAGGGCAAAGAGGCCAGCATGTTAGTGGAACGCCAGAACCAGGACGATCAGCATCTACCAGGGGCTTTCTGGGGACCGGCTGGGTCAATCCCCACAAAAGCCCCCATGAGGTGAGTACTGTTATTACCCACATTTTACAGATGTGGAACTGAAGCTCAGGTAGGAGTCAGGAGCCCTCAGGCCGCGTCTTGGAAATCCCAAAGGCATGTCCCTGCTTCCACAGTGGGCCCACCGCTTTGTGGACACATGCCTCAGATGCTCAGCTAGCTTCCCCTGAAGCTCCCAGGGTGAGCCCAGGCCTGGCAGAAGTGGGTGCAGGGTCGGGGGGGCAGGGGGGCCTTACCCCAGCTGAGGGCTTGTGAAGACAGAGTGCGCTCAGCATCCTCTGGGTCCTTTGGATGGCACTGCAGTTGGAGATGTTGATCAGGGCTTCCAGGGCTGCACAGTACTGTGGGGACGAAAACGCCGGGGGGTCAGGCCGCACGTTCAGTGAGTTTGCAGGAGGGAGGGGGCTGGGAGGCCTGGTGGAGGTGGGTCTGGGTGGTGGGGAGCCCAGATGATGAGGGGTGGAGAGTGGCTCTTGAAGCCTGCTTGGAACCCCCAGCCGTGTGAGCAAGGCTCAGAAATGACGAGCAGAGGGCTGCAGCCTCAGCCACCTCCCCCCAGTGCCCAGGGGTCCTCACCATGTTGGCTGTCAGGTTGACACTCCACACCATGCTGCCATTGCACAGGGGTGCCTGAGGGAGCAGAAGACAGTGAGCTGAGTGCTGGCAGGGTCCCAGACCTGCCCAGCCAGCCCAGGCCAAGTCTCCATAGGGATCAGGCCCCACAGGCATCCCCATATAGCAGGGGCAGGCCTGGGACCTTCAGTGTTCCTGAGCTTCAGTTCCTGCTCTGCACAGCAGGGGAGACCCATTGTACAGGGTCTTGGAGCTGAGAGAGAAAAACTGAGTAACACAGCCAGTGAGGGACAAGTCTTGTGCGAAGCTTGCCACAGCCAGGGCAGGAGGACAGATGACACAGGCCAGTCAATCAGGGGCCTGCAGGGAAGGTCCAGGACAGCGTCGGGTGAGGGAGGGGGTGACCAGGCCAATCAGATGGGAGGCCGTGTGGGTCTAGTATGTAAACAGCCTGCCTTCTGAATTGGGTATACCGCAGTTTGGAGCATGGGCCCTCTGGTGTCGTCCAATACTGGTTTAATCTGACTTTCGTCAGTTAACCTCACTGACACTTAGTCAGTAAAATGGGGTATCGTACCTGTCTCTTAAGGTGGTTGGCAGCGATGAAATGAGATGTAAAGCCCCGGCAGTGGGCCTGGCACATTATTAGTGCTCAGAAAGTGTGGGCCGTCACCACTGGGGAGAGGAGCTGACTCTACTGATGGATTCTTCCATAAGAATGGGCTTAACTAAGATGCTGTGAATAACGGCCCCATTATCACATTCAAAGCCAATTGGCAAATGCCAAATAGTTCTAGGAGGGTGCCAGCCCTTCTCTGGTCTCCTCTGTTCAGAAACGGCTGAGTAGGAGCTGGCCATGGCAGGCAGGGCCAGGCCAGGGGAGCAGGTGATCTCTGGGGGCTCTGCCACATTCCTTCTCGGGTCTGCCCATATTGCTGCATCCCCCACCCCAACCTGGCTCCCTTCCCCCATGGCCAGGCTCATCGCCTAGTGCTTGGGGCTTCTTCCTGACCTACAGGCATCTTAGGACCAGGCCCAGCCTTCATGGCCCAGACCATGACCGGTACCCTTCCTGAGAGTCCCCCACCCCTGCACCCCCAGAGCTGGGACCGTGGCCAGCAGGCACTCACCTTCTGGTTCTGGGTGATATTGACCAGCTCTTCAATGAGCTCCTTGAGGGCTGTAGAGGGAGGCACAGGGCCCAGGGAGGCGAGGCCACCAAAGCAGGTGAGAGCAATGACCACAGTCAACCAGAGCGCCATGGAGCCTAGAGCCAGCACAGGAAGAGTGAGAAGCAGACGCATAGGCTGGCCTAATCTGAGTATCTTGTGGCCTTGGCCTCTCGTGGCAGCTTTTATAGGTCCAAGTGGTGATGCCTCACACCCTGGTCTCCGCTTTGTCGGGCACTATCTACAAACCACATCTTTACTCATCTTGATTTTACTTTGTGGAAAATCCAGCGTCACATAAAGGAAAGAATTTGATTTCTTGTAGACTTATTACTGAGAGGGGTCTGGGGCAGTTTCCAAGATCTGGATGAGCTTACTGGTGGGGTAGGTGGGAGGGCCCTGAGGGCAGCCTGGTGTCAACCGTGCCAGCTGGAAATCCAGCACTTTTGCCCAGTGTCCACCCTGGGTGCCCACCCAGCTCCTGTCCTCAGGTCCCTTTAGGTCACCAGAAATGCTGGGCAGACAGTGCTGTGATCACAGTCCATCAGATGTGGGAATCTGGGGGTTTTATTTTTTTCAGTGAACTGGTCTGTTACGTTACCAAAACAATACTTGCTCTGGGTACAAAATTCAAACAGGATAAAAGGAGAAGAGTGAAGTTCACTTCTTTTGGCCCACCTGATTCCCTGTTGGCCCGGCTGTGGGAAGGATTATGGAAGTGCAGATTCCCAGGTCTCCATTGAAAGATCCAGTCAGACTCAGGGATCCTCCTGGGATCTTTCCTTTGAAAAGTTGTTTTGCTGATAACTCTCAGCATGTGCAGACTGGACACTGGGTGTCCCACCCAGCCTTCAGTGTGGGTCCGTCCTGCTGGGAAACCCTCAGTGGGTGGGGCTGGCAAGAGGTGGACGCAGCCTTAGCCCTGGAGACCAACTGTTCCCACTGCCACTTGAGACCTGGGGCGACCACCTGTGCCCTCTGAGGCCTCAAGTTTCCCTTGCAGATTGAAGGCTGTGGAGTGTGACTCCTGGGCCTGCCCCCACTCCAGGGTCCCCTGTGGGCAGCCCACCCCCTGCAGGGACACTGGCATGTAGCCATTTCCCTGCTTTTCCCTCATTTCTCCAGAAGTCTTCCAGAAACCCGTGCAACCAAGGCCACAGCATTTGCCTCTTGGGTGCTGATGTCAAGTCTCTCCCTCACCCACTTCCTCCCCTAAGCCAGTGCCTCCCCCTCTCAGCCCCCTCTCTGTCTGCTCAGGCTGCCTCTCTGTCCAATGACAGTGGGGCTCAGCCTCCTCACAAGGGTCCTCCAAGGGACGCTGGGGCTGTCGCCCCTGCTTAGAAGCCTCCCGGCCTTGCCCACCCTCGCCTCTCACTGGTAACGTGATTCCCACCCTCTCTTCTCTCCCAGCCCCAAGCTTCCCAGCACAATTGCAGGCCCTAACGCTTGGAAGCCGGGGCCTGCCCCTCGTGGCTCCCCAGTGCCTGGAGTGCTGCTGCCTGCTTCTGTGACCTCAGTTTCCTTATCTGCAGAATAGGGTCAGTAGCATCTCCCGTGGGGGTCCCTGTGTTGGCGGAAGGAGTGGGGAACCACCGTGGACTGCGTCAAGATGAGTGGAACGCCCGCCTCTCCCTCTAGGACCAGCAAAACCAAGCGGGGAGCGGTGGGCAGGCGCGCCCCCGCGCGTGGGAGAAGGCCCCGCGGTTGTGGCGATGCCCTGGAGATAGGCGCCGCCTTATGTAATGGGAGATGGGGCTGATAAACGGGATCCGCTTAGGCCAGGCTCCCTCCATGGCCGAAGGCTTCGGCCGGTGAGGGAGGGAGGGGTAGGAGTGCAGACCCGCTTCTCGGAGAAGCGCCCACGCCCGCGCCCGGCCTGGGTCTGTGCGGGTCAGAGGCCGGGCGAGGGAGCTGCAAGGGCGGGAGCGAGTGGTCCGAGCGCCCGGCAGGGCCAGGGCGCCTGTGCGCACCAGCGAGGGGATGTCGCGTTCGTCCCCCGGGGTCGGGGATCCTGCGGGGACACGGCAGAGCTGCCCACCCCTCTTCCTGCGCTGTGCTCTGGAGACCCGCTCTGACTCAGCCCCGAACGAGCCCCCGCTGGCTAGTCAGCTGGACCATGATGCTTTTTTTTTTTTTTTTTTTCCCAGCGAGGCTTGGTTCACATCCCGGATCATTGCAATCAACACAACTACAAAAGGGCTGCTCCGGGCACTTGACACACGTGGCTTGCAGCTCTCCACCGGCCACGGCGTTGGGCCGCCCTATCCGGGTCTTGCAGATGCAGAACCGGGCGCTCGGGGCGTATAGGAGCCTGCCCCGATGCGAGGCCAGGGCCAGGGAAGGGCGGGCTCGCCGGCCTCACCGCCTGGCTCTCAGCACAGATTGGACAGCTGGGGTTGGGACCGCCCTTCATTGGGACCAGCCCGCCATGCACGAAGTTTTGGAAAACTTCCTTTTCCAGTTTTTTTCCGACTTTGGCTCTCCGTTGGAGAGAAGAGATACCCAGTCAGTAGAAGTGTCAGGCAAGTTGTTTTAATAATGTAAAATTCCTAAGTTAGTAAATTTTCATTTTTATGAAAGTTATACGTGCATGTAATTTTTTAAAAATCAAATAATTTGAGGAGGTTTATTAAGAAAAACATCACTTTTGATGTATTCCTCCATTGGTCTTCACGTCTCGTGAGTGAGGCACTGACTGCCCTACTTTGTTCCCTACAATCTTTTTCGACATGTTTGCATAGCAAGCAACCTTGGAAGAGACAGCATCTTCCTCTGAAGCAAAAAGGCAGGCAGACTTACTGTCCATTATTAGCAATTCAGGCTGTCTCAGCTCAGGCTTCTTCTCCTGTACTTCCGCTGTGTGTACAGGTACCATCTGGCTCTCTTGGCACCACTCTGTGAGAACTGGGGTTCAGGGAACCAAATAAAAGATAATACTCGTAATACTACTAGTGCTGTGTCTAACAATCTGTTCTTTGTCTCTGATGCAGGAGTCTTGTGTCTTCTGCCAGCCTCCATGAAACTGTGGCAAGCTGACTGGTTAGCATGCAAGTGGGATAAAATCTCAGAGCCTTCAGTTGTTGACAAGCAGCTCCCCACCCCTACCCCCTTGGCCTCTTCTCCAGAGGAACCACAACCGTAACTGCTTCTTTTGATATTTACCACCTCCATGTTTCTGGATTTCTCGATTTTCAAATGCAGGCAGTATCTGTGGTTTGCGATGAATATTTAATTCTTCTCCTCCTTGCTGTCCTTCTTCCACTGTATCTTTCCTTTTTTCTCATTCTACCAATATGCGTAGATCATAATTTGGGTTGGCCAAAAGCTTTGTTTACTGTTTACATAATTACGCTAATATATTCTCAGCTGAAACATATAGTTAACTAAGATTAGTTTTCCCTCAAAACTTTTTTTCCTAATAATTAATAATTGTCTTATTTTTCCATTTGCTTAGTTTTTCTATGTTCCTCTGTGATTTAATCCTAAATTCTCAGCCACTTACATAAATCTCCCTTTAACAGATTTGGGTAAATCAGTTATTTTCACAATTTCATCTTCCCAAGAAAATCTCCCCTGGAGCCTGTTGACCTGCTCGGACATGGACAGCTGCCATCTGACAACTTCTATACAGCTGTCGTGCTGAGGACTCCTGTCATCCTGCCATGGGAATTACCTTCTCCTCTTTCCTATGTGGCTCTCCTATTCCTTGCATCCCAGGTCTTCCTCTTTCTTGCAGGGAACACATCCAAATAAACACAGAATTTCAGGCAGGAAATAATTTTCCTTCAGAATTTTGAATACCTGTGCTATTGTCTCCTATCTTCCAGTATCTCCTATCTTCAGAAGTCCAAAAGCATTTTGTATCCAGATCTTAGTTCTAACTCTCTGGAAATCTGTAGGAAAATTTCTTGGTTCCCATGCCCCAAATTTTACAGTGATGTTTCTTGGTGTAGCTTTGTTTTCATCTGTGATGCCAGACACAGTGGGCTCTTTCAAACAAACATGTCACTAAGTTCTGGGAAATTTTCTTTCTTTAAAAAAATTTTTTATTGAAATATAGTTGATTTACCATATTGTGTTAGTTTCAGATGTACAGCAAAGTGATTTGGTTGTATATATAATACTTAAAAAATTCTTTTCCATTATAAGTTATTTAAAGATATTGAATATAGTTCCCTGTGCTATACAGTAAATCCTTGTTGTTTATCTAATTTATATATGGTAGTGTGTATCTGTTAATTCCATACTCCTAATTTATCCCTCTCCCTCCTTTCCCTTTGGTAACCATAAGTTTGTTTTCTATGTCTGTGAGTCTGTTCCTGTTTTGTAAATAAGTTAATTTGTACTGTTTTTTAGATTCCACATTTAAGTGATGTCATGATATTTGTCTTTCTCTGACTTACTTCACTTAGTATGATAATCTCTAGGTCCATCCATGTTCTGTAAATGGCATTATTTCATCCTTTTTTATGGCTGAATAGTATTCCATTGTATATATACACCACATCTTCTTTATCCATTCATCTGTCCTTGGACATTTCAGTTGCTTCCATGTCTTAGCTATTATAAATAGTGCTGCTATGAACATTGGGGTGCATGTATCTTTTCAAATTAGCTTTCGTCTTTTCTGGATATATGCCCAGGATTGGGATTGCTGGATCATATGGTAACTCTATTTTTAGTTTTCCATAGTGGCTGCACCAATTTACATTCCCATCAACAGTGTAGGAGGGTTCCCTTTTCTCCACACCCTCCCCAGCATTTATTATTTGTAGGCTTTTTGTTGATGGCCATTCTGATAAAAAAAAAATTTAAACCTCTGTTATTATTTTATTTAAAAAATTATTGTAAAGCCATTGCTTTTTTAAAAAATAGATTTTTTTTTTAGATTCATAGCAAAATTGAGTAGAAAGTACAGAGTTTCCATATACTCCCTAACCCCACATAATCAACATCCCCCAACAGAGTGGTACAATTGATGAGCCTACAGGAACACGTCAGTATCACCCAGAGTCCATAGTTTACCTTAGGGTTCTTTTTTGTTGTACGTTCTATGGGTTTTAACAAATGTGTAATGTCATATATCCATTGCCAGAGAGAGAGAGAGAGAGAGAGAGAGAGAGAGTAGTTTCATTGCACTAAAAAATCCTCTGTGCTCCACCTATTATTCACCCTATCTTCACTCCTAACCCGTGGCTACCACTGATCTTTCTACTTTTTCCATAGTTGTGCCTTTTCCAGAATCATATAGTTGGAATCATATATTATGTAGCCTTTTCAGATTGGCTTTTTTCACTTAGTAATATGCATTTATGTTTCTTCCATGTCTTTTCATGGCTTGACAGCTCATTTCTTTTTAGCATGGAATAATATTCTGTTGTCTGGATGTACCAAGTTTATTTATCCACTTATCTACAGAAGGATATCTTGGTTGCATCAAGTTTTGGCAGTTATGAATAAAACTGCTATAGACATCCATGTGCAAATTTTCGTGTGGACATAAGTTTTCAATTTGCATAAGTACCAAAGGATGCAATCACTGGATCATATGGTAAGAGTATGTTTAATTTTGTAGGAAACTGTCAAAGTGTCTTCCAAAGTGACTGTACCATTTTGCATTCCCACCGGCAGTGAATGAGAGTTCCTGTTGCTTCACATCTTCGTGAGAATTTGGTGTTGTCAGTGTTTTGGATTTTGACCAAATGGGTATGTAATGGTATCTCGCTGTTGTTGGTTTTTTTTTTTATTATTTTATTATTATTATTATTTTTAATAGTAATCTTTTATTTATTTATTTATTTATTTTTATATATTTATTTTTGGCTGTGTTGGGTCTTCGTTTCCATGCAAGGGCTTTCTCCAGCCGTGGCAAGCGGGGGCCACTCTTCGTCGCCGTGCGCGGGCCTCTCACTATCGCGGCCTCTCCTGTTGCGGAGCACAGGCTCCAGACGCGCAGGCCCAGTAGTTGTGGCTCACGGGCCCAGTTGCCCCGCGGCACGTGGGATCCTCCCAGACCAGGGCTCGAACCCGTGTCCCCTGCACTAGCAGGCAGATTCCCAAGCACTGCGCCACCAGGGAAGCCCTCACTGTTGTTTTAATTTACATTTTCCTGCTGATATATGGTGTGGAGTAGCTTTTCATACGCTTACTTGCCATCTGTGTATTCTCTTGGGTGAGGTGTCTGTTAAGGTCATTGACCTCTTTTTAAAATTGGGCTGTTCATTTGCTTATTGTTGAGTTTTATATATTGGATAACAGTCCTTTATCTGATGTCTTTTACAGATATTTTCTCCCAGTCTGTGGCTTGTCTTCATTCTCTTGAGAGTGTTTTTTGCAAAGAAGAAATTTTTTATTTTAATGGAGTCCAGTTTACCAATTATTTCTATGCCTCTGCATGCCTCTGGTGTTGCATGTAAAAAGTCATCACCAAAACCAAAGTCATCTACATTTTCTCCTATGCTATCTTCTAGAAGTTTTATAGGTTTGTGTTTTACATTCAGGCCTGTGATTCATGTATATATATAAATAAATAAATAAATATATATATATAATTTTATTTTTTATTCATTTTTTAAATTTTTATTTTCAGCTGCTTTGGGTCTTTGTTGCTCCGCGCGAGCTTTCTCTAGTTGTGGAGAGCGGGGGCTACTCTTGTTGCGGAGCACAGGCCCTAGGCGCATGGGCTTCAGTAGTTGTGGCACGTGGGCTCAGTAGTTGTGGCTCGTGGGCTCTAGAGCACAGGCTCAGTAGTTGTGGTGCACAGGCTTAGTTGCTCCACCGCGGCATGTGGGATCTTCCCAGACCAGGGATTGAACCCATGTCCCCTGCATTGGCAGGCAGATTCTTAACCACTGTGCCACCAGGGAAGCCCTATTTATTTATTTTTTGCCAGCGGGTGTCCAGTTCCTGCGTTTTTTGTTGAAAAGATTATCTTTGTTCCATTGTATTCCCTTTGCTCCTCTGCCAAAGATCAGTTGACTATATTTATATGGGTCTATTTGTGGGCTCTCTGTTCTGTTCCATTGATCTATTTGTCTGTTCTTTTACTAATACCACACTGTCCTGATTATTGTAGCCTTATAATAAGTCCTGATGTTGGGTAGTGTCAGTCCGCCAACTTTGTTCTTCTTCAATATTCTGGATCTTTTGCCTCTCCATATAAACTTTATAATCAGTTTGTTGATATCTTCAAAATAACTTGTTGGACTGTTGATTGGGATTGCTTGAATCTGTAGACCAAGTTGGGAAGAACTGACATGTTGACAGTATTGATTCTTCCTATCCATGAACATGGATTATCTCTCCATTTATTTAGTTCTTTGATTTCTCTCATCAGAATTTTGTAGTTTTCCTCATATAGATCTCATACATATTTTGTTAGATTTATACCTAAGTATTTCATTTTTGGGTTACTACTGTAAACAGTATTTCAAATTCCACTTGTTCATTGCTGATATATAGGAAGGTGATCGACTTTTGTGTGTGAAACTTATATCCTGCAACCCTGCTATAATCACTTATTAGTTTCAGGAGTTTCTGTTGATCCTTTTGGATTTTATACTTAGGCTCTCATGTCATCAACAAACAAAGTTTTCTTTCTTTCTTCCCAATCTGTATTCTTTTTATTTCCTTTTCTTGTCTTGTTGCATTAGCTAGGACTTCTAGTATGACGTTGAAAAGCAGTGGTGATTGGAGATATCCTTGCCTTGTTTCTGATCTTCGTGGGAAAGCTTCAAGTTTCTCACCATGATGTATGATGTTAACTATAGGTTTTTGTAAATATTCTTTATCAAATTGAGGAAGTTCCCCTCTATTCTTAGTTTACTGAGAGCTTTTATCATGAATAGGTGATGGATTTTATAAAATGCTTTTTCTGTATCTATTAATATGATCATGTGATTCGTCTTCTTTAGCCTGTTGATGTGATGGATTATATTAATTGATTTTTGAATATGAAGCAGCCTGGCATATCTGGGATAAATCCCACTAGGTGGTGCTGTATAATTCTTTGTCTACATTTTTTACATTCAGTTTGCTAATACTGTGTTGAGGATTTTTGCATTTTACCACAGATATTGATTGGTACTTTTTTTTCTTGTAATATCTTTGTCTGTTTTGTTATTAGGGTAATGCTGGCCTCATAGGATGAGTTAGGAAGTATTCTCTCTACTTCCATGTTCTGAAAGATATTGTAGAGAATTTATTTAATTTCTTTCTTAAACATTTTGTCAAATTCCCCATGAATTCTGGGCCTGGTGCTTTCTATTTTGGAAGGTTATTAAGTATTATTCAATTTCTTTGATAGATATAGGCCTATTCAGATTGCCTGTTTCTTCTTGCGTGAGTTTTGGCAGATTGTATCTTTCAAGGAATTGGTCCATTTTCATCTAGGTTATCAAATTTGTGGCCATAGAGTTGTTCATATTGTTCCTTTAAATGTCCATAGGATCTATAGTGATGTTGCTCTTTCATTTATGTTATTAGTAATTTGAGTCCTCTCTTTTTCCTTAGTTCACCTGGCTAGAGGCTTATCGATTCTATTGATCTTTTCAAAGAACCAGCTTTTGATTTTATTGATTTTCTCTATTGATTTCCTGTTTTCAATTTCATAGATTTCTGCTCTAATTCTTATTACTTCTTTTCTTCTGCTTACTTTGGATTTAATTTGCTCTTCTTTTTCTAATTTCCTAAGGTAGAAGCTTAGATGATTGATTTTAGATCTTTCTTCTTTTCTACTGTATGTTTTCATTGCTATAAATATTCTTCTAAGCACTGCTTTCACTACATCCCATAAAATTTGATGTTATGTTTTCATATCCATTTAGTTCAAAATATTGTTCAATTTCTCTTGAGATTTCTTCTTTAACCCATAAGTTATTTAGACATATTTTGTTTAATCTCCATATAGTTGGGGGGGGTGTTCCAGCTTTCTTTCTGTTATTGATTTCTAGTTTAATTTCCTTGTGGTATGACAGCAGGCATTGGTGTCTTGGTGTTCTTGGTGAACTTTTTGTGCGAGCTTGAGAAGAATATACATTCTGCTGTTGTTGGATGAAGTAGTCTATAGATATTTATTATATCCAGTTGATTGATGGTGCTGTTGAATTCAACTGTGTCCTTACTGAAGTTCTGCTTGCTGAATCTTTCCATTTCTGATAGAGGGGTGTTGAAGTCTCCTGGCTACAATACTGGATTCATCTACTTCTTCTTGCAGTTCTATCAGTTTTTGCCCCATGCATTTTGATCCTCTGTTGTTAGAGGCATACGCATTAGGGATGGATATGTCTTCTTGGAGAATTGACTCTTATCATTATGTAATGCCTCTTTTTATCCCTAATAACTTTCCTTGGTCTGAAGTCTGCTCTGTCTGAAATTAATACATTATTAGTATTAATATAGCTACTCCTGCTTTATTTTGGTTACTGTTATCATAGTATATCTTTCTCCATCAATTTTCTTTTATTCTATATATGTCTTTATATTTAAAGTAGATTAATACTTAGGTCTTGTTTCTTGACCTACTCTGAAATAATTGGTGCATTTAGGCCATTGATGTTCAAAAGGATTATTGATATAGTTGAATTAATGTCTACAGTAATTGTTACTGTTTTCTATTTGTTCCTTGTTCTTTGTTGCTATTTTTGCCTTTCACTTTTTTACTGCCTTTTATGGTTTTAATTAAGCATTTTATATGCTTCAGTTGTCTCTCCTTTATTAACACATTAGTTATACTTTTTAACTTTTTTCAGTGATTGCCCTAGAGTTGGCAGTATGTATTTACAATTAATCCAAGTTCATTTTCAAATAACACTATACCACTTCATGGGTAGTATGAGTACCTTATAATAAAATAATCCTGATTCCTCTCTTCCGTCTTGTTTCATTGTTGTCATTCATTTCATTTATACATAAGCATGTATGTTTATATATGTGTGCAGTCATCCCTCAGTATCCACAGGGGATTGGTTTTAGGACCCTCTGCAGATACAAAAATTCACAGATGCTGAAGTCCCTTACAGTTGGCCCTCTGTATCCATGGATGCAGAACTCGTGGATATGGAGGACCAACTGTGTGTGCGTGTGTGTATGTGTATTGATATTTATTTATATAAAAGCATATATAATCAAATACATTGTTGCCATTATTATTTTGAACAAATTATTATGAGATCGATTATGAACAAGAAAAATAAATGTTTTTTATTTTACCTTCACTTATTCCTTCTTTCTTTCTTTATATAGATCTGAGTTTTACCATTTTCCTTCTCACTAAAGATTTCTTTTGTCATTTCTTACAAGTTCAGTCTACTGGCCATAGATTCCCTTAATTTTTACTTGAGTAAGTCTTCATTTCTCCTTCAGTTCTGAAGGATAATTTTGCAGGGTACAGAACTTTAGGTTGGTGGTGTTTTTTGGTTTTTTTTTTTCTCTTAGCATTTAAAGTATTTCACTCCACTCTTTGCTTGCATGATTTCTGAAGAGAAACAAGTGTAATTGTTATCTTTATTCTTCTATAGGTAAGGCATCCCTCCCCCACCCCCACCCCCAGCTTCTTTTAGAGTTTTTTTTAATTGAAGTATAGTTGATTTACAATGTTGTGTTAATTACTGCTGTACAGCAAAGTGACTCAGTTATACATATACATATTCTTTTTCATATTCTTTTCCATATGGTTTATCACAGGATACTTTAGATTCCACATATAAGTGATATCATATGGTATTTGTCTTTCTCTTTCTGACTTACTTCACTTAGTATGATCGTCTCTAGTTGTATCCATGTTGCTGAAAATGGCATTATTTCATTCTTTTTTATGGCTGAGTAGTATTCCATTGTATATATGTACCACATCTTCTTTATCCATTCATCTGTCAGTGGACATTTAGGTTTTTTCCATGTCTTGGTTTCTATGAATAAATAGTTTCTTATCTTTGACTTTCTGTAGTTTGAAAATGATATGCCTATTTGTATTTGGAGAGACGGGTTGGGGGTGGGGCATTTATCCTGCTCAGTGTACTCTGAGCTTCCTGGATCTGTGGTTTGGTGTCTGACATTAATATGGGGGATTTTCCCATCATTATTGTTTCAAATATTTCTTCTGTTCCTTCTCTTTTTCTTCTTTTGGAATTCTGATTATACTTATGTTACTCCTTTAGTAGTTGTCCTATAGTTATTGGATATTTTGTTCTTTTTTTCTCTCTCTCTTTTATTCTCTTTGCTTTTTTCAGTTTTGGTGGTTTCTAATGAGATATCCTCAAGTTGAGAGATTCTTTTCTCAGCTGCGTCCAGTCTACTAATAAGCAAAACAAAGACATTTTTCTCATTGTTTTTGATCTCTAGCAATTTTTTTTTGGTTCATCCTTATAATTTCCTTTTCTCTGCTTACATTGCCCATCCATTCTTGCATCTTGTCTGTTTTATCCATTAAAGCCTTTAGCATCTTATAGTTGTTTAAAATTCCTGGTCTGATAATCCCAACATCCCTGCCATATCTGAGTCTGGTTCTCTTGCTTGCTCTGTCTCTTCCAACTGTGATTTTTGCCTTTTAGTATGTCATAATTTTTTCTTGATAGCCAGATATAATGTATTGGGTAAAAAGAACTGCTGTAAATATGCCTTTATTAATGTGATGGTAAATGGTATGTGATGGTATGTTGGGGGCAAAGTTTTCTATAGTCCTATGAGTAGTAGGTCTTAGTCTTTTAGTGAGCCTGTCCCTCTGGACTATGAACTTCACACATGCCTCTAAGTCCCCTCACCCTTCAGTGGGACAGAATGGCTAGAGCCAGCTGGAGCTGGGTGTTTCTCTTCTCTTAGGCCAGTCAGGCTCTGATAAAACTCCAGCAGATTAGGCTTTAGTTAAATAGTTTCTCCTGAGGGCAGACTTATTAAGCAGAATAGAATGCTCTGGCATATTTCAAAATATTTCATTTCCCTTCCCCCTGCCTGAAGCATGAGGTGACTTTTCTCTGATATTCACTGTGAGGACCTGGTGAGATCCTGGAGGCAAAACTCACAAAAGTGTGCCCCCCATGACTGGGTCCCCTGGAGTTTTTATCTCTCAGACTTGACCATGCAGAGTCTCCAGCAACTCATCAGTTATAGTTCAAGTTTCCCTACCACAACACTGGTTCCTGCAGAGTAATTTTATTTTTACTTCTAATTTTGAATAGGTATTCCACTCACATGGCTCAAAAATCAAAATGAAATATATGAAAAAATTCAGTGAAATGCCTCAACACCGTCCCCCCAAATAACTATTTTTTATTAATTTTTTGGTGTATCCTGAGTTTATATAAATATAAGCAACTATGAATATATGGTCTTATTTTTATCTTGTTCCTACACATGAGGTAGCATCCTATATACATTTTGCACCTTGCTTTTTCTCACTTTTTATAAGAAGATATTTCTATATTCACACTTAGATTGGAATATTTTTAAAATGTTTTATGACTTTTTCCTCTATTCTATCTCTTCCCCCTTATTGGAACTACCATTTTTTTGATTATATACCTCATGGACTAGTGCTCTAATTTTATCTTTTTCTCTTATTTTTTATTCAAAAATTTTCTCTTCTCTGGGATATTTCCATAACATTATCTTCCATCCCAAGGGTGTTATACTTTTCTCTGAATATGCATGTGTCTAATTGCATCAAGTTCTTATTTCATTGATGGATATCTTTTCTTAGCAATCTGAAATTTTCACTGATAATTGGTATTTTTTAAAAGTTTCCTTCTCCATACATAGTCTCTATTTCCTCCATGTTTTTTCTTTTAAATTTATTTTGATCTTTTTCTTTCATGTTATGGACTTTCCTTGGATATCATGTTATCCGGGATTCCCTGCTCATATCTAAGAGTGGAGGACTAACAGTAGATTGAAAGCCTTTGTGTGTGTGTGTGTGTGTGTGTGTGTGTGTGTGGTGGTGGTGGTGGTGGTGTTCACTAGAGGGCTGTTGGCTTGTTTCATTGGGGGACCTCCCATACGAGCTTCTTTAGGTCATTTTGTGGCAGGTGGGGCAACTTCCCCAGAATAGAATCGCCATGTCTCCAGCCTGGCTGACAGCATTTTGGCAGCCAAGGGTGCGTAGAGGGCTGGGCATGGGGGTCCCAGCATCTGTTAATTATTCACTTAGTGCCCTGATTTTAGCACAGCTAGGCCACTCTCAACTGTGCCTAGTGTTTCTTGGTCTAGATACCCTCTCCAGAGAAAAAAATACTTCCATCTTCTGCTGGAGTGGGGTCACTCAACTTTGAGGAGTGGAAATGGGGATTTAACTGCTTCTTAAACCAAGTTCCAACTTATTTTAACCACTCCCCATCCAGAGGTACTTGGTCTTCTGCCTGTTCCTGAGCATTTGAGGAATCTATACATCAGAATAGGTCTCACCTTCTTTATGGCTGGTTTAGGATTCAGTTTTGGGGGGTCAGCCAAGTAGTCTGTCTGCTGTCAGTCTGCTTTCTACCCTTCAAAATGCTGTTGCTATTGTTCCTTTCTCCCATTTTGGTGAGTTTAAACCTTTTAAAGATTCAGTTGCCCTCATCTTACTGGGTTATCAGGTGGGAGTTTATGTGTTCATTCCCTTGTTTTTACTTGGAATATATGTTTTTAATGTAGAGAATTTATTAAAGAGACAAGCAATGAGAAGGAAACACTAACCTTGCACCTCTTTGACCTGACACCGATAACACCTCAGTATCTATTAACAGTCCTTTTTCTATGTATGTTTATATTTTGTTACAAAAATGGGATTATATTCTACACAGCTTTTACCATCTTTTTTTTTCACGCAACATATATGAAGAGCATTCTGCAATATCAGTATTCTGCATTTTAAAAAATACACAAAAATGTTGTATAAAATGCAGATGTGCAAAGAAAAATCCCCCATAATCTCAGCATCCAGACAATAATCATTGTAATATCTTGGTATCTGTCACTCTAGTAGGTGTATGTATATATGATAAATACTTCATTCCTAAACTAAAAATGAAATCTTTGCCTTTGTAAATATTCAACCTAGTGTGGAAGACATGTTTTATGCAAATAATTCACACAACAGTCTGTGTGTGTGTACATCATACTGTATATAATAATCATAGTGCAATTATAAAAAACAGAAAAATTAAATTGGTTTACTAGTATCAGGTAAACTACAGACCTTATTCTATTTTAATTAATTAATTAATTAATTAATTTTATTCTTGGATATGTCGGGTCTTAGTTGCAGCGCGCGGGCTCTTCATTGCAGTGCGTGGGCTTCTCTCTAGTTGTGGCTTGCGGGTTTTCTCTCTCTAGTTGTGACGTGCGGGCTCCAGACTGCGTGGCCTCTCTAGTTGAGGAGCATGGGCTCAGTAGTTGTGGCACGTGGGCTTAGTTGCCCCGCAGCATGTGGGATCTTAGTCCCCTGACCAGGGATCAAACCCACGTCCCCTGCATTGGAAGGTGGACTCTTTAGAGTCCCCAGATCTTATTCTCATTTCAACAGTGTTTCCACTAATATCCTTTTCCTGTTCCAAGATCTAACTCAGGAACCCACATTGCATTTAGTTATTAGTTCTCCTTAGTCTTCTGCAGTCTGTAACAGTTCTTTAGTTTTTCTTGTCTTTCATAACCTATGACACTTTTCAGTATTGATCAGTTATGCTGTCAAATGTTCCTCAATTCCGATCTTGCTGTTTTCTAACTGAAATAAAGTTAAAATTTTTTGGCAAGAATATCACTGAAATGAAATTGTGTCCTCAGTGCACATCATAGGATTCATGATGCCAGTGTATCTTATTTTGGTGATGTTGACCTTTGTCACTTGGTTAAACTGGTTTCTACGAGGTTTCTCCACTATAAAGTTACTTTCTCTTTTTAGTTAATAAATATATTGATAGTTTGAGACTATATAAATTGTTTCTTTTCAAATTTGTGCCCACTAATATTAGCACCCATCAGTGGATATTGTCTGAAATAATTTTTACCGTGGTGTTTGCCTAATGGTGATTTTTCTATTTGCCTCTTT
Source organism: Eschrichtius robustus (assembly GCF_028021215.1). Taxonomy (NCBI): domain Eukaryota; kingdom Metazoa; phylum Chordata; class Mammalia; order Artiodactyla; family Eschrichtiidae; genus Eschrichtius; species Eschrichtius robustus. The sequence goes on along the minus strand of NC_090825.1, from coordinate 110,433,339 downwards.
TCATTTATTTGTAATTCTACTATAAAGAAGAGCTGTCCCTTATCCCTCTTTCATTTATCTAATTAAGTACTTGTTTATATCAGTATGACCTCATGACTTCAGTTCTTTTGGATATGGACCCTGAAATGGAATTGCTGGATCATATGGTAATTCTATTTTTAATTTTGGGGAACTGTCATAGTGGCTACACCATTTTACATTTCCACAAACAGTGCCCAAGTGTTTCAGTTTCTCCACATCTTCATCAACACATTTTCTATTTTTTTGATAGCCATCCTAACAGATGTGAAGTGATACCTAATCATGGCTTTGCTTTGCATTTCCCTAAAGATTACTGATGTTGGACATCTTTTTATGTGCTTATTGGCCATTTGTATATTCTCTGGGTTGTTATAGCAGCATCTTACTCTTGGTACTTATTTCTGTCTTAAGTGATTTGGGCTGCTGTTAAAAAATACCATAGACTGGTATTTTTAATACTAGTGGGTGACTTAAACAAGAAGAACTTATTTCTCAAAGTTCTGGAGGCTGGGAAGTCCAAGATCAAGGCATTGGCAGATTTGGGGTATGGTGAGGGCTAGCTTTCTGGTTCAGAGATGGCCATCCTTTTGCTGTGTCCTCACATGGTAGAAGGGGCAAGGGAAGCACTCGGGGGTCTTTTTTATAAGGGCACTAATCCCATTCACTAGGGCTCCACCCTAATGACCTAATAATCTTCCAAAGGCACCACCTCCAAATACCATCATATTGGTGATTAAATTTCAAATATGAATTTTGGGGGATACAAACATTCAGTCTGTAGTAGGAAGGTTAGGTTATTGATTTGAGATCACTTTTCCTTTTTAAATGGAGGCATTTACAGCTGTAAACCTCCTTCTAAGCACTGTTTTCACTGCATCCCATAGGTTTTGGGTGTTGTTTTCATTTTTATTTATCTCAAAATCTTTTGTCTTTTCCCTTGTAATTTCTTCTTTGACCTATTAGTTATTTAATAGTGTATCTATTAATTTCCACATATTTGTGACTTTCCCAAATGTCTTTATGTTACTGATTTCTAATCTCACTCCATCGTGGTAGGAGAACATATTTTTTACAATTCCAATCTCTTCAAATTTTTTGAGACTTGTTTTATGGCATAACATATGGTCTGTCCTGGGGAATGTTCCATGTCACTTAAGAAGAATGTGTATCTTGCTTTTGTACATGAAGTGTACTATAGGTGTCTGTTAGGTTTAGTTAGTTTATAGTTTTGTTCAAGTCTTCTACTTCCTTGTTGATCTTCTATGTATTCTGTCCATTACTGAAAGTGGGGTAATTAAGTCTCCAATTACTACTGTTGAAATGGTCTACTTCTTCGTCAGTTTTTCTTCATATATTTTGCATTCAGATATCTATTGTTAGGTGCATATATGTTTATAATTGTTATATCTTCCTGATGGATTGACTTTTCATCATTATAGAATGCCCGTCTCTGTCTTTAGTAACAATTTTTGTCTTAAAATCTATTTTGCCTGATATAGTACAGCCACTCCAGCACTCTTGAGTACTGTTTGTGTGGAATTTCTTTTTCCATCCTTTTATTTTCCACCTATTTGTGTGATTGTATCTAAAGCATGTCTTTTATAAACATACAGTTGGACATTTTTTTGGAAAAACTCATTCTGCTAACCTTTGCTTTCTGATTGGCATCTTTAGTCCATTTATACTTAGTGTAATGACTGATAATACAGGATTTATGTCTGCCATTTTGCTATTTTTTTAAATTGCTATTTGTTTTCTGTCTGTCTCATGCCTTTATTGTTTTTCTTAGTCTTCCATTACTCCTTTCTTTTGTGTTAGGTAGATAATTTTGAGTATACCATTTAAGTTTCTTTGTTTCTTCTACTATAGGTTTTTTGAATTATTTCCTTTGTGGTTGCCCTGGGGATTACAAATTAGCATTTTAGCTTAGATGAATATCAACTTAATTTCTATTTCAAAAGCTTCTATATAGCTCAGTCTCCCTCCCCGTACTATTATTGTCATATAAATTACATCTTTAAACATTATAAGCCCATCAACAGTGTTTAAATTAATTCTTAATGCAGTTATCTTTTAAATCAGATAGGAAAACTGAATTATAAACCAAAATACATTTATACTTTTATATTACCTGTGTATTTACCTTTACTGGAGCTGTTTTTCATGTGGATTTAAGTCTAGTTTTATTTCATTTCAGCCTGAAGGATTCTTTTAGCATTGTAGGGCAAGTCTGATGGAGACAAATTATCTTAGTTTTTATTTATCTGAAAATGTCTTATTTTCTCTTGTTTTTGAAGGATAGTTTTACTGGGTATAGAATTCTTGGTTACAGTCAGCCCTTTTAGTATGTCATCCCAGTATGACTTTTGGTTTCCATTGTTTCTAAGGAGAAGTCAACTGTTAATTTTATTGAGGCTTTTTCACTGCTTTGTCTTGCTCCTTCCAAGATTCTTTTGTTTTTTACAGTTTGGCTAGGATGCACCTAAGTGCCAGTCTCTTGAGGGTTTTTTTTTTTTTTTGAGGTATAACTGGCATATAACATTATTATTAGTTTCAGGTATATAACATAATGATTCAAAAATTGTATATATTGCAAAATGATTACCACAATAAGTCTAGTTACATCACCATACGTAGTTACAGTTATTTTTTTCTTGTGATGAGAACTTTTTAAGATCTACTCTCTAAACAATTTTCAAATATGCAAGTATAGTGGCTATGCTGTACCTTATATCCTCATGACTTATTTATTTTACAACTGGAATTTTTAATCTTAAGATCTCCTTCACCCATTTCACACACACACACCCCTCATCCTCCACCTCTACCAACCTGAAATCAGTTCTTTTCATCTATGAGCTGTTTTTTTGTTTGTATTTTAGATTCCACATGTAAGTGAGATCATACAGTATTTGTCTTTCTCTTGACTTATTTCACTTAGCATAATGCCTTCAAGGTCCATCCATGTCATTGCAGTGGCAAGATTTCCTTCCTCTATGGCTGAATTATACACGTGCGTGCACACACACCCCACATTTTCTTTATTCACCTATCTGTTGATGAAGATTTAGGTGGTTTCCCTGTCCTGGCTATTATAAATGATGCTGCAGTGAACAATGGGGTACATGTATCTTTTCAAGTTAGTGTTTTTGTTTTCTCCACATGAATACCCAGAAGTGGAATTGCTGGATCATATGGTAATCCTGTTTTTAATTTTTAAAGGAACCTCCATACTGTTTTCCATAGTGGCTGTACCACTTTACATTCCCACCAACAGTACACAAGGGTTCCCTTTTCTCTATATCCTTGCCAACACTTGTTATTTCTTGTCTTTTTGATAACACTCATTCTAACAGCTTTGAAGTGATATTTCATTGTGGTTTTGATTTGCATTTCCCTGATGACTAGTGATGCTGGGCACCTTTTCATGTACCTGTTGGCCATCTGAATGTCTTCTTTGGAACAATGTCTTTTCAGATTATCTGTCCATTTAAAAAATCAGATTGTTGTTTTTTTGCTTTTGAGTTGTATGAGTTCTTTATATATTTTGGATATTAACTCCTGATCAGATATATGATTTGCAAATATTTTCTCCCATTTGGTAGGTTGCCTTTTCATTGTGTTGATGGTTTCCTTTGCCAGGCAGAAGCTTTTTTGATGTGGCCCCACTTGTTGATTTTTGCTTTTGTTGCCTTCATTTTTGGTGTCAAATCCAAAAACTCGTTGCCAAGACTGATGTCAAGGAATTAACCACCTATGTTTTCTTCTCGGACTTTTTTGGCTTCAGATTTTATGTTCAAGTCTTTCATCCATTTTGAGTTAATTTTTGTGTATGGTGTAAGATAGTGGTCCAGTTTCATTTTTCTGAATGTGGCTGTACAGTTTTCCCAACACCATTTATTGAAGAGACTGTCCTTTCCCCATTGTATATTCTTGGCTCCTTGGTCATAAAATTGGCCATATATGTGTGGGTTTATTTCTTGGCTCTCTATCCTGTTCCATTGATTGATGTATCTGGGTTTTTTTGTTTGTTTTTTGGTTTTTCTTTTTTTGGGCCACACCACATGGCATGTGAGAGCCTAGTTCCCAACCAGGGATCAAACCCACATCCCCTGCATGGGAAGTGCAGAGTCTTAACCACTGGGCCACCAGGGAAGTCCCATGATGTGTCTGTTTTCATGTCAATACCATACTGCTGTTTTGATTACTATAGCTTTGTAATACAGTTTGAGATTAGGGACCATGATGCTTCCATGATGCTTCGTGGTTCCATACAAACTTTAGGATTGTTAGTTCTATTGCTATGCAAAATGCCATTGGAATTTTGATAGGGATTGCATTGAATCTGTAGGTTGCTTTGGGAAGTATTTTAACAATATTAATTCTTCCAATCCATGAACATGGAGTATTGTTCTATTTACTTGTGTCATCTTCAATTTTCTTTCATCAATGTCTTGTAGTTTTCAGTTTAAAGGTCTTTCATCTCCTTGGTTAAATTTATTCCTAGGTATTTTATGCTTTCTTATTGCAATTGTAAATTGGATTTTCTTAATTTCTCTTTCTGATAGTTCATTATTAGTATATAAAAATGGAACAGATTTTTATATATTGCTTTTGTACTCTGCAACTTTACTGATTTGTTAGTTCTAACAGGTTTTTTTTTTAATGGTGTTTAGGGTTTTCTATTATTATAATATCATGTTATCTGCAAATAGTGACAGTTTTACTTCTTCCTATTTGGACTTCCAATGCTATGTTGAATAAAAGTGGCAAGAGTGGTCACCCTTGTTTTGTGCCTGATCTTAGGGGAAAAGCTTTCAGCTTTTCACTGATGAGTATGACGTTAGCTGTTGGGTCTTTGAGTTTATTCTATTGGGTAGGCCGAAAGGTTCATTTGGGTTTTTCAGTTTGTTCAGTTTCTTGGATATGACGATTAACATTTATCATAAAATTTCAGAACTTTTTGGCCACTAGTTCTTCAAATGTTCTTTCTGCCCCTTTCTCTTTGCTCCTTCTGGGATTCCTGTTAAGCTTGGTGGGCTTGGTATGTTAGTATGCTTGACAGTGTCTCATAGGTCTCTTTCTGTTCATTTTTCTTCATTCTTTTTCTTTCTGTTCCTCAGACTAGATAATCTTGAGCTGTTTTCAAGTTCACTGATTCTTCTGTCAGTTTAAATCTGCCGTTTAGCTCCTCTAGTGAATTTTTATTTCAGTTACTGTATTTTTGAACTCTATATTTCTATTTGGTTCTTTTAAAAATAATTTCTACTTCCTTAATGATAGTCTCCATTTGGTGAGATGTCATTCTCATACTTTAATTCTTTAGACATGATTTTCTTTAGTTCCTTGAACATATTTATAAAAGCTGATTTAAAGTCTTTATCTGGGCTTCCTCAGGGACAGCTCCTATTGACTGTTTTTTTTTTTCTCTGTGTATGGGCCATATATTCCTGTTTCTTTGCATGTCTTGTAATTTCTTGTTGGAAATTGGACATTTAAAGTAATATGTGTTAACTCTGAAAATCAGATTACCCTCTCCCCAGAGTTTGTAATTGTTGTTTAGTGACTTTCCTGGACTAATTTTGTAAAGCTGTATTCTTTCTCATGTGTGGTCACTGAAGTCTCAGCTTAGTGGTATATTGATGATTGGACAGAGATTTCTTTTAATGCCTTGAACTATCTTCTGAAATATTCTTGCATTCTTGGGATAAAGACACCTTGGTTATTATGTATGTTTATTTTAATAGATGACTGGAATTGATTTGTTCTTAATTTATGAATTCTTGGATGTGTCCTCTGAGTGAGATTGGTCTGCTGTTTTTTTCTCATGGTACCTTTGTTGATATCATGCTAGTTTGGCTAATAATGGTGATTTTAGTTTTTCAAAGCTAATTAGGATGACTGAACATTGTCAGTCAGTGGACAAGAAGCAGGTGGCTGGAGTGGTGGCTCTGCTGCTTGGCCCTTTCATCCATGGATTGGGTGAGGGTCTGGACCAGACTTTCTCAACCAGCATCCTTTCTGTGAACCACAGAACATAAAAAATGATGAGTAACCTTTTTTCAATTGTCTCAAGGATAGTAGTAACTAGTATCATATTAGATACACAGAAATTGATTATATTTACAGTGGATAGTGTATGAGTTTTCTATTGCTGCTGTAACAAATAAGCACAAACTCAGCAGCTTAAAACAAGTATTATTCTCTTATGTAATTCTGAAGGCTAAAAGTCTGAAAATCAGTTTACTGGGCTAAAAGTCAAGGTGTCAGCAGAGCTGGTTCCTTTTGGAGGCTCTGAGGGACGAGTCTGTTTCTTTGCCTTTTTCAGCTTCTAGTGGTTGCCAAGTGGTTCTTGGCTCCTAGTGATTGCGCCACATGACTGACAGACTGACTCTGAAAGTCTAATTCAAAAGTGCATCACTTGGTAGCATTCTGTGTGGAATGCTTGTGAAAGGCTTCAAGTTGTCAGCCGGCAATTCCAGGGAAAGGGTATGATTAGGCTCTTATTAGAAACAACATCTGGAATGAAAATGAGGCCTGCTTTTTCAGGTCTGCTTGGACCCCACGGGGAGCCAGTCTTGACTTTGAGCGAGCTCTGCTTACCTTCCACACCAGAGTTGCATACTTGGAGAGCAATCGGGATTCATGGTAAGGCCAACCTGATAAATAGCATAGACATATGGGAAAGTTACAGACTCCTTCATGAATGCAGGTCAGGCCCCAAGTGAAGAGAGGCCTTGCTCTTGGGCAGAGCTTTCCAAACGTCAATGTGCACAGTGGGGAACTTCCTCTCTCTAGAAAGAGCCCAGGTTTGGATGACTACCTAGTAGGGATATGTGGGGAGGGAAGACAGTGGGTATTGAATTAGATAATTAAGGTTCTTTTCAAACCCTGAAGCCCCCATTCGACTACTTCAAATTTAAAGTATCCAGGCAGAGAACTGCTTCTCACTAATGCTTTGAGAAGTGAAAGGCGAGTAAGAAGCTTCAGGTCCCATAGACTCCTTCATTAGTGTTAGGAAGGGAAGCAGGGAAGCTGAGTCCAACTGTGCTGCTGTTGAGCTCCACAGGCCTGTCAGAGGCTGCCTGGAGGGGAATGAAGTTCAGGGAATCAGTCCAAATTCCATGTGAAACAATTTTAATGATTTTTGAACCTCTCAGACATTAAAAACCCTAGACACAAGGCTCATCTGAAAGAACATATTTTCATATTGACTCAATACCAGAAATAAGCAGTTGGCTGAGGACCCATGTTTCTAAGGCATATAAATCTTGAATGTTTTTAATGAACATTAGATCCTAGGGAACTAATACTGCATTTCACGATCTCTGAGCACTGATCAATGTTCTTCTTAATCCTGTAGAATTTCTCCACATATTCAGAACGCCCTAAGAGCTCCACAAAATCTTCATCATGAGTGATCACCAGAAGCTGGAAGTTACGCTGCTGTGAGCGACTTTTTATTATCCTGAAACAATATATTTATAACATTTTATTACTAAAGAACATACATAACCCTTTCTTTTATTTGAAAAAAGCACTGAGAACCTTGTCAGACACAGAAATGTATGCTGTGTGTGATGACCAGGTTTTTCCTGTGCTGTGTGAGTATCAGGGCCTCTGACAGCCCTGCAGGAAGTGGCAGGGGGAGGGGTGGGGTGGATCCAGGCCTTCAGCCCAGCCAGGTAGCAGTCCCGTCTCCTCTCTGGACAGTGGGGATGCATGGTATGACTCTTCACTCAGGTCTGGCTTAGAGACTGGTGAGAATACATGATCTAGTTTATTCTTAAAGCAGGTGGAAATGTTTAATTGAGTTTTCCTTAATGTCTGTGCTGCTCAACTTTAGGGGTCTGATTATTCCTTTGCCTGGGGTTTTCTTGACCTGATACTAGTTTTCTCTGGAATAAAATTACATTAAAAAAAAAAAAAGAGAGACAAGACAGACTACAGGCAAGGGGAATAACACTGTGAGCCCCACTGCCTTCTTAGGAGCTGGGTCTACTTAGAATTCTGCCACCACCAGTCACTGGATGCATCACTGGTATGACACACAGGGGGCCTGAGTGGGTGTACTGAGAACATTTTTGCTTGTTATCTATGTGCTGAGGTAATTAGTTACGTGTCTGAGACTTGAAAGACTTTTTCTTTTACCTAACCACTTATTTATCCCTTGCCTGGAGGTGGATGCACTTAGGTTTCAAAAGCACCAGGCCTTACTTGTTGGTCACACGGGACTACTGAGAGATGGCTGGAGAAAGGTGGCTCTGTGGCTGCTCAAGTCTCCTTCTGGCTCCATCCCTGTTATCACACAGGAAACGTTTTCTCTGCTAGAAGGAGTCTGTCTGGAGCAAGAAGTACCCAAAATAGCTTCTCTACCTCACGGAAAGTGCCTTTCCTCTGCCAGCACAGCCCATAAGCAAGGGCTGCCATCCCTAGAGCGTGCACCCACCACAGATGAACTATGGTAAAAAAGTGTATGCAGTTTTACCCTCTGGATTCTACTTCACCACTAATACACTTTTTGAGTAAGCACTGTCATTCCTCATAGATGCTGACACACGTGAGAAGCTGGGGAAATAGTCTAAAACCCACTGTCACTACCGTTACCACCTAGGAAGGCTTTAGCAGGGAATGCTAACTCCTGTACAGGACATGTGGGCCCCTCTGGTGGGTTTACAGGAAAACCAAACCAAGCCAGGAGACCCTCACCACGGGTTTCCCTATGAACACTCTTGGGGAGATGCAGGATGTGTCTGGGGTGGCTGTTCACCATGTAGTTCTTTTCTTAAGCATCTGAAGAATTACGATCCAGCTAAAGCCTAAGGTCTGGCAAAACCAGTTTCATCTACAGAGGATTTTCATCATAGAATTCTCTTAACCTTACTTTAAAAACTATCATAACCTGGCCCCAAATTTGAGATACTTACTCAACCAGAGCATGTGCAAGAGATTCAATGTTTTCTCGGTCAAGATTTGTCGTTGGCTCATCCAAAGCAAGGATGCCACAGTTTAAGCAGAATGTTTCAGCCAGGGCTAGGCGAATGATGAGTGAAGCTAATACCTGGAAAAAAAGCACCAGAGCTTAGCTGCACTGCACATTTTTCTCATTCACCTTAGGAAAGCAGGAAGACCTGGCATAATGTCTTTAGAAGGGAAAGGTGGGGCAGTGTCACAGGATCACTGACCTTAGGTAAGTCACTGCTCTTGTTTGGGAGAGCCTGGCACTGTGACCAAATGCTCATGCCCTTCCAGAAGGTGAACTATCATTTGCATCATCTCATCCTATCATTTGCAATGAAATACAATGCTAAAAGCAGTGCTGACCCTGCACAAACACCTCACATCAGCTACAACAAAACTTCAAATTACAGACTTCAATCAGAAATGCATTAACGTTTATCTGTAACTAGTAATTTTAATAATGCTATAAGATTAACAACCTTAAAAATTCATGACCTGGCTATTTTCCTGATAATGAGATTTGTTAGAAAACTTAGACATAATACATTTTCCAGAGCCTCACAGACACCTTTTCTCTCAGAGACATCTTTAAATCTCTATGTTCTGTGAGATCTATGGCTCCCAAAGAGGCACCACTGCTCTAACCCACACTTAAATGTTTATGTGTATGATTCTGAGGGAGAGAGGGAAAGGAAGGGAGGGGAAAAAGTACCAGGAGTACAGAAGTATGGTTTTATTTAAGCTTGACTGTAGGAAATCCAAGCAACCAAAACTATGAGGCACTTTTGTGGTTAACAGAAGCCTAATACTAAAACAGGCCACCGCTGAAGCCATTTGAGGGTACAAGGGACAAAGAATTAAGAGTGAAGAACTAGTTTAGGAAGTATACACTACTTTTTGTGTGAGATGTAATGCCCCCTCCACCCCCCCCCCACCCCGATTTGTGAGTGAAGGAGCATCAGTGAGTGAGTTAGTGATTTTAGAGCAGTTTATAGCTTTTCTCTGACACTGGCAGATTGAAGATGCCAGGGCCATAGTTTGGCCCTTTGGGGATAGGCACTTCTCTCCTGCTGCCACCTCCACCACCACCCACTCAGAGTGGAGTATGACTGGAGCTCCTGGCCCACCTCTACCAAACCATTTGCCTAATCTTGTCACCCAACACCAGGGAAGCAATTACTGCTAATTAATTTTTATAATTTGGAGTAGCTATAGGAAATCTGCTTTTGTTCAGAAAGTATTTTTAATCCAAACAGACATGTTTCAAACTATTTTCTCATTCATAATTACCACAAAAAAATCATCAATGCAAGTAGGGGATACTGACTGTAGATCACAAATTTGTCATTTTTGCAGACTATAATTAAGATAATAATCTGCAGATGCCTTATAAATTGGTATCAGCTGTCCGGGTTGATGACAAAATGCATACACGCATAGAGTGTCTTTAAGCAAAAATTGCAAACCTTTTATGAAAGTAACTCTGATAATGTGAGCATCCGTTTCTGGAACTATAAAATTTTGTTAAGAAAATCAGGGGTCCAGAGATGTTATCAAGTATAATGTTCTGCTTCTAATCTGAAAGGAGGAAGCTCGAAAACCTTTAACATCTTTTACAAACCAGTGCACAGTGAAAGAACCCAGCCTTGTACCCTAAGGATGCGGGTCCCACTTTCCCAACTCTTTGAAACTTTATTCCTCTGTGCTCTATATATCCAACCCAGGCTATCCTCCTAGAGCTTCCTGTAGAGTTAGATGGTCTGGCCCAGCACTGAGTCCCTGTGTGTGTGGTGGTGGGGACAGAGGCACCTGTGGGTATCAAAGCCTCTGACCCTGGCAGACCCTTCTTTTAGATGGTCCTCAGGCCCAAAGGCTAGGCTGGGAGTGGTGGTGAGGACTCAGTCCTATGATGAGGCTACCTTCTCAATTAGACTCTCACTTATTGTAATGCCTCATCTGGCTCAATCTAGGATCTGGTTTGCTAATACTGTATGTCACTGATTCTAAAACATACCCTTCCCCCACCCTTTGACTTCTCTGAAATGAGGATGCATCTTACAATTACAATTGAATTTTTTCTTTCTTGGTGGCACATAAAATAGTGGTGTGTCTATAACTGATAACCCGGTAACCTTATTCTCATAAGGAGTGCTGTGGAACAGTGAATGGTCTTCAACTTCTTGGTTTACATTTAGGCTATCCTGTGAGACTGTTTCAGGCCTCTCTTCTAAAAGCCTGCTTTACATAATGTTGCAGGAAATGCTGGTTAGAATTGAGAGAGTGTAATGAGAGTGACTGAGCCTGATTCACTTTACATGGCAGCAAGGAGTGCTATAAGGAGCTGCCTACCATTCAAGGGCAACTTTGGGTGCTTCCACTGCACTGACAATGATTCCTCTTTGTCAATTCTCTGTGTACAGGTGGTTCCCTAGGCTCTTGAGATACCTGCCTTTTGTCCGGCACTGCATCGTCCTCGCATATCCAAGGGCGTGTCTCCCTTTAGCATCACCACTCGGTAGTTGTAATTCCGCCTTTTATCAGAAGCTGATACATTTTCATCGGCATCAGATCGAATTTCTATGTATTCAATATCTGACACAGAAAGAAGAAGATTTTAGGGGAACCTACACTCTGCAGCCTTTTGTCACTTGCAAACCTTATCAAAGTAAGTTACAAGCAACATGTGAGGCTGACATTACCAGAGGAAAACACTGGCTGGTTTGCAAACTTTTTCTCTGGTGATGAAGATTGCTGGCCAGAAGCAACCAGATGCCCCAACCCTCAGTCTCAGAGGTGGTTTTTTCTTAGTTCCCCTATTAAGAGTTTCCTCCTGATGGTTTTCTTCTTATCACATTTCGGCTTATCCCTATCTGCACTTCGACAGAACCTATTACATCATCAACTAAATATAATGTGCACCATGGCCAAATCTGTAAGTCCTGTCAGGCTTTGGAATAGCTAAGAATTCTTAGAAAATCTGAAAGAGATGTTCAGAGAGAGGCCCAGAGGTAATACTGGCATGATGAGCAGTCATATGAGGCAAGAGCTGGATATAGGGCTTTAGAAAGAGCATTCATGGTACACCATGTTAATTACCTTGTCCACGATAGGTACTTCGCCAAAGGTCACGAATAATTTTGTTGATTTCTTCCATTTTCATACTGTGAAATTTCATTATTGCTCTGCAAAAAGCCATTGATACTTTCAAGATAACATATTGTAACAATAAATTTAACAGTGTATATTAAAAAAATGCAATGTATAATAATGTATATAATAAGTAATATCATGAGATAAATTCCCCAATATTCTCAATGATAAAAGTAGAATATAGTAAGAGCTATAAAAAATAAACAGAACCCAAACCTTGCTATTGGCTAGTATGGCAAACTCTCAGGCATATATAATTCCAGCACTCTGGAGTCCTTATCCTTCTCCATTTTCACTCTCTATGATATGACAAACACTCCCTTAAATGCTCAAATACTGTGAACACTTCTGAAACAATTTTTTAGGAGACATTTCTCAGGCTTAATGGAAGGACTGTTTCTACTGATACCAACTGGTTATAGGAAGCCCTGCTGAACAGATGACAGTGAGTTAAAGAGGGGATAGGAGGTGTACAGGGTCCTAATTAGTCTATGGGAAAATAGGTGAATCTCTGGAATTGCTGCCCTTTTTCTCTTCTATTATTATTAAGGTTGACCAAAGTCAACCTCTTAAGCTGCTTTTATTTCTCAGATCTGTGAGCTTTTTACCAACCAGAAGTGTTGGTTCGGAGAGGGTGATAAAGAGGCTTAAGCTGAGCTGAGCCTCAAAACTTTAATTTTCCCTTCCTAGTTGAAGATTCAGAAACCCTAACTCCAAATATGTGCATTAACTTTCTTTGACCGTGGCACCCCTCTGCCCCCACAACGCTCTTAAAATAGTAGTTTCGAAACACTAAAAAGAAGAAAAGAAATGTCTGTAAAAACAAAAGTAGCCTGTCAAAATCTAACACCGTTCTTACTAGAGTCACCTTTCGTCAAAAAGCCCTTAGGTTATTTGGAAGTGGGTTTATGAATTAATAAATGTTGCACCAGTCACAAAAAGGCAAACATCACTGCCATTACCATACAAAGGATGTGAGGCGGACATACTTCCATTTACAAGTTTCTTATCTGATATATACAAAAAAAGAAACTGAACGTAATGCTACTGCCTCTGCAGAATCATTTCATGATCTTCCGGTTTACTAGCAAAAGAGAAAGAAATGACTCAACATAAATAATTTTAAATATCAGATGAAGGAGTGTGAAGTAATAAAAACCGGAAAAAACCATATTCTGCTTGTTGATGAGAAAGCAACGTCTCCATTTTCTATTTTATACATCTATCTCAGTCTCAGATTTTATACTTCTTTCAAAAAGACAGAGACACAACTTCTAAGTGTTTGTTTAAAAAGTAAAAACCTCAGAGAATGTTCTTGAGACCAATCATGTAATGCTTAGCTTTATACAGTATGACCTTGATTCTTCAAATGACTTTTTTAAAATGTCATCTTTCCATTCAAGTTAAGAATCTTCCATAATCAACATAAATAAGCACTCCCAATGTGGAGAACAAGCTCCAGGTGGGGCACAGATGTCCCACGTGCACACATATAGCCTACACCACAGCTCCCTGGTACAACAGAGGTGGTGCATCCTCGCCCATGGGTAGGTCTGCTGAGAGACAACAATGCAGGAAAAAGCTCTAGTCCTTAGAGGGATCCAGACTCACCATCGATCATGGCAGACAGAGTGGATGCCCACTACTGTTGGCTGGACCATTCACTTATCTTTGTATCTTATCTCTCTGCTAATGTGGAGCTTATAACCCCACTGTGCAATGATTACAGTAACTACATTAATCTACTTGAGGGAATAACAATGATAAGTGGCTACTAGTGATGACCATTTACCTTATGTAAGGTACAATTACGTTAAATAATCATATTTTATCTCATTTAATCCTTACTACAATACTGAGAGTTAGATTCTGTTATCTCCATTTTACCATTAAGAAAACTGAGATTCTAACAATGAATTTTCTAAAAAAGAAATAAATCACTCCCGTTTACAACAGCATCAAAAACAATAAAGTACTTAGGAATAAATTTAACTAAGAAGGTGAAAGATCTCTACTATGAAAACTACAAGACCCTGATGAAAGAAAATGAAGGCAGAAATAAATGGAAAGGTGGGAATTCCCCAGCACTCCAGTGGTTAGGACTCTGTGCTTTCACTGCCGAGGGCATGGGTTCGATCCCTGGTCGGGGAACTAAGATCCCACAAGACACGCACCAGGGCCAAAAATTTAAAAAATTTAAAAATTTAAAAAAGGAAAGGTATCTCATGGTCATGGATTGGAAGAATTAATATTGTTAAAATGTCAATACTACCCAAAGCCATCTATAGATACAATGCAATCCCTATCAAGATTCCAATGGCATTTTTTTACAGAAATAGAAAAAAACACTCCTAAAACTCATATGGAACCATGAAAGACCCCAAATAGCCAAACAAATGCTGAGAAAGAACAACAAAGCAGGAGGTATCACACTTCCTGATTCCAAGCTATACTATAAAGCTATAGTAATTAAAACAGTATGGTACTCCCATACACCTATGGACAATTAATCTATGACAAAGGCGGCAAGAACATACAATGGAGAAAAGACAGTCTCTTCAATAAGTGGTGCTGGGACAACTGGACAGCTACATGTAAAAGAATGAACTTAGAACATTCTCTAACACCATATACAAAAATAAACTCAAAATGGATTAAAGGCCTAAATGTAAGACCAGATATTATAAAGCTTCTAGAGGAAAAACATAGGCAGAACACTCTCTGAAATAAATCACAGGGCTTCCCTGGTGGTGCAGTGGTTAAGAATCTGCCTGCCAGTGCAGGGGACACGGGTTCAATCCCTGGTCCGGGAAGATCCCACATGACATGGAGTAACTAAGCCCGTGCGCCACAACTACTGAGCCTGCGCTCTAGAGCCTGCGAGCCACAACTACTGAGCCCAAGTGCTGCTACTACTGAAGCCCGCGTGCCTAGAGCCCATGCTCTGCAACAAGAGAAGCCACCACAATGAGAAGTCCGTGCACCACAACGAAGAGTAGCCCCCACTCCCCGCAACTGTTGTGCGTGCAGCAACAAAGACCCAACACAGCCAAAAATAAATAAGTAAATAAATAATTTAAAAAAATAATAAATCACAGCAGTACCTTTTTGGATCCATCTCCTAGAGTAATGAAAATAAAAATAAACAAATGGCAACTAATTAAACTTATGAGCTTTTGCACAGCAAAGGAAATGATAAAACGAAAAGACAACCCACAGAATGGGAGAAAATATTTGCAAATGAAGCGACCAACAAGGGATTAATCTCCAAAATATACACACAGCTCATGCAGTTCTGTATCAAAAAAACAAACAACCCAATCAAAAAACGGGTGGAAGATCTAAATAGACATTTCTCCAAAGAAGACAAACAGATGACCAAAACGCAACGGCCAAGATGCTCAAGGTTGCTAATTATTAGAGAAATGCAAATCAATACTATGATGTATCACCTCACACTGGTCGGAATGGCCATCATCAAAGTCTACAAACAATAAATGCAGGAGAGGGTGTGGAGAAAACGGGACCCTCCTACATTGTTGGTGGGAATGTAAATTGGTACAACCATTATGGAGAACAGTATGGAAGTTCCTTAAAAAACTAAAAATAGAACTACCATATGATCCAGCAATCCCACTCCTGGGCATATATCCGGAGAAAAACATAATTTGAAAAAATACATGCACCCCAATGTTTGCTGCAGCACTATTTATTGACAAAGGAATGGATAAAGATGATGTGCTACATATATACAATGGAATATTACTCAGCCATAAAAAGGAATGAAATAATGCCATTTGCAGCAACACAGACAGACCTAGAGATTTTCATACCAAGTGAAGTAAGCCAGACAAAGAATGACAAATATCATATGATATCACTTATATGTGGAATCTGAAAAAAAAAAAACAGATTAAAATGAACTTATTTACAAAACAGAAAAAGACCCACAGACGTAGAAAACAAACTTATGGCTACCAAAGGGGAAGGGGGGAGGGGAGGGATAAATTAGGATGATGGGATTAACATATACACACTGCTATATGTAAAGTAGATAACCAACGACCTACTGTATAGCACAGGGAGCTATACTCAATATTTTGTAATAACCTATAAGGAAAAAGAATCTGTAGGGGCTTCCCTGGTGGCACAGTGGTTAAGAATCCGCCTGCCAATGCAGGGGTCACGGTTTCGAGCCCCGGTCTGGGAAGATCCTACATGCCGCAGAGCAACTAGGCCCATGTGCCACAACCGCTGAGCCTGCGCTCTAGCGCCTGAGAGCCACAACTACTGAGCCCATGTGCCATGACTGCTGAAGCCCGTGTGCCTAGAGCCCATGCTCCACAACAAGAGAAGCCACCAAAATGAGGAGCCTGCGCACCGCAATGAGGAGTGGCCCCCGCTCGCTGCAATTAGAGAAAGCCCCACACAGCAACAAAGACCCAATGCAGCCAAAAATAAATAAATAAATAAATAAATAAATTTATATATATAAAAAAAGAATCTGTAAAAGAATATATATAGTCGAAGAACGTGCTCTCACTCCCTCTTGTGAGAACACCAGAATCACAACTAGCTGCTGGACAATCATCAACAGGAAGACACTGGAACTCACCAGAAAAGATACCCCACATCCAAAGACAAAGGAGAAGCCACAATGAGACGGAAGGAGGGGCGCAATCACAGTAAAATCAAATCCCATAACTGCTGGGTGGGTGACTCACAGACTGGAGAACACTTACACCACAGAAGTCCACCCACTGGAGTGAAGGTTCTGAGCCCCACGTCAGGCTTCCCAACCTGGGGGTCCAGCAACGGGAGGAGGAATTCCTAGAAAATCAGACTTTGAAGCCTAGTGGGAATTGATTGCAGGACTTCGACAGGACTGGGGGAAACACAGACTCCACTCTTGGAGGGCACACACAAACTAGGGTGTGCATCGGGACCCAGGGGAAGGAGCAGTGACCCCAGGGGAGACTGAACCAGACCTACCTGCTAGTGTTGGAGGGTCTCCTGCAGAGGCGGGGGGGAGTGGGGGGCTGTGGCTCACCATGGGGACAAGGACACTGACAGCAGAAGTTCTGGGAAGTACTCCTTGGCCTGAGCCCTCCCAGAGTCTGTCATTAGCCCCACCAAAGAGCCCAGGTAGGCTCCAGTGTTGGGTTGCCTCAGGCCAAACAACCAACAGGGAGGGAACCCAGCCCCACCCATCAACATTCAAGTGGATTAAAGCATTACTGAGCTCTGCCCACCAGAGTAACAGTCAGCTCTCCCCACCACCAGTGCCTCCCATCAAGCCTCGTAGATAGCCTCATCCACCAGAGGGCAGAGAGCAGAAGCAAGAAGAACAACAATCCTGCAGCCTGAGGAACAAAAACCACATTCACAGAAAGATAGACAAGATGAAAAGGCAGAGGGCTATGTACCAGATGAAGGAACAAGATAAAACCCCAGAAAAGTAACTAAATGAAGTGGAGATAGGCAACCTTCCAGAAAAAGAATTCAGAATAATGATAGTGAAGATGATCCAGGACCTCGGAAAAAGAATGGAGGCAAAGATCGAGAAGATGCAAGAAATGTTTAACAAAGACCTAGAAGAATTAAAGAACAAACAAACAGAGATGAACAATACAATAACTGAAATGAAAACTACACTAGAAGGAATCAATAGCAGAATAACTGAGGCAGAAGAACGGATAAGTGACCTCGAAGACAGAATGGTGGAATTCACCGCTGTGGAACAGAATAAAGAAAAAAGAATGAAAAGAAATGAAGACAGCCTAAGAGACCTCTGGGACAACATTAGACACAACAACATTCGCATTATAGGGGTCCCAGAAGGAGAAGAGAGAGAGAAAGGACCAGAGAAAATATCTGAAGAGATTATAGTCAAAACCTTCCCTAACATGGGAAAGGAAATAGCCACCCAAGTCCAGGAAGCGCAGCGAGTCCCATACAGGATAAACCCAAGGAGAAACACGCCGAGACACACAGTAATCAAATTGGCAAAAATTAAAGACAAAGAAAAATTATTGAAAGCAGCAAGGGAAAAACGAAAAATAACATACAAGGGAACTCCCATAAGGTTAACAGCTGATTTCTCAGCAGAAACTCTACAAGCCAGAAGGGACTGGCATGATATACTTAAAGTGATGAAAGGGAAGAACCTACAACCAAGATTACTCTACCCAGCAAGGATCTCATTCAGATTCGATGGAGAAATCAGAAGCTTTACAGACAAGCAAATGCTAAGAGAATTCAACACCACCAAACCAGCTCTACAACAAATGCTAAAGGAACTTCTCTAAGTGGGAAACACAAGAGAGGAAAAGAACCTACAAAAACAAACCCAAAACAATTAAGAAAATGGTCATAGGAACATACATATCGATAATTACCTTAAACGTGAATGGATTAAATGCTCCAACCAAAAGACACAGGCTTGCTGAATGGATACAAAAACAAGACCCATATAGATGCTGTCTACAAGAGACCCACTTCAGACCTAGGGACACATACAGACTGAAAGTGAGGGAATGGAAAAAGATATTCCATGCAAATGGAAATCAAAAGACAGCTGGAGTAGCTATACTCATATCAGATAAAATAGACTTTAAAATAAAGAATGTTACAAGAGACAAGGAAGGACACTACATAATGATCCAGGGATCAATCCAAGAAGAGATAACAATTATAAATATATATGCACCCAACATAGGAGCACTTCAATACATAAGGCAACTGCTAACAGCTATAAAAGAGGAAATCGACAGTAACACAGTAATAGTGGGGGACTTTAACACCTCACTTACACCAATGGACAGATCATCCAAAATGAAAATAAATAAGGAAACAGAAGCTTTAAATGACACAATAGACTAGATAGATTTAATTGATATTTATAGGCCATTCCATCCAAAAACAGCAGATTACACTTTCTTCTCAAGTGCACACGGAACATTCTCCAGGATAGATCACATCTTGGGTCACAAATCAAGCCTCAGTAAATTTAAGAAAATTGAAATCATATCAAGCATCTTTTCTAACCACAACGCTATGAGATTAGAAATGAATTACAGGGGAAAAAACCGTAAAAAACACAAACACATGGAGGCTAAACAATACGTTACTAAATAACCAAGAGATCACTGAAGAAATCAAAGAGGAAATCAAAAAATACCTAGACACAAATGACAATGAAAACATGACGATCCAAAACCTATGGGATGCAGCAAAAGCAGTTCTAAGAGGGAAGTTTATAGCTATACAAGCCTACCTCAAGAAACAAGAAAAATCTCAAGTAAACAATCTAAACTTACACCTAAAGGAACTAGAGAAAGAAGAACAAACAAAACCCAAAGTTAGCAGAAGGACAGAAATCATAAAGATCAGAGCAGAAATAAATGAAATAGAAACAAAGAAAACAATAGCAAAGATCAATAAAACTAAAAGCTGGTTCTTTGGGAAGATAAACAAAATTGATAAACCATTAGCCAGACTCATCAAGAAAAAGAGGGAGAGGACCCAAATCAATAAAATTAGAGGGCTTACCTGGTGGCGCAGTGGTTGAGAATCTGCCTGCCAATGCAGGGGACACGGGTTCGAGCCCTGGTCTGGGAAGATCCCCCATGCCGCGGAGCAACTAGGCCCGTGAGCCACAACTACTGAGCCTGCGCATCTGGAGCCTGTGCTCCGCAACAAGAGAGGCCACGATAGTGAGAGGCCCGCACACCACGATGAAGAGTGGCCCCCACTTGCCGCAACTAGAGAAAGCCCTCGCACAGAAATGAAGACCCAACACAGCCAAAAATAAATAAATAAATAAATAAATTTTAAAAAAATAAAATAAAATTAGAAATGAAAAAGGAGAAGTTACAACAGACACCGCAGAAATACAAAGCATCCTAAGAGACTACTACAAGCAACTCTATGCCAATAAAATGGACAACCTGGAAGAAATGGACAAATTCTTAGAAAGGTATATAACCTTCCAAGACTGGACCAGGAAGAAACAGAAAATATGAACAGACCAATCACAAGCACTGAAATTGAAACTGTGATTAAAAATCTTCCAACAAACAAAAGTCCAGGAACAGATGGCTTCACAGGTGAATTCTATGAAACATTTAGAGAAGAGCTAACACCCATCCTTCTCAAACTCTTCCAAAAAACTGCAGAGGAAGGAACACTCCCAAACTCATTCCGTGAGGCCACCATCACCCTGATACCAAAACCAGACAAAGATACTACAAAAAAAAAAAAATTACAGACCAATATCACTGATGAATATAGATGCAAAAATCCTCAACAAAATACTAGTAAACAGAATCCAACAATACACTAAAAGGCTCATACACCATGATCAAGTGGAATTTATCCCAGGGATGCAAGGATTCTTCAATATACGCAAATCAATCAACGTGATACAACATATTAACAAATTGAAGAATAAAAACCATATGATCATCTCAATAGATGCAGAAAAAGCTTTTGACAAAATTCAACACCAATTTATGAAAAAAACTCTCCAGAAAGTGGGCACAGAGGGAACCTACCTCAACATAATAAAGGCCATATACGACAAACCCACAGCAAACATCATTCTCAAAGGTGAAAAACTGAAAGCATTTCCCCTAAGATCAGGAACGAGACAAGGATGTCCACTCTCACCACTATTATTCAACATAGTTCTGGAAGTCCTAGCCACGGCAATCAGAGAAGAAAAAGATATAAAAGGAATACAAATTGGAAAAGAAGAAGTAAAACTGTCACTGTTTGCAGATGACATGATACTATACATAGAGGATCCTAAAAAGGCCACCAGAAAACTACTATAGCTAATCAATGAATTTGGTGAAATTGCAGGATACAAAATTAATGCACAGAAATCTCTTGCATTCCTATACACTAATGATGAAAAATCTGAAAGAGAAATTAAGGAAACACTCCCATTTACCACTGCAACAAAAAGAATAAAATACCTAGGAATAAACCTACCTAGGGAGACCAAAGACCTGTAGGCAGAAAACTATAAGACACTGATGAAAGAAATTAAAGATGATACCAACAGATGGAGAGATATACCATGTTCTTGGATTGGAACAATCAATATTGTGAAAATGACTATACTACCCAAAGCAATCTACAGATTCAATGTAATCCCTATCAAATTACCAATGGCATTTTTTACAGAACTAGAACAAAAAATCTTAAAATTTGTATGGAGACACAGAAGACCCCGAATAGCCAAAGTAATCTTGAGAAAGAAAAACGGAGCTGGAGGAATCAGACTCCCTGACTTCAGACTATACTACAGAGCTACAGTAATCAAGACAATATGGTACTGGCACAAAAACAGAAACATAGATCAATGGAACCAGATAGAAAGCCCAGAGATAAACCCACGCACCTATGGTCAACTAATCTATGACAAAGGAGGCAAAGATATACAATGGAGAAAAGACAGTCTCTTCAATAAGTGGTGCTGGGAAAACTGGACAGCTACATGTAAAAGAATGAAATTAGAACACTCCCTAACACCATACACAAAAATAAACTCAAAATGGATTCGAGACCTAAATGTAAGACTGGACACTATAAAACTCTTAGAGGAAAACATAGGAAGAACACTCTTTGACATAAATCACAGCAAGATCTTTTTTGATCCACCTCCTAGAGTAATGGAAATAAAAACAAAAATAAACAAATGGGACCTAATGAAACTTCAAAGCTTTTGCACAGCAAAGGAAACCATAAACAAGACGAAAAGACAACCCTCAGAATGGGAGAAAATATTCACAAACGAATCAATGGACAAAGGATTAATCTCCAAAATATATACACAGCTCATGCAGCTCAATATTAAAGAAACAAACAACCCAATCCAAAAATGGGCAGAAGACCTAAATAGACATTTCTCCAAAGAAGACATACAGATGGCCAAGAGGCACATGAAAAGCTGCTCAACATCACTAATTATTAGAGAAATGCAAATCAAAACTACAATGAGGTATCACCTCACACCAGTTAGAATGGGCATCATCAGAAAATCTACAAACAACAAATGCTGGAGAGGGTGGCGAGAAAAGGGAACCCTCTTGCACTGTTGGTGGGAATGTAAATTGATACAGCCACTATGGAGAACAATGTGGAGGTTCCATAAAAAACTAAAAATAGAATTACCATATGACCCAGCAATCCCATTACTGGGCATATACCCAGAGAAAACCATAATTCAAAAAGACACATGCACCCCAATGTTCCTTGCAGCACTATCTACAATAGCCAGGTCATGGAAGCAACCTAAATGCCCATCGACAGATGAATGGATAAAGAAGTTGTGGTACATATATACAATGGAATATTACTCAGCCATAAAAAGGAACGAAACTGAGTCATTTGTTGAGACGTGGATGGATCTAGAGACTGTCATACCGAGTGAAATAAGTCAGAAAGAGAAAAACAAATATCGTATATTAACGCATGTATGTGGAACCTAGAAAAATGGTACAGATGAACCGGTTTGCAGGGCAGAAGTTGAGACACAGATGTAGAGAACAAATGTATGGACACCAATGGGGGAAAACCGTGGTGGGGTGGGGATGGTGGTGTGCTGAATTGGGCAATTGGGATTGACATGTATACACTGATGCGTATAAAACTGATGACTAATAGGAACCTGCAGTATAAAAAAACAAACAAACAAAAAACACAACTAATACTAAACTTTCTTTGGGTTATTTGTATGGAAATATGTTAATATAAATGTTTCAGACATTACATGAAACTTCTAAAAATCTTATATGTTCTGGTATAATGTTATAAGTCATAATTCTAGTTATTACTTTAAAATGTATATCTCAGAAATAACTAAATTTCCTTGTCAATTGCATTATTATGAACTTTCATCAAATCTTTAACCGTGGTCATTTTTATGTCTTTTGTCATTTACAGACAGTTCTGGGTGTACTCTGATGCTTTAGCAAGAATGTTCCTATAAAAGGGTTTCATCTTCAAGGAATTCATGGAAAAGACTCTGACAAGTACAGGTTTCTGGTAACTGACCATACTGCTCAACTGAATGAATAAGTATTTTCAGAACTCTAATGGAAAACTGATGAATTCATAAAAGTGCTAACAAAAGATCAAGATGAAAAAAAAAATTAATTACATGGGACTGAGTGAACTGATGAGGATGATTATAATTTTTGTGACTTTCTGTTCCAATAAAAAAAAAAAAAATCCCACAAGGACTCAGAGGCAAAAAATATACAAATCAATTTTCACTGCAAAGTAAAGGAGCTGTTACAGTGGAGGATTACTGGATTTAATGTCAATATTATGACATAGTATGAGTGTGTTTCGTGTTTGGTAATTGCAATCATTGTTGCTTTTGTTGTGGTCATCCATTTACAATGCTTGGTGTCAGTTTATTTATCTCTTGTAAAAATTAAAAAAAATTTTTTTTAATTAAATAAAAGAATATATATATGTATAACTGAATAACTCTTGTAAAAATAAAAAAATTTTTTAAAAAGAATTAAAAAAATATATATATGTGTAAGTGAAGAATATATATGTATAACTGAATATGTTAGTTTCAGGTGCTGTACACCTGAAACTAACACAATATTGTAAATCAACTATATTTCAATATAAAAAAAAAGACTTACAGAAAAACCCTGTATGGTACTGGCATAAAAACAGACAGACAGACCAAGAGAACACAATCGTCAGCCCAGAAATGAACCCAAGCACATATGGTAAACTAATATTTGACAAGGGAGCCAAAAATACTCAATGGAGAAAGGACAGTCTCTTCAATGATGGTGCTGGGAAAATTGGATATTCACATGTAAAAGAATGAAACTCGATCCCTATTTTACACCACTCACAAAAATAAACTCTAAATGGATCAAAGACTTAAATGTAAAACCTGAAACTGTGAAACTCCTAGAAGAAAGCTCCTTGACATGGGTCTTGGTAATGATTCTTTGGGAATCACACCTTAAAGCCCAAGCAACAAAAAATAAACAAGTGGGACTACATCAAACTAAAAAGTTTTTGCACAGCAAAAGAAACCAACAACAAAGTGAAAAGACAACCTATAGAATGGGAAAAAATATTTGAAAACCATGTATTTGATAAGGGGTTAATATCCAAAACCCATAAAGAACCCATACAACTTGGAAACAAACAAAAAATCCAATTTAAAAATGGGCAAAGGACCTGAATAGACATTTTTCCGAAGAAGTTATATGAATGGCCAACAGGTACATGAAAAAAGATGCTCACAGTCATTAGGGAAATGCAAATTAAAACCACAATGAGGGACTTCCCTTGTGGTCCAATGGAAAGAATCCACCTCACAATGCAGGGGACGCAGGTTCAATCCCTGGTCAGGGAACTAAGATCCCACATGCTGTGGGGCAACTAAGCCCATGCGCCACAACTAGAAAGAGAAAACCCACACGCCACAACGAAGAGCCACCGTGCTGCAACGAAAGATCCTGCGTGGCGCAACTAAGACCTGATGCAACCAAAATAAAATTAAATAAATAAATAAATAAATAATCTTTAAAAAAAAAACACCACAATGAGATATCACCTCACACCTCTTAGACAGCCATCACCAACAAGAGATAACAAATGACAGCATGGATATGGAGAAAGGGAAACCCTTGTGCATTGTTGGTGGGATGGACTGTAAATTGGTACAGCCATTGTGGAAAACAGTATAGAGGTTCCTAAAAAAATTAAAACTAGAACTACCATATGCTCTAGCAATTCCACTTCTGGGAATGTATCCAAAGGAAATGAAAACACTATCTCGAAAAGTTATCTGCACCCCTGTGCTCATAGCAGCATTGTTTACAATAGCTAAGACACAGAAACAATCTAAGTGTCCATTGTTGGATGAATGGATAAAGAAGATGTGAGATATATATCTATACGTATCTATATATATCTAAATCTATAACATATCTCTATATACACACATATACAAACATACATACAATGGAATATTCAGCCATAAAAAACAAGGAAGTCCTACCATTGGGGACAACGTGGATGGACCTTGAAGGCATTATGTTAAAAGAAGCAAGTCAGACAGAAAAAGACAAGATCTCACTTATATGTGGAATTTAAAAACAAAAACAGGGACTTCCCTGGTGGCGCAGTGGTTAAGAATCCGCCTGCCAATGCAGGGGACATAGGTTCAATCCCTGATCCAGGAAGATCCTACATGCCACAGAGCAACTAAGCCTGTGCACCACAACTACTGAGCCTGTGCTCTAGAGCCCACATGCCACAACTACTGAGCCTACATGCCACAACTACTGAAGCCCATGCGCCTAGAGCCCGTGCTCCGCAACAAGAGAAGCCACTGCAATGAAGACTAGCCCCCGCTCGCCGCAACTAGAGAAAGCCTGCGTGCAGCAATGAAGACCCAACCAAAATTAAAATAAATTTAAAAAGATTAAAACAAAACACCAAACTCATAGAAAAAGAGACTGATCTGTGATCACCAGAGGTGGAGGGATGGGGAGATGGGGAAATTGGATGAAGGTGGTCAAAAGGTACAAACTTCCACTTATAAGATAAATATGTACTAGGAATGTAATGTACAACATGATGACTGTACTTAACACTGCTGTATGACATGTAAGAAAGTTGTTAAGAAAGTAGATCCTAAGAGTTCTCATCACAAGGAAAAATTTTTTTTTTCCTTTTTTATTTTTTCTATGAGATGATGGATTTTAACTAAACCTACTATAGTAATCATTTCATAATATGTGTATATCAAACCATCATGCTGTACACCTTAAACTTATACCGTGATGTATGTTATTTCTCAATAAAATAAAACAGGGAGGGGGGAGAAAACTGAGATTTAATCAAATTAGGAATGTGCTCAAGATCAGAGAAAAATAGGATATTAACAGCCCTTGAATATAATTAAAATTAAAAAGGCAGTCAAAATGCCGTCTTTAAAGTCATCAGGCTCAGATAGTTTTATAAGTGAATGTTATCAATTCTTCAAGGTACACCTAGCTCCCAAGTATATAAAGTATTACACAGCAAGGAGAAATATAAGTAAAAGGAGAAAAAAAAAGTATAGGCCTATTTTGCTTATGAATATAGATACAAACATTTTAAATAAAATCAAATTTAGGACTGAAGGTGTTAAAAACAATGTATCATGACCAAATAGTGTTTATCCCAAGAAACCAAGAACAGTACAACAGGAAAAAAAATTAATTTACTGCATTAAGAGATTAAAAGAAAAAAATTATCTCAATAGGTGTCAAAAAGTATGTTATAATACTGAGTTTTGATAAAACTCCTCAATAAGAGAAAAATAGAAAATTTTCTTAATTAGACAAAATGACTATCAGATAGTCACATCAAGCATCAAATTTAATGTTGAAATATACAAAAGTGTTCCTCCTAAAGCTAAGAACAAGAGAAAGATACCTCTTATTATTGCTACTCTAAAATAATGTGCTGGAGATGCCTAACAATTGAGCAAGACAATAAAAAGAAATGAAGACTAAATGAGGGGAACAGAAACAGCAACTTGTCATTGTTTCTGCAGACGATATAACTATATACTCAGAAAACCTAAGAAATCAACTGAAAAACTATTAAGACTAATAAGGTGGTCAGAAATAAAATAAACTATACATTACCTAGTAGCAAAATCCAATAGGAAACATAATAGAAAATAGGATCCTATTCATGGTGGCAATAAAAACTATGGAATACCAAGGAAGAAATCTAACAAAAAGGTACAGGATCTAGATGAAAAAGCTATAAAACTTTACAATAGGATAACAAACAAACAAAAAACACCCTGAATAAATATGAGAGACATACTATAGGGGTCCAAAATGGGAGATTCAATATCGCAAAGGTGTCCATTCTCCCCCAAGTAATCCATAAATTAAATGCAATCCAAACAAAACTCCCAACAAGATTAAATAATATTTTTAAATGAAACCCACAAGGTGACCCTAAAGTTCATATTTGAGACATAATGCAAATAAATAAAATCATAGTACTGGGACAGGAATAAAAACTAAATAAATACACACAGAACTTTAGTGTTTATAACTGACATTTCAAATCAATGGGACAGGTTTTAATAGTGTTGGAAAGAGGAAAAGATTAAAATTATATCACTATCCTTTATCAAATTTCAAATAAAATTCATATAAATTAAAAGATTAAAAATAAATGAGACTATTAAAACATTTTTGTAACCTTAGGATTGGGAAGGCCCTTGTAATTGAGAAGTCATAAATAAAAAGACTAAAGATTTGTCTACCTAAAAATTAAGTCACAAATAACACCATAAAGAAAGTTAATGGGGCTTCCCTGGTGGCGCAGTGGTTGAGAATCTGCCTGCCAATGCAGGGGACATGGGTTCGAGCCCTGGTCTGGGAAGATCCCACATGCCGCGGAGCAACTAGGCCCGTGAGCCACAACTACTGAGCCTGCGCATCTGGAGCCTGTGCTCCGCAACAAGAGAGGCCACGATAATGAGAGGCCCGTGCACCGCGATGAAGAGTGGCCCCTGCTCGCCTCAACTAGAGAAAGCCCTCGCACAGAAACGAAGACCCAACACAGCCAAAAGTAAATAAATAAATAAATAAATAAATAAATAAATAAATAATAAAATAAAGGAATTCCTTTTAAAAAAAAGAAAGTTAATGGACAAGTGAAAAACTGGGAATAACTCCTTGACATGTATGTGGAAAGGATTAATATCTAGAATCTATTAAAAAAAATGATACAAATCACTTAGAAAAAGACAACCTAATAGAAAAATTGGCAAAGAGATGTGAATAGGCAATTCTTGGAGAAGAAATACAAACAGCCAACATATGAAAAGACATTTAACCTCACTATTAAACAGGGAAATGTAAATTAAAGTGAGAGCATTTTTGGTGTAACAGACTGTCAAAAATTAAAAAGGTTGATAATATGAGAAGCAGGCATAAAGAAATGGGTACTTTCATACACTACTGGTAGAAACATAAACTTTGTGCTTTTGGAAGGCAATGTGGCACTAACAAGTTAAAAATATACATACCCTCTGACCCAGTAATTCTATTTCTAAGAAGCTATCTTTCTGATATATCTGCACAAGTGTGCAAAGACATACATTGTAGCATTATCTGTAGTAGCAAGCATTTAAAGGCTTCCTAATATGTCTATCAGTGGTTAAATAAAGTAGGTAATATCCATTTTATAGAATATTATGCAGCCATTAAAAATAATGAGTTATTTACATATATGAACATGATTTTCATCACATGGTAAAGTGGAAAAAAAAAACAAAAAAAACCTACAGTGTGATACTATTCACACAAAACAAAAAAGATTTGTGTGTACATACATGCAAAAGCACTGTGAAGGAAATGAAAATATGTCACCAATGTACTACTACTTAAGTGCTGAATAAATGTTAGACATTGTCAAGGAAATGAACCGAAGTCCCAGCTTGAACCATGTTCTGTGATTTGCAGAATAATGGAGTAGAGGAAGCATAAATATCTGTAATACAAGGCTGAATGGGTTAAGTGGCACAAAATATTATGGCATACAAAGGAAGGAAAAAATTACATGTTTGGGAAGGGCTCTATGAAGGTAACATTCAAAGGACGAGAAACAGCATAGTAAAATGCAAGGTGTCTTAAAGGAACAAAATTATTCAGTTTGGTTAGAAAATAGTGAGTAGTGAGAGATGAAATGGGAAAGGCCAGGTGTGGAAGTCTTTCCTAAAATTAGAAGAGAATAGCTACCACCACCTTTAAGAAAATTAACCTGGTAGAAGTTTAACAGGGGTGGGAGGGATAACGAGATGGGGGAAGTTACCACAGTAATACAGGTAAGAGTTAAGGAGGGCTTGACTTAGGCGTGGGCTGTGGAAGAAAAGCAGCTCTGAAACAGAACTGTGCAGGAACACTGTGGGAGCTGATTGCTGACTGAACTATACAGACCCAAAGATTAACCTAACACACTTTTTAGCACTTGGACTTTACAGGTAACTAACATTTAAGAATGACCTTGAAGGTCCATGACCTCTAGTAAACTATCATTCTGCTGAGGCAAAGATATAAATTTCATGGGCTAGAAACTATTGTGGGTAAGTGGTCATCTGGCTGGTTGCATCAGCACCACCATGTGCCTGGAGTGTGCATGTCATTCAGTTAAATGCATATAGTACTAACTCATATTAAGTGTATGTTTTGTGAAAACTGATTCCCAAAATAAAATGAAAAGGTCTAAGATCTAAGAAAATAGTGATTTATAAATCAATCTTATATTTAAATATTCTTAAGAATCTGAAAGATTTCCTTGAAAATTTCAGTAACAATCTGTTGCATTTTATGGGGACAAATGATGGTTTAAGTGGTATTTATAATTTTGGTGATCCATGAAAGTCTTAGGATGTGATCCTCACAAATGACAAAGGCCTAATATATTTACTGTTTTAAGGGAGGCACAATGAGGCCAAAAGACAGAAAGACAAATACCAGTGAAACTATTCTATATGATACTATAATGGTAGTCACATGTCATTAAACATTTTTCTAAACCCACAGAATGTACAACACCATGAGTGAACCCTAATGTGAACTACAGATTTTGGTGAGTATGATGTGTGAATGTATGTTCATCAAATGTACCACTCTGGTAAGGGATGTTGATAGTGGGGTAGGCTATGGTTGGGGTGGGGGGAGGCAGAGGTATATGGGAAATCTCTGTACTTTCTGCTCAATTTTGCTGTGAATCTAAAACTGCTCCAAAAAATAGTCTAAAAAAAGAGAGAAAGGGGTATGCGCTAGTGTAGTATGTAGAGCTGTTTTCATCCATGCCCCTCCTTCCTTCTTCACACAGACACCTCCTTTGAATGCCAAGCTAACTATACTGTCCTTCAGCACCTCTTTGCACTATGGCTTCTGCCCCAGCAATTTCTAGATGATTTTCCTTTGTGTTCTAAGCTAACTGCCTCCACTCTTGGACCTGTAATGAAAAGCTTCTGCAAGCCTCGGAGTTATCTACTTTCTAAGTGCACATGGGTTCTAGCTTGATGTCACGAATGAAGCGTATTAGGCATCCCCAGGACAGTAGTTCAGGGTTTTTGCTGCTGCCCTGCTCTGAGGCCACTTTTAAAATCATCTCAGGACTTAGTCATTAGCAGAGAACTGAATGCCTGAAATAGAGTCATTAGACCAAATGTCATTAGGTCATTAGTCATTAGGTAGACCAAAATCTCACCTGCCAGGAAAAGACCCTTCCAGCTCTTACATCTTTCGTATTTTAGCCATCTCCAGGACTCAAACTACTGAGGAAGGTTAGTTACCATTTTGCAAAATTTGAACTGGATTTCCTCATGTCTCAAGCTATTTCAATGAATAAAATAATAATTAAAAGGGCCAAATACATGTGTGCCTTCCTAATAAAAAAAATTCATTCAGAAGTAGGATAAAAACAAATAAGTTCATGAAGATTATCCAAGCTGGACAAAAGCAGTAGAAAAGATTATACTTACAAAAGACATTTGCCAACAGTATTATCCTCATCTTTGTTTACAAAATTGTACCAAACTATGAGATATACAGGTTGCCAAAAAATTGGCTAAGATCAATTTTGATTGAATACTCTTCCCTACTGTAGTTACCACTGTGAGAATTTCCTGTCTTCCAACATTTAGGTCAGCGGAAGCCCTCTAGTATAAAGGAAATGATATGATGAATATCACATTCTACTGAGTATCATGTTCCAAACTAATAGTGGTTTTTATTACTTAGCACATTTTAAAATCCCTAACTTGCCAAACTTAAGTTGCACATTTAAAAGAAAAATGTCCTCTTTTTCTGGATAAAACGTTTAAGACTATTAAACTAATCTCCTAAAACACTTAAAACTGTTGAACTGTTGTACTTCTTTAGCCAAACTCCCAAATACCAGCTTTTAAAATTCAGGCAATGGTCACCCACTATTAATATAGTGCTTGATAAATATTTGGTTAAAAAAACCTGCGAGTGTGAAATGCCACCAGCTATCATTTGGTTTTGTAATCTACTTATTTGATGCTACAGGGGCTGCTGATGTGAAACTGTACTGTATCCAAGACAAGAATGAGAATGGTGGCCATGAGTGAGTCCTGGTTAAAGCCCTCACCCCCAAGCTCTCCTTGAGTGTAAGAAGCCAGGCTCTGAAAAGACTCAAAGAGAGTTGGCTGCCTTGGATGCAAAACTTACATGTTTTCACTGAGTCTCAGAAGAAATATGACTTAATGTGCAACATTCCACATTTGGGGGAAAATGACAGTGGAACATTTTGGGGATAGGGTAGAACAGTGTACTTTGATATATTCCAAAATCACTTAATTTTAATTGATGTCTTCTTTTAAGGGGGTGGATAATGGATAATAAATTCTAAATAATGGATGTTTTCCCTCTTCTTATCTAGTGTGTCTCTGACCATTGGCAATGCTTACAATCAGTGATTGTTTTAGATGATTACTAATAAAAGATGGTAATCAGCTCTTCTTGAAAATGCACTGCTAATTTCCTGTGTTACCTTAAATAGACAGATGAACGCAACAATTACAATGACTGCATGCTGCTTCTAAGAGGTGAAACAATAAGGGAAATTTTGGACCTTACTTTCTTCTAGGTGAGAAGGCAAATTTAAGGCTCACAGTATAAACCTTAAGAAGATTTGCAAGCATAAGCCCACAAACACTCAATTTTGGAGAAATCGGTACCACTTCTTTTCTTCTCATTTAGAAGAAACCATCTGATAACCAGATAACAGAACTCAGTAAACAGCCTGACTTTGTTCCTTAGGCAAGCCGAAATTGCTGGAAAGCACCACTGTACCTCCCCACCCCCACAAGCTCCTGGCTGGCCCCATCAAGCTCCCTCACATGCCCTCACTCCGCTCAGTGTGATGCCTCTATGACTGAGGCACTTTTCTCTACTGAAATGCCCTTCCTTCATTATTCATGGCCCAGGTCACGTATAGACTATGGAGCACCTACCACGGTCTCCCCTATTAAACTGTTACCACTTTGCAGGAGGGACAGGGTATGATATTTCTGTCTTCCCAGAGTCTGCCAAGAGAAGACAGAACAGGGGTTTTTGAATGAACAGGTGCCTTATTGAGGGAATTCCTCTTGTTCCTGCTGTCAATGGCTCTCAGGGTCTGTAGGGATAGCAGGAGGGCTCCTAGGTATAGTTTTCTATTTAGTTAACACATGAAATCCCAGGTCTGCAGGTCAGTGTACTAAGAGGAAGAGCTACCTTGTAGCAGAATATGTGCACATAAAATTTAAGACAAAACCAACCTACATAATACCTAACTTGGCCCCTCTGTCCCCTCTAGTTAGCACTCCATTTTTCTGCTCCTCTTCACAGCAGAATTTTTTAAAGAATTATCTATACTCACTGTCTCCATTTCTTACCACCCATTCTCTCCTCATCCAACTCTAAGGCTTCAGTTCCAACCATGCCACTGAGATTGCTCCCCAAAGTGATGAACACCCTCCATTTTATCAATTTCATGGGTCACTTCTTAGTCCTTCATCTCATTTGACCTCTCAATAGCATTAGACTCCTGAAATACTTTCTGTACTTGGTTTTCAAGCTACCACGCCTTTAAAATTTTTCTTCTACTTCATCAGCTACTTTTTCACTGCACTTGTAAACATCGTGAGTTTTGGGACCCTTCCCATCTCTATCCACAGTTATTCCATATGTAATCTCATTCCATGGCTTTAAATACTATAGATATGATGATAATTCCTGAATTTATACATTTCCCCTGAACTCTAGACTCCAGATTATACATCCAACTGCCTGCTTGACATCTCTACTTAGAAGTCTACAGGCGCCTCAAACTTAAAGTGTCCAACACAGAACTCTAGATTTTCCCCTCCCCAATCTTGCCCATTTTAGGGAATGGGAATTTGCTTTCCCAACATCCTACTGCTCAAGAAAACACATGTAGGATAAATCCTTCTTTCTTTTGCTTTTCCTCCCCTAACACTCAATTCAGAAGCAAGGCCTGTCAACTCTATCTCCAAAACAAAAATGGAGTCCATCTACTTTTCTCCATTTCCACTGCTACCATCCTACACCAGTCCACCACTCTCTCCTGGGTGCCCCTATAATCCATTCTCCACACGGCAACACATGTGATTTCTTCAAACTATGAATCAGATTACGTTACCTCCCTGCTTCAAACTGTCCAGTGACTTCCTATCACACTTAGAATAAAATCAAACTGTTAACCAAGGCTGCAAGGCATGGCATACTCTGGGAACCATCTTCCTCTGACCTTATTCCCCTGCTCACTATATTCCAGCCACGCTTGGCTTCTTCCTATTCCTTGAACACCTCATGTTTGTACTGGTCTTAGGGCCTCTGCATCAGCTACTCTCTCCATCTGGAATGCTTGCATCTCAGCTTTGTGCATATCTTGCTTCTTCTCATCAATCAGGTCCCAGCTTAAATGTCACATTCTCAGAAAGATTCTGCCTTAGAAAAGGCCTAAAGTAGCCCCTCAGTTATTCCCATCACCATAGTTAATTTTCACTGTTTATGGATTTATTTCTTAATTTTCTGTTTCTTCATCCCTGTATACTTAGTATACAGTATCTAGAACAGTAGCAAACATGTAAGCACTCAAATCTTAATTGAACAAAATCCTAATACATATGACAATATATATTATGCACATACATACATACACACTTTGCTGAGGAGGTATAAAATATATAAAAATAAATTGACTATTGTGGCTCTAAACCAGGAAGTATGAGTTAATTAACAGTTAGGAAAACTTTCTATATAAATATTGACATTAGTTTTTTAAAGGTTAAAAAGGGTGGGGCGGGGGGGACCATGGTAGCAGCACAGCAGAGTGGGAATATAAAGGCCTTAGTTCTGAGATCTAATTTATCTCAACCATTTAGCTGGGTAATCTTGGACAGTCTTCTTAATCTCTCTGATGAATACTTGCCCTTTACATGTAGATGCCCGAATTCAATCAGATTATGGCTAACACATATTAAGTATTGAATTAATATTAGTATCTCTCTGCAGAGCCCCCGCCCTTGAGAAATTTAGTCTTAAAGCATGTTTAAATAGAAACAACAGAAACCTACGTTTTCTTGGTCAAGTTCCTTAGTGCTCTTAAGAAATAGAGAATTTGGGCTTCCCTGGTGGCGCAGTGGTTGAGAATCTGCCTGCCAATGCAGGGCACACAGGTTCGAGCCCTGGTCTGGGAAGATTCCACATGCCGCGGAGCAACTGGGCCCGTGAGCCACAGTTACTGAGCCTGCGCGTCTGGAGCCTGTGCTCCGCAACAAGAGAGGCCACAACAGTGAGAGGCCTGCACACCACGATGAAGAGTGGCCCCCGCTTGCCACAACTAGAGAAAGCCCTCGCACAGAAACAAAGACCCAACACAACCATAAATAAAATAAATAAATAAAATTTAAAAAAAAAATAAAAGAAAACACTCCCTATTTCACTTACAAAATTAATTAAAAAAAAAAAAGAAATAGAGAATTTAACAATATACATTAAAGAATGTAACACTGGGACTTCCCTGGTGGCACAGTGGTTAAGACTCTGCACTCCCAATACAGGAACCCCAGGTTCAATCCCTGGTCAGGGAACTAGATCCCACATGCATGCTGCAACTAAGAGTCTGCATGCCACAACTAAGGATCCTGCCTGCCACAACTAAGACCCAGTGCAACCAAATAAATAAATAAAAAATAAAGAATGTAACACGACAAAGAAAGCTGGACTAAACGGCCGGTAAATTTCCCTTTTAATTCTGACTCTATACTGAATGCTATAATGGACTTAAAAAAAAAAAAAGGTTTCCATTTCATAGATAAGGAAACTGAAGCTCAGGGTATTTAAATAATTTGCTAAAGGTCAACAGTCAGATTCAGATTCAGGTACTCTCTAGAGACAATACTTTTAACCACGGATTATGGATTTTTCAGGATTCAAGAAGATGAAATTTATCAACTTTTACACAAACATTTCTTGCTGTTTAAAACTCAGTTCAATTTTTTCAACAAAACCAACTTAAGTCATCCTATTCTGTACAGTAGATTTTTACTGATAAAAATCGGTTTTGATTTTTGTCTCTTCAAATAAACTTGCCAGTAAGGACTGGGTTTCCTATTCCTTAGTGCTCAACAAATGTTTGGTAAGTTTACTGCACACATAGCATCAGTTGGTAAAGAACTCAAGAAGTAAAAAGCCTTCTAAAGGCATATATGCCTATAGCTGGAAAGACTAAAAGGAATTACGGAATTTTTTTTTTAAAAAAAGACAAATGTTATGTATGAATAGTCTACCAAGCAAGGAATTTTTTTTCTTTTTTTTTGGCCATGGCACAGCATGTGGGATCTTCATTCCCCAACCAGCAATCGAACCCGAGCTGCCTGCAGTGAAAGCGCCTTGTCTTAACCACTGGACCACCAGGGAAGTCCCCGAGGCGAGGATTCTTTAGTAATGTCTTGTTTATGCTCTTATTTCAAAACATTAAATTTCAACAATTTAAACCGTTGGATCTAAAAATCTAGGAGAGAATAATTTCAATATTTGAAGAGGTTTAAAAAAAAAAGTTTCCACTTGGTACTGACATACATATCCATGAGCCTTTCTGGACCCAAGGAGCACTGTAATGTTAACTTATTCACTCACAGTGAAAGAGGACAAAAGATGTGTCCCTCCAAAAGTCACTGTAGAAGTCGAACTTAATCCAACAAAAATCTTATTAGTATTTATTTTTGAAAATAACATAATTGGCTCAGTTCCAATTTTCACTTATCTTAAAAGACTATGTACTTTCCAAAATTTGTACATGCCAGAGTTATAGCTAGGTGATTCTGGGGCCACCTTTGCTATCATCATTAACTAAAAGAATCCTCATACTGAAAAGTGGGGTCTTCCTGTCCTCCTGAGCCTTGTGGTCTGAATGCCACTGCTGAGGCTGGTCTGTTCACTATGCTCTTTCCAGAGGAAGCCTTAAAAGAGAAGAGACCCAGGGGCTTCCCTGGTGGCGCAGTGGTTGAGAATCTGCCTGCTAATGCAGGGGACACGGGTTCGAGCCCTGGTCTGGGAAGATCCCACATGCCACAGAGCAACTAGGCCCGTGAGCCACAACTACTGAGCCTGCGCATCTGGAGCCTGTGCTCCGCAACAAGAGAGGCCACAATAGTGAGAGGCCCGTGCACCGCGATGAAGAGTGGCCCCCGCTTGCCACAACTAGAGAAAGCCCTCGCACAGAAACGAAGACCCAACACAGCCAAAAATTAATTAATTAATTAATTAATTAAAAAAAAAAAAGAGAGAAGAGACCCTGTCTGTGTACTTCTCTTAGCACTGAGGAGGATATTTTCCTTTTTAGAAAACAAGAACAGATAAAATCTAAGATGACCGATAATTCTCCTGCTACAAATACCTAGAAATGCTAGACAGTCTGATTTATAAAAAAAAATTACTTTACATTATAGCTGAGTTTACAAGAAAGAAAGGCAAATCCCTACATGGTGGAAACAAAGATGGAACTAAAAACCAGAACGGTCAATGTGTGATATGATACCGCAGCTGAATTTAGTTATTATTTTCATAACCCAGAGTTTCAGTATTATAACCCAGGACAGAAGATGAGGCATAGGACCCAAGTGAGGCAGAAAGAAGTGACTCGCAACATAAAGGCTAAGACTCTTGAACAGCAACCTTCAATAAAAGAGTGGAAAATTAATAATTTGCAAGTTCAAAGTACTGGGCAAATGCCTTACATGGTTTTAAGGTCCTTTGTTATACCACCAGTGTAGTTCAGGAACTCCCAAATTGAAAAATTAACATAAAAACTAGACTTAGGCCAGTGTTATCCCAGAGTGCCCAGCAGATACAAAACAAATCTCTGTGTGGAAGGACAACCACACAAAAAGGTCACAAGGGTGCTTCATAGGAAAAAAAAAAAAAAGCACTACTAAAGATGAGCTTACAATTAAACACTACATGAAACCCAAGAAATACTTCACTAGGGCTAGAATCAGCACACAAAATAGTAGAAAGAGACTCCTAAAAACGTGAAATAAAAAAATGACAATGTGGGGACTTCCCTGGTGGTTAAGAATCCGCCTGCCAATGCAAGGGACATGGGTTCGACCCCTGGTCTGGGAAGATCCTACATGCCGCAGAGCAACTAAGCCTGTGCGCCACAACTACTGAGCCTGCACTCTAGAGCCGGCATGCTGCAACTACTGAAGCCCACGTGCCTAGAGCCTGTGCTCTGCAACAAGAGAAGCCACTGGCATGAGAAGCCCACGCACCACAACAAAGAGTAGCCCCTGCTCGCTGCAACTAGAGAAAGCCCTCATGCAGCAACAAAGACCCAACACACCGCCCCCCCCGCAAAAAATAAAATAATTAAAAAAAAAATGACAATGTGAAAGAGAATATGAAATATGTATATTTAAAATGAGTAAAGACATACACGAAGGAATCAAAACACTAA
The DNA here is from genome assembly GCF_028021215.1 of Eschrichtius robustus. NCBI lineage: Eukaryota > Metazoa > Chordata > Mammalia > Artiodactyla > Eschrichtiidae > Eschrichtius > Eschrichtius robustus. The sequence goes on along the minus strand of NC_090825.1, from coordinate 110,395,632 downwards.
GGAAAAAATATATTATGAAAAAAAGAAAAATTTCTGAAAATGCATAAAATAGAACTTAATGGAATTGAAAAATACGTTGAAATACTGAAATGAAAAGTAAATTTAAACAGGACAACTCAATAGGCAGTATAAGCAGCAGCTAAAGAATCTGTGCACTGGAAGGTTTTTATGAGGAAGTTACCCAGTGTATTACCAGTATATTCAAGAGGGGTTAAGCAATATGGAAGGAAAAGAATGAGAAGGTTTATTTATGCCTAATGAGAAATGAAGGAGAGGATAATAGTAAGAAATGGGGGAAGGATAATACTTGAAGAGATAATATATGAGAATTTTCCAAAATTAATGAAAGGTATCAACCCTCAGATCAATAGGCATAATTCCTGAATAGAACTAAAACTAAACCTACATCTAGATGCACTCTAAAAAAATGCAGAATACTGGAGACAAGGGAAAAATCTTAAAAGAACCAGAGAAAAAAGGCAGATTACCTCCAAAGGAATAATTAGAATGATTTCTCAACAGCAAACATGGAGGTCAGGAAAAAATGGAATATTTTCAAAGTACTAAAAGAAAAAAACAACCTTTTAATCTAGAACCTATGCTCAGCTAAACTATCAAGACTGAAAGCAAAGACTTTTCAAAGACTGGAAGAGAATTTACTACTAACAATCCTTCACTGAAAAAAATTATTAAAGGATGTACTTCAAAAAAAAAAAAAGAGAGAGAGAGAAACTGAAGCTAAAGAAGGAAGGAGTGGGATTTACAAGAAATTGGTAAACATATGTGGGCTTATCCAAATAAGCACTGACTATGAAACCATAACATTAATTATTACTAATTTGAGATGATATAAAAACAAGGTAAAATGAAAATACCAGACAATAGAAACACAGCAGATAGGAGAAATTAATTAACATTCAAGAAGAAGATAAAGCAAGTCATATTAGAGACATGGTTCTTAAACTTTGATGTGCATTGTAATCACCTGGAAGGCCTGTTAAAACACAGCCTGCTGGGACTTGTCCCTAACATTTCTGAACTAACAGGTCTGGAGTGGAAAGTGAGAATTTTCATTTCTAACAAGTTCCAAGGTGATGCTGATAATGTTGCTCCAGGACCCCTTTGGGAATCAATACATTTGATTTTTTTAGGTTGAATATGCATGTTAAAAAATTAAAGGTAAACACCCAAATAACTAAAGTATAATATATCATTTACAACCCAAAGAAGGGAAAAAGGAGGAATAAAGAAAAATCAATCAATCAATCCCATAGAAGTCAGGAAAGTAGAAAAAAACTAGAAATAAATATAACTAAGTAATCAATCACAATGAAATGAACAGACTAAATTCACTAGTTAAAAGACAAAAGATGGACAGACTGAATAAAAATCAAAATTTTGCTACATGCTGAATATACTGTAAAGTTGTAGCAATTACAACAGTCTTGGTAATGGGACAGAGATAGACAAAGTGACCAATGAAACAATATAAAACCCAGAACTGAACCATGCACACATGGAATTCTGACATGACAGAAGTGACACTGCAGATCATTAGAAAAGGATAGACTTCTCAATAAACAGAGCCAGGACAACTGGTATCCATAAGGGAAAAAATGAAATTGGGTTCCTACCTCATACTGTACATAAACTTCAATTTAGAATTAAATACTTAAATGTATTTGAATGTGAAAAGCAAAACTGTAAAACTTTTAGAAGAAAATATAGGAATAGGGAGGGATTTCTTAAGACACAAAAGAGCTAACCATAAAAGACTGGTAAATATAACTATCTTACAATCAAATCTGTTTATTAAAAGACACTATAAGAAAGTGAAAAGATAAACAAAAAACTTGAGATGATATTTATAACACATATAACTGAAAAAGAATTAAAATTCAGAAGAGCTAAAAGAACACATGCAAATCAGTAAGACTACCAATAATACATTAAAAATGGGTACAGGCCAAAATGTTCATTGCAGCTCTATTTACAATAGCCAGGACATGGAAGCAACCTAAGTGTCCATCATCGGATGAATGGATAAAGAAGATGTGGCACATATATACAATGGAATATTACTCAGCCATAAAAAGAAATGAAATGGAGGTATTTGTAATGAGGTGGATGGAGTTAGAGTCTGTCATACAGAGTGAAGTAAGTCAGAAAGAGAAAAACAAATACAGTATGCTAACACATATATATGGAATCTAAGGGAAAAAAAAATGTCATGAAGAACCTAGTGGCAAGATGGGAATAAAGACACAGACATACTAAAGAATGGACCTGAGGATATGGGGAGGGGGAGGGGTGAGATGTGAAAGGGTGAGAGAGTGTCATGGACATATATACACTACCAAATGTAAAATAGATAGCTAGTGGGAAGCAGTCGCACAGCACAGGGAGATCAGCTCGGTGCTTTGTGACTGCCTGGGGGGGTGGGATGGGGAGGGTGGGAGGGAGGGAGATGCGGGAGGGAGGAGATATGGGAACGTGTGTATATGTGTAGCTGATTCACTTTGTTATAAAGCAGAAACTAACACACCACTGTGAAGCAATTATACTTCAATAAAGATGTTTAAAAAAAAAAAAATGGGTACAGGGACTTCCCTGGTGGCGCAGTGGTTAAGAATCCACCTGCCAATGCAGGGGACACGGATTTGATCCCTGGTCTGGCTCCCACATGCCGTGGAGCAACTAACCCCGTGCGCCACAACTACTGAGCCTGCACTCTAGAGCCTGCAAGCCACAACTACTGAGCTCGTGCACCACAACTACTGAAGCCCGCACACCCTAGAGCCTGCGTGCCACAACTACTGAAGCCTGCATGCCTAGAGTCTGTGCTCTGAAATAAGAGAAACCACCACAATGAGAAGCCTGCGCACCACAACGAAGAGTAGCCCCCACTCTCCATAACTAGAGAAAGCCCGCGGGCAGCAACATAGCCAAAAATAAAATTAAATTAAAAAAAAATGAGTACAAAATACAAACATTTCAAAGAAGAAACATGATCAAACATAAAGAGATGTTCAGCATCATTAGAAATTGGGACTGCAAATGAAGACCACAATGATTTACCATTTAAAACCCATTAGGCTGGGGGAGCTTCAAGATGGTGGGAGAGTAAGATGTGGAGATCACCTTCCTCCCCACAAATACATCAGAAATACATCTACATGTGGAACAACTCCTACAGAACACCTACTGACTGCTGGCAGAAGACCTCAGACCTCCCAAAAGGCAAGAAACTCCCCACGTACCTGGGTAGGGCAAAAGAAAAAAGAAAAAAACAGAGACAAAAGAATAGGGACAGGACCTGCACCAGTGGGAGGGAGCTGTGAAGGAGGAAAGGATTCCACACACTAGGAAGCCCCTTTGCGGGCGGAGACTGTGGGTGGCGGAGGGGGGAGCTTCGGAGCCACGGAGGAGAGCACAGCAACAGGGGTGCAGAGGGCAAAGCGGAGAGATTCCCGCATAGAGGATCGGTGCCGACCAGCACTCACCAGCCCGAGAGCTTGTCTGCTTACCCGCTGGGGCGGGCGGGGGCTGAGAGCTGAGGCTCGGGCTTCAGAGGTCAGACCCCAGGGAGAGGACTAGGGTTGGCTGCGTGAACACAGCCTGAAGGGGGCTAGTGCGCCACAGCTAGCCGGGAGGGAGCCCGGGAAAAAGTCTGGAGGTGCCGAAGAGGCAAGAGACATTTTCTTGCCTCTTTGTTTCCTGGTGCGCGAGGAGAGGGGATTAAGAGCGCCACTTAAAGGAGCTCCAGAGACAGGCGCGAGCCACGGCTATCAGTGCGGACCCCAGAGACGGGCATGAGACACTAAGGCTGCTGCTGCAGCCACCAAGAAGCCTGTGTGCAAGCACAAGTCACTATCCACACCTCCCCTCCCGGGAGCCTGTGCAGCCCACCACTGCCAAGGTCCTGAAATCCAGGGACAACTTCCCCGGGAGAACACACGGCACCTCAGATTGTTGCAACATCACATTGGCCTCTGCCGCCACAGACTCGCCCCGCATTCCGTACCCCTCCCTCCCCCCGGCCTGAGTGAGCCAGAGCCCCCGAATCAGCTGCTCCTTAAACCCTGTCCTGTCTGAGCGAAGAACAGACGCCTTCAGGCGACCTGCACGCAGAGGCGGGTCCAAATCCAAAGCTGAACCCCAGGAGCTATGTGAACAAAGAAGAGAAAGGGAAATTTCTCCCAGCAGCTTCAGGAGCAGCGGATTAAATCTACACAATCAACTTGATGTACCCTGCATCTGTGGAATACCTGAATAGACAACGAATCATCCCAAATTGAGGAGGTGGACTTTGGGAGCACCAATATATATATATTTTTTTCCATTTTTCTCTTTTTGTGAGTGTGTATGTGTATGCTTCTATGTGTGATTTTGTCTGTATAGCTTTGCTTTTACCATTTGTCCTAGGGTTCTGTCTGTCCGTTTCTTTCTTTTTTAGTATAGTTTTTGGCACTTGTTATCATTGGTGGATTTGTGTTTTGGTTTGGTTGCTCTCTTCTTTCTTTCTTTCTTTTTTTTCTCCCTTTTATTCTGAGCCATGTGGATGATGCTCCAGCCAGGCATCAGGGCCGTGCCTCTGAGGTGGGAGAGCCGAGTTCAGGACACTGGACCACAAGAGACCTCCCAGCTCCACATAATATCAAACGGCGAAAATCTCCCAGAGATCTCCATCTCAATGCCAAGACCCAGCTCCACTCAACGACCAGCAAGCTACAGTGTTGGACACCCTATGCCAAGCAACTAGAAAGACAGGAACACAACCCCATCCATTAGCAGACAGGCTGCCTAAAATCATAATAAGGCCACAGAAACCCCAAAACACACCACCAGACGTGGATCTGCCCCCCAGAAAGACAAGATCCAGCCTCCTGCACCAGAACACAGGCACTAGTCCCCTCCACCAGGAAGCCTACACAACCCACTGAACCAAACTTAGCCACTGGGAACAGACACCAAAAACAACAGGAACTACAAACATGCAGCCTGCAAAAAGGAGACCCCAAACACAGTGAGTTAAGCAAAATGAGAAGACAGAGAAGCACACAGTATATGAAGGAGCAAGGCAAAAACCCACCAGACCTAACAAATGAATAGGAAATGGGCAGTCTACCTGAAAAAGAACTCAGAGTAATGATAGTAAAGATGATCCAAAATCTTGGAAACAGAATGGAGAAAATACAAGAAACGTTTAACAAGAACCTAGAAAAACTAAAGAGCAAACAAACAATGATGAACAACACAATAAATGAAATTAAAAATTCTCTAGAAGGAATCAACAGCAGAATAACTGAGGCAGAGAACGGTAAGTGACCTGGAAGATAAAATAGTGGAAATAACTACCGCAGAGCAGAATAAAGAAAAAAGAATGAAAAGAATTGAGGACAGTCTCAGAGACCTCTAGGACAACATTAAATGCACCAACATTCGAATTATAGGGGTCCCAGAAGAAGAAGAGAAAAAGAAAGGGACTGAGAAAATATTTGAAGAGATTAAAGTTGAAAACTTCCCTAACGTGGGAAAGGAAATAGTCAAGTCCAGGAAGCACAGAGTCCCATACAGGATAAATCCAAGGAGAAACACGCCAAGACACATATTAATCAAACTATCAAAAATTAAATACAAAGAAAAAATACTAAAAGCAGAAAGGAAAAAACAACAAGTAACACACAAGAGAATCCCCATAAGGTTAACAGCTGATCTTTCAGCAGGAACTCTGCAAGCCAGAAGGGAGTGGCAGGACATACTTAAAGTGATAAAGGAGAAAAACCTACAACCAAGATTGCTCTACCCAGCAAGGATCTCATTCAGATTTGACGGAGAAATTAAAACATTTACAGACAAGTAAAAGCTAAGAGAATTCAGCATCACCAAACCAGCTTTACAACAAATGCTAAAGGAACTTCTCTAGGCAGGAAACACAAGAGAAGGAAAAGACCTACAATAACAAACCCAAAACAATTAAGAAAATGGTAAGAGGAACATACATATCGATAATTACCTTAAATGTAAATGGACTAAGGCTGCAACCAAAAGACATAGACTGGCTGAATGGATACAAAAACAAGACCTGTATATATGCTGTCTACAAGAAACCCACCTCAGACCTAGGGACACATACAGACTGAAAGTGAGGGGATGGAAAAAGATATTCCATGCAAATGGAAATCAAAAGAAAGCTGGAGTAGCAATTCTCATATCAGACAAAATAGACTTTAAAACAAAGACTATTACAAGAGACAAAGAAGGACACTACATAATGATCAAGGGATCAATCCAAGAAGAAGATATAACAATTGTACATATTCATGCACCCAACATAGGAGCACCTCAATACATAAGGCAAATGCTAACAGCCATAAAAGGGGAAATCGACAGTAAGACAATCATACTAGGGGACGTTAACACCCCACTTTCACCAATGGACAGATATCCAAAATGAAAATAAATAAGGAAACACGAGCTTTAAATGATACATTAAACAAGATGGAGTTAATTGATATTTATAGAATATTCCATCCAAAAACAACAGAATACACATTCTTCTTAAGTGCTCATGGAACATTCTCCAGGATAGATCATGTCTTGGGTCACAAAACAAGCCTTGGTAAATTTAAGAAAATTGAGACCATATCAAGTATCTTTTCCAACCACAACGCTATGAGACTAGATATCAATTACAGGAAAAAATATGTAAAAAATACAAACACATGGAGACTAAACAATACACTACTTAATAACCAAGAGATCACTGAAGAAATCAAAGAGGAAATCAAAAAATACCTAAAAACAAATGACAATGAACACACGACGACCCAAAACCTATGGGATGCAGAAAAAGCAGTTCTAAGAGGGAAGTTTATAGCAATACAATCCTACCTTAAGAAACAAGAAACATCTCAAACAAACAACCTAACCTTACACCTAAAGCAATTAGAGAAAAGAACAAAAAAACCCCAATGTTAGCAGAAGGAAAGAAATCATAAAGATCAGATCAAAAATAAATGAAAAAGAAATGAAGGAAACAATAGCAAAGATCAATAAAACTAAAAGCTGGTTCTTTGAGAAGATAAACAAAATTGATAAACCATTAGCCAGACTCATCAAGAAAAAAAGGGAGAAGACTCAAATCAATAGAATTAGAAATGAAAAAGGAGAAGTAACAACTGACACTGCAGAAATAAAAAGGATCATGAGAGATTACTACAAGCAACTCTATGCCAATAAAATGGACAACCTGGAAGAAATGGACAAATTCTTAGAAATGCACAACCTTCCGAGACTGAACCAGGAAGAAAGAGAAAATATGAACAGACCAATCACAAGCACTGAAATTGACACTGTGATTAAAAATCTTCCAACAAACAAAAGCCCAGGACCAGATGGCTTCAAAGACAAATTCTACCAAACATTTAGAGAAGAGCTAACACCTACCTATCCTTCTCAAACTCTTCCAAAATATAGAGGAGGGAGGAACACTCCCAACCTCATTCTACGAGGCCACCATCACCCTGATACCAAAACCCGACAAAGATACTACAAAAAAAGAAAATTAGAGGCCAATATCACTGATGAACATACATGCAAAAATCCTCAACATAACACTAGCAAACAGAATCCAGCAGCACATTAAAACGATCATACACCATGATTAAGTGGGGTTTATCCCAGGAATGCAAGGATTCTTCAATATATGCAAATCAATCAATGTGATACACCATTTAAGAAACTGAAGGAGAAAAACCATATGATCATCTCAATAGATGCAGAGAAAGCTTTCCACAAAATTCAACACCCATTTATGATAAAAACCCTCCAGAAAGTAGGCATAGAGGGAACTTTCCTCAACATAATAAAGGCCATATATGACAAACCCACAGCCAACACTGTCCTCAATGGTGAAAAACTGAAACCATTTCCACTAAGATCAGGAACAAGACAAGGTTGCCCACTCTCACCACTATTATTCAACATAGTTTTGGAAGTTTTAGCCACAGCAATTAGAGAAGAAAAACAAATAAAAGGAATCCAAGTCAGAAAAGAAGAAGTAAAGCTGTCACTGTTTGCAGATGACATGATACTATACATACAGAATCCTAAAGATGCTACCAGAAAACTACTAGAGCTAATCAATAAATTTGGTGAAGGAGAAGGATACAAAATTAATGCACAGAAATCTCTTGCATTCCTATACACTAATGATGAAAAATCTGAAAGTGAAGTTAAGAAAACACTCCCATTTACCAATGCAACAAAAAGAATAAAATATCTAGGAATAAACCTACATAAGGAGACAAAAGACCTGTATGCAGAAAATTATAAGACACTGATGAAAGAAATTAAAGATGATACAAATAGATGGAGAGATATACCATGTTCTTGGATTGGAAGAATCAACACTGTGAAAATGACTATACTACCCAAAGCAATCTACAGATTCAATGCAATCCCTATCAAACTACCACTGGCATTTTTCACAGAACTAGAACAAAAAATTTCACAATTTGTATGGAAACACAAAAGACCCCGAATAGCCAAAGCAATCTTGACAAAGTAAAACGGAGCTGGAGGAATCAGGCTCCCTGACTTCAGACTACACTACAAAGCTACAGTAATCAAGACAGTATGGTACTGGCACAAAAACAGAAATACAGATCAATGGAACAGGATAGAAAGCCCAGAGATAAACCCACGCACATATGGTCACCTTATCTTGGATAAAGGAGGCAAGAATATACAGAAGAGAAAAGACAGCCTCTTCAATAAGTGGTGCTGGGAAAACTGGACAGCTACATGTAAAAGAATGAAATTAGAACACTCCCTAACACCATACACAAAAGTAAACTCAAAATGGATTATAGACCTAAATGTAAGGCTAGATACTATCAAACTCTTAGAGGAAAACATAGGCAGAACACTCTATGACATAAATCACAGCAAGATCCTTTTTGACCCACCTCCTAGAGAAATGGAAATAATAACAAAAATAAACAAATGGGACCTAATGAAACTTAAAAGCTTTTGCACAGCAAAAGAAACCATAAACAAGATGAAAAGACAACCCTCAGGAGAAAATATTTGCAAATGAAGCAACTGACAAACGATTAATCTCCAAAATTTACAAGCAGCTCATGCAGCTCAATATCAAAAAAACAAACAACCCAATCCAAAAATGGGCAGAAGACCTAAACAGACATTTCTCCAAAGAAGATATACAGACTACCAACAAACACATGAAAGAATGCTCAACATCATAAATCATTAGAGAAAAACAAATCAAAACTACAATGAGATATCATCTCACATCGGTCAGAATGGCCATCCTCAAAAAATCTACAAACAATAAATGCTGGAGAGGGTGTGGAGAAAAGGGAACACTCTTGCACTGTTGGTGGGAATGTAAATTGATACAGCCACTACGGAGAACAGTATGGAGGTTCCTTAAAAAAGTAAAAATAGAACTACCATACGACCCAGCAATCCCACTACTGGGCATATACCCTGAGAAAACCATAATTCAAAAAGAGTCAGGTACCACAGTGTTCATTGCAGCTCTATTTACAATAGCCAGGACATGGAAGCAACCTAAGTGTCCATCAACAGATGAATGGATAAAGAAGATGTGGCACATACTCAGCCATAAAAAGAAACGAAATTGAGTTATTTGTAGTGAGGTGGATGGACCTAGAGTCTGTCATACAGAGTTAAGTAAGTCAGAAAGAGAAAAACAAATACCGTATGCTAACACATATGTATGGAATCTAAAAAAAAAAAGAAACAGAAAAAGAAAAAAATGGTCATGAAGAACCTAGGGGCAAGACTGGAATAAAGACACAGACTTACTAGAGAATGGACTTGAGGATACGGGGAGGGGGAAGGGTAAGCTGCGACAAAGTGAGAGAGTGGCATGGACATATATACACTACCAAACATAAAATAGATAGCTAGTGGGAAGCAGCCGCATAGCATAGGGAGATCAGCTCTGTGCTTTGTGACCACCTAGAGGGGTGGGGTAGGGAGGGTGGGAGGGAGGGAGACTCAAGAGGGAAGAGAGATGGGGACATATGTATATGTATAACTGATTCACTTTGTTATAAAGCAGAAACTAACACACCATTGTAAAGCAATTATACTCCAATAAAGATGTTTAAAAAAATAAAATAAAATAAAAATAAAACCCATTCGATTTGCAAAAATTAAAAATCAACAAAATCAATGTCACAGAATGCATCAAAGAGAACCCTTGTATTCCGCTAGTGGTATAAATTAGTAAAACGACTTTGGAAAACAATCTAACATTATTTTGTAAAATTGAGCATACCCTGCAACCCAGCAATTTTACTCCCACATGTACTCTAGAGAATCTCTTACACCTTTGCTCTGGAAGACATGACATGAATGTTCCTAGAAGCAAGGGTTATGTCAGTAAAGAGCTGGAAACAACCCAAATGTCCATCTACTGGAAAATGGATACATTATGGTATATTTCCACAAAAGAATTCTGTACATCAGTGAAAATGCATACACCACAGCTATAAGCAACTTAATAAAAGCAAAACAAAGTAAAACAAGCAAAAAAGCAAATTCTAGAAGAGTACACAGAGTATATCATTTTTTTCAAAAAGCTCAAAAAATGATACATATGATAAAATTATTTTTTAAAAAGCAGGGAGCAAAAATCTGTGTCAGTGGTTACAAGGAGTGAGGATGACAAATGGCTGAGATAAGGAGGAGCATCTACGTGGATGGCAGTTAGTGATAATTGTAGAGTTCTTGGATTGTGTATGGGGGGGTGGGATCATGAGTGCTCCTTAATATTAATATGCTTTATAACTTAACTTCATAATTCAAGTAAGCATGTGTGTATGTGTACACACATATATACATATATTTTTCCATTCTGTGGTAGGTATGAAATACATTAAAAAAGTTAAAAAGGGGGAAAGTAAGACTAAATTATGCTAGTTAATATTGATTGCAATGGGAACCAAATTCCCAGCCCAATACTTACTGGTCAAGGGTCTTATAATAAATGTCCAGATCCTTGTTCACAAGCTCTGTTGTTCTCATAACAATCATCATTTCCCTATACTTTTCCTCGGCGTCCCGAAATTGAGGTTCTCGAAGTTCTTTCTTAAAATGAATAATTTCTTCCTCATAACCTTTCTGTCGCCCTATTGCCAAACTGTGATTTCTTTTTATATTTTCTATTTTTTCTTCCAACTTCTGATGTTCACTAGGGGGGAAAACGACAAATGAGGACCATTTTTAGATTTTCACAGCCTAAAGTGGAAGAGACAGATTTCTTCAGATAGATAAATATCATTCTCTTTAGCAATCAGCATATGAAAACAGTCTCTCCTTGCTTTTTCTTTAAGGTTTCAGTACTAAAGAAAACTTTTTTCTTTCCAAATCTCTGAAGCATCCACGTTTCTGAACAGCTGATTTCTGTGTGCTGAATAAAGTACTCTCGTAACATGTGAACACTGAAAATGTTCCTGACGTTTACACACTAACCTAAGAAAAGTACTCTTGGTGATTAATATTACAAATTCACAAACTTCTCATTGTGAACTAAGAATGCACAGTTACCAACTCTGAGAAGTTACTGAGCAACAGGTATCATCAGTTCGTTCACAGTATGTCAAACAAAATAAAATTTTATCTCAAACAATTTATGCAGTAGTATTACTAAAAGTTTGTATTTCTCTATTAAAACAAAATTTCTCTTGCATAAGTATAAAAAGCATCAATAAAAAGAGGGGATATATGTATACGTATAGCTGATTCACTTCGCTGTACAGCAGAAACTAACACAACATTGTAAAGCAAGTATACTCCAATAAAAGTTAAAAAAAAAAAAGAAAAGAAAAACATGGAGAGGAGTTCCAAAAAACAAAGCATCAATACTGACAAAACAGTAAAATACTTAAACTTTTCTGATAACTTGGTAGATAATACAGATTTTAACGTGTGCTTTAAAAATCTTCATTCATTTAACAATTACTTATTAGGCATCCTCTTATTTGCCAGGCACTTCTCTCAAGATTATGAACATCCTTATAGAACTGGCCTGATTATCCTGTTTTGTTGACATTTCTGATGTGTCCTGGTTGAAGGTTTGAAAAAGAGAAGTTATGCTTAGTAGCCTGAATGAATGTAAAAAGCACTGTTATGTACTATTTACAGAAGGAATTATAAAAATATCTGCTTTTGATCTTTAGTAGCAAGGAATAAACTGTTTCATTTAAAAGCTTGTTCTATAAGCTTCCCTTTTTTTTTTTCAACTTGGCACCAAGAACACCAACATTACAGTATTAAAGAGCTGAGGCTTGGAAGCTAGGCTATCTGGTCACATTCCTGGCTTTCATTCTAATTTCCTGTGATCTTTTGTTCTGGGTCTCAGTGTCCTAATGCATAAAAAACAAACAGGCTGAAAGATGAAGCACTCTTCTAGTTGTTAAGTCTGATTTCCTTGATATATGAAAGAGATCTAAAATAGCTAAACCAAGAGAACTTACAATAACATAGGAGTAACTATTTGTTAGGTTTTAATAACTAAATTAAATTTCAATTTATTATATCCTTTAGAAAAACTTAAGCATTCTTTGATTCAGATTTCTTTGTGAAATCACAAGAAAAATGAAAAATCTACAAGGAGTGGCTGAATGAATGAGTATATCCAACCAGCTGAGGTGGTTCCAAAAAATCTTTTTGGCTAGTACAACCTTTTACACCAGTCTAGTGCCTTAGCGTCAACCAGGTTCTTACAGAATTCCTAAGGCAACTCTAAGGCAGAGAAAGCAAGAATAAAATCCTTTCTGCTGTAGCAGGAAGATAGCAACTACAGTAAGTACCAATAAAACCAGATGAAAGGAGAATTCTATTAATCGCAAAAATAATGCTCTGGCTGGCGCATAATTACACCTGGGACCATGTAGAATGGGTCACCAATGTCAAACTGCTTTGGCAATAACTCCATTAAGAGTTAAGCATTAAGCTCTGACCCAGGCAGGGTCCAGAGGCCATATATTCTTTATGCCATGATCTTGTGAAGCAGGCTCGCGGAAGTCTGGGAACTTGGTATTTTTAATACTGGCCATCACTGCATAGTCATAGTGTGACTATAAATTCTATATTACTACTTCAGCTTGTAAAGCCATGAAATATATTTGTATAAAAAGTGCCCATCAGAGCTTCCCTGGTGGCACAGTGGTTGGGAGTCTGCCTGCCAATGCAGGGGACATGGGTTCGAGCCCTGGTCTGGGAAGATCCCACATGCCACGGAGCCACTAAGCCCGTGAGCCACAACTACTGAGCCTGCGCGTCTGGAGCCTGTGCTCCGCAACGGGAGAGGCCACGACAGTGAGAGGCCCGCGCACCGCGATGAAGAGTGGCCCCCACTCGCCGCAACTGGAGAAAGCCCTCGCACAGAAACGAAGACCCAACACAGCCAAAAATGGATAAATAAATTAATTTTAAAAAAAAGTGCCCATCTTCCTTTAAGTCTGAAAGGACACTTTGGCTACAGGCTTATATTCTTTTTAAAAAACATGTATTGAATATTTTTCATGTTTCAATAATAAAGACCTTTATTTAAACTAAAGACTATTTTTAAAAACATACTTTTTCATTTGTAAAACCTGCATTTGACCCATTTCCTTCAAATGTTGTTTTCTTTCTTCTTCAACTTCTTTTAGTTCTTCATTCCTTTTTCTTAAAGTAAGGTTATCCTGTAGCCACCTTTCTTGTATCTAAATGTAAATATTAAATTCGTTAATAAAAATAATCAAGTTACCAACATGTGATTCATAGCAGGCAGCTGGTGACAGGTAGTGCTAATTCTGCCTTAGAATCATGTGTAACTCAGCAGAGGGAGAAGAAGCCAGTGTAAAGGAATCTCCAGGCCTGGAGGAATCTGGATGGCCCATATACACACAAAACAGACATTAAAATGATGAGATAAAATGATATAACTGGATTTTTAATATTTTATACCTATGCCCCATTGGATCATCTTGCATAATAACCTCACAATGGAGCCTAGTGATCTAAAAGATAACAAGAGAGCAAGACTACTATCAAAGTCTCCCCCACTTTTTTTCCCTAGTTGTATTTGTCTACTAACACGTGCCAAGACCATTATATACTATTAAGTATGTCAGATAAGATTTTTACCTTCGAGCTGACAGATAATCATACAAGGTAGTAAGAAGTTTCACAAAAACAGTAAGTCTATATACTTGATGACACTTTTCTGGCCACTGAATTGAACTGAAAAATTCAAACTTAGCTGTTCTTGTTGAGTAGTTTTGTCCTTAAAAAGCAACCACTAAATCATCTGGCGGCGGCAGCAGCACCAACACAATTATTTCAGTAGTTTTCCTGGTGATTAAAATGGACTATGTTGTCAAGAGACAAACAGGAAACAATTTATAAGTTGACTCTTTGGAACTTAGGAAAACAAAATTTCCTGCAGAAAGTGGTGGTCTGGCCCATAAAAGCCTGAATAGAAAAAATTCATCCTAAGTTTGGAGTCAGGCCTTCTCAAAGACCCTTCTACAGCAACCCTTGTAGCTGAGATAAACTCAGTGATGTGGGAAGTAGGAGGCAGGGGCAGATCTCTGGTAACATTTTGTTGCCAACAGTACTGACACGGGAGTCACCAGGGAAAAAGGATTTGGGAGGTGGGAGAGAAGAAGGGAAGCCAAGGACTTCTCTCATATGCTTAATGTTCACATCCAACCCTGCCCATCTATGAATCATTATTTTGAGTTTTTTTTTGTTTTTCTTAACTGTCATTAAGGTTCCTTTCAGTTTTCCTGGAACTAATAATATAAATATATACGTATCTATTAAAGGCATCATTATAAGCAGTTAGAGATGACTAAAATGATATGGTTGTAAATGTCCTTTTGTTGCCAAGGCAACCTAATGTACCACCGCAGCTGCTATGACTCTCCAAGATTCTCCCATGGGGAACTATGCTTATACATTTTCCTTATTAGGAACAAAAGAATGTGGCACTGCTTGCTTTCATCTAATATTATATAACAATGGAATTTGCTTTCATGAATACCTGAAAGGACTCTTTAAAGGGCTATCACATTTTTAGGTGAGAATGATTTTTTACATGAAATAATGTTCCTGGTGTGTTATCCTGCATGGTCACCAGAAAGCTAGGGATTTCCTTCTTTTAGGTCAGCTTCTAATTGCTCTTTCATTCTGAAAGATAGTATATAGCACAGTAGTTAAAGAGCATAGGCTTTGAAGTCAGGTATACCTAGGCTCAAATCTCAGCATTACAACTTTCAAATAGGGTGACTTTGGACAAATTAGTTTAAATTCTCTGAGCCTTTTAAAGATTAAAATAGTTAGTGTATGTAAAAAGTACTAAATACAGTGCCTGGCTCAATAATTGCTAGTGAAATACCTTTTGGGTCAAATCTGTCCTTATACTTTAAGCAGTAAAAATTCCAGTTACAGTCTTCAAAATAGAAAATAGGAGAGAAAGAAGAGATGAAGTATCAGAGAAAACCAGATGCAGGTATACTACACCAAAACTGTTTTTCTATTATACTAGCAATTTGACAATGTAGGGTCAAGTTCTACCTCTGTTACTCACTACTTTTGTGACCTTGGGCAATTCAGGTCACCTCCAGTTCCCTTCATCTGAAAAATGAGGGAGGAAGATTATTAAACTTTCAAATTTTAAAATTCTGTGGTTGTAAATTTAATAGGGCTTAAGTGCGTAAATAAGATGTTAGGCTCCTCAACTCAGATAGTAACCCCAATCACTCAGCTCAGAGCAGTTAATGCATGCAGCTGGCCACTTAAAGGAACCATAAAAATTAGCTGCTTTCTAGTTACCTGTGATAGAGTAATATGCTGAATAAACCCGATTCCAAAATCCACCAAAAGTCTGGTTGGCAAAAATGCCATTTATAGAGGATTTCCTGAAAGCCATGCGGTGCTCTGACTCAGTGATTGATAGTTAAGGGGATACATCAGAACCCCTGAGGAACTTTAACAAAATATACATGCGTATGCGTATGCCCATGCCCCAGAGGTTCCCATTTATTGGTCTGGAATGGAGAAAGAGATGTGTATTTTCAATAACCCAGGTGATTTTTTTTTTAAGTTTGAGATGTAATTCATATACCATAAAATTCACCAATTTAAAGTGTACAATTCAGTGGTTTCAGTATATTCACAAGGTTCTCATTCCAGCACATTTTATCACCCCAAATAGAAACTCCATACCCATTAGCAGTCACTCTCTATTCCCTTTTCTTTCCTTCCCCCCAACCCCCAGCAACACTTCTCTGCTTTCTGTCTCTATGGATTTGCCTATTCTGTACATTTCATATAAATGGAATCATACAATACAGTCTTTTGTGATTGACTTCATTTAGCATGTTTTCAAGGTTTGTCCATGTTGCAGCATCTATCAATATTTCATTCCTTTTAATAGCTGAGTAACATTCCATGATGGTTAATTTTATGTGTCAACTTGACACCACAGGGTGCCAAGACATTTGGTCAAACATTATTCTGAGTGTCTTTGACAGTGTTTCTGGATGAGATTAACATTTACACTGGTAGACTGAATAAGTAAAGCAGACTGCCCTTCCTAATGTGGGTGGGCCTCATCCAGTCAACTAAAGACGTGAACAGAACAAAAAAGGCTGAACAAAGGGTAACACATCCTGCCTGACTGTATGAGGTGGGACAGTGGTTTTTTCCTGCCTTCATATTTAAACTGAAACCTCGGCTCTTCTTGGATCTAGAGCCTATTAGCTCTCCCAGTTCTCAGGCTTCAGACTCAAACTGGAACTATACCATCAAGCTCTCCTGAGCCTCCCGCTTGCCAACCACAGATCTTGGGACATCTCAGCCTCCACAATCACTTGAGTTAATTCCTTATAATAAATTTCTTTATCTATATCTATATCTTTATCTATATCTATATTTATTGATCTCTTACTGGTTTTGCTTCTCTGGAGATCCCTGACAAATACATATGAATATACCAAATTTTATTCATCTGTTCATCAGTTGATAACCATTTGGGCTGTTTTCCATATTTTGACTGTCATGAATAATGTTGCTATAAACATTCTTGTACAAGTTTTTATGTAAACATATGTTTTACGTTTTCTTGGTTATTATACACTTAGGAGTGGGAAAAACCCAGGTGATCTTGATGGGTGCCTATAGCTAACTTTTGCTCTCCAAACACTCTAACATATATTTTAGGCTCCAATCACACCACCTTCTACACTCATCAAGGGATAATAAAGGTGCTGAAACACACCGTAAAAACAAACAAACAAACAAACAAAACCAACCATGAAGTTTGTTGAAGACCTGCTTTTTATTAATCTATACAGTGTCTTCCTTTCCATGAATGCCTATGGAGACATTTTTCTCTGGTCTCAGTCCAGAGAACTGGTTTCTTTTTAGCTTTGAGACAATGTGAAATTTAATTAATTATGACTTTCTCTCTTCATGTGACTACTAAAATCTTTAGCAAGCATATCAGATTTCATGGCCTACATTTTATATACTTACTACTCTCCTGATTTCATTGCCTTCTTCTTGTCCTTATTTCCACATTGTCTCATTTTCTCATCAATTTAAAATGTTATTTAGCATTACTCTATGTATATAACTTAGTAAACAATTTCTAGAACACGGTAGGTTATAAAAGTAAACTAATATAGTCAGATCCACTAAATTTAGACCTTCAACTTGAAAAGGGTCACAGACTGGTGTATCTTAATTATCTCTCTATATTTGTATGGACATTACTGATTTATAGACTGTGCTTTTAAATAGAAAACCCATATATAAGCTAGTGATAACTAAGTATTTTGTTATACATGCATCATAAATTTATATAGCATTTATTAGATGGCAGAGATTTGATTTACCTTTGACTGATATTCATATATTTGACATTCCTGGCACTATGGCCAGAGATTCTGCAGAAAACGGGTATGGCTAATCCTCAAAGAGATTTTAACCATTATTTATCACCAAGTGATTAAAGCATTCAAATAGCAAATATTATTCAAAACAGCAGGAACAGAGAAACGGTGTAGTTTTTAAAGG